>NC_136059.1:1217150051-1218480878 GCF_964261635.1 Lissotriton helveticus | reverse complement strand
CAAGTGTGACAGTTCAGACTATTCCAGGTTCCCAAAGCTATAGGAATGGCTGGGGAGGCAGGTATTAGTAATTTATACTGTATATTGTATTCATAAACAACCTTTATTGTGCTCATCTCTAAATTAGATGAGTAGCGACTACCATGTGGCAGACTGTCATAAGTGCTGGTGTTGACAATTAAGTGAAGGTTCGGAGTACCGGAAACCACTCGTTCAAATTAAGCACTGGTTTTGCAACAAGTCCAAACCAGGCCAGGCAGTTTAGCTACTGACCCTAGGCTAGGTTGCCCTTGCAGGCCTGGGTATTTATGGCTGTACTTCTGTCCTTGCTTTGGCACGATTTGAGGATAAATGCAAGCAGCACAGCTCGGCACCACTCTGTTCACCATCCGGAACCCCAACATTAAAGGATGGACTTGATGAACCATAGCTTGTTCAAGTCGAATGACTTCTAGCGAGTCTGACAATAGAAAAATATGAGGTCAAATTCGTAAATAAAACTAATTCAATTACACCGTCTGAGAATATATTTGCAACCACATGCACGCTTGACATACAGGGTGATCTCATGGAACGCTTCATTTAAAAACTCCCTGTCAGCATCCACTGTGTCTCTGAAAATGGGACAGACTATTCTGAGGAGCTTCCATCTGTTTACAGACAAAACTGGCACAGCCCTGGATATACCATTAACTTGCACTGATAGACTCTTAAAGGAGGTGTCACGGTCACCCATGAAAGTGATTTGTTTTCAAATGTTTGGATAGTTGTTAGTGGGTTAAAGGAGGCACTTTTTGTCATGCTTTCCCTCTGGTTAAAACAATAATTGGAAGGAAATAAAATGACTGTTTTCACAGCAGAGAGAAAAACGACTTATTTATTTTATGATAATAATGAAAAATGTGACTGAAGAGGAAGATGGCGGCCGGCTGAAAGCGCTCGGTCGGGAGCTCCGATTACCCCAGCAGTGCATTTCGCAAGTAAGAGGCACTTTCCCGGTGCAAAACATGTTACTTCAAGTACTTAAAAAAAAGGTATCTAACGTAAGCACTTTCGAACATCTTACCTCTGTGCTGAAGTTTGGGCTAACTAGGAGCTGAAAACCGCGGCATGATTGAGCCCCGCAGAAGGCATTCGGAGCTGGGCGTTTCTCCGTACACCGGGTTCTGGGCCACAGCTCTAGGCGAGAAGCGAAACTGCCGCAGAGCGTTCGGCAGGATTCCCTTCCTGTTCCGGGGCATAGGAGGCAGGGATAGCGGACCTGCCGGCAGCCAGGCGAGTGACTCGTCGTCAATTTCAGTTTCAGTGTCAGGAAAGCCTTACTGCGGCCAAACATCGACGGAGGCAAGAAGTGAAACGATTTTGAATAAAAATAAACCTGAAAGTGAGTGTAAATCATTGGAAATCAGCGAAAATTTAAAACATTGCTTTCTACATATAGATTGTGGAGAACCTAAGCGGATGCAAAGAGAAATAAGATCTCACCAGGCTCAGGCACTAGGGGTAGATGCAGAGGAATATAATACACATGGGGCATGCAATAACCAGCAGCCAGTGACCAAAAGAGCAGGTAAAACAGACGTTGATTCAATACAACCACTAATCGATTGTCCACCGCAGATACAGGGACAAGGGGCAGAGGGTGCGCAGGGGGCGGCAGCCCCGGATTTAATTGTAGGGTGCAATCAATCCTCCTTAGAAACAATTGAAGGAGAGGGGGAGGCCAGGCGGAAAGGAAAAGGAGAAGCTCAAGCCCAACCCAAACCAGAGCCAATATTGGAGAGTGGGGGCAACGGGAGATTAGCTTATTGCCTCAGAAACCGGCAGCTCACTAAACAAAATCCCCTGCCTCCCCCAAAAAAGACCGTGACCCCCAAGAGCACACGAAGAAAACAGAGAGCACCTCTTAACCTCGTGGAACTATCAGAAAATATAAAAACCAGAGGTACAAAATCAAAGGAACAAGGGACATTATTAGCAAAACAAAGATTCAAAGTGACTCCCTCTCTAAGATCATTTTTCAAAGTCCAACAGACGGTACAAGTAAAAGGGGGAAATCTTTCACCTCAGAGCAAGAACGTCTCCTCGCTCTCATCCACAGTCAATAAGTTAAATTTACTCCTCCTGACAGACAAGGAACCAGCACTAAGAAAGGCTGGGGTGAGAGCGCAGATAACAAGTGAAGGAGGGATGTCGAATATACCATCTGGTACGGTACCTTGCACTGCTTCGAATGAAGATATATCAACACATCCCACGGCAGAAATCCCTGAACTCTCAGCACAACCTGTAGACCAAGCTGGTAATGAACCACTGATAAACAACCAAACAGGGAAATTAATGGAAATATTCATGGATAAAATTATGGGAGAGATGAGGGAAAGATTTGCAGTATCTGAAGCGAACCAGAACAAAATACATGAAGTGTGTGAGAACTTAGACCAAAAACTAAATGATCTGGGAGAGAGGGTCGCGGCAGTAGAGGCAACAATTGGAACTATCAGCAAAAAAGTAGCCACAAACCAAAAAAGTATAAGTTCATTAAAAGAGAGCGACCGTGCCATCAAAGAGAAGCTGGAATCACTGGAGAACCAGGGAAGAAAGAACAACCTGAGAGTCCTGAATGTACCCGAGAACCTGGAAGGGTCAGACATCAAGGCGTTTATCGTCAGCCTGTTTGAGGAATTCTTTCCTTGGACCAAAGACAGTAATTTGAAGGAGGATATCCAAAGGGTCCACAGGGATCCATTCAGGAAAACTAAAGAAAGAAAAGCCCCAAGGAAAATTTTAATCAACTTCAAGACATACACATTAAAGGAGAAAATTCTAAGCGAAGGCTTACAAAATGGGACACTAAATAAAGACAATTGGTCCTTTAAGATACGTTTTGACATATGCAAGGCCACACAAGACAGGCAATGGGAACTGGGGCAGCATATGCAAGAACTAAAATCCCTCGGGGCAAATGTTCAAATGAACTTCCCCGCGGCCCTCAGAATAATGTGGCGTAATAAAATGCACAATATAAGGGAACCCCAAGAGGTTGAAAATCTCATCCAACAGATAAAGAATCAGGTTCAAATGGAAAAAACTAACTAAAAAAGGAAAGTGACCTTTTAAATATAATAGACAATTGTTAAAATAATCTGGGGGAATCGGAACTCAAATTGGGTGGAAATTCCGCCCAAAAGAAGAAGGGAGGCTTCCTCAGGGTGGGAAACTCGAATCACACAAATATTTAGTAATGTAAATTTTGTCAAAATATGGGTGGGGAGCAAACTAGGGAAAAAAACTGAAAAAAATATCCTCATTAATCAAAAATCAGGAGCCAAATGGGAGTCTTATAAAACACTTATTAGCCTAGAGCAGGTTAAAAAAAAAAAGATATGAAAGATGATAAAGGAAAAAGAAGTTAAAGTCCTCTCATGGAACGTTAACGGTCTCAGAACTCCTAGCAGACGAAGAAGAATCCTGGAATACTTAAAGGAAGCTGAAAGTGAAATCATTATCCTTCAAGAAACCCATCTTTCAAGCCCTGAGTGGGACCAAATAGTGAAAAAATTTAATTGGGTGGACGCTTGTATACACACGACACAAGACTGCAATATAAAAGGGGTTGCAATCATTCTAAAAAAATCCCTTAAAGCCAAAATCGAAAGTAAACCGGTAGACAAGAAGGGAAGATGGGTAGTGATCAAAGTCAGAATAGACAACAATATCCTTACTATAGCTGGCTACTATGGCCCAAACTTAGACGATCCGTCCCCTCTCCAAGAACTCTATACGGAACTCCTGTCAACCCCCACCCCCATAATCATAGGAGGTGACTACAACATTATACTCGATCCTAAACTAGATAGAACACCATCAAGTAAACAGATGAATTTACCAAAAATGAGGGAATGGCTAGGGAACTGCAAGCAAGATCTAGACTTGGAAGATATGTGGAAACAAAAAGGAGAAAAAAAACATCCTTTCACATTCCATAATAAAAAACTGGGCCATAGGTCAAGGATCGACTTCTTCCTTCTAAGTAGGAATCTCTTAGGTAGTGTTAAAGGCATTGAACACCTCCCAGCACACCTATCAGACCACTCTGCAGTACAACTAGCTCTCTTAATTTCAAAAATCATAACTCCTCCTAGATGGACTGTTGAGCGAACCATTCTTAATGACCCGCAGAATGTGAACCAACTAGAGACTGCATCTACTCATTACTTTGAAGATAATTTAGTCGGCACGCCAAAACGAGTCACTTGGGACGCTTACAAAGCAGTGGCCAGGGGTAAAATACTGAATTTAGGAGCTCATAAAACCAAGATCAGGAAATTGAAGATCAGAAACATGGAAACAGATATTAAATTAGTGGAGATACAACTAGAAAGTGGATCCTATCCAGAACCAAAGGAAGCCCTAGAAGAAAAGAGCCGAAAGCTCAAAGAAACCCTGGCCGACTATTTGGAGGATATAGTGAGAGAAAAATGGGAAAACAGTAAACTGTCAAACCACGAATACGGGGAAGGATGTGGGAAAATGTTAGCTTGGAGAATAAAAACTGACCAATCTAGGAATAATATACCATGCATTCAGATTCAAGATCAAACAATACAAAGCGCGGACGACGCTGTAATCAGACAGGAGTTCTCAAAGTTCTTCTCAAATCTATACAGAGTAGACATACATCCAACTGAAGAACAGATTAAGAACTATCTGGATACTATTCAACTTCCAAGACTATCAGGCGAGGAAATAATAGAACTAAACAGTGAAATCAAACCCGAGGAGGTTAGTGCAGTTATAAGTGGCGTGAAAAGAGGGAAAGCTGCCGGACCCGACGCACTTCCAAATGAATTCTACATGGCCCTAAAGGAAACCTTAGTTGACCAATTAACAGAACTAATGAACACCATATACCTAGACCATGAGAAAATTCCGGATTCTTGGAACGATGCAACGATTAGCATTCTTTTAAAACCTGGGAAAACCCCCAAGTTATGTGAGTCATATAGACCCATACCGTTACTCAATTGTGACTACAAAATATTCATGCAAGTTATTTCAAAAAGATTAGCGAAGGTTATGCCAAGCCTGATTAACCTAGACCAGAAGGGCTTTATAAAAGGACGGCAAATCCATGAGATCACCCATGAGTTAATCGCAGCAATAGATGTAGCTCCAAATGAAAAAATACCCCTGACTATAATTACTTATGATGCTGCTAAAGCTTTTGACAGAGTTAACTGGGCCTTTTTAAATAAAACCATCAAGAAAAACAACTTAGGAGAAAGCTTTGGCCACATGGTAAGGGAAGTATATAGCAACCCAAGAGGAAAAATTATAGTTAATGGGAACTTGACGAGTATTATCAAAATACATAGGGGCACAAGGCAAGGCTGCCCGCTGTCGCCACTACTCTTCAATCTTTATATAGAGCCGTTAGCCTGTTCTATCAGAAAACATCCCTTAATAACGCCTTTCAAATACCAGAACTGGTCAAAAAAAGTTGCATTATATGCAGACGATCTCATGATATTTACCGATAACTTCGAGGACGCCAGTCAAGCAATAGAAGAAACGATAAACAACTTTGGTAGGGTTTCAGGCTACCTAATAAACCAGGAGAAAACAGAGGCGATGAGTTGGAACACAAGTCCTAATATTCCATATAACAAAGACAAAATAAAATATCTAGGAATTATATTGGATAAAGAAATCGAAAAAATTCCACAAATAAATCTGAGTAGAGCTGCCAAAGACATGAGAAGACTACTCAGAGTCTGGACGGGACTACCACTTAGTTTTTTGGGAAGATCCAATGCAACAAAAATGACCATCCTTCCAAAATGCACATACCTCTTTAACACAATTCCATTGGAATTTAAAAAAGATGCTCTGACTGAAGAAGATCCAGGGGGAAATAGCTAGCTTTATCTGGGCATCCAAAAGCACGAGAATAGCCTGGAACAAACTAAGGAGGAGGAAAGAGCAAGGCGGAATAGGAAGCCCTGACCTGTATGAGTATTACAGATCATTTCAATTTAAGAACTTTAGATCTTTACTACAGAAACACCAATTCTACCCAAACTATCCACAAAACATAACGGACAGAACAGACCACTTCCTTTTCAAGTTCGGACACCCAACATTTTTAAAAAAAATTAAATTAAAGACCCTACATAATGCGGTAAAGCTCTGTAATCAGATCAGGAACAACGTAAATATACTGTATTACAGTTCAATGGCCCCAATATGGGACTCTCCAGGGACACCTGAATGTCTGGAAGACTCCCTGGCAATACCATTAAAAAGAGCAGGAATGGAAAGATGGGGACAATTGATGGTAGAAAACACGATAATTGCATGGGACCAACTACACGTAATTACTGATGGCAAGTTATCAAAATTTTAATATTATCAACTGATCAGTTGGGCCAATACCTTGCCAGAAGGAAAAAAGAGTAATGAAAATCTTGAAAACGAAAAGATAAAATTACCACTAATAAAGAAAGAAATATCAAAATGGTACTGGGCTCTTATCGGGGGAGGAGAAGAAGATTTCTTAGCCCCGGAAGCAATATGGAGGAAAAACATGCCTGACAAAGAATTAGACCTACAGACTATCTGGCAAAGATCCTGTGAAAAATGTTGGTCCTGTATAAAACCAGTTGCACTAAAAAGGAATCATATGTTCACTATACACAGGGCATATTGGACCCCAAAGAAACTATCGAAACTTAAAGGAACAAATACAAAGTCTTGCCCCAAATGTGGTGAGGAGAAGGCGGATGATACACACATGTTCCAGAACTGTCCCGCACTCTGCTCCTACTGGCAGGGGATTGGTAAGACATTGACCAAGGTATTGGGAATCCAGATTATACAATCGCACAATGAGGATTAAAAAAAATAAAAATAAAAAATAAATAAATAAATAATGAAACATGTGTACAACCGTTGTTATACAGTTTAAAGTGGTGCTTATTTATTTTCATTGACCTTGGATAGAAAGATAAACTGTGGCAGTTGGTCGTGCAGGTATCTGGAACCATGATTTGCCGCCGTCTCGCGCACCTAACTTAGTAATGAGTGCTCATCCTACTGTACTGTATGAAAACATGTGCGCAGGGGTTAATTTGTCAGTTCATCAGGTCGATTGGCAGTGCTGGGTAGCTATCCCCGTCACCTGCTTTGAATCCTGTCCTCGCCAGGCAAATTTCCAAACCTACATGCCTACCACATGCACGATCTATTTGCCAGAGTCTTGTCATGGCAACATTCCCTTTCCGGAGCACAAAGCAGCACCTTCTCCGGTCCACTCTCTAACATCTTTTAATTAGTGATGGCACAGAGGTTTTTAGTCTGAGTTAAGATTCCCTGATAAAGGATGTCCCTGCCTTGAAACATCCTGCAGCGAAAAACGGTCACTCATGCTCATGCTTGCAACTTCAACTAAGTGAAATTGGCTGAAGTGAGGAAACTTTGCCTGACTTCACTAAGTTTCCTGGCTTAGCTAGAAATTATATGTTTGCACAGCCCTATTTCTGATTTCCTGTAACGTTGTGACATGCAGATGCAAATTAGGGGGTACAATTAGCAATGGCTGTGGGGTTTGGCTTCCTAAGGCAAAATTTGGGCCATGCTACTATTTTAAGGTCGAGCCTGGGCAGTGTATGCGCTGCTCTGTGGGGCATGCTGTATTCAGGTAGGGACTTGAAGCAACACCCACTCTCCGCTCTCATTTTTCATTGGCTGGTGTCATTGTCCATTGTAAACGGTGGCTGCTCATTGGTCAATAGGCTTAGTAGTCCCTCCTTAGTACCACCTTGTCTCATTTTGTAACCTCCATTGTGTCATACAAACACACCATGAGATTGAATTGAGAGGGCCATGACACAAGTATAATAATGAGAAACTAGCCTCCAAATACAGCCCACTGGTCTCCTGGTGGAGTAAAAGCTCATTAAAAAAAATCTATGCAACGCAAACAGCACACAGCAAAGGACTTGGATTTATGCCAAAGCTTCCCCCCTCCTCCCCTGCCCAGTACATGCCAGCCACTTACTTGATGCACCAACTAGCTCACTAAAGAATTAAAACAAAGGCATACCTCTGCAAGCTCAGGGTTCTCACCTGTAGCATAAGCAGAGAAACCAACCAACTCCTTGTCAGAAGGCAAGAAAGTATGTAGAAGCTCATGTGAGAATCCGACTGATATCTGTGGGCAGATTGGCCTATAGATCAATCAGGCAATGTTCGAAGGGATTGTCAGACAGGTCAGTCTGTGAGCCGCTCTTTGATATTTTGTGGGCCTGTTTTATGGTCTGTTGAGCCAGTTTGTACTGTTGACTTCCCTGTTATTAAAACAAACATTGCCTGAAGCAAGCTCAAATGCATGCAGTCTTCCCTACCATGCAAAACACTCATCCAGCGTATCTTTACAACTTTAAAACTGCTCAAATTTGCAAACATGCCACTTTTTTTAAAGCTATCTAAGTTGATAACGGGGAAACTTTTATTTTTCTATCCTGGACAACTGCAGTGACTGAGGAAAGTCATATGGAGGCTGGGTTTAAAGCTATTCAGAAACTACCTCTCATTTTATCCCATCGGCCAACCACCTTCCCTGAGTGAGCCTTAAGGCTGTTTACAGCTGCCTCACCTAACAGAATGCAAAACGGCCCATGCCTGAAAGCACACTGCCATGCCACCCTCTTCCCTACACATCAGCAGGCTATATATCTCTAGTTATTTTTTTTAACAGTGCCTACGGGAGTACGTTGTGTGATGTGTGAATGGTCATACTTAAGATTCTAATATTCTAGAATGTTCTCAGCTTGCTCCCTTCTAGACCTCTCAGGGCCACCACCAACAGGGCCTCCTCGAACCCGATCCCATTTGACAGAACGCCAGAGGACTCCATCTCCTTTTAATGCTGCTTTTTATGTTTGTAGAATTGAACAGATGTAAACCTAGGGCTTGATTTGTCCTCAGCCGCTTTGCAAATGTCATTTTGCTGCTGGTGTTGGATTTCACTTCCAGGGAACACTTTCAAAAATGTGTCTGTGGAGCCCAGCTGCATGTCTTTCATTAACCACAGAGCACATGGAGACCTCGGGGCTCCGCTAATGAAGGCCGCGCCATATCCGCAGTTGTCGTGATGAAGGAAAGTCACTCTTCTAATAGCGCTTCACCTGTTGTGGTTTGTGTTTTTTTAGTATTTACATCTTAAGTTATTTGATTTTCTTCAGAGCGGAGCTGGGAGGCGAACCAAGTGAACATTTCTGGACTGCTCACTTTAATAGGGTCAAAATGGGTCTCCTTATAAAATATCTCATATGCAAATTCTTATCAATGCACTAGTTTGTAGATAATTATTTTTTAGAAACATCCTTTTTAAAATTTCCTGCCAGCAATTACTGTGGGCTGGATTTCTATTCGTTGGACTGGTTACTGAGTCACAAGTCAATACAACAATACAAAATATTTTTATTGTTGAATTAATAAAAATCCTTACAATAAGAAAGGTAAGATTAACCAGTGTTTGCAACGCAGGTTACATTATAGTCACAAGTCACAATGGTGACAGAAATCCCATCCACTGAAATCTAAATCTTTCCCTGAATCTTGTTCAGTGCTACGTTAAAAGGAACGTTTTGCTCAATGTGATATTCTTTCTCTGACTGCACAAAAATCAGTTTTCCTGAGTACTCAATATTAATTGCATAGCTAATGTTTTAAAATAATGTATATATTTTAACAACGTGAATGTTCCATTTTTTAAAAACATTGTGCTTTAAGAATAAATGAAGCCAGAATGGTTCTAAAGCTTTTGTGCAGTGCAAATTTGCCCACCTTTTACACTTCACAATTACGTCACAAATACTTAACCGACACATGATTTCAACGTGCACTTAGCACACGCTTCTTGTGTAGTTTAACCAATAATCGGAAGTGTTGCACTTTACATTAGTATTAAAGAGTGCAGTCACTGGATGTTTAAAGAATTTTCTCACATTGTGTGTTTTACCATAACTGATTGATATATTCTTTGAAGTCTTGATGAAATAGACCATCCTTACTTAGTGGACATGTACTACGTACTCACATTCACAAACTTACCAAGAGTAGTATACCTGGGAATGCGTAAAAATTGCACACCTTCTTGATAGATGCACAATGAGGAGGAATATCTTTATTTCTCCTTGTTTTCTATTTCTTAGGGCCTTATTACAAGTTTGGCGGGCCTCCTATAGGACAGCCACCACTGCGCCGTCAGGCGGGCCACCAAGCCTGTTGAGCACCCACCAGATTACAACTCTAATCCACCATGGGTGGGCACTGCTGTGGTGGTCTCATAGCGGTGGCTGTATAAGGCTCATAGGTGAGCCTTAACTGCTGATGCCACAGTGACAGCGCCTGCAGCATGTTCCTGTGGACCACCGTACTCATAATTGGGCCCTAAATGTGCTGCATTATGCAGCACACTTAGAAAGTTGAAAAAGCCGCCAAAGATTGCATTTGTGCAAGAAGGTGTCCCTTTTTGCACAAAAACAATCCAATCTGCAATGCTGGCATCTTTGCAGCGTGGCGTAGGGGTGCCTGCATCGGCGCAAAATGTTAGAAAATATTAGTCATATTGTACTCTGCAGAGTATATGTTAGTAAATATGGCAAATACTGAATGCAGGCACTTTAAAAGTGAAAATATTATAGCACGTGATACAATCATCATGTCTTCTTTGAAATACTCTAAATTATGGTGATGTTAATTGCCCCAAGCCATGCAAATTTGCCAATGGACTACCCTAGAGACTTGTTATCTGTAGTCTAGATAAAAATTTTACTTTCACTATTAAATCAAAACTCCCCTTTGGAAAAGTTTAAAGAAACCCTCTCAAATTATACACTCAGTGAAAAGAGCAATGCCGCTGGCAAATGTTTGACCCTTCCCATTGTCCTGTAGTTGGCACCACAAGGCCCATGGTCAGATTCACTAACATTTTATTGTCCCTCTGCCTTTTTTGCAGGCTTGGAAAGCAGGCTGCACTAATTATTTAACTTAAAACAAATGTGTGGCATCTCTAAGGCATCCCTCAGCTCAGTATGGGAGTTCTCTGACATTGCCCATTGTGCTTTTGGACAACAGAAATCCAATTTTCTGATTCAATAAAAATATTACAGTAACCATGTAACCATGTAGACCTGCATTGTCACCGTGCAAAGCTGATTACAACTAAGTACAAGTGCATCGCAAACAAATGATGGACGGAATGCTGAATAAATCATACATTCACCCCCAGTCAAGAGATCTGGGTTAAATCTATCATTCTTTTGCTCACTATGCCACCCCAGTTTAGACCCAGCCATATGCAAATCATTCTTGACCCTGCTCCTCATGGGATCACCCCAGCCCGAACTGGAAAACCAGGTGCTTCCTGGACCAGTAACAAGGATCATGGGACTGGTTTTGTGGTATTATCCCCTTATCAACCAGGCTAGCTTGAATCCAGTGGCACAGTGAACAAGGGACCCACGTCTGTGCATATCCATCCCACTTAAGGCGAAGAGTTCTATGCATGGCATGGAGAACACAGAAAATATGGATTTAGGCCCAGATCTCTGTACTGGGGTGAATGTTTGACATTGTTCAACATTCTATCCATTACTTGTTCTTTTCGCATTAACAATAAGTGCAAGTCATCTACAAGGCAGCCATCAGCTCAGTCTCTACCACTCCACCAAATCAAAGTTTTGCCTTTTTCACCTCTAAAATCTCAGAGAGACGACTTCAAACAATCAGTTCGGAGGTCTCTTTCAATCACCTCAATAGCCCTACCCAACTTGGAGCAAGAGACATTATTTCACAATTCTTCCCCCAATTGTTTACCATAGTCAACATTCTTGATGTTCTTCTTACCCTACACCCACCTCCATCAATCACCATGCCTCACCAAACCATTTTCATCACTCAGCTACATTTATTTGCATCAGCCTTACCTATTGAGTTGATCACTTCTCTCCAACCAGCCAATCATTCTTCCTTCACCCCACCTACTAAATCATTTAACCCAAACATCAAGAATGTTAACATAATTTGTCTTCCTGTCCAATCACTCCCTCTTCCAACAAATGTTTCAAATGGCAAACTGTCCTTTCCAATCCCAAAAAAAGTCAACCCCTCCTGTAAATTTAATTCCCAACTATTACCTTGTACCTCAACCTTCTTTTGTCTCTAAAACTCAGGACCAGTTTATGTTCACCCTTTACCTCTCCTCTTTCAGCATACCAAATACACTGAAATCTGAGCTTCATAAACTCCACTGTACAGAAGGGGCCTCTTTGTATGTTTCACCACAGCATTCCACAATATAATCTCCTCCATTTTGATACTCCTAAACCTCTCTCCAGAGTAATATATGACTCATTACCCGACATTGCATATGACCCACATTATCTCATCTTTATTTATCTTCTCATCTTCTTTTTCTTGGTATTCTGAAGCTTTTCTCTCTCACCAACAACCGTCCTTCAACATTTCTTAGAAATCAGTCCTGTGTCTTTTTCCTTTCTTCTCTGCATCGTGTTATTATGACTCTCATCATCTTCATAAATACCCATACATTTTATATGCTGATAATACACTGATCGTCTCCTCATTTCCTACTTTAAAACCTCTTGTCCGAACTAAAGTCCCTGTCTGTCTCATAATGACCAGATACAGTATTGCTCTTTCCTGCTTAATCCTATTTTCTTCTATGAATATTATCATCTGCTTCTTGGCGTTGTCATGCCCCAGCCCCTAACCTCCCTATTTTCCTCCACTCAAAACCCCTTGACAGCCTCTCCCTCTGACTACAAGTCAGGACATTTGATCCTCATCATGCAACTGGAGTGTTTCATTATCTGCACTACCACTTATGCTAGACTTTATATGCTCAATTTCAGAGAAAGATTTCTGGTGGCTACCGTTGGTTCTGCATGAAAGAATCTGTAGAGACCACTGAAGATCTCAATAGGCTAAAAAAGAAAAGAAAACACAAGTACAAGATGTATTTGTTCACAGCCACCTCCGCGCCAGCATCTCAACAACCTCACCATTCCTCTGCATAAAAGATATGTATCAATAGAGAACGTCAAGGAAATGTGGCTGAAGCCCATTGTTGAACAGTTCTTGGTCCTGAGGAGAACCCAAAACGTGGTCCGGGTTTCGAAATGTGTCAACATCAGAATACACCAGGGAGATTGTGGCCAGTAAGCAAAATGTTATTTCCAGGACACAGGGCATCACTCATTCAAACATGATGTCATTTCATGGTCCCTGTAGTTTGCTTTGATGACATTTCAAAGCTTCCATCCCATATCCATTAAATAGTGGCCTTTACTTACATTTGAATTTCACATAGGCTCCTTTTAGTGTCTAAATTGAGAACTGTGATTTGTATGTTCATGTTAATTTAAAG
This sequence comes from Lissotriton helveticus, assembly GCF_964261635.1. Lineage (NCBI taxonomy): Eukaryota > Metazoa > Chordata > Amphibia > Caudata > Salamandridae > Lissotriton > Lissotriton helveticus. The sequence goes on along the minus strand of NC_136059.1, from coordinate 1,218,467,419 downwards.
TGTAGGTGTCACAATTGATGTTTACTCACTATTTGAAGAGCTATGTTGTTTTGTTTTATGTTACACAGGCTGTAAAAGCAGTCTTTTAATTGCAAAATGTTTTTTTGTAGGTTCCTTTGTCTATTTTTTTTTTTGCAGAGTTTTATATAGCACGAACTAGACCCGAACTGAATCAGGTATCAGAGCGCTTTACATAGCACCAGTTACGTTACATGAGGACACGCATTCATTTTAGGCACGGGGAGATTAAGTGATTTGCCCAGAATCACAGGAGGTTTTTGGCGTCGTTACCGAGACTCGAACCCAGATCCCCAGGTCCGAGCTCGAGCGCCCTAGCATAAAAATTGCCAATCATGTTTTGAGAAATAATGGGGAAATCAATGGTGACCACGGTAATTGAATTCTGGGTTCATGAATAAAAAAATACTGTCATTGTGAAGTAACATCAGTACTGGCTCTCTTGTTTTGTTTTTGATATTTTTAGTGGCCTAGCCTTGTTGACTTTAAATTGGCCCCAACCCTTTTTGGTGTTCAATTTCAGAAAAGGCCCCATGCGCTTCCTCTGCCCAAACATTCATTCATTATCATTACATTCATTGTGGGAAAGCTGCATTCTTGCAAAACATTATTTGATTTCAAAGTATTTTATTAAAAGTTTTTTCTACAAACAATTGTCATTGTTTTATCATTACTGAGTAACAGCCCAAACTGGCTGTATTTGTCAGGATCAGGTAAGTTGTATACATGTTTGGCTGTCCCCTTTCCCACTGTCTTGCTAAGAGAAAAAGAGTGGAAGTGAAGGGGAAGTGAATAAGAGTGGAAGTGAAGGGGAAAGATAGCAAATAAAAGATAGAGCGGAAGAGATACAAGATTATTTCAGTCGTGGGTCTGTTCTAGGGTTATGGGGGTATGCTCGTGGTAGTACGTTCTACTTAAGCTGCGTTCATGGGGGTTCGTAGGGGTCCAGAAACATGTCCAGTGTTGCCCACATTCCTCTGGTTGCTGGCTTCCAGGGTGAGTTCCGCAGGGCAGTACTGTCTGCGCCTCTGAGGTACGTCACCCAAATAAGCCATCCTTTGAATGTCGCCTTGGCTGTATCCTTCCATTTGGACAGTGCCATTTTTACTGCCGCTGTCAGTAGGAGATCCAACAGGTCCCTGTAGTGTTGTGAATCTAGCGTCGTGGTCACAAACGCTGTGGTAAGGGTAGAGAATTCTGGCCTTAATGTGCATCCCAGCGCTTTTTTTATGAACATGAATATTTTCTCCCAGAACTTTTTAATTTTGAGGCAGTAAAAGATGAGGTGTGCTAAGTCCCCTTTTTCTATGTTGCAGTTCCAGCACAGGTCGTTATCCCTGAGGTTAAATGCTGCAAGGCGAGCCTGGGTCCAGTGAGTCTTGTGTAGTAGCTAGAATTTTGTCTGAGCTAGTACTCGGGAGATTTTGTTTCTTGAGGGGGAGGCCCAGAGGAGATTGATTTTGCGCTTGCTAAGTGCTGTGCCAAGTTGTTTTGCCCAGTATTCAGCTGGTCTGTCATTAATTTTGGTGGCGCTAGGGCGTAGTAGCTTGTATATGTGCAATACTTGGTGACCTACTCTGTTGAGTTTCGTCATGTATTGTATTACTGATGGATTGTGTATATCTAACTTTGATTTGGTCAATGCTGTTCTGATCTTTAGGAAATTGTATAGTTCGATGTCAGGTAGGTTATATTTCTCTTTTAGGGAGGAGAATGCAACGTGGCCGCCTCCCTCTTCTAACTGAGCCGGGTAGGAGATTCCTATTGACTTCCATATCTCTATGGAAAGGGTGTACCCCTGAATTTAATCTTGGTGTTTGCCCATAAGGATTCCCACTTCGAGTTCTTTATACTGTGCTCCATTTTTCCGTCTATTTTGAGCAGGGCTATTTTTGTGCTTCTGAGTATTGGATTAAAGGCGTGTGTGTGTTTATTGGTTGTTAGGAATACCGGTGGTTCCAGGTTGTTTAGGATGGCGCGCTCGACTATTAGCCATACCGGCGTGTACCCCCGGAGGGGTGACAGCCAAATTTGGGGGACCACGATTCTCGAAGTGACTTTATTTTCTCTAGCAGTGTCTTCTCATTTTTATCTAGCTTGGATTTAAGGTCATTGCCGTAGTGCACCCCTAGATATTTGCTGAATCCTGTATGCCACGCCAGGCCTGATCCTCCTATCATGTCTTTAGTAGTGTGGATGTTGAGTGGTTTACATTCAGACTTGTCCTTGTTGAGTTTGTACCCTGAGTGGCTTGAGTTTGTTCCTCTAATTTCTATGAGGGCCGCGATGGAGGCTGCTCTGTCACTATGAGGATGTTGCCCGCATATGTGGCTAATTTGACTTCCACTTCGTTGATGCTGATCCCCCTCACCTCCTCGCTGGCCTTGATGTCCCTAATCAGGGGTTCCAAGGCCAGCAGGAATAGTGAGGGGGACAAGGGGCAGCCCTGTCTCGTTCTGCGCCGTAGGTAAAATGCATCGGAGACCCACCCATTAACTACAATGCATGCTCTGGGGTTCCTGTACAATGCCATTACCTTCCGTGTGTATGTATGCCCAAGGTTATATGCTTGCATGCACTGCTCTAGGAAGTCCCAAGATACCCTGTCGAATGCTTTCTCGGCATCTAGTGTGATAGCTACCGCTGGTTTGTCTGTTTTGGAGGTACATTCAAGAATATGACATAGGAGTCTGGTGTTATCGTGTGACATATGGGTCTTTAGGAACCCTACATGTGAGTTACTTATTAGTCCTGGTAGTATGGGGTTTAGTTTTGAGGCCAGGATTGTAGCGTATATGGGTCGGTAGTTTTTGGGTAGTAGTACATCCTTGCCTTACTTTGGGATTATGATTATATTCGCCTCCGACATTGATTGTGAGACCATCCCCTCCTCTGCACAGTAGTTGAACACCTTTTTCATGGTGGGTTTCCGGTGCATTAATAAAGTTTTGTTGAAGGCAGCCGTGTATCCATCTGGCCCTAGTTATCTTTTAGGGACTTGACCGCTATCTCTGCCAAGCTTATTTCCTGTCCTAGTTTCTGGGCCTCCTCATCAGTTATCTTTGGGAGATCTAATCTGTCTAGGTATTTTGCACACCCTTCTTGATCTAAGGCCTGGTCTTTTTTGTAAAGTTCTTGATAGAAGTCTTGGAATGTCCTTAGTATTTCTTTATGCCTAGTGTGCGGGTTGTATGCATCAGTGATTGATGACATGGTGAATTGTCTTTGTTTGTGCTTTAGATAGGAGGCTAAAAGCTTCCACGCTCTATTAACCTCACAGAGATGAATGGCCTTGTATTTGTTCACCCAGAGGCCATCCCTCTCGCTTAAAGTTTTGTTGTATTCGTATTTCTTTTTAGTGAGTCGTGTTAGGGTGCTAGTGTTGTGTGTGTCTCTGGCGTGTTCCATCTCCAGTCTTTTGATGTCCTGCTTGAGTTGGGTCAGTTGTTGGTTAGCGTTTTTGTTGATATTGGCCTTAATCCCTATGATTGTGCCTTTGACATTCGCCTTAAGTGCATCCCACAAGGTCTTGGGGTCAGTGTCTTTCGTGTTGTTATGCGTAAGATATTCCTTTATGGCCTCCTCTATTTTGGTTTTGTTTCCTTGGTCTGTCAGGACGTTGCTGTTGAACCTCCACCTACGAGGCATGTCTTCGTTGTTGCCTCCGCTCAGCTGTAAGCTGATGCACGAGTGGTCTGCGATTAATCTAGGTGCAATGTTGTTGTGATCTATTAGGAGTGTATGTGGGCCTGTGATTAGTATGTAGTCTATCCTGCTGTATGAGTTGCGCGGGTTGGAGTAGAAGGTGTAGTCTCTGGTGTCCGGGTTTTGGTGTCGCCATGGGTCTTTGAGGTTGAATCTGGTGCACATGTTCTTTAGCGTGTTGTGGGCTCTTGACAGGTGGGGGTGGCATTGTGATTTTCTGTCTAGTATGTGGTCAAGGGCAATGTGAAAATCTCCTGCCACCAGTGTTAGGTCGTTTTGGGGTATGTGTTCTATCCTTTGTGAGACCCCCTCCCAAAATGCTGGGTCATCTGTATTAGGTTCGTAGATGTTCGCAACATGAATGTTCTCCTCCCCCCTCTTCAGGTGTGTTATCAGGACTCTCCCTTCTTCATCGTGGTGGTGCGCCTCTAATGTTAACTTGGAGCTCCTACTTATCAGGGTAAGGTTGTTGGTTTGTGTCATTGTTTTTTTTGTGTGCGCGCTGTTTCCAGCCTGCCCTGCCCCTTCTTACGTACAGTGCATGTCATCCCCTCCCATATGGCTTCCTAAAGTGATAGTTGAGACCTGTGTTCCCTTGTGTTGGCTCTACTGTACCCCGGGTTAGCCCTGGTTCTAGTGTTCCTTCATGTATCGAGTTGTATAGAAAGAAGAGTATAGAAAGTATAGAAGAGAGTGGATAGATTAAGGACATGTAGACAAGACAATCGTTCCCTTCCCCCCTCCCCTCCCCTCCCATCTTTTAGAAAAAACTTGTATTCTGAACGTGCAACGACAAGATCGCCGTTCCGTCTCCCTGGGAGCTATTATATAGAATGTTACTTTTCCGCCCCCCCCCCCCCAACGAGTGCCGCCTGGCATCTAAGACTAATCTATGTGCGTTTTTGTTGTCCATTTGCCTGTACCGGCCAGAGTCTGTTTCACCCCCCTCCTACACCTGCCCTCCATCATGCCCCCCCAACAGTTTCCATATGAAAGGATATATAGTCCGTCTCTGGTTGTTGCAGGCAGTCGTTTCTCTTGGTTTTCGCTCCTAAGAGTTCCACAGTTGGTTTTGTGACTGACATTTGCTCCTGCTCCGAAGCGTCTTGAGGTAGATGATATATAGCCCATAGTGATTATGTTCTTGAGGTAGAAACGGTTGTTTCGCCAGGGCTTGCTTTGGAGTTGTGAGGTAATTTCTATTCAATGTCTGAGGTAGTTAGAGTTGTAATTCCTGAGTGTCCCTTCTTGCTCATTGTTTACCTTTGAGTTTCAGCACATGCTCCCTTCACTGTCAGGTCTGGTGAGGCTCTTCTCTTGGCTGATTCTGTTTGCCATGTTTCCATATCTTGTTGCGTTGGTCCCCCTAGGTAGCTGTTTAGCTCTCTCGGGTCTTCGACGACAAGTGTTTTCCCTTTGTCGTTGATCCGGAATCTTGTAGGGCCCGTGAATGAGAATATGATGTTTTTCTTCCTCATCTTGTGCCAGGAAGCCCTTTCTGATGTCCACTGTGGGTTTGGAGTAGTTCTGTGTTAGGATTATCCTCTGCCAATTCCACGTAATGTTTTGGTTTTTCCTTGCAACCCCAAATATGGCTTCTGTGTGATGCGATCTTAGCGGCTTGCATATTTTTGGGCGGGGGCACATCCTTGTAGATGCTTTGAAGGCTGGGACTCTCAAATTTGAGGTTTGTGATCTTCAGTATTTTTTCCTCGATGAAAGCCAGGCAGGAGCCTGCCTTATCTTCCTCGCCTTCTGGTACTTCTATTATTCTTATGTTCCCTCTTCCATTACGGTCTTCCAGGTCCAGTGTCTGTTTCTGGAGCACTGCTGTGGTCTTAGATAGGGCCTTAAGGTCTTTGTTTATTTGTTGGTCTGTGTCTTCAATGTCGCTTATTCTCTGCTCAGCCACTGTCAATCTGTTGTTTGTCACATGTATGTCCTCTCCTACCGCTGCCACTTCCAGCTGGATTTCGTCCGTGGTTTGTTTTGTAGTTTTGGCTAGGTCGTGGACCTCGGCCATCTTTTTAAGAATCATGTCCAGTGTACTGTTGATATCAGGTTTTTGCTTGATCGGGGAGTCTGTTAGTGTGTTCTTTTTGTCTGTTGTTGGATCTTCCCTTCGCTCCACGCCATGTCTACTAGCCCTCTTTTCATCTGATGGAGCTCAAATCTTCCCCCTCTTCTTGAGGTTGCGGGTTGACCTTCCTGTCCCCGTGGGGGCCCTCGCTGTGACCGTAGGCTCTGTTTGGGTGTCACTTCTGGGCCAGCTTTGTGCAGTCTCACGCGGGGATAGCGGAGGTTGTGAAGGTTGTGCTCTGTGAGGCCGCTCTGTTGGTTGTCTCCAGGGTGAGGCAGGGTTGGTCCTTGTAGGGTGTGGAGTTGAGGCGCTTGTGCTGCCGCCACTCCACCTGTTGACGCTTCCGGTGAGGATGGGTCTGTCACTCTGGTATGGCTGTGGTTTTACTTTGTTATAGTCTTCCCCAGTTTAACTCTTTCTCCCCTCACAGCGCAGTTCCATCTGTGTTCCCCTATATGCTCCTTCTTTGGTGACTATAGACTTCTGCTCCATGTGGTCTCACTCTTTCACTGTTCCCTCTCTTGTAGGGCCACAACCCATTGTTGGAAAGGCGGCACTCCCTCCTCCTCCTTCGATGGTTGGTTCTTTGGGGTCTACAGGGTTTCAGTTTTGTATGTTTTTCCCAACTGGGTGAACACGTCCTGTTTCCCTTATTCCTCCGCTGTGATTCCGGAGTCGGTCCGCTCTTGTTTCGGGGTCCCCTTGTCCCTCTTCTGGTAAATGCAGCCTCGTTTTCCCCTTTTTAGGCGGTGTCTCGAGGTTGATATTGTGGAGGATATTGCTTCACACAGCACCGACGCCTTCCCTAAGATGGAGGCTAGGTTTCGTTTTCATTTTGGGCGTCTTTGCCTTTTACATTCTCTACGTTTATATCGCTGGCTTCGTATGCCTCGTTGGCCCTCACGCTATCTTCTGCACTCACTCCATATATTCTGGGTATGCGCTTCTGTCTCCTCTGTTTGGGCTCAGTCTGGAGCGCTGCGGAGGTGCTGCGGCACCACTTCCTGCTGTTCCTTTGTCCCCCTGGGCTTCGTCGTTGATGGATGCTCCACTGCTCTTCTCCGCCTTTGCGGCGTATTTCCCCTCCGTGTGTGCGCTCTCGCCAGCGCGTTAGTATGGCAAGCGTATGGCAAGCGTCACTTGTGTGTCCTTTGTTAGGGTTTTGACTCACGGTCTGGAGCACAGCGGTATAGTTTCCTGCCTGCCCCTCTTCGTCTGGTCTTCACCACTGATGGGGGTTTCACTGCCCTTCTCCGCTGTGTGTTTCTCTGGCTAGCGCTGGAAGTACGCGATACGAGGCTCCGCCCCGCCCCTAAGATGGCAGCAGCTGGAGTATGCTTTCCAGACTTCAGTTTCGTTTTGAGTGACCCGGTTCTGTTTTGATATAGGCTCTTTGTTCCGTTTTTATTTACCTGCTTTTCCTCCTTTTTGCGCCGCCTCTCCCTCTGTTTTTCCACGAGTCTCGTATGTGCTCTCGCTAGCCCCTTAGTATGGGAAGCATCATTTGTGTTTCATCGGGTTATGCAGGCTCGCTACGGGGGCAGTTGTGATGTAGTGGAGGGGGATTATCTTCTCTGACCTTATTTTCATCATGGACGTTGTGGCTCTGCCGCTCTTTGTAATCCTTGGTCGCTCATTTCTTTGTGGTTCCGTGGGGATAGTTTCAGTTTTGTGGCGCCATCTTGTGCCTCGCCCCGGATCATTGACAAATCGGCGAAAACACGTTAAACCACAGTAATGGACATCTAAATTATGTCATTTCTTATTCCCCAGACCTTCCGACACACGAGGGTATCATTTATGTGTCAATTTGCTCTGCGTGGGGTTCGGAATCTCACAGTTGCTCCCAGGTTTTGGTGGAGCGGCTGATTCAGGCAAACATCCTCGTTGCTGTCCAAGCCACACCCCCTTGCAAAAGATTATGAGTCAACTTTCACAATACACATTCTCTTCCACTTGAATGATCAATGTTTTCACTCTGTACAATGAGCCCTATTTTCTCCGAAATCCACACAGGATGGTTGTCTGAAAAAATGCAGCTTAGTGTAAGTTGCTCACTCCAGTTTTCAAAGTCATACACAATATAGCTGAATATTTTTACTTTTGACAATATCTGTCGAGGTTCAGATCCTTATAAAAGTTGGAACTCTCCCTCAAACACATTTCAGTAACAATTTAGAATGGACCCTGACCTTCCTGAATTCAAAACTGCCCTCAAATCACCTTACCACACTCAAAGAGACCAATAGATGTCACGGATTCTACCCCCTTCACCACCATGAATCAACTAAACTCAGCCATCCAACTTTACTGGCCACTTTATTCTAATTATGAAAGTAACTGTAAATCCATTTTGTAATTCCATGTACCGTAGAAATGTGACTCACCATTTAAGTATAATTTATCTGTGCACCCCACACTGTTAACCTTCTCTTATTAACCAATGTTGGAACTTGGGCAAGATCTACAAAGCATTTTTCCAGTCACACATGGCCCGGATCTCAGAACTGGGACATTTTGGACAGGAAAGATGATTTTTCAAATGTACAAAATGCAAAATGCGATTGAATCATGGACCAGATATATAAAGCATTTTTCTGGTTGCAAATGGTCTGATTCACAGTATCAGACCATTTGAGACTGAAAAAATGTACATAAAGCAAATTGCGATTTGGTAGATTGTTACTGAATCGCATTTGCAAATCAGTATATGGAAAGGGCGTGTTTAGTGCATCCCTTCTAAATACCAAATCGGTATGGTATGTATTACTGTTTTGTGACCGATTCCAGTCGCAAAACAGTTATACTTTACCACCAGTTTAAAACTGGCGCCAACACATTCGCTGGGGGGAAGGGGAATGGGTACCCAAAGGCCCCCTTCCCCTTTCAGAAGGTAAAGAAATATACTTTTTAACCCCTTGACCACAGCGCAAATTCCGCCGTGGTGCTGGGGAATTAATGAGTGAGCATGTTTTGGACGGCCCCCAGCCGTCCTCTGCATACGCCCACTGTGACGTCAGACGCACGCAACAGGTTAAGAGCAGACAGTAGGCCCATGAACCACTGGCTATGCTTAAAAAATGAAACTTCGAGGTCTGCAAAAAAATGCTTAATTAAAAAGCAATCATAGACGTGGTGATCTGCTGCCCTCGGCAGGCCTCCATCCCTGTGATGGCTGTGACAAGGGTAGTTGCCTGTTTGGGTCTGTTAAGGGTGGAGAGGACAAGGGTAGTTGCCTGTTTGGGCTTGTTAAGGGTGGAGAGGACAAGGGTAGTTGCCTGTTTGGGCCTGTTCGAGACTGGTCGGGACTAGGGATAGAAATGCTGCCTTTTTTCTCATTTAACAATACCCAGCCCACACCATCCACAACCACAAACCGAGCAACACACTCACACCAAATATACACCACGCACAACACTTTGTACAGATTAATGTACCAGCATGCACCACCAACCCAACCAAACCACATCCACATCTACACACCCTACTATCCCAACTACCACACATATCCACCATCACCCACCATCACCCATAAACAGTACACATCTCTATCCTATACCACTAACCAATACACTCATTACTAACACAACGCCAATCAACACCATAAATAACTACATCCCACTCAGACACACTCTCCCTGCTGTAATTACACCTAACAGTCCACCTTTTATCACTAACAAATATATAATGATCCTTCCATCAGTTGTCCAACAAACACCCTCCTCTCCCTTCTACCATAATAACAGTAACACACAACACACACACTGCACACCACCACACTTTGTAACTCTTGAAACAAACCAGTCTAAGATAAACACTCTCACCTCTACTTCATTCCCTCCTACACACAACATACACTCTACTCATAAACACATCACTACCCCCTCTACGTCACAACCTCCTCTCACAAACAATACTACAAAACCAAATCAGGTGCATGAAACATATACATCAGCACCCCTTTTCACCACACCTCAAAAGCAAAACACATCACACACACCAGCACAACAAGATCTTCCTTCAATTGGAATGCCCCAAAGACATTGGAAAATCACCAATTTTCAGCTGTCTCAGAGCCGTGGATCACTGGATGACTTGGAGCCATCTCAAATTGAATGCTTCAAAAACTGAAATACTCACGTGTGGCGATTGGAAAAATTACAACCCACTTGCCGCATGGCCTGATGAACTGGGATCACTGCCTAAAGTATCGAAGGAAGTAAGAAACCTCGGAATGACCATGGACTCCAAGCTGTCGAAGAATGTCCAAGTGAATAAACTAGCAAAATCAAGCTTTGCTACTATAAAAACGCTGCAACAAATTTCCCCTCATTTGGGATTTTCACACAAGGTCCAAGCTACCATCTCCCTTGTTCTATCCAAACTCGATTACGCCAATAGCCTCTACCACGGATCACCTTTAACGACCATGAAAAGACTACAACGGATTCAGAACTCGGCTGCCAGACTACTCTTGCATATCAAACCACGAGACCACATCTCCCCTGCCTTGAAAGCCCTGCATTGGTTACCGGTTGCCAGAAGATCCACGTTCAAGCTGCTTTGTATTACCCACAAAGCAATACATGGAATAAGACCACTCTTCATCAGGAATAAAATCACCAAACACATTCAACAAAGGAACCTACGCTCTAAAGGAGCATCTCGCCTCAAAATCCCACCATACAAGAAAAAAACAATGGGTGGCACATCCTTCTTTGTTCAAGCAGCCAAACTATGGAACTCTTTACCTCCCAACATAAGATCCACCGACAACCACCTTATCTTCAGAAAACTACTCAAGATCTAGCTCTTCCCCACATAAGCACCATACGGAAATAGAAATTTACAGCATACCCCTCTGTATATAAGCATTTGTTTTCACTATAGATATGTACCTATCTTTGTGTATTACTTTATAACACATGTAAAACAATTATGTTGATAAGAGAAGAAAAAAAAAGAAGAAAAAAAACAAACAAATAAAAATAATAATAATAATAGTAATAATAATAATAATATTCATCAATAAATAAAAATCATTTTTGGTCTACATGTACATACTTCCATTGTACATCTATGTACCTTCCATGTACTTGGATCTGTGTGTCTGTTACTTTTCTCCTGAAAAAGCATATCCAATGCACTACCCTATTGCTCATCCTGTGCCTCTATCAATATATTTAATCTAAATATACTTACTTCTTTTATGTATCTATATACTTTCAATGTACTTATGGATCTATATATTTATCACTTTCTTCTAATTTAGCATTTCCAATGCACTAGCCTATTTCTCAGCCTATACTTCGCTCAATATATCTTCTAGCCCAACCTTCTGCCTCATCTCAAACTTCTTTCTACTACTCCTTCTAATGCCCTATCCTATCTCTCATCCTATAGATCTATCAATATATCCTCTACATCCACTCTCTCATTTATCCCAAACCCCATACCACTACTATGATCGCCAAAATAACCTTTTCTAGACTCTCTCCTGCCCTACCCCTCCTTGCATGATCTGACACCTCTTTTTACAACACCGATCCCCTAAAACAAACATTTCTAAACTCTCCCCTCTGACTCCTTCCCTCCAAAAGTCCTTTTACTCATCCAAAAGCCTCTTCCTACTGCTAAGACTTAAAAAAAATCCTTCACACTTTTATCCCTCCACTATCCTTTTTCAATCAAAATTAACAGACTAACATGTTCACTTCTCAAATTCCAAATTCCATATTCCATATTCAACTATACTAATATACTGCCCAAATAATTGAATAACATATCTACTACTCAAATTACTTCATATTTATACTATACCAATTTTCAACACTAATCCTTTATGGGTTCCGGAGTGGCGTGCTACTCGCCAGAAAAGCGCTTCAACACCCATCAGGGGTAACAAGTGCTATATGAATGCAAATCTTTCTTCCCCTTTTATCCATCCGCTATCCTTCTCACTCCAAGTAACAGACTAATATCCACCACTGAAATGACCTCATATTTCACCATATTAATTCACCACTAATCCTTTATAGGCTCCCTGAATAGCATGCGTCAACAAGCGAGCGATAAATAAATACAAACCTTTGTCCTACTCTATCCTTCTGCTATCAATCCAAATCCAAATAACTGACTAACCTATCCACCACTTAAAATGTACTTGCATGTTTCACTATACTAATTCAACACTAATCCTCTGTGGGTCCCGGAGTAGCGTGCTACCCGCCGAAAAAGCGCTTCGACGCCTCGTCAGGGGTAGTAAGCGCTATATAAATGCAATTACAATACAATACAATACAATTAATATTCATGAAGTAGGTCGATTTGCAACCCACAATGAAACCCTAAATGAAACTCTATACTTTTCAAACATTAGGAATACCGATTTCCTCATTGGGACTCGGAGAGAATCGCAATTAGGAATTCGGAATTCCCAATGTTTGTACATCTGGTCCTGTATTTTGCATTTGCGATTCAATATTTTGCAAGGGGATTATTTTTAGGGTGTCCCTTCCAAATACCCGATCGCTATGGTATGTATTACTGTTTTGCAACTGAATTCTGGTTTCAAAACAGGAATACTTTACCAACAGTTTAAAACTGGTGGTAACCCATTCCCTAAAGGAGAAGGGGTCCCTAAGGGAAGTTGTAAGTTTAATGACTCAAGAGTGTGTGGTAGAGAGAATAAGGAGGGTCAAGCTTTATCACACTTCAAACACTCCTAGTATGGAGACGAACTAAATACTATCTTGATTACAAACAAGTTCATTTTATCTGACCATCTGTGTGAAGGCTACTTCTAATTTCCACCCAACTTTTACAGGAGGAAATAATACTAATACCATATATTTTATATTAATTGCTAATGATTATGATTGTTTAGTAACTGATTTAAAAGAAATACCGCACCCTGCCAGTGACCATAACCCTTTAGTAGCTTTTTTTAAATTGGATCATGCCACAATTAACCCTAAGTCAATAACCGCCCCATTGCTTTTTAATGCAAATAAAGGGCGCAGAATAAAATGGGAGCAGGTTTATCCCAAAAATTTGAGAAGAAAATTGTGTCTGAAAATTATGAGCTAATTGACAGATGTTTTTCGGATGAAGCCTCCTCTGTGTGTTTAGTCCAGGACTTTGAGAGCTTATGTTCTGCCATTTCCTATGCATTAACGACTTCATACCCCACATCCAGTACAACCACCCCTCTATGGTTTAATGGTGCCTGCTCAAAATCGCATTGGCAACTAAGGGGCATATTACCAAGCTTAAGCAAAAAATATCGCTAAGCTTGGTTAGCGGCTACATTTATATCGCCGTGCTGCGCCTATTTTTATCGCTTAGGAGCCTTGCTATTATCAAGGTTTATCTCCTAAGCGATAAAAATCGGCCGAAATGCATGAATATCGCTGAAAAGTCAGCGATATTCATGCATTACCGAGCAAATGCTCTTAGCCATGTTATCCATCTACCATTGGATAACATGGCTAAGAACTGCTCTGGGCAGGCGTTAGCTTTTGGAGATAATCGCGCTTAGCGCGATTATTTCCAAAAGTTGGTAATAGGAGTTAGCGATGTTAGCGACTGTTTCCAGTCGCTAACATCTTGGCACGCCCACTTTGCATGTCATTAGCGATATATATCGCTGACATGCAAAGTGGGCCCCCAGAAGCTCGCTATCTCCTACTAGCTGTCGCTAATAATAATAATAATAATCCACATTTGTAAAGCGCACAATCACCCGCAAGGGTCTCTAGGCGCTGGGGGCCGTCGGGAAGATTAAGCGAGCTATTGCCCAGAGTCACATGGTGCTGGGCTAACCTGCCGCCGGAGCCAGGGATCGAACCCTGATCCCCAGATTCCAGCGTCAGTCGCCCTGGCCGCGGCGCCACACCTCTCCCTAACTGGTGTTAGCGACAGCTAGGTAATAGGGCGATTAAATTATCTCCGCTTTAGCGGGAAAAATTCCCGCTAAAGCGGCGATAAGGCCCTTGGTAATATGCCCCTAAGTTTGGCTCTCAAGGCTGCGGCAAAAGACAGGGAAGTGAATATTACTGCCCTAAAGGTCTACAAGAACACAAACAGCAAGAATGGTTGATCTCAAAAATGAAGCTTGAGATGATTTGTTGGTCTCAGGACGTTCAAGGGATATGAGGAAATTCTGGCAGGTTATAAACCGCCTGATCTTCACAGAGGGTCCTCCTTCCAACATAAAATGCTTTTAATCTCTGAAACGTCCTGGGTTACACATTTCTCCTACATTTTTAACCCTTTTAATAAAACGTGAGCTCCTCAGGAAGAGGGCCCGAATATGGGGAAAGGAAGAGAATAGGCTGTTCAGCTAAGCCAGTCTATTTGAATGAAGGAAGTTCAGGTAGCAATTAAGCAAGGTAAATTAGGAAAAGCCCCAGGCCCTGATCGAGTCCCAGTTGATTTGTTCAGAGAAGATCCTGACTTATGGGATCCATTGCTTACCAATATTTATAGATCTGCCATTTTTACCTACTGCCTTCATCTTGGAAAGAAGCCACTGTGGTTCTCATCTTTAAAAAAAAAGTGATAGAGGTGACTCAGCATGCAACAGGCAGACAACCAATAGCATGATGGCACAAATGAATATTCATATGAGCTGAAGGGGACTGCCCCAGACAAGCCACTGACTGAAGTGGGTGACCCAAAGATAACTCTCTGTGAATTGTACACAAACGGACTAGCAAACAGCGAAAGTTGTCAAGCAAGCTCTGCAAATTTTACTTCTTCTTGTCATTTAAATGCAAAAAAACAACGCACTTTTCAAGCATTATTTATGGCAGACATAAAACCATGAAAGACCACCATCAGTGGTGTCCCTCCTTTGTATGTGGTTATGTCTCAGATAGGTTAAATGATTAAATGTTTCTCTACTAAAGGCATGCTCCTATGCCATGATAATCAAACTGATGTATGCAGAATATTCCGGCCTGCTCTTCATTCAGTGTAACTTGCGTTGTTGCATTGGTGAAATCTGAAAGTGGAATAGAATAAAACCGTAGTTTTTATTTCTGTCTGTGGAAACCAATGCCCATTTTGCATGCTCATAGCAGGAGTGTTTTGAGCAAAGCTTAATAAAATGTAATGTAATTGGTAAGGAAGTTTGGAAAACCACAAATGACAGGTTCTGATCAACATAAGCTTCCTGTAACTAATTCTACGTTTGACTAGCAGCCAACGAAGAACAACTGAGCCAGGATTAAGACATTCATCAATCATGAGGAAAATCAATGTCTTTGATACTTTTAATGACAAATAAGAAACAATGGTGAAATTGCTCCTTTTCTCAATTTCTGCAGTTTAACTGTGATTATGTGCTTGTGTGGATGTGTGCAAAATGTTTATTGTAGCATTCAGAGAAATACAGGCTATGTTTTGTACACAGAAAAAAATAAGAGCAGGTACTGAAGAAGTTAGATTGTGGTCCAAGCTTGTTAGTCTTAGCCGGTGCCTTGGTTAATATGTCCATATATAGGCTGGCTGTGACTGGAGGAGAGCAAGAAAAGTGATAGCAGAGAAGAGGTGCGTTGTCATTTACCCATACTCGCTGTAATGGTGATGGAATCCTTGACTGTGCCCCGGAGTCTTAATGTCAGCGCCTTGAAATGGAAAGGCCATCATTACACTAGGAACCGATTTAAAAAGTAGATTTTCGTGTTCGTGTCCCTTCAAAAAATCGAACTCCCTGAAGTTTGATAAGAAGAGATAGGTTTGGCCGACAGTCAGGATTCTGAGTTAATGTGAACATTTGAGCATGTTACTGATTTCAGAGGATGGTCACATTTTTGCAGGTAGACATGCCAAGGTAGACATGTCCATCAACAATGAGAGAGTGAGTTATCTTTGAGTGTTTACAATAGTCCTTCTGCAGATGTGTGTCAGAAATTAATGACCTCTTTTAAAGGACAATAGCACCGGTATTTAGAGATGGAATACTGTGCCCTTGCCCTGCTTTGGAAGAAAGACCTCAATATAAAATAATGCTCTATGGATGGTGTTGTTACTTGGTATCATGTTTCAAGTATAGATTGATGGCATGTACTTTCATGGGTGAAGCAGGTGTCAGGCTTGCTGAGTGGGAATGGTAAAGCGTCCTTGAAAAACTCAACTAGTAATATGTATTGCTCACCTATATCTAATAGCAGTGGTCAGTCATGTTTAGAAGAACTGCTTTCCCATCATTGGCAGGATAAACAGACTGATTCAGAAAGCAAGGGTCACAAAATAAAGAACATGGTGCAAATGCCAGGGGCGCTGCATTCAGCCAGTGGAGGCCTCTGCAGAGAACCTACTGAACTAGTCCATCCCAGAGCAGGGGCAATCACTGCTACATTCATGAGGAGACCCAGAGTACTGCAGCAGTGCCCAATGGGGGTGGCCATAACAACGTCAAAGGAGAACGACTGGGAGATACAGGAATATGGGTAGGCCGAAGCGATCCCTGCATTGAGCCACTACGAAGGAGGGTACCTGGTCCTGATAGAAGTAAAACCTAAATGGGGCGCAATAGACCTCTTGGATCAGCTCAGCTAGATGGCACCATCTACTCCACTGGGGAGCAGAACCAGCAACTGGAGCTTCCTGCAAATCCAGGACTGGAAGTACACATAGTGACCATATTAGAGGCCATAAAACACACAATGATGGCCCTAGAGCAAAAGATTGAGTCAGTAACTCAAGGGGTGACCTTACTCTGAACCGACCAAAAAACTTGTGGATAGAGTAACAGAAACTAAATCCACCCTACCCCACATGAGACCAATGATGCTAGAGAATATGGCTCATACAAACACTCTGGAACAGGAAGTGGCTATTCTTAGGGACAAAATCGATGATATGGAATTGCATTCCTGGCACAATAATGTCTGAATGGTGGGAATTCAGGAGTGGACGGATGGCCCCAGCATGGAGCTATTCCTGGAAGATTGTTTATCCTTGGTGGTGCAGAGGGAAAATACTTCCATGTGGTTGACGGTAGAGCCCAAGGAAGCCCCCGATACCAGACACACCGCCTGAGCTTTGGTACCCATACTACCACATTTTCAGGAACAGGATGCTATACTGCAGCAGGAGTGGATACACGGCCCTGCAGATTGATGGAGCTACTGTTCATATTCACCCACATTACACTACAAAGGTGCAGCGATAAAGACAGGCCTCCAGAGGACTGAAAAGGCACCTAAAGCAGTTGGAGCTCAGATACACATTGATTTTCCCTAACAAAGTCAAAATCACAAAGAGGGGAGGTCCCACTTCTTAACATCATTGGATGAGGTGTGGGAATGGCTAGCGAGACAGGGTTATCTGGCACTGACGAACAAGGGAACTGATAGAGAATCAGAATGAAAGTAACAGATAACTGGTGGCCATGTTCCAACAAGATCGCACTGTGGAGTCGTCTAACAGGTGGGAAGCCATGCTGGAAGAGACCAATGCCTTCGAGGGTGAGGACTCAGACAGAGAATATACACCTCCACCAGTTGGCATCCTATTGACATCTGAGTAAATTAATTGAGGCCTAAACAGTTCTTTAGTGTCACCGGGTTGAACTGCCGGAGATTCGGGTGACCCGGAGTCAGAGAAATAATATAGAGGAGTGCAACCCAATCATGCTCTCTGGGGGCCCCCCACTGCGTATGGACATCAACATGAAACACTATATTAATGTTCACATACGCACAATTCAGAATTAAGGTGTGATGGACATACTGTGAATTGGTTTGGTGGTCAGTTCAAGGACTGTGGCACCGTAAGGTAGGGAGGGAGGGGAGTTGGGATGAAATTCAGCAGTTGAAAATGTTTGTAGGAGGGCAGAGACTTACATGGGGGACACAACATGGAAACTGGGATGGACACGGGAGTAGCGAGTGCATTCCACCAACTATGGCAGTGCACGCACTTAAATGCTTAATCTGGAATGTTAAAGGAAGAAAGCACAAAATCATTTAAGGCCTAGTGATGAAGTCTGACCAAGTATGACGCAGATATATATCTGCAAGAAACACATATGAAAGGTACTAACAGTGCGATATTGAGTAGGGGAAATACACAGTAGCCACTCTCTCGGCTCTACTGTAGGATCTAGAGGAGTGGCAACATTAGTTTAAAACAAAGCAACAACATTTGAGGTGAACCGAGACTGGACTGACGTGGTAGTCAGGTAGACAGCAATATTGGGAAACTGGGAGAGGGATAAAAAGGAGCTCATCAATGTTTGCATCCCGCCGGGGTTACAAGCTGACACACTGAAATGCCTAGAAGGATCCCTGACAGAAGTGCCAGAGGACACTACCATATTGGGTGGAGATTGTAGCATGGTCCTAGATGCACACTTCGATAAATCCCAGCCAAGACAAACAAACAAACAAACCCAAAGTGGGGAAGTTGTGTAGCTCTATGAATGCAGTGAGAATGCTACATGGGCCACATAGAGGCTATTAGTTTTAATCCGGAGCACACAGCTCCCTCTTCCACATAGATAATTTTTTTACCCCCCGTTGATGTTACCTAGATTAACAGAAGAGGAATATAAAGCGTGAGGGATATTAGACCATACCCTTATAACTGTTACGCT
This sequence comes from Lissotriton helveticus, assembly GCF_964261635.1. Taxonomy (NCBI): domain Eukaryota; kingdom Metazoa; phylum Chordata; class Amphibia; order Caudata; family Salamandridae; genus Lissotriton; species Lissotriton helveticus. The sequence continues at coordinate 1,218,449,009 of NC_136059.1, read as the reverse complement.
TGAGACCCTGCATCCTAGGGGAAGAGTTGAATAGAGAATGGCTACATGGAGATAAGTGAACCAGGAGGAAGTGAATTGCCTAAAGAAGGCAACAAAACACTATTTCAAAGAAAACAGGGGCCCAATAAAAGAGGTAACTTCCCTGTGGGAATCTTATAAAGTTACAACATGGGGAGTGATATTCTCAGGAGAAGTGGGGGATAAAAGAAAGATAGAGGCAGCCTGTATAAAACTCGAGGGGGAACTCATGGCACTGGTGACCTGTCCTCAGGACACCCCCACGCCGCACGGCCCTCCAGCTGTAGGTGAGTCTGTGTCCAGCACCTCAGGTCCGCCCTTGACCTCGGTGCCCCCTCGCTGCTGCTCGTTCTTCCTCCGTTTTTGCCCTCCTGTGCCTCTGTTTTGTTTCGTTTTTGTATTGCACTGTAACTGTTTTTTTCTGTAGGTTAGCGATTTTGCCGCTTGTGCCCCTGGTGTGACCCCCCCTCCACTCCCCGCTTCCCGCCGCAGTTACATCGCGGCCCCGCCCCCTTTTCTTTCTGTGTCCTCCCCGCTCCCGCCTCCCAGCGGCTCCTCCCTCCCACTTGGCCTTAAATGGAGACCGCGCGGCGCAGGTGAGTGTGACCTGTCCTCAGGACACCCCCACGCCGCACGGCCCTCCAGTTGTAGGCGAGTCTGTGCCCAGCACCTCAGGTCCGCCCTTGACCTCGGTGCCCCCTTCGCTGCTGCTCGTTCTTCCTCTGTTTATGCCCTCTGGTGCCTCTGTTTTGTTTCATTTTTGTATTGCACTGTAACTCTGTTTTTTTCTGTAGGTTAGCGATTTTGCCGCTTGTGCCCCTGGTGTGACCCCCCCTCCACTCCCCGCTTCCCGCCGCAGTTACATCGCGGCCCCGCCCCCTTTTCTTTCTGTGTCCTCCCCGCTCCCGCCTCCCAGCATCTCCTCCCTCCCACTTGGCCTTAAATGGAGACCGCGCGGTGCAGGTGAGTGTGACCTGTCCTCAGGACACCCCCACGCCGCACGGCCCTCCAGTTGTAGGCGAATCTGTGCCCAGCACCTCAGGTCCACCCTTGACCTCGGTGCCCCCTCGCTGCTGCTCGTTCTTCCTCCGTTTTTGCCCTCCTGTGCCTCTGTTTTGTTTCGTTTTTGTATTGCACTGTAACTGTTTTTTTTCTGTAGGTTAGCGATTTTGCCGCTTGTGCCCCTGGTGTGACCCCCCCTCCGCTCCCCGCTTCCCGCCGCAGTTACATCGCGGCCCGCCCCCTTTTCTTTCTGTGTCCTCCCCGCTCCCGCCTCCCAGCTGCTCCTCCCTCCCACTTCGCCTTAAATGGAGACCGCGCGTACGCGCAGCGGGCGCGCCGATTGTACGCTGAAGGAGTGCCAAAGGCAAGCCCGTCTGCACCCGTCTGCGCCTGGACCCCTGGCCCCCACCGATGCCAGACCACACGACGGACCTATGACGCCGCCACCCTCAATGCCCTCAACGCCGGCCGAACCCCCGCCTGCTATTAAGCCACCCCGAGGCGCATCCACGGACCCTTTACCTGCCAAACCTGCAAATACACCCGCCAAGCCGAGCACCAGCAGCAACCACCTCAAGTGCATCCTGCTCAACACCCACTCCGTCCACTGACATGCCGTCGAACTCTGGAACCTACTCGACACAACATCACCAGACGTCGCCTTCCTCACGGATACCTGGATGAACGCCTCCTCAGCGCCCGACATCGCCATCGCCATCCCGGACGGATACAAGATCACCCAGAGGGACCGCGTCAACCAGACTGGAGGAGGCATCGCCATCATACACAAGAACACCATCCGCATCACGACCAGCTCCGACGACATCTTCACCGCCGCCGAACACCTCCACTTCCAGATACACACTGACCCCAAGACCACACTCAGAGGCACCCTCATCTACAGACCCCCGGGACCACGCACACAATTCAGTGAAGACATCACAGACTTCATCAGCCCGCACGCCCTCCCCTCCACTGACTGCATCCTCCTAGGGGACCTCAACTTCCATCTGGAGAACAACAAGGACAGCAACAACCTCGCTGGACAACCTCGCCAACCTCGGTCTCAAGCAACTGGTGAACATCCCCACCCACTACGCCGGCCACATGCTTGACCCAGTCTTCTCCTCCAGCAAGTACATCTCCTTCAGCCACTCCACTGGACTTAATTGGACTGACCACAGCTGCGTCCACTTCAGCTTCAGAAAAACCACGACCCACCACCACCCGCAACAGGTTCCTCGCAGGAACTGGAACAAGATCACCGCCAACCAGCTCACCTCCTGCCTCAGCCAGAACCCTCCCGCCAGCACAACGGACCCCAACGAAGCAGCCAGCAACCTCACACAGTGGATCACCAACTGCACAGATGACCACACACCACTGAAGACCCCTCCCAGCAGACACAGCAGCAAGAAAGCCTCTTGGTTCACCGACGAACTTAAGAAACCCAAGAAGAACTTCCGCACCCTCGAGAAAGCCTGGTGCAACGACCAGACCACAGACAACATGACTGCCCTCAAGCACGCCACCCGCAATCACCACCAGCTGATCCGCACCGCCAAGAAGACAGCATTCAGAGAATGACTGGACAACAACACCCACAACAGCAAGGAACTCTTCAGCATCGTCAAAGAGCTCTCCAACCCCAGCGCCGGAAACAACGACATCACTCCCTCGCAAGACCTCTGCGACTCACTCGCCTCGTTCTTCCACCGCAAGATCGCCGAAATACACAACAGCTTCGGCGCACCAACCACGCACCCAACCACCGAACCAACGTGCCCCACCACCACCCTCCACACCTGGACCCCGGTCAGCACCGAAGACACCACCCACACGATGAACACCATCCACTCCGGATCCCCAACCGACCCCTGCCCCCACCACGTCTTCAACAAGGCCGACTTCATCATCGCACCCCAACTCCGGGACATCATCAACACCTCCTTCAACACCGCCACCTTCCCGGAAAGCTGGAAGCACGCCAAGCTCAGCGCCCTCCTAAAGAAACCAACTGCGGACCCCACCGACCTCAAGAACTTCCGCCCCATCTCGCTACTCCCTTTTCCTGCCAAAGTCATCGAGAAGACCGTCAACAGATAGCTTGCCGCCTTCCTCGAGACAAACGGATCCCTCGACCACTCGCAGTCCGGCTTCCGAGCCAACCACAGCACCGAGACCGCCCTCATCGCAGCCACTGACGACATCAGATCCCTGCTCGACAATGGGGAAACAGCTGCCCTCATCCTCCTGGGCCTCTCCGCAGCGTTCGACACTGTCTGCCACCACACCCTAGTGCAGCGCCTCAGCAACATCGGAATCCAAGAGAAGGCACTGGAGTGGATCATCTCGTTCCTCGCCGGAAGAACCCAGAGAGTCCGTCTCCCCCCGTTTAGATCCGAGGCCACCGAAGTCATCTGCGTCGTACCATAGGGATCATCGCTCAGCCCCACCCTCTTCAACGTCTACATGAGCCCCCTCGCAGCCATCGCTCACCAACACAACCTCAGCATCATCTCCTACGCCGACGACACCCCGCTGCTCCTCTCCCTCACCAACGACCCAGCCACCGCCAGAACCAGCCTACACGAAGGGATGAAAGACGTCGCCGTGTGGATGAAGAACAGCCGTGTGAAACTGAACTCAGACAAGACGCAAGTCCTCATCCTGGGATCATCTCCCTCCGCCTGGGACGACTCCTGGTGGCCCCCTGCTCTGGGCACCACTCCCAAGCCAACAGACCACGCACGTAACCTGGGCTTCGTCCTGGACTCCTCCCTCTCGATGACCAGACAAGTCAACGCCGTCTCATCCTCGTGCTTCAACACCCTGCGCATGCTCCAAAAGATCTTCCGATGGATCCCTACCGAAACCAGGAAGACAGTCACCCAGGCACTCGTCACCAGCCGACTGGACTACGGAAACACCCTCTACGCCGGAACCACAGCCAAACTACAGAAAAGACTCCAGCGCATCCAGAACGCCTCCACACGACTCATCCTGGACATCCCCGTCACAGCCATATCTCCGGCCACCTGAGCTCCCCGTCAGCAAGAGGATCACGTTCAGACTCCTCACCCACGCACACAAGGCTCTCCACGACCTGGGTCCCAAGTACCTCAACAACCGCCTGACCTTCTACACGCCCACCCGCCAGCTATGGTCGACAAGCCTCGCCCTCGCCGCCGTTCCACGCATCCGCAGAGCCACCGCCGGTGGAAGATCCTTCTCCTACCTGGCAGCCAAGACATGGAACTCCCTCCCCATCCACCTCTGGCGAACCCAGGACCATCTCTCCTTCAGAAAGCAGCTCAAGACCTGGCTTTTCGAGCAGTAACTGACCCCTCTCCCCCCCAGCGCCTTGAGACCCTTCCGGGTGAGTAGCGCGCTATACAAATGTCATGATTGATTGATTGATTGACTGGAGGCAGAGTATGCCAGGCAACTGACAGAGACCACTAAAACACAGAAGCTCCTCAAAATGGAGGAATACAGATCCCTAGTCACTAACGAAATCAAACAGACCCATTTAGCCAGGCAAAGGCATATATATGAAGTGGGAGACAAGGTGGGATGACTCCTACCTTTGGAGGCAGTGAGACAATAGCATAGACCGTGGCTGACTACATGCAGGAATTTTACACTAGTAAAATGCCCCATCAGGGACTGCTTCTGCACGCGAATGGCAAGTGCAGGAGCTCTTGACTTAGAAGCAAACTTGGCAGAAGAGGAAATACAGTAAGCGCTTATGTAACTGCAGGTCGGGAAATCCTGGGGCCCGAATGATTTCCCAGCCGAATTCCTAAAGAAAATGTCAAGTAAAATCATTACCTTGATACACAAGCTATATATGGAGTTGCACTACTATGGCATAAACCCCAGAGAGCTGTGTATCGCGACAGTGATAGCTCTTCCCAAAGCAGGGAAACCTACAGACAGATGGGACTCCTATCGCCCAGTTTCACTTCTTAACTCAGACACCAACATTCTGACCAAGGTTTTAGCTAACTGGCTGAGGGATGTCAAATTAGATCTCTTGCACCCAGAATAGACAATGTTCATGCCCCATAGTTCGACCAAACTGAACCTCCATCGACTATATAACAGTTTGGCCAACAGTTCCATTAGCCATAGCGTCCCTAGATGCCAATAAGGCCTTTGATTCTGTGGAGTGGCATTTCCTCTTTGCAATTCTGGGGAAACTGGGATTTGGGCCCAAATTCCTGGCCTGGATCAAGCTGCATTATATGAACCCCAGGGCACACCTTAAAGTGAATGGGAACCTCTCTTAGGAATTTCCTATAGTTGACAGAATGCATCTGTATTGATGCCCCGATATGGTGCTGGTAATGGGAAACAACTTGAGAAGAAAGGATGACGTCCTGCTATATCTGGAAGACCCAGAGATATCCCTAACGAGAGTGGGAGAGATCTTTGAGATATACTGGAGGTACTCCACTAACAGTTGTAGATAGATGTTTTAAATATTTGGGACTCTGGATCTCTAGGAAAGGGGTGACACACTACGAAGACAATTTGTTCCCACTACTCCCTAGGTTAGAGATAGTTGTGAAATGTTGGAGGACACTTTGACTATCGTTTATGAGGAGGGCCGCAATTTTGAAAATGATAACCTTATGGGGATTTACTTGCATCTTGCAAAACACACTATATATCCTACCAACACTTTCTTCCCAGCGATTAACAGACACTTAAGATATCTAATATGGCAGGTCAGCCTACAGAGTATTGCCATATCCACCCTCCACCGATCCACATATGAAGGGGGCTTAGCATTGCAGAACATTTGCAAATATTATGAAGCCGGGAAGGTATCTGTGGTGACTGAGTGGGCATATACAGCACTTGATGACCAGGCCTACAGGCTACATTGGAAAGTAATGGGAGAGCGCGGCTATTTGCATATATTGTATGGTGGAATGGTGGTGGCGACTGTCCTGTAAGCAACCGCAGCGGTGATTGCTACATGGCACAAGCTTCATAAAAGAAGGGGCTGGGATAAGAGCTTGGCACCAAGCCAACCCCCCCTGCCTTTGGTTGGACATTAAACTTGGCCCGGTGTTAAGGTTACCAGGGTTCAAATGATGGGACGCCCTAGAACTCTCCTCACTGGTGGATGTCTGAGATGTGAAATGTATTATGACATTTGCCCACCTCACAGCGGAATATGAAATGGCACCTATGCAAAAAAGTATAAATACATCTTGTCGCGTTACACACTGTGGGCAAAGATACTGCATGAAACTGAGACTCCCGCTAGAAAATAGATTGCTAGAGGTCCCCTTGACCACAAGGGCAATCTCCCTCAAATATGGCACATTAATGAGAAATACTCATAGTGGGTTGGAACAGCTAAGGGCCCACTGGCAGTTTGAGGTAGGGGAACTAGACTAAGATGACTGGAAAGAGACCCTGCAGTTCCCAAGGGAGGTGCAACAAGGCGAGATTCCACCTAATCCAATAAAAAATTCTGCACAGAATATACTATACCAGAGTTATTTTGTATAAAATAGGTAATGCCTGTGATGAAAAAGCCTAAGTGTGTGTGTGCAATGGGGCACTTTCCTGCACACATTATGTGCTTGCACTGCAACCATTCCAGGAGGGAGTAACACAGAGATTACAAGATGACACAGGAATAAAAATAGAGTTGCATGCTCCCTTGGCGCTACTGGAAATATGGAGGGACTCCTATGCCACTTCCTGCCAGAAACTCCTCATGAATCTGGATGTTTTACTGGCAAAAAGAGAAGTGTTCCTGCACTGGTAGACTAGAATTAGGTGAAAAATAAGCGACTGGGAAAGAGAGATGGATATTTGTTACATTAGGGATAACATGATATACAAGGGAAGAGGATATCCCAGATAACTAAAAAAATTGGGGGTGTTGGTGCGAGGAGGATTGAGGTTAACAGAAAATGGGCAATGGGTTAAAGAGGCCATGGACTGGAGGAGCATGAGACCATTTGGGGCTGCCATGGGCTACCCTAAAGGAGAAACATCCTTTACATCGCGGTGAGTACACCGCAATGTATTTTACAACGCAGCCATTACAACGCAAGCGTTACATCGACTTGCGCTGGCTGGCGCTCTAACCTAAGGAATAGTAAGATTTACTATTCCAACACCTTCCCTACTGTACAAAGACTGGTAATGGAATAGTGAATCTTACTACTCCTAAGTCCAGCTCCCTCCAGCGCAAGTCGTTGTAATGACTTGCGTTGTAAAAACTGCAATGTTACATACCTCGATCATTTTGATCGCATTGTAACATCACATATTCATCCTAAAGAAACTGTGTTTCAAGGAGAGACTGTTTAGCATAATTTGCTATAGACACTTTCACATACGATTGCATAATCAGAATCATATGGTGTCCCCCCAGGGGAGATGGAGGGGGAAGGGGTGTGGGGAGGGACGGATGTTATTGTTATATATCACATGTTGTTTGAAGTGCCTTTTGTTGTAATGTAAATCAACTTAAAATGCTAGTACAGAAAAAACTCCAGCATTGGGAATTTGTTCTATATATACAAAAAGATTTGTACATAGTGGCCACTAAACAAACTCTCCATATATTTACTATATACTATAACTCACGCCCCCACAATGTGCTGCTTATGACATCACATATTACATCACAAATGACATGGTCAGTGACATCACTGATGACTCACTGATGGCATCATCCAGTGACTCGGAGTGTTTTTAAAAGTGTTTGTGTGGTGTATATATATATATGATCGTGTGGTGTATATATATATATACATGATCGAATTACGGATGAACTAAAAAATCTACATAAAAAAACTTTCAATACAAGAAATTCTGGGAAGAATAAAGACTACTTCCAGCTGATGACCAAGCTAAAGAAAAATGACACTGTGGTAATTAATAACTCTGACAAGGGTGGCAATATTGTCCTTTGGAATAAGGAAGCATATCGGACTGAAGCCTTCAGACATCTTAATGATGAACAATGTTATGAGCCCAGCAATGGAGCAACAGTTAAAAAGATCAATGGGGATTACAAAAGTGCTTTAATGAAATGGCAGCGAGAAGGATTGATCAGCAAAGAAGAATTTAAGTTTCTTTATAAAGAGCATCCTACTCTCCCAACTTTCTATTTAATCCCCAAAGTTCACAAAGGTATGGACCCATTGGTGGGAAGACCCATAATATCAGCTATCAATAGTTCATTTGAATGCACGTCCAGATACGTAGACTATTTCCTTCAAGAACATGTAACTGCATTGCCATCTTTTATACAGGATTCCAGGGATTTTTTATCCAAATTGCAAAATGTACAGTGGGCCGAGGACTATTTGATTTTAACTTTGGACATAGTCTCACTATATACCTGCATCAGACACAGTGATGGGCTCCAAGCTGTAGATTTTTATCTGAAGCGTAGAAATTCAGACATGTATTTGCACAACAAAATGCTATTAGCAATGATAGAATGGTGCCTGTCCAATAATATGTTTATGTTTGATGGCAAGGTGTATAGACAAAAACAGGGAGTGGCAATGGGGGCATGCTTCTCCCCCAGCTTTGCATGTTTACATGTAGGCTGGTGGGAGGAGCATGTCCTCAGAAAAAAGCACAAGGTACTTTTTGAACAGCATGTTGTATATATGTGGAGATATATTGATGATGTTTTTATAATCTGGAGAGGTAATGTGGTGGAGGCACAAGCGTTTTTGGAAGTGATAAATTTAAATGAATCAAATCTTCTATTCACATCCCACATAGGCCTTAGAACGACAACTTATTTAGATATCAAAGTTGATATATCCAATAACATGATCCAGACCAGCCTATATAGAAAACCAACCGCAGGCAACACATTACTACATGCCTCCAGTGCACATCCCCACAATACCATTGCCAGTCTGCCTTATGGAGAGTTTTTGCGTATCCGCAGGGCATGCAGTACTGAGACTGCTCTAGTGGAAGCACAAACAGCTGCTAAAAATAGATTATTAGAACGTGGCTATGATTCCCACAAATTGGACCTGGCCATGAACAAGGCCAATTGTAAGGATAGGTCCAAGTTGCTTCCTAATACATCAGAATCTAACAGTATGGCAACCGATTTAATCACAATAGCTTCCACTGATGATCCTAAGCCCGTAGATCCTTGTAGATTCATTACTACCTTCAGTAGGCAATCACAATTGATTCAACAAATTGTTAATAAGCAGTGGCCAATAGTTTTAACTGATGCTGTTCTTCATGAAATATTACCATGCAAACCCAGTTTTACTTTTCACAAGGCACACTCCATGCGCAGTGACCTTGTGAAAACGAGCCCAGAATTATATTTCAAGAATAATTGGCTGTCATCTAAAAAAGGCTTTTTTAAGTGTAGCACATGTAGAGCCTGTAACTTTGGTGTTAACACCAATTCCTATACAAATGCATTCTCAGAGGTTCCGATTCCATTGAAAGTACACTATACGTGTAAAACCGACTATGCCGTTTATGTTTTAAAATGCATATGCGGTCACAGATATGTAGGAAGCAGCAAACTGCAGGTTCATGCACGGATTTTACAGCACTTGAGAGCCACAGTCAATGCAGATCCCACTTACCCAGTTGCCCGACACGTCCGAACAGAACACAATAATAATTTGACCGTTCTGCAATACTATGTGATTGACAGTGTCTTACCGAACAAGAGAGGAGGCAACAGGGAAAAGACCCTCAGACAACTGGAAACCAAATATATAATAGAACTAGATTCCAAGAGTCTGAGAGGTCTTAATATATGTGAGGATCTGTATCATTACCTATAGGGCTTACTTTTATATTTGACTACATCATGGGTTCAGTTATCCTTTTATATGTGTATATATATGAATTCGGTATCGTGGCATAACTATTTATTACTATGATCTTTTTAGTCTTTTTTATCCGGATGATTTTTAGTTGGCCTTGTGGTTAGTTTATATGCATTTTACCATGAATTTATGAGACTATGTTTTATGGATGATTGGTTTTATGGTATTTATTGGCACACTTGTACCGGCTTTTTATTGTTTGGATGGAGACTGAAAAGATCAGCTATTCATATTATACCAGTTGATGAGTTGTAAATATTTGCTTTTGACGTGCTGTTCCTTGGTCATTATTTCGTGAAGTCTATATGATATGCACTTTAGCTCTTTGAATTTATTCTGACTACTTTACTCAATGAAATTCATGAATTTTATATATAATTTCTCTTCTGTCCCCTTTCCCCGTCCAAACTATTCAACCCTATAACTCTATACCCAGCTGGGTTAGTTTTAGACAAAGTAAGGATTATCCGTGATCATGATGGATCAATATAGGGCTGCAATTGTAATGATATTGTCTTTACAATAAATTATTAATGTTACATTTTTTTTATATTGCACCGTTTTCACATGCACTTTTTGCACATGCACTTTGGTAGGTCACAATCGGCATATGGCAGGGACCCATCATGTAAATTCTTGATACACAGGAACCGTTACTATATATGCCAAACATCATCAGTGGTTGCAATGTTTATGATTCCAATTTATGTCATATTTTAATGTGCATTACGCAGTAATTTATGTTTTATTTGGTCATATTCAGTACCATTGGTTTTTCATATTTCATAATGGTAATCACTGTTGATGATCAGAATGTTATGCATGTTAGATAAACCCTTGGTTCCAATGTATGTGTATTTGTATTTGTACAGATATTATTTTCATTACGTTGTGTAAATTTCAATGTGGCCCCTGCCATTGTTTACATTAATACGTATATAGTGTTGAAAGTCTTTCTTCCATTAGTATCAACCATGTGACCTCCACTGCACAAGATTGGTTGTTAGTGTGTTTGAATTATTTATATAAAAAAATTGTTGGGTCACCTAGCACTTTAGTTCCAGTGAGCAAGGCGACTGGTTACACATGGCAGTTCACGGACAATAATTGAAAAATAAATACCTGCTTCTAGAGGAAACAAGCAAGTGTCCGTTTCTCTGTCGTTCGCGAGCACGAAAAAACGTAGTGTTTGATTGATATATAGATATATATATATTTCTGCTGCACGCAAGTTACAGGCGCAATCCTTTGAAAAAAGTCCAGGAGGACTGAAACGCGTCAGGAATGCCTATTAAACAACATTTAAAATAAAATAAATCTCTTCATTGCTGAGGTGGCGGCTCGTTTCCCTTTTCAGGAGAAAAAGTCAGTTTTTCATAAATATGGCGTGGTTCAGCCAAGAGGATCGCACCACCAGCAAAGCGCACCACAGCTGCCCGCATTGAACCAAGTGGCAAGACTCGTGCAAACGAAACAGGGTTAGCAGGTGCACCCGAAGACTGGACTTCGGTATGGTGTCTTAGCAGCCTTTCAAAGGAGGCATGCAAGGGAGTCAGCCATGAGGGGAAATAATTAAAAGAACTCTGAGATGCAGCGCTAAACTACAAGTCCCAGCCAAACCTGCAAAACCGGATCGACCTTTCCGTCACAGGACCCATAAGACACTTGGACTTCAAAGGAAGTGATTCCAGATTGCACCACCCGAGGTAATGGTTTCAAGTAATTCCTGTCCTGTGAACGGAGATGACGAATGGTCCCACGGAGGCAGCCCGTGAAAGCACAAAGGGCGGAATCTTTTAAACTCAGCAGACTTGTGGATTTCTGCTGCACGCAAGTTACAGGCGCAATCCTTTGAAAAAAGTCCAGGAGGACTGAAACGCGTCAGGAATGCCTATTAAACAACATTTAAAATAAAATAAATCTCTTCATTACTGAGGTGGCGGCTCGTTTCCCTTTTCAGGAGAAAAAGTCAGTTTTTCATATATATATATATATATATACACACACACATACAAAACATCCCTCCGATGCCGAGAAGCAAGGCCACACTGGGGAATCCTGTTGGAAGCCTTTTATTGGACACTGGGCATTATGCATTTCGGCGACCCTTCGCCTCGTCAGATGCCTCCAAAAATGAAGCACTATTCCATCTCCGCCTTTTAATCTCCTACCGCTCTCTCATTGTTCGGAGAACTCCGCCCACAGTTGTTGGCTTGCACACCTTCTGTAGTCTTTAGGTCTTTACTACAGTACCCAGTTTGGGTAATGTAATGCACGGGGGAAACAAAGTAGTTGTCAATGTCCACGGGGAGAAATGGTGAGTGCTGTTATGATGGCTGGCCCAGTTTAGGAATGGTGCCCTCTGACTTCCTCAGGCCCCCACTGACGTCCCAGCCCCTCCTGCAGAAATTGGGCTGGCCACGAGTCGGAATGCAAAGATTCCCGGCTCTTCCTACAGTGACGAGCTGCTCCTGGCAACAGCCCTGTCCCCGCTCTGCAGTCCGAGGCGGGCCGGAGCTACCAATCCCTCTGTAAAGTCAACAGCTGTGCCAGCAAAGCTCAACCCTCAAATATATATATATATTTACAAATAAAATGCCCTGAAGCATTGAAGGGGCACTCGACAGTGCTCCCAACCATCCTTTCTTTTTGCCCCATTGTAGCTCGCCTCTCTCTTGCCATTCTTTTTGCTCTCATGCCGACGTGTTTCAAGGCCGACACGCTCCAGGGCATTTGCTTGAAAAAAAAAAAAAAAAAAAAAAAAATATATATATATATATATATATATATATATATATATATATATATATATTTATTTTTATATATATATATATATATATATATATATATATATATATATATATATATATATTACCTACTGGCGGTCGCCAGTAGGTATATATAGTTAGGATTTTTTCTCTATGGGATTTTTGAAAATTCTATGTCTAATAACTTTGGCGTTTGTGGACGGAATTGGCTGAAATTTTCAGGAAAATGGCACATTTTGTTTCTGCAAAACAGAACAAAATGGCTGATCAGGATAATTAATGTCAAAATTTGAAACTACACAACCAAAGCATGCAATGTAGCCACGGGATTAATTGATACCCAACAAATTTAATGCATTTTCAAAATTGATTTTGTATTATGACACAAAAAGCACATGACGTCAAATAGACACTCCATCATAACAGTTAGTGCAAAAACATAGAAGAATATATACATATATATACAACTATATGGCGACGAAGTAACCATACATTAAAGGAAAAGATATTATCAAAATCTTGTGGTGACACCAACAGTAATCTGTACACTTGGTTGAATGACAAATGAATTGCAATTTAAACACATTCATAGCAATTAATAAAAAACATGAACCAGTCCTTTAGTAACAAAAACCTGTGAAACAGGCGGAACTTGGATGGAATAGCCTGCCTGTCACATGACACCTGTGAATAATAGTTTTCAAGAAGTTGCAGACGGGGCCCACGTGAGTGGTCTAAGTATATCCCTAGCTGCACCCTTTAGTTTTTAACACAGGCTGGGAGTCAACGCGTTTCGAACCTTATTGAGTCTAGGTTCTCCTCAGGACGAGGACTGGGTAATGATGTACCTTCTCAGCCTACACAAGGACTGCGTGGAGAGAAGTCGAAAAAACACTCAATTGTTTCTGGAAGCAGTGTCCGAGATGCCTGGATCCAAGGCGCCCTAGGCAGTCTTTATTGACTGTTTCAGCCTCGTATTCTCTTCATCCTGCTTGATTTAAATGAATTTCTATATTGGAGGCTGCACTGAAAAATGCATGGTAGGACGGGGAAGATCAGTGGGACGTTCCAAGCGGCTCAGCGGGAATGGATCTCTCGCTGGGAGTCGGAGCCCTCAGTTGCTCTGAACCAAAGTCGTGCTTGCCTGCCGGTCCGGTCAACCAGGTGTCTAATAACTTTGGCGTTTGTGGACGGAATTGGCTGAAATTTTCAGGAAAATGGCACATTTTCTTTCTGAGCAGCCCTTGAAAATTTGGGGGGGGTTCGTCAAGGGGGGGCCGAGAAAAAAGGGGGGTCCCAAAACGTGTTTTTAACATTGAGTTTTCCATAGGGCGGTTGGCCTCACTTTTAGCTCGAAGGGCTGAATGGATTTGCACGAAACTTGGCAAAATTGTAGGGACTGGTAGCCCGATGTGCCTTTTGTAGGTCTCAATGTATGTGCTTCAGTAGATTTTGAGAAATTAACGTTCAAAAAAAGATATATATCTGTAACAGCGGACCGGGCAGCGCTCCAGTTCGCGTACTTTTCGCGCAACGGAGCTTTGTGAAGCGAAGCTGATTGGTTCTCCGGCGTCTGTAAACATTCCAAACAGTCCGTAGCGGCCGCCATCTTGTCTCTCGGTAGGATCGAGAGACAAGAGGAGGCCAAAGCGAAGGGGCAAATGACCATAAGGGGGCATAGTAGATCCTCGCTGACCCCCTAGGTTTGATGTGGAGGTTTTAAAAGGGCCCCGCAGGGCAAAAAAAAATAATAATAATAATAATCGAACGGCTGAATGGATTTGCACGAAACTTGGCAAAATATTAGGGACTGGTAGCCCGATGTGCCTTTGCTAGGTCTCAATATATGTGCTCCAGTGGATTTTGAGAAATTAACGTTCAAAAAAAGATATATATCTATAACAGCGCTCCGCTTCGCGTACTTTTCGCGTTACGGAGCTTTGCGAAGCTGATTGGTTCTCCGGCGTCTGTCAACATTCCAAACAGTCCGTAGCGGCCGCCATCTTGTCTCTCGGTAGGATTGAGAGACAAGAGGAGGCCAAAGCGAAGGGGGAAATGACCATAAGGGGGCATAGTAGATCCTTCCTGACCTCTTAGGTTTGATGTACCATTTTGCCAAGTTTGGTGTAATTCCGTTCAGCCATTCAGGCTGTAGACGTATGTAAATGTCCTATGGAAAATTGCATGGGGAAAACACATTTGAAAGTGTTGAAATTTAGAACCAATTAAAATGTTACTTTGGTTTTGTATTTGTGTGTGATGAAAGTTAATTGGTTATGTATATATGTCAAATGAGAGGAAACCACAGCCATTTTGTGATACTACTGTCTGAGGTACATTTGTGAGGAATTTTTGGTGGTGAATTTCTGGTGTTTGATTTACACAGTACTAACCCTTCTCCTACTTTTAAAAAGGTGAGTTGTTAATTTGTAAGGGGAACTATGTTGTACACTTGAAGATAATTTGAAAAATGTTTTCTGTTATTTATTTGCAGTCCTTCTGTTATACTAAATACTTGATAAAGTTAGTTTTATATTATGTATTACTAAAAACGATAAATGAAAGTGATTATTTTTTTCTGCAATTTACAGCAAGCAATTTCAAAATAAAATGGCTCACAATGAAGAGACCGTGGCAATTTCTTTGTAAGGGGAACTATGTTGTACACTTGAAGATAATTTGAAAAATGTTTTCTGTTATTTATTTGCAGTCTTTCTGTTATACTAAATACTTGATAAAGTTAGTTTTATATTATGTATTACTAAAAACGATAAATGAAAGTGATTATTTTTTTCTGCAATTTACAGCAAGCAATTTCAAAATAAAATGGCTCACAATGAAGAGACCGTGGCAATTTCTTTTGAATTGTCCACTACATTGATTGAAATTGAGAGCACCAATAATGAAATATTGTCACAAGGAGGAGATGACTTGTATGATTCCATTAGATTGATTGAAATGGACAGCACCAATAATGAAATATTGTCACAAGGAGATGACTTGAATGATTCCACTACATTGATTGAAATTGAGAGCACCAATAATGAAATATTGTCACAAGGAGGAGATGACTTGTATGATTCCATTAGATTGATTGAAATGGACAGCACCAATAATGAAATATTGTCACAAGGAGGAGATGACTTGAATGATTCCACTACATTGATTGAAATTGAGAGCACCAATAATGAAATATTGTCACGAGGAGATGACTTGAATGATTCCACTACATTGATTGAAATTGACAGCACCAATAATGAAATATTGTCACGAGGAGATGACTTGAATGATTCCACTACATTGATTGAAATTGACAGCACCAATAATGAAATATTGTCACAAGGAGGAGATGACTTGAATGATTTTTTTTATCAATCTGTTGATGGCGAATTTATCGAATGTTTGGAGACCATAGAGTTACAAGAATCATCATTGCAGACTTTTCATGAGGAAATTGCTGATGAGGACATGTTACTAGTTCTTTCAAATTTAGAAAATTCTGAAGAATACATTTATATTTAGAAATCAAAAATTGTTTGAGACATTATTCATTTTTATTTTTAATTTATGAGGTTGTAGCGAAGTGATTGTAGTATAAAATGAGACTTATAGTATAGAGTGCAACATTTTTATGTTACATGGTAAGTTTACTCATATTTACTTCCCTTCTGCCACTATATTATCTCCAATGTGTATTTGACATCTCTTCTTCATCTCCGGCCTCCTTTCTCTCACTGTGTGTCTCCGATGCATCTTATCGCTGCTATTTTGTGTAATTACAGAAGAGAGTAAAATAAAATAGTTCGGAACGTGAAAAGGGGGCAAAGTAGAGTACCCCTCACCCCCTAGGCCTTTTCAGGCGGTCCCAAAAGGATCAGTTTCTGCTTTCCTGAGAGATTATGGTATGAGTTCCATATACCACAATAATTTGCATTACAACATGCAAGATATCTATCTCCTATTACCAACTTTTGGAGATATTCGCGCTAAGCGCGAATATCTCCAAAAAGTAACACCTGCCCTGAGCAGTTCTTAGCCATGTTATCCAATGTGAGGTGGATAACATGGCTAAGAGCATTAGCTCGGTAATGCATGAATATCGCTGACTTTTTAGCGATATTCATGCATTGCGGCCGTTTATTATCGCATTTGCGATAAACCTTGATAATAGCAAGGTTTATCTTCGATAATTTCTGACGATGCTTAGCGGTAAAAAATTCGTTGGTAAGCATCGTTAGCGATAAATATCGCTTAACTTTGGTAATATGCACCAACGTCTGTTAACGTTCGATTCGAAGGAAATGAGGAAGTGTTGAAAAACATTGTCTGCGCCATCTTGCCTTTTTTGAAATGCCACACTTTTGTCGTGCACGGCAGCCATTTTAGATGCCTTGACCAGACCCACTCTCTGCACGCTGTCGATTCGTAGCATGGCTCCCCACCCTCGCAAGCATCTTCCCCAGGCACTGGTCACCCCCGCTCTCTGTCTTATGCATCGGCAATAAACCTCCCCCCATCTGCGCTGCTCTTCCCTGAAAATCACACTCTGTGCCCGCCCAACACCTCCCTTTCGCCCTATTCACTACCGCACCCTCTGACACTCCTCTTCCTCTGTGTCCGATTGTCCAGGCTATCACCTAGCCCTGCAGATGTAGTTTATGGCCCCAGCTGTAAAGAATCACCCCTCTTCAAAGGAGTTATAGTAGATCAAGGCCCACACCCGATGAGATCCGTCACACCACACGTGTTCCTACTATCTGAAAACCATCCTGTATTGTGATTGGGGAGGGGACCGAGCCTGAAGCGGAAGATTCCAGGAATGACTCTTTGTACATCAAAGTTTTTACAATTATGTGTCACATTAAAAATATATAGCACTCCAACAAAGTAGTAGGAATATAAAACTTTAATAACATATAAATATATACAACAAAACAAAAACAGTAAAAACATTTAAACAACGAAGAGACCGTGGCAATTTCTTTTGAATTCCTGATGAGGACATGTTACTAGTTCTTTCAAATTATGAAAATTCAGAAGATGTTGCCTGGGGGTGGGTCGTCAGTAGCAGTCTGTTGTGCGAATAGTTCCAAGGCAGCAGAACGCGCTGAAATCTAGATGGCACGAAAGTGATGTCTAGTAAGTTGCCGCCCAGCAAATAACGGCGTGGGGCGCCGCGGGGGTGAGTGAGTCCAGTAGGCACCACAGCTATTCTTACCGGCATTGCAGAATTACTGCTGGGGACAATGCCTGTGCTGTAGCAGGGTCACAGCAGAAACAAAAAGGATTCTGTTGAAGATGTTGTTGGTTTTCAATTTGAAAACAGTTCTGGTGTCAACTGCTATGCTAATGTAGTGGTTAATGTTTTGTTTTCTCTAGAAAATGTAAAAGAGGGGGAGGCAGTCCAAAGTTCCGTTAAAAGGGCAAAGGAAAGGATCGGTGGTTTGAACTATCAGTCAAAAAGGGGAGGGGGTGCAACAATTTTTCCTACCGGGTCACACTGTGCTTTCACCGGAACTGAGGTCTGCAGGATTCTAGTAATTCAAAGTGAGGCTGGCGCCAGCATGGGAGCGCCGACGTCCCGCGGATACAGTTTCGTCACTCCACGGGCGATCATGGCAGTCATTCCCCATCGGGGGTCGGAGACTCCCGCGGCTCCTCTAGAATCTTCAAGGTCGTGGAGGACTACGGTGGTGGAGTCAACCAGTGACCGGGCCATTTCTTTATGCTGGGCCCGCTCTTGCCAGGTCGACCGCCATTTTGAGAGTTCGGTAGCTACTGGCGATCGCGGGGTCAAATGAGCGGACGGGCTCCACCCTGCCGGGCGAGACGTTGCAGCATGGCCACAGTGGAAGAACCCTTTTCCGGGCGCCTGGAGCGCTGAGGGTGCAGCTGGGAAGCCTCCACCTGGGGAGGCGGGAGAGGCCTGTTCGCACCGTCTCTCCCTCCCAGTGCACCCCACGGCGTCTCGCTTGAGATTTGTTATGGCCGGACCAGGCGATGAGGACGAGGGGGGGGGGTCGGAGGCATGTGCAAGACATCCCCCCCAGTGTTGTCGCAGCCATTATTCAAGAAAGAAGAAGTGTCCCGTCCGTCTTCGGGCCGGGCTTCCGGTGGATGTCGGCCGGACGCCCCTGGCTCTGGCCCCATGAACGGGTTTCTTGGTTTATCGGCTGCAGCCGGATCCCGTCGGCCTCGGCCCCCCGACCGTTGGTGGCCGGACCGGAAGAGCATGTGGCGGGACTACCTGCAACTCTCAAGGGCCACCGCGGCCGGACTGGGAGAGAGAGGGGAGGGTCGAGGAGACATTCCCCCCCCCTGCAACTGTTCAGCGTTGTAAAGGCAACCCCCTGGCCGGGTCCCGCTGGCCTCGGCCTCTCCTCCGGCTACACCCTACGTTAGGATCTCGTGGCAGCAGGACCCGCCTTATATGGGCTGCTCCCGGCTGGGCGTAGCCGCAACCCTGCCCCACCTTGGAAGTTTCCAGAGTGGGGGCGGATGTTCTACTGACTTGCATTTTCCCTAGTCTATCGATTTTTTTGGCGTGGCAGGCGGTGGGACAGCGAGGGGTGATTTGGTTTCTCTTACTGTTTTTCTGGTCTCTCACCACTGGCATATTTTAACATTTTCTTGTTTCTAGGACATTAATAGGTTTTATCATTACGTTATGTTATCGTTTCTTTGTTCGTTGTTTAATAAAAGTTCATGTTCATCAGTGGCCTACTGATTTTCGTTTTCCTATTCTTTTCTTTCCAGGTTGTTTCATGCTAAAGTTTCTGTTAACAGGATACAGTGATCACTTCGTTATTATTGCATATGTCCTTTTCACTAGGGGTGCTCTCTGGTCGGGCCAGATGACGTATCTCTAGTAAATGGTCCGGTTGAAACAGGTGCATCAATCAGTGGGGAGTAGATAGGCATGACAGATTACAACGGGGGAGAAAGGTCCGCATTACGTACCCTTTCACTATTTGCAAAGATTTTCCTACGTATATTTGCAAACAGGGAATACCTCCAAAAAGAACCAATTCCCAAACAGTCAATGTTTGGGGAAACAATCAATCAATGAGGAACGAAATAGGCACGACGTGTTAAAGGTTTGCGTTATCTACCCTTCACTATCTGCAAAGGGAGAGAGAATATTCCTATTCTTCCTCGTTTGCAGGCAGAGAAGATTCTTAAGAGAATCAACTTCGAACAATTCAATGCTCGATTCAAACAATCAACAAGGGGTACTGTGAACACAAATGGACGCCGCTTATGTACATACACATTGGTATTATCAACAGGTTGTTCCTAATGTTTCTATTTTAGGGAGGTCAAAAAGAGATCCCATTAGTGGCCTACTGATTTTGCTCGATTCCTTTTGTTTTTTTACACGATTTTTCGCTATCTGCAAAGACTAAACAGAGTATTGCGACTCTGTGCTTGTTTGTAAATAGAGAATGAACCAAAGAGAACAATCAATCAAATGGAGAGAGAAGCAGGCACGACGGATTACAACGGGGGCAAAGGCCTGCGTTAACTACCCTTCACTATCTGCAAAGAGAGAGTACTCCTAATAGAAATGAGGGGTGGGGGGCAGCATTCAAAGCAGATCAGTGTGCATAAACACGAAAATGTTTTTACTTACCACGTACTTGACATTCGACAGCTTATGATATTTGCTATTAAAAAACCATTGAAATTCACTGAAAAAAACATAGGTTATAGACCATATATAGTTAGGAATTAGGATTTAAAAAACCTTATTTTACTCACACAAAACCATTGAAATTCCATATATAGTTAGTTGCACTAACTATATATCGCGCACCCGCAATCCACTGCTGATCATGTCACATATTACATCATTCATGACATGGTCAGTGACATCACTGATGACATCACTGATGACATCTCAAATGACATCACTGATGACATCACTGATGACATCTCATTTGACATCATTCTTGTGCTAATACGATAAACCTCTTCAGACTCTAATATAACCTTAGATACACTCAGTGTATACAGACACTCACACACTGCCACTCATCCATGGAGTTACTCACACACCCAGTCAGTCATGCAAAGAAACAATCTCACCTCCATTTCTTCAACTATACAGTTAAACACACCTTACTTATTGAAACATATACTAACAACTATTTACTCTCTTATACAATCCCTGATACAAGTTCACAATGATCGATACAACCACTCACTCATTCAGTGGCTCTCATGCACAGTTATTTATATATGCCAACTCTCACATGTACTGTGTTTAACATATGTACTTACTATGACATGTAGCATTGAGATATCCATTCACTCATCAATACACTCATGCACACAGTCAACTGCCCATGTAGCTGTTTCCACATGCAGTCTTGAACTCATACACCTAGTGAATAAACTGCTCACACATCTATGCATAGAGTCACACACCTTCCAGCCACCCCCACACAAACTCAATCTCCCATAGAAATACTTGGGCAACCAATTAATAACACATATAGCCTCTCGTATAGCTAATGATCAACACATGCAGCAGTTTACATCACAACAGACATAATGATGCACAAATTAAGACAGTTTAGTCACTAACCCATGCATTCAGTGAGACACATTTAATCACTCACTCATACAGTCAGTCACGCACCTACTAAATCCTTCATCCAGACACTTATACATCCACTCGTTCTTCAATATGTAAGACATATTTTAACTTTACAGAAACATACAGTCACTGGATGTTGTCATCAGTGATGTCATCAGTGATGTCATTTGAGATGTCATCAGTGATGTCATCAGTGATGTCACTGACCATGTCATGAATGATGTAATATGTGACATGATCAGCAGTGGATTGCGGGTGCGCGATATATAGTTAGTGCAACTAACTATATATGGAATTTCAATGGTTTTGTGTGAGTAAAATAAGGTTTTTTAAATGCTAATTCCTAACTATATATGGTCTATAACCTATGGTTTTTTCAGTGAATATATATATATATATATATATATTACCTACTGGCGGTCGCCAGTAGGTATATATAGTTAGGATTTTTTCTCTATGGGATTTTTGAAAATTCTATGTCTAATAACTTTGGCGTTTGTGGACGGAATTGGCTGAAATTTTCAGGAAAATGGCACATTTTGTTTCTGAGCAGCCCTTGAAAATTTGGGGGGGGTTCGTCAAGGGGGGGCCGAGAAAAAAGGGGGGTCCCAAAACGTGTTTTTAACATTGAGTTTTCCATAGGGCGGTTGGCCTCACTTTTAGCCCGAACGGCTGAATGGATTTGCACGAAACTTGGCAAAATTGTAGGGACTGGTAGCCCGATGTGCCTTTTGTAGGTCTCAATATATGTGCTCCAGTGGATTTTGAGAAATTAACGTTTAAAAAAAGATATATATCTGTAACAGCGGACCGGGCAGCGTCCCAGGACGCGTACTTTGCGCGCAACGGAGCTTTGTGAAGCGAAGCTGATTGGTTCTCTGGCGTCTGTCAACATTCCAAAAAGTCCGTAGCGGCCGCCATCTTGTCTCTCGGTAGGATCGAGAGACAAGAGGAGGCCAAAACGAAGGGGGAAATGACCATAAGGGGGCATAGTAGATCCTCGCTGACCCCCTAGGTTTGATGTGGAGGTTTTAAAAGGGCCCCGCGGGGCAAAAAAAATAATAATAATAATAATCGAACGGCTGAATGGATTTGCACGAAACTTGGCAAAATATTAGGGACTGGTAGCCTGATGTGCCTTTGCTAGGTCTCAATATATGTGCTCCAGTGGATTTTGAGAAATTAACGTTCAAAAAAAGATATATATATCTGTAACAGCGCTCCGCTTCGCGTAACGGAGGTTTGCGAAGCTGATTGGTCATTCTGTCACTGGGCTATAGTTGGGCTACATCTGGCTGATATTTGGGCTACATTTGTTTTTTTGTGTGTCTGGCGGCCATCTTTGGGCTACATTGGGCTACATTGGGCTTCATTGGGCTACATTGGGCTACATTGGGCTACATTTGGGCTCCAACATATATATAGGCCAATGTAGCCCAATATATATCTTTCAAAGTTAATTTTCGTAAAAACCACTGGAGCATATATCTTGAGACATAGCAAAGGCACATCGGGCTACCAGTCCCTACAATTTTGCCAAGTTTCGTGGAAATCCATTCAGCCGTTCGAGCTAAAAGTGAGTCCAACCGCCCTATGGAAATGAAGGAAATGAATGGGTAATTTGTAATTAGCAAATAGCTAATCGCAAACTAGGAATGGTAAAGAATCGCTATTTATTCCTTAAAGTTCGCTATTTAGGAAATGCAAAAAACTTTGATGATACATATGGCGGTTCATCTCTAACAAGATAAGAAGCATAGGGATACATTTATGATGACTGGCGCATCACCAGGGATGTGTTAGTCATTCTGTGCCGCTGTTCCGTCATCTATGGTGTGCTGCATTTACAATGCGGCGCATCATGGGGCAAAAACAGCACAGATGCGTGATGTATCTGTGCCGTAAAGGTGGCGCATTGCTGGAGTTGTATCGCAAGTGTGATGAAGCTCCAGCAAGGGTCGGGGGTGCCCCTGTCGCAGGGTTTCTGTTCTCACACAGAACTGTGGACAGAGGATTGGAACCTCGGCGAATTAGGGTGTCCCAAAACTCACGTTAGTAATCAAAAACCCCTTAGCAAGCTAGGTACAGTGTCACATTGGATATAACAAACTCTCAATGTTTAGACAATCCAGAATATGAACTTATAGTACCTCAGGATACGTGGAACTCATGAACAGTCGGTCGTTATATATTTCTTAGAAACCAGAACATGGAGTTAAGAAGAACACATGTGTATTTGAAATGTTTATTTACTAATGCCGTCTTCTCAGGCGTAGTATCTTAGATAATACAAGTACACATATTATCAGTAGCAAAATTACCAGCATAGTTACTAGTACATAAAAAGCGAATGGTGATAGTATGTTAACATGCTGTAAATGAATAAGAGTTAGCAACACTTATAAGCAGCCGCGGGCCGTGGAGGGAGTTACGGTGAGGCAGGGAGGCGGGGAGGGGGAGAAGCAGGGTGGAGAATACAAGTACACATATTATCAGTAGCAAAATTACCAGCATAGTTACTAGTACATAAAAAGCGAATGGTGACAGTATGTTAACATGCTGTAAATGAATAAGAGTTAGCAACACTTATAAGCAGCCGCGGGCCGTGGAGGGAGTTACGGTGGGGCAGGGAGGCGGGGAGTGGGAGGGGCAGGGTAGAGAGGGCTCCACCCTGCTTCTCCCCCTCCCCGCCTCCCTGCCTCACCGTAACTCCCTCCACGGCCCGCGGCTGCCTATATCTCACCCTCCCTAATACACATATTATATTATTTGCTAAGAAGGTCTCTTTGTGTTGGTTTAGGGTGTGCCCATACTTTAGTGTCTTAGATTTGAAGGAATCACATCAGCATACACCAGCTCTCTCTTCATGTGAACCGCATCAACTGTTGTGTATGTGTGTTCGGCAAAGCAATATAAAACCCGCCTCATGCCCAGAATTGGCAGAAGTTGCACTTATGTTATGAGTATGAAGTCGTGGAGATCAGACCTCATAACAATTCTGTATCGTGTTGTTCTTGAAACTTTAGCACTCGCTGTACAGATATAGTTTAACAAGCAAAGCAGATAGTAGAGCAATAACATATTATTCTCATGTAAACCACGATGAACTACTAGGTGGAAAGCTAAAGCAACAACTAAGTGTCGTGTGCAGAAGTTGCAAAAAATGAAAAATGGCGTTTAAACCGGTAATGAGCCCATGCTAACTTAACACGGTGTAAAGATATCCAGGACCTAGATGACACCTCCCCATGATCCGGAAACGAACTGAATAAGATAATAGAAGTGCCATCTCATGAGAGCAGATTGCAAGTTTATATGTGGACGGTCCGCAAGGTAAAGCATTAAAAACTAGGAAAATTTAATGCTAAAGAAAAATAAAACAGCCAAGTACTTTATCGAGTCTTAAGCCAATAGGCAAGGTAAATAATAAAAACTTGACAAATAAGTCAATGAATTGTCAATGAAATGCTAGTACTCAGCATATCAAACATGAAAAAGGTCTATGACATAACTGTGTATGCAAAATAAGCTGCAACAGCCTCCAATAGGAAGTCACCGTCTTCATCCGAAAACAGTTCAGCCATCCAATTTAAAAGCGGAAAAGAACATACGTGCTCTCCCAGCACCGGATCCTCTATCACCATCAGAGGACAGCTCGGTGGGTTTTCAAGAAAGCTCTGTTCCAAGAAAGACTGTGCTGCCGCCAGTAAATTCCAGGGACCAAGTAGTCCATGCATCAATGCCACAGCCATAATCCTTTCGCCAGGACAAACCAACTTGTGAGTAATGATAGGAGTCATCAGCTGATTAAAGTCGACGTCAGGAGAAACCGGTCCGCAGAGACACAAATCAATGGCCCAATCAAAATCACAGGTCAGGCAGTGAAATACAGGCTGGACACAGGTGAAGTAGGAGAATCGAAAAGATAATCCATATGCCGTGCTTAATATCGCCAACGGCATTGTGCCATAATATTCTAGCATGCGATTGCGGAACAGTGTCAGCAGCTGCAGGGTGGGAGGTTGCATAGGAGGGACATCCATATTTAAAAATGTAAAAAAGCACAAGAGCGTCCGCTGGTAATGCAAGTAAAAATGCCAATCCACGAAGCAGAGTGGAGAAAATAGAATGAAAGAAAGCAGGGATGACTCCAAAGATTTTCTCAAATGAAGTCACGAGACCACTGGTAACAACTTTAAAAAAGTGCGCCAGGGCCTTTGTGGAGGATGCGTTAAAGATAGTCCGAACCATCTTGCTGAAATTGAAAGGCAAATCTGAATTGAGAAGGGTCTGCACCTCTGTACGGGTGTTCGCTATGTGAAGCACGAAAGTTTCACGGGCCGAACTCAAGGCCACCTCTCTCTGAGACAAAAGAGCTCTTATTCTTGCCATGCCGTTGAAATCTCTCCCAAGGTTGGTATTTGTGGCCAGATTGAAAACTCCCTATGTTCATGTGTGGGAGGAAATAGAACATTTCTGCAGCAAATAACCCGTTCACTTACTGTTACCATAAAAGGAATACTTTTAATTAACTCAGAACAATCTTCATTATTGAGCATCAAATAACTACCATTTTCCAACAACTTGAACGTGGGGATGATAGCAGGAACTGGCGTGCCTTGCAACACGCAAGCCATATTTGGTCGGTGTTTGTTGCATGAACCGTGTAACTGTATGTGCCTACACATTAGTGAATGATCTGGCGTCTCAGTGCATTCCTCTCCATTCAGATAAACTTCTTGATCATCTTTGAAACATCTGTATGTGTATGGAAGCGACCAGACCTCATGAAGAAAAGCACTACCTAAAGGTTCATAACGACCTATTGGTATATATTTCATACAATTTGAAAACTTATATAAAGCAAAAGGCAGCGTTATTAAACCGTGGATAAGGCACGTTGTCAAAAAACCCGCAATCCTCTGCTGATGATGTCACTGAGCATGTCATGAATGATGTAATATGTGACATCATCAGCAGTGGATTACGGGTAATAGTATCTCTAGTTTACTCCCCTATAGCTGTCTTTCTTTTAACATATGTTATAAAAAGAGGGGTGGTCGATTACAAAACAGTTAAACACATCATTACTTAAACAATAAGGTACACCCACCAAGTACGTGTCTTTTAAATTGCATTTACTCCAACTATTCGTAGTCATTTACTGCAATTACACATATACTATATTTCATATTCATACAATACATGGTAAATCATATATAATTATTCAATTAGTGCTCGGTGATTGTCAGATAAGAAAGGGAATTTAAAGGGGGGTAGGGTGTGTTTGGAAAAGAATGAGGGACAAAGAAAAGGAATTGTGTCCATAAACAATTCTGTCCTATTCACAGAACATTTCCAGTCATATTACAGATCACAGTTGTTCCCAAGAAATACACTATACACAGGAGCTAAGTTTAGCAAGTTTGGTAGGGCGTGTATGTGTTGAAAATGTTGTCGACGTTTCGACCCCCAAGTTAAGGGCGGATGGGTCCTCAGTTTGGGGTCTTCCTCAGGACAATTAAAAACAGTAACAATGAGCACCTAGGAAAACAGAAATGTGTATCACTAGATGGAATCAATTAAATTATTAAAAACAGGGCAAAATGCAAGGTGTACCTACATGCCCAGGCGTTCGGGTGATGTTCCCTTCTGAGTTGGGAATCGCGCCTGTAGCGTAGTTCTCTGGAGAAAATGGATTACGGTTAGGAAGGATAATGTGGGCAGGTCGTGATAAGTTAAATCAAACAAGAAGACTTGGACTTACTGAGTTAGCCCGTTCTTTGAAGAGCAAATAGTCTCTTACAAATGTCGTGGATGCCGAGGCTCAGACCGGTCTATCCAAAGGTGAGGCAAGCGTCCTACATCCAAAGGGCAGTGGAGTTCGACGTGTAGGTGAGTTACACCGTCTGGAAGAACACAAAGAAAATGTGTTCCTTCGCATATCCCCAATATCGTTGTAAACATAGTTCAATTGGAGTATGAGGAACATTTTTGGTCAGTCCATAGTATAGGGGCACCAGAACCCTATCGGTAGCTATCAAGACCACATCCGACTACGGAGGGCCGCTATCTCATGTGATTTATACTTAAACATTTAGAAGCTTAAAGCAAACAATCAATCATATTTAAACCCGTGGGTGTGCCCGCAAAGATAATGGTAGGCAACAGACTCCGGGCGGTAAAGGGGAGCTAAATCTATCAAGATCGTGTTCTCTTGTACTTATTAAGAAATACAACGATTAGGGAAGTTATGGCAACATTTCAAAAAGAGTGCCGCCGCCTGAGTTAGCCAGGACCGTAAGCATCTCATACAGTAAATTCTCAAAAGGGCGCGGAGCGAGCATACCTGCGTGACTGCTGCCGATTGAATCACAGTGACAGCTCGCAGCCGCACGTCAGCCCATACAAGTAACAGGCGTTACTATGGAGCGTCTCTAAGGGGCGTGTCCCGGCACCTCGCGGTGCTGCCGCTGGCTGCTGCGCGGCTAGAGGACTACGTGGGGCGCATGCGCCAGACTCGAGTCACTATTACCCCTCCGGACTCGGGAGGTCGGTCTGCATTACTGAATGTTGTAACGTAGACTATCTCAAGACCTCGGTGTTAGGGTAAACAAAGGGCAGGGAAAGAAATATTAAACCAAGGCTCCTGTGCTCAGAGACAAAGTGCTGGTAACGGAATACCTCTTAACCCATCTGTGTGTATACAAACGGAACCAGGGACATAAGCTAAACGCAGTAATAGCGCCGGTGATCGAGATTGTGTCGGTATCCTCACAAGCAAAAAAGGGGGGGTTCACATAGGCATGGGTACTAAGGAGCGAGGTGACATTCGTATTCAGGGACCCATGATGATATATCATATATTAGTGTTAGTGTACATGTACATGTCAACCCTCAACAAGGGAGATATATTAAGATCTGATCCAATATTCCCTACGTGCAGATCGCTCATATATTAGCACAGCCGGCATCGCTATATCTTAAACATGTTGATACAAATGTACAGTTTAAGAAAGGGTACCTGTCTAGGAAGTTACATACATGAAGTTTAAGCATCTTATTGGTCGGGTGCCAATCCAGCTAATTGCGAGTAAGTCGCATCAAGTTCATTCAGGCCATTGTCAACAGTGTCCAAAGTGTACATCCATTTACACTCCCTCACGTTCAATAGTGAATTCAAATTGCCCCCCCTGGGTCCCACCGTGATTTTTTCAATTACCAGCCATTTGAAGGATTCAGGAGTGTGTGATTTGGACGTGAAGTGTTCCACCAATGGGGAGCCCGGTGTTTGACACCTTATCCTGCTGCAGTGCTGCAGGATCCTCTTTTTGACATGTTGTTTAGTTTGTCCGATGTATACCAAATCACAAGGACATATGATGGCGTAGATAACGTCACTTGTGTTGCAGTTAGTCATTGTTTTCAAAGTTACTGTATTGTTACGATAGTTCCAGACCTTGGTTTCCATTGCCTGTGGGCACGCTTTGCACTTCGTACATTTGAAATGGCCGACCACTTGGGGAAGGTTCCATATGCTTTGCAGAGTGGGGGGGGCCGGGGTTCCAAGGTAGGATGAGACCACTTTATCCCTGATGTTTTTGGCCTTCTTGAACGCATGCATCGGCAGTTGTTCATGGTTGATAACATCCGCTACCATGGTCCAGTGTTTGTTCACCGTCTTCTTAATCAGGTTACTCTTCGTGCAGAAAGTGGTAACGCAGATAATCCTTTCCGAATCCACGGGACGCTCTCTGGGCTTAAGCAGGTCCTCCCTCGGGCTGTACCAAGCTCTCTTTCTTGCTCTTGTAACCAGTCGTCTTGGGTATCCTCTTTCCATTAGTCTCCTGATCAGGAGATCTGATTCTTGGAAGTAATCTTCTTTGAGTGAACAGTTCCTCCTTATCCGGAGAAACTGGCCAAACGGTAGATTGTCCCGTAGGCTTCTTGTATGGTGACTTGTGTATCGTAGAAGGCTGTTCCGTTCAGTGGGTTTTCGAAAGAGGGTGGTGTGGAGGTGACCATTATGGACCTTTATGCTGATGTCTAAGAAGTCAATAGAGGTCTTACTCATACTCATGGTAAACTGAATGTCCTCAGATTGGTTATTAAGCCACGTAAAGAATCCGTTAAGTTCCACTTCACTTCCAGTCCATAGCATCAGCACATCATCAATATATCTGCGCCACATCCAAATGTTGGTTTCATATGGATTACTCACGGTGAGGATATGGTCCCGTTCGAATTCCGCCATATACAGTATAGCAAGGTCAGGAGCAAAGGCCGCCCCCATCGCTACTCCCTTACTCTGGATGAAAAATTCATCCTGAAAGATGAAGAAATTTCGCTTCATCGCCACCTCCAGGAGTTGAATGATGAAATCAGTTGGTACCTGGGTAGGTTGGATTCTTCTGTCCAATGCCTTTCTCATGGTTTCCAGAGCAGGGTCCTGGGGAATACTCGTATATAATGAGACTATGTCTAGTGTGACCATGATTTGTTTATCAGGATCAAAGGCAATTTCATCTACTTGGTTGATGATCTGCATGGTGTCTCTGACATAGGTAGGGGTCCCTGTGGCTAGGGGTTTCAAAAAAGTGTCTATGTATTTACATAACGGTTCCAAAAGGGATCCACAGCCCGATACAATGGGGCGTCCCGGAGGTTTTGTCATATCCTTATGTATCTTGGGCAATGTGTAAATCGTCGGAGTTCGTGGTTGTGCGACGTTCAAGTACTCATATTCTTTCTGGCTCAGGAAACCCTCCTCACGGCCTTTCCCTGTGATCTCTTGTATCAATCTCCTAATGTCTCTTGTGGGATCGGCGTTGGTAGCAGTGTAACTCACACCATCCCTAAGTTGTCTATAGATCTCATCCTTGTAGTTCTGGACATCCTGGAGGACTATAGCCCCTCCTTTGTCCGCAGGTTTGATCACCAGTAGTTTGTTATTACTTAGATTATCCAGGGCTTGTCTTTCTCCTTGCGTGATATTGTGTTTAACATAGGTGCGTGTGGTACAAATGTCCATTACTTCTCGCATCACCATGTTTTCATACGCAAGGATCCGATATGGTGTCTGGTGAGTTCTGGGAGTGAAGGTTGAGGGGGGTCGTAGTCCAGTCGCTGAGGTTGTAGTCGGAATGGGAGAGTGCAGGAAGAAGTGCTTCAGCCTGATTTTCCGGAAAAAACGGGTCAGTTCCGATCTTATGTTAAAGTGGTTCGGGTAGGATGTAGGTACAAAAGATAGTCCTTTGTTCAGCACGCTAGATTCTTCCGGCGTGAGAACATGTTGCGAGAGATTGACAATTGGGCTTGATTGACTTACCACCTGTAAGTCTTGCGTCTCGTGCTGATCTCTCCGTGGGGCTCTGGTTGGAAGCGGACCTGTTTCTGTGGGTTCTCTGGACGCTGGGTCATTCCCCCTCTGGCTCGGGTTGGCCAGGATTGGCCTCTGCCTCTGTTCTGGTAGTTGCCTCGTCCACGGGGTGGTCGCCATTGATTTCCCCCTAAAAAAGGGTGCCAATCTGGTTGCGGTTGATACCATTGATCCTGATAACTGTCGTAGGTTGAGGGGCCGGGGGTTCCTGAGTCACTGCCTGAGCTGTAGGATGAGTCTGAGAAATTGGTGAACTTCCGTCTGCCCCTGTAGCCGCCTCTGCCCCTGTTGGTGAACCTGCCTTGGGTGTCTTGATTATAATAATCTTCCGCTAAATAGGGGTAGGTCTTCTTTTTATCGTAGTTGGCGATGTCTTTGCTGAGTTTGTCCAACTTCTTGGATTGGGCTTCGATGTCAAATGTATCCAGAGTTTTCTCAAGTTTCTCTAGAGTGTCTCTTGCGTTGGCAAAAGCACTGTGACTCTTGATCTCAGCCTTAAGTATGTCAATTTCCTTCATGAGAGTTTCGACCTGTGTCTTGGCTGTCTCAATGCCCAGCACCATCCAGTGGCGCGAGCATGTGTTGGCAACGAAGCTAAATCCCTCCTTGAACTTGGGATCGTCCACAAATATTGCTGGTTCGTTTTTGACTTGGAGTCCAGTGGGTATAATATTAGCTTGTAGATATTGAGTCAGTGCATATCCATGCAGTCTAGTGCGGACCAATTTCTTCTCTAGTCTTTCTAGTTTGACAATCTTCTCGTTGAGTGATTGGTCTAGCAGTGTGGTCTTGTTTGATAGGAAAGCCTGCCCCGTCTCTCCTTCCAGAAGGTTTTGAATATACTCTTCAGTATACGTTAGGGTTTCACGGTCACTCATGATATACCCTGAATCATTAATTTACAAATTAGAACCCTCGCAGATGGATATCTGCTCTAAAGAGTGGTAGGTAATAATGGGGTAAACCCTTACCTCATCGACCTGGGTCAGTACAATGTTATAAAAAGAGGGGTGGTCGATTACAAAACAGTTAAACACATCATTACTTAAACAATAAGGTACACCCACCAAGTACGTGTCTTTTAAATTGCATTTACTCCAACTATTCGTAGTCATTTACTGCAATTACACATATACTATATTTCATATTCATACAATACATGGTAAATCATATATAATTATTCAATTAGTGCTCGGTGATTGTCAGATAAGAAAGGGAATTTAAAGGGGGGTAGGGTGTGTTTGGAAAAGAATGAGGGACAAAGAAAAGGAATTGTGTCCATAAACAATTCTGTCCTATTCACAGAACATTTCCAGTCATATTACAGATCACAGTTGTTCCCAAGAAATACACTATACACAGGAGCTAAGTTTAGCAAGTTTGGTAGGGCGTGTATGTGTTGAAAATGTTGTCGACGTTTCGACCCCCAAGTTAAGGGCGGATGGGTCCTCAGTTTGGGGTCTTCCTCAGGACAATTAAAAACAGTAACAATGAGCACCTAGGAAAACAGAAATGTGTATCACTAGATGGAATCAATTAAATTATTAAAAACAGGGCAAAATGCAAGGTGTACCTACATGCCCAGGCGTTCGGGTGATGTTCCCTTCTGAGTTGGGAATCGCGCCTGTAGCGTAGTTCTCTGGAGAAAATGGATTACGGTTAGGAAGGATAATGTGGGCAGGTCGTGATAAGTTAAATCAAACAAGAAGACTTGGACTTACTGAGTTAGCCCGTTCTTTGAAGAGCAAATAGTCTCTTACAAATGTCGTGGATGCCGAGGCTCAGACCGGTCTATCCAAAGGTGAGGCAAGCGTCCTACATCCAAAGGGCAGTGGAGTTCGACGTGTAGGTGAGTTACACCGTCTGGAAGAACACAAAGAAAATGTGTTCCTTCGCATATCCCCAATATCGTTGTAAACATAGTTCAATTGGAGTATGAGGAAAATTTTTGGTCAGTCCATAGTATAGGGGCACCAGAACCCTATCGGTAGCTATCAAGACCACATCCGACTACGGAGGGCCGCTATCTCATGTGATTTATACTTAAACATTTAGAAGCTTAAAGCAAACAATCAATCATATTTAAACCCGTGGGTGTGCCCGCAAAGATAATGGTAGGCAACAGACTCCGGGCGGTAAAGGGGAGCTAAATCTATCAAGATCGTGTTCTCTTGTACTTATTAAGAAATACAACGATTAGGGAAGTTATGGCAACATTTCAAAAAGAGTGCCGCCGCCTGAGTTAGCCAGGACCGTAAGCATCTCATACAGTAAATTCTCAAAAGGGCGCGGAGCGAGCATACCTGCGTGACTGCTGCCGATTGAATCACAGTGACAGCTCGCAGCCGCACGTCAGCCCATACAAGTAACAGGCGTTACTATGGAGCGTCTCTAAGGGGCGTGTCCCGGCACCTCGCGGTGCTGCCGCTGGCTGCTGCGCGGCTAGAGGACTACGTGGGGCGCATGCGCCAGACTCGAGTCACTATTACCCCTCCGGACTCGGGAGGTCGGTCTGCATTACTGAGTTTTGTAGCGTAGACTATCTCAAGACCTCGGTGTTAGGGTAAACAAAGGGCAGGGAAAGAAATATTAAACCAAGGCTCCTGTGCTCAGAGACAAAGTGCTGGTAACGGAATACCTCTTAACCCATCTGTGTGTATACAAACGGAACCAGGGACATAAGCTAAACGCAGTAATAGCGCCGGTGATCGAGATTGTGTCGGTATCCTCACAAGCAAAAAAGGGGGGGTTCACATAGGCATGGGTACTAAGGAGCGAGGTGACATTCGTATTCAGGGACCCATGATGATATATCATATATTAGTGTTAGTGTACATGTACATGTCAACCCTCAACAAGGGAGATATATTAAGATCTGATCCAATATTCCCTACGTGCAGATCGCTCATATATTAGCACAGCCGGCATCGCTATATCTTAAACATGTTGATACAAATGTACAGTTTAAGAAAGGGTACCTGTCTAGGAAGTTACATACATGAAGTTTAAGCATCTTATTGGTCGGGTGCCAATCCAGCTAATTGCGAGTAAGTCGCATCAAGTTCATTCAGGCCATTGTCAACAGTGTCCAAAGTGTACATCCATTTACACTCCCTCACGTTCAATAGTGAATTCAAATTGCCCCCCCTGGGTCCCACCGTGATTTTTTCAATTACCAGCCATTTGAAGGATTCAGGAGTGTGTGATTTGGACGTGAAGTGTTCCACCAATGGGGAGCCCGGTGTTTGACACCTTATCCTGCTGCAGTGCTGCAGGATCCTCTTTTTGACATGTTGTTTAGTTTGTCCGATGTATACCAAATCACAAGGACATATGATGGCGTAGATAACGTCACTTGTGTTGCAGTTAGTCATTGTTTTCAAAGTTACTGTATTGTTACGATAGTTCCAGACCTTGGTTTCCATTGCCTGTGGGCACGCTTTGCACTTCGTACATTTGAAATGGCCGACCACTTGGGGAAGGTTCCATATGCTTTGCAGAGTGGGGGGGGCCGGGGTTCCAAGGTAGGATGAGACCACTTTATCCCTGATGT
Organism: Lissotriton helveticus; assembly: GCF_964261635.1. NCBI lineage: Eukaryota > Metazoa > Chordata > Amphibia > Caudata > Salamandridae > Lissotriton > Lissotriton helveticus. The sequence goes on along the minus strand of NC_136059.1, from coordinate 1,218,414,817 downwards.
TTTTGGCCTTCTTGAACGCATGCATCGGCAGTTGTTCATGGTTGATAACATCCGCTACCATGGTCCAGTGTTTGTTCACCGTCTTCTTAATCAGGTTACTCTTCGTGCAGAAAGTGGTAACGCAGATAATCCTTTCCGAATCCACGGGACGCTCTCTGGGCTTAAGCAGGTCCTCCCTCGGGCTGTACCAAGCTCTCTTTCTTGCTCTTGTAACCAGTCATCTTGGGTATCCTCTTTCCATTAGTCTCCTGATCAGGAGATCTGATTCTTGGAAGTAATCTTCTTTGAGTGAACAGTTCCTCCTTATCCGGAGAAACTGGCCAAACGGTAGATTGTCCCGTAGGCTTCTTGTATGGTGACTTGTGTATCGTAGAAGGCTGTTCCGTTCAGTGGGTTTTCGAAAGAGGGTGGTGTGGAGGTGACCATTATGGACCTTTATGCTGATGTCTAAGAAGTCAATAGAGGTCTTACTCATACTCATGGTAAACTGAATGTCCTCAGATTGGTTATTAAGCCACGTAAAGAATCCGTTAAGTTCCACTTCACTTCCAGTCCATAGCATCAGCACATCATCAATATATCTGCGCCACATCCAAATGTTGGTTTCATATGGATTACTCACGGTGAGGATATGGTCCCGTTCGAATTCCGCCATATACAGTATAGCAAGGTCAGGAGCAAAGGCCGCCCCCATCGCTACTCCCTTACTCTGGATGAAAAATTCATCCTGAAAGATGAAGAAATTTCGCTTCATCGCCACCTCCAGGAGTTGAATGATGAAATCAGTTGGTACCTGGGTAGGTTGGATTCTTCTGTCCAATGCCTTTCTCATGGTTTCCAGAGCAGGGTCCTGGGGAATACTCGTATATAATGAGACTATGTCTAGTGTGACCATGATTTGTTTATCAGGATCAAAGGCAATTTCATCTACTTGGTTGATGATCTGCATGGTGTCTCTGACATAGGTAGGGGTCCCTGTGGCTAGGGGTTTCAAAAAAGTGTCTATGTATTTACATAACGGTTCCAAAAGGGATCCACAGCCCGATACAATGGGGCGTCCCGGAGGTTTTGTCATATCCTTATGTATCTTGGGCAATGTGTAAATCGTCGGAGTTCGTGGTTGTGCGACGTTCAAGTACTCATATTCTTTCTGGCTCAGGAAACCCTCCTCACGGCCTTTCCCTGTGATCTCTTGTATCAATCTCCTAATGTCTCTTGTGGGATCGGCGTTGGTAGCAGTGTAACTCACACCATCCCTAAGTTGTCTATAGATCTCATCCTTGTAGTTCTGGACATCCTGGAGGACTATAGCCCCTCCTTTGTCCGCAGGTTTGATTACCAGTAGTTTGTTATTACTTAGATTATCCAGGGCTTGTCTTTCTCCTTGCGTGATATTGTGTTTAACATAGGTGCATGTGGTACAAATGTCCATTACTTCTCGCATCACCATGTTTTCATACGCAAGGATCCGATATGGTGTCTGGTGAGTTCTGGGAGTGAAGGTTGAGGGGGGTCGTAGTCCAGTCGCTGAGGTTGTAGTCGGAATGGGAGAGTGCAGGAAGAAGTGCTTCAGCCTGATTTTCCGGAAAAAACGGGTCAGTTCCGATCTTATGTTAAAGTGGTTCGGGTAGGATGTAGGTACAAAAGATAGTCCTTTGTTCAGCACGCTAGATTCTTCCGGCGTGAGAACATGTTGCGAGAGATTGACAATTGGGCTTGATTGACTTACCACCTGTAAGTCTTGCGTCTCGTGCTGATCTCTCCGTGGGGCTCTGGTTGGAAGCGGACCTGTTTCTGTGGGTTCTCTGGACGCTGGGTCATTCCCCCTCTGGCTCGGGTTGGCCAGGATTGGCCTCTGCCTCTGTTCTGGTAGTTGCCTCGTCCACGGGGTGGTCGCCATTGATTTCCCCCTAAAAAAGGGGTGCCAATCTGGTTGCGGTTGATACCATTGATCCTGATAACTGTCGTAGGTTGAGGGGCCGGGGGTTCCTGAGTCACTGCCTGAGCTGTAGGATGAGTCTGAGAAATTGGTGAACTTCCGTCTGCCCCTGTAGCCGCCTCTGCCCCTGTTGGTGAACCTGCCTTGGGTGTCTTGATTATAATAATCTTCCGCTAAATAGGGGTAGGTCTTCTTTTTATCGTAGTTGGCGATGTCTTTGCTGAGTTTGTCCAACTTCTTGGATTGGGCTTCGATGTCAAATGTATCCAGAGTTTTCTCAAGTTTCTCTAGAGTGTCTCTTGCGTTGGCAAAAGCACTGTGACTCTTGATCTCAGCCTTAAGTATGTCAATTTCCTTCATGAGAGTTTCGACCTGTGTCTTGGCTGTCTCAATGCCCAGCACCATCCAGTGGCGCGAGCATGTGTTGGCAACGAAGCTAAATCCCTCCTTGAACTTGGGATCGTCCACAAATATTGCTGGTTCGTTTTTGACTTGGAGTCCAGTGGGTATAATATTAGCTTGTAGATATTGAGTCAGTGCATATCCATGCAGTCTAGTGCGGACCAATTTCTTCTCTAGTCTTTCTAGTTTGACAATCTTCTCGTTGAGTGATTGGTCTAGCAGTGTGGTCTTGTTTGATAGGATAAGTCTCTGTTTCCTTCCCTTATACTTACTGTTTTTGGTTCGCTTCCGGTTCGCGTACCGGCGAGCGAACTGGGAAGCGAACTAAGAGAAATAGAGGTTGGCACAGTTCCAAATATTGTACCAATTTTTTAATAACGGGGAGGTAATTCTGAAAAGAACTTTTTTTTTTATTGTTTTTGTTGTTTTATATTTTTTTTATTATTTTTCAGAACATTTTTTTACTTTTTTTGAATTTTTCTGAACAGTTTTATATTTTTTGGGGTTTTTCTTGGAGGGGGCAATGAAAACGATTCATTGTAAAGGGCTCAACAGGAGCAACAAAACCAAAAAAAAGTATTTATTATTTTGGGCGTTTCGTACAAACTTGCATATGATAGTAAATAGCTCTGTTGATCAGAGTGATGCTTCTTTCTCCGTAGCAAATGAATCCATCGCAAAATACGCAGATGTGTTTTACTTCACCAAATCTCATTTGTATATTTGGCACCATCTCCCTGCCCTCTGGTCCCGTTACTTCCGGTACAACAGATCTTCTGGCCATAATAGGGAGATTATCTAGGTCGTTCCGAAACTGTGCAGCACTGTAGTTGTTAGGATGCCACCTAGTCATATGGCGATGCATTGTGTAGTTTCCGAAACTGTATTTTTTCTCGGTTCCTCTGGACAGTCTATCTTGACATATAAGGCAAGTTACGTATCTTGCATTTACTTTTTTCTGACCTTTGGGAATTTAAAAAAATTGCCAAATGAAGTTTTCTTTCTGGTGAGACGTCCTGGGTTCCTCAGGCAAAAACTGCCTCTCTTCGTGCTCTTCCTCCTGTTCCTCTTCTTCCTCTTCTTGCTGAATTATAACTTGAGCAGGTGGTCCACTCTTCCTTGGATGTGGTGGAGGTGGTGGGGAAGCACCAGCTGAAGCTACTAAAGAAGCCATTGCTCAGTGATCACAAAGGGTCTTTCTCTCACAATGATGAAAGTCAGAGTGAGGAAAGAAGGAGGGATTTTCATCATTTGGGAAAAACAAGAGTTCTCAACCAATCAAAAGTGTTCATTTTAGATTATATGACCTAGTCTTACATCATTAGGAAACCAAAAGTGAAATGAACCAATGAAAAGTGTTATTACCAAGTCACATGACTTGCTGTGTTTACGTTAAGCGCTTTGCAGGGCCTCCCGGTTTGCTTCCAGAAACCTGCGCTTTGCGACTCGCTTCGCGTACCAGTTCGCTAACGTAGCACGTCATATGACGTATCACGCGACAACGTGAAACGTCATGCGGACGGGAGGCGTCACGATGTTGTTTTCTAACGCGGCACTTGCGGTAAAGAAACGTTTACCGGCTCGCGGTCTATTTCGCGGCATCAAGGTCAGCTAACGGGAAGCTTCCCGATTCGCGAAGCGGGAACGCAGAAAAAAAAATATTTTAAAAAAAAATTATTCATAAACATATAAAATATATTTTGGGATTTAAAGAAGAATACATTTTACAGCTACAGATATTAGCTGTTAAAAAACCAATGAAATTCACTGAAAAAACCATAGGTTATAGACCATATATAGTTAGGAATTAGCATTTACAAAACCTTGAAAATTCACTGAAAAAACCATAGGTTATAGACCATATATAGTTAGGAATTAGCATTTACAAAACCTTATTTTACTCACACAAAACCATTGAAATTCCATATATAGTTAGTTGCACTAACTATATATCGCGCACCCGCAATCCACTGCTGATGATGTCACATATTACATCATTCATGACATGGTCAGTGACATCACTGATGACATCACTGATGACATCTCAAATGACATCACGGATGACATCACTGATGACATCTCATTTGACATCAATGACCACATCACTGATGATATCATTCATGTGACAATACAATGCATCTCCTCACATTTTAATATAACCTCTGTTACACTCAGTGTTAAATACAGAGTATAATTTTTGAAACCATTGACACACCAATACTAGTTACTACATACGCACTCACTGATTCCTACGTCTACACACACATTCACTCATTCACCCATACAATCATTCATACATACAATCAATCATCTTTACAACACTATTATATACACTCATACACCTATACAGACACTCACACTCTGCCACTCATCCATGGAGTTACTCACACACCTAGTCAGTCCTGTAAAGAATCAATCACACTTCCATTTTCTAATCTATACAGTTAAACATAGAGCACCTTACGTTTTCAACCATATACTAACACATACTTAGTCTCTTATACAATCATTGATACAAGTACACATTGATCTGCACAGAGTCACACACCTCCCAGCCAGCCACACACACACTCAGTCTCCCATGCAAATACTTGGGCAATCAATCAATAACCCATATAGTTACTCATATAGCTACTGATCAACACATGCTGCAGTTTACAGAACAACAGACATAATGATGCACAAATTAAGACAGTTTAGTCACTAACCCATGCACTCAGTGAGACACATTTAATCACTCACTCATACATTCAGTCATGCACCTACTAAATCCTTCGTCCAGACACTTATACTTCCACTCATTCTTCAATATGTAAGACATATTTTAACTTTACAGAAACACACAGTCACTGGATGTTGTCATCAGTGATGTCATCCGTGATGTCATTTGAGATGTCATCAGTGATGTCATCAGTGATGTCACTGACCATGTCATGAATGATGTATTATGTGACATCATCAGCAGTGGATTGCGGGTGCGCGATATATAGTTAGTGCAACTAACTATATATGGAATTTCAATGGTTTTGTGTGAGTAAAATAAGGTTTTGTAAATGCTAATTCCTAACTATATATGGTCTATAACCTATGTTTTTTTCAGTGAATATATATATATATATATATATATATATATATATATATATATATATATATATATATATATATATTCGGTATGTGAACGTCCAAAAGACCAGCAGCTGGATAGACGAAGCAAGACCCATAGATAGTGCAGAATTTCTTTATTTAGAGACCCAACACCAGTCCGCCATGACGCGTTTCGGCTTCACCAAGCCTTGAAACCTGCGTGCTTCCTCGGGGAATTACTTCACAAGCAGCGTGGAGTGCAGGCCTGAGCGCAAGGGTGCTTTGTTGAACATAATATGCGCGGCTGCCCGAGCCGCGAGAACAGGCGGTGCACCCTTTCTGAACTGAAAGCTGGGGAGGACACGAGTTCCTTCATGGAGGGCACGATGGTTGGTGGCAAAAGCAAGCACGCAAGGTCGGAAGTCAATTCCTACTAAAGGACTTTAAAGCAGTAAATAACACATAGGGGCATGGAGCCTACGAAGGATGTAAATAATTAAACTCACCTGGGACTACAAGGACCAACATGCAAATGGGGCAAAAAACGTGGCAATCATTGCGAGCCACGCCCACTGTTGGAAATCATCGTTAATAAAAATAGTGAAAACCCAAGGTGAGCCCTTCTGTGCCTCTGTGTGTGTGGCCCATGATTAAGAGGCGTTGTCCTCGAAACGCGTCGGGCATGGTGGAAAGCTAAGACGGAAAAACTGCGTGCTGCCTCGGGGAATTACTTCACAAGCAGCGTGGAGTGCAGGCCTGAGCGCAAGGGTGCTTTGTTGAACATAATATGCGCGGCTGCCCGAGCCGCGAGAACAGGCGGTGCACCCTTTCTGAACTGAAAGCCGGGGAGGACACGAGTTCCTTCATGGAGGGCACGATGGTTGGTGGCAAATGCAAGCACGCAAGGTCGGAAGTCAATTCCTACTAAAGGACTTTAAAGCAGTAAATAACACATAGGGGCATGGAGCCTACGAAGGATGTAAATAATTAAACTCAGCTGGGACTACAAGGACCAACATGCAAATGGGGCAAAAAACGTGGTAATCATTGCGAACCACGCCCACTGTTGGAAATCATCGTTAATAAAAAGAGTGAAAACCCAAGGTGAGCCCTTCTGTGCCTCTGTGTGTGTGGCCCATGATTAAGAGGCGTTGTCCTCGAAACGCGTCGGGCATGGTGGAAAGCTAAGATGGAAAACCTGCGTGCTGCCTCGGGGTATTACTTCACAAGTAGCGTGGAGTGCAGGCCTGAGCGCAAGGGTGCTTTGTTGAACATATATATATATATTTTTATATATATACATATATATATATATATATATATATATATATATATATATATATATATATATATATATATATATATACATATGATATCACATTGACTCTTTCATTCCAAAACACCAATATTGCAGCACAGAACTAGCCGCAACCAGGTATTATGTGCAAATTTGAAATTTTATTAAGGTGAACATCAAGCTCCTGGTGCAAAACAAACAAGATCATACGACTGAGTCATTTTGGCTGATGCCTTCAACTTGGTCTCACCGGTATTCACAGTGGATCACATTTTATCATAGTCCTTCCTCAAACTCGCAGACCCGCAAAACTCTAGGGCAACATCTCAGAGAACGTTAAACAGTCACTTTTTATCCTCCATTTTCTAACATTATTGTTTTCATTTGTGGTTGACATAACGTTCCTGAGCGCCCCGGTTTTGTGATTCTTGTTCACAATACATACAATCCATTAACACAAACCCCATGAGAATTTTGCACATTCAAAGTACATAATTTGCATTTGCAATTTTTGTCACTTTAAACATTTCTAGTTAAACAGCATTATACTTATAAGACATACAATTCAATTATGTATTTAAATATTTAAATGTTATCATCATATAAAAGTGCATTGTGCTTTTAAAGTGCATGATATATTTATTGTAATACCTTCCTGTGCTTGAGGAATTCCCATTCATTCATCGTATAAAGCTCATCATACTTATAAAGTACATAATGTATGGTCTCTCTTAAAGTGCAATTGCATTCTTTTATAATCTTTATCCTACATTAAACATCCAATGCCCAATTTTAAATGATATAGTACAGTGCATGATTATTCTAAAAATGTATTTATCTCTTTGAATAAGTACCATCATGTAAAGTGCATTATGCTTTTAAAGTGCCTATGCATCATTGATGAACTTTTGCAGTTCTTTTTCCAAAACTTAAATGTCCTTTTCAAGGGGTAACAAATCAATTGTATAGGGAGAGCAAAATGTCATTTGAGATCAGGGGGTAAAACATTTTCCATTTAAGTTTAGCTATAAGGGATAAGAGAGACAAAAAAGTGGGAAGGAAAGAGGGAGGGATGGAGAAGAGAGAGGCATAAATATAGGATGAAGAAGCACGATAATGTGCTGTGTGTCTTGTGCAATCAATTCAAATGTTAAGATTATTCACAGTTTCTAGTATCTACATTTCATGAAACATTTTCAGTTTGGTAACAAATTCCAACATAATGTCCAATCACAGGTGAAACCTTTAGCTCAGCTTCAGTATTATGGACCCAAGGTATCTCAGTCCCAAATGTTATTATCAGCACTGAATCCTGTTTTCTTAATTCTTTCTCTCAAGCCCAACCTCTAAAATGAGCTCAGACATACTTGATTCCATTATACTTAAATGTTGCGGCAGGTCGATCGTGAAATTGTACAAAGTGGCAGTCCATGGGGTCATTTTGTCACCATTTGTGATTGCTCTCATTTGTTTGAGAATTGTTGTTTTTAATTTGTTAATGGTGCTTCCCACATAGAGGTTTGTGCATTCACATCTCAATGCATAAATAACTTGATCTGTATTACAAGTAATCCTGTCATTAAACATGACCACCTGGCCCTCAAAGGTTTCATAGCTTCTGCAGCTCAAGCCCTATTTGCATGCCTTGCAAGAGTTGCGTTTTATGAATCCTTTCATATTCATAGATAGCCAATTTATTTGTGTTCTTTTCCCTGACCTAACCTAAATGGCTAGATGTTAAAATATCCCTCAATGATCTTGCATTTTTAGAGGTTATTAGTGGGCCCATAGACACAATCTCCTGGCTATGTGAGTGGCTTTATGGGTGAGGGAGTGGGTGTGTAGGTGGCTCTACAGATGAGTGAGTGGGTGTGTGAAGTACCTGTATTGGTGATTGGGTGTGTGTATGAGTGGCTGTATGGGTCAATGAGTGTCTGTGTGAGTGGCTCTTTGGGTGAGAGACTGTGTGTAGGTGGTTGTATGGAAGACTGGGGTGGCTGTTTCAGTGGGAGTTTGGTTAACTGATTGGTTGTGTGAGTGGCTGTATTTGAGAGTGAGTGTCTATGTGAGTGGCTGCATGGGTGAGTGAGTACACATGTGATTGCTCGTATGGGTGTGTGAGTGGGTGTCTAAGTGGTTGTATAGGTGAGTGAGTGGTTCTGTTGAGAGGCTGTATGGGTGAGTGACTGGGCGTGTGAGTGATTGTATGGGCGAATAAGTGGATTTGTCAGTGGCTATAGGGGTGAATCAGTAGCTGTGGTAGTGACTCTAGGGGTGAGTGAGTGACTATGTGAGTAGGTGTATGGGAAGTGGGTGGCTGTGTAAGTGGCTTTTTGAGTGAGTAAGTAGGTATATGAGTGGTTGTATGGGCATGTGAGTGAATGAATATGTGAGTAGCTCTGTGGATGATATCATCAGTGATGTCATGAGTGATGTCACTGACCATGTCATGAGTGATGTGATATGTGAGGTTATAGGAAGAGCATTGTAGGGGCGCAAGTCATAGTTAGCTCAGGTAACTATAACTGGTTTTATACAAGTGAAATCTGAGCCTAACTATAACGAAAACCTTCGTTTTTTTCAGTGAATTTCCAAGGTGTTCTATTTCCTAAATATAACATCCCTGTAACCTTTGGGTTTTTTGGGTGAATTTGTAAGTTTTTTTAATGTCCTTTCCTAAGTATATCGTTCATGTAAGCTTTGTTTTTTAGTGAATTTCTAATGTTTTTTAATTATATTTGCTAACTATGATATCCCTGTAACAGTTGTTTTTATAGTAAATTTCTGTGTTTTTTTATTCTATATGCTAAGTATAACACCACTGTATTTGTGAATGCACTGCAGAGGTCTGTGTTTATAATAAAAGAGACAGGAAGTTGAATGGTTGGAGCAGTGCATAATAGTAGCTTGTGTATGTTTAGCACTAATAAGCATCAACCTGTCACAGAAAGCACTGTGAGTATATAATTCATTCTTTTAAACTTGCATTACACAAAGTATAAAATGGGGTGCTAAAAAATGCGCAGACAGGTTTAGTATACAAAAAAGTGCCTTCAAAATATACATTTCAGTAATACACATGGTGCAACTTTTTTAAAACTATCCTTTAAAAGCAGACACTTCACTGGTCAGCTGGCATCTCCCTTCCAATACAAGTCATGAAGAATACATTTGCGTCAACAGGAAGCTTCATATGGTTCCATCATTTAAAGCTAATACTGGCTTGTGAGCACTCTTAACATTTTCAGATTAACAACGTGTTCCCATTTACATTTCTTTAACAGAAGCAGGCACTCCTGCATGAAGACTTGTATAGTTGTCTGCCCCTCCCTTCACCTGACTGTACTTATATTGCAATTATTAGGGGATGGTTATCTTTCAAAAAAAAGTAGAGGAAATGGTTTCCATAAATTAAAAAAGTATGGAAACATTGTGACCTTTCAATCTGCCCACTTAGACCACTACTACAATAGTGGTAGTAAGGGTTACCTTGTCCAGTGGTATCAGATACTCTTTAGCTTTCAAAGTAAAGAGTTTTTACTTCTAATTTTTTTTTAATACTCAAATGCGTTGTGAAACATTGCAATACGTATTATCCGGTATCGTGGTTATTGGCAAAAATGGTGTGATTTTTAGAAAGGGTAGATTACATACATACAGATATTACCATTGATGTTTGACATCAGTAGTTCACAATCAGAACATGTAACATATACATTTTGATTATTCTAGAAAACAAATCCCACTCGGTTTTCGTTTCTTCACACTACCAGTGCTCAAATTGAAAGTACTTCTTGCAGCACCTGCTATTTTTAGTATAAGCAAATCATTTTGGAGTTTTTTGGGAAAACTTTAAAAAATAAAATGCCATTTGGTAACAGTGGAAAACAGGAGCCACACCATGAAACAATTCTTCAGACAAAGAATCTCCAACGAAGCACCAGTCTATTGCCTGGGAATTTGTTTACCACTTCCTCTGGGGAGAATATAACAGTGTCTCAGCATGTGAAGCGCTCTCTGTGTGACAAAACCCTGTCCAGGGGTACATCTAAAAAATACTCTTGCACTACTAGCATAACGACCCACCTGAAGACCTACCACAATGAGCCCTTGACCTCAGCCCAGAGGGAGTGCACTCAACAAGATGCATCAACATCAGGTTCAACACCAATTACACCAGGGGAGCCTATTTTCAATGAAGTTGAGCAACGCCTCCCAGAGAAGTTCCCAGAGCTCTGAGGAATAAGAACATTTTGTTTGGATTGTAAAAAAGTGCTAACTGTGGGGAAACAAGCAGTTGCAGTGTTATTTTATTTTTTTGCTTAAATATTATTTGTAACTGCAGTTTTGAGTTTATTCAGTTACTATTTTTTCCAGTTGCCATTTATATTTTTCAAAAACCAAACAAAATGCAAAATGTTAAAAAAGGAAAAGAAAAATCAAAAATAAAACAAAGGTTCTTGTTAGAACCACCCTTCTTGGTTACAAAAAAGATAAACTGTATGTGGGTGTATCTAAAAGAAAGAGTATGAATGACTGATTTTCTGTGTTAGTGAGTGAGTAGGTGCATGAGTGAGTAAGTGGATGTGTAAGTGTTTGAGTGAGTGGGCGTGTGTGTATGTGCATTGGTGTGACAGCTGCTGTATGGATTCATGAATTAATGTGACTTTGTATGGGTATGTGGGTGGGTATATCAGTGGCTGTATTGGTGAGTGACTGCTTGTGTCAGAGGGTGTATGGATGTGTAAATAGGTGTGTGAGTGGCTGTTTTGGTGAGTGAGTGGATGCATGAATGTTTTGTATGGGTGAGTGAGTGTGGGTGCTAGTAGCTGTATGGGAGAGTGAGTGGTTGTATCAGTGACTGTATGTGTGTGAGTGGTTGTAAGGGTTTATTTATATGTTTATTTATTTGAAGAGTTTTATATAGCGCTGGCTAGACCTGGAGGTATCAGAGCGCTTTACATGAGGATAATTGAGTTACAAATTACACATTACATCTGTTACAAGATCATAGTAAGACACATGGAAATAAAAACAATGTTACAGTGATTCGTCCAAGGGAGGGGGAGGAAGGAGACACAGTGAGAAGACAAGGAAGAACTGTGCCCAATGTCCGGCTGGGTAGGTGACGGCCGAGGGGGTGAACCAGGGACTATCTCCTCTATACCTGTCAAGCAGCTCCACCGGGCATCAGCCACGTTACTCAGGTCTCAATGGTCATACATAACAAGAGTGACAGTTTTTGCATTGTTACAGTTGGATAGTAAACATAGATGAAAATTTCCCCAGTAGCGGAAACAGGGAGGGGGAGGGGAGTAGAAATAGGGGGCTAAGAAGCAGATCCGATTCTAGCCTCAGATCAGCCACTACCTCTACCAGGCAAGTACGTAGGGGAATGCATCAGATGCAGTTGGAAGTCCTATCGTAGGAAAAAAAAAAACTCAACATATGTTGGGCGCTATCTTGTCAGCAGAGCACTCGGCTGTCTCCAATAAAAGAGGACCAAAGTGAGTAGTTTCGCAGTTCCAAGAGATCTAAGGCCCACCAATGAAGAAAGTACTCGCGATTCGTTTTCCGTAGTACACGTGAAACAAGTATTGCCGCAAGATGAGTGCAGATGTCAATTGGACGGGGGGGAATTGTGGCCACCAGGCAGCATCTCGGAACTGATCGCTGTGAATGGCGAGTAAAATACAACCTAGTCCCAGGCCCGTCCTCTTACACTACCAGCACCGATGTGCAGCTGCTCCCCAGGGCGTCTTTTTCTCCTCACTCGCTAATACCCAGCCACTTAACTTATTGGCGGGAAATGGGTCCCAATCTTAGGTGGCCATCCTAGGTACGAACGACCCCATTCCTGGGTGCACCCAGCTGTCAGCCCCGGCATGCACCCCGGGTCTCCTCTCTCTTCAGGACACTGTCTGGGGGCGAGTGAGGTCAGCCCAGGGCAAAATCGCGGGCCTGACAGCACTCACCGCAGGCTCCGGTTTCCAGCCATGAATCATATTGGAGCGGCTCCTCACAAGCTGCCCGCTGCATTCACCACTCCTCCTGGTCTCTCACCGTCGCCGGTCACACTTCTCCAAAAACCTTGCTACTCGCTTCACTGTGACGGGGGAGCCTCACTAGGGCAGCCGCGAGGCTCACCTGCATCAGCAACAACCTTCATCTTTGCGATCATTCGGGGGAAGAATGCCATCAGCGGCCCTACCACCATTCTCTATAAGGGTTGTGGCTGGTTCAGCCAACGTGGTCAAAAACAACTGCTTCTGGTTGTTTTTCTGGCGATATCCAGTCTCCATTATCCGTTGCTCTCCCCAACCAGCTGCAGGGTTCAAACCACTCTAGGAGCAGCAGGACAAGACCTAGTGGACCGCCTTGGCAAAGCCGCTCTCTCACAGCAGGGTGCCTGTAAGGGATACAGTAGCAACGGATCTCCACTCATCTCTTAGCTTTGTCACAGTCAGGGAAGGATGCTAATTGGCACTGGAGAATCGCAGTATAGCTGCCAACCCACCCCGAGGGGTGGTGGAGTCGAGATGGGCCATTTTCATGGATATTTCGCCAAAAAGGCGATCCCTAGCCCGGGAGCTCCCAGCCGGAGCTCCTTACCCGTCGGCCATCTTCCAGCAAAAAGTAAGTGACTGCATGTGTCAGTTACTGTATGGGTGAGTGAAAGGGTATGTCAGTGACTGTATGAGTGAGTGAGTAAGTGGGTGTGTGACAGACTATAGTTGTGTGAGTATGTGTGTTATCTGTATGGGTGAGTGAATGGGTGTGTCAGTGACTGTATAGTGGCTGTATACATATGTGAGTACCTGTATGGGTGAGTAACTGGGTGTATTAGTGATTGTATGCCTGAGTGAGTGGGTGTGTTAGTAAAAGTATGGGTGAATGAGTGAGTGAGTGAGTGGGTGTGTCAGTGGCTAGATGGGTAAATGAGTGCATTTGTGAGTGGTTGTATGGGTGGGTGAGTGGGCGTGTGAGTGGGTGTCTAAATTAGTGTATAGGTGAGTGATTGCATGTTTTAGTAGCTATATGGGTGGGTGAGTGGGTATTTTAGTGCCTGTATGGGTAAGTGAGTATGTATGATAGTAGCTATATGAGACACTTACTGTGTGTGTCAATAGCTGTGTTGGTGATTTACTGGCTGTGTTAATAGCTGTATATGTAACTGAGTGGGTGTCTGAATACCTGTATGGGTGAGTGAGTGCATATGTGCCAGTGAATGCATTTGTCAGTGACTGTGTGGGTGTGTCAGTGACTCTATAGGTGAGTGAGTGGGTGTGTGATAGGTTGTATAATTGAGTAAGTATGTGTGTTAGTGGCTATATGGGCGAGTGAGTGGGTATGTCAGTAACTGTATAGTTGTGTGACTGGGTGTGTGAGTGGCTGTATAGGTTCGTCAGTTGCTGTTAGTATCTATATAGGTGAGTGACTGGGTGTTTCAATGACTATGAGTGAGTACATGTTTTCGGTGACTTTGTGGGTAAGTGGGTGCGTGAGGGACTGTATGGGTGAGTGAGTGAGTGAGTATGTGACAGGCTGTATGGTTGAGTGAGTGCATGTGTTAGTAGCTATATAGATGACTGAGTGAGTGCATGAATGACTGTTTGGGTTAGTGAGTGGATGTGTTTGTAGCTGAATGGGTGAGTGATTGGGTGGGTCAGTGGTTACTTGGGAGGGTGACTGGGTGTGTTAGTAATTGTATTGATGACTGGGTGTGTTAGTAATTGTATTGGTGACTGAGTGGGTATATGAGTGACTGCATAGGTGAGTGAGTGCATGAGTTAGTACCTGTATGAATGAGTGAATGGGCGCATTAGTATCTGTATGGGTAAGTGGGTGCATGTGGCCGTATATGTGTTGGTATGGGACTTGGTGTATTATTGACTGTCAGTGAGAGAGTGTGTGCATTAGTGGCTGAATGGGTGAGTGACTGAGTGTTTGAGTGGCTCCATCAGTGAGTGCTTGGATGTCTAAGTGGCTATATGAGACTGTACCTTGGTGTATACCTTGACAATGTTAGTTTGTCGCATAACACAGAAAGAGGTCATTAGGAAACTACTTTATTCCAATAGATGGTGCAATTTACCTGTTAAAAACATAAATAACTTATATATTACTTTTTGCAAACTTTCATCACAAAACGGTCATACTATAAACCAAACAGTAGACATTTCTTATGCTGTAATAGTATTTCACACTGTAGGAAAGCATTTCCCCCCTTTTTAGTGTTCTCTGCTTTTGTACTAGTACACCATAATGAATGTAATGTATACAGTTTCATCCGTGAACAGTGGGGACAAAATCATAAAGATTGTAAAGAAAAATTTTCTCATTTGAGAACCTACTCTCTTTCTTTTACATTACATTTTGCTGCCTGATCCATCATTTGCTAATAAAGTGGTATCTGGTGGCAGTGAAGATCAGTTACCACACCCTGTTGAACACAGTTGTGTGGGGGAGAACCACAGTGCAAAACGGCAATCAATTGCATGGTAGTAGTTCACCATCCCCCCCAAGCAAAAGAAAGTGGTGGAAAAGCATGTGAAGTGCTCTTTATGCATGAAAATCCTCTCCAGTAGTATGTGAAACAAATATTTTGCACGGCACAATGATTATGTTCAGACATCTAAAAACACATCAACGCAACCACTGTTGAAAAACTAAAAGAATATAAATTTAAGTTCGTATTACATTTAGAAAATTCAACAAACAAAATAGTACAGATTGCTTATGCTGTAACAGTACATAACTTTATGGTTAAACATTTCATTTTCCCTTTTTTCAGTTCTCAGCTTTCGTACATGAGCACCATAAACAATGTATTGTTTAAAGATTCATCCTTAAACTGTGGGGAATAAACAATTGCATAGATTGTTGAAAAAAACAAAAGTGCACAGTATATCACTACAAGTAACACTATACATTGCACTCACTACACTTGTTTAATCAATTGTTTTACCTATAGTTACTGAACTGATCTAATGAAGCATATGTTAAAGATAACTATGTTCTTATCATAACTGGTACAACACTACTAATAGATATAAATCACACATAGACTTTTGGAGATCCTTTTGAAAACATCCCCCCCTGGTAGTCCGAATTATGTCTTAAACACTGATGATCCATGTAGAAGAAATAATATACAGCACTTTTTTAAATCCGAAATCCTCCTTAGAACTTTGATTGAAGGACTTAGAGATAAAAATGTGGAAGTTTGTAAGGCAGTTTTTGTTTGAATTTACGGTTGGTATCATTGCATGCCGTCCATCCAGTTTCACTCTTTAAACAGTCAGTATAGTGTACAGATGTTACATTAAGTCCTTTGTGAAAGATTATGTAAATGTAAATGTAATTTGTACTTGTAAAGCGCACTAATACCCATGGGTGTCCTGGCGCTGTAACGCATACCGCTGTGGAACCCTTCCTGGCTTTTCCCTATGAAATGTCCACTCCTGGGCACCCCCAAGGTGAAGCCAGGCATCCCAGCGCTGTTGGGGCCATTGTGGAGATTAAGCAAGCTATTGCCCAGAGTTGCAGAGTGGGACCCATGATTAGAATAGGCACCGAGGCGAGAATTATCAGGTCCGAGGAAATTGAGCCCAAGACCCGCCGAGGCAGGAATTGAACCCTGGTCCCAGACCTCTGCATCAGGGTCTGCCGCTCTAACCATTGAGCCACACTTCTCCACCAGCTTACGTTTCTGATGATGGCCATAGTAATATAAGTTCTTCTAGAAATTGATATCTGTCCTTCTTTCAAGTATGTAATTTTGGTTTACAATTTAGATACATCTGCTCTACATCAATATGGCATAAGGTATTTTCCACTTCTTCCTATATGCAATGTTATGTTATGTTATGTTATATTTGTTATATATGTTATATGTTATATTTCATTTGTACAGCGCGCAGCTACTAAAAGTGTCCCGGCAGTAACTATGTAAACATAACTTCTGATCTACAATTTGGGCAGGTCATATTTTGGTTAGCCGTTTTGATCAATCTGTCAAAAGACACAGTTTTGGAATCCGGTAGTGTTAAGTACAGAAATCGTTCAGAATTTATTTTCGTGGTAGACATAAAAGAGCAGTTTTCGCAGTCGTGGTTCCATGTGTAACTCAGTCCAAATAAGTCATCTATATATGTCTCTTCTTCTTTGAAAGTTCCAAGGATGACCATTATGAATTCATGTGCATCTTGTTGAGTGTACTGAGTAAATCGTGAAGATCCACCACGCATATCTACTATGTCTCAAATGCCTAAAGCACAATGTATTACAGTCCTATCATTATGTAAATGTTACAGCAAACCACACAGTCCAAAACATAATATCTCTTCTATGGTTTCTATTGAAGTTTTCTCATAAGATGTGGCAAATGAAAAAGTGCATTCAGAACAGCATTTGCATAGCAATTGACACCAGAAGTGTTTAACGCCTGGTAACCTGGGGCCTCATTTATGAGGCCGTGCGTGAGTTTTGCGCTTCCGATGCGTCACTTTTTGTGACGCATCGGCGGCGTAAAACATGCCTCCTGGTGTGCACTATTTACAAAGTGACGCAGATGCGTCACTTTGTAAACCCCTGCGCTACATTATACCTGCGTCAGGTATATTGTATGCAGAGGGGGCGTTCACCCGCAAAAAGCCTCGTAATAGTGACGCAGTGAAATCTATGAGATTTCACTGCGTCACTTTTAGGATGCTGTTGCGTCAAAATCTTGCGCCTGCCTCACAGCAGGCGTAAGACTGACGCAAGCCCTTTCACATGGGGCTTTCCCCATGTGAAAGGAAGCATTGCTGGAGTTGCGTCACTTTTGTGACACACTCCAGCAATGCATTTAACAACAAGGGGTGGTGATGGACAGAGTTTCTGAATTAAGCAGAATACTCTCACCCAGTCAAGAGATCAGGGCTAGATCCAACACCGTTTTTTAGCTCACTGCACCATCCCAGTTCAGAACCTGGCTATATGCAAATTAGTCTGTTCCTGTCCCAGTGCATGATGGGAACAGGGCAAACCAAACTACCAAGCCAATTCTTACACTGGGAAGGAAACAAGCGTCCGTGGACCGGTTTCCGCATTTCAGCCGTCGTCGGCCCGGCTTGCTTGAATCCTGATGGTGCAATGAGCAAGGGACTCACATCTGAGTATACCCTTCCACGCTTAGGGTGGACAAAATATTTTACAACAAGGGGTGGTGATGGACAGAGTTTCTGAATTAAGCAGAGTACTCTCACCCAGTCAAGAGATCAGGGCTAGATCCAACACCGTTTTTTAGCTCACTGCACCATCCCAGTTCAGAACCTGGCTATATGCAAATTAGTCTGTTCCTGTCCCAGTGCATGATGGGAACAGGGCAAACCAAACTACCAAGCCAATTCTTACACTGGGAAGGAAACAAGCTTCCGGGGACCGGTTTCTGGCATTTCAGCCGTCATCGGCCCGGCTTGCTTGAATCCTGATGATGCAATGAGCAAGGGACTCACATCTGAGTATACCTTTCCACACTTAGGGTGGACAAAATATTTAACAACAAGGGGTGGTGATGGACAGAGTTTCTGAATTAAGCAGAATACTCTCGCCCAGTCAAGAGATCAGGGCTAGATCCAACACCGTTTTTTAGCTCACTGCACCATCCCAGTTCAGAACCTGGCTATATGCAAATTAGTCTGTTCCTGTCCCAGTGCATGATGGGAACAGGGCAAACCAAACTACCAAGCCAATTCTTACACTGGGAAGGAAACAAGCTTCCGGGGACCGGTTTCTGGCATTTCAGCCGTCGTCGGCCCGGCTTGCTTGAATCCTGATGGTGCAATGAGCAAGGGACTCACATCTGAGTATATCCTTCCACGCTTAGGGTGGACAAAATATTTAACAACAAGGGGTGGTGATGGACAGAGTTTCTGAATTAAGCAGAATACTCTCACCCAGTCAAGAGATTAGGGCTAAATCCAACACCGTTTTTTAGCTCACTCCACCATCCCAGTTCAGAACCTGGCTATATGCAAATTAGTCTGTTCCTGTCCCAGTGCATGATGGGAACAGGGCAAACCAAACTACCAAGCCAATTCTTACACTGGGAAGGAAACAAGCTTCCGGGGACCGGTTTCTGGCATTTCAGCCGTCGTCGGCCCGGCTTGCTTGAATCCTGATGGTGCAATGAGCAAGGGACTCACATCTGAGTATAACCTTCCACGCTTAGGGTGGACAAAATATTTAACAACAAGGGGTGGTGATGGACAGAGTTTCCGAATTAAGCAGAATACTCTCACCCAGTCAAGAGATCAGGGCTAGATCCAACACCGTTTTTTAGCTCACTGCACCATCCCAGTTCAGAACCTGGCTATATGCAAATTAGTCTGTTCCTGTCCCAGTGCATGATGGGAACAGGGCAAACCAAACTACCAAGCCAATTCTTACACTGGGAAGGAAACAAGCTTCCGGGGACCGGTTTCTGGCATTTCAGCCGTCGTCGGCCCGGCTTGCTTGAATCCTGATGGTGCAATGAGCAAGGGACTCACATCTGAGTATACCCTTCCACGCTTAGGGTGGACAAAATATTTAACAACAAGGGGTGGTGATGGACAGAGTTTCTGAATTAAGCAGAATACTCTCACCCAGTCAAGAGATCAGGGCTAGATCCAACACCGTTTTTTAGCTCACTGCACCATCCCAGTTCAGAACCTGGCTATATGCAAATTAGTCTGTTCCTGTCCCAGTGCATGATGGGAACAGGGCAAACCAACCTACCAAGCCAATTCTTACACTGGGAAGGAAACAAGCTTCCGGGGACCGGTTTCTGGCATTTCAGCCGTCGTCGGCCCGGCTTGCTTGAATCCTGATGGTGCAATGAGCAAGGGACTCACATCTGAGTATACCCTTCCACGCTTAGGGTGGACAAAATATTTAACAACAAGGGGTGGTGATGGACAGAGTTTCTGAATTAAGCAGAATACTCTCACCCAGTCAAGAGATCAGGGCTAGATCCAACACCGTTTTTTAGCTCACTGCACCATCCCAGTTCAGAACCTGGCTATATGCAAATTAGTCTGTTCCTGTCCCAGTGCATGATGGGAACAGGGCAAACCAACCTACCAAGCCAATTCTTACACTGGGAAGGAAACAAGCTTCCGGGGACCGGTTTCTGGCATTTCAGCCGTCGTCGGCCCGGCTTGCTTGAATCCTGATGGTGCAATGAGCAAGGGACTCACATCTGAGTATACCCTTCCACGCTTAGGGTGGACAAAATATTTAACAACAAGGGGTGGTGATGGACAGAGTTTCTGAATTAAGCAGAATACTCTCACCCAGTCAAGAGATCAGGGCTAGATCCAACACCGTTTTTTAGCTCACTGCACCATCCCAGTTCAGAACCTGGCTATATGCAAATTAGTCTGTTCCTGTCCCAGTGCATGATGGGAACAGGGCAAACCAACCTACCAAGCCAATTCTTACACTGGGAAGGAAACAAGCTTCCGGGGACCGGTTTCTGGCATTTCAGCCGTCGTCGGCCCGGCTTGCTTGAATCCTGATGGTGCAATGAGCAAGGGACTCACATCTGAGTATACCCTTCCACGCTTAGGGTGGACAAAATATTTAACAACAAGGGGTGGTGATGGACAGAGTTTCCGAATTAAGCAGAATACTCTCACCCAGTCAAGAGATCAGGGCTAGATCCAACACTGTTTTTTAGCTCACTGCACCATCCCAGTTCAGAACCTGGCTATATGCAAATTAGTCTGTTCCTGTCCCAGTGCATGATGGGAACAGGGCAAACCAAACTACCAAGCCAATTCTTACACTGGGAAGGAAACAAGCTTCCGGGGACCGGTTTACTGGCATTTCAGCCGTCGTCGGCCCGGCTTGCTTGAATCCTGATGGTGCAATGAGCAAGGGACTCACATCTGAGTATACCCTTCCACGCTTAGGGTGGACAAAATATTTAACAACAAGGGGTGGTGATGGACAGAGTTTCTGAATTAAGCAGAATACTCTCACCCAGTCAAGAGATCAGGGCTAGATCCAACACCGTTTTTTAGCTCACTGCACCATCCCAGTTCAGAACCTGGCTATATGCAAATTAGTCTGTTCCTGTCCCAGTGCATGATGGGAACAGGGCAAACCAAACTACCAAGCCAATTCTTACATTGGGAAGGAAACAAGCTTCCGGGGACCGGTTTCTGGCATTTCAGCCATCGTCTGCCCGGCTTGCTTGAATCCTGATGGTGCAATGAGCAAGGGACTCACATCTGAGTATACCCTTCCACGCTTAGGGTGGACAAAATATTTAACAACAAGGGGTGGTGATGGACAGAGTTTCTGAATTAAGCAGAATACTCTCACCCAGTCAAGAGATCAGGGCTAGATCCAACACCGTTTTTTAGCTCACTGCACCATCCCAGTTCAGAACCTGGCTATATGCAAATTAGTCTGTTCCTGTCCCAGTGCATGATGGGAACAGGGCAAACCAAACTACCAAGCCAATTCTTACACTGGGAAGGAAACAAGCTTCCGGGGACCGGTTTCTGGCATTTCAGCCGTCGTCGGCCCGGCTTGCTTGAATCCTGATGGTGCAATGAGCAAGTCCCTTGCTCACTGCTCCATCAGGATTCAAGCAAGCCGGGCCGACGACGCCTGAAATGGCAGAAACCGGTCCCCGGAAGCTTGTCTCCTTTCTGGTGAAGAATTGGCTTGGTAGTTTGGTCTGCCCTGTTCCCATGATGCACTGGGCCAGGGACAGACTAATTTGCATATAGCCAGGTTCTGAGCTGGGATGGGGCAGTGAGCTAAATAACGGTGATGGATCAAGCCCTGATCTTTGTATGGATTCATGAATTAATGTGACTTTGTATGGGTATGTGGGTGGGTATATCAGTGGCTGTATTGGTGAGTGACTGCTTGTGTCAGAGGGTGTATGGATGTGTAAATAGGTGTGTGAGTGGCTGTTTTGGTGAGTGAGTGGATGCATGAATGTTTTGTATGGGTGAGTGAGTGTGGGTGCTAGTAGCTGTATGGGAGAGTGAGTGGTTGTATCAGTGACTGTATGTGTGTGAGTGGTTGTAAGGGTTTATTTATATGTTTATTTATTTGAAGAGTTTTATATAGCGCTGGCTAGACCTGGAGGTATCAGAGCGCTTTACATGAGGATAATTGAGTTACAAATTACACATTACATCTGTTACAAGATCATAGTAAGACACATGGAAATAAAAACAATGTTACAGTGATTCGTCCAAGGGAGGGGGAGGAAGGAGACACAGTGAGAAGACAAGGAAGAACTGTGCCCAATGTCCGGCTGGGTAGGTGACGGCCGAGGGGGTGAACCAGGGACTATCTCCTCTATACCTGTCAAGCAGCTCCACCGGGCATCAGCCACGTTACTCAGGTCTCAATGGTCATACATAACAAGAGTGACAGTTTTTGCATTGTTACAGTTGGATAGTAAACATAGATGAAAATTTCCCCAGTAGCGGAAACAGGGAGGGGGAGGGGAGTAGAAATAGGGGGCTAAGAAGCAGATCCGATTCTAGCCTCAGATCAGCCACTACCTCTACCAGGCAAGTACGTAGGGGAATGCATCAGATGCAGTTGGAAGTCCTATCGTAGGAAAAAAAAAAACTCAACATATGTTGGGCGCTATCTTGTCAGCAGAGCACTCGGCTGTCTCCAATAAAAGAGGACCAAAGTGAGTAGTTTCGCAGTTCCAAGAGATCTAAGGCCCACCAATGAAGAAAGTACTCGCGATTCGTTTTCCGTAGTACACGTGAAACAAGTATTGCCGCAAGATGAGTGCAGATGTCAATTGGACGGGGGGGAATTGTGGCCACCAGGCAGCATCTCGGAACTGATCGCTGTGAATGGCGAGTAAAATACAACCTAGTCCCAGGCCCGTCCTCTTACACTACCAGCACCGATGTGCAGCTGCTCCCCAGGGCGTCTTTTTCTCCTCACTCGCTAATACCCAGCCACTTAACTTATTGGCGGGAAATGGGTCCCAATCTTAGGTGGCCATCCTAGGTACGAACGACCCCATTCCTGGGTGCACCCAGCTGTCAGCCCCGGCATGCACCCCGGGTCTCCTCTCTCTTCAGGACACTGTCTGGGGGCGAGTGAGGTCAGCCCAGGGCAAAATCGCGGGCCTGACAGCACTCACCGCAGGCTCCGGTTTCCAGCCATGAATCATATTGGAGCGGCTCCTCACAAGCTGCCCGCTGCATTCACCACTCCTCCTGGTCTCTCACCGTCGCCGGTCACACTTCTCCAAAAACCTTGCTACTCGCTTCACTGTGACGGGGGAGCCTCACTAGGGCAGCCGCGAGGCTCACCTGCATCAGCAACAACCTTCATCTTTGCGATCATTCGGGGGAAGAATGCCATCAGCGGCCCTACCACCATTCTCTATAAGGGTTGTGGCTGGTTCAGCCAACGTGGTCAAAAACAACTGCTTCTGGTTGTTTTTCTGGCGATATCCAGTCTCCATTATCCGTTGCTCTCCCCAACCAGCTGCAGGGTTCAAACCACTCTAGGAGCAGCAGGACAAGACCTAGTGGACCGCCTTGGCAAAGCCGCTCTCTCACAGCAGGGTGCCTGTAAGGGATACAGTAGCAACGGATCTCCACTCATCTCTTAGCTTTGTCACAGTCAGGGAAGGATGCTAATTGGCACTGGAGAATCGCAGTATAGCTGCCAACCCACCCCGAGGGGTGGTGGAGTCGAGATGGGCCATTTTCATGGATATTTCGCCAAAAAGGCGATCCCTAGCCCGGGAGCTCCCAGCCGGAGCTCCTTACCCGTCGGCCATCTTCCAGCAAAAAGTAAGTGACTGCATGTGTCAGTTACTGTATGGGTGAGTGAAAGGGTATGTCAGTGACGCAGATGCGTCACTTTGTAAACCCCTGCGCTACATTATACCTGCGTCAGGTATATTGTATGCAGAGGGGGCGTTCACCCGCAAAAAGCCTCGTAATAGTGACGCAGTGAAATCTATGAGATTTCACTGCGTCACTTTTAGGATGCTGTTGCGTCAAAATCTTGCGCCTGCCTCACAGCAGGCGTAAGACTGACGCAAGCCCTTTCACATGGGGCTTTCCCCATGTGAAAGGAAGCATTGCTGGAGTTGCGTCACTTTTGTGACACACTCCAGCAATGCATTTAACAACAAGGGGTGGTGATGGACAGAGTTTCTGAATTAAGCAGAATACTCTCACCCAGTCAAGAGATCAGGGCTAGATCCAACACCGTTTTTTAGCTCACTGCACCATCCCAGTTCAGAACCTGGCTATATGCAAATTAGTCTGTTCCTGTCCCAGTGCATGATGGGAACAGGGCAAACCAAACTACCAAGCCAATTCTTACACTGGGAAGGAAACAAGCGTCCGTGGACCGGTTTCCGCATTTCAGCCGTCGTCGGCCCGGCTTGCTTGAATCCTGATGGTGCAATGAGCAAGGGACTCACATCTGAGTATACCCTTCCACGCTTAGGGTGGACAAAATATTTAACAACAAGGGGTGGTGATGGACAGAGTTTCTGAATTAAGCAGAGTACTCTCACCCAGTCAAGAGATCAGGGCTAGATCCAACACCGTTTTTTAGCTCACTGCACCATCCCAGTTCAGAACCTGGCTATATGCAAATTAGTCTGTTCCTGTCCCAGTGCATGATGGGAACAGGGCAAACAAAACTACCAAGCCAATTCTTACACTGGGAAGGAAACAAGCTTCCGGGGACCGGTTTCTGGCATTTCAGCCGTCATCGGCCCGGCTTGCTTGAATCCTGATGGTGCAATGAGCAAGGGACTCACATCTGAGTATACCCTTCCACACTTAGGGTGGACAAAATATTTAACAACAAGGGGTGGTGATGGACAGAGTTTCTGAATTAAGCAGAATACTCTCGCCCAGTCAAGAGATCAGGGCTAGATCCAACACCGTTTTTTAGCTCACTGCACCATCCCAGTTCAGAACCTGGCTATATGCAAATTAGTCTGTTCCTGTCCCAGTGCATGATGGGAACAGGGCAAACCAAACTACCAAGCCAATTCTTACACTGGGAAGGAAACAAGCTTCCGGGGACCGGTTTCTGGCATTTCAGCCGTCGTCGGCCCGGCTTGCTTGAATCCTGATGGTGCAATGAGCAAGGGACTCACATCTGAGTATATCCTTCCACGCTTAGGGTGGACAAAATATTTAACAACAAGGGGTGGTGATGGACAGAGTTTCTGAATTAAGCAGAATACTCTCACCCAGTCAAGAGATTAGGGCTAAATCCAACACCGTTTTTAGCTCACTCCACCATCCCAGTTCAGAACCTGGCTATATGCAAATTAGTCTGTTCCTGTCCCAGTGCATGATGGGAACAGGGCAAACCAAACTACCAAGCCAATTCTTACACTGGGAAGGAAACAAGCTTCCGGGGACCGGTTTCTGGCATTTCAGCCGTCGTCGGCCCGGCTTGCTTGAATCCTGATGGTGCAATGAGCAAGGGACTCACATCTGAGTATACCCTTCCACGCTTAGGGTGGACAAAATATTTAACAACAAGGGGTGGTGATGGACAGAGTTTCCGAATTAAGCAGAATACTCTCACCCAGTCAAGAGATCAGGGCTAGATCCAACACCGTTTTTTAGCTCACTGCACCATCCCAGTTCAGAACCTGGCTATATGCAAATTAGTCTGTTCCTGTCCCAGTGCATGATGGGAACAGGGCAAACCAAACTACCAAGCCAATTCTTACACTGGGAAGGAAACAAGCTTCCGGGGACCGGTTTCTGGCATTTCAGCCGTCGTCGGCCCGGCTTGCTTGAATCCTGATGGTGCAATGAGCAAGGGACTCACATCTGAGTATACCCTTCCACGCTTAGGGTGGACAAAATATTTAACAACAAGGGGTGGTGATGGACAGAGTTTCTGAATTAAGCAGAATACTCTCACCCAGTCAAGAGATCAGGGCTAGATCCAACACCGTTTTTTAGCTCACTGCACCATCCCAGTTCAGAACCTGGCTATATGCAAATTAGTCTGTTCCTGTCCCAGTGCATGATGGGAACAGGGCAAACCAACCTACCAAGCCAATTCTTACACTGGGAAGGAAACAAGCTTCCGGGGACCGGTTTCTGGCATTTCAGCCGTCGTCGGCCCGGCTTGCTTGAATCCTGATGGTGCAATGAGCAAGGGACTCACATCTGAGTATACCCTTCCACGCTTAGGGTGGACAAAATATTTAACAACAAGGGGTGGTGATGGACAGAGTTTCTGAATTAAGCAGAATACTCTCACCCAGTCAAGAGATCAGGGCTAGATCCAACACCGTTTTTTAGCTCACTGCACCATCCCAGTTCAGAACCTGGCTATATGCAAATTAGTCTGTTCCTGTCCCAGTGCATGATGGGAACAGGGCAAACCAACCTACCAAGCCAATTCTTACACTGGGAAGGAAACAAGCTTCCGGGGACCGGTTTCTGGCATTTCAGCCGTCGTCGGCCCGGCTTGCTTGAATCCTGATGGTGCAATGAGCAAGGGACTCACATCTGAGTATACCCTTCCACGCTTAGGGTGGACAAAATATTTAACAACAAGGGGTGGTGATGGACAGAGTTTCCGAATTAAGCAGAATACTCTCACCCAGTCAAGAGATCAGGGCTAGATCCAACACTGTTTTTTAGCTCACTGCACCATCCCAGTTCAGAACCTGGCTATATGCAAATTAGTCTGTTCCTGTCCCAGTGCATGATGGGAACAGGGCAAACCAAACTACCAAGCCAATTCTTACACTGGGAAGGAAACAAGCTTCCGGGGACCGGTTTCTGGCATTTCAGCCGTCGTCGGCCCGGCTTGCTTGAATCCTGATGGTGCAATGAGCAAGGGACTCACATCTGAGTATACCCTTCCACGCTTAGGGTGGACAAAATATTTAACAACAAGGGGTGGTGATGGACAGAGTTTCTGAATTAAGCAGAATACTCTCACCCAGTCAAGAGATCAGGGCTAGATCCAACACCGTTTTTTAGCTCACTGCACCATCCCAGTTCAGAACCTGGCTATATGCAAATTAGTCTGTTCCTGTCCCAGTGCATGATGGGAACAGGGCAAACCAAACTACCAAGCCAATTCTTACATTGGGAAGGAAACAAGCTTCCGGGGACCGGTTTCTGGCATTTCAGCCATCGTCGGCCCGGCTTGCTTGAATCCTGATGGTGCAATGAGCAAGGGACTCACATCTGAGTATACCCTTCCACGCTTAGGGTGGACAAAATATTTAACAACAAGGGGTGGTGATGGACAGAGTTTCTGAATTAAGCAGAATACTCTCACCCAGTCAAGAGATCAGGGCTAGATCCAACACCGTTTTTTAGCTCACTGCACCATCCCAGTTCAGAACCTGGCTATATGCAAATTAGTCTGTTCCTGTCCCAGTGCATGATGGGAACAGGGCAAACCAAACTACCAAGCCAATTCTTACACTGGGAAGGAAACAAGCTTCCGGGGACCGGTTTCTGCCATTTCAGCCGTCGTCGGCCCGGCTTGCTTGAATCCTGATGGTGCAATGAGCAAGTCCCTTGCTCACTGCTCCATCAGGATTCAAGCAAGCCGGGCCGACGACGCCTGAAATGGCAGAAACCGGTCCCCGGAAGCTTGTCTCCTTTCTGGTGAAGAATTGGCTTGGTAGTTTGGTCTGCCCTGTTCCCATGATGCACTGGGCCAGGGACAGACTAATTTGCATATAGCCAGGTTCTGAGCTGGGATGGGGCAGTGAGCTAAATAACGGTGATGGATCAAGCCCTGATCTTTGGACTGGGTAAGAGTGGTCTGCTTAATTTAGACACTCTGTTCATCACCACCCCCTTTTCTGAATCGTTTTTGGCCACTATAGGTGTGGCAGGGTATACTCAGACATGAGTCCCTTGCTCACTGCTCCATCAGGATTCAAGCAAGCCGGGCCGACGACGCCTGAAATGGCAGAAACCGGTCCCCGGAAGCTTGTATCCTTTCTGGTCAAGAATTGGCTTGGTAGTTTGGTCTGCCCTGTTCCCATGATGCACTGGGCCAGGGACAGACTAATTTGCATATAGCCAGGTTCTGAGCTGGGATGGGGCAGTGAGCTAAATAACGGTGATGGATCAAGCCCTGATCTTTGGACTGGGTAAGAGTGGTCGGCTTAATTCAGACACTCTGTTCATCACCGCCCCCTTTTCTGAATCGTTTTTGGCCACTATAGGTGTGGCAGGGTATACTCAGACATGAGTCCCTTGCTCACTGCTCCATCAGGATTCAAGCAAGCCGGGCCGACGACGCCTAAAATGGCAGAAACCGGTCCCCGGAAGCTTGTCTCCTTTCTGGTGAAGAATTGGCTTGGTAGTTTGGTCTGCCCTGTTCCCATGATGCACTGGGCCAGGGACAGACTAATTTGCATATAGCCAGGTTCTGAGCTGGGATGGGGCAGTGAGCTAAATAACGGTGATGGATCAAGCCCTGATCTTTGGACTGGGTAAGAGTGGTCTGCTTAATTCAGACACTCTATTCATCACCACCCCCTTTTCTGAAACACTCCAGCAATGCGTCACTTTTGCGCCTACAGATACGTCAGAAATACTGACGTATCTGTAACTCCTTGCGACATGATGCGTCATATTATAAATATGACGCATCAATCATGTCGCAGGGAGAGCGCAGTGAAAAGTGATGCATCGCTGTTTTCACGCAGCGATGCGTCACTTTTCATAAATGAGGCCCCTAGAATATATCCCTCATTCTCCAGTTTTATCTTCTGCACACCTTCCTTGTTCACCTTCTTTTCAGCAACATCTATAGATTCTTTTGTGAGTTTCCGCATTGGACAGATTGCTTTGGATAGATTATTCATGTTTCATAAATGGGATACTGTCCTAAATAACAAGAGTATACACTTCTTAACCGATTGTACTCTCTGACACAACTTGCATCTACACTAAAATTCTTGTCAACAAAATCAACCAAAAACAAACCAGACAATGTTCTTACTCGAGATATGCAACTTAAGACATACCCTCTTTAAATACAGTACTACCAATTTAAAAACTGCATCTACACTTGAACCTTGAGAATTATGAATAGTTACAATGTATTCTAGAGACACTGGGGACTGTTGTTGCCGAACATATAAGTCTTTCACAAGCAAAAAATGTACAACACTTTGGCCAATCTGCTTCACACCATCAATCTCTTCAAATTTTATAGCTAAATATTCAACCTCATCCCTATTTGAAAAATGTATGAAATCAATAAATTTACCCATCACACCATTTACTAATCCTTCATTAACATTACATTACACATCAAAATTACTCCACAGTTTTTGCACATGTGTAAACAATTTTCTAATCCTGCAGTACTGGATACAGATTCCTTCAATGAATAACATTTTGATCGTAGCTTTCCACTTATCAGGACTGTTGGCTGTAATTTCCAAAATGCCTTCTTTCTCGAGTTATAGTAATTGTTCATTAAAATTGGAGCACTCTTAAAGTGCAGGTATTAAAAAGACTATGAATTTTCCTTCATCGATGACACTGAACATTAGCTCTGCTGTTGTGTTCTTAGAGAAGAATAGTTTATTAATACGTTGAGTTTTAAGTTTCCCCTCCTTTGTCAGAACTCCTACTCTAATGTCCTTCAGAATATTTCTGTATTCCATGCTGGATGATTGATGCATATTCTTTAGTAGTAGTTTATCCAAATGTTTTCATTTCCAATACTTCCCAAAGAATTCCGAGTTTCATCATGCAAAAGTATCTTGAAAGCTGCTTTGATGGGGGTAGGTTGCAGTAGGTCACCAAAGAAAATTAAATGTTTTCCTCTAACAACACCCCATCAAACTCTGCTTTTAAAATCTGTAGCATTCTCAAGTGTACGAAGGCAAGCATGAAGTTTGAAACCATGTTCACATCGATGATTAAAAGCTTACGTTTCTTTAATACTAACTTCACCAGATAACTTTTGGTATTCTAGTTTATTGTCATGTTCAACAGGTAGCATAAGTCGTCGATGTAGAGTAATTCCTTTAATATTGTTTGCAGCAAATCTGGTTGGTGCTGTTACTACCCATGATAAATTTGATTCTGGTGTCCTCTATAGGTAAGTGGTGAAAACTTTAATTAAAATGCTTTTCCCGGTGCCAGCTTGGCCACTGATATATAACGGTATTGTCTTAAATGATGAGCAATTGCATTCTTTCTTCTTGTGGAGGAGTCTGTGTTCTATTTTCTCCTATACCGCTATATAAATGTCTTTCTGTTTGTCTGTCAGTTGTCCAACTAACTGTTCAAAATCAACAATTTCCTGTCTCGCTTGTTCCATTTCAGTTTGCACCTCATTCATGGCTATTGCAACTTTGTTTTCAATAATGGGTTGTCTAAAAGGGTCTTGACTCAGTGGTGCCGAACTTTGACTGCTTTGGGAACTCTCCTTAGCTACGTCAGCTGCAATTGTTTCTTCCTGTTCAATCTCATCATATAACATTTGTAAATAGTTTGGGAACACTGAATGCTGTCTTTCACAGCGTTGAATGAATCTTCGTAGCAGTCAGAGTCTCCAAGTAAATCCGATTCAGCACTCCAAGGCTTAAAGAGTTGTGGAAGTCCCAAATAGAAAAAATCTTTTCTTTTTGTAGCTTGGCAACTAAGTTATCTGTAGTTAATTAGATTTTATTTTGGGGGTATCACCAAACAACTGTCACATCCAACACATGCATATTTCCTTCTACGTTTTCTGTTAAATTGCTTTTGTGGTGTCTGTGGTGTTGAAGTACTTCAGAAAGGCACATGTTTTCTAGATGTGGACTCCTTCTTGGAAAGTATGCATCCAACATATTTGATTTAACAATATCTGAATTTTCACAATCAAACTCTGCTTGATAATGAATTTCTGGGCAAGACTTTAACACTATATTGTGCTCGCTTGCTAGACCTAAGCTTACCAAAGTCTCCTTTATTTTGAGAACAAACTGGCTGAGTTCAACCAGTTACAGCACTCAAAGGACCCCATCTCTCTATGGGAGAGCATTTTCAAGCTGAAGCTGTACAATGTTTTGGTTAGAGTCTTTTCTGCAGAAATCTCCTCCTACATTTGCTTCATCTCTGTCTTCTCTTATTTTGTAATATATGAAGTGACATAAAGAGCAACGGCGATGGAGTTGTCTGCAACAAATTGTATATCCATATTTGCATTCAACATTTTAAGAATCAAAGGGTTACAGTCATTACTATACTTGGAGGCCTCTGTTTTTCTAAGGTTGTATGTGTTTTTCAGTGATTTCCATGTCACTGTATGTCTGACTGCAGACAAAAAGCTGTTCACTCTTCCTTGGGAAATGACAGGTCGTGGGAATCCAAATTGACATCTTGTGTAAAATGTTCATTTCAATATGTTTTCTCGGCTGTAGCACTTCCCACATCTATGTTTTTGAAAGCATATAACATGTTGTCTCACTACTGTCTTTCAGGATTTCGCATGGCTCATACTGTTCTATGAAAAAGAGTACAGAGTCCTCACTGTCTGGTCCAAATGTTGGTGCAGGTGTTATCCATAACAGAATGTGAATATGAGGAGCACCTCTTGCTTGGTATTCTTTAACCACATTGGTGCTAAGGCAATTCCCGCTGGGTGCTGAAAAGCTTTGAAACCCATTGTTCATGACAAGATCAGCTCGTCATTAGCACAGCTCCAGTGTGCCTCATGACGAGCTGACCTTGTCATGAGCATGGAAGGGGTTAAGCAAAAAAAAGTTACTTTGCCAAGACGAGGATTTGTTTTGTTGCATATAAAATTTAGCATAGCTTGAAACCTGTCGTCAAAATATCTACATACATTAGCAGGATCCAACAGGCAAAGTTTTCCTGCTGTCTTCACATTGATGTTCTTAATGTTTGAGTGCAGTTCTCTCAAAAGGTAGGTCATCCCACATATACTCATCACAACTGAGTGTCAGAAACAAAGTAGGTGCACCTAGGTTTCTCAACATACATTTGAGTTCTTTATGACGACAATGCATGTTATATCTTGAACAACATCAATATTTTTATAATAAATATTATTTTGTACGAGGTATAATGTTGATATTTTTTACTTTAGTAACATCCACTAACTCTTGCCAGATTTTTTTGCTCTTGGTGGGCACACCATTTACTAGAATGCTAAGTGGTTCATCAATATCAATGTCTACCCATAAAGTTTCAATATTCTGTTTAAAATCTAATGCAAAGTAGACAATTCTTCCTTTAAGATACTTCTGTGGCCCTGTTGGAGGTACTTTTCCTGTCTTGGCTCCATACAATCGATGGTTTGAAAAGGGTGTATACTTTTTATGAGAATTGATCCATAAACTTTTATATCTCGAAGTTCTTGTGGAATTGGTACTAGTTCTAACTTATTATTATGTAGTGCTCTAGATGGCATTTTGTTATCCTCCAACTTATCATAACAGTACTTATATATAATTTCCTGTGTGGACAAATCAAAGAGTTTCTCCACAAATAAATAAATAGCAAATTATTGCCACTTATATTTGTTCTCCTGTTCAGTTTTTAAGTACAGAACAGTATTATGAGTTTGGCTTTTCTAGTGAGTACATCGACAACAAATACAATCACAGTTTGGTTTATCAGAAGAAAATGTGTTAAACATCCTCATCTCTTCTGTAAAGTTATCCACGCTAATAGTATCTGTGTCCAGTGGAGGCCGGGAATGTTTGGAGTAAATATGGGCCCAAAATCCGTTCCGCTTGCGAAATTTACGGATTTTCGGCAATTTCGCGATCCGCAAATCTCGCGAAATTGCCGCAAAATTTGCAAATTCGCTCGCAGGCGAATTTTTTTTTTTGTGACCTGGAGGCTGCTTTCTCCTCATCTGCTGCCTTGCTTGCTCCCTGACCCTTACATGAAGCATGTGAACACACATAGAAGCCCCGGGTCACTCTCTGCAGCCATGAGTTTCTCGAGCGCAACCCCCGTGTAGTTCCGGTGACCAGGAGGCTGCTTTCTCCTCACCTTCTGCCCTTCTCGCTCTCTGACCCTTACAAGAGGCATGTGAACACAAATAGAAGACCCGGGTCACTCTCTGCAGCCATGAGTTTCTCGAGCGCAAACCCCGTGTGGTTCCGGTGACCAGGAGGCTGCTTTCTCCTCATCTGCTGCCCTGCTCGCTCTCTGACCCTTGCAAGAGGCATGTGAACATGCATAGAAGCCCCGGGTCACTCTCTGCAGCCATGAGTTTCTCGAGCGCAACCCCTGTGTAGTTCCGGTGACCAGGAGGCTGCTTTCTCCTCACCTGCTGCCCTGCTCGCTCTCTGACCCTTTATACACAAGAGGCATGTTACTTGACACGCATAGAAGCCCTGCCCGTTTGACCCCGCACCACACACTAGCGGTATCAAACGTCTTCCCGCCCTTTCCCAACTATGATTGACAGCTCACTCAAGGTACCTCGGCGCCTTTTGGCGCGGTGGCAAAGTTACAGGCACACATGGTCAGTGGAGACAAATCTTCTGGCCCTTTATGCAGCTGCAGTGTAGGAAAAGCACTATACATTTACCCAACGAGGTAGCACTTACTGATTAGCCAGTAGAAAGTACTCCAGTTGAGTAGCTGGAAATTGCAAAATAATCCACGATTTCGCAGGAAAATCCGCAAATTCGTGGACATTTTTGCGATTTCACGCAAATTCGCGGACCGCAGATCCGCAAAATTCGGCCATACTTAGTTTGGAGGGAGGGGGGTGGCCGGGACACACTCTCACGCACATTCACACATACACAGAACACTTAAAGTAATGTATTCACACATGCACGCACACAAACACATTCATTCACAACACTCTTCACCTGTTATCCTCCAAATCCTCGGGATCAACGTGACGTAAAAGAAAGGCCACCTCCTGATCTATCCAAACCTTGTATGCTATGATAGCCAAAGGTTAAGGAAGGATCAGACAAGGGCAATAAAGCCCACGGGGAAGGGAGGGAACTGCGGTGAGGGAGATCTGAAACGACAAAACAAAGAACGATGATTAGACCCTTCTTCTCTCTCCTACTAGTACAACACAACACTAAGTACCCTAGCTTCCTAAAGCCCCCCTTTCTATTATCTACCTGTAAAGGAAAGAAAAGAGTTGGTGGACGTGGAAGATAATTCTCTTCACCCCCTTCCAAACTGGAGATGACTGGGAGCAACGCTATTCCCACCTGTAACACAAAGCACAACAACAATCTCACACCCAATCCTACTAAAGAGCTATAGGAAAGCCTATGGATAGAATAGGCAGTGTACATACTCCCCCCCACTTTTTGTAATATTCTTACTTTAAAAGGAATGTCTGGGAGAATTAGCGTAGCCAGAGGTAGTACTTGGAAATATAAAGTACAAAGGTACCTGTCAGTCGAGTGACACCGAGGTGCTCTAAAATTACGCTGGACGGCACAGAGAAAGCAAATAGGTCAAAGACTCAGTAATAACATAGACTATCAACAATTGCTGATTTGAGTCCTATCAGACCACCCAACTGGCGGAGCCTCATCAAGTAGGACACTCATTCCATGATCAGTCTGCAAATGCCCAGATGTATATTGGCAATGCATGACTTCGTCATGGTCTGGACACCGCAATTGTTAATCCAAAAGGTGGTGCTGATAAGTGCAGTGCAAAAAATATATGTAGTGAAGTGACTAAAATGGCTGTCGAGGCAAACAAAGACCTTTATTAGTGATTGCCTGGACGTCAGATTAAAAATAGTGTAGTGACAGTGTGAAATAATCACTGTCCTGCTTGCTTGGTGGAAAACAAAAATCAGGCCAACATGTTTCTGCCGTATTGTGTAAGTTCACTGGCATTCGTCAGGGCCAAGCTCTAATATGCTACTGCAATTACACTAATAAATGTGTAGAAATAAATAAAGATAAACAGAAAAAGAAATTAATCAAACAACCAAATTGTATGTGAACTACGAGTGGTCGCGCACGACCATCCTACCGCATCTTCTCAAATTTCTCAGTGGATGCGATCGGTCTTCCCTGAAGTAGAAATAGAGAAAAAACGGAAAACCATATAGAAGATATAAACACATGGTGCTACATAAGACATATAAAACATTTATGACTTAGATCTACACAAAGTGCCACGTGTTATCACTGTGCCCAAACAGCGATCATTCAAGCAAACTCAAACCGATCCATCACAGAACTATGATGATCATTCAAGAGGTGCGAAATAGCGTCACCAACAGTTATCCTGTACATCGTTTCAAGAACTACAATTTTTAACACTTACCCATCAATCTGTGGGAAGTAAGCCTCACCTCACCCGGCAACTGCTCGGAAAGATAAGGCCCCGCTCTAGACATGTGAATAAAGACAGTTCCTAGGTTAGGTCAATGTCAAGAATATAGTACAATGTACTGTCTACTTAACCCAATAATTTTCTAAAAACTGCCCACAGCCAGGCTCCCACCACGGAAAGCCCGGACGTAAACATTAGACGACTAACATGAAATGCCACCTCTAAGCATGTTACAAAGTATTACTGACTGCAAACAAGTAGCTCAGTGTCTGAATCTACACCTAACCACTGTGCAGTCTTTAAGATGAAAAAACGGGGGGGTAGTGATAACCTCGTCCTCTCAAGCATGTCTCAGGTAAAACTGACACTGCCAAATGGCCAGACCCCGAGTACACGCTAAACATAATAATCCCACTTTCAATCCCAAACTCACCTGTCCGTCGGTACCTCACGGCGGGTTCACGAGCCGAAGGGGAGGCACCGACTGACAGGTTTTGGGCCCGTTTTATAGTAACATTAATCGGGTGATAGATTCCAGCTGGTCCATGTACTGCCGAAATAGCGCCTGTGCGCTGATGAGGCACTACCCGGTGCATGCGCAAAACGTGCACAGGCAGTCGCGCGCATGCGCTATACGGGTAGTCTTCCACTCCGACGAGAATGCTGCCCTGTAAGCGTGTGTGGATGCGGGGCGCATGCGCGAGCAGAGAGTACTTGCCCGTCTCTAACACGCCCCCTCAGTGAACCATTAGCGTGTGTGAAAACCGAGTTAACACAGCGCATGCGCGGCCATAGGACACTAACCGGTCATAGATGCACCGCCTTATTGGACCCAATTTCCTTATGACACTCGTGAGAAGAATTAAACTACAGTCCCTGAAACAAACGCCAAGGATGTTAACAATGGTTTGTATACACGTGATCAAGGGGTGCCGGCTGGAGAGAACTCTCCATTACGTAGCTCATGCTTGCCCCAGTACAACGCATGCGATAGTGGGGCACAGTCATATGAAAGCACGCGTACTGTTCACCCCTATCGCTATAAACGTGTATGTGCATATGAGGAAACATGTGTTAGTTAAATATATAAACCCCCAGGGACACGTATTCAGAGAAATTCAATCAAGGCATTTCAGATCTGCATGGCTTCTTAGATAAAGGTAACTGGGCGAGTGTAGGTAGCAGAGGTAGTTAAATAGTACCAGACATAGCATCAGAATATCGTAATGCCTGGAAAAAATAAAAATAAATACACCTTCTCAACGGGTGGAACTAAGTCAGTGCCCCCTACCAGTGACAGCATGTAACAGCTGCCTAGTAAGAGACCTGAATAACCTCTTAGATATAAGTACCTATAGGCACACGATCAGATCACATAACGGTATCAGAAGAGTATCGTGATGGCAAGTGGTGCACACAGGTTGTGAGGCACGACAAATGCACTCAGATAGAGAGCCACGGAATGTTGTCATTCAACCCAATTACATCAGATTTCAACTTGAAGATCCAGCGCTGCTCCTTGACAAAAAGGAAGTGCGAGACATCCGAGATATGTGGTGGAATGTAAGGCTGTATCTCGGATGTCTCGCACTTCCTTTTTGTCAAGGAGCAGCGCTGGATCTTCAAGTTGAAATCTGATGTAATTGGGTTGAATGACAACATTCCGTGGCTCTCTATCTGAGTGCATTTGTCGTGCCTCACAACCTGTGTGCACCACTTGCCATCACGATACTCTTCTGATACCGTTATGTGATCTGATCGTGTGCCTATAGGTACTTATATCTAAGAGGTTATTCAGGTCTCTTACTAGGCAGCTGTTACATGCTGTCACTGGTAGGGGGCACTGACTTAGTTCCACCCGTTGAGAAGGTGTATTTATTTTTATTTTTTCCAGGCATTACGATATTCTGATGCTATGTCTGGTACTATTTAACTACCTCTGCTACCTACACTCGCCCAGTTACCTTTATCTAAGAAGCCATGCAGATCTGAAATGCCTTGATTGAATTTCTCTGAATACGTGTCCCTGGGGGTTTATATATTTAACTAACACATGTTTCCTCATATGCACATACACGTTTATAGCGATAGGGGCGAACAGTACGCGTGCTTTCATATGACTGTGCCCCACTATCGCATGCGTTGTACTGGGGCAAGCATGAGCTACGTAATGGAGAGTTCTCTCCAGCCGGCACCCCTTGATCACGTGTATACAAACCATTGTTAACATCCTTGGCGTTTGTTTCAGGGACTGTAGTTTAATTCTTCTCACGAGTGTCATAAGGAAATTGGGTCCAATAAGGCGGTGCGTCTATGACCGGTTAGTGTCCTATGGCCGCGCATGCGCTGTGTTAACTCGGTTTTCACACACGCTAATGGTTCACTGAGGGGGCGTGTTAGAGACGGGCAAGTACTCTCTGCTCGCGCATGCGCCCCGCATCCACACACGCTTACAGGGCAGCATTCTCGTCGGAGTGGAAGACTACCCGTATAGCGCATGCGCGCGACTGCCTGTGCACGTTTTGCGCATGCACCGGGTAGTGTCTCATCAGCGCACAGGCGCTATTTCGGCAGTACATGGACCAGCTGGAATCTATCACCCGATTAATGTTACTATAAAACGGGCCCAAAACCTGTCAGTCGGTGCCTCCCCTTCGGCTCGTGAACCCGCCGTGAGGTACCGACGGACAGGTGAGTTTGGGATTGAAAGTGGGATTATTATGTTTAGCGTGTACTCGGGGTCTGGCCATTTGGCAGTGTCAGTTTTACCTGAGACATGCTTGAGAGGACGAGGTTATCACTACCCCCCCGTTTTTTCATCTTAAAGACTGCACAGTGGTTAGGTGTAGATTCAGACACTGAGCTACTTGTTTGCAGTCAGTAATACTTTGTAACATGCTTAGAGGTGGCATTTCATGTTAGTCGTCTAATGTTTACGTCCGGGCTTTCCGTGGTGGGAGCCTGGCTGTGGGCAGTTTTTAGAAAATTATTGGGTTAAGTAGACAGTACATTGTACTATATTCTTGACAGTGACCTAACCTAGGAACTGTCTTTATTCACATGTCTAGAGCGGGGCCTTATCTTTCCGAGCAGTTGCCGGGTGAGGTGAGGCTTACTTCCCACAGATTGATGGGTAAGTGTTAAAAATTGTAGTTCTTGAAACGATGTACAGGATAACTGTTGGTGACGCTATTTCGCACCTCTTGAATGATCATCATAGTTCTGTGATACATCGGTTTGAGTTTGCTTGAATGATCGCTGTTTGGGCACAGTGATAACACGTGGCACTTTGTGTAGATCTAAGTCATAAATGTTTTATATGTCTTATCTAGCACCATGTGTTTATATCTTCTATATGGTTTTCCGTTTTTTCTCTATTTCTACTTCAGGGAAGACCGATCGCATCCACTGAGAAATTTGAGAAGATGCGGTAGGATGGTCGTGCGCGACCACTCGTAGTTCACATACAATTTGGTTGTTTGATTAATTTCTTTTTCTGTTTATCTTTATTTATTTCTACACATTTATTAGTGTAATTGCAGTAGCATATTAGAGCTTGGCCCTGACGAATGCCAGTGAACTTACACAATACGGCAGAAACATGTTGGCCTGATTTTTGTTTTCCACCAAGCAAGCAGGACAGTGATTATTTCACACTGTCACTACACTATTTTTAATCTGACGTCCAGGCAATCACTAATAAAGGTCTTTGTTTGCCTCGACAGCCATTTTAGTCACTTCACTACATATATTTTTGGCACTGCACTTATCAGCACCACCTTTTGGATTAACAATTGCGGTGTCCAGACCATGACGAAGTCATGCATTGCCAATATACATCTGGGCATTTGCAGACTGATCATGGAATGAGTGTCCTACTTGATGAGGCTCTGCCAGTTGGGTGGTCTGATAGGACTCAAATCAGCAATTGTTGATAGTCTATGTTATTACTGAGTCTTTGACCTATTTGCTTTCTCTGTGCCTTCCAGCGTAATTTTAGAGCACCTCGGCGTCACTCGACTGACAGGTACCTTTGTTCTTTAGGTCTCTACATTGGGGGTATTTACCTGTTAGGTCGTTAAACTTTTCCCTCGGACCCTCCTTCACCTATTTTTTGTATAGTACTTGGAAATAACCAAAATGATCCTGAGCGGGTTGCTTCACCCGTTTATAGAGACAATAGTTCACAGTAGCTCTTAGTCCAAAGGTAGCAGCTTAAACGATGCACTCTCTGTTGCCCACTACACAGCAGGGTCCCCAAGCCTGGGCAGCAAGACGCTGTAGTTTCATGTGAAGTAACCGTATGCCAAGCCTGGTAATACTAAGTGCTGTGTAGAGATATCGTCCTCCGCACGAGCCACGGAACAGGCTCACCAACGGAGGGCAACTGATGCAAAGTGCTGACTATTCCGCAAGAAAGAAAAAATCAATGATTCATCGTCCCCCGCATGAGCTTCAGAAAGCTCGTCCAACGAGGTGGCAATGACAGGAGAAACAACACGATTTCTAATGAAATCGTCCTCCGCATGAGTCTGCCTGACTCGCCAACGGAGGGCAATGTAGGGCAACAGAAAAACTTGTGAGAGCCAACGGAACCGTCCTCCGCATGAGTCTGCCTGACTCTCCAACGGAGGAACGGTAAGAGTTTAGACGGCAAACGTGCCGCGCATAGTATCGCCTGGTAAACAACAAAGAGGCTGAATTCTACAACAAAGAGAACGTATCCACACGTCTCATCCAGGAGTCTGTGGTTCGAAAATATCCGACATCAGGAACAGGAAATGAGTTCCCTATATAACCTTCCTTTGCACCGCAAAGGACTCTGGGAGATGTAGTTTCTTGTGAGGGGTCACTTTCCCAGTGCGCTGTGGTGGCGCTCTTCAGAACTTAACAGTACATCCCCCTCCTCACAGAGAGCGCCGTAAAGGCCCAGGACGCGAGGGATACCTCCTATGGAACAAGGACACCAGACGAGGCGCATGAATTCCAGACGCGGGTTCCCACGTATTGTCCTCCGGGCCATAACCCTTCCAGGAGACCAGATAACTGAGGCCTCGGCCCCGCCACCGTGAGTCCAGAATGGCATCCACCTCGTACTCACAGCCATCAGGAACCGCCAAGGGC
The DNA here is from genome assembly GCF_964261635.1 of Lissotriton helveticus. Lineage (NCBI taxonomy): Eukaryota > Metazoa > Chordata > Amphibia > Caudata > Salamandridae > Lissotriton > Lissotriton helveticus. The sequence continues at coordinate 1,218,374,658 of NC_136059.1, read as the reverse complement.
GGAGGGAGCCGACGCACAGAGGAACTAGATGGCTTCAGTAACGACACATGGAACACCGGATGCATCTTCAAATGCCTTGGGAGTTTCAGCCGCATCGCCACAGGGTTGACACAACGCTCAATAGGATAAGGGCCGATGAAGCGAGGATTGAACACGCTGTGTTTACGAAATCTGATGTTCCGTGTAGACAACCACACCATGTCACCAACTTGATACAAAGGCCCAGGACGACGATGTTTGTCCGCTGCGCACTTGTAAGCCGCTTTGGAAGCGACGAGACTGCCCTGGACCTTTGACAAGGTATCCTTGATATGCAACACCCTCTTTGCCGCCTCCGGTACCCTGTCTTCCTGCACTGGATGGAGAAACGGAAGGAAACGAGGATGGTGACCGTATGTACAGTAGAAGGGAGACACCTTTGTAGCACTATGAGTAGCGTTGTTATATGCCACCTCCGCCAACCACAAATAGTCCACCCAATTGTCCTTCCCCTGCTCCACATAGCATCTCAGGAATTGTTTCAAGGTCTGATTGAGACGCTCCGTTTGTCCATCCGTCTGGGGGTGAAAACTGGTGGATAGCGCTGTTTTGATATGCAAAGAGGAGCACCAGGTCTTCCAGAACTGCGCTGTGAATTGCGAGCCCCTGTCCGAGACTATGACAGCCGGCAACCCATGCAAACGGACGACATGTACCAACAAAACATGAGCCAATTGTCCCGCCGTAGGGACTTGAGGGCAAGCAATGAAATGTCCCATCTTAGACAGGTAATCGACCACCACCAATTGTTAAAACCTGAGTCGGGTCGGGGACAATCGATATTTGCCCGGCGGTATTGCCTCTGTGACCCTCTAGTTATTTAATCAATGAAGAGGCAGGCGCTGGAGACTGGAAAGCAGGAAACAAGGTTTTTATTCTCTCCGGAGGAGAACACAACGAAACGGACAGAAGGTATCGTTCTGAGGTGCTCTAGATACATTTCTGAGGCCTGGCCTCTTATACACTGTTTTATGACTTTATTGTAGATTACACATTCATGTTAAAGCTTTGATGTATGGAAAAGACATTCCCGGAAATCCCCTTTGGGCCCGTTCCCACACACATTTACGGTTGAAGTCCCCACCCTAGTCATAACAGGTGATGAGTATCACGCAGCTGGATATTCCGCCGATTCACGGAATGTGGGGGGTTTGATCGGATCTCATGGAGTGGGGGCTTTGATCAACCCGGGGATCCTTTGATGGGGGAAGCTTTCTATTGTACGGGGAGGGGCAAGGAATGGTATCGGCAGAGCTGGGTGTCGGCCTGGGAACGGGGAAGACAAAACGGGCACACAGGGAAAAAGGGGGTTTGCGTCTAAGGGCCGGAGATCATGAAAGGGAAGCAGGGAGGTGTCGCGCTGGGAACAGGATGAGGGCCTGGGGCAGAGCAGCGCCGAAGAGGGGTTTATGACTCAAGGCAGGTGCAAGCAGGGGGTGGTCAGCGTGCAGGCTTAGTGAAGGCGAAGGGCTATGTCAGGGGCCAGCGGCATGCAAAAGGGTTCGTTCTGATCGGGGCATCTTAAAGAAATGGCGGGCGCGCACGACAAAAGTGTGGCATCAGGGGAAGAGGCAAGATGGCGCAGATAATGTTCACCAAAACGTACTCATTTTCAACAGTCCTCCCTTTAACATATTCAAGACATCTTGCTGGCTCATTTTCTACTCGGTTCTATTGTGGTGGGCATGAGAAAGAAAACGGTAGGAACCCTAGATGAAAAGAGCTGTAAACAATACATTTTAACATTTCTAGTTTTTAGGAGGTGAGCCTATTTGATAAACTTTGATCAATTTGTTTAGCAGGAAAGTCATAGGAATGCAATACAAAAACGATTCTGTAGCGAGAGCAGCAAGTATTTTTCATACTGGCAGGTTATTACATATATATCAGGTTCGGATTGGAGCATGATCAATACAATGGCGGCTGGGAGAGAAATGAGGTCTAGCAGAAACGGCGATTGGGGATGTCAAATGTTCGAAGTTAACGAGTTCTCATTATTCTTTGTTGTCTTTCGTTGGCGCTGTTGAGCACCGGCGGTGGAGCTACAAGTCCAGCTCTGTTCTAAGTTCTGCGTTGCAGGGCACGACCCTTTCCTCGCGTTTCTGGTCGGAAAGGTCCTTTTCGCCCTGTGTCCTTTGAGGTGATTGTCAGAAAGTTCAGATGGAAGAAGAGCGTACAAAACAGTCCATAGGGTAGGTCAGAGGAAAAGGGGGATGGAGCAAGGCCAAATTAGGAACAAACTAGGGGAACGAGAGACTTCAAATAGGCGGGCGTGTGACCGAATTCAGAGAGCGGGGACTTGTCGACAAACACTGGACATCGAGCAGGGGCATCAGGTCGACCCTTTCTTCTCATGTTGTCGAAAACAGTGCCTCGTCCTGCAGCTCTTTTCTGTCGTGGTCTCGCCTTGGCTAATGTCGCAGGTGTTCCTTAGTCTGCAGTCAGGCCTCGTGCTCCCACATCCGGTCCTTCTCTCCTCCAACAGCAGTACCCTTAAACAAGTTTGAAAAGACAGTCTTTAGAGAATTTGCAGATGAAGATAATCAAAAAGTCTATTTCTCTCCCAGCTCCAGGCAAAGAATGAAAATGCCCGTTATATTAGTGTTCACAACTGGCATATGAATGACCGGTGACGGGCCTGTTGGATTTACTATGACTTTCCTTTACAATTATTTATTACAGTCACGACAGTTCATCTGATGGTGACCCACCTTCGTGAGACGAACCTGGCAAAGATACGCCGTTCTCTAGAGTTTTACATTTACAAAGGGTACTGTGAGTCGTCAACATGGTACTACACAGGTATTTTGCTGAGAGACGAACATGGCTAAACATTTTCCTTTCTATCGATGCATCCTGCTTTTCAACTACTACGGGGTTCATTTCGATGATTTCTTTACCTTGGACTAGTCTGTTAACCTTGTAAAACATCATTCTGGATCCTACGTAACCTTTTACAGCCCGATTACTTAATTAGGGAGGACAGGGGTTTTATGGGAAACAACCAGGGACATAGGAAACTTGTGGTAAGGGCATAAATCGACCCATCTCTCACAACCGGAAATGAGGGGTAGTTTCATAATTCCAGTTTATGGGCGGCTAATACAGGGGAGGTAACAGGGGTGATCATTTTTCCGGTTTGGGTATTGCGACAATTCGGGGAGGGGAGGGTCGCGTATTCTGAGGTCCTTGTTTTATACCATAGGAGCCGTTGACATGTAGTTCCCTTATTTCGGGTCAGATTAGGGAACCTCTGTCGTCTTACCTGTCCTTTCCCTTACGGCCCAACCTCGGTTCATTGACTTCTAGCGGAAAAGGAGAGGTAATGACGCGGCCTCAGGGTGATTGTATTAAAGACAAGTTTTTGTGCAAATACTGACGGTATTTGAAGCCAATTAGGTGGTGTGCTAGGGGTGGCAGTCTGCCAATTTCGGGGCTAATCACTCGGAAGAGTGGGAGTGCAAAAATAGAGGGAGAGAGAGAGAGAGAGAGAGAGAGAGAGAGAGAGAGAGAGAGAGAGAGAGAGAGAGAGAGAGAGAGAGAGAGAGAGAGAGAGAGAGAGAGAGAGAGAGAGAGAGAGAGCGCAACGGCAGGCTAAATAGTACACGTGCAACAGGGAGGGTGGCAGGGTATTCAAGAAAGGCTATTTAGTGCATTACACAGTAAAGGGCATTCACGGGTCTGCGTTAGAATCTTGTAATCATGCAGTTTGAGCATTAGACAGGGTAGAGGGGACGTGCCTTGAGAAAAAGGAAAGAAGAAAGGAGGTACCATTTTGTCGCACTTCTCGCATTCTCGGTCCTTCGACCAGTTGGGTCGACGCCTCAGTCACACACACACATTCCCTCATAGTTTCGCATCATACGTGACATGGGTTCATTCGTCCGGTCTGGTTTAAGGGTGATCACTTTTTATCAGGTTGTGCTAATTTTTCGGGTTTGTTCGATACGTGAGTAGTTTGCAGGCGCGCTTAGACACCACCTTGCGGCGCTAGTCCGCTTCGTGTATTAGACATGGCAAGACTTCAGATCTTCGCCACACCTCGGCTGTAATCTCTGATGTAACCTGCAGAGGGAGGAAAAAAGGGGGGTGGGGGAGACAGCATTCGCGCATATTCAAATACATGGATTCATAAGTCCTTTACTTACCTCTTACTCGTCTTTCCTCCTCGGGGCAGGGTCCCCGGGGATATGGTTTCTGGAGTCGAGGGGGGTAGTGTGTCCATATAGGTCGTGTGCGGGGAAACGTAAAAAGGAAACCAGAGGTGCTTAGTGCGAGGTATCTAGTCAAAGGATGTATCTCACTATCGGGATCCTTAAACCTCTTTCAACGCTGTGGCGTTCTAAGGTTCTTCGGTTCTTGGGTCAGCTCCGTTCCCTGATACTTTGGAACGTTGTACTTTATAACATTTACATTATTTCATTTCACCCTCCTTTTACATTCCCTCATTTACACCGTTCGTTTTACCCATCCTTGGAAGTCAAGGTCTTCCTCTACGCGAGAGTTCATGGGTCAGTCGCGTACGTTGAAGGCGGAGTGTCGTGTTGTCGATCCGATCCGTCCTCCAGGGCTGGGCAACCATCTTCTTTTAACCTTAAAGAGAGAGCAGAGTAGGGTGCACAGAAAAGAACTTTCCCACCGATCCCACATTTTTAGAATAAAGCATGCAATACCCGTCCATAGTTTCAAAAACTTTATTTTGCAAAATCATTTCAGCATGTGGATTATGAGGGTGCGGTCGTATTTGGCCGGTCGTGGCAATGGCTAAAGTGCGTACAGTGGGGGGTGTCGTTTGCAGCAATAAAAACATCGGAAAGTTTTACTCATTCATTTGTAAGAAACTAAAACGTCTATTAATTGGCTGGGGGTTCGGGGGCATTTATTTTCATAATTTAGGAGCATAATCATAATAGTTGTAATCAGATTTCCTATATGCATACCGTACGTGTGCGTCGTAAATGAGGTTTACATCAGTTATAAAAATATAATACATTGTACATTTGTAATCAACATTTGTAACGGGGATCCTTTCATACTGTTCGTCGAGTGAGTTCTCCTTGTCTTTTCTAGCCAAGTGTACAAAGGATCATATAAAATCTCAGAACATCAAGTTTATATTAGTGCGAAGGAACACCACGAGGTGTTCGTAAGTTCCGATTGATACCAGCGCCATTTTGGGCGGGGCCGGCTCAGTCCGGAAGCAGCATCAGGGGGAAATGTTTCCCATTACTGGCAGTTTGGACCAGAGTCCTTTTCGGCAGTTCTAGAATTCATGCTAACAGAAGGAGTGGCAATGTCATGTTTGTTTCGTTGGCGATCAAGGCAGCCGTCCCTTACCGGAAGCCTGCAAAGGCCGAAGGTTCCGCCGGGGACCTTTTGTAGGATCTTCAAGGCTGCGGAGATGCTGTCGGAGATGGGGGCTCGTGCTCCAGGGGGCAAATGTTCGAGTTATATTGCTGGTCAAAGTTACTCTAGTGGCCGGGGCCCGCCTTCCAGCGGACCCAGACGCCATTTTGAGGCCCTACAGGGGCCACTCTCGTCGAGTTTGCAAGAGTGGGAGAGATCCTTCGGAGTGAAAGGAAGAGGTCCCTGTTGTGTGAAAGCGGGATGTTCAGCTGGGGTGCAGCTGTGATGCCCCCACCTGGGGGGGGGGGGGCGAGGGAGACTCGTCCGCATCGTCTCCTTCTCCCGGTGCACCCCATGCTGCTCCTTTTCATCGCCCCGCATGAAGGTCTCTCCACATCCGGTGTTCCCCAAGTCCTGTGCTCAGTGCTGTGGGAGTATGGCCACCTGTGGCGCGCATTCGGCGCGGCACGAGTATCAGTGCAGTCATTGCAGGTTCGGTGTTCCGGAAATATGGCCACCATTGCACGTTCGGTGCTGCGCAAGTACTGGGGTGCCACCATGGTGTGTTCGGTGCTGTGGAAGTATTGGCACCATCGCCTGACTGGGGGTGTTCGGCGTCGGGCCGGGGGCTGGGAGACCTCCTATCGGTGGAGGTGGGAGAGGCTCGTCCGCGTCGCCTCTCCCTCCCAGCCCAACTTGGACAAATTGTTGTGGAGGTACGTGCAGGACATCCCGCCGTCCAGAGCTGCTGCGGCTGTTACGGAAGGGAAAAGGAAGAGGTGCCTCGTTCTTCTCTGGACATGTGGCGGGTATACTTAAGTCTATCCAGGCCCGTTGCGGCTGGCTGAGGAGACATGTGGCGGGACTACCTACAACTGCCCAGGCTGCTGGCTCCTGCCTCTCCTCCGGCTCCCCCATACGTTAAGATTTCCTGACCAAGAGTTGGCGGCCGGGCCCGCCTTATATGGGTTGCCGTTGGTTGGGCGTAGCCGTAACCCTGCCCTATTTTGGAAGGTTCCAGAATGGGGGGGGGCGAATGTTCTGTTTGACTTTCATTTTCTACAGTTTACCGTTATTATTCCTTGCTTGTTGTGCTAAATTAAAAGTTCAAGTTCATTAATGGTCTACGGATTTTGTTTTACCATTTCTTTCTTTCCAGGTTGCTTTTATGCTAAGTTTCTGCTAACAGAGGTTGAGTAACACGGAAACACGTGTAGAGGGATGACGCAGATTTGTACATTACATACACACAAACTCAGACGGGGGACAGTACAAGTACGACATACAAAGACCCAAGACGAACATAAAACAGTTATTGGTCATAATTATCTCTTTCCGTCTGCGAATTTGAAACGAGGCTGGGTTCCCGTCTTGACGTTGCCCGACCTAGGAGAACTTGAGCATGCCGCTGAAATTGTCCTGGCGAAATCTGTGCCATCGGGCATAATCAAACGTGGTGGTTCTGTCTGGTCTGTCTATGCAAGTCGGGTTCTTCTTTGTCTCGCGCTTTATCTCGTACTGCCGGTCTGTCGTTCCTGTCAGCCCTTTGCCTTTACTCACGCTCAGTAGAGTCGGGCATTGGGCTTTCCAGTGTCCGACATACCTACAAAAAGCGCATTGGTCTGGCCCTAAGTCTGGTCGTCTTTTGCATAGTGTCGGGGGATAAGTTGTGGGTAGCGGTGTCCTGGGGTTGTCCTGTCGGTATATTTCTCTACTTGGTTTGTCCTCGTCTTTTCTCTGTCATTGCATAGCCTCTCTGCGCCACATACCGAGACTGTCGAGCATAATTGGCGTTGTCTTATTATTTCGAAGGGCTATTTCTAACGTTTCTATTTTATCAAGGTCAAAGGATCCTGCCAGTGGCCACTGTTTGTCTTGATTCTCTTCGGTATACCTGTGCCACAATTTATTATAGGCTATGGTGACTAATCCATAGTTTATGAACATGTCCTTATTAGGGGTGCCTTCTAGTGGAGCTATATGGTCCACCTCTAATACACGGTCCGGGCTAAACAGGCTATTAATCAGTGGGGAGAAGACAGACATGACGGCTCGTAACGAGGGACTAAAAAGTCAGCACTGCCTATCTTATCACTAGGTGCAAAGACTGGACAGAATATTTCTATTCAACGTTGTTTGCAGGCAGTGAATACCTCATGGATCAAAAAATAACAAAAAGACCAATAAATAACAATGGGGAGAATGAGTAGGTCCGCAAAGATCTGCGTTACCTACCCTTTTCACTATCTGCAAAAAGGGTGGTCTCTTCCCTGTTTGCAGACAGGGAATCTCCAGGAAACAATAGTTTTGCGAACAACAGTTCAGTTTCAAGTAATTATTGAGTGGGGGAGAAAAAATAAGCACGGCTGCTGCCCTACCTATCCTCCACTGCTTGCAAAGAGAGAGCCCGTTGTTTCTCCGTTTGTAGACAGTGAATCTCCAAATAAATAAAGAGCAATACTAGTATTTTTTAAACAATCAAACAATCAAGCAATCATTTCGCAACTTGTCGTGATTACACGACCTTACCCGGACCATGTGGACAGTTTCTTGTCTTCCGAATCCAGCGCCCGATCGTCCTCTTTTTCTCGTATTTCTCACGGCACTCCTGATGGTCCCCAGTCAGGACCGTAGATCACTCGAGAGAGGTCTGTTCGGAACTAGTGAAGTTCGGATGATCGGCTGCCAGACGAGGGTCTATTGGGCAAGAGCTCTCCAGATCGTTGCAGTCGTTCACTCTGTCGTCGGGACCTCTCCCACTGGATCCACGAGTCGCTGATGGGCCCCACGCTTGGGACGCCAATTGTTAAAACCTGAGTCGGGTCGGGGACAATCGATATTTGCCCGGCGGTATTGCCTCTGTGACCCTCTAGTTATTTAATCAATGAAGAGGCAGGCGCTGGAGACTGGAAAGCAGGAAACAAGGTTTTTATTCTCTCCGGAGGAGAACACAACGAAACGGACAGAAGGTATCGTTCTGAGGTGCTCTAGATACATTTCTGAGGCCTGGCCTCTTATACACTGTTTTATGACTTTATTGTAGATTACACATTCATGTTAAAGCTTTGATGTATGGAAAAGACATTCCCGGAAATCCCCTTTGGGCCCGTTCCCACACACATTTACGGTTGAAGTCCCCACCCTAGTCATAACAGGTGATGAGTATCACGCAGCTGGATATTCCGCCGATTCACGGAATGTGGGGGGTTTGATCGGATCTCATGGAGTGGGGGCTTTGATCAACCCGGGGATCCTTTGATGGGGGAAGCTTTCTATTGTACGGGGAGGGGCAAGGAATGGTATCGGCAGAGCTGGGTGTCGGCCTGGGAACGGGGAAGACAAAACGGGCACACAGGGAAAAAGGGGGTTTGCGTCTAAGGGCCGGAGATCATGAAAGGGAAGCAGGGAGGTGTCGCGCTGGGAACAGGATGAGGGCCTGGGGCAGAGCAGCGCCGAAGAGGGGTTTATGACTCAAGGCAGGTGCAAGCAGGGGGTGGTCAGCGTGCAGGCTTAGTGAAGGCGAAAGGCTATGTCAGGGGCCAGCGGCATGCAAAAGGGTTCGTTCTGATCGGGGCATCTTAAAGAAATGGCGGGCGCGCACGACAAAAGTGTGGCATCAGGGGAAGAGGCAAGATGGCGCAGATAATGTTCACCAAAACGTACTAATTTTCAACACAGGATCGCCGTACACCCCTGATCTCTAGGGAGACCTAGCACAAAATCCATCGATATACGTTCCCACGGCACATGCGGCGTGGGCAAAGGCTGAAGCAGCCCAGCAGGACGTCGATTATCCGCCTTGACGGTCGCACAGACCACACACTTTGCTACCCAATCCGCTACATCAGCCCGTAGAGATGGCCACCAACACCTTCGATTGATGTATTCCACCGTTTTCTCCACCCCAAGATGACCCGCACTAGGGGAACAATGACACCATCTTGTGGAGCATTGATTATGCTAAATAGGACCTTTTCTCTATGATCCCCAAACATCATGTCCATATCACCTGTGTGATAACCAACAGGGCCTAACTCCAACTGTCTCCCATCTACGGCATAAACCACTTCACGAGTGTCTCTAGGGATTAACCCGATCCCAGCTCTCCGTGCTTCAGTCGAATCCATGAACATGCCTGTAGCACCTGAGTCTACCATGGCGTGCACAGTGATCCAGCTGGCCTGTACCAACAACATAACTTCAATGAACAGGTGCTGAGCCCCCATCGTATTCTTAAACAGAGAAGGGACGAACTTACGACTCCAAGGAACCACTTCGTTCACCTCAGAGTCATCTAGTTTTCCGAAGGTTTTTCGGCTGCTGCAGAAATCCCTTTAAAACTGCGGAATCGAGACGTCTTGGGTTTCACAGGGCATTCCCGCACAAAATGCCCCTTCTTCCCGCAATATAAACAGAGACCGTGTTTACGCCTTAGTTCTTTCTCAGAGGGGGAGAGAGCCGCCCTAACAGCCCCTATATCCATGGGTTCGGCCGCCTGGACGGTATCCTTATCTGTCATTTTCAAAGGCCCAGAAAAAGGGACTGTTCTTCCCTGTAGTTTAGGATCGCCCTTACGGTCCCTCATTCTGTGGTCCAAACGTAAAACTAGATTAATCAAATCCTCGAAGGTGGCTGGCTGGGGGTCAATCTGAGCTATTATGTCTTTCATATCTTCTCTTAAACCTTGATGGAATAGGGAAGCTTGTTTGGCATCAGGCCACTTTGTTTCAGTAACCAGCCTCCTAAAGGAATTGAGATATGTCAACACATCTTGATTACCCTGTCTCAACTGTAACAACTCCCTATCCGCTGCATAGGAATCTGCCCTACGGTCGAACACCTTAAGGAACTCCTCTTTAAACGCTTCCCAATCGTGTATGACCGGATCATCCCTTTGTAGTAGGGGTACCACCCATTGGGCGGCATCACCCGCCAAGTAAGAGATTAGAAAAGCCACCTTGGCCTGGTTAGTGGGAAAAGAGCGAGGCTTACAAGAGAAATGCAACATCACTTGTGAGAGAAAAACCTGTACCGAGCCCGCGTCCCCCTTAAAGCGTTCCGGGTTAGCTAATGGAACCGTGGTAGGCATTTCCACTACCACCGGACCTGGTGGTGTGGTACTAGAGGTTCCTGCGTTAAATGGGTTCCTCTGGAGAGCATCTACTCTATTGCGGAGATCCGTGGTCTCTTGTCTAGAGGAGATTAGTTCTGACTGGACCAGCACAAGTGCCGCTAAGACATCGTCTAAAGAAGCCATCTGTTACGTCCGTTGACCAGAAGGAAGTATAAACTTGGGTCGGATATTCTGTTATTCTCCAAATCCTCGGGATCAACGTGACGTAAAAGAAAGGCCACCTCCTGATCTATCCAAACCTTGTATGCTATGATAGCCAAAGGTTAAGGAAGGATCAGACGAGGGCAATAAAGCCCGCGGGGAAGGGAGGGAACTGCGGGGAGGGAGATCTGAAACGACAAAACAAAGAACGATGATTAGACCCTTCTTCTCTCTCCTACTAGTACAACACAACACTAAGTACCCTAGCTTCCTAAAGCCCCCCTTTCTATTATCTACCTGTAAAGGAAAGAAAAGAGTTGGTGGACGTGGAAGATAATTCTCTTCACCCCCTTCCAAACTGGAGATGACTGGGAGCAACGCTATTCCCACCTGTAACACAAAGCACAACAACAATCTCACACCCAATCCTACTAAAGAGCTATAGGAAAGCCTATGGATAGAATAGGCAGTGTACGTACTCCCCCCCCCTTTTTGTAATATTCTTACTTTAAAAGGAATGTCTGGGAGAATTAGCGTAGCCAGAGGTAGTACTTGGAAATAACCAAAATGATCCTGAGCGGGTTGCTTCACCCGTTTATAGAGACAATAGTTCACAGTACCTCTTAGTCCAAAGGTAGCAGCTTAAACGATGCACTCTCTGTTGCCCACTACACAGCAGTGTCCCCAAGCCTGGGCAGCAAGACGCTGTAGTTTCATGTGAAGTAACCGTATGCCAAGCCTGGTAATACTAAGTGCTGTGTAGAGATATCGTCCTCCGCACGAGCCACGGAACAGGCTCACCAACGGAGGGCAACTGATGCAAAGTGCTGACTATTCCGCAAGAAAGAAAAAATCAATGATTCATCGTCCCCCGCATGAGCTTCAGAAAGCTCGTCCAACGAGGGGGCAATGACAGGAGAAACAACACGATTTCTAATGAAATCGTCCTCCGCATGAGTCTGCCTGACTCGCCAACGGAGGGCAATGTAGGGCAACAGAAAAACTTGTGAGAGCCAACGGAACCGTCCTCCGCATGAGTCTGCCTGACTCTCCAACGGAGGAACGGTAAGAGTTTAGACGGCAAACGTGCCGAGCATAGTATCGCCTGGTAAACAACAAAGAGGCTGAATTCTACAACAAAGAGAACGTATCCACACGTCTCATCCAGGAGTCTGTGATTCGAAAATATCCGACATCAGGAACAGGAAATGAGTTCCCTATATAGCCTTCCTTTGCACCGCAAAGGACTCTGTGAGATGTAGTTTCTTGTGAGGGGTCACTTTCCCAGTGCGCTGTGGCGGCGCTCTTCAGAACTTAACATCACCAAACATTCATACATACATGTACGCACGCACACAAACACATCCATTCACAACACTCTTCACCAAATATTCATGCATACACGCACGCATACAAACACATCCATTCACAACACTCTTCACCAAACATTCGTACATACACACAGGCACGCACCAAACAATTTAAAACTAAAGCAAACACTCACCTGCAGCCAGCCCTGCCTCGGAGATTCCAGAAGGCTTGGGACTGCTGCCTTCCCTCATTGGCTGACCTGAGGTAGAGAAGAGTAAAACCCAACTCTAAAATTATAAAAGATTTGAACTGTCCCAAGAATCACTTCAATTTCTACTAAGCTAGTTACTATTCCTAGGTATGTCAAACCAGCCCCACAAACTACCTCTATGCAATTATATGTAGTCACCATGGCAAATATTCTACAATCAATCAATAAATAAATCAATTAATCATGGGTTGTTAAACGTGCTACTTACCCATGAGGGTGTCAAGGCACTGAGGGGAGGAGGGTTTGCAGGTCCGTTAGCCGAAGAGCCATGTCTTAAGAGCCTTCCTAAAGGTATTTTGGGAGGGTGCGAGTCTGATGTCTACCGGGAGCTCATTACAGTTTTTGGCCGCACTGTGAGAGAAGGATCTTCCTCCTGCTCTGCGGATGCATGGAGTTTTGGCCTGTGCGAGGTTGGAAGATCTGAGGTTTCTTTTGGGTATGTGGAAGTTCATTCTGTTGTTGAGGTATTTGGGTCCGGTGTTGTGTCGGCATTTGTAGGCGTGGCTCAGGATTTTGAAGGTGACCCTTTTCCCCACGGGAGCCAGTGGAGGCTTCGTAGGTGTTGGCTGACGTGTTTGTGTCGGGGGATGCCGAGGATGAGCCTGGCAGCGGTGTTCTGTATCGTCTGGAGTTTTCGGAGTAGGAACTTGTTTATGCCGGCGTAGAGAGAGTTTCCATGGTCCAGTCTGCCGGTGAAGAGTGCATGGATGACTGTCTTCCTTGATTCCAGGGGGATCCATTTGAAGGTCTTGCGGAGGATGCAGAGCAGCTGGAGGTGACGGTGTTGATATGTCAGTTCATGGTGAGGGATGAGTCGAGTACGATGCCGAGGTTTTTGGCGTGGTCCAAGGGGGTCGGTGGGCTTCCGAGGGCGGTCAGCCACCAGGTGTTGTCCCTTGCTGATGGGTGGTTCCAAGGACAAGGACTTCTGTCTTCTCTGTGTTGTGCTTAAGGCAGCTGTTGGTCATCCAGACTGCAACCTCCTGCATGCCTTTATGGAAGTTGAGTCTGGCGGTGGCAGGGTCTTTGGTGAGGGAGAGGATGAGCTGGGTGTCGTCAGTGTAGGAGACGATGTTGAGGCCGTGCTGTTGGACGATGACGGTGAGGGGGGCCATGTAGATGTTGAATAAGGTCGGGCTCAGTGATGATCCCTGTGGGATCAGAGAGGAAGGGCGGCAGTCTGGTTCTTTGGCTTCTTCCGGTGAGGAATGATTGGATCCAGTCTAGGGCTGTTTCATGTATGCCGGCGTGGTGTAGTCTGGTGATTAGTGTGCGGTGGGAGACGGTGTTGAAGGCTGCTGATAGGTCGATTAGGATGAGGGCTGTGGAGTGGCCTTGGTCCAGGAGGGTGCGGATGTCATCAGTGGCGGCGAGTAGGGCGGTCTCTGTGCTGTGGTTGCTTCGAAATCCAGATTAGGATGGGTCGAGGATGGCATTGTTTTCGATTAATTGTGTCAGTTTCCTGTTTACTGTTTTCTCTGTGACTTTGGCCACGAAGGGAAGGGCCGTGATGGGCTGGTAGTTCTTGAGGTTAGTGGGGTCAGCTGTTGGCTTCTTGAGCAGGGGCCTGACTTCTGCACATTTCAAGTCATCTGGGAAGGAGCCTGCTTCAAGGGTGGTGTTGTTGGTGCGTTCTAGTTCGGGTGCGATGGCGGTTCTGTGGTAGATGTGAGGGGGCAGGGGTCGGTGAGGGCCCCTGAGTGGATGCCTTTCATGGTTGAGGTGGTGTCTTCAGCTGGGATCAGCGTCCAGGTGGAGATGGTGGGCTGGCTGGTGCGTCTGAGGCGCGGCCAGGCTGTGGTGTCAGGTGGAAGGTCAATGAAGTTGTTGTAGAGGTTTTTAATCTTGAGGTGGAAGTAGGTTCCAAGCTTGTCACAGAGGTCTTGGGACGGGTTGATGTCTGTGGCTTTGCTGCGGGGGTTTGTGAATTCCTGGATGACAGTGAAGAGTTATTTGGAGTTGGTGGAGTTGGCGAGGATTTTGGTGTGGATAAAAGTCCTCTTGGTGGTTCTGATTTGGTTGTGGTAGTCTGCCATGGCATCCTTGTAGGTGGTGTGGTTTTCGGGTGTCTTGGTGTTTCTCCAGTTCACCACTGGAGATCAGTGGTGAACCAGTCGGCTTCCCTGGGGTGCTGTTTGTCAGAATTGCTTAGCGGGGAAATCTCGTCCGTGCATTTGGAGATCCAGGTATGGAGTTCTCTGGCTGCGATGTTGTCGTCAGCTGCCAAAGTGTGGTTGTGTCGGGTGAGGGCGGAGTGGAGTTGGTTGTCAGTGACTTTGCTCCAGTTCCTTCATGGTGGTAGTGGGGCTGGTTTAGGTGTCCTGGGTTTGTCAACAGTGAAATATATGCAGTAGTGGTCAGTCCATCGGAGTTGCGTTGTGTGGATGAAGTGAACGCTGTTCCCTGCTGCGAAGATGGGGTTGAGGGTGTGATCTGCCCTATGGGTCGGTGTGGAGTTGGGGTTGTTGGCGCTGTCGAGGTGGAAGTTCAGTCTCCGATGAGTATGTAGTTCATTGTGGCGTTGGCGTGGGGTGTGATGAGTTCAGTGATGGCAGAGGCGAAGAAAGCCTGGGATCCGGGGGTCTGTAGACCAGGGTTCCCTGGAGTGTGGCGTTGGGGCTGGTCTGGATCTGGAAGTGCAGGTGTTCGGCAGAGGGGAAGGTTTCACTGGAGGTGGTGAGCCGGAGGGTGTTCTTGTGAGCGATGGCGGGTTGGGGTGGTCCTTCCTCTGGATCTTGTATCCGTCCGGGATGGCGGTGTTGATGTCGGGGCAGATGAGGCGTTGGTCCCAGTCTCCATGAGGAAGGCAATGTCGAGTGAGAGAGAGTAGAGCAGGTTCCAGATCTCCAAGGCGTGTTTGTGCACGGAGCGCACGTTGAGGAGGATGCATCTTAGGGTGTCGCCGGTGTTGGTTTCTGTGGCGTTGGAGGTCGGGGTGGTGGCGAAGGTCTGGCAGAGGCAGGAGAGCTGTCCTTGGGTCATGGTTGGCACAGCCTGGTGGCAGTCTCTTGGTCTTCCGGGTTGAGTGCGTGGAGGGCGGCTATGCTGTAGTGGTGTATGGTGGGAGTTCCTGGGTACCTGGTGCTGGTTGTGGTCGTGGTCGGGTCGCGTATGGGCACAGACAGGCATGCCTTTGGTGGCACGAGGGCGCAGCAGCTGCCATTTAAGTAGGGGTGAGGGCGGTGCGAGAGGCTGGAGCTGTGCAGGGGAGAGGGGCCGCAGGGGCAGCAGTGGTGGGAAAAGCGGCGGGGAAGAATTTAAATAAAGATAAAATAAGGGGCTAATGTGCATGGGAGGAATGGGCAGAGGCCCCAAAAATTAGAGGCACCAGGCGGCGGAGACAGGCACGGCTCAGTGCTGGCAGGCGTCTGACTGCAGCCTTGAACCCTGACCAGGAGGAGGGCTCAGCAGTACTGCGAGGCATCGGTGTAGCGGAGCTGCCAGGGAGAGAGTGGACCCAGGCCAGAGGTAACGTTCCAACGCCCTGCTAAAAGTTTTACATTTTGACTAAGGTCCTCTAGGCAAATTCAGCACATGAAACAGCACCAACTCCTGCCATTTTAACCATGTTACAATCCCCAATAAGAAGATCTCAATGATAATACTACATTCATTGTCATAATTCCGTAAGACCTGATGTACAAAAATATTGCCTGTAAGTGTAAGTCTTGATCACAGAATGGAACCATTATTCAAACCCTGTATAGTTACATAAATAAATAAATATAAGAGAAGTATAAAAGTTCAGAGAACCCGTTGTAAAATGTCAAGCAAATAAAAATCTTAATGACAAGACCTTGCTGGCTCAGTGATTTTTGGGATTCTTTAAGGAATTTCATACAATGGGCCGATAACTGATGGCTCACACCACTCAGACATGCGAAGATAGCAGTGTTCCATTGTCTAATGCCAAGTTTACAAAACAGGAGTTTCAACCTAAAGCATCATACATTTTTCACAATAAGGCAGACGCATATTATGTGGGCGACACTTTCCTTCTTAAAATTACACAGATGGCACTGCTGCTCAGTAGACCCTGTTAATCTTTCAAATTTGTAACTTTGTAGAAAAATTAGACTGCATCTCAGTCTCAGCAGCTCTTTCTTGACTGACAATTTCATGTAGGAGGCTAAATACGCAGCTCTTCCTGGCCATCAGAACTTCGTTTGCATGAGTATGTCGTCTGCCAAAATGTCATCACAAATTTCCTTGACGAAATTTCGGAAGACATCATACTCGTTCGAACGAAGTTTGAATGGCCGAATGCGGCTCTAGACAAATGGATGTATACCTACGGTGAAACTAGTCCTTGCATCAAGAAACGGAAGAACACAATGCAAGAATTGGAATATTTTTGGAGAAAGTGTACACTGAAGTCATGTATGAATTACAACGAAAAGTTTAACAAACTTCGCCCCACATATTGGTAGTGAGCATGTGATGTTCTATCCCTGAAGAAGCCCATAACTGGGCGAAACGCGTTGGCTGAGCGGATTTGTGTTATTTTTCAACCAGAAGACTCTGAATAAATAATCCCAAAAAATTGAGAAGACATCTCCATCTATCTGTTCTTGATGCTTATTTAGTATATTGACTATATGTTAAGGTATACATGAGTGTGTGATTAAATGTATCACTGTGTGAATCAGTTTGTGTTTGTGCATCACCACATCCATCAGAGTGTGCCTGAGTATCTCAGCACACTCATCAATATGTGGCTAGGTGTGTCAGTGTATGCATGAGTGTGTCCCTGGGTGTGTTCGTGTTTGTATTACTGTGTGCCTGGGTGTCTTTGTGTAAGGTCAGTGAGTGGCTGAGTGTGTTAGTGTGTGCATCAGTGTATGCTGGAGTGTTTGCAGTAGTTTGTACCTAGGTGTCTTATTGTATGTGTCAGTGTGGGACTGGGTGTGTTAGTCTGTGCATCAATGTGCACTTGGGTGTCTTAGTGTGTAAATCAGTGTGTGTGGGTGTTTTAGTGTGTGCATCAGTGTGTGCCTGGGTGTGTCACTGTATGCTTCAGAGTGTATCTGGGTTTGCTAATGGATGCATTAAGTGTGTGCTAGGATGTGTCAGTGTATGAGTAGGTATTTGTCTGAATGTGTGTTTGTGTGTATACATGTGTGCCTGGGTGTGTCAATGTATGATCGGTGTGTGGCTGGGTGCCTTATTGTATGTGTCAGTGTGTATGTTAGTGTATGCATTAGTATGAGCCTGGGTATGTAAGTGTATGGGACAGTGTGTGCCTAGGTGTGTTAGTGTATACATGAGTTTGTGCCTGGGCATATCAGTGCATGCATGAGTGTGTGCCCGGGCATATCATTGTATGCATCGGTGTGTGCCTGGGTGTGTTAGTGTGTGCATCAGTGTGTGACTTGGTGTGTCAGTGTATGCATTAGTGTATGTGTGGCTGTAGAGGGGTTGTGTCTGTATATTCCATGGAAGAGACACAGAGACTGTGTTAGAAGCCAAAAATACATTATTCCTGGATTTCGGACTCATGGTACTGGAACCATCCAGATGGCTCTAAGGACTGGCAAGGAATCAATCCTAAAGTTCTCAGAATCATGCTCTAAGTCCCGAAAAGAATACAGGGAGAAAATAAAGCAATACAATAAGAATAAAAGGCATAGCATGCAAATACCTCAGTTAAACATAAAAACATAGAAATACATAAGAATGCACATGCTACAGTGACCTTGTCACTATATGCATCAGAATATACCTGGGTGTGTTTATGTATGCATAAAGTGTGTGCCTGGGTGTGTCAGTGTATACATCAGCGTGTGCCTGGGTTTGTCTGTGTACACAAGTGTTTTCCTGGATGTGGTAGTATATACATCAGTGTGTACCTGAGTATATTACTGAACGCATGAGTGTGTGCTTCAGTGTGTTAGTGTATGCATCAGTGTGTATCTGGGTGTCCTACTGTGTGAATTAGACAGTGTCTGGGTGTGTCAGTATATGCATCAGAGGGATTCTTTATACAGCCTACATAATAGGTCATCTGTATGTAGAAAAAAGTAAGTGTGAGTCTTCCCAAGCGGTTTTAAATGCCTACTTGACCTGGCAGAAAAACTACACACACAGGCTGTGCAGTACTGGGTCCGACACATGTTTAAAGGGCTTTGTTGTCTGGGCAGGTGACTTAGAAAGTCACGACTTGAGTGTGAACCTAAATAATGGCAACAGTACTTCTCTGGGTGTGTCACTGTATGTGTAAGTAACTAGGACGCTATATGAATAGCTGTATCTCTATGGGTCTGTATATGTGTACGTAACTGGCTGTATATATTACTTACTAGCTGTGTCTCTGAGTGTTGAGTATATACCTGTGTGAGCTACTGACTCTGTTACTACTGGATACATAAGTGCTGCATGGATATATGACTGAATGTGTCAGTGTCTCCGTCTCTGTATGACTGGGTGGGTGAGTGCCTCTATGGTTTTGTAAATAAGTATGTGACTTACTGTATGTATGGGAGACTGGATGTATAACTGGGCATATGAGACTAAGTGTACATGTAACTCATTGAAAATTAAAAGCACATGTCGTACTTTTTAAGCACATAGCACCTTGTCCTGTGACCTACCTACAGCCTGCCTTAGTGATAACATATCTAGTAGAAGTGAAGTTTAAGGGTTAGCGAGCAGGTTTAAATGCCAACTTCACAATAAAGCTGCACACACAGACTCTGCAGTGGGAGACCTAACACATGTTTGAAGGGCTACTTGTCTGGATTAGTAACTAGGAGTGCCAGCATTTCACTAAATGTTTAAATAAGTGTATTTCCCCTCTCTGGGCGTGTCACTCGATGTAAAAGTAACTATCTAGCTGTATGACTGGCTGTATTATTATCTGTATAGCTCTCTATATGCATATGTAAGTGACTGTATAAATTACTTACAGGCTCTATTACTGAGTGTTGGTGTTTATAATTGTGTGTGCAGTTTGCTGTAAGTTCTCTATGGGCATTTGACTGAATGTGTAAGAGTCTCTGACTGGATTGGTGAGTGCCTCTATGCTTTTGTAAATGGGTATGTGAGTCGCAGTATAGGTTGAAGACTGAATGTATAACTGTGGATGTGGATGTGGAAGTGCACATGTGACTCACTGAGACTTCAAAGTTTGTCTTACCTTTTAAGCACATATTACCCTGCCCTTTGGTCTACATCTATTGTACCTTATCGGTGACTTATATCTAGTAGAAGGAAAGTTTGACACTTGGTAAGCAGTTTAAAATGCCAAGTTAACCTGCCAGTCAAACCCCAAACACAGCCTCTGCAGTTGCAGACAGGCCACATGTTTAAAAGCCTACTAGTCTGAATGAGTGGCTAGGAGTATCACTACTACAGACTACATCTAAGTAAGTGTATCAGTCCCTCTTAAGCTGTGTCACTGGATGTAAAAGTAACTTAGGGCCTGATTACAATGGCAGGGAGACCGCCATCGACAGGCTGTCGGTGGCGGTCTCCCTGCCATCGTAACCAACTTTACCACCTGCCACATTTGGATGGCGGTCAGCTGTGTGGCAGTTGGAAAGACTGACTGCCACGGATCCGACGGGTTCAAGGAGCCCATTGGTCCATCGGAGGCTGAGTAATGCCTACAAGGCACCGCCATAGTGATTACGATGTTCCTTCCCGCCGGCCCTTTCATGGCGGTGAGCTTGCCTTGAAAAGGCTGGTGGAAGGTGACATGGGGGCCCCTCGTGGGCCCCCCTTGCCCCCTTGCCCCCTGGCCCACAGACACAGGACCCAGGGGGCACCTATGGTGCCTCCAAAAATATCCCTACACCATGTGGTAGGCAACGCATGGTGCCTGCCATGTGGTGCAGGGATATTTGTGGTGTATTTGTTTTGTACTGCGGCGGTGCTGCAGAGCCCAGCACCTACCACAATAAAAAACATGGGCAATGCGGTTCCCACAGTTATGTTATGTTATTGGTATTATTTTTTATAAAGCGCCTTATCACCCCGAGGTATCTAAGCGCTAACAGTGGACACACAACACCAGTAAGAACACAAAGCCTCCCACTACAGTGACCCCCATGCTTCCAAGAAGAGCACCGTCTTCAGATTCTTTCTGAAGGTAAGAAGATTAGTTTCTTTCCTCAGTTTAACTGGAAGCGAATTCCATACTCGGGGAGCCGTGCTTGAAAAAGCTCTGCCGCCCTTGGATACTAGGCTGAACCTAGGGCACATCAAATTACAAGCCTCAGCAGACCGAAGGGTCCTGTTTGGTGCATATTTAGTCAGTCGATCCTTAATATAGATAGGGGCTGAGCCATGGACCGCTTTATGAGCAATGCATAGGCTCTTGAATTTAACTCTCTGAGCAATTGGCAGCCAGTGTAGGTCCTGAAGTAAGGGCATTGCCCTAGTGCGCCGAGGCTTATTAAAAATAAGTCTGGCCGCATCGTTCATTACTACCTGGAGTCTGGCTAGAAGATTGTTAGGTAGACCCAGATATAAGGAGTTACCGTAGTCCAGCTGTGCCAAAATTAGAGCGGAAACAGCCAGCCTAAGGGTGGAGACGGACAGCAGTAAGGAAAATTTCCGAAGCTGGCGCAGTAGACCGACACAAGTGCCTACCACTGCCGACACCTGCTGTGTCATGGACATCAGGGCTGCAAAAACAACAATGATGGACAGAATGTGGATCAATGTCACACATTCACCCCAGTCAAAAGATCTGGGCCCAAATCCATCGTTTTTCCACTCCACACCACCCTGGGTTAGACAATGGCGATATGCAAATCAGCGCTGACCCTGTGCCCCATGGGAACAGTCCAGTCCGAACTACAAAAGCCATGTCCTTCCCAGAACGGAAACAAGCATCCGAGGACCGGCCCGGTTTCGAGGTAACACCTCTCATCAGCCCGGCTAGCTTGCTTCCAGTGGTGCGGAGTGCCTGGGACTCACGTCTGAGCATCCCCAGTACACTTAGAGCGGTTACTGCAAAAACAACAATGTCACACATTCACCCCAGTCAAAAGATCTGGGCCCAAATCCATCGTTTTTCCACTCCACACCACCCTGGGTTAGACAATGGCGATATGCAAATCAGCGCTGACCCTGTGCCCCATGGGAACAGTCCAGTCCGAACTACAAAAGCCATGTCCTTCCCAGAACGGAAACAAGCATCCGAGGACCGGCCCGGTTTCGAGGTAACACCTCTCATCAGCCCGGCTAGCTTGCTTCCAGTGGTGCAGAGTGCCTGGGACTCACGTCTGAGCATCCCCAGTACACTTAGAGCGGTTACTGCAAAAACAACAATGATGGACAGAATGTGGATCAATGTCACACATTCACCCCAGTCAAAAGATCTGGGCCCAAATCCATTGTTTTTCCACTCCACACCACCCTGGGTTAGACAATGGCGATATGCAAATCAGCGCTGACCCTGTGCCCCATGGGAACAGTCCAGTCCGAACTACAAAAGCCATGTCCTTCCCAGAACGGAAACAAGCATCCGAGGACCGGCCCGGTTTCGAGGTAACACCTCTCATCAGCCCGGCTAGCTTGCTTCCAGTGGTGCGGAGTGCCTGGGACTCACGTCTGAGCATCCCCAGTACACTTAGAGCGGTTACTGCAAAAACAACAATGATGGACAGAATGTGGATCAATGTCACACATTCACCCCAGTCAAAAGATCTGGGCCCAAATCCATCGTTTGTCCACTCCACACCACCCTGGGTTAGACAATGGCGATATGCAAATCAGCGCTGACCCTGTGCCCCATGGGAACAGTCCAGTCCGAACTACAAAAGCCATGTCCTTCCCAGAACGGAAACAAGCATCCGAGGACCGGCCCGGTTTCGAGGTAACACCTCTCATCAGCCCGGCTAGCTTGCTTCCAGTGGTGCGGAGTGCCTGGGACTCACGTCTGAGCATCCCCAGTACACTTAGAGCGGTTACTGCAAAAACAACAATGATGGACAGAATGTGGATCAATGTCACACATTCACCCCAGTCAAAAGATCTGGGCCCAAATCCATCGTTTTTCCACTCCACACCACCCTGGGTTAGACAATGGCGATATGCAAATCAGCGCTGACCCTGTGCCTCATGGGAACAGTCCAGTCCGAACTACAAAAGCCATGTCCTTCCCAGAACGGAAACAAGCATCCGAGGACCGGCCCGGTTTCGAGGTAACACCTCTCATCAGCCCGGCTAGCTTGCTTCCAGTGGTGCGGAGTGCCTGGGACTCACGTCTGAGCATCCCCAGTACACTTAGAGCGGTTACTGCAAAAACAACAATGATGGACAGAATGTGGATCAATGTCACACATTCACCCCAGTCAAAAGATCTGGGCCCAAATCCATCGTTTTTCCACTCCACACCACCCTGGGTTAGACAATGGCGATATGCAAATCAGCGCTGACCCTGTGCCCCATGGGAACAGTCCAGTCCGAACTACAAAAGCCATGTCCTTCCCAGAACGGAAACAAGCATCCGAGGACCGGCCCGGTTTCGAGGTAACACCTCTCATCAGCCCGGCTAGCTTGCTTCCAGTGGTGCGGAGTGCCTGGGACTCACGTCTGAGCATCCCCAGTACACTTAGAGCGGTTACTGCAAAAACAACAATGATGGACAGAATGTGGATCAATGTCACACATTCACCCCAGTCAAAAGATCTGGGCCCAAATCCATCGTTTTTCCACTCCACACCACCCTGGGTTAGACAATGGCGATATGCAAATCAGCGCTGACCCTGTGCCCCATGGGAACAGTCCAGTCCGAACTACAAAAGCCATGTCCTTCCCAGAACGGAAACAAGCATCCGAGGACCGGCCCGGTTTCGAGGTAACACCTCTCATCAGCCCGGCTAGCTTGCTTCCAGTGGTGCGGAGTGCCTGGGACTCACGTCTGAGCATCCCCAGTAAACTTAGAGCGGTTACTGCAAAAACAACAATGATGGACAGAATGTGGATCAATGTCACACATTCACCCCAGTCAAAAGATCTGGGCCCAAATCCATCGCGCTGGGGATGCCCAGACGTGGGTCCCAGGCACTCCACACCACTGGAATCAAGCTAGCCGGGCTGAAGAGAGGTGTTACCTCGAAACCGGTCCGGTCCTCGGATGCTTGATTCCGTTCTGGGAAGGACATGGCTTTTGTAGTTCGGACTGGACTGTTCCCATGGGGCAACAGGGTCAGAGCTGATTTGCATATCGCCATTGTCTAACCCAGGGTGGTGTGGAGTGCAAAAAAAGATGGATTTGGGCCCAGATCTTTTGACTGGGGGAGTGTGTGACATTGATCCACATTCAGTCCATCACTTGTTGTTTTTGCAATTGCCGCCCTAAGTGCGCTGGGGATGCCCAGACGTGGGTCCCAGGCACTCCACACCACTGGAATCAAGCTAGCCGGGCTGAAGAGAGGTGTTACCTCGAAACCGGTCCGGTCCTCGGATGCTTGATTCCGTTCTGGGAAGGACATGGCTTTTGTAGTTCGGACTGGACTGTTCCCATGGGGCAACAGGGTCAGAGCTGATTTGCATATCGCCATTGTCTAACCCAGGGTGGTGTGGAGTGCAAAAAAACGATGGATTTGGGCCCAGATCTTTTGACTGGGGGAGTGTGTGACATTGATCCACATTCAGTCCATCACTTGTTGTTTTTGCAATTGCCGCCCTAAGTGCGCTGGGGATGCCCAGACGTGGGTCCCAGGCACTCCACACCACTGGAATCAAGCTAGCCGGGCTGAAGAGAGGTGTTACCTCGAAACCGGTCCGGTCCTCGGATGCTTGATTCCGTTCTGGGAAGGACATGGCTTTTGTAGTTCGGACTGGACTGTTCCCATGGGGCAACAGGGTCAGAGCTGATTTGCATATCGCCATTGTCTAACCCAGGGTGGTGTGGAGTGCAAAAAAACGATGGATTTGGGCCCAGATCTTTTGACTGGGGGAGTGTGTGACATTGATCCACATTCAGTCCATCACTTGTTGTTTTTGCAATTGCCGCCCTAAGTGCGCTGGGGATGCCCAGACGTGGGTCCCAGGCACTCCACACCACTGGAATCAAGCTAGCCGGGCTGAAGAGAGGTGTTACCTCGAAACCGGTCCGGTCCTCGGATGCTTGATTCCGTTCTGGGAAGGACATGGCTTTTGTAGTTCGGACTGGACTGTTCCCATGGGGCAACAGGGTCAGAGCTGATTTGCATATTGCCATTGTCTAACCCAGGGTGGTGTGGAGTGCAAAAAAACGATGGATTTGGGCCCAGATCTTTTGACTGGGGGAGTGTGTGACATTGATCCACATTCAGTCCATCACTTGTTGTTTTTGCAATTGCCGCCCTAAGTGCGCTGGGGATGCCCAGACGTGGGTCCCAGGCACTCCACACCACTGGAATCAAGCTAGCCGGGCTGAAGAGAGGTGTTACCTCGAAACCGGTCCGGTCCTCGGATGCTTGATTCCGTTCTGGGAAGGACATGGCTTTTGTAGTTCGGACTGGACTGTTCCCATGGGGCAACAGGGTCAGAGCTGATTTGCATATCGCCATTGTCTAACCCAGGGTGGTGTGGAGTGCAAAAAAACGATGGATTTGGGCCCAGATCTTTTGACTGGGGGAGTGTGTGACATTGATCCACATTCAGTCCATCACTTGTTGTTTTTGCAATTGCCGCCCTAAGTGCGCTGGGGATGCCCAGACGTGGGTCCCAGGCACTCCACACCACTGGAATCAAGCTAGCCGGGCTGAAGAGAGGTGTTACCTCGAAACCGGTCCGGTCCTCGGATGCTTGATTCCGTTCTGGGAAGGACATGGCTTTTGTAGTTCGGACTGGACTGTTCCCATGGGGCAACAGGGTCAGAGCTGATTTGCATATCGCCATTGTCTAACCCAGGGTGGTGTGGAGTGCAAAAAAACGATGGATTTGGGCCCAGATCTTTTGACTGGGGGAGTGTGTGACATTGATCCACATTCAGTCCATCACTTGTTGTTTTTGCAATTGCCGCCCTAAGTGCGCTGGGGATGCCCAGACGTGGGTCCCAGGCACTCCACACCACTGGAATCAAGCTAGCCGGGCTGAAGAGAGGTGTTACCTCGAAACCGGTCCGGTCCTCGGATGCTTGATTCCGTTCTGGGAAGGACATGGCTTTTGTAGTTCGGACTGGACTGTTCCCATGGGGCAACAGGGTCAGAGCTGATTTGCATATCGCCATTGTCTAACCCAGGGTGGTGTGGAGTGCAAAAAAACGATGGATTTGGGCCCAGATCTTTTGACTGGGGGAGTGTGTGACATTGATCCACATTCAGTCCATCACTTGTTGTTTTTGCAATTGCCGCCCTAAGTGCGCTGGGGATGCCCAGACGTGGGTCCCAGGCACTCCACACCACTGGAATCAAGCTAGCCGGGCTGAAGAGAGGTGTTACCTCGAAACCGGTCCGGTCCTCGGATGCTTGATTCCGTTCTGGGAAGGACATGGCTTTTGTAGTTCGGACTGGACTGTTCCCATGGGGCAACAGGGTCAGAGCTGATTTGCATATCGCCATTGTCTAACCCAGGGTGGTGTGGAGTGCAAAAAAACGATGGATTTGGGCCCAGATCTTTTGACTGGGGGAGTGTGTGACATTGATCCACATTCAGTCCATCACTTGTTGTTTTTGCAATTGCCGCCCTAAGTGCGCTGGGGATGCCCAGACGTGGGTCCCAGGCACTCCACACCACTGGAATCAAGCTAGCCGGGCTGAAGAGAGGTGTTACCTCGAAACCGGTCCGGTCCTCGGATGCTTGATTCCGTTCTGGGAAGGACATGGCTTTTGTAGTTCGGACTGGACTGTTCCCATGGGGCAACAGGGTCAGAGCTGATTTGCATATCGCCATTGTCTAACCCAGGGTGGTGTGGAGTGCAAAAAAACGATGGATTTGGGCCCAGATCTTTTGACTGGGGGAGTGTGTGACATTGATCCACATTCAGTCCATCACTTGTTGTTTTTGCAATTGCCGCCCTAAGTGCGCTGGGGATGCCCAGACGTGGGTCCCAGGCACTCCACACCACTGGAATCAAGCTAGCCGGGCTGAAGAGAGGTGTTACCTCGAAACCGGTCCGGTCCTCGGATGCTTGATTCCGTTCTGGGAAGGACATGGCTTTTGTAGTTCGGACTGGACTGTTCCCATGGGGCAACAGGGTCAGAGCTGATTTGCATATCGCCATTGTCTAACCCAGGGTGGTGTGGAGTGCAAAAAAACGATGGATTTGGGCCCAGATCTTTTGACTGGGGGAGTGTGTGACATTGATCCACATTCAGTCCATCACTTGTTGTTTTTGCAATTGCCGCCCTAAGTGCGCTGGGGATGCCCAGACGTGGGTCCCAGGCACTCCACACCACTGGAATCAAGCTAGCCGGGCTGAAGAGAGGTGTTACCTCGAAACCGGTCCGGTCCTCGGATGCTTGATTCCGTTCTGGGAAGGACATGGCTTTTGTAGTTCGGACTGGACTGTTCCCATGGGGCAACAGGGTCAGAGCTGATTTGCATATCGCCATTGTCTAACCCAGGGTGGTGTGGAGTGCAAAAAAACGATGGATTTGGGCCCAGATCTTTTGACTGGGGGAGTGTGTGACATTGATCCACATTCAGTCCATCACTTGTTGGTTTTGCAATTGCCGCCCTAAGTGCGCTGGGGATGCCCAGACGTGGGTCCCAGGCACTCCACACCACTGGAATCAAGCTAGCCGGGCTGAAGAGAGGTGTTACCTCGAAACCGGTCCGGTCCTCGGATGCTTGATTCCGTTCTGGGAAGGACATGGCTTTTGTAGTTCGGACTGGACTGTTCCCATGGGGCAACAGGGTCAGAGCTGATTTGCATATCGCCATTGTCTAACCCAGGGTGGTGTGGAGTGCAAAAAAACGATGGATTTGGGCCCAGATCTTTTGACTGGGGGAGTGTGTGACATTGATCCACATTCAGTCCATCACTTGTTGTTTTTGCAATTGCCGCCCTAAGTGCGCTGGGGATGCCCAGACGTGGGTCCCAGGCACTCCACACCACTGGAATCAAGCTAGCCGGGCTGAAGAGAGGTGTTACCTCGAAACCGGTCCGGTCCTCGGATGCTTGATTCCGTTCTGGGAAGGACATGGCTTTTGTAGTTCGGACTGGACTGTTCCCATGGGGCAACAGGGTCAGAGCTGATTTGCATATCGCCATTGTCTAACCCAGGGTGGTGTGGAGTGCAAAAAAACGATGGATTTGGGCCCAGATCTTTTGACTGGGGGAGTGTGTGACATTGATCCACATTCAGTCCATCACTTGTTGTTTTTGCAATTGCCGCCCTAAGTGCGCTGGGGATGCCCAGACGTGGGTCCCAGGCACTCCACACCACTGGAATCAAGCTAGCCGGGCTGAAGAGAGGTGTTACCTCGAAACCGGTCCGGTCCTCGGATGCTTGATTCCGTTCTGGGAAGGACATGGCTTTTGTAGTTCGGACTGGACTGTTCCCATGGGGCAACAGGGTCAGAGCTGATTTGCATATCGCCATTGTCTAACCCAGGGTGGTGTGGAGTGCAAAAAAACGATGGATTTGGGCCCAGATCTTTTGACTGGGGGAGTGTGTGACATTGATCCACATTCAGTCCATCACTTGTTGTTTTTGCAATTGCCGCCCTAAGTGCGCTGGGGATGCCCAGACGTGGATCCCAGGCACTCCACACCACTGGAATCAAGCTAGCCGGGCTGAAGAGAGGTGTTACCTCGAAACCGGTCTGGTCCTCGGATGCTTGATTCCGTTCTGGGAAGGACATGGCTTTTGTAGTTCGGACTGGACTGTTCCCATGGGGCAACAGGGTCAGAGCTGATTTGCATATCGCCATTGTCTAACCCAGGGTGGTGTGGAGTGCAAAAAAACGATGGATTTGGGCCCAGATCTTTTGACTGGGGGAGTGTGTGACATTGATCCACATTCAGTCCATCACTTGTTGTTTTTGCAATTGCCGCCCTAAGTGCGCTGGAGATGCCCAGACGTGGGTCCCAGGCACTCCACACCACTGGAATCAAGCTAGCCGGGCTGAAGAGAGGTGTTACCTCGAAACCGGTCCGGTCCTCGGATGCTTGATTCCGTTCTGGGAAGGACATGGCTTTTGTAGTTCGGACTGGACTGTTCCCATGGGGCAACAGGGTCAGAGCTGATTTGCATATCGCCATTGTCTAACCCAGGGTGGTGTGGAGTGCAAAAAAACGATGGATTTGGGCCCAGATCTTTTGACTGGGGGAGTGTGTGACATTGATCCACATTCAGTCCATCACTTGTTGTTTTTGCAATTGCCGCCCTAAGTGCGCTGGGGATGCCCAGACGTGGGTCCCAGGCACTCCACACCACTGGAATCAAGCTAGCCGGGCTGAAGAGAGGTGTTACCTCGAAACCGGTCCGGTCCTCGGATGCTTGATTCCGTTCTGGGAAGGACATGGCTTTTGTAGTTCGGACTGGACTGTTCCCATGGGGCAACAGGGTCAGAGCTGATTTGCATATCGCCATTGTCTAACCCAGGGTGGTGTGGAGTGCAAAAAAACGATGGATTTGGGCCCAGATCTTTTGACTGGGGGAGTGTGTGACATTGATCCACATTCAGTCCATCACTTGTTGTTTTTGCAATTGCCGCCCTAAGTGCGCTGGGGATGCCCAGACGTGGGTCCCAGACACTCCACACCACTGGAATCAAGCTAGCCGGGCTGAAGAGAGGTGTTACCTCGAAACCGGTCCGGTCCTCGGATGCTTGATTCCGTTCTGGGAAGGACATGGCTTTTGTAGTTCGGACTGGACTGTTCCCATGGGGCAACAGGGTCAGAGCTGATTTGCATATCGCCATTGTCTAACCCAGGGTGGTGTGGAGTGCAAAAAAACGATGGATTTGGGCCCAGATCTTTTGACTGGGGGAGTGTGTGACATTGATCCACATTCAGTCCATCACTTGTTGTTTTTGCAATTGCCGCCCTAAGTGCGCTGGGGATGCCCAGATGTGGGTCCCAGGCACTCCACACCACTGGAATCAAGCTAGCCGGGCTGAAGAGAGGTGTTACCTCGAAACCGGTCCGGTCCTCGGATGCTTGATTCCGTTCTGGGAAGGACATGGCTTTTGTAGTTCGGACTGGACTGTTCCCATGGGGCAACAGGGTCAGAGCTGATTTGCATATCGCCATTGTCTAACCCAGGGTGGTGTGGAGTGCAAAAAAACGATGGATTTGGGCCCAGATCTTTTGACTGGGGGAGTGTGTGACATTGATCCACATTCAGTCCATCACTTGTTGTTTTTGCAATTGCCGCCCTAAGTGCGCTGGGGATGCCCAGACGTGGGTCCCAGGCACTCCACACCACTGGAATCAAGCTAGCCGGGCTGAAGAGAGGTGTTACCTCGAAACCGGTCCGGTCCTCGGATGCTTGATTCCGTTCTGGGAAGGACATGGTTTTTGTAGTTCGGACTGGACTGTTCCCATGGGGCAACAGGGTCAGAGCTGATTTGCATATCGCCATTGTCTAACCCAGGGTGGTGTGGAGTGCAAAAAAACGATGGATTTGGGCCCAGATCTTTTGACTGGGGGAGTGTGTGACATTGATCCACATTCAGTCCATCACTTGTTGTTTTTGCAATGGACATCAGGGCATCAATTTTGATTCCCAGGATTTTTACTGCTACCGCTGGTTCTGGACATGGCCCCAATTCAGCTGGCCAGAACAGATCGTTCCATGGATTGGTAGCTGTAGTAACTGCCAGGACTTCTGTTTTGTCCGGATTGATTTTCAACAGATTATCCGACATCCAGTTAATCGTAAATTTGAGAATGTCTTGCATTCTCAAATAAGCCATCGAAGAATGTTCGATCTGGATCAAAATTTGTGTGTCGTCAGCATAATTGTAAACCCTACAGTCCAACTTATTCAGGGCTGCAATCAGAGGCTGTAGATATATATTAAAAAGCAAGGGTGAAAGAGCTGAACCCTGGGGCACTCCACATGTCAATTTAGCTGGACTTGACACGAGATCAGACAGTTGGACTCGCTGTGAGCGATCTTCTAGAAAGGAAGTCAGCCAGGGCAGGGCTGTACCCCGGATCCCTAAGTCCTCAACCCGCGACAGAAGTTGACAATGGTTCACAGTGGCAGTTGCATCCTAATTTGCCCTGTGGGACCACCACCTTGTAGGTTAGCAGTCTCAAAAATGAAACAATGGCAGACGGAGTGCGGTCTGTCCGCCATCGTCATAGGGCCCTAAGTCACAACCTTTTTATGTCTCTGTAAGTGGCTATTTATATTGCTTACTGCCTTTATTACTGAGTTTTGGGTTTTATAATTGTGTATGCAACTGCCTCTGTTACTGCTGCATATGTAAGTGCTGTATGGGTATGTCACTGAATATTTACATGCATCTGTCTCTCTTACAGGCAAGGTGAGT
The DNA here is from genome assembly GCF_964261635.1 of Lissotriton helveticus. Lineage (NCBI taxonomy): Eukaryota > Metazoa > Chordata > Amphibia > Caudata > Salamandridae > Lissotriton > Lissotriton helveticus. The sequence continues at coordinate 1,218,344,026 of NC_136059.1, read as the reverse complement.
ACCTCTGCTTTTGTAAATATGTGTATAACTTTCAGTATGGGTGGAAACTACATAGTTAACTATGCCTAGAGTTCTGAAAGTATGCATGTGAGTCAGTGAAACTTTAAAGTGCATGTCTAACCCTCTAAGCACATACTACCTTGCCGTATGACTTACTTACACCCTACCTAAGAGGTAACTAGTACATAGTAAAACAGAAGATTAAAGCTATGCATGGAGTTTTTAATGCCAGCGCGACCATACAGTAAAACAACAAACACTTTCTACAGTTCCAGGATAACACAAGATTAAAGGACTTCTCACACGACTACTCTCAGACCCAGAGATGCACTCACATTCCCAGTCACACGCCCATAGAGAGACTTACACACACATTCATAAACCCAAAAAACACTCAAACACTGACTCACAGATTCCCTTATACACTCACAATACTTGTGTATGCACACACACACACACTTTTATTAACTTCATCTATATACATACCTTTAAAATCTTTTACATTTTTAAACTACACTGAAATACACATACCTATAAATTGAATTGGTTGATCAGTTTTTTGTGGATGCTGTCAGTTACACTGTAGGCTCAGTGCTAATGTAAACACTAAGCATAAGAATGGCACACCACTCTCATTCAAAGCACCCATTAATCAGGGGCGGCTCTAGGCTCATGGCGGCCCTGGGCAGGGAGCGTAGGTAGGGGCCCCGGAATAGGGGGTCCGGGCGGAGCGGGAGGCCAGTGAAGAGGAGGGGGTCAGGGTGTTTGGAAGTGGAACAGAGCCGGAGGCCGCCAAGTCCCTGCCAGGGGCCACCACGCAAATATGTATCCATCCTCGGAGGATTATTATATTAAGGATATATATTGGCGTGGTGGCCCATGGGGTTTGGTGAATCTGTGCAGGTGCACAGCTTGCACATGCCTAAGGTCACCCCTGCATTAATGACAACATTTTCAACTTTGTTTACTTATTTTCGAATAATTACATAGTGTTACGATTGCAGCCACCTCCTCTGTTAATTCATCATGCCCATTACTCATTTTTTGGTGCTGTCCTTTGGAGCTGTGAATGTCCTCTTGGCTCCCAGATGCACAACTAGTGTACCTTTGACGCAGTTCTAAAGGAGTGAATCTTGGTAGTACTACTCCATGTCCCTATAGGTATTTTTTTTTTAAAACTGGCTTGAATGGCTGGTCTGGCTGGGTAAGTTCTGCCTGCAGCCCCAATCTACTGAGGCTGTTTCCTACTGAATAATTTACACTTATACTACCTGGGCTCGTATTATACATGAGACACATTGTCCCTGTTTGTGCCAGCGTGCAGCTTTCAAAATGTGAACTTTGAGCAGACCAGAATAGTGTGTGCTATAATGCTGAAATTACTGCCCCAGGGCAGCTACGATCTGCCCTGTCCTGGGGGCAGAGCATTCAGTGAAATACAGAGCGGCTGCTTCCAAGACGCTCTGTGTTGCACGCTGCAGACGGCAGCGGTCTTCACTTTAAAGAAGGTACAGAGATCCCTTTGCAGGTGGGTGCAGTGAGTGACTGCACCCGCACACCAGAAGAGATCTGGGATGTCCATGTGACCATCCCCTTTCCTCCTTCCAGAGGGATGCCCTCCGGGGAGCACTGATAGTGTGCCACCTTTTTGCGCCAAAGGCCTGTTTGCCTCTGCGTCTGTATCCGTAATAGGACGCGGCCAGAGAGGCAAAGTGATTCCCTCATTTACATCAGCAATTTTTGCAGATTGTGTTTAGCAGTACATGGATATGAATAAGTTTTCTTTGCTACAGCAGGACACAAAAAACTATAGATATTTAATATAATCAAAGCAAAATGTTAAAATGGTTTATCTTTGGGAAGAACCATTTTTCGTTCACTATGCATTACAAAGTTTGCTTATATCATGTGTTCAGAAAGCACCAACTGTTTCAAGAGGGGACACAATAGGCCAAGCATTTTGAATCTCTTATTAAGATTACATTTTTTTAATCTTACAGACCATCCCGTTGAAACAATTAAATATTAACTATGCAACGGTTGACAGGATGATGATTCGTATTCAAAGCGGGTTCTTTTAGAAACCTCGTGGTCTGAATACCGAATAACCAGACAGTGGGCTATATGAGACAAGGTTTAAAACATGGCTGTTTGTGCAGCATAAAACATGTCACACCTTTATCAGCAGAAGTTAGTTGGTCGTCCAGGGTTTGTACTCTACTGAGTGCAACCATGCACATAGTGTGCATGTTCAAAGAGGTACAAAGGTTATTATTCATAACACGGTGTTCGTGTAATTCCATGCAAGACAGAACATTAAATCTGAGTGAATGAAATTTTCAATGACATCGTCTCAATTCGTGTTTTTCTTTCTTAAGGGGACATCTACAGTTTCTAAAGCACCGGTGTCTATTTTGTATCATTAGCTTCTTGTGTTAAAATGCCAAAACAGCTAAATTACAAAGCCGTGGGATGTCCCAAATAGCGTGCCGCATATTTTGCCTGCCCTAGCCGCATAAAGCAGTGAACAAAGAATTATAAATCGGCCCTCATTTATGTATATTTCCAGTAACCTGGCTAATACAGTCAGCACTGACAGGAATCTTAATGGAGCTTTAATTCACTTTCAGACTTTTTATCTTTTAATGCCTATGTAAAGCTCATGCGGTACTAGGGATGGCAATCCTGAAATACGGTGCATTGGGACAGTTCTATATAATTAGTAGTTTTTGGTGACCATTTACAGCTAAAGTTTGTGGACGGTGTTAATGAGCCACACGTGAATGCAGTGCCCCATTATCATCCTCCTCATTCGCTGTGTATACAAAATTAGAGGCGAAGAAAGGAAAACCTGGAGCACATTTCCTCCCCTCAAAGTGGGGGTTACTCTCCAAAGAAAACAGGCCTCAGATGTAACCAACATCTGCATTTCCCAGGTTGCCTTGCCCGCATTAAAATAACCCCAGTGCGCCCAGCTCGCTCCTGCTGTTCAGTAACAGCTAAGATTCACCACCAGCAGCCCTATCGCCGCATGGAATGCTGGGTGCTCGCGACGGCCTCTCAGAAAACACCGCAAGATTTCAAAAGGAGGCAGGCGGCTCCCGAAGGCCCTCGCATTCTCAGCGTTAGTGCTCAAACATTAGCCTGACTTTAATAGGCTGGGACGATTTCAGCTTATAAATCTTCAGCTGGAGGATAGAGTTCAACTAGATAAAATCAAACAGATGTTGGTGGGAGGGTTTCTCCCTGACCCATAAAAGTGCTATCATCAAAGCCTGGAATCATTTGTTTTGAATTATTACATTGTTATCGAAAGGGCTGCCGCGGTCTGTTTGTTAAGAAATCGGATCTGTTTATCTGAAAACAGACCTAAAATGCCCTGCTAAGAGATTCCTGGCGAACGTGTGGAGTAGCTGTTGGCTGACGCAGTGGGGTAGCCGCGGGGCCCTTTGACTGACAGCTGTCCGACAACCCGGCAGGTCTGCCTGTTTACTTCCCACGGATACGTCCTCTTCGGAGACACGCACTGCACCGAGTTCCACAAACAGATCTGCCGAAAAGCTCATTAGGATGTGTGGAGGCATTCCCTAGGCAGCAGAACCGGGAGAGGAGATTCGCTCTGTTGCGTGTTTGCACACTAATTCAGCATTGTAGGTTATTATTTATTTATGCAATTAATTGTTTGGCAATCTGGGACCGGTTTCAAGAAGTGTAAATATGCACTACCTGAAAATTCGTAATCAGGCTCGCGAAGGAGAAGGCTAATCATTTTATCTATGGAAGGATTATTCTTTAAAGTGGCCCTACCCGTATTTTTTAGTGGGAAAAGTACTCAAATCACATCATTTATGACACAGCTAGTCATATTCGCTCTTTAATGCAAGCTTGCCTTTTGCAATTGCCCGGGTTTGATGCTAATCACCTTCTTGACACTATATACAGGAAAGATATTTTATTATATTGCATTGCATTGTAGCAGTTGTATAGTACAGCGCCTACTACCCCTGTGCGGGAAGGTGAAGTGCTTAGCCACACGAGTAGCTTGACAGAGTGGATGTGTGGTTGAAAGTGTTGCATTTGCTTCGAGCTTATGTGGGTTGCACATATGATGGCAAAATCCTCCACTGCACCTTAATATGTTTGTAGTGGCTGGGAGTTAGGTTGGTAGAGGGTGTTTTGGGGGGGGGGGGGGGGGGGGGGACAATAGGATCAGGGAGTGCTGTCAGGGAATGGGTTTGCCTTGCCTAAAGTGTGAACCCCTTGCCTATCTGCTCCTACTCCCACCAAAGAGCTATCAATTGTCCCGCTTCCATGCGTCTGTCCATAAGCCGTAGTATCAATCATGCCCTAGGGACACTACAGGTGTGTCTGCTTGCTTTTTGCGCCCCCATGGAAGATTACTGATACCAAAGAGGCCACAGATGCTTGCACAGCTCCTTCTGTAATACAGATTGCGGCACCACTAAGTGTGTGATGCCTTGATCTCAATGGTGTGTGTACTCATTTGCATGGGGACGAGGCCCCATGCAAAAGAAGGACTCCTTAGCATCAAAACATTATAATAGAACTGTGGGCAGAGTCAAAAAGCCATCAGAAGGCGCTCTGATTGTGCATCACATAGAGATGGCCATAAGACTGTGTGACCCCAGAGGGTGCCTCTTGAAAAGGAGGATATGGGGTCCCAAGAACCCCCATGCATCCCCGTGCAGGTGGGTGCTGCGACTATCTGCCTGCACAGTAAAAGGCAGGCTGATGGCTTCAAATAGACAATCCATGTTCCACTATTGCTGTGTTCACTGGGCAGGCATGTGTTCACCCCGCACTGTTCACTGCACACTTGCTGTGAAATGGCACACCACCCTGTCAGGGCTCCTGTGACTACTGTTGCCATTGGGCCTTTGGGTTCCCAACAGCATGCCCTGTAGCCTTGGCATCTTTAAGACAGTAATACAATGACTTACTTTGCCCAATGTATGGTAGCTATTTTAAGTAGCAGAGACATAATTTGTTGCAAGGATGTTGAACTAATTTATGTGCTGCTGGTGCACTTACTGGTGTTATGCACTGGGTTTCAAGTGTGTTAGCTCCCCTTCCCTCCAGGAGGGCAATCAGTGCTACTTTTAGGGAACTGCATGTCCCAATCTCCTGCAGGCATCTTTGCACATTGTCCCTCTTGGGTGGGGCACACATTTAAATGAGAGCCCCACCAGATAGCTGATGCACATTATTTAGGATCCTCGGACGGAGAGTGAGCTCCAGTGGTCTTTCCATTCCTCTCTGCTTCCATGGGAGAAACCTAGGGACGCACAGAGGAGTCGTCCTGCAGTGATGGCTGCCCCCGAATAGTACGGGTGAGCTGGGGATAGAAAAATAAATTAAAACTTACTTACCTTGCTGCCAGCCACCACCTCGCCTCACCTCACCTCGTCTCCATCCTCTTCTGTTTCTGCTGAAAGAAGGAAGCACACACAGGCTCCCCTAAGCCAATCACGACGCTGCTTTCACCATGACAGCAGCGTCGTCATTGGTCCGAGTGCTGTGGTTCGGCGCTAAGACGCGGACTCGAGTCTATGCATGTTCTCCAGCCAGGGGTAAAATAGCTGATGGAGAACATGCAAAGTGCACTTGACTATTTGGCCGGTCCAATATGGTCAGCCAAACCGTCATGCGCACTTTAAGTGGCCCAACCACTCCTCCCCTGCTGCCTGTGATGACCGCCCGCCCCACCCATAAACCTGCCTGACAACAGAAAAATAAAATGATAAAAACTTAGTATTATTATCATTTTATTTTTCCACTTTTTCCTTCTTCCAATGGGGCGGTGCTTCTACGCCTTACTGGAGGAGCAGCCACTGTGGGCCTGAAACCAAGGTAAATAGCGCATCGTTCTCCACTTTTTACTGCTTTTACAAAAGACAAAGAACTATTGTCATGAGACCTATTTGATATAATTGTCTGCCTACGTAGTCACAGTATATCAAGAGGAGGGGCATCACAACCTCTATGTCCTTACAACTTTAAGGTGAAAAAAGTGAAAAAGTACTCCTTCCTGGTTACAGAAAATCAATGGGCCAACTGGGAATTTCTGATCCTGAAGGGAGAAGAGGGATTTCTCTACTAAAGGTTGTTAGTGCAGTTTAACTAACATCGTGTTTTGGAACATTTTGGTATCTGGCTATTCTCTGAATGAGAGGATTTATTAATATTACACTTATGGAGCCTACAGGCTTGAAAAAAGACTTAAAAACTATGAGAACAATTTGAAGACATCGTAATATGTTGCTTTAAAGACTTGAGATGTGGTTTGCATGACAGCGCCAAGAACTTTAAGTCGCTAGCATTAAGAGTCACGCGTAAGAAATGTTCAGATGATGGGTGATTCTTAAGAAAGTTCTCTTTCAACTGGATCAATCCAAGATTGTAGAAACCAATTCAACAACTGTGCAAGGAGAGAACCTAATTCAACAAGACTGAAAGTGAACAATTGAAACTCCCTTTTCTTTCAAAGTTGAATAAGTCATGCCTTTCACAGTGCAGAATAGTATTTTTGTGTGCGCTATCTAGGGAGCCTAATCTGCTTATTTTTCTTTTTACAGATCTCCTTTCCCACTGTCCCCTTCTCAATATCCTTTCCCTCAATTGACCACTCTGAGCTGCTATGCCTTAACAGCAAACATTATTGGAGTTGTCAAGAGGTGGACCATTTGAGCATCACACTAATCAGAGGAGCCTCACCCCTGACAGAATAACGTGAACATGAATCACGCTCCTTAAGGTAAGTGTGAATGCAAAATGGCTACCCTGGATAATGTTTTGTAGGCTCTAGTGTTAGTACAGCCAGAGTTGGTTGCATCTCGTGCAGAGGCAGCAACTTTAAAAGAAAAGATGGAAAGGCAGCAACAAAACCCAGGAGAGAAAAGAATAGCCTTATTTTATCAAGGTCTGTGAGATGAATTAAAGGATGTCTTGGCGCAAATCAATCTACAACCAAGAAGCTGCACCAACTTGATTAATCTCACTTTACGCCTGGACATTAGGCTTTCTAGTAGAGCGTCAGACAAAAAACTAGGAGAAAGAGTTTCCTCTCAGTTTGACAAAAACAGACCATTCACTTTTGAAAGTGAGCATGGAACTAAACCAATGGAAATTGGCGTGGTTACATCACCCCTATCCAAAGAAGAAAAGGACCCTCAAAGGCAGAATGGTCAGTTCCTATATTCTGGGAAGAAGGGACATTTAGTACGCGAATGCCCCACAAAACCCATAGGGAACACCTTTTTAGGCTCTGGAAGAAGGGTTGCAGTCTCTGCTCTTGACTCAGTGGAAAATGAACAATCTCAGACCTGAAAAAAGGGACCAGGTTGAGATTAAGTTAACCTTGTAGGTTAACGATACACAACATCATATAGTGGCCATGATAGACTCACAGGCCACTGAACATTTTGTGGCTCTTGGAATTGCAACAAAGTTGGGAATTCCAAGATTCAGGAAAACAACCCCTGAAACTCTATATGCTGTAGATTGCAAACCATTGACTACTGGGCCAGTGTTGGGACACACTTTTCTGATGACACTAGAATACACATCAGAACTAGGGAGTCATGAGGAAGAACTTTAATTTATTATAATAGATGCCTCACAATATCTTCTCATCTTAGGCCTGCAGTGATTGTTCAACCAGTATCCCATAAACTATTGGCAAAGAAAGATCCTTCAATTTCAGGCCGCTGAGTACCTCCCACTTTGTTTTAAACAACCATCACACCCAATTCTGGCCCTAGCTTCCACATTTTGCATTGCTACTGCAGCAGAAAAAGAGATTGAGTTCCCTGGCACATATCAACATCTGGAAGATGGATTTAGTGAAGAACAGGCTGAGACATTTTCCTCACATAGACCATATGATTGCCAAATACATTTGATCCCTGGGGCCCCTCTTCCTCTTTATTGCATATATGCCTTTTTAGAAAAAGAAACCCAACATCTTCATTCTTATCTTAACAAGAACCTAGCTAACAGGTGCAGAAGACCTTCTCGATCACCAACTGCTTCACCCCTGTTTTTCATTCCAAAAGCTAAGGGGGAACGCCATACTTGCACTGATTATAGATCATTGATTAAGAACACTGTGAAGAATCACTATCCCTTGCCTTTCATTCCCGTATTACTTGATTAAATCAAAAGGGCCAAGTTTACACCAAACAAGATATGAGGGGAGCTTACAACCTGGTTAGAATGCAGGAGGGAGATATATAGAAAACAGCCTTTTAAACCTGATTCGGATTATTCGAATATACGGTCATGCCGTTTGAGCTTTATTACGCCCTGCAGTCTTGCCTTTTTTTTTAAATGATGTTCTAAAATTATTTTTGGAAGATTTTATTGTTGTGTATATTGATGGCATTTTAATTTACTCAGAAGAAAGAGACACTCACATAGAACATGATTTTGCTGTTTTGTTGTCCCTGAGAAATTGTAATCTATTTTGCAAGCTAAGCAAGTGTGAGTTTCATGTTTGTGAGGTGGAATTTTTGGGGCAGTGTTAAAACCTGCAGATATGCAAGTGGTTAAATGAAAAGTTAGAGAAGCTCAGGAGTGGCCTGCTCGTAAATGTGCACGGGATGTGCAATGCTTTTTAGGATTTTCAAACTATTATTGTTGATTTATCACCATTTTTCACATTTCGTGGCCCCTTTTACCTGTTTGTTGCAGAAAAAGTACTGTTCATTTGGACTCAACTACTGAAGAGGCATTAATTTGTTTAAAAAGGGCCTTCACTTCTGTCCCAGTTCTGGTTCACCCTAATCTTGATGACCCTTTTTCTGTAGAGGCAGATGCCTCAGAAAGTTGCAATGGTCATCCAGTAACCTATATGTCCAGAAGTTAACTACTGCAGAACTTAACTACACTGTGGCCGAAAAAGAACTATTGGCTATAATTGGGGCTTTTAAAGACTGGAGAAAATATCTATTAGGGGGCTTAACCGTATGGTAACTGTGTATTCAGATAATCAGAACCTTCGATTCATGAAGTTCGCTCATCAGCTCTCTCCGTGACAGCTTGGATGGATGTAATCTTTTGTGGATATTGACTTTGTAGTGACCTTTCGCCCTGGATGCAACAACAAGAAGCATTGGTAATGTCAATAGGTCTCGTATTTGCAAGAGTTAGAGCTACTGGCATTTTAAATGACAATGTCTTTTACCATTGTGCTTTGGTTTGGAGTGGAATGGATGTATGTGGTGTGGAGTGAAATAAGTGAGTTGGATTGGAATTGCTAGTTGTGGATTTGTGTGGTTTGGAGTGCCTTTATGTAGTGTAATTATGTGGCCTGGCAGAAAGATAGGAGTGAAAGCTGTTTAGAATAGATGGACAGGAAGATAGAGAGGGATAGGTAGTTTGTGTATGAAGTGCTGAATGAACCCCAGACAGAGGAGCAGAAAGAGTGTGTGAGAAAGAGAGAAAGAAGGGGAGAGCAGGCGAGAGATGCATAAAGAGGGAGCACCTGTGTAAGCAGAAGACACCCCAAGAAGAGAGGAGAGTATGGGATTGAGGGATGGAAACATTGAAAAGGCACAGGAAGGAAACTGTACTCATAGAGCTGAGGTCAACCACATCAGAGAGGCGGGAAGAATGTGTTAGAGAGCAAGAGAGAGGGCAAGGGAGAGTTTTTAAAATAACTGTGGTGCACAGCGAGGATATGTGCTCCAGGTGATGCTAGATTTCTTTAGAAGGAAGATGTGTCAAAACATAGAGAGCTGCTGACTTCGGAAGTGGGGAACCTGGCTCGAGTCTCAATGTCAGATCTCCCCATGCCTACATTTAAAAAAAACAAGAGGCATAGACATACTGATGTAAATAAAATAAATGGCAAACAGGAACGGAAAGAAAACAAAAAGAGCACAAGAGGTAGAGTGCAAGAAAATGACAGAGGTCCCAAATCAAATGTCAATAGAGAAACCATAGAGGGACCTGGCAAAGCTACAACTTGATTCACTCGAGCGCCGGTCTAAAGTAACTTTACGCTACTCTGGCTGCCATTAACACACTGTTAGCCATTAAAATATGTATTTAAAAAAAATGTATTATGATTTTGTAATATAATCAGTCAAACTTACAATACTAGTAAAATAAAAAGAAAAAAACCAATACAGGCTTAACAGAGCATTCATCTTTACATATTAAAATAAGGAGGCGGAATTACAATTCATATCAGAAATAGTGTAACACAATGCGTTATGGCACCTAATTATGTGAGACATACACTTGAAATACAATATGTCACTCCTCGCAGGATGTTTCCTCAGAATGACGGACCTGAAGATAGTCAGTTAAAATTGTCCAGTAGTCTCTTGGCCAGGATTGTGCAGGAAGTTCCTCCTCATATGTCTTCAGAGTGTCACGACAATAAGCCATATCCTGTAGCCATTTTTTACTAGTCGGATACCGTTTGCTGCCCCAATGCATGGCTATCTCTTGTTTCGCCTACAACCATGCTATTATACTAAATGTGCGTTTTAGCGATCGAACATTGGCGATCAAGCCCAAATAAACATATCTGAGGCGTGCATTCTTGTTTTATTCCCAACATGTCACTCAATAATGTAATAACATCTTCCCAGTATCCTCCAATATAAGGACAGAACCATGTCAAGTGAATGAAATCAGTATTATCTGTACCACATCTCTGGCATCTTGCATCCAGGTGGAGCCCACATTTATACAATTTAATCAGTGTATGATAAGTTTGATGTAAGTATTTATAATGAATGATACGCAGATTACCGTTGGGAGTAAGCCAATCCGTTAATGCACAGCAATTGCTCCATCCCTCATCAGTGAGAGGCGCATCTAGCATTTTGTTCCATCTTTCTAAGGCTTTAGTCGTGTGTCCCTCTAAGTCTTCTTGAAGAAGCACATATAGTTTTGTTACTAGATGTGCACAATGGGGATTAGTTATAATCATTTGCAGGGCTTTTAATGTAGGAGGCTCTTGTGGGAAATTAGGATAGAAATCTTTTATAGCGCTGCGTAGTCTATGATACGTGAATTTAAATAATAGAGATTGATTGCTAATATTTTGAAGTTGGTCATTTTCTATAAATCTGCAGTTACTATATAGATCTTCTATTCTGTCTATTCCTGCCCGCTGCAACAAATCCATGCCTACTGACTGTCTCCTGGGTCACCAAGAGGGCCTAGTGATGTGGCAGTGGCATACAATGGTAACTTAGATGTCAATTTACCCATACGTTGCCATGCTAGGTTCCTGGTTCAAATGGTATTTATTTCGCGTTTATGCACATGGTCGCGTGTATGTTGTTATATATTACGTAATGGGATTGGATGCGGGTCGCCATCTTCAACTGCAATATGTGGCAGATAACGCGTCTGGTGGTAAAACCAGTGGTGTGCGTATTGCACTTGCGCGCACAAATAATAAAGTAGAACATCTGGTACCTTAAATCCACCCCTGGAAAAGGGTAATGTGAGGGCTCGCAGTTTAATGCATGCCTGTTTACCAGCCCAAATGAGTCGAGTAACCACAGTCCATATTTTGCTGAATATTGCCATTGGTGGTGTAATAGAGATATTATTGAAGAGATATAACAGTTCGGGTAAGTAAAATATGTTTTTACACCATTACTGAAGGGTAGGCCCAATGCCACGAAAATATTCACAAAACCAAATCCTTAAATGGATTTTCATTTAAAAGTGTGCCAAGAAAGGTGAGCGTTCCATCAGCACTGGAGGTAACCCAATGACTTCAGGGAATGGAAGCAACAGGAGAGGGAAAGGGAGGGCTAAAATAGACCAGTTAGGCAGAACTATACACACCAGAGGCAGATTGTACCCGTATTAAGAAATAATGGCCTTTTAAGGACTAAAGCTGACTGAACCCATAGCCAGTATTAGTGCTCGAAGCCCAATGGGTAAGCATTTCTGCCACCATCACTGCCCAGATAACCAGTGCCACAACAGCCTTCAATCGCAGCACCCCATAAAGCACTTAAAGTCAGAAAGTGTAACAAATATCTGCAAATTACAAAAATATGTTCAGTGTAAAACAAATCACAATTGGCCACCTCTGTGTTAGTGGCACTATTTACCCCTCACACCAGAAGAACCTGACTCGCTAAGCTCATGAGATTTTCAGTGGAAAAGGGCTCGCTCCCTCCCCGCAGGACAGGGCCCGGGCCACCGTCAGCACCATTGCCCGGCCCAGCCGCCATCTTGGACACGGCACCACGCGGCCGTGCGGCCTCAGCCCGACCCCAACCCTGGGCCTGGCCAGGCCCCGACATCCCGGCACCACCCTCCACCCAGGAGGTGAACGGCCCACTTGGCAGGTCAATGGGAGTACGAAGTGTCGATGGCTCTCCCCCGCCAGGTGCCGAGCACCCCCAGCCTCCTCGGGCGCTGGCTCCACCCCCCTGCTGGGTGTCTGGACTCCCTCATCCCGGACCTCCCGACCTCCAAGAGCGAGGGTCCGGACATCAAAGGGCGCCAGACCTATAACTGAGGCAGCCCCAGGACAGGAAGGCAGTTGTATCCTGGAGTCGAGAGACACCGCGACAAACTCATCCTTGACGGACTGTTGGCGCTGCCACAGCCCTGCCTTGTGAACTATTATCCTGCCTGCTGGCGCTGCCGCGGCCCTCTGCAACCTTCATCCTCGTGGGACCTGCTGGCGCTGCCGCGGCCCTCTGCAACCTGCATTCTCGTGGGACCTGCTGGCGCTGCCGCGGCCCGTTGTAACCTTCATCCTCGTGGGACCTGCTGGCGCTGCCGCGGCCCTTTGCAACCTGCATTCTCGTGGGACCTGCTGGCGCTGCCGCGGCCCATTGTAACCTTCATCCTCGTTGGGACCTGCTGGCGCTGCCGCGGCCCGTGCCACCTACGACCTCTTCGGGACCTGCCGGCGCTGCCGCGGTCTGACCCCTCCGAACACCGAGCTCGAGGATTGTGAGCTATCACCGTTACACACCCGTACCCGTGGGTACCAAGACTGTCCCGCTACCCCCTTCCCTTACTAGAGACTAGAATTGAGAGGATCATCGTGTCCTGATCGCCCTGTATCGTACCACTCTAGTACCCGAAGTGCCTATAAAAGGTGTTACCATAAGCTTTGTGTGGTGTCCATCTGTGGGGGGGAAGTTACCTGTCTGTGCGATCACTGTGCTCGGCCGACCCTCCAGGTCCCCGTCTAACATTGGTGGCTAGCGGTGCGATCCGAACCAACGCGTACCGTACAGACAGTAACTCACCCTACAACTGAAACCACAATGACGACCAAAGAGAGCGGATCGGCGGAGAAGTTCCAGATGGAAAAGCTGGAAGAATACAACCACCGAGAGCTCAAGCAATTTTGCATGGACTTAGGCATTGCTACCACCGGGCTAAGCACAAAAGAAGACTTCAAAAACGCCCTAGAGGCCTGGACAGAGACAAATACCGCAACCCCCCGGGACCCCGCAGCCCCGGAAGTCAACACCACCCGGACGGAGGAACGGAGAACAGGCCCCTCCCATGAAGAGATCCAAGAGCGGGAAAAAATAGATTACACGAGTTAGACTTGGCACGACTCAGATTAGACGGAGAATTGAAACTGGCGGAACAAAAAATAAACTTAGAACACTTACGGCTCAGAGAAGAGCGAGAGGAAAAACAGAGACAGAGAGACCTCGAAGAAAAAAGACTGGCATACGAGCACGAGTGCAAACTAGCGGAGATAGAAATGCGCAAACTGAACAAAAACCTAGGGGTGCCCGAGCAACCGCACTCCCCGGGTCCTACCGAGCAGAAGGTCCACATCCCCAAGGATGTGGTCCGAGAATATCACCGGAACGACGACATACAGCAGTGGTTCAAGGCCTATGAGATTGCCATGACCGCCCACCGGGTCGCTCGAAGTGACTGGGGAGCCGGTCTATGGGGGAGATTCGTCAACGAGGGTCGTGATGCCCTGCTGCAGCTTCCGGACCATCAAATGACGTCCTATGACCACATGAAGGCCGCCCTCCTCAGTCGATATGGACTTACACCCGAAATGTATCGCCAGAGGTTCCGCAACTGCACCAGGATCCCAGGTACGACGTGGTTGGAATACGTGAACTATTTCAGCCGAGCCTTCGAGGGGTGGATCAAGGGTAACAACGTAACCACTTACGAACAACTCTTCAATCTCATTGTGTGGGAGCACCTCTCCAACAACTGCTTTGTCGAGCTCAGGCAGCACCTCCTCGACAGTAAATTAACTGAACCCCGGCAGCTCGCCACCGAGGCTGACCGGTGGGAGAGCACCCGAGTGGCCCGGAGTGGGCCGAACGAGCAGAACAGAACCAACCAAGGTCACCATCGTCCCCGAGGAGGAGGAGGAGGCCCGGGCCGGGGCAGAGACGCCGCCCCGGCCGCACCCACTAACGCCACCCCGGCCCCAGCAGGCCGGGGAAACCCCCCGATGCGCCCGGGGTTCCGAGCTAACGTGACGTGTCATCGATGCCAGCGAGTCGGCCACTATGCCAGTGACCCGACCTGCCCGAAGAACCAGGCCCCCGGGCCCCGCCAGATGGCGGCCGCCGCCCTGGGAGAAGAACAAGTCTCCGAAGACACGGAGACCTATGAGTCGGAGCAGTTCGAGTGGGAACCCGCCGCCATGACCCTGGCATGCCTAGGAGGAAGAGACATGGTCCCGCGGACTCCCCTGCCCGCCAACACTCGGAAGTACAGCCAATGGGTGAGCATCAATGGGCGCAAGGCCGAGGCCCTGCGTGACACCGGGGCCAGTGTGACGGCCGTCCGCTGTCACCTGGTGACCCCAGAACAAATCCTACCAAACGTACTTTGCCCCGTCCGATCGGCAGATAACTCGGAGAGCCTGTGTCGGATGGCCTGCGTCCCCTTCGAATGGGGAGGAGTGTCCGGCATGCTGAAAGTAACTGTCCGTGACGATGCCCCCGTAGACTGCCTCCTGGGGAACGATCTCGAGAGCTCCCCGTGGGCCGCTGTGGAAAGAAGAGAGCATCTGGGGATGTTGGGTCTCCCGGACTGGGCGTGCGTAACCACCCGGTCCATGGCCACCCGCACCATCCCTAGACCAGAAGAACCAGAATGGGCAGCACCTCCGCCCTCGATCACTCCAGAAGAAGACTTCCTCCAGACCGACCACCCGGACCCCACCCCAGAGGGGTCCACACAGCCCCCCGAGCTTCCCGACCTGGCTCAGTGGCGTCAAGAAGGGGGGCCCACCCAGGAACAATTCCGGCAGGAGCAAAAGACCTGCCCCTCCCTCGAGGGATTGCGACAGCAAGCGCTCGCCCAGAGCCAAGGAGACACCACCGGGGCCCACTGGGTTTATTGGGACAATGATCTCTTGCACAGCGAACAGAAAATCGCAGAACTGGGGGCCGGGCGAGTGCTGGTGGTGCCCCTCCACTTCAGAGACTTCCTGTTGAACCTAGCCCATGATGTCCCCCTGGCCGGGCACCTGGGCCAAGACAAGACCTACCACCGCCTGGTGACTCACTTTTTTTGGCCCAAAATGAGAAATGACGTATCCAACCATTGCCGGTCCTGCCCGACCTGCCAGGCCAGTGGGAAGAGCGGCCGCAAACTCAAGGCACCCCTACAACCATTCCCCGTGGTGACCACCCCGTTCGAAAGGGTGGGAATAGACATTGTGGGGCCCCTGGACCCCCGAACAGCACAGGGACATCGCTTCATCCTGGTCCTAGTGGATCACGCTACCCGCTATCCTGAAGCGGTCCCCCTTCGTACGATAACAGCCCCAGTAGTGGGTCGAGCCTTGATGGGGATCTTCTCTCGAGTGGGCTTCCCCCGGGAAGTCGTCAGCGACAGGGGTACGAACTTTATCTCAAAATACATGAAGTCCCTCTGGCAACAGTGTGGGGTCACCTACCGATTCACGACCCCCTATCACCCTCAAGGGAACGGACTGGTTGAGCGATTCAACCGCACGCTCAAAGGGATGATTGGGGGGTTGGAGGAGCCCCTCCGTCGCCAGTGGGATGTGCTACTACCGTGCCTTCTCTTTGCCTACCGAGAAGTCCCCCAGAAGTCCCTCGGCTTCAGCCCTTTCGAACTCTTGTATGGACACCCGGTGCGAGGCCCGCTCAGCCTAGTCAAAGAAGGCTGGGAAATGCCCCCTCTAAAGAACACTCCAGATGTTTTCAAGTATCTCCTAACCCTCCGCAACCAGACCAGAAGGTTCAGAGAGATGGCAAAAGCAAACCTGGAGGCCAGTCAGGAGGACATGAAAAGGTGGTACGATCAAAATGCATCCTCCATCGAATTTGAACCCGGCCAACAAGTGTGGGTAATGTCTCCTACCGAACCATGCGCCCTGCAAGACAAATGGACGGGGCCCTTCCAAGTAATCGAGCGCAAGAGCCCTGTCACCTATCTCATCGATATGGAATCTTCCCGAAACCCTCTCCGGGTCCTCCACGCTAATAGACTGAAACCCCACTTTGTACGCTCCGAACTCAGTCTCCTGATGGCAACCGACAATGGAACCGAGGAGGACTCCGAACCCCTTCCTGACCTCCTACGGTCACGGGAGAAGGACGGCTCCGTGGACGGGGTCCGACTCTCGGAGGCCCTCACCCTGGAACAGCGCCAAGACTGCCGAGTCCTCCTGCTCCAGTTCTCCACCCTGTTCTCCCTCACCCCAGGGGTCTCCCCCTGGTGCTTACATGACGTGGACACTGGAGACAGTCCCCCTATCCGCCATCGGGCCTACCGCGTACCAGATCGGGTACGGGCCTGCATCCAAGAGGAGGTGGCCAAGATGCTCACACTCGGGATCATCGAGCCCTCAGACAGCCCCTGGGCCAGCCCAGTGGTACTGGTCCCCAAAGCGGCCGCCCCCGGCGCCACGCCGGAGCTCCGGTTCTGCGTCGACTACCGGGGCTTGAATGCGGTCACCAGAACAGACGCACACCCCATCCCCCGAGCAGATGAACTAATCGACCGCATGGGAGCTGCCCGCTACCTCAGCATCTTCGACCTGACAGCGGGCTACTGGCAGATCGGTCTCACACCCCGGGCCCAAGAACGATCGGCATTCTCTACCCCTGATGGCCACTATCACTTCAAGGTCATGCCATTCGGCATGAAGAATGCGCCAGCAACATTTCAGCGGCTAGTAAACCAGGTCCTGGCAGGACTCGAAGGATTCAGCGCCGCCTACCTGGACGATATCGCTGTGTACAGCCACCACTGGTCCGACCACCTCCACCACCTCCGAGAGGTGCTACAGGCCCTCCAACGAGCTGGCCTCACGATCAAGGCCAGCAAATGCCAAATTGGCCAGGGGTCCGTGACCTATCTCGGGCACCAGGTGGGAAGCGGTCTGGTGGCCCCTCTGCAACTCAAGATCGCTGCCATCCAGTCGTGGCAGTCCCCCATCACCCAGACCGAGGTCCGCGCCTTCTTGGGACTCACAGGCTACTACCGACGGTTCGTGAGGGACTATGGCAGCATCGTAGGGCCCCTCACGGAACTCACCTCTAAAAACCAACCCAAGGAGGTCAACTGGACCCCAGACTGTCAAGCGGCCTTCCTGAAGCTGAAGGCCGCCATGTGCTCCGCCCCGGTGCTCCAGGCCCCCGACTACAGCCGGGAATTTATCGTCCAAACAGATGCCTCCGACCACGGCGTTGGGGCAGTCCTTTCCCAGCTGAACCCCGAAGGACTTGACCAGCCAGTGGCTTTCATCAGCAGACGGCTCCTGGCCCGAGAACGACGCTGGAGCACCATCGAGAGGGAGGCCTTCGCCGTGGTGTGGGCCCTCAAAAAGCTCCGGCCTTATCTCTTCGGCACCCACTTCCGGGTCCAGACCGATCATCGACCCCTGCAATGGCTCATGCAGATGCGGGGGGAAAACCCGAAACTACTACGTTGGTCCATCTCCCTGCAGGGGATGGACTTCACTGTGGAACATCGACCCGGCCAAGACCACGCCAACGCGGATGGCCTGTCCCGCTTTTTCCGCCTCGACGAGGAAAGTCCCCAAGAAGATGGGTGACTCTCCCCGCCTTCAGCTGGGGGGGACGCATGTTGGACAGGCCACATGAAGGGCTCGCTCCCTCCCCGCAGGACAGGGCCCGGGCCACCGTCAGCACCATTGCCCGGCCCAGCCGCCATCTTGGACACGGCACCACGCGGCCGTGCGGCCTCAGCCCGACCCCAACCCTGGGCCTGGCCAGGCCCCGACATCCCGGCACCACCCTCCACCCAGGAGGTGAACGGCCCACTTGGCAGGTCAATGGGAGTACGAAGTGTCGATGGCTCTCCCCCGCCAGGTGCCGAGCACCCCCAGCCTCCTCGGGCGCTGGCTCCACCCCCCTGCTGGGTGTCTGGACTCCCTCATCCCGGACCTCCCGACCTCCAAGAGCGAGGGTCCGGACATCAAAGGGCGCCAGACCTATAACTGAGGCAGCCCCAGGACAGGAAGGCAGTTGTATCCTGGAGTCGAGAGACACCGCGACGAACTCATCCTTGACGGACTGTTGGCGCTGCCACAGCCCTGCCTTGTGAACTATTATCCTGCCTGCTGGCGCTGCCGCGGCCCTCTGCAACCTTCATCCTCGTGGGACCTGCTGGCGCTGCCGCGGCCCTCTGCAACCTGCATTCTCGTGGGACCTGCTGGCGCTGCCGCGGCCCGTTGTAACCTTCATCCTCGTGGGACCTGCTGGCGCTGCCGCGGCCCTTTGCAACCTGCATTCTCGTGGGACCTGCTGGCGCTGCCGCGGCCCATTGTAACCTTCATCCTCGTTGGGACCTGCTGGCGCTGCCGCGGCCCGTGCCACCTACGACCTCTTCGGGACCTGCCGGCGCTGCCGCGGTCTGACCCCTCCGAACACCGAGCTCGAGGATTGTGAGCTATCACCGTTACACACCCGTACCCGTGGGTACCAAGACTGTCCCGCTACCCCCTTCCCTTACTAGAGACTAGAATTGAGAGGATCATCGTGTCCTGATCGCCCTGTATCGTACCACTCTAGTACCCGAAGTGCCTATAAAAGGTGTTACCATAAGCTTTGTGTGGTGTCCATCTGTGGGGGGGAAGTTACCTGTCTGTGCGATCACTGTGCTCGGCCGACCCTCCAGGTCCCCGTCTAACAGTCATCCAGTAACCTATATGTCCAGAAGTTAACTACTGCAGAACTTAACTACACTGTGGCCGAAAAAGAACTATTGGCTATAATTGGGGCTTTTAAAGACTGGAGAAAATATCTATTAGGGGGCTTAACCGTATGGTAACTGTGTATTCAGATAATCAGAACCTTCGATTCATGAAGTTCGCTCATCAGCTCTCTCCGTGACAGCTTGGATGGATGTAATCTTTTGTGGATATTGACTTTGTAGTGACCTTTCGCCCTGGATGCAACAACAAGAAGCATTGGTAATGTCAATAGGTCTCGTATTTGCAAGAGTTAGAGCTACTGGCATTTTAAATGACAATGTCTTTTACCATTGTGCTTTGGTTTGGAGTGGAATGGATGTATGTGGTGTGGAGTGAAATAAGTGAGTTGGATTGGAATTGCTAGTTGTGGATTTGTGTGGTTTGGAGTGCCTTTATGTAGTGTAATTATGTGGCCTGGCAGAAAGATAGGAGTGAAAGCTGTTTAGAATAGATGGACAGGAAGATAGAGAGGGATAGGTAGTTTGTGTATGAAGTGCTGAATGAACCCCAGACAGAGGAGCAGAAAGAGTGTGTGAGAAAGAGAGAAAGAAGGGGAGAGCAGGCGAGAGATGCATAAAGAGGGAGCACCTGTGTAAGCAGAAGACACCCCAAGAAGAGAGGAGAGTATGGGATTGAGGGATGGAAACATTGAAAAGGCACAGGAAGGAAACTGTACTCATAGAGCTGAGGTCAACCACATCAGAGAGGCGGGAAGAATGTGTTAGAGAGCAAGAGAGAGGGCAAGGGAGAGTTTTTAAAATAACTGTGGTGCACAGCGAGGATATGTGCTCCAGGTGATGCTAGATTTCTTTAGAAGGAAGATGTGTCAAAACATAGAGAGCTGCTGACTTCGGAAGTGGGGAACCTGGCTCGAGTCTCAATGTCAGATCTCCCCATGCCTACATTTAAAAAAAACAAGAGGCATAGACATACTGATGTAAATAAAATAAATGGCAAACAGGAACGGAAAGAAAACAAAAAGAGCACAAGAGGTAGAGTGCAAGAAAATGACAGAGGTCCCAAATCAAATGTCAATAGAGAAACCATAGAGGGACCTGGCAAAGCTACAACTTGATTCACTCGAGCGCCGGTCTAAAGTAACTTTACGCTACTCTGGCTGCCATTAACACACTGTTAGCCATTAAAATATGTATTTAAAAAAAATGTATTATGATTTTGTAATATAATCAGTCAAACTTACAATACTAGTAAAATAAAAAGAAAAAAACCAATACAGGCTTAACAGAGCATTCATCTTTACATATTAAAATAAGGAGGCGGAATTACAATTCATATCAGAAATAGTGTAACACAATGCGTTATGGCACCTAATTATGTGAGACATACACTTGAAATACAATATGTCACTCCTCGCAGGATGTTTCCTCAGAATGACGGACCTGAAGATAGTCAGTTAAAATTGTCCAGTAGTCTCTTGGCCAGGATTGTGCAGGAAGTTCCTCCTCATATGTCTTCAGAGTGTCACGACAATAAGCCATATCCTGTAGCCATTTTTTACTAGTCGGATACCGTTTGCTGCCCCAATGCATGGCTATCTCTTGTTTCGCCTACAACCATGCTATTATACTAAATGTGCGTTTTAGCGATCGAACATTGGCGATCAAGCCCAAATAAACATATCTGAGGCGTGCATTCTTGTTTTATTCCCAACATGTCACTCAATAATGTAATAACATCTTCCCAGTATCCTCCAATATAAGGACAGAACCATGTCAAGTGAATGAAATCAGTATTATCTGTACCACATCTCTGGCATCTTGCATCCAGGTGGAGCCCACATTTATACAATTTAATCAGTGTATGATAAGTTTGATGTAAGTATTTATAATGAATGATACGCAGATTACCGTTGGGAGTAAGCCAATCCGTTAATGCACAGCAATTGCTCCATCCCTCATCAGTGAGAGGCGCATCTAGCATTTTGTTCCATCTTTCTAAGGCTTTAGTCGTGTGTCCCTCTAAGTCTTCTTGAAGAAGCACATATAGTTTTGTTACTAGATGTGCACAATGGGGATTAGTTATAATCATTTGCAGGGCTTTTAATGTAGGAGGCTCTTGTGGGAAATTAGGATAGAAATCTTTTATAGCGCTGCGTAGTCTATGATACGTGAATTTAAATAATAGAGATTGATTGCTAATATTTTGAAGTTGGTCATTTTCTATAAATCTGCAGTTACTATATAGATCTTCTATTCTGTCTATTCCTGCCCGCTGCAACAAATCCATGCCTACTGACTGTCTCCTGGGTCACCAAGAGGGCCTAGTGATGTGGCAGTGGCATACAATGGTAACTTAGATGTCAATTTACCCATACGTTGCCATGCTAGGTTCCTGGTTCAAATGGTATTTATTTCGCGTTTATGCACATGGTCGCGTGTATGTTGTTATATATTACGTAATGGGATTGGATGCGGGTCGCCATCTTCAACTGCAATATGTGGCAGATAACGCGTCTGGTGGTAAAACCAGTGGTGTGCGTATTGCACTTGCGCGCACAAATAATAAAGTAGAACATCTGGTACCTTAAATCCACCCCTGGAAAAGGGTAATGTGAGGGCTCGCAGTTTAATGCATGCCTGTTTACCAGCCCAAATGAGTCGAGTAACCACAGTCCATATTTTGCTGAATATTGCCATTGGTGGTGTAATAGAGATATTATTGAAGAGATATAACAGTTCGGGTAAGTAAAATATGTTTTTACACCATTACTGAAGGGTAGGCCCAATGCCACGAAAATATTCACAAAACCAAATCCTTAAATGGATTTTCATTTAAAAGTGTGCCAAGAAAGGTGAGCGTTCCATCAGCACTGGAGGTAACCCAATGACTTCAGGGAATGGAAGCAACAGGAGAGGGAAAGGGAGGGCTAAAATAGACCAGTTAGGCAGAACTATACACACCAGAGGCAGATTGTACCCGTATTAAGAAATAATGGCCTTTTAAGGACTAAAGCTGACTGAACCCATAGCCAGTATTAGTGCTCGAAGCCCAATGGGTAAGCATTTCTGCCACCATCACTGCCCAGATAACCAGTGCCACAACAGCCTTCAATCGCAGCACCCCATAAAGCACTTAAAGTCAGAAAGTGTAACAAATATCTGCAAATTACAAAAATATGTTCAGTGTAAAACAAATCACAATTGGCCACCTCTGTGTTAGTGGCACTATTTACCCCTCACACCAGAAGAACCTGACTCGCTAAGCTCATGAGATTTTCAGTGGAAAAGGGCTCGCTCCCTCCCCGCAGGACAGGGCCCGGGCCACCGTCAGCACCATTGCCCGGCCCAGCCGCCATCTTGGACACGGCACCACGCGGCCGTGCGGCCTCAGCCCGACCCCAACCCTGGGCCTGGCCAGGCCCCGACATCCCGGCACCACCCTCCACCCAGGAGGTGAACGGCCCACTTGGCAGGTCAATGGGAGTACGAAGTGTCGATGGCTCTCCCCCGCCAGGTGCCGAGCACCCCCAGCCTCCTCGGGCGCTGGCTCCACCCCCCTGCTGGGTGTCTGGACTCCCTCATCCCGGACCTCCCGACCTCCAAGAGCGAGGGTCCGGACATCAAAGGGCGCCAGACCTATAACTGAGGCAGCCCCAGGACAGGAAGGCAGTTGTATCCTGGAGTCGAGAGACACCGCGACAAACTCATCCTTGACGGACTGTTGGCGCTGCCACAGCCCTGCCTTGTGAACTATTATCCTGCCTGCTGGCGCTGCCGCGGCCCTCTGCAACCTTCATCCTCGTGGGACCTGCTGGCGCTGCCGCGGCCCTCTGCAACCTGCATTCTCGTGGGACCTGCTGGCGCTGCCGCGGCCCGTTGTAACCTTCATCCTCGTGGGACCTGCTGGCGCTGCCGCGGCCCTTTGCAACCTGCATTCTCGTGGGACCTGCTGGCGCTGCCGCGGCCCATTGTAACCTTCATCCTCGTTGGGACCTGCTGGCGCTGCCGCGGCCCGTGCCACCTACGACCTCTTCGGGACCTGCCGGCGCTGCCGCGGTCTGACCCCTCCGAACACCGAGCTCGAGGATTGTGAGCTATCACCGTTACACACCCGTACCCGTGGGTACCAAGACTGTCCCGCTACCCCCTTCCCTTACTAGAGACTAGAATTGAGAGGATCATCGTGTCCTGATCGCCCTGTATCGTACCACTCTAGTACCCGAAGTGCCTATAAAAGGTGTTACCATAAGCTTTGTGTGGTGTCCATCTGTGGGGGGGAAGTTACCTGTCTGTGCGATCACTGTGCTCGGCCGACCCTCCAGGTCCCCGTCTAACATTGGTGGCTAGCGGTGCGATCCGAACCAACGCGTACCGTACAGACAGTAACTCACCCTACAACTGAAACCACAATGACGACCAAAGAGAGCGGATCGGCGGAGAAGTTCCAGATGGAAAAGCTGGAAGAATACAACCACCGAGAGCTCAAGCAATTTTGCATGGACTTAGGCATTGCTACCACCGGGCTAAGCACAAAAGAAGACTTCAAAAACGCCCTAGAGGCCTGGACAGAGACAAATACCGCAACCCCCCGGGACCCCGCAGCCCCGGAAGTCAACACCACCCGGACGGAGGAACGGAGAACAGGCCCCTCCCATGAAGAGATCCAAGAGCGGGAAAAAATAGATTACACGAGTTAGACTTGGCACGACTCAGATTAGACGGAGAATTGAAACTGGCGGAACAAAAAATAAACTTAGAACACTTACGGCTCAGAGAAGAGCGAGAGGAAAAACAGAGACAGAGAGACCTCGAAGAAAAAAGACTGGCATACGAGCACGAGTGCAAACTAGCGGAGATAGAAATGCGCAAACTGAACAAAAACCTAGGGGTGCCCGAGCAACCGCACTCCCCGGGTCCTACCGAGCAGAAGGTCCACATCCCCAAGGATGTGGTCCGAGAATATCACCGGAACGACGACATACAGCAGTGGTTCAAGGCCTATGAGATTGCCATGACCGCCCACCGGGTCGCTCGAAGTGACTGGGGAGCCGGTCTATGGGGGAGATTCGTCAACGAGGGTCGTGATGCCCTGCTGCAGCTTCCGGACCATCAAATGACGTCCTATGACCACATGAAGGCCGCCCTCCTCAGTCGATATGGACTTACACCCGAAATGTATCGCCAGAGGTTCCGCAACTGCACCAGGATCCCAGGTACGACGTGGTTGGAATACGTGAACTATTTCAGCCGAGCCTTCGAGGGGTGGATCAAGGGTAACAACGTAACCACTTACGAACAACTCTTCAATCTCATTGTGTGGGAGCACCTCTCCAACAACTGCTTTGTCGAGCTCAGGCAGCACCTCCTCGACAGTAAATTAACTGAACCCCGGCAGCTCGCCACCGAGGCTGACCGGTGGGAGAGCACCCGAGTGGCCCGGAGTGGGCCGAACGAGCAGAACAGAACCAACCAAGGTCACCATCGTCCCCGAGGAGGAGGAGGAGGCCCGGGCCGGGGCAGAGACGCCGCCCCGGCCGCACCCACTAACGCCACCCCGGCCCCAGCAGGCCGGGGAAACCCCCCGATGCGCCCGGGGTTCCGAGCTAACGTGACGTGTCATCGATGCCAGCGAGTCGGCCACTATGCCAGTGACCCGACCTGCCCGAAGAACCAGGCCCCCGGGCCCCGCCAGATGGCGGCCGCCGCCCTGGGAGAAGAACAAGTCTCCGAAGACACGGAGACCTATGAGTCGGAGCAGTTCGAGTGGGAACCCGCCGCCATGACCCTGGCATGCCTAGGAGGAAGAGACATGGTCCCGCGGACTCCCCTGCCCGCCAACACTCGGAAGTACAGCCAATGGGTGAGCATCAATGGGCGCAAGGCCGAGGCCCTGCGTGACACCGGGGCCAGTGTGACGGCCGTCCGCTGTCACCTGGTGACCCCAGAACAAATCCTACCAAACGTACTTTGCCCCGTCCGATCGGCAGATAACTCGGAGAGCCTGTGTCGGATGGCCTGCGTCCCCTTCGAATGGGGAGGAGTGTCCGGCATGCTGAAAGTAACTGTCCGTGACGATGCCCCCGTAGACTGCCTCCTGGGGAACGATCTCGAGAGCTCCCCGTGGGCCGCTGTGGAAAGAAGAGAGCATCTGGGGATGTTGGGTCTCCCGGACTGGGCGTGCGTAACCACCCGGTCCATGGCCACCCGCACCATCCCTAGACCAGAAGAACCAGAATGGGCAGCACCTCCGCCCTCGATCACTCCAGAAGAAGACTTCCTCCAGACCGACCACCCGGACCCCACCCCAGAGGGGTCCACACAGCCCCCCGAGCTTCCCGACCTGGCTCAGTGGCGTCAAGAAGGGGGGCCCACCCAGGAACAATTCCGGCAGGAGCAAAAGACCTGCCCCTCCCTCGAGGGATTGCGACAGCAAGCGCTCGCCCAGAGCCAAGGAGACACCACCGGGGCCCACTGGGTTTATTGGGACAATGATCTCTTGCACAGCGAACAGAAAATCGCAGAACTGGGGGCCGGGCGAGTGCTGGTGGTGCCCCTCCACTTCAGAGACTTCCTGTTGAACCTAGCCCATGATGTCCCCCTGGCCGGGCACCTGGGCCAAGACAAGACCTACCACCGCCTGGTGACTCACTTTTTTTGGCCCAAAATGAGAAATGACGTATCCAACCATTGCCGGTCCTGCCCGACCTGCCAGGCCAGTGGGAAGAGCGGCCGCAAACTCAAGGCACCCCTACAACCATTCCCCGTGGTGACCACCCCGTTCGAAAGGGTGGGAATAGACATTGTGGGGCCCCTGGACCCCCGAACAGCACAGGGACATCGCTTCATCCTGGTCCTAGTGGATCACGCTACCCGCTATCCTGAAGCGGTCCCCCTTCGTACGATAACAGCCCCAGTAGTGGGTCGAGCCTTGATGGGGATCTTCTCTCGAGTGGGCTTCCCCCGGGAAGTCGTCAGCGACAGGGGTACGAACTTTATCTCAAAATACATGAAGTCCCTCTGGCAACAGTGTGGGGTCACCTACCGATTCACGACCCCCTATCACCCTCAAGGGAACGGACTGGTTGAGCGATTCAACCGCACGCTCAAAGGGATGATTGGGGGGTTGGAGGAGCCCCTCCGTCGCCAGTGGGATGTGCTACTACCGTGCCTTCTCTTTGCCTACCGAGAAGTCCCCCAGAAG
Organism: Lissotriton helveticus; assembly: GCF_964261635.1. Classification (NCBI taxonomy): domain Eukaryota; kingdom Metazoa; phylum Chordata; class Amphibia; order Caudata; family Salamandridae; genus Lissotriton; species Lissotriton helveticus. The sequence goes on along the minus strand of NC_136059.1, from coordinate 1,218,317,655 downwards.
TCCCTCGGCTTCAGCCCTTTCGAACTCTTGTATGGACACCCGGTGCGAGGCCCGCTCAGCCTAGTCAAAGAAGGCTGGGAAATGCCCCCTCTAAAGAACACTCCAGATGTTTTCAAGTATCTCCTAACCCTCCGCAACCAGACCAGAAGGTTCAGAGAGATGGCAAAAGCAAACCTGGAGGCCAGTCAGGAGGACATGAAAAGGTGGTACGATCAAAATGCATCCTCCATCGAATTTGAACCCGGCCAACAAGTGTGGGTAATGTCTCCTACCGAACCATGCGCCCTGCAAGACAAATGGACGGGGCCCTTCCAAGTAATCGAGCGCAAGAGCCCTGTCACCTATCTCATCGATATGGAATCTTCCCGAAACCCTCTCCGGGTCCTCCACGCTAATAGACTGAAACCCCACTTTGTACGCTCCGAACTCAGTCTCCTGATGGCAACCGACAATGGAACCGAGGAGGACTCCGAACCCCTTCCTGACCTCCTACGGTCACGGGAGAAGGACGGCTCCGTGGACGGGGTCCGACTCTCGGAGGCCCTCACCCTGGAACAGCGCCAAGACTGCCGAGTCCTCCTGCTCCAGTTCTCCACCCTGTTCTCCCTCACCCCAGGGGTCTCCCCCTGGTGCTTACATGACGTGGACACTGGAGACAGTCCCCCTATCCGCCATCGGGCCTACCGCGTACCAGATCGGGTACGGGCCTGCATCCAAGAGGAGGTGGCCAAGATGCTCACACTCGGGATCATCGAGCCCTCAGACAGCCCCTGGGCCAGCCCAGTGGTACTGGTCCCCAAAGCGGCCGCCCCCGGCGCCACGCCGGAGCTCCGGTTCTGCGTCGACTACCGGGGCTTGAATGCGGTCACCAGAACAGACGCACACCCCATCCCCCGAGCAGATGAACTAATCGACCGCATGGGAGCTGCCCGCTACCTCAGCATCTTCGACCTGACAGCGGGCTACTGGCAGATCGGTCTCACACCCCGGGCCCAAGAACGATCGGCATTCTCTACCCCTGATGGCCACTATCACTTCAAGGTCATGCCATTCGGCATGAAGAATGCGCCAGCAACATTTCAGCGGCTAGTAAACCAGGTCCTGGCAGGACTCGAAGGATTCAGCGCCGCCTACCTGGACGATATCGCTGTGTACAGCCACCACTGGTCCGACCACCTCCACCACCTCCGAGAGGTGCTACAGGCCCTCCAACGAGCTGGCCTCACGATCAAGGCCAGCAAATGCCAAATTGGCCAGGGGTCCGTGACCTATCTCGGGCACCAGGTGGGAAGCGGTCTGGTGGCCCCTCTGCAACTCAAGATCGCTGCCATCCAGTCGTGGCAGTCCCCCATCACCCAGACCGAGGTCCGCGCCTTCTTGGGACTCACAGGCTACTACCGACGGTTCGTGAGGGACTATGGCAGCATCGTAGGGCCCCTCACGGAACTCACCTCTAAAAACCAACCCAAGGAGGTCAACTGGACCCCAGACTGTCAAGCGGCCTTCCTGAAGCTGAAGGCCGCCATGTGCTCCGCCCCGGTGCTCCAGGCCCCCGACTACAGCCGGGAATTTATCGTCCAAACAGATGCCTCCGACCACGGCGTTGGGGCAGTCCTTTCCCAGCTGAACCCCGAAGGACTTGACCAGCCAGTGGCTTTCATCAGCAGACGGCTCCTGGCCCGAGAACGACGCTGGAGCACCATCGAGAGGGAGGCCTTCGCCGTGGTGTGGGCCCTCAAAAAGCTCCGGCCTTATCTCTTCGGCACCCACTTCCGGGTCCAGACCGATCATCGACCCCTGCAATGGCTCATGCAGATGCGGGGGGAAAACCCGAAACTACTACGTTGGTCCATCTCCCTGCAGGGGATGGACTTCACTGTGGAACATCGACCCGGCCAAGACCACGCCAACGCGGATGGCCTGTCCCGCTTTTTCCGCCTCGACGAGGAAAGTCCCCAAGAAGATGGGTGACTCTCCCCGCCTTCAGCTGGGGGGGACGCATGTTGGACAGGCCACATGAAGGGCTCGCTCCCTCCCCGCAGGACAGGGCCCGGGCCACCGTCAGCACCATTGCCCGGCCCAGCCGCCATCTTGGACACGGCACCACGCGGCCGTGCGGCCTCAGCCCGACCCCAACCCTGGGCCTGGCCAGGCCCCGACATCCCGGCACCACCCTCCACCCAGGAGGTGAACGGCCCACTTGGCAGGTCAATGGGAGTACGAAGTGTCGATGGCTCTCCCCCGCCAGGTGCCGAGCACCCCCAGCCTCCTCGGGCGCTGGCTCCACCCCCCTGCTGGGTGTCTGGACTCCCTCATCCCGGACCTCCCGACCTCCAAGAGCGAGGGTCCGGACATCAAAGGGCGCCAGACCTATAACTGAGGCAGCCCCAGGACAGGAAGGCAGTTGTATCCTGGAGTCGAGAGACACCGCGACGAACTCATCCTTGACGGACTGTTGGCGCTGCCACAGCCCTGCCTTGTGAACTATTATCCTGCCTGCTGGCGCTGCCGCGGCCCTCTGCAACCTTCATCCTCGTGGGACCTGCTGGCGCTGCCGCGGCCCTCTGCAACCTGCATTCTCGTGGGACCTGCTGGCGCTGCCGCGGCCCGTTGTAACCTTCATCCTCGTGGGACCTGCTGGCGCTGCCGCGGCCCTTTGCAACCTGCATTCTCGTGGGACCTGCTGGCGCTGCCGCGGCCCATTGTAACCTTCATCCTCGTTGGGACCTGCTGGCGCTGCCGCGGCCCGTGCCACCTACGACCTCTTCGGGACCTGCCGGCGCTGCCGCGGTCTGACCCCTCCGAACACCGAGCTCGAGGATTGTGAGCTATCACCGTTACACACCCGTACCCGTGGGTACCAAGACTGTCCCGCTACCCCCTTCCCTTACTAGAGACTAGAATTGAGAGGATCATCGTGTCCTGATCGCCCTGTATCGTACCACTCTAGTACCCGAAGTGCCTATAAAAGGTGTTACCATAAGCTTTGTGTGGTGTCCATCTGTGGGGGGGAAGTTACCTGTCTGTGCGATCACTGTGCTCGGCCGACCCTCCAGGTCCCCGTCTAACAGTCATCCAGTAACCTATATGTCCAGAAGTTAACTACTGCAGAACTTAACTACACTGTGGCCGAAAAAGAACTATTGGCTATAATTGGGGCTTTTAAAGACTGGAGAAAATATCTATTAGGGGGCTTAACCGTATGGTAACTGTGTATTCAGATAATCAGAACCTTCGATTCATGAAGTTCGCTCATCAGCTCTCTCCGTGACAGCTTGGATGGATGTAATCTTTTGTGGATATTGACTTTGTAGTGACCTTTCGCCCTGGATGCAACAACAAGAAGCATTGGTAATGTCAATAGGTCTCGTATTTGCAAGAGTTAGAGCTACTGGCATTTTAAATGACAATGTCTTTTACCATTGTGCTTTGGTTTGGAGTGGAATGGATGTATGTGGTGTGGAGTGAAATAAGTGAGTTGGATTGGAATTGCTAGTTGTGGATTTGTGTGGTTTGGAGTGCCTTTATGTAGTGTAATTATGTGGCCTGGCAGAAAGATAGGAGTGAAAGCTGTTTAGAATAGATGGACAGGAAGATAGAGAGGGATAGGTAGTTTGTGTATGAAGTGCTGAATGAACCCCAGACAGAGGAGCAGAAAGAGTGTGTGAGAAAGAGAGAAAGAAGGGGAGAGCAGGCGAGAGATGCATAAAGAGGGAGCACCTGTGTAAGCAGAAGACACCCCAAGAAGAGAGGAGAGTATGGGATTGAGGGATGGAAACATTGAAAAGGCACAGGAAGGAAACTGTACTCATAGAGCTGAGGTCAACCACATCAGAGAGGCGGGAAGAATGTGTTAGAGAGCAAGAGAGAGGGCAAGGGAGAGTTTTTAAAATAACTGTGGTGCACAGCGAGGATATGTGCTCCAGGTGATGCTAGATTTCTTTAGAAGGAAGATGTGTCAAAACATAGAGAGCTGCTGACTTCGGAAGTGGGGAACCTGGCTCGAGTCTCAATGTCAGATCTCCCCATGCCTACATTTAAAAAAAACAAGAGGCATAGACATACTGATGTAAATAAAATAAATGGCAAACAGGAACGGAAAGAAAACAAAAAGAGCACAAGAGGTAGAGTGCAAGAAAATGACAGAGGTCCCAAATCAAATGTCAATAGAGAAACCATAGAGGGACCTGGCAAAGCTACAACTTGATTCACTCGAGCGCCGGTCTAAAGTAACTTTACGCTACTCTGGCTGCCATTAACACACTGTTAGCCATTAAAATATGTATTTAAAAAAAATGTATTATGATTTTGTAATATAATCAGTCAAACTTACAATACTAGTAAAATAAAAAGAAAAAAACCAATACAGGCTTAACAGAGCATTCATCTTTACATATTAAAATAAGGAGGCGGAATTACAATTCATATCAGAAATAGTGTAACACAATGCGTTATGGCACCTAATTATGTGAGACATACACTTGAATTACAATATGTCACTCCTCGCAGGATGTTTCCTCAGAATGACGGACCTGAAGATAGTCAGTTAAAATTGTCCAGTAGTCTCTTGGCCAGGATTGTGCAGGAAGTTCCTCCTCATATGTCTTCAGAGTGTCACGACAATAAGCCATATCCTGTAGCCATTTTTTACTAGTCGGATACCGTTTGCTGCCCCAATGCATGGCTATCTCTTGTTTCGCCTACAACCATGCTATTATACTAAATGTGCGTTTTAGCGATCGAACATTGGCGATCAAGCCCAAATAAACATATCTGAGGCGTGCATTCTTGTTTTATTCCCAACATGTCACTCAATAATGTAATAACATCTTCCCAGTATCCTCCAATATAAGGACAGAACCATGTCAAGTGAATGAAATCAGTATTATCTGTACCACATCTCTGGCATCTTGCATCCAGGTGGAGCCCACATTTATACAATTTAATCAGTGTATGATAAGTTTGATGTAAGTATTTATAATGAATGATACGCAGATTACCGTTGGGAGTAAGCCAATCCGTTAATGCACAGCAATTGCTCCATCCCTCATCAGTGAGAGGCGCATCTAGCATTTTGTTCCATCTTTCTAAGGCTTTAGTCGTGTGTCCCTCTAAGTCTTCTTGAAGAAGCACATATAGTTTTGTTACTAGATGTGCACAATGGGGATTAGTTATAATCATTTGCAGGGCTTTTAATGTAGGAGGCTCTTGTGGGAAATTAGGATAGAAATCTTTTATAGCGCTGCGTAGTCTATGATACGTGAATTTAAATAATAGAGATTGATTGCTAATATTTTGAAGTTGGTCATTTTCTATAAATCTGCAGTTACTATATAGATCTTCTATTCTGTCTATTCCTGCCCGCTGCAACAAATCCATGCCTACTGACTGTCTCCTGGGTCACCAAGAGGGCCTAGTGATGTGGCAGTGGCATACAATGGTAACTTAGATGTCAATTTACCCATACGTTGCCATGCTAGGTTCCTGGTTCAAATGGTATTTATTTCGCGTTTATGCACATGGTCGCGTGTATGTTGTTATATATTACGTAATGGGATTGGATGCGGGTCGCCATCTTCAACTGCAATATGTGGCAGATAACGCGTCTGGTGTTAAAACCAGTGGTGTGCGTATTGCACTTGCGCGCACAAATAATAAAGTAGAAAATCTGGTACCTTAAATCCACCCCTGGAAAAGGGTAATGTGAGGGCTCGCAGTTTAATGCATGCCTGTTTACCAGCCCAAATGAGTCGAGTAACCACAGTCCATATTTTGCTGAATATTGCCATTGGTGGTGTAATAGAGATATTATTGAAGAGATATAACAGTTCGGGTAAGTAAAATATGTTTTTACACCATTACTGAAGGGTAGGCCCAATGCCACGAAAATATTCACAAAACCAAATCCTTAAATGGATTTTCATTTAAAAGTGTGCCAAGAAAGGTGAGCGTTCCATCAGCACTGGAGGTAACCCAATGACTTCAGGGAATGGAAGCAACAGGAGAGGGAAAGGGAGGGCTAAAATAGACCAGTTAGGCAGAACTATACACACCAGAGGCAGATTGTACCCGTATTAAGAAATAATGGCCTTTTAAGGACTAAAGCTGACTGAACCCATAGCCAGTATTAGTGCTCGAAGCCCAATGGGTAAGCATTTCTGCCACCATCACTGCCCAGATAACCAGTGCCACAACAGCCTTCAATCGCAGCACCCCATAAAGCACTTAAAGTCAGAAAGTGTAACAAATATCTGCAAATTACAAAAATATGTTCAGTGTAAAACAAATCACAATTGGCCACCTCTGTGTTAGTGGCACTATTTACCCCTCACACCAGAAGAACCTGACTCGCTAAGCTCATGAGATTTTCAGTGGAAAAAAGTATGATTGAACACACCCCTGTGTATGACAACATGCAGTGCCCTTTTTGGAAACCCTTAAAAGAGCCCCAAAGGCAGGCGCCCTTGTCAGAATACGGTGACCTGCGTGTATTAAAAGGCAATGTACATTCTGCATAAATCCTCGAAATCCGTCCATGACACATAACATAAGGCAGGGGGCTTGTCTCGGTTAGTCACTCTCACTTGTTTAAAAGATCTCGAGTGTAAATAGACAGAAGCATTACCATGGGCTCGGGGTTTCCATGCATATTAAAAGTAGGTAAGGTGTCTCTGGAAACTGCTTACAGAATTAATGCTGCAGTAGAGTACACACAAACAAATGCAGCCGGCGTCGTGTCCCTGCTGCAAGACCAACATGTATGTGCAGAAGGAAAGCAATGATGGAGGGCAACAAGAGACGAAACACGTAAAGGCGTCAAATAACAACCATGCACGTGGCCTTGGGGAGTAGAAAGAGCCGGCGCCGTCCTCCTCCAGAGCCATGCCGGCATCCATTTCCTAAACCACAGCAGGAAACCAGCAAGGAGCAGATGACAGGCAGCTTCATTTTTACCACTGCTACTCCAGCATCTCCAACCAGTCTGAACGTTCATCCTTTTTGTTTTTTAATGATCACATGTACGCAAAAAGATCTAAAAAGAAAATCTTAAATATTGGGCAGGATGGTTACATCCCCTGTGCAGGCCATTATAGAAAAATGTAATTCAATTATTCCAATAGGAGCTATCGGGGGCATGGAAAGAAGGTCATGCCCCCATCAACCATCTTTGGGGAATAACCTTCATATATAAAAAAACCACAATGTATTTGTGGAAGGCGCGGCTGTGGTCGTACAAAGACGCAAGGTTATATCAGGACATATAAATGCTTTTTAATAGGAAATGCAGTGTAAGGGCAGCGCTGGCTTCAGAGCCCTCCAGATTGTGGTGGAAGAGGCAATCGGGAGAATGCATACAGGAAGAAAAGAAAAGCTGAACACATATGAACGTTGTTTTTAAAATTACTGCAGTGCATAGCAAGGATATATGCTCCAGGAGACACTAGATTGCTTAAGAGAGAGGATGTGGCAAACATAGAGAGCTACTGACTTTGGAACTGGGTAACAGGGTTCGAGTCTTGGCGTCGGCTCTCTCCATCGCTACAAAAACAAGAACTGTTAATGAAAGACCCGTTCTCTCCACAGTTTCCTTCACTCTTACCCATAACTAGTAGTCCTCTAAAGGAATACATATTAAAGCAAGTGGAATTGGTCAAGGGAGTGAGGCAACATCTTAAAGGCCCAGAAACAATAAAGGATTACATGCAGCAACTCAAAAAAATGATTGCATGAACGAACATAATCATGTTGTAGTCATAAACAAAAGAAACACAGCATGACGCAAACAAAACACAAACACTTCTCACTAAAATCCAAAAACATGAGCAGAGGCAATCAAACAAAAAAATTGCCTCACAGAGTATTATAAATAACAGAGAGAGTAAGAGCACATGTAACAGGGGCAGTACTCATGGGAGGTTACAAAAGTCCAAAAGGAGGGACTACTAAGCATGTTCACCAAACAAAAGCCAGCACTTACGGACAGTAAGAGGAAACACTGAAAAATATGGGTGGTGCTCGAAGCCTGTATTGTACATTGATCATGTCTCGAAGAGACAGCATGCATGTGCTGCCTAGGCGAGACCTAAAAATGCAGATGCTGTATCCTGACAAAATTCAGGCAGCACAAAAAAGGAAACACCTTTTCAGTCATTCATTCCTCCAGCAAAGGCTCTATATGTTATCAAGATTGATAATTGTTTAGACTCTATTAAAACAGCTTACACATCCTCTCATTAGGCAGAATGGGTTGCCTTCAACCCTGTCGGAAACTTTAACAGGCCTGCCATTTCATGGTACCAGACTATTTCTTCTCAATATAGCCTTGCAATAGAGGTTTTTTTAGTGGATATCATGAAGCTTCACTGTTGGCAATCCTGGAATAGAAAAAATCATTGAGTTGCTCCAAGGACAATTCTGGTGGTAATCTCTTAGAACAGATGTATGGAAGCGGGTGTGAGAATGTGACATTTGTGCTGGAGCACGAACTGGCCATTCCAGCTCAAGAGGGTTATTACAAGCATTACCAACCCCCATGAGACTTTGCCAACATATCACTGTTGATTTCATTGCTGGACATCCAGAAGATCAAGGGCAATCAGCAATTTTAGTAATACCTGACAGTTGAGCCAAACTGGAACATTACATTACTTGTAAAAATATACCTACTGCCAGTCAACTAGCCCATTTTTGACTATACAATGTGGTACAATTACATGGGTTGCCTAAAAGCATCCTGTCACATAGGGGCCCTAAGTTCACTGCCTGATTCTGGCAGACTTGTTGTAAAGTCCTGCAGATCTCCTCTGACTTGCTCTAAAACAATCTCTATTTATTATGCTACTGAGGCCTCTGACTCTGGTTGGTCAAACTGGCATATAATAATGCTTCTCCCAGATCTACTTGAACTTTATCCTTCCATGCAAAATATGGGGTTCTTCCTTGCACTCTGCCTATTTCCTTACCATATAATTCCACACAATTTCTTAAAGTTCGAAAACAGAGTAAAACAATCCAAAGAATTGGGAAAAAGATCTATATTCATCTTGAAAAGTCCAAAAACATCTACAAAAAATTGACAATAATCACCAACGAGTTGGTCCTACCCATCAAACTTCTCATAAGGTGTTGTTATCCGCAAGGAACATACATTTCAAGCGACGAGGCAGTCGCCTCTGGTATCTTTCTATCTTGGTAAGGTTACTCAGTAAACAGTTAATCTTGGGAACAGAGCTCCCACATTCATGCCGGTGTTGATTTCCTCATTTCACAGGTGTTTGTTCATACACTTTGGCCTGAGATGCTCTTAAGGAGTGAGGAAATCTGTCAGGGCCCCTGTGACTGCTGCTACCATGGGGCTTTCGAGTTCCCAATAGCATGCCCTGAAGCCGTGGTGTCTTTAAGAGAGGAACACAATCACCTTCAAATGCCCTAAGTAGGCAAGCTATTCTAAGTGGCAGACACATAACTTGGTGTAAAGATGTTGAACTAATTTATATGCAGATGGTGCACTTACTGATGTTATGCACTGGGATGTATGTGTGTTGTTTCCCCTTCCATACAGGAGGACAATGGGAGCTACTTTTTGAGAGCTACATGTCCCAAGCTCCTGCATGCATCTTCGCCCAACAGACATCTTGGGTGGGGCTCATGTATAAATGGGGGTGGGGTGACCGGTGGTGAGCTTGGAGCCCCGACCGCCATGGTGGTGGTAGAGACGTGCGTCCGCGAGCGCGCACGCCCCCTGCCCCCGCCACGCGACCATTACACACCGTTCTGGAGGAACCGAATTGTGAACGGGGTGACTGTTTCGCGTGGGCCGGCGAGGGGCGTGGCCAGCGGTACCTCCCCCACCGATTGCGCGGCTGCTGCCCCACTGAGTGCTACCGCGGTGCTAGCGGGGCCCTGCAACTCGCTAACTTGGCCCCCACTCAGGCTGCGACCTCCTCGGGTGGTGTGATTATCCTGGGGCTATCGGGTGCCTGGCGAGACCACCGCTGGTCGAGCTGAGGTCGTTTATTCTTCTCCGGACGTCCTCCCCGGTGGCCTAAATCAGCCCACCACCCCGTTAGTCTAATTGCCTTATAATCAATTCGGACTTTCCTTGTGTACCCTCCAGACAACTGTCACATTACGCAGACCCCACGGGAGCAGCCTTGGGGCACTTACGCCCACCAGCGAGGGTAAGTTCTCTAAAACCCCGTTCTACTCCTATTAATACGCCGGCTGGCGTTAGATCCTGTCAATGAATTGTCTAAGTACACAACCATTCGGTTGAGACACCTAGTGTCTGCTGTAACATTCGCATTCAGTGATGTTATAATTTATATTTTATGCGTAGTCACTATTTACAGTCTTTCCTCTCTCCTCACTTCATACCCCTGTATTTTTTGACAGAATTAAAGACGACTCCCCGCTCTGGTTTACTCGGGGAAATGAACCACCAGCTTAAGTTTATTTCTCTCCCCACAGGGTATCCCTACGACGCAGGAACCCCCATGGCTGGAGTCGGCAACCACACAGGTTGTATCCTTTACACGCCTCAGCCTTGTGCGGGGCACATCACTAAGTTTATGAGCACACCCTAGGTCCTGAAGAATTGCCAATAGGGCATGAAACATGTTGACCTGTTCACAGATGAGGGTTGAACGGGACTAACTTTCTTAACTACTGTAATCCCATTGCCCCTCTTGTTTTAAACAAGGTGGTGAACTACACAAATAAAGAGAAGGGAGTAGACTACACCAACCTTTTTTAACACACTTTACTCACGCTCACTACTTCACATTCTAGGGGCCCTCACACCCACTCATTCACCGGCAAGGAACAAAAGATCTCCACAAAAGTGTAGCACTTTGTGCTACCCGTCAGGCATTGCAGCGCCGGCCTGACGCTGGAGCAGGAAGCCGATGATGACACGAGACGACTAGCTGGTGATATGACAACAGCCGTTAAACCAGCCTGTTGTGTGAGGCATCCCTAGTTCCGAAAAGGGATATACCATTCCCTGTTTCACTTTGGTACATTAACATCTTTGTACCCCACGAAGAGAGGAAGACAGCTTACTGCACTACGCTATCACCCTTCCCTAGGGGAACTGTGTGCATCTTCTTGTTTTATAGATTGATGGGACACGCACACTGGACCCCTATAAACATCGTCCCCCCCCCTGTGTCCCTCCCTGTTGTTGACTGATTATGCGTGGGTCATCCCCACGGGACCCTTGAGGTTACCAAGAGTGAAACTCCTTCACTACCTTGGCCCAACACTTCAACCACATAAATACATTTGTGGTTGATTCACTATTTTTATTACCTTCCCGTCCACCCTCCCAACACTATGGAGGATGTACCGGGCCTTAGCTTTGATGAGGATGCCATAGCCGAAGCACTGAGAGCAGCTCCGTCTATACTGAACAACCCAACTGCCTCTGCCTCGGGCACATCCAATGATGACTGGGCTACCCTCATGGAGCTGAAAAAGGAATTGATAAGGATCACGCTACACGGGGTGATGATGACAGAATACCTCAGATACAATATAGCCCCACAAGGACTGATTGTGAACATCATACCAAGGTTGTTCCTGATAGACAAACAATTTAAAATGGACTGGTGCCAGGTTTCTTGGAAGTGCACTAAGGATCTGCTATTTTTGATATCCCAAACAGCGAAACGTCTCGCGGATGCCCTGCAGGATAAAATCTCAAGCATAGAGGCTACAATGAAGAGTGCTGTTAATAAGAACAGCAAAACCGCCTTTACCACCAAATTGGCCGACATCAACCAAGAAATGGCAGACCATAACAAATATCTGTTAAAACAGAAAACAGATAAACTACAGAAAGACATCTCCAAGTTTGATAAAGAGAAGGTTTATCCTTATCTTAAGGACGACTTCAAGAGTAAAAAGACCAACTACTCTTCAGATGACAACTCGGACGGGAACAACAGACGAGGATCCTCTAGCAGTGACTCGAGTGGAGGGCAAACCCCTAGAGGCAACCGGATGCAACATCAACCGAATTGGCAGCAAGGATACCAACCGGGCCCAATGTTCCACGGCCCCCCTCACATGACACCGCCTTGGCAATATCCCTTCTTTCCACAGGGTCCACCGCAATTCTACCCTTTGAATCCGCCACCTTTTCAAGGCAGAGGTTGGGGCAGAGGAAGAGGGCGCAAGCGAGGAGGACAGAAAGGTGTCCAGTGGTCCGACCAATCGGCACCTCAGACCATGATAAAAACGCGGAGCATCACCACCAGAGGGAGAAGAGTTTGATTGTTAACCTCTCTACGAGAACCTTGACCCCTGTGGAAACCAGCATTCTGGAGAAAGGATTGGGTTTCGTCCCTACACCCATCCCAGACAGTTTCCAGGAAATGATTGAGATTAAGAATCTCTTCAGGAAGGTACGTTTACGAGCCTTCTTCGATGGGAAACCCCAATCCCCTACACTAGACTCCGGTCTCAGGAAACCGTCTTCCTTCACCCCTACTGATGGCATGGTCCCTCCAGAGGTCCTGACTTTCGAGTGAGCTGTCCTCTCGAGCCTCAAACAAAAACCACACATCAACCAATTCCACAATCTGACGAACGCGGAAAGACAAGCTTCAGTCACCTTGGGTAACGATGGTGCAATTGTAATTAAACAAGCAGATAAAGGGGGAGCCACAGTCTTACAGGATCACCATGACTATGACCTGGAATGCAGACGACAACTCTCTAATACCACTCATTATAGGCCCCTCACAGTGGATCCGACCAAACGCTTGGCTACTTCCATTATGAGCCTAGTGATCGAGGGGGAGACCAATGAATGGATCACCAGGAAAGAAGCTGACTTTCTCACAACTCCGGATCCGATCACACCGTACTTCTACACTCTTCCCAAAATCCACAAAGGCATCACCCCCGTCCCCGGCAGACCGATTGTCTCCGGCATTGGCTCTCTTCTGGAACCGCTGTCACAGTTTTGTGATGTTTTCTTACAACCGGTAGTGAAGAAAATCCCTTCATATCTTCAAGACACCAGAGATGTCCTTCGCCTATCAATGAGATGGACGGCAGCACAGATGTGGACTTACTACTGACCTTAGACGTGGAAGCCCTGTATACGAACATCCCCCAACAGGCAACTTTAGAGGCTGTAGAATCCACGCTGAGACTGGAGGAATGGACATCCCCCACCCCTATCTCGTTCATCATGGAATTGGCTAACATAGCTTTGACGGAAAACTTCTTCAAGTATTGTGAGAAGTTGGCCTGATAGGTGATGTTTCCAATTCTGGAACCACCGATTATCAGACCAAACAATCCCTTATGGTGTCTGGTTGTAAGTCAACCTTATTAGACAAGCTATCCTAGGGGTAGCATGGACTAAGCAGCCTAAAGGCTTAACTTAAGAGGTCGTGTTAAGCGAGCTGTTTTACCACATACAATCCTGTAATATCAAATGAAAGGACACCACACAAGTATATATTATAAAAATATATTTGTTTATTACTAAAAACAATCCCCAGTATTCTTTATGAATAAAGGGGCACAAGCGTTAAATCAAAAGCACAGTTTAAACATACAAAGTTGCACAATTATGGATGAGGGCGGGGGGCCACTCAAACTATATACTAAACAAGTGGTATAAGAGATACCACTCGAACAGTGGTTAGGCCTAGGGCCTAGGCAATCGCTGGGAGCAGTCAGGACAAGCAGAGCTGAAGTCGGGAAAAGCCCGCGGGATTCGGGTGCAGTGCGGGAAGCGCACGCATGCACCAATGTTAACCAATGGTGCGTAAAAGTTGTAAAGTTAAAGTTTAAGGACACTTCCGCTGAACCTAGAGGAACAAAACTTAAGACACAGACCCTAGAGATGTGTACCAGTGTGGGAACACCGGCGGAGCAAAGTTACCTCACCCACAGGAAGCGGGTGCACAGGGTCGAAGTTGAGTCGGGTTTCGTCACGCAGGCTCTTGGTGCTTGAAGCTGAAAGGGCTGCAGGCGGGGTGAAAGAGAAGTGTCCGGTGGAGTCCAAGGGTGGACTCAAGTCGAAGAGTACCTGAAAGCAGAGGGGACAGAGTCTGGGTCACTCAGTAGTGACCAGGGTGGAACCAGGACGGAACCAGGCAATGTCGGGCGCAATCAGGTGGTCGCCGAGGAGCTTCTCTCCGCTGTCACATGGGCTCTGGGGCATCTGCGACGTCCAGGAGCAGGTCACGATCTGTCCCACGAGGGCTCTCACCGTCGGCGCACTTGGCAAGAGCAATCCACGTGGAACCGGGAGATTGCTTCTCACTCGAACCAGGAGGATCAGAGTGGGGGCTCCTTTTCAGGGAAGCTGGTGCAAGTCTGGGGTAACCAGAATCACAAGTCGTATTTGTAGTTTCGTCGGCACAGGGACCACTAGCCAGCTGGCAAGTGACCGGGCCAACGCGTTGAGCCAAATGGAGCAAAAGGGCCCCACGCAGCACTCGTCGAGTGTGGAGGGCTGAACTTCAGTGCAAGAGTGGCTCAGGGTGGGGGCTTCTCAAACCCCGGTCTACAGCTTCGAGGGCCACTCATGGGCTGCACGGTCAGCGTCTCGTGGTCAATTCATGATGGCGTGCCCCACGCTTCCGGTCACCTCCACGGGTCTCAGCTCTGCAGGGACTGTGGATCGGGCTGTTGGAAGGCAGGCAAGCTTGATCTCGTTGATCTCTGTCGCTCGAGTTCCGGCGGGAACTGCAACAAAGCAGACGTCGAGGGCTGGATGGTGCCTGTTTGCACAGGGTGGTCACTCCTTGACCACAAGGGAGATTCTTCAGTCTTCTACGTTGAGTAGGATGTCGAAGGGTCCAGAGTTTCATTTCTTATGTTTCATCAGGAAATCTAAAGTGCATTGGCACTGCTCCCACTCTTATTCGAATCTGGGGGGCGGGATTACCTGCTAGGTCCCCTCCTATGGGTGGGACCCAGGAAGTGGGTGGATACACCCCCTTCCTTTGATCCAGGCCGCCCTGGCACGAGGGCTGGAGTGCCCCAGAACCGGTTTGGCCGGATTATGCAAGGGGCAGCCTTGTGCTCCCCATGCAGTGTCTGGTTTCTTTCAGACCTCCCTGCTACAATCCACTATCTCCTGTCTGGAGGGTGATAACACCCCCCTGCGACAGGAAACCCTTTGTCCAGGCCCCATTTGGCTGAGTTTCGGTCAGCTTCAGGGGGTCAGACTCTTGTCTGTGGCAGAGGCATCCATTTTGTGGATCTAAGGCCCTTTTAGAAATTAACCGCATTAAAGTAAAGTAACATGTCTTACCCCTCTAGAGGGGTGGAATGCTATCCCCGTCGCCAGAACTGGCGAGGGGATAGTATTCCAAATCGTATGACACCTTACATGACATGTTTTGATAAAGCCAAACCAAAGTTGCTATATAACCGCGAGGATTATAAGGCACTTAAGAGTATATGGTATGGCATTATCCTGAAACAGCTTAGGGAGTTGTTCCCGACAGCTGCAGACAGGCTCAGCTCATGCTAGAGCTCCATCTCACATGAAACCACGCACTCTGCCTCCAGGATTGATGAGGCCTTCCATAGGAGTGGCTCACAGGTTAATATGTCTCCAGATATAGGTTTAGATATAGGTATACTATATCTAAGCAAGGGGTGATTACCCCACCTTACCCCAGCTGAGTGATCAGCCAGTTGTGTCAATTTAAGAACCAGCCAGGGGTGGCAAAAGATATGCTGCAGCCCCTGGTAGGCCTTGGTGGCCCCTATGCCCTGGGCACCTATAGTGCATTATACAGGGGCTGACAAGGAGTCCATTTCCAATTGTGGTATGTACCTAGGGTACATGGAATCCATTTTACAGAGAGAGCAGATGGCCTGGGGCCCTGATTAGCAGGGAACCAGGTCAACTAAGTCAAAAACCAGCTAAACACAAGGCAAAAAATCGGGGGTAACCATAGTCAGGTAGCCACCTTCCTACAAGTATGACACACAACTGTATCACCAGATCCGGGGGACCTCAATGGGTTCGACCTTCGCGCCGAGCGTGACCTGTATATACATGGCCACGTTCGAGAACTATTTCATCTACTCCCCTGAACGCAACCCATTCCTCGAGAACTTAACCCTGTGGCGTCGCTACATTGACGATATCCTGATCTTTTGGAAAGGAGATCGAACGAGCTGTAATGCCTTCTGCACCTGGATCAACCAACAGGATCCCTTCCTGAAATTTACAGGGACTATCGCTGAGGACTCAATACCATTCCTTGATCTGACAATCATGTTAGGTCCAACGGGAATTACCACCACCCTCTACAAGAAAGAGACCGATAGGAATAGCCTCTTGCTCTACAATAGCCACCACACCAAGGCATTGAGGGACAATTTACCGTTTGGACAATTTCTCAGACTCCGGAGAAACTGCACCGCCACTTCCGACTACCAACGCGAGGCGCAATCCCTACAACACAAACTCCAGGAGAGGGGCTACCCGACTAGACTATTGAAACAAACCATGAAGAGAGCCCTGAATAACAACAGAGAATCCCTTCTGGAAACCCACATAAAAGAAAGAGAGGATATCATCACCTGCGTGACATCCTTCACGAAAAATTCCCCTTACATCAAGAAAACAGTGAATGCGCACTGGGGCATTTTGAATTCTGTGTCTCTGGACATCCCCCGCCCCCGGTTCGCCTTCAGAAAAACTACCAGCCTGAAGGACCAACTAGTCCACACTCGACCAAAGAAGACTAGGATCCGTCCACAGAATACCCTTTGGGATCTGCCCCCTGTCACGGGACATTACCGGTGTGGCAACTGTGTAGTTTGTCCCCAAACGACACAAACTAAAACAGTCCAGCTCTCTGAGACCTTCAAGTGGTGTTTGAACCGACACACCAACTGCAACAGCAGTAACTGTGTCTATATGTTGACCTGTCCCTGCGGACTGAAGTACATTGGAATGACGACACGCACGGTGAAGGTACGCATCATGGAACATAACAGCAACATTCGCTGCAAAAAAACACATACCCGCCTATATGCACATTGCCAACAACAGGAGCATGTGGCTGAGGACATCAAATGGGTCGTGCTAGAATGGCATCCTTCATTAAACCTACAGGCCTTATTTAGGATGGAACAAAGATGGGTACACCGCTTACATTTAGATACTGAGGGACTCAATGATTCCGTCCCATGGAACACACTATCTAGATAGATTGCCTCTGTATGTACCCTTCTCCCCAGCACTAGATATGAATGCCCAGCACGTGATTACAATCATGTCCCTCGCCAGTACATGCACACTCCCCGCTAACACAATACCATGATTGTGGAGCCATTTCCATAGCCCCCCGGTCGCACCATGAGCGGGAGCCACCCTAGTGCCCATCACCCAGAAAACCATCAATAGGTGACCACCAGTGACAGTGATTAGTTCTCTACCTGGCTCATGAGCCACTCCACAGAGTATTGACATCAGTCTAGTGGTGTCCTGCGGCCATACCTTGCCTAGGGCTTCCCCCAATCACCTCAGCCCGCATAAGAACACTCACAGGGATTCCCTAACCCACTCCAAGATGGCGCGCCATTCTCGCCACTCAGCTACTCAGACTTTGCCACCTGACACCAGTCCTCTATAATCACCCAGCAACCTGTCTGATCACACACCCCACAACTACGAAATGCTTTCAGGACATGAATCTGAACGGCCCTCTACCATGTTTGGCCCAATGTTGAAGCATCCTTTATTAATATGGGATGGCCACCTTGCCGTTTGCCCTGAATACGGCTCTCTAGAACCCTCTCCAAGATGGCGGCGGCCTTTTACACTAGGGCGCTCTGACGTCATCCCGGCGGACCGGTACTCCCGAGGTGTTGCCCAGCAACGGGACGTCAGACACGCCTCTGTCTTTGACCCGAACGTATATCATCGAGCGCCACTGCCAGACACCCACGGCTGCTCTACGCGACACACCGCGTCGGAGCGTGGGACTAGGTGAAGAGGCCACACGTCCGCGTCTATGAGGTAAGGTGACCGGCCTGGGAGCGGGTTGATGCGGGCGCTTGGACTGACAGGAGCCTAGGCGCCCCGGCTGGTGCCTCGGTGTTGTCGAGCCAGCCCCCAGGGACTTCAGGTTTCGGCCCCCTCTGAGGCCGTTTGCAGGGTGGGGTGACCGGTGGTGAGCTTGGAGCCCCGACCGCCATGGTGGTGGTAGAGACGTGCGTCCGCGAGCGCGCACGCCCCCTGCCCCCGCCACGCGACCATTACACACCGTTCTGGCGGAACCGAATTGTGAACGGGGTGACTGTTTCGCGTGGGCCGGCGAGGGGCGTGGCCAGCGGTACCTCCCCCACCGATTGCGCGGCTGCTGCCCCACTGAGTGCTACCGCGGTGCTAGCGGGGCCCTGCAACTCGCTAACTTGGCCCCCACTCAGGCTGCGACCTCCTCGGGTGGTGTGATTATCCTGGGGCTATCGGGTGCCTGGCGAGACCACCGCTGGTCGAGCTGAGGTCATTTATTCTTCTCCGGACGTCCTCCCCGGTGGCCTAAATCAGCCCACCACCCCGTTAGTCTAATTGCCTTATAATCAATTCGGACTTTCCTTGTGTACCCTCCAGACAACTGTCACATTACGCAGACCCCACGGGAACAGCCTTGGGGCACTTACGCCCACCAGCGAGGGTAAGTTCTCTAAAACCCCGTTCTACTCCTATTAATACGCCGGCTGGCGTTAGATCCTGTCAATGAATTGTCTAAGTACACAACCATTCGGTTGAGACACCTAGTGTCTGCTGTAACATTAACATTCAGTGATGTTATAATTTATATTTTATGCGTAGTCACTATTTACAGTCTTTCCTCTCTCCTCACTTCATACCCCTGTATTTTTTGACAGAATTAAAGACGACTCCCCGCTCTGGTTTACTCGGGGAAATGAACCACCAGCTTAAGTTTATTTCTCTCCCCACAGGGTATCCCCACGACGCAGGAACCCCCCTGGCTGAAGTCGGCAACCACACAGGTTGTATCCTTTACACGCCTCAGCCTTGTGCGGGGCACATTACTAAGTTTATGAGCACACCCTAGGTCCTGAAGAATTGCCAATAGGGCATGAAACATGTTGACCTGTTCACAGATGAGGGTTGAACGGGACTAACTTTCTTAACTACTGTAATCCCATTGCCCCTCTTGTTTTAAACAAGGTGGTGAACTACACGAATAAAGAGAAGGGAGTAGACTACACCAACCTTTTTTAACACACTTTACTCACGCTCACTACTTCACATTCTAGGGGCCCTCACACCCACTCATTCACCGGCAAGGAACAAAAGATCTCCACAAAAGTGTAGCACTTTGTGCTACCCGTCAGGCATTGCAGCGCCGGCCTGACGCTGGAGCAGGAAGCCGATGATGACACGAGACGACTAGCTGGTGATATGACAACAGCCGTTAAACCAGCCTGTTGTGTGAGGCATCCCTAGTTCCGAAAAGGGATACCATTCCCTGTTTCACTTTGGTACATTAACATCTTTGTACCCCACGAAGAGAGGAAGACAGCTTACTGCACTACGCTATCACCCTTCCCCGGGGGAACTGTGTGCATCTTCTTGTTTTATAGATTGATGGGACACGCACACTGGACCCCTATAAACATCGTCCCCCCCTGTGTCCCTCCCTGTTGTTGACTAAATGAGAGCCCCGCCTGATAGCCGAATTGTGGAATTAAGGACCCTCTGACAGAGAGGGAGCTCCAGTGGTCTTTCTGATCCTCTCTGCTTCAATAGGAGAAGTTCTGGGTTGTAGAGAGGACTCGGCCCGAGTCCAAAGTAAAGAGTGCATTGTGCTCCTAATTTTGCAGTCTTTACAATAGGCAAAGAGCTATATAATCATGAGGCATGTTTGAGAGAATTGTCTGCATGTATTTTAACCGGACATGAAGAGAAGGGGCAACCAAACACTCCTTTCCTTAAGAATTTAAAGTGAAAAAGTACTCCTTTCTGGTTATAGTAAATCAGTGGGTCAATTGGGCATTTCCCATCCCGAAGGTAGAATGGGGATTGCTCTACTAAATGCTGTTAGTGCAGTATAACTAACATCCGTGTTTTGGAAGATTTTGATACCTGGCTAGTCTCTGAATGAGAGGATGTATTCATCTTCCACCAATGAAGGCACAGGCTTGAATAAAGACTTAAAGATTGTATGAGAACTCTTTGAAGACATCCTTATCTGTTGATCCAAACACTGGTATTTATGACAGTGCCAAAAACATTAAGTAGCTAATGTTAGATATCATGTGTAAGAAATGTTGAGAGGAAGGGTGATTCATAAGAAACTGCTCTTTCAGTTGGCTCAATCCAAGACATTAGAAAACATATCCACAATTGTGCAAGGGGAGATCCCAACTCAACAAGACCGAGAGTGAAGAACTGAAACTCCCATTTCTTTAAGTGTTGAATAAGTTAGACCTTTGACAGTGATGAATAGTATTTTTGTGTGTGTGATCCAGAGAGCCTCACCTGTTTCTGCTTCTTTTTACAGGTTTCCTTCCACGCTCTCCCCTTCCCAACACCCTTCCCTCACTCGACCACTAAATGCATCTGTGCCTTAACGGCAAGCAGAATTGGAGCTGTCGAGAGGTGGACCATTTGAGCATTATACTTATCCCAAGTCAATTCACCCCTGACAGTCGTAGTCAATACCATGTGCACACACTAAAGTGTGCCCTGTGGCACAGAGTGGGACAGTGCCCCATTATTCATAATACAATCAAAGGTATTTTCTGGGATATGTGGTATTGTTATTCAAATTAGATGAACAAGAGACTGATCGCAGCATATAACAAAAAACCTGGTATGGATACGCAGCTCACATTTGGAAGTAGGAAACTTGAGAGCCCAGCGGTCAATATATGCACAGTGGGTAGGGCTACAAACTAGGCATGTCCAATTGCACATTGTCTGGTCTATCTTTCAAGATAAGAAATGTGTCCTGGACCACAATACTAGTTAAATCAATTTCTGTGCCACAGTATACCAAATTTGTAGTAATTTAGCTAGCATCTCTGATATAAATGCTGGTTAAGGCCTACATCATATACTAGCGTGTGAGGAAGAGCAAAGGAAGGAAAACAATTCAAGTAGACTATTCAGTTGCATTTTGGCCCTCCAAGTAATCATGGTCATCAGAGTGTACCTGATCGTCTGTATGATCTTGGCACTCGGAGTGATCCTCCTGCAATG
Source organism: Lissotriton helveticus (assembly GCF_964261635.1). NCBI lineage: Eukaryota > Metazoa > Chordata > Amphibia > Caudata > Salamandridae > Lissotriton > Lissotriton helveticus. The sequence goes on along the minus strand of NC_136059.1, from coordinate 1,218,296,423 downwards.
GTTCCAAGTTTCTTTGGGCATGGAGGGGCCAGAAATGATGTACAGATGTCCTTAAGCTTGGCAAGATATGGGTTTGAGAGCATTTTAATGGTTTGTGGGGTGAAGTATACATGGTTGTTCAAGAAATCATGTGTTTCACTAAAGTGGTATGAGGGGAACAATTGTGATCAGAAAGATCACATAGTGAGAGTTGGAGTTCATAAGGTGGTTGGGTTTGGGAGCAGAAGGAATGTGGATTGGATGGATGGATCAGAATACTATCACAGAGCATTTGTAGAAGAACCTTCTTTCCATGATCTGAGCTAGTGTGGGTTATGTTAGTTGGGTGAGGTGAACGCTTAAGAAGATTAAACATCAAATGGTTGACAAAGTAAACGGTTGAAGTATGGTTGATTATGGGCCTGGAAGAGACTGTTTAAGTAACCTAGATTTCTGTGAACTATTGTGATTTTGAGTATGTTAAGCAATTGGTAATGAATGGAGATCATTGTTATAAAAGAGATGCACATTTTGCAGTTTGGTCCTCACTACAATTCCAGTGAAGAGGCAGCAGGAAGAAGGAAATTAGGGAGAAGAGAATGAAGTTGAAATTATTTGAGGTCAATATCATTATAGTGATAGTGCGAAGGCAGTGCATTTAAAGAACACAAAAGTACTAGGATTAATAGAGTTTATCATATCAATGCATCATATTTGCTTTCCCTGATACGTTTAAATGTGAAAAAACCATCTGTGGCAACTTTTCACCACTCCTCGTCTCATGATTTTCCTTCATTCTCTTATTGACATAAACCTTTTTTTTTTACCATATAAGAATTTTCATTTTTGATTGATGTTTTTTATTCAACCTCATTTGACCTTTTTCACATTTTTGTCCTGTGAACAACCTTTTTACTTTGACCTCTGAACTATTTGTTTTTGAGCTAAAAAGTTCAAAGTTGGACACTTTTGCTTTCTTTATTTTTATGTCCATTATTTCTTTCATGTTGTATTGTTTGCGCTGAATATGGTTTGGGCTGTACTCTGTGTTGTGGAACCGGTGTACTCAATTGTGGTGGGATTCAGCAGAAGGGTGCATTTATCCATCTACTACCTGGTTCTATATAGGACCTGGTTGTGTACCTGAATAAATCAGTAAGGAGAAGATGTACAGGTTTACAGGTTTAATGTAATGATGTAGTATAAAAAGTGGCCTTAGGAGATCATGTCACCGACAAAAGTTGTGCTTAGGGAAAAGAGGAGAAACCAAAGGCTAGGCTCTGTGGAACTTGAACTGGTAGCGAAGTTAGCATGGATAATCTAGACAGGTGCTATTATTGCCAGAGCAGGGTTACTGATGAATGAATGATTGAGAAAATGAACAAACAAATGAATGAATGTACTTGTACAGAGCTCAACACCTCAAAAGGGGTATCTCAGTGGATTCCAGCCTTGCAGAGCAACCCAAACAGGGATCTCACTGCAGTCAATTATTTGTTAAACAGGTGAGTTTTGAACTTTTTGGAAGATGGAGAAAGTAGCTTGAGAACTGAAAGAAAAAGGCATGTCGTTCCATGTTTTGGCCCTCAAAAAAGAAAATGAACCACCTTCTAGTGTATTTTTTTATATTTCGGAGTTTGGAACTGATACGGGGAATGTGAACTGTAGACAGGAGAATACCATGAGAACATATAGACATGTAGGAACCAGAACTCATGTCATGCAGTGTTTTTTGGCAGAAACGTCACGTTGAAGGCACTTCTCTGGGAATGGGAACCAAATTTACTGCCTCAGATGGCGAGAATGATGACATATCCAGGCAAAGTTGAAAATGGTAAATCCAGACCTGTGCTTAATTTGTTCCGGGTTTTGAAGGTGATGGGCACCCAAACAGATTTCCTTTTGGGGAACTGGAACTAATTGTTTGGTCAAGTGTCTATTGCAAGGCATACTGTGACTTACTATGGACATCGAGAGGCTTAGAACCACCCACTGCTTACAATTGGCTGTCTTTCCTTCTCACGCTCATTTGCCTGCTTCTTACTGGAGGCCAGCTTGTCACTCTTGTTCCCAGGTCGATCCTAGAGCCAGAGCACATGCGCTGCTCTGCGAGGCATGTTGTATTCAGAATATGGCTTCAAGGACCTCCCATCTCTTCAAGTGGCTCTTGTTAGTGCCCCACCATTAAATGCCTGATTTTCATTGGTGGATAAGTTTTATCAGTCCCTCTTTTTCATCTTTCAGACCCTCCCAAGAGACTACCACTGTTACGTGTTCCCATATTCTTTGCTTTACTATGGTGTTTTCTTGGCGCACTCTTTTTAGGTTTCGACTTTTGGCGAGGGGCGAAGCCCCTCCCAGTCGAAATCTGTTGTTTTTAGTAGTGAGGTTAGGACAGCCTCTGTTTCCAATTGGCTAGCTCCATAAATGGAGGCTAGCCATTGGGAGGCAGAGGCTGTCAATCGCGCTTTCTCACGAAAACGCGATTCGGGGGCGTTTCTGGTGCTTTTTTTAAGCCCCGCCCCTTTGTCCCGGGCCGCGCTGCGATTGGCTGCCGGCCCGGGACACCCCCGTGACGTCATTCCCGGGCCGCGCTGTGATTGGCTGCCGGCCCGGGACACCCCCGTGACGTCAGCCAATCACAGCGCGGCCCGGGACCTGACTTGTTTTCCTAATGTAACGCATTTATATTATTATAAATATGTGCCATTTATAAAAAGTGAAACAGGTATGGAAGTCTTTACTACCATAAATACGTATACTTCTGTGCTTTTCTGACGCCGCCCACCCCTAAACATAATGACAGGATGAATACGTACCACTCCAACATGGCAACCTGCATACTTAATGAAGCAGAAACTGAAACTTAGTGGATTTTTATTTGCGGTGCATCTATATTCACAAAGGAAAGCGCTGGTTGTAATTACTTCCTCGTGTTGTCTATATTTTATGTTTACTGCTCTCATTGTAAGAACCCTAGTAAAGAGAGTGCGCGCGGACGAAGCTTCTTTGTTTTTTGTGCGTTTTGGCGAAAGCGCTCCCTAGGCTCTCACGAGAATTGCAGGGGCCGGCTTCAGTCGCTGGTTGGTGGGATGCGTTGGAAAAGCCGGCTGCAAGGCGGGCGCGCTCTTCCGCCCATGGAGACCACGGCACCGGCACCGCAGGTTCCCGAGGAGCCGTCAGCCGCCGGCACCGAAATACCGAAGGAAGGTACACAGGTGAGTGACCGTAAACCAAGGCTATGCAAGTTGTCTCATCTCTCAAAAACCTTAGGCTGTCAGTTTGACCGCGTAGCTAAACTACACGCCGAATGCAGCTTTTCTCGTCCCCCTTCTAACTCCAGTTGTGAAGCCGTCGGGCTGTCACTTGTATCTTCGCTCCTGTTATGTTATGTTCGCTCCCACCTCTGGCCACGGAAGAATAATACCCCCACCTCCCTCCTGCAGTGGTAGTTGTCAGTCTGTGCCACTGCTCCGTCACAAAGCTACAGACCATCAGCAAGTGAAAGAAAGTATTCATGGGGTACATCTTAGCCACTCCCTGGCTCGCCCCGCCCCTTTCCTTCTCATTTGGGTCACTATCCTCAGTGTGCTATCCGCCCCGAAGAGCTGCGAGCAGCTGAGATGCTTATCTCGTACTTTGGCTCGACACTTACATTGTTCACACGTCCCCTGTAGGATGTTGCCGAAGAAATGCTGTAGTGCGCATCTCTCTTCAACCTTGGCTTAAAAATGTTACAATTGGCCCACACAAGGGAAACTAAGCCACATTCTTCAATATTAAGAAACAGTAGACGGCCTTGTATACATCTCCCTCTTTCTCTGAACATTTCTGGAATAGGAACTGACACTGTCATCAATAAGCCATATCATTTATTTCAGCTTTAAGGAGTTGCCTTATAAATATTATCCTGAGTCTGGCTGCAAGTATTTTAACGTATTGGAGCGAGGTCTTGTACAATTTTAGCTTCTCTCCTGAGATGACAAATCCAACGCTATTCAGCCCCTGCTGTTACAACGCTGTATTTTATATTTTTTTAATTCTGTTTTAATAGTCGTGTATAATTTTGCACAGCGCTCTTTGCCTCCATCCTCTTCCCTCTTTTTTCTCTCCATTGCATATTGCGCTATTTCTTTCGCAGTGTCTCGGGACTTTCCAACGCTCATTGTCTTCCCTTGTACTTTCTTTCTCCTTCATTTGTTGTGTTGCGTGCCTATGTGTCTCTTGGTCTGTGTTGCTCCTCCGTTTCACTCTCTTTCTTTTGCTCTCCGTTCTATTCCCTCTCTCCTCCCCCTCTCTTTCTTTCCTGTTCCGCTGCCAGTCTTCACTTTTCTCTCGATCCCCACTTATGTCTCCATTCTCCTCGGCCCATCTTGCTGCTGTATCTTTCTTTCCCATATCTCCCCTTCTCTCTGTCTCCATATTCTTTAATTTCTCTTTGCTCTTCTTTCCGCGCTCACTTCCCGCGCCCCTGTTTCCTCATTCTTCACTGTCTCTTCGCCCCATTCTTGCTTCGGTCTTTCTCTCTCTCTCTCCTCTGCCTGGCTTTGTGTCAGTGGGAGTGCTGTGATTTGGGAGCCAAGCTCGCCTGCTCAGTTTTTCCAGACCCTCATTTGGAAGGAAGAAAGTAGTGTCAGAATAAGAGTCCTTCCCGCCACATACACCTTCCTACTCTTCCCTCAGTGTGTCACCCTGTTCGCGCGTGTGTGGATGTCTGAACGTGCATATCGCAATCACTGTGTGGCAACGTATAGCGCCTCTCACTTTATCTCTAAATCTGCATTGTACCTGTCACCGTCTGTCTAAAAAACACGCATATCTCATTGGAACGTGCGCTTCCCTCACCCACAGTGGGTCGATCACTCCTTTATTCTCCCTGTGTGTTACGAGGTGGCTTAAAATCTGCGCGTCTGCATGTTTGTGCCCCACACGTAGATTCCATTTACGTGTTTATAATCATTTCTGTGTGGCCATTAGTCTGTCCATGAGTGTCTGAAGTTGTGCAAGTGTGAGTGCACCCATAGATGCCAAGGTTTCAGATTGCTATGAGTGACATTTTCAAAATGTAAATGCAATTATGAGTGACATTTTGACGAGTAAGAGTGACACTTTCTTACGAGCAAAAAAATCAAGCAATGAAGACAGGGAAACATACAAATGTCAGAAATGAATCAGACTGAGATACTGTAAGATTTTAAAACGGGTGCAAACAACTGAGGTGGCTGACCCATAATTACATGAAATTATGAAAATGTCACATATAGCCATCGGAAACCTTGGCAGTTATTGGCAGACTGGCCTGTACCCTCACCTTGGAGAATGCCTGACCAAGAGTTAATGAACGCCTTTGCCTCACTTATGCTTCAGTCCTTCTGAAACATACAGATGGATTCAGGAGCAGAAATCGAAGCTCTCAGCCGGCAGGGCCCATTCAGCTATATCCTTACTTAACAAGCATTGAAAATGGAATAGGTCTCGCCTATGATTAAGTTAAAGCCATTTGCTTTGCTAATGGTATTGTATTCTAGCTTTGCATTATTTAGTGTATATTTGTGATATGTTGTAGTTGTATGTAGTTAGAATTGTTTTGTTAGATGTGTAGTAGTTTAAAGCATAGCGTTAGTAGGAAAAGAGCAGTGTTTGCGAATTGGGAGGTGAATGAATAGAAGAATAGTATGTGTTAATTTCGTATAGTGAGGGTTACAATAGCATGAGGCGGATGAAAGGGGCGAGGCGAGAGCAAATATATGCACATATCACAAATATACACTAAATAATGCAAAGCTAGAATACAATACTATTAGCAAAGCAAATGGCTTTTTTGTATTTGTATCCAGAGCGCAGCGCCCACTTTAGGGACACCGGGCTCTGTTTATTTATTTATATTTAACTTTCATGTTGAGCGTGGCTTTCACTTCTGGGACACCGCGCTCTGTTTATTATTATTTTTTCAACTTTAATAGTGAGCGCGCTGCACGCTTCAAGGACACCGCGCTCAGTGTTAAAGTAAAAAAAAAAAAAAGAGCACGGTGTCCTTGAAGCGGCCCACGCTCAGTTTTAAGCTAAAATCATTTGCAATAGGTCTCGCATTTACGCGAGTTTAGGCTATTTTCATTGTAAATGACAATGCCTTTTATTTATTTTTTTTAAACAAAAATAGGCATTGTCATTTACGAAACCTATTGCATTGCAAATGCTTGTTTTCTTTAGGCCTGCCCTTCCTCCATAGTTGTGTACTGCCACCGTCCCCAGCAAGCTCCTCTGTTGGCAGACGTTCTCTGCACTGCACCGCAGGCCTCCGGGCAGATCTTCCTCGTTATCAGACCCACCATAAGCCAACCGTCATTCCCTAGTTTTCGTAAGGCACAGTTTTACCAATGTCGAGACTGGAACCCGGTTCCCAAGGTCCGAAGTCGGCAGCTCTGGAAGATACGCCACAGCCTCTCTCCTGCCAAATATATACAAATGTACGTGCAAATTGTATTTAAGTCTGTTTTGCCACTTGCACTATCAAAGTTTTAATATCCGTGTGCATATTGTATTTGCTCCACTTTTGGCACACACGGGTTGACGCTGCCACCACTTTCATTGTTAATTAATGCATACGGCTGATCAATCACATTCTATTTGGTGGTCCACAAGATAATTAACATCTCCCTTCATATGTACATGTTACAAAATCACATTACTTTGTCTGTTTACTCATGACGCTGACAACGCCTTTCAGTACCTTTAAATTTCACTTCAGGAAGTTGTCTGTTCCTTATGTTCTTGCCACTTCAATTCAATTCAATTCGCTTTATTCGGTTAAAGTATAGCAACCATAAAAGCAAATGTACAAACACATATACATGCCACTTATCTTCTTTTATAATTACTAGCACAATGGCGGCCATTATGAATGCCAGCTCAGATGCTAAAAATGAACTACAGCCAATATTGTCTCAGTGAGCAAGTCTTTTCGGGTCTCACACCACAAAGGGTGTTCTGTTACCTTTGGTTACTCTTCACACGTTGTTGGGAGCATCATGTATCCTTGCTCACGCACAGTTTGATGCTATCACCTCACCATTACTTTCATTGCTACTGAACATATACGGCTAGTCAATCGCATTCTCTTTGGCAGTCCACAAAATAATTAGCATTGCATATGGTGTTACTGTTTCATGCTTTACCGTCTGCCTTTTCCCTCTTCACTTAACAAGCCCCATGAGTGCCACAACCTTATCTTATGTTGGCTTCATTTATTTAGTAAATCTCATGTGTGCATTATTTGATTCGGTCCAAGCAGCGAAGCAGCAGCCACCATGTCCCGTTAGAGCACTCTCTATTTCGCCAAGTCCCTCCACTACCCTGATGCACCAGCTCTTCTCTCACCAAGGCCTCTCTCCCCGGTCAGGACAAGCCTGGTTCTAGCACTCCACAGGAAAAAGCAGACCAACTTTGCCACATGCAGGGAAAGAGGACAGGTGCAGCTGCGAGCAAAGGTGATGCTGAAGAGAACAGCTTAACATGTCCACATAAGCGATAGTGTGGTGCATGGCTAATCACTTAAAAGGTCCCAAAGGCGAGACCTTTTGCATATACCAGGGCTTGGTATCCTTCCCATGGGGCATTGTCTCTTTATAAACGGGCATGACTGGCATTGCTGCCTCCACTGGTTGCTTTTCATGCACTCGTTTTTCTTTTGTGTGAAGCTCTCTGTTAGAGTGCATGCGCATTAAATGCAAGAGTGAGATGAGGAGAAAAAAGTTGTAGAATGTGAAAGAAAAAGGCAGAAAGAGGCAAGAAATCAAGTATAGGATGCCTTGGCACTCAACTACCCTGGCATTCAGCATCACCAATTGTACAAATGTAGGCTTCAAGCGAATCTTGGCTCCCTGCACTTACTTTTTTACAAACAAAGCAATAGTCCCTTTGAAACTCTGAAACAGGCAACTGAGAGGTCAATAAAGTTTTGTGTTGATGGTAAGTGTCTATTGCAGGCAGTAACTATGACAATAGAGATGTGTGAAGTCTCGCTCAAAGGAGGCACACTTGTCAATATTTAAAATAGTGTGTGTTCATTGAACCATAATCAGGAAAAACAATCATCTGGTTCCATATAAGAATAAAATATGTGATTTTCTTAGTATGCAGTGTACTTCTCTTGAATTCTTTTGCAGTGGCGGCTCCTCCACTATGGCAGAGAAGCATTGCCCCACTGCTTTTAAGCCGTGTGAGGAAGAAGAAACATAAAATGATAATAACTTAGAGTTATTATAATTTTATGCTTTGTTCTGCTTTGCGGGCGGGCAAGTCGGCAAGAGTGCTCTGCTCTCAGAGCAGAGCTGGGGGGAAGTGGTTTGCCCACTCCTAAGTGCGCAATGATTGTTTGGTCGGCCTTCTCAGGTTGCCAAACCAGTCATGCGCTCTTTCCCCGTTCTCCGTACAGGCTGCATTACAGCCTGCATGGAGAACAAGCCCTGGTTGAGCATCGAACAAGGACCCTCAAAACCAATCACAACGCTGAACTGCAGCATTGTGATTGGTCAGAGGAGCCTGGGTGCTTACCAAACACAACGCAGCATTGCAGTGTTGTGATTGGTCAGTGGGGCCTGCTTCCAGTTCCTTGAGTTCCACGAGGAGAGCGGGAACAGAAACGCAGGACCCGGCGGAACGTACGTTTATTTTACATTTGAATATTTTTTTATTGCATGACCCCCCACGTGACCCCCTCGCACCCCAGCGCGATCCCCCGACCCCCCTCACGATCCGCCCGACACACCACATCCGAAGTCATGCCGGCCGCCACTGTTCTTTTGGCACTCAGCTTCTTTCAAGTGTGCTGTTGAACATCCCTTATCTAGTACACAGATTTCCACTCAAAAAGTTGTCTGTTTTCCTTTCAAAGGGGCAATATTCTAATGAAAAAGATTTTCTGGAAAAGAGGTACAGCCCATGCATGGCAAGATTGTTTTGAATATACAGACATGTTCTACTATAGTTTTCTGCAACTGTGTGTGCAGTTCTTTTTTCTGTGCATTCTTGTGGTAACTTTTCTGCCCATTGTCTACGAGCTTGCACTGTGGTTTCAAAATTACGTTTTTTGTCTTCATAGATCCAGAGAAACAGGACGGAATTTTTCCACATTGCTAACTGTGCAAAAAGAACGATTTTGTCTATTTTTACTTTTCCTACACTTGAGAAAAAATATAGTTTGAATCATGTCACAACGTTTAATCATTTTTGTGCTGCTTTGAACTCCTGACCCCTTTGTTTCAAACAAGCATAACACTTTGTATATTGTTGGGATCTATTCATAAATACATTTTGGATTACTTAACGTAGTACTCCTGTAATATTTTACCTAGGGGGTATGAAATGTGCGTAATTTGCTTTTGCATAAACAAGCATAATTAAGGCAACATTCCAAAAAATTATGCAAAATATAGATCTATCACCTGGTGCTATATTTTATTGCGAAATGCACCCTCTCGTCTTTATTGGCATTTAATCAAAAGCAACGCAAACAGCCGTTCATATTTTGTTGTTTCCGTGCATTTATGATTCATTTTCACTGTAAATTGCGCATTCACTGTAACTTTTTACTGCAAATGGTGTGTAATTACACATAGTGGTGTAATGCCGTAATTTTGGGAATGTCACATGGCAAGCATATAGCACGAAATTTAAGAATACAAATGTTGTTTTATGCTTGCTATCAGGGGCATTTTGAGGATTTTCGGGGCTGAGCTAAATGTATTTTGGGGGCCCCTGTTCGAAACAGCTTTGAATATATGATACCAAATGGGCTCTTTCATACCGTCTTTGGCCAGGTCACATTCTAAATGTGTTTGCACCTAATATTCAGAGAAAGTAAATTTTGTTTTTAATATTGTAACACAGGGGCAGCTCACTAATATTACAAAAAATAATCTCTGTGATACACTCCCATCTCTCATATGTGAGGCCCTGTTTTTATGTAAAAGAAACTTTGTTTATGGATGTTGCATGAAACAGAAACACAACATTGTTCTGCAAAAATATTAGACTCTCAGACATCACCCACAATAAAAACGAATAAAATGAAAAACGGTATTTTAAAAAATCTGTTTCAGAATTATTAAAGATCATCAGGGCAAACCTCTCTGCAGATCAGAACTGGCTCTATAAGGGGTCCCTCTGAAAGGCTGGGGCCCGGAGCCGGAGCCCACTTTGTCTATGCCTTAAAACGTCTCTACTTGAATTGTTCCCAAAATTACGAGAATTACCCAGGCATCATTTTACCTGCTCCTAAATACCTTTTTGAATTGGCCCCAAAACCTGTAAAATAGAACTAAAATCGGACTATTTAGGAAATAATCATCCACAGTTGGTACACCTAGAAAGTGGACTTTTATTAATAGGGAGTAGGAAGCTTTGGGGCTGATTCATGAGGTATACAACCTTTACAATGCAACTTTTACAACGCACTACCATTACAACGAAACTTTTACAACGCAACATCCATTACAACGCATGCATTTACAACGAAGTCATTACAACGCATGACACTACAACGCACACCACTATAATGCATGCCATTACAACGCAGTCATTACAACGCATACCATTACAACGCATAGCAATAAAACACATAGTACCCTTACACTATCCAACACTTACCCTACTGTTGCACCCCCTGGAGTTAGAATAGTAATTTTTACCCCTACACTATCCAACACTTACCCTACTGTTGCACCCCCTGGAGTTAGAATAGTAATTTTTACCCCTACACTATCCTACACTTACCTTACATGCAATGCAATGTAATGCGTTGTAATGGTATGCGTTGTAAATGTAGTATGCGTTGTAGTGGAATGCGTTGTAAAGGTAGTTTCAAAGAATTCATTGTAATGGCATGCATTGTAATGGTGTGCGTTGTAATGGATGTTGCGGTGTAAAAAATGTGTTGTAAAGGTAGGCGTTGTAAAAGTATGCGTTGTAACGTCATACATCCAACAACATGTCTTGTTGCAAAGAACTGACTTTAAAGCCACTAAAGGAAAATATATATAAACACCATGGTAAGTAAGTATTTTATTGTTTGAATATTTAAAATCCTACAATATTTTAAAAGTACAAGAATTCATATTATAGTAATACATATAATAATAAAAATATAACTTTAAGATAAATATACACATTATTAGGTTAATCAAAATCATCCATATTATAAAATAAAACGACAATTAATAATGCAAGCTTCGTAATACTGATTAATCATTCATTATTAACCTACGTTTTCTTTTCTGATCAGTCTAACTGGTCTAATTTCTTTCTTATCCTTAATATAAACTTTGCAAAAGCCAAATATAAAGCTAAGTCATTTGGTTGTAGACATGCATGGGGCAGCGCATTCCATGTAAAAGGGCGCACTTCCCTGTGTGCACCTTGCGCACCTTTGGTAAGGTGCTACGGGTGCAAACAGAGAAAGTGTGCTCTTTACATAATAGGGCCCCTGGATTTTAGAAATAGCATGCAATTACAGAATTCAAGAACTGGAGAAAAACACTATTTTCATGGGATGACCATGGTATATTAGGTTGGTGACAGACGCTAGAGTAAGGTGAAGAACCTGCCAGTGTTAGATTACCACAAGATCACTGCATCAGCAGGGAATCTAATCTGCTCGGCAGGTCAAAGTGTAAAGTAATGGATGGGAACAATATTGAAAGGAGATTAAACAAATGCTGGAGGGGATGTCTACCGGTCCTCAACATCAAGTCTATCTCACAGTATTGATTATAAAGCATGGTGGGAGCCTCTGGTTTGGCATGGCAAAATATGGAGAGGAAGCACAGCTTCCACAGACAGTGGTAATATATTGCCTGCATTCTTATGGGGGACACTGAGGTGAGGGAGTGCCCTTTGGAAATTCACTGAAGATACTGTTAGCAAGGGGCTGCTTCTTAGACTTACTGTAGCAATGGCCTTTGATTGTTGGTAGGGGTGATGGGTGTAAATGCTGATTCTGTTCTGCAAACTGAAGTGGACACCATAGGCTGGGCCCAGCCATTTGATTTTCCTAATCAGTTGTGGCTTGTGTCATTGTCCTTCATAAATGCTGGCTTCTAATTCCTAAATAGGCTTGTTAGTCTCTCTATGGTACCGCCTTGTCTGCATTTGTTACCTCCCATAATGACTGGAACTTTTACTTGGCTTGTTATACGGTCTGCATTATATGTATGTGAGCACTATTTTGTTTATTGACACTGATGGGGACAATGGCGGCTGCTTTTTGTATTTGCAGTGCGCCAGCCACGGCCCGTGGAGGGAGTTTCGGTGGGGCGGAGAGGCGGGGCCGGGGAGCGGCAGGGTGGGGGGTGCTAAAAACCAGAATATGGATAATTGAAGGTAAGAAACAATTTAATAAATAAAACAAATTTTGTAGCGCGCTCCGAAATTCATTTTATTCATTAAATTGTTTACTTGCCTTCAATTATCCATACTCCGGTTTTTAGCACCCCCCACCCTGCCCCTCCCCTGCCCCGCCTCTCCGTCCCACCAAAACTTCCTCCACGGGCCGTGGCTGCAGTGCGCCCACGCAGATCAATAGCGGCCACTTTTCTTATGAAGCGCAATGCCGCTCTAACTCGCATGCTGAGCAGAGCACCCGCTTCAGGGACACCTGGCTCTGTTTTTTTTTTCACTTGAATACTGAGTGCCGCGCCTGCTTCAGGGACACCGCACTCTGCAATAAAATAGGAATCACTTTCGTGAAAATTTTACTATTGGTATTGTAAATGATAATGCCTTTTAATGCTATAACGGACATTGCCATTTACAATGTCAATTGCTCATAATCTTGCAATTGGAAGACCTATTGCATTGTAAATGCGTGTTGTACCTCGATTGTGGGTGCTTCAGGCTAAAGATTACTGTGTAGCAAGGCACATCATTACATAAAGGCTGTTACAAGCGAGCAGCTTGGCTAGTAGATTTAAAAGGAGAACCAGCTCTGCAGCACACAACCTTCAGAAACATATATCATTTATAAATGCTCTAAAGCGTTTATAATATATGATGCAATAATTTAACATCAACACATTTAAGAAAAAAGTGCAATGCTTTAAACTCTGTTAATCCGCGTGATGGCAGGAGAATTGAGACAGCACTGCTATGTGGGTTGTTAAGCGAGCTGCCTCCTGCAATCCCAGATGGATCTTGTAATCTCTTTACTCAAGCTCTCTATTGCAGCCGGGGTTTAACTAGTGTCTCGCTGTTAACAGTTACCAGAATCCACCCAAAGAACATGGTACAGGTAGAGATCATGTACTGCTGTGAAAAGAGCCAGAAGGAATACTTCTGTAGAGGTAACAAATTACTTGTTCTGGCAGAGCTTGATCCAGTTAGTTGAAGTATGGGCGAAGATGAGCTAGTGGGCTCAGAGCATAGAATCACACTTCATGAGTTCAGAATAGGTTGTTACAGCAGGGTGAGTTGCACAGGGTCATACAGTTCACACAGCTCTTACCTGGGACTGTATTAGTGCTGGTAGCGCCTAGTGTGACAGTCGTGTTTGGTGCTCCCCATGGCTTCCATCTCCATTAATTCCCTCACTACCACTCTCCAACAGTGCACCTCATCTTTCCATAGCCTATCTCTAACATACATTTAATTTTTTTATAGTACACTCAGTTCTGTGATCTGCATGAAATACGTTCTTTGCAACAGGCACATTAAGCCTCTATGCTACTTTATGATGAATTGTATTGTATTGTATTGTATTGTATTGTATATTGAATTTGTATAGCGCCTTATCACCCAGGGGTCTCTAAGCGCTTAGCAGAGAGTGAGCACAATGCTAAAAGGGGAGAGAATTAAACATTACCCCAAGCCTCCTGAAACAGCACCGTTTTTAGCTTTTTACTGAATGGTAGAAGATTTGTTTCTTTGCGCAGGCTCTCTGGCAATGTATTCCATGCACTGGGAATTCTATGAGAGAAAGTGCGCCCTCCTACAGAGGATAGTTTAAAACGCGGGCAGACCAGCAGAGCAGCATCTGCTGATCGTAAATTCCTGCTGGGAGCATACGGGACTAAACGTTCCTTGATATATTTTGGAGCGTGTCCGCACAGGGCTTTATGCGTGATGCATAGGCCCTTGAATTTGGCCCGCTGTTTCACCGGCAGCCAGTGGAGTTTATGGAGGAGGGGGGGTAGCCTGAGTCCTTCTAGGTTTGTTGAAAATCAGCCTGGCGGCATCGTTCATGAAAATCTGAAGTCTGCTCAGCAATTTTTGAGGGATATCGACATACAAAACGTTGCTGTAGTCTAGACGTGCCAGGATCAGTGCTGATACTGCTCTCCTGAGCGTGTCTACCGTCAGGATAGGGGATAATTTGCGCAGTTGTCTCATTAGGCCCACACATGTACCCACTACAGCTGAGATCTGGGCTGACATAGTGAGGTTGGCATCGATGATCAGGCCCAAACTTTTCACTGCTTCTGCTGGTATTGGGGATGGCCCTAGTTCGGTAGGCCAGAGGAGATCGTTCCAAGGGCTAGATGCCGTTATGATCGCCAACACCTCGGTCTTATCGGGATTTATTTTTAATGAGTTGGTCGTCATCCAGTTCACAGTGAATTTTAGGATATTTTGCATTCTCTGATATGCCATTGGACAATTGTCAATTTGGATGATGATCTGCGTATCGTCGGCGTAGTTGTATATACTGCAGTCCATCTGATTTAATGTTGAAATGAGGGGTTGCAGGTAGGCATTAAACAGTAAGGGTGATAATGCTGAACCCTGAGGGACTCCACATGTGATACCTGCTGCCTCCGATACCAGGTTAGCCAATTGCACTCTCTGGACCCGTGACTCAAGGAAGGATGTCAGCCAGGCATGGGCGGTGCCCTGAATACCGAGATCCCACATCCGCGACAACAATAGGTCATGCTTGACCGTATCAAATGCCGCGGAGAGGTCTAACAGCACCAGGGCACACGAGTTCTTCCTATCTGCTCTGAGTCTCAGGTCGTCCAGCACGGAAAGCATGACCAATTCCGTGCTATGGTGGGCCCTGAAACCGGCCTGGTTGGGCTGTAATAGGAAATTATTTTCTAGATGTTGAGAGATGGTGGGCAGTACGTGTTGTTCCTGGATTTTAGCTAGGAACGGTAATTGTGAGATGGGCCTGTAGTTTTTCAAGATCTTAGTATCAGCCCCTGCCTTTTTCAAAAGGGGGATCAGGCGGGCCTCCTTGAAGTTGGATGGAACCTGTCCAGTTGTAAGTGAGCTGTTCAGGAGTGATAATATGTCGTCCTCCAACCCTGACCATGCTTGTTTAAACACCCTTGGAGGACACGGGTCCGCCGGTGAACCTGATTTAACTCGACCCATCACTATTCTCACAGTTTCCTTAGTGAGTAAGGGTATCGAGGTAAGGGGCTGGGTGACTATTGGGGTAGTTTTAATAGGAGTATCCGGACAATCCAGTCTGGGGGTCGTCTTAATTTCGGACAGGAGGTCAGCTATCTTAATGGTAAAGAAAGACTGAAATTTTTGGCAGTCTTCTTGTGAAAAGGAGGGGGCTGTTCCTTCTTTTTTCTCAGTTCAGACAGAACCTTAAAGATTTCTTTCTGGGGATTCGGAGAGGTCGCAATTCTGTCTTCATAATACTCAGCTTTCCTATCCCTAATAGCTTGTTTATAAATGGTTAACTCTTTGGCATATAAGGTTTGAATGTCGGAATCATACCCCTTGCGCCAGGCTCTCTCTGTCCGACGCAGGGAGCGTTTCAAGAGCCTTAATGCCTCATTGAACCATGGAGCACTTTTACCCTTATCTCCGATTTTGACCCTTCGCGCTGGTGCCTCCGCCTCAATGGCGCTTTCCAGTTTTCGTGACAGTTTGAGACTGGCTGTCTCAGTGTCATCCTCTGGTAGTCTATTAAGGTGAGGAGGTAGTCTCTCTAAAGTGGAGATTAGTGTGTCAGTGTTGATTGTGTTCCACCTTCTCACGATCTGCCACTCAGCGGTATGCGGTATGCTTTGCCCTGGAAATACTATTCTACCCTGCAACAGGTGGTGATCCGACCATATGCAGGGCGATATAGTAATGGGGCTTAGCATCGGGACTGATGTCCAGATCAGGTCCAGCGTATGACCTTTCTCATGAGTCGGACCAGTCACCCTCTGGATTAGGTCTAGCGAGGTCATGGCCTCTTCTAGCTGTTTTGACATAGCGTCTTTAGGGGACTCCTCCCAGTGGAGATTAAAATCTCCCATGACCATGAGACCCTCATACCTAGTTCGTAGGTCATGAACCAGTCCCGGAAAAGGCTCCATGAAAGCTGGGGGAGTCCTTGGGGGGCGGTAGACAAGGAGTATCACCAAGCAATTGGTGGCGGAGCAGAGCTTGACTCCCAGAATATCTGCACCTTCCAGACTTTCTGCACAGATGACCTCGGATTTGAATGACTTTTTGTATAGGAGGGCGACTCCCCCCCCTTTTCTACCATCTTTCCTATTATGAATAGTGGCACTGAAATTGGGGGGTAGTGCTGCTACCAAGTCGGGCATGGAAGAGTCTTCTAGCCAGGTTTCTGTGACCCCCAAAACATCTAGGTTATCTTCTTGGAGCAGGGAGAACACCTCCAGATTATGTTTTCGGAGGGAGCGTGTATTGAGCAGAGCAATGCTCTGTGATGTTACTTTCCCTGTCTCCCTCCTCAAGCTAGTCTTGTTTGTAGGTGGCTTGGCTGTATATTTCAACAGCCTTTCCTGTTTCAGTGTATCCAATTGGCGCGGGCATAGAAGACTGGTTATATTGTTTAGTGCGAGCAAGGTTTCCCTGGAATATCGAGGACCTGGGCCAGGGATTGTGGCCCCTGGGCCCGGCCAGGCATGGACGGGCGTAGACGGGCCTGACTCTGGCTCCACTCCGGCGCGAGTCAGGCGCGCCCGCTGTGCGCGTTCGCTGCGTGAAGGCATGACCATTCCCTTTTATGCGTGACTAGAGCGCACTCGATCCACCCCACACACAAGATGGCCGCCGCTAATTCAATGCTCGGGACCGGCTCCACAGCGTCAATACTCGGCTGGGAGTGGTCCTGGGCTGCGGTAAAGAGGGTGAGCAAGGTAGTCGGCTAACGCTTATTCAGTCAAGCTATTTTGCTAAATTTACAGTGCAATGTATAAATGTATGAGTCAAAACTACCACTAAACGATCTCTCACCAGTAGGAACATTAAACACCAGAGTTATCATAACATTTTTAATATTGCCTGAAAACTTCTGGATGAACAAGGAAGTTTACATACTTTTAAACCAATAAATATTTGTAAACACAGCACCCCCCACCAAAGTCAGCAACAGGGGCGGCGGCACCAGTCGCAACACCCTAAAGCCAGCCTTGACTCCTACCCTCCTCAATACCCATTTGTAATGAACTTGTTGTTGCTGCATGTGGTACCCCCTCTGTGGGCCAATACCGCTTAAGGTTCTGCCCAAGGGAGTGCACATCATGCAGCCATGGCCGCCCATTTCATACCTACTGCACATGTTCCACTTTTAGTGCACAAAATTAAGGATCTATTTTTTAAATCCCAATAATCCGGTGCCAATTTTATAAATCTTGGCAATGCTCTGATTCCCACTCATCAACAAGCTCCCCACCCTCTTCAAAAACAAAATAATAAAGGTTATTCCTTCTGTCCAGCTCCCTTTTGAGAGAACATCTCCTTTATAGACACATGACCTACAATTGCTGGAGATGCAACCTGGCCCTGCGATAAAGTCATTTTCAATAAATGTTCACAACCAGGGATGATCTCAGTCTTTGTAAGCATCCTGGAAATTGGAGTCTCTAAGTAGGATCTAATATCCACTGTACAAGGCCTGGTGATGATGTAAAGTAATGGTTTACTCACTGGCCTACCTACGACCTTTGAAGACCCCAACAGTTCGGAGCGTCCTACACGTTTTGGCAAGTTTTCCTTTTATACATTCATTGCTGACATCATAAAAACTTGACTGAACTTTACTATTCAGTGGATCAGCAAGCCCATCTTAATGTTAAGGGTCTGATTTCAAATTCGGCGAATGAGTTACTCTGTCACAGTGGTGACGGATATCCCGTCCGCCAAAATATAAATCCCATAGGATATTATGGGATTTATATTTCAGCAGATGGGATATCCGTCACTGTTGTGATGGAGAAACCTGTCCGCCAAAATCTAAATCAGGCCCTTGGTCTGCAAATCTGCAGATTTGCTACACCACAAATTGCAGAATGTGTGTTCGTGAAGGGAAGTGGGATAGAGGGTTGGGGAGTCTTTAAAGTGGGAATCTGATGGGTGGTAACCCATATGCAAATGAGAACGGTCCCTGGGGGACCCCTACCCCTCTGAGAATTGTTAAAAATATATTCTTCAAGAGCAGGCTGTGATCCAAGGGATCACTGCCTACTCTTAAAAAACTGAAACAAACATTTATTTAAAAAAACTTTTAAATGCATCCTGTTTTCCATTAGGAAAAACGGGCCGCGTTAAAAAAAAAGATTGCTGTATTTAAAATCAATCACAGACATGGTGGTCTGTTAACCCCAGCAGGCCACCATCCCTGTGATGACAGGGAATTGTAGTGGGTCACGAATTGAGACCTACTTCACTAATATTCATGAGCTAGGTCTAACGGTGGGCCACTATGAATCACTGTTCAAGGAATAGAGGACAAATAACTTGTTTGTACATTAGTACTAGCGATTACTAAATAGTGATTCGCAAAGAAACGCTGATTGGTAATTGCTATTACTATTGCTTGTACATCTGGCCCATACTTTCTAATTTCCCTCATTGATGACTTATGTTGTGCTAATTATATTAATGCTTCTCTGTAAAGGAGAATAATGTTAGGTGTGGAACAACCCCTCCCTGGCCGCTGATCGCACTTAACATCCAAACCAATGTTTTTTTAAATTTAAATCTTCAATACTTTTTTTTTATTTATACAATGAAAACCTAAATCTAGAGAAAGTCTCACAGATAAGCATAGACTTCTAGACTGGGTGTGGGTTTCAAGATGAACCAAACTCGAAGTCCACACACATAAAGACAGACACTGATAAGCAGTTATTCTGATGTGTCAAACTAAACATTTATGTATCCCAGTATGACAAACTAGTTATTGTTCATTGGAATCCCTGAAACGAACTTGGATAGTTAAAGATAGTACTTGTCGATGATTTGGGAGGTATGGGTTATAAAGAAAAAGGCAGTGGAAAAGGTTGGAGAAGAGGTGCAGTTAATCAACAATGGCTTCAAAGGAACAATATCAAGTTCTCAAATAGAAGTAATGTAGTAGCTGTTTCATGAATTGTTATGCTCTACCACAATGCTTTGTCTTTTCATTTCATTTTAGTTCTCAAGAGGTGCGGGTGATCTATGGATTAGGACCTACATTCTTCAGTGGACCAGTACTTAGTAGTTAAAAGTAGTTCCAAATTATTATACAGGCTCATGTTATGGATAGAAAAAGTGTTTTAATCACTGACTGCTCATTAACGACATACTTCATATGGATGGGACTAAAACTTTAGCCTTCATAACTGTTTAACCACATGGATTTTAATTGTGGAATGTATGCTGAGTAAAGTGGTACTGAATAAAGATATTTTTATTTCTGAGACCATTAGTTATTAGGGCAGTACCAAATAACACAAAAGAAAATATATTATAAAGGTCCTCGGTGGAATCTGTTATTGGCAAGCCATTACAGTGTGGAAGGCAGCATGATATGTCACAGGCAACAGACATATTCTGACAGCTTCTGAAAGATTGCACTAACTTGTCATCTAAAGGGTGTTTACCTGCCGTAGCAAGGAAGGGCAATTGTTCATAGCTTTTACACATTGTCTGTCACATGCAGGTATAGTCAGAGAAGCATAACATATTTTAAAACAATGGGAACAGGAAAGTAGCACAGACCCTGAATTTAGATTCCTGAGGCGGAAGCCGGGAATCAGGGGACTAATTTTTAAATACTTGCTAAATACCTGCCAAAACTCTTGTTGAAATGCGGTGTGGAATACTTGGGAAACGCTGTGTTGTACTCTTGCTGAAACACTGTGTATATTTTATTCTGGCATAATTTTAAAACAGCTCATTTTTGCCTCACTAATCTCACTTGTTTCTCCACAGGTGATTATTGCGCTTCCAAGGGCCGATTCGGACTCACTCTGGTCGCGGGACAAAACACTCGGGCGCAGAGACACGGGCGCCATCTTTGGAGGAGAGGAGGTTGGCGGGCTAGTGTTGCGAGTGATTTGGGCCCACACCACATATAAGTCCCAGAATCACTTGCCACCGTTGATAAGAATTTAGATTCCTGAGGCGGAAGCCGGGAATCAGGGGACTAATTTTTAAATACTTGCTAAATACCTGCCAAAACTCTTGTTGAAACGCGGTGTTGAATACTTGGGAAACGCTGTGTTGTACTCTTGCTGAAACACTGTGTATATTTTATTAAGGCATAATTTTAAAACAGCTCATTTTTGCCTCACTTACCTCATTTGTTTCTCCACGGGTGGGTATTGTGCTTCCAAGGGCCGATTCGGGCTCACTCTGGTCGCAGGACAAAACACTCGGGTGCAGAGACACGGGCGCCATCTTTGGAGGAGAGGAGGTTGGCGGGCTAGTGTTGCGGGCGATTTGAGCCCACACCACAAAATGCAGCACGCACATCGCTCGTGCAGCGGGCGCGCGGATGGCGCGCCGGAGGCGCACCAGAGGCAAGCCCGTCTGCGCCCATCCAAGCCAGTTTGGGCCCGGGCCAGGAAGCTCTGACGGTATCCCTGCCCCAGCTATTACCTACTCGCGCAAGGCACTCCTCCAATTGAGAGGACAAAGAAACTCTGCGCGTGTCAATTCGCTCAGTCCAGAAAATCCCCATGCACACTGTAGTTCTTGCCATTTCTTAATGGCAAGGAAAAAGTCACCCACTCACACCACAACCCGGGTGAACATGGCCCTACTGAACTGTAGGTCGCTGCCCAGGCACGCCCTAGAAATCAACCTCCTAATCCAGGATCACAAACTCGATGTATTGTTCCTATCGGAGACCTGGCTAACCTCAAATTCTGACCCGGACCTAGTCCAAGCACTCCCCCCAGGATACCTTATCCAGGTCCAGAATAGGCTCACTGGCAAAGGGGGTGGAATTGCCATCTTATATAAAGATCAACTTTCCTGCAGGCTGATGGACAGTGGTGTCTCAGATAGCGAGAATGCTAATTTCAGCATTCAGATCTCCCCCACCAGAACAATGTCAGGTCTCCTAGTATACCGCACTCCGGGCGCCCTGGGACACTTTGACAGCTCTCTACTGGAGACAGCTGTCTCCCTAGCCACGACCTCGACCAACTTTACACTTTTGGGAGACTTGAATCTCCACTTTGATGACCCACTAGATAAAGTGGCAGGTGAATTATCACTCGATCTAAAGTCTTACGATCCCTTGCTCAAAAGCCCCACGCCACCCACTTTAAAGGTCACCTCCTCTACCCTATTTTTCTAATATCCCCACGTTGGAACCTAGGGATCCACTACCTATCCCGTGGTCCGACCACTTCCTAATTCAGTTCAACTGGGAAACCATCCTAGATACCCCTCAAGCCCCGGTGATTCGATGCCATGAAAGATCATGGTCCAAACTCCCACTCGATAACTGGACAAGTATACTAGAGCAATCTGCTCCCACACATGACCCAGATCCGCTGATAGCGGATAGGAACTTCACTCTCTGGATTGAGCACTCCTTGGACTGTGCCCTCCCGAGGAAAAAAGTAGAGAAAAAAAGCAGACCATTTAAATCCCCCTGGTATACGACAGAACTCAGGGACCAGAGGAAAGTTTGTAAAAAACTAGAACGGGTATGGAGGAGAGACTGGGCCAATCACCCGAAGGCCGCTTATAGGTCAGCGATCAGATCCTACAAAACCTCACTCAAAACTGCCCAGGCCGCTTTCTACGAGAAGAAAATTCGGGCCTCCTGAAACTCTTCCAGAGAGACCATTCGAATAGTGAAGGAACTCCTGAAAGTCCCAGAACCCCCCCTAGTCCCTGATATTTCAGGAGCAAGATGTAAGCTCCTTGCGGATTTTTTCAAGAACAAAATTCAAAATATTCTACTAAGCCTACCCGGTAGCAATGACACGTGGGAACTTAACAGTCTCAGTACCCCAAGGATTGGACCTTGTCTGGAGGCCTTCTCCCCAATTAACAAGGAGGATTTCCCAAAAACACTGGGCTCAATAAAAAGCGGATCCCCAGGAGACCCGGCACCAATGCACATCATGAAACTGGTGTCAGCAACCATCACCCCCTTAGCCATTGATTTAATCAATTCCTCCTTTTCTCAGGGCCTTGTTCCGCCTAGTTGGAAGAAGGCCATAGTAAAAGCCCTACTAAAAAAAGCACAATTGGATCCCTCAGAGATGGCCAATTACCGACCGATCTCGTTACTGCCAGGGATTAGCAAGATAGCAGAGAAACTTGCTAACCAGCAACTATCTGCTTTTTTGGAAGAGGGTGAGCGGCTGGGTAGTTCCCAGACAGGCTTTCGCCCTGGTCAGGGTACAGAAACTGCCCTTATAGTGGTTGTTGAAGAGGCACGGCGGATCTTGGACTCAGGGGGATCAGCAGCAGTGATCCTCCTGGATCTAAGCGCGGCCTTTGATACGGTTAATCACCGTATCCTCATCCATCGCCTCAGGAACCTGGGAGTCTCGGGCTCTGCCCGGGCATGGCTAGAATCCTTCCTACACTCCAGAACCTTTCAAGTTTCGGAAGGTAACATCTACTCCGAATCGACCCCCCTCCAGTGTGGTGTGCCACAGGGCTCATCTTTGAGCCCGACACTTTTCAACGCATATATATTTATTTATTTTGAAAGTTTTATAGAGCGCGAACAAGATCCTAGGCGGATTTCAGAGCGCTATACAATCAGTAAAGTTAATCGAGTACAGACCGGACCAAAACTGGTTAGGTTACGTAAAGTAAATAAATACATGATAAATCATAGAAACTTGGGGATGGTCAAGTTGAAAGCATAGTACATGGTCGTGCCATCTTGGCGTAGCTGGTTAATGGTATGTCGTCATCTTTGTCTGGGTAGGGCGACGTAGGTAAGTTGAGGAGAAATGGAGGGCTCTTAATGGAGCCTGTCTCCAGTATAGGAACACGGATGGCCCCACTGGAAGACATCGTCACTCCCTTTGGGATTAAATTAGTAACCTTCGCCGAAGATACACAACTGGTCGTTTTACTCAACCAATCCGACCATTGCTCCGAGAATCTACGGTCCTGCCTGTCAGAAATCTTCGGATGGATGAATAAATCTATGCTCAAAGTAAATGGAGACAAAACAGAGCTGATGCTCCTGGGTCACAAGACTACATCTGTTCTAAGCTCCATGTGGCCCTCATGCCTTGGACCAACCCCAACAGCAAAAAAAGAAATTAAAAGTCTCGGGGTATGGCTTGACCAAGATCTCTCGCTTAAAACCCAGGCCAAGAAAACAGCCGGGGTGTGTTTTGGCTTACTTCGGACTGCACGAAAAATTCTACCCCTCCTACCCTTCCACTCCAGGAGGCTTCTCGTGCAGGGTCTGATCATTTCCAGGCTGGATTACAGTAACGCTCTATATCTGGGCGCCCCAGAAGCCACCATAAATAAACTACAACTAATCCAGAATTCAGCAGCTAGACTGCTAACTGGCACCCCAACCAAACTCTCAGCAAAACCCGCCCTTAAATCCCTCCACTGGCTGCCAATACGGGAGAGAATCAAATTCAAATCCCTGTGCATTATGCACAAATCTCTCCAGGGCAAGGGCCCCCCATCCTGAGAAGCCTGGCTGGCCCCTATAAAGCTAACAGGGCACTCAGATCGGACCACCTGTACCTGGCAATTGATCCTAGAGTAAAGAAGGCACGATCAGGAGGACGTTGTTTCTCTGTTAACGCCGCGCAGCTCTGGAGCTCCCTCCTCCTTAAGATTCGTACCGAACCCAGCCTCCAGAAGTTTCGCAAGCTTCTGAAAACCTTCCTCTTTCCCTAAGGTTCCCTCAATTCCGCAAGCCCGGGTCTAATCTCTTTTCTCAGCGCTGGGACGCCTACGGGTATCCATGAGCTCTATAAATCCTATTCCATTCCAATCTCCAAATCTCAGGAGAAAGGGTGCAGTGTAATATGGAGTTTTTGTGAGGCTGGTTATCACTGTGAAGTGCAATGGGCACTGGAGAACTTCTCCTGTGCTAAGCACACTTTAAACAGATGTGTAGTATCTACAGTACAACCAAGGTCTAGTATTATCCACTAGAACCTCTTTTAACAAAATTCCTTCTGCAAAATGTCAAAATGTTGGTGATTTGTTTGCTTCTTTCTAATATAGATTTGTTTTTTGCTATACTGCTTTGGATAGCCTCAGGTTTTATGACTTCAAGCAAATTTGATGTTGACCTCAATCTATGAATAGTATGTCATACCATATAGCATTGTGGCTGGATATGTTATCTATTCCAGCTATTTAGTACACCTTCAACAATGAATGATTTTACAATATTGCTTGCACCTTTGGCTTGCAAGCTTTATTGAAACAATGGAATTAGAACAAAATAATGTTTTTGATATAGAATACATTTGTGCCCTAGAAAATACTGGGTTTACTGAAACTTCAATAAACATTCAAGACGATGAAACTGTGTTAACATAGATTTTGATTTAAGGAACTGAGAAACACTAAATTCAATCATACTGTGAAATTATTCCGTGTAACTAAGGAGAAAAGATTCTCCTGGTCCCCTAATTAAGGGGGAAGTCCTTGTGCTGTGACCAGATTCTGATTTTTAGGGTGGGTGAAAGTGGACTATCATGATTATAAGGCCAGGGGCCTATGAAAATGGTTTAAGCAGGATAGACTGATCTGTGATCTCTAATCTCGTTTCAGACCCTTATTGATATTTTGCATAACATTTATGATGGTGGAAGCTCCATGATTTTGTTTAAGTTTCTTTCCCACATTTTAATTGAAGTGTCCAGATTGGCTACCGAAGGCAGATTTAGATAAATTAATTACTGACATCATAAAACCTTGACTGAACTTTACTATTCAGTAGATCAGCAAGCCTATCTTAATATTAAGGGTTTGATTTAGATTTCAGTGGATGGGTTACTCCGTCACAACAGTGACGAATAACCGTTCTGCTGAAATATAAAACCCATAGGATATAATGGGAATTATATTTCAGTAATGGGATTACAGCGGATGGGATATCCGCCACCGTTGTGATGGAGTAACCCGTCCGGCGATATCTAAATCTGACCCCAAGTTATTAAATCAACATAAACTGATTATAACGTTGTAAATATTCAGTTTGATGATTCTTCTTAGAAAATACGAATTCAATGTTCACACCAATTCTGGGCCAGCTTTGTCCTTATACCAATATGTGTTCTGTTCTAGTTATCCAGGGCATTTATCTATTGATAACATTTCTCTGATATAGGATTACATTTTGAACATTTCAATCTTTTACATCAGAAATCTTGTCCTTCAATAGCAGAATGTTTTTCAGAGTTGACTGCTGGATTAATTCCTGATTGTTCTTGCCCTCTTCCAGTTGATCGTCTGGACCTTATCTTCTAATTTTCCTCCATTTGTTGCTTTTTGTAACCAGATATCTTCACTCAAATAATGTGCCATTTTGGTCTTTTTCCAAACCATGAACTCTAAAAACATTCACACAGTAATGCCAGTTCTGATTACTGAATATTTTTATGTAGAGTTACATTTTCTATGGTTAGGCGCGTGGTTTAGTAGAGTTTATGAAGCTCCACTTATGTAAATCTCTTTCGGGTGATCAGCCTTTGTGAAACTTGAGAGTCTCTGGAGATTTTCTTTTAGTGTTTACATTAGTGCTTTCTGTGATTCAAATGTAATGCCAAACTCCTTACTCTTTCAATTGTATATACTCTTGATGATCCAGGAGCTGTGAGATTGTTGCTGAGTTTGCTAGCAATTGTGATGGTAAAAGGAGCCCAAAATAAGCTGACAGGTGCTTTTAAGCATGCTTCTACCTCAATTAGCCTGATTTTGTATACATTTTGAGGCTTCAGGCTGAACCGCCTTGATTCTTTTTAATTTTCTAATTAAAGTTATCCCACCTCTCAATTTTGCCTTCAAAGAACAGAGGGAGTGTGAGACACCTTGGACTTGATAAAGAGCCCATGTAAAGATGGATAGAAGATATAACTGCAGCAAACTGCAAACATCTTTCAGTGCTGAAGTGGCCCAAGCCAAATTTAAAGCCTGATTAACAAAGATAAGTTACACTTTTGAGTAAGTTTACAATGTGCTGTAGTTTACTACTTTGGTAGTCACAAACTTCAAATGTAAGCTGTCTACAAAAATGTAAGCTGCATGTCTCCATCCCCAGAGTGAAGCAACTTTCTTACTCTTGAGTGGGTGAGCCACATACCTCCCTGTACTCCTCCTTGACCTTCTCTAAACCCCTCCTACTTCTCCCTAATCCCAATGCCTTTAGTAGTACATCTTCCCCTTTCCCCACCCACTCCTCTGTCTCTCTTCCACACTTACAAGTAAAATCCATGTTTTCATGTCTGGAGACTCTGCAGTGAAGAGGAGACATTTGCACATATAAGTATAGGCAAAACTTACATTTTGTAATGCATTTTGTAGTACCTCAAACTGTACTATTTCATTTCATTTCATCAACTTTTATTCGATTATAGATATGTATAATCATATAAAGTACATTTTTCAAAAAGAGAAATTTTTATACATAAATCAGAGATTAAAATCATTAAACAAAGGGTCACAAAGCTTAATTCACTGTGAGGAAGGGAGTTTCAAAATGGTGATACTGTTTCTGCGGAAAATAAAAGAATACAGGTTTAGATAGAAATTTTGCGACGGGTTGATATTACTGTTTTAAGAAAAATTGCTATCAGTTTTGCTTCATGGGGGGATTTCGGGGATTGTAAGTGGGAAAGTGCTAGATACGTTTGTCTTATTCCGCTAGATCGGAGAATAGGAAGAATCCATGTTTTTCTTGCTGGTATGTAGTATTTGCAAAAAAGAACGACATGGATCGTAGATTGAACAGAAACTCCGTCACAAGGACATCTCATTAAATTTCGGGACCAGTTTTTCGTTTCCGGAAATGAGACCAAACGGTGAAAAAGGTCAAAGCGGAATCTTGTGATTAAAAATTTTTCATGGTTCGATAAAAAGTATGTCAGGTAGGGCTGAATGAGTTTCCCTGTCTGCAGTATGCAAATTTTTTCGTTTTGTTTTTTGGTAATCTCGGCTTGATTGCGGAGTTCCCTTAGATGGCCCATACATATTTGCTTCAGCTGTCTCTTCGAGATATCTTCAATAGAGGGTGGTTCGAGAAAGTAGTGCTCACAGTCAATATCTACAAAGAATTTATGGATGTAAGTAAGCCAGGCAATTTTCCGCCAGTGCACTAGGCCAAGACAGTCTGTGATGAGGGAACGGGTAATATGACTTTCGGGGTTGCACCATATACGCTGCCACAGAAGGATAGGCTGGCATCGTATGGTGTCAATAATGTACTCCATGCCAAGCTCCCGGTGTTAAGCTAAGATAGGGGAACTTTGGGGAAGGGCTAGGATGTATTTGATGAAGGCGTTTTCAGTGACCTGGAGTTGGCCAATGCATCCATAGCCCCAGATACCTGCTCCGTATGTAGCCACACTGTGGCATTTCGCGTAGTATATGGTTAACAGTTCCGCTGGGGCTGGTTTGCCTAGTTTCCTTGAAAAGGTAATTAGTGCTGATGTAGCACGGCGGAAATTAAGATTTCTGGCTTCCACTGCCTTACGCCAAGTCATTGTGTCATCCACTGGGATGCCCAGGTATGGGTAGACCGATGTTTTTTCTAGTGTGCTGTTGTTAATGAATATGGACTTGGAGACTCTTTGCCATGGGCCGATGTTCATTGTAAAAGTTTTTTTAATGTTAACTTTAAGGCCTAAAGAGTCCATGAAGGTCACATATTTGTTAAGTTGCCGTTGGAGTTGGTTCAGAGTCCGTGCCAGGATGACTGAGTCGTCGGCATACAGGAGAATGGGTATCGGGCGGTGTTCTATCTGTGGGAGGTCCTGGCTCCCTTCCAGCATAGCCTGTTCAAGCCCGTTTGTGTATAGGTTGAACAGGAAGGGAGCCAGTACACATCCCTGTCTTACTCCTCTTGAGATTTTAAAGGGTCGTGATAGTTCACCGGCAGTGCCAAATCGAACTCGGCCTTCTGCGTTGGTGTATAACTCTCTTAGGAAGGCTAATATGGGTGGGTCCACTCCGAGATGTTCTAGAATCTGCCATAGCTTTGCATGCTGTACGCAGTCGAACGCCGCGCTTAGGTCTACATAGACCAGGAAGATGTTGCCTCCTTTAGCGCGCGCATACTTTCCAGCCAGGAGGACAAGGTTTAGGGCCTGTTCGACTGTTCCGAGCCCCTTCTGGAAGCCATATTGCAGGTCAGTGATGATGTTGTTCTCCCGGGCCCAAGATTGTAGTCGGTCCAGGAGTATTCGACCTGCAATCTTGCCCAAGGAGTCCAGAAGGGAGATCGGCCTGTAGCACGCTGGGTCGTTACGGTCCCCTTTTTTGAAGATGGGCAGTAGTGTCGATGTTGACCATGAAGGGAAGAGACCGATTGAGACGACTGCAGCCATGACACATGTAATTATTTTCGACCAATAGTCGACGTCATGTAGGAACAAGTCCATAGGGACCCCATCTGGGCCGGGGGCCTTGCCTGTTTTTGAGGCCTTGATTGCCTTTCTAACCTCATTTACAGTAAAGCGTAGGTTGATTGGATAGATGTTACTCATAGCCCGTTCAGGTTCCTGTATTTGGATTATTGGAGTGACATCCGATGATATTCCGAAGATTTTTGAAAAGTGGGAGACCCAGTCATCCTCAGTTATTGCCACATCAAGATGGTCAGGGTCGCTGATGTTGGCCAGAAGAGGTGATCTTATGGTCTGCCAGAAAACAATGCCGTCTTTCCTTAATGCGCTATCATGTAGTCGAAGCCATAGATCTTGCTTTATCTGCTTTTTACGATTTTTCCGGGCAGTGTTGTAAGTTTTCCTTAACTGGGAAATTTTTTGAGGGTCTCTCGGTTGCTGTCGTAGGGTTTCTTTGAGAGACGTAAGGGCCTTCCGGCATGCGGTATCGAACCATCTCGTACTAGGGAGTTTTCGCTTGTTTTTTGATTTAATGAAAAGCTCGTCCCTTATTACTTCCTGGATGTTTTGGAAAGAGGTGACTATTAATTCTGGGGGTGCCTCGGGGGACAGACAGTTGGTTAACCAGAGGTGTGTTTTTTCGAGAACCCTCTGTGTCATCTCCTCCGGATCGATCTTTGTCCATTTAATTGCATACCCGTTCAGCTTCTTTATGGCAAGCGAGTGTTGGTCTAGGGAACTAGCTTTTCGAGAAGGTATCCCAGCTTGCTTCATGTTGATTTCCACACTGAGTGGATAGTGGTCGCTGATTGGGTTGGACCCAATTTTATAATCACTTAGTTGCCCTTTATAGGAGTTTGTGGCTAAAATGTAGTCGATGGTTGACAGGCAGCCTCGCCCGTGAAAGGTAGGTAAAAAGGCCTGCTCCGGATTGACTAGTTCGTTGACAAAGACAAGGTCTAGGGTAAAGAGGATTTCGTTTAATTTATTGCCCCCTAGCGTGTGCACAAAGTGAGGGATGGGGTTTCCAAGTTCGTTCTGTAGCCCACAGGTCCCATTTTTATGCTTTGGGCACAGCGTGAGATTAAAATCGCCACCCCAGATGAGATAAATTGTGGATTTATTGTTTGTTTTTTGAAATGAGAGTAAGTATGCGATTATTTCATCTAGGTGTGAGCAGCATTCCACGTTGCCTGAGTTATTATAGTAATTTATGTATATATGTAGATCTCCTTTCGTTATTGTTAACTGTGTGATTTGTATGATTTGAAAGAACGGTGTTTCCTTTAACAATTTCACAGTAAGTGGAAGGGTATTTGAAATGAAGGTCGTAAGCCCGCCTTTTGGTCTGCCCATACTACTGGGTACTGCTTGAGTAAAAAATGTTTTATAGCCCGCTAAGTGGAGTGGAGTTGTACACCAGGTCTCTTGTAAGCACAGAATTTGATGGCTTTTTGCTGTGTCAAGCCATGAGGAAGAGGTTATTTTTGTAATTAGGCCTGCGACATTCCAATAAGCGATAGACAGAGTCAGGGTTGAGGGTTCCGTAACGGGGTATGATGGTTTTGTCGGGTTCTTATTAAAGGCTACGGATTGCTGAAAGCACGATCCCGAATCGGTGTCAGCTTCCGTTAAAGGAATAGTAGTTGGAGCCTTGTTTGGAACGTTAGGTAATCCCTGACAGATATATGGAAGTTTTCCAGTTTTGGTGAGAAAAATGTTGTATTTTTCCTGCAATGTGATTTCGTAACTCACTTGTGGTGACTCTGGGAATATTAGATACTGATTAACGTTCAGTGATTGCAATGTAATATCGGTTTTAGGATGTCTTGATATGTCCTTGAATGGTCAATCAACCATTTCGAGACAATCAAAACGGTTTTGGGTTGAGAGGCCCTGCCATCCTTCATAGGTTTGAAGGGGTCTTTCTTGCCAGTAGGGCCTCTGGTGTTCTCTGGGCCTTTCTCTCGGTCCACCCCTGCCTACATAGTCATATGAGTATTCCGTCTGTTTCCATGGCACTTGGTACCATGGCTCCTGGTTCCATGGTTCTTTGGGGAGCTGGTGCCATGACCAGGGTAGAGGGTTACGTTGCTGTTTTACTGGCGGATAAAAAAAGGAGAGATGACAGGCGTCAATCCCCCCTTTTTTATCAAGCTGAGGCCAGGCACAGATGTAATCCACTGTTGAGGGATCTCTGCATGTTACAATGATGCAGTCTCCGCGGATTGTCTTTGTCGTTCTGCCTATCCAGGCTACCCTACGGGCTGTTGTGATCCCTCCGGATAGGTGGGATTCGAGCGGTCTATTGATGCTTAACCACTGCATGGCTTTGTTTTTAAGAGACCATGCAGTTTCGGGTGTGTCATCAGTTAGCTCTGGTACACCTGTGAGAACTATTGTGTAAGGAGTGGCTGCCGGAGGCAAGTGGGCAGGGCGTCTAGCTGCTGTGGGTTTTTTGGATGTGTTTTTAGGGGTCGTTTGAGAGGGCCGTGGTTTAGGTGGAAAAGTTTCGGGCCTTTTTTCTGGGCAGGCTCTATTACTGTCTGTGTTTGTCGCTGGACCTGGGGTGTCTATCATAACTGAATCTGTGTTTACTGTTTGGTGGATGGATATGGCAGGAGATTTCTCTTTTTGAGGTTGAGGCGTTTTTATTACAGATTTAGGTAGTGAGGTGTTTTGTTTGTACTTTTTCTGTGCTAGTGACGGAAGATTAGCGTGCTTGGCTGTTTTCTGTATATGTGCTTGAAGCTGTTTTTTAGGTGGCTGTGACATATTATGCTGACCCTTTGTTTCTATGCGGGTGTTTGAGTCTAAAATGGTAGCCGAGATGATAGTTAACTGAGCTTCGAGATTCCTGATGCTGAGTTGAATGGGCTTTAAATGTTGAAATAACAGATCTTTTATTGTAGTGAGGACTTGTGAGGTAACTCTGCAAGTTTTGCATTGTTTATCTAAATGGTCATTGGTAATTGCCTTGTGAGGTTGATTAATTACTGGGGGAAATGGTATGCTATGGGACACTGTAGGGTTAGAATGGGTAGGCGCCTGTTCTGAACGCGGGGCATTGGTTGGTACTTCTTCAGTGATTGCTGGGTGAGTTTTTGGAATTGCTCCTTCCCTTACCCCTTGTTGATGCTGGTTATCGTGTGGTTGGGCATCCCCCTGGGTATGACAGATAGCTAGATCAGGGGTTGTTTCCAAATCATCAAACGTAATGGAGAGATCTGACTCAGACTGTGTAACGGAAAGGTTTACTACCAACGGGACTGAGTTTGTATCTGGTGCTAACAGAGACGTTGGGAGTGAACAGTTTTGTGTATTAAGATGGATCGGGGTGGTGGCGTTTGCAATAGCGCCTAGAGAGGAGCGCTTCGCATTAGCACTCATAAGATCTAGTGATACTCTCTTTTCCATCAGAGCTATACTCTGGTTTATTGTCTCGTTGACCCGTGAGATGAATAGGTCGATGGGGCCTGTTACTTGGGCTACTTCATGCGCATGTTTGGATTTTGGCTTAGTGGAGCTCCTTGTTTTTGGTGGCATGGTGAATACCTAATTACGAGTTCAGTGATGAAGGAGGGGTGGCCCGGACCGGACTCTATCGGGCACTAACGGGCAACAACGGGCCCGCCCTTGCCCCGGGCTTCGCCCCGCGCTTTGCCCCGCGCGCGTCACGCGTTGCGCGGTCTAGGTAGCACTTTTGTAGTGTGTGGTTATGGGGCGGGGCACTGTGAGGGGGCGCGGCTCTCACGGGAAGAGGACCAGCTGGAGATGGTGTATGCTGGTCCTCGCAGTCCCTGGGCCGGCGCCTCTCCCTCCTCTGCGGCCTCGCGGTGGTCGGTGGTTCTCAGCAGCGCTTGGTCTCAGTTCAGCTGCTCCTGCAGCGGGGACAACAGGTACTTGGCTCTTGGCTTTGGCAATGAAAGTGCAATCCACGAGTGGTACTGTACTACAAAGTGCAGTTTGAAAATCGGGCCATTAGGCTTTTAGTGACCAGTTGTAGACTGATATGGTGGCCTACATGGCTATTAGAATGTTTGGATTTATGTTAAGAAAACAATCTGTGGCCGGGGAGGATCATGGGAACTCAATGATTTGAAACCTAAACTTGATTCAGAAGCCTTTACGGCCTTCCTTAGAAACAACATTCCAGTTTGGTACTGCTCTTTCTCTAGGACATGAACCTGGAATTCCTGGGTCAGGGATTTCTTCTTGAGAAAGACATTAATTGCTAAACCTGCAGCAGAGTAGTCAGGGGCCTCTCGCACGAGCATTGCATTCATCAGACTGATTTTCCTGCTTACCCTACTGTGGGCTATTGCATGCTTCTGATATATGTAGCTCCAAAAAAGATTTGCTCAAAAAGTTTGATATGGCAATAGCCTGGTTCTTAACTATCTTCAATTTGCATTATTTTTATCAGGGAGAATGAAGATGCTCTAACCCTTAATTAAGGTCTGTTCATTAAACAGTTTTTACTGCAGTCTCTGTTTACTTGAATTAATCTGTTTAAACTTGTACGGAGTTTTTAGCAGATCTGATGGTGAACTGAACATCTAACACCAATTCCATTTTATTTATGAACCCACTTGTGAAATCCAAAGCCAGTAGGCAGTTTTAGATAGGGAGAGCATTGCAGGTACAACTTTAATACACTGTCACTGTTTTGGTCTGACAGGTGTATTAATTATCTCAAGAGCTGGTGCAACATTATTTTAATATTACAATGTTAAATGGTTGTTTGTCACTGGCACTTTAAAGGAATGTGTTATTTTTAGCTGGAAAAGAAAGGAACCTGTTGACAACTTTAGAGTAAACATCTTGTCAGGTTAAAACTGCTATCTGGATGGTTTGGTTCTCATGCTTTGGTGGGAATCTTTTACATATGTGGACCAACGGCTCAGAATGCAACCTATAGGTGAGTGTACACAAAGCCCCCAAAAAAAGACAAGTTGCATGGGAGGGATACCACGTCCTACTATTTTTCTAAAACCTGAGCTCAGAGTATCTATTGGTTTGTTGACCTGAGCCCTGGGCTAACCATTACCACCAGTGACTTCAATAACATAGGTACACCATGTGCTGTTGCTAAAGCAGTGCAGGATCCATGAAAGAGAATCACAAGTAAAAACCAAAATAATGTAATTTTTACTAAACATGTGAGTCACCCTCTTATAACAGGATGGTATTCGGGCAAGATATTGAGTCCTAAATGTCAGGATACAGAAATATCGGGACAACAATCTTGTGATGCAAAAATATCATGATGCAGAAATATTGTTGTCAAAAATATAAATTTTTTCAGGTAAGTAATATTATTGATAAGGATATTGTTGTTGTTGATATCATATTCAATAATATAGTTGTAAATAATATAGTTTTTTAAATATTTAAAATGCATTTTAGTTCATATATTAATTGTATGTCTTATTATTGTTTGTATATTTGTTAATAATATTTTTAAATATAGTTTGCAATTTTAAGTGATTTATGATTTTACATTTATTTCCTAATAGTAATGTATTGTGTTGTTGTGGGTTGCTAGGGTTGAAGGGGTGGAAAGTTTATTAAGTAATAATTAATTAAACATATTTGTTATTTATTATTAATTATTGAACTGATTATTCATTATGTAAATTGATAAATAACTTTATATATTAGAAATATTGTAGGTATGGGATGCTTAAATTGTGGGAATATAGGGTGAGTAGTTAATTGAGTAAAAATGTATTATCAATTATTTCTTTACTGTTAATTATTTAATTGTCAATTCATGATGTACATTATGTAATATTGATTTATTTTAGTTATATTTAATTTGCAGGTTTCTTGGTTTGTTAGGGTATACGATGAGATGTTAATAAAGTAATAATTAATCACCAAATATTTATTCATTTGTTATTTAAATAATTCATTGATTATCAATTATGTACATTGTGTTATACTTATTTTTTGTGTTACTGATAATTATTTTTCAATAATGATGTCAATTGTTTATCTATATATATCTATATATATATCTATATATATAGATATATTTTACCTACTGGCGGTCGCCAGTAGGTAGTTATAGTTAGGACCTAGCTACCATAGGAAATCCGCAACATTCCATTGGGAATGACTTTACCGCCGGTAGAGGAATTTGCGTGTAATTTTCCAAAATTTTGGCCAGCTTCGCTCTGCTCCTTTCCTAAAAGTTTCGGGGGGAACCATGAAGTGGGGGCTGAGAAAAAAGGGGGGTCCCAAAACGTGTTTTCCCCATGTTAATTTCTATAGGACGGTCTGACAAGTGTACAGCCCGAACCGCTGAACGGAATTACGCCAAACTTGGCAAAATTGTAGGGACTGGTACGCAGATGTGCCTTTGCTATATTTGGTGAAAATTGCTCCAATGGTTTTTTTGAAAATTAACTTCAAAAACACATATATATCTATAGGCGCGCTCCGAGCGCTCACCGGTACGCGTACCGGGGAGCGCACCCGGCACGCTAAGGGAGTTCGCGAGCGGAAAGCTGATTGGCTGTCGGATGTCTGTCAACATTCTAAACAGTCCGGAGAGTCTGCCATCTTGTGTCTCGGTAGAATCGAGACACAAGAGGTGAAAAAAAAGGGGAAATAATTAAAAGGGGGCAGGGTAGACACCCCTTGACCCCCTAGGTTTTTTGAGGGGGGCCTAGAAGGACCCTGAAGGGCAAAAAAACTTTTATTTTTTTTTTATTTCGCCGGGTGAGCGCTGGGTGTGTTCTCAGGTGCGCTCTCCGGTACGCGCACCCTGAGCGCACCACGGGGAAAAATAGTGCAAGAAAATAGAGTAAAAAAATAATTTTGAGTGCTTAGAAGTAGGGTAGCTCTTAAAAGAGCTGTTGTGTTATGTGGGTGCTTTTTGTACCTACAAGTAGGTACCAATGCAGAGTCTCATATTCAAGAGGAAAACTCTATTCCCCTCATCTGTAAAATGTACACCATCTCTCCTATAGATGCCTTGCATGTTGTAACGCAAGTTGTTGTGGTAAATGGAACCCATACCATAGTCTCTGAGGAAAGCAGAAACAGATTTATTTACATGTTTCCTTGCTTTCTCAATCTGTGGACAAAATTGGTTGGACCAGTTCCATTGTTTCCTTTGGCATATATTAGAAAATACCAAGGCCGTTTTTGGAAAAAGTGACATCAATTGCCCAAAGATGTCCTTTAAAAGCATTTCCAGACCTACCCCAGTCAAAGTGCCTAGGTCATTTCCACCACAGTGCATATTTATACGGTCAGGGTGTGGAAGATGCATAAAAGATTTTATCAATGGTATCAGTTGGTGACTTCTTAATCCTCTCTGTCCAATCCACACAATGTCCACATTTGGTAAATCAAGGTTGTAAATTCCTCTGTTGCTTGCAAATTATTCACTCCAGAAGACATAGCTATGACCCACAAACCAGACTTTAGGCATCTTAAAGGTAGATGTGCTTGTAATCAGATGAGTTGTGGAAATGAAATGGCAGTTTGATTATGATAAAAAGTGGTTGAGATTCAGTGCACTTGAAAAAATAGAA
Source organism: Lissotriton helveticus (assembly GCF_964261635.1). Classification (NCBI taxonomy): domain Eukaryota; kingdom Metazoa; phylum Chordata; class Amphibia; order Caudata; family Salamandridae; genus Lissotriton; species Lissotriton helveticus. The sequence goes on along the minus strand of NC_136059.1, from coordinate 1,218,260,131 downwards.
ATGATTTGTGCTTTCTTAAAAGTCTCCACTGAAAATTAGGGTGCATGCTTTTTTTTTTTAAAGAAGTCATTTCAATGGTTGAGAAAAAGTCATTTAAAGAAACATTGCATTTGATTACCTAGTACATTGAGAGGTCAAACACCCTTGATGGATTCTTTTGCAACATAGTATGATGAACTTCTGAACTGTGTGCTGGGTTAGGAGGGAGTTACCATGGTAACAGGGAAATGAGCACTGGGGGGATGGGTGAATGTTATGTGAGTTTCAAAGTGTTCAAATGTACAACCAATTAAAAGGTGCAGTTTGGTTTTGAATTTGTGTGGGAAAAATTTTGATTGGTTATGTACAAGAATATGGGTCTGAAATGAGAAAATATCTGTGCCATTATTCTGAGGCTCAAGTGAAAGAAGCATTATTCAGAGATTCTGCTTAAGAAAATCTGTTGAGTGTGACTGACACTGTTCTATATCTTCCAAAGCATTTTTAAAGGTGAGTAATGATTCTTTTAAAAAAGATAGAGTGCTGTATGCACTATGGGGAAGATTAAGAAGCATATTGTTCTTCTTTATTCTTGCATTTTGTGTCATGTTTTTTTGTAATGTTGTTTAAAAATAGAATGGTGCATATTGGAAATGTATTTTGGTAATGAGTTAGGTTTCTGCTTTGTTTCTGTAGTGGTCATTTAAATGAGCTGTGCTTTGTGTCAAAAACGATTTAGTATGGAAAATATTTTCTGGAAAAAGTCTGCTTTTTAAATTTTGGTGAAGTATCACACTGCCTTTCTGTTTGAAATAAGCGAAAACATTTTCACATTTTTCAATAATGTCACCTGTGCCTTGTAACAGTTTGCCTCAATCAGCTTAAAGAGTATTCTTTGCTTGTGTCTCACTTCACTCTGTGCTTGTGTGTTATCTGATATATGATTCATTTAATGAAGATACACTGCTGTATGCAGTATAGGGAAGATTAAGAAGCATATTGTGCTTCTTTATTCTTGCATTGTGTGTTATGTTTTTTTGTAATGCTGTTTAAAAATTGTATACTGCATATTGGAAATGTATTTTGGAAATGAGTTAGGTTTCTGCTTTGCTTTGTAGTGGTAATTTAAAAGGGATGTGCTTTGTGTAAAAAACAATTTACTATAGAAAATGTTTTCTGGTAAAAAGTTATGCTTGGTTGATGTCTTTAAAAATATGGAAGTACATGTTTTTAAAGACATGTATATTACATGTAACATCCTGGTGATGTGCCTAAGATCACACTGATGGGTGAATCAAGCTTCACTCACAGTGTGATCTTAGGCACATGATCAGAATGTTACATATAATGTACCATGTCTGTCTCTGCAAACAGTATGCGTGTCTCTGCCTAAGATCACACTAATGGGTGAATCAAGCTTCACTCACAGTGTGATCTTAGGCACATGATCAGAATGTTAGATATAATGTACCATGTCTGTCTCTGCAAACAGTATGTGTGTCTCTGCCTAAGATCACACTGATGGGTGAATCAAGCCTCACTCACAGTGTGATCTTAGTCACATGATCAGAATGTTACATATAATGTACCATGTCTGTCTCTGCCAACAGTATGTGTGTCTCTGCCTAGGATCACACTGATGGGTGAATCCTGCTTCACTCACAGTGTGATCTTAGGCACATGATCAGAATGTTACATATAATGTACCATGTCTGTCTCTGCAAACAGTATGTGTGTCTCTGCCTAAGATCACACTGAAGGGTGAATCAAGCATCACTCACAGTGTGATCTTAGGCACATGATCAGAATGTTACATATAATGTACCATGTTTGTCTCTGCCAACAGTATGTGTGTCTCTGCCTAAGATCACACTGATGGATGAATCGAGCTTCACTCACAGTGTGATCTTAGGCACATGATCAGAATGTTACATATAATGTACCATGTCTGTTCCTGCAAACAGTATGTGTGTCTCTGCCTAAGATCACACTGATGGGTGAATCAAGCATCACTCACAGTGTGATCTTAGGCAAATGATCAGAATGTTACATATAATGTACCATGTCTGTCTCTGCCAACAGTATGTGTGTCTCTGCCTAAGATCACACTGATGGGTGAATCAAGCTTCACTCACAGTGTGATCTTAGGCACATGATCAGAATGTTACATATAATGTACCATGTCTGTCTCTGCAAACAGTATGTGTGTCTCTGCCTAAGATCACACTGATGGGTGAATCACGCTTCACTCACAGTGTGATCTTAGGCACATGATCAGAATGTTAGATATAATGTACCATGTCTGTCTCTGCCAACAGTATGTGTGTCTCTGCCTAGGATCACACTGATGGGTGAATCAAGCTTCACTCACAGTGTGATCCTAGGCACTTGATCAGAATGTTATATTTAATGTACCATGTCTGTCTCTGCCAACAGTATGTGTGTCTCTGCCTAAGATCACACTGATGGGTGAATCAAGCATCACTCACAGTGTGATCTTAGGCACATGATCAGAATGTTACATATAATGTACCATGTCTGTCTCTGCCAACAGTATGTGTGTCTCTGCCTAAGATCACACTGATGGGTGAATCAAGCTTCACTCTCAGTGCGATCTTAGGCACATGATCAGAATGTTACATATAATGTACCATGTCTGTCTCTGCAAACAGTATGTGTGTCTCTGCCTAAGATCACACTGATGGGTGAATCAAGCTTCACTCACAGTGTGATCTTAGGCACATGATCAGAATGTTAGATATAATGTACCATGTCTGTCTCTGCCAACAGTATGTGTGTCTCTGCCTAGGATCACACTGATGGGTGAATCAAGCTTCACTCACAGTGTGATCTTAGGCACATGATCAGAATGTTATATTTAATGTAACATGTCTGTCTCTGCCAACAGTATGTGTGTCTCTGCCTAAGATCACACTGATGGGTGAATCAAGCTTCACTCACAGTGTGATCTTAGGCACATGATCAGAATGTTACATATAATGTACCATGTCTGTCTCTGCCAACAGTATGTGTGTCTCTGCCTAAGATCACACTGATGGGTGAATCAAGCTTCACTCACAGTTTGATCTTAGGCACATGATCAGAATGTTACATATAATGTACCATGTCTGTCTCTGCCAACAGTATGTGTGTCTCTGCCTAAGGTCACACTGATGGGTGAATCAAGCTTCACTCTCAGTGTGATCTTAGGCACATGATCAGAATGTTACATATAATGTACCATGTCTGTCTCTGCAAACAGTATGTGTGTGTCTGCCTAAGATCACACTGATGGGTGAATCAAGCTTCACTCACAGTGTGATCTTAGGCACATGATCAGAATGTTAGATATAATGTACCATGTCTGTCTCTGCCAACAGTATGTGTGTCTCTGCCTAGGATCACACTGATGGGTGAATCAAGCTTCACTCACAGTGCGATCTTAGGCACATGATCAGAATGTTATATTTAATGTACCATGTCTGTCTCTGCCAACAGTATGTGTGTGTCTGCCTAAGATCACACTGATGGGTGAATCAAGCATCACTCACAGTGTGATCCTAGGCACATGATCAGAATGTTACATATAATGTACCATGTCTGTCTCTGCCAACAGTATGTGTGTCTCTGCCTAAGATCACACTGATGGGTGAATCAAGCTTCACTCACAGTGTGATCTTAGGCACATGATCAGAATGTTACGTATAATGTACCATGTCTGTCTCTGCAAACAGTATGTGTGTCTCTGCCTAAGATCACACTGATGGGTGAATCAAGCTTCACTCACAGGGTGATCTTAGGCACATGATCAGAATGTTAGTTATAATGTACAATGTCTGTCTCTGCCAACAGTATGTGTGTCTCTGCCTAGGATCACACTGATGGGTGAATCAAGCTTCACTCACAGTGTGATCTTAGGCACATGATCAGAATGTTATATTTAATGTACCATGTCTGTCTCTGCCAACAGTATGTGTGTCTCTGCCTAAGATCACACTGATGGGTGAATCAAGCATCACTCACAGTGTGATCTTAGGCACATGATCAGAATGTTACATTTAAATGTACCATATCTGTCTCTGCCAACAGTATGTGTGTCTCTGCCTAAGATCACACTGATGGGTGAATCAAGCTTCACTCTCAGTGTGATCTTAGGCACATGATCAGAATGTTCGATATAATGTACCATGCCTGTCTCTAGAAACAGTATGTGTGTCTCTGCCTAAGATCACACTGATGGGTGAATCAAGCATCACTTACAGTGTGATCTTAGGCACATGATCAGAATGTTACATATAATGTACCATGTCTGTCTCTGCCAACAGTATGTGTGCCTCTGCCTAAGATCACACTGATGGGTGAATCAAGCTTCACTCACAGTGTGATCTTAGGCACATGATAAGAATGTTATATTTAATGTACCATGTCTGTCTCTGCCAACAGTATGTGTGTCTCTGCCTAAGATCACACTGATGGGTGAATCAAGCATCACTCACAGTGTGATCTTAGGCACATGATCAGAATGTTACATATAATGTACCATGTCTGTCTCTGCAAACAGTATGTGTGTCTCTGCCTAAGATCACACTGATGGGCGAATCAAGCTTCACTCACAGTATGATCTTAGGCACATGATCAGAATGTTACATATAATGTACCATGTCGGTCTCTGCCAACAGTATGTGTGTCTCTGCCTAAGATCACACTGATGGGCGAATCAAGCTTCACTCACAGTGTGATCATAGGCACATGATCAGAATGTTACATATAATGTACCATGTTTGTCTCTGCCAACAGTATGTGTGTCTCTGCCTAAGATCACACTGATGGGTGAATCAAGCTTCACTCACAGTGTGATCTTAGGCACATGATCAGAATGTTACATATAATGTACCACGTCTGTCTCTGCAAAAAGTATGTGTGTCTCTGCCTAAGATCACACTGATGGGTGAATCAAGCTTCACTCACAGTGTAAACTTAGGCACATGATCAGAATGTTAGATATAATGTACCATGTCTGTCTCTGCCAACAGTATGTGTGTCTCTGCCTAGGATCACACTGATGGGTGAATCAAGCTTCACTCACAGTGTGATCTTAGGCACATGATCAGAATGTTATATTTAATGTAACATGTCTGTCTCTGCCAACAGTATGTGTGTCTCTGCCTAAGATCACACTGATGGGTGAATCAAGCTTCACTCACAGTGTGATCTTAGGCACATGATCAGAATGTTATATTTAATGTACCATGTCTGTCTCTTCCAACAGTATGTGTGTCTCTGCCTAAGGTCACACTGATAGATGAATCAAGCATCACTCACAGTGTGATCTTAGGCACATGATCAGAATGTTACATATAATGTACCATGTCTGTCTCTGTAAACAGTATGTGTGTCTCTGCCTAGGATCACACTGATGGGTGAATCAAGCTACACTCACAGTGTGATCTTAGGCACATGATCAGAATGTTATATTTAATGTACCATGTTTGTCCCTGCCAACAGTATGTGTGTCCCTGCCTAAGATCACACTGATGGGTGAATCAAGCTTCACTCTCAGTGTGATCTTAGGCACATGATCAGAATGTTACATATAATGTACCATGTCTGTCTCTGCAAACAGTATGTGTGTCTCTGCCTAAGATCACACTGATGGGTGAATCAAGCTTCACTCACAGTGTGATCTTAGGCACATGATCAGAATGTTACATATAATGTACCATGTTTGTCTCTGCCAACAGTATGTGTGTCTCTGCCTAAGATCACACTGATGGATGAATCGAGCTTCACTCACAGTGTGATCTTAGGCACATGATCAGAATGTTACATATAATGTACCATGTCTGTCTCTGCAAACAGTATGTGTGTCTCTGCCTAAGATCACACTGATGGGTGAATCAAGCATCACTCACAGTGTGATCTTAGGCACATGATCAGAATGTTACATATAACGTAACATGTCTGTCTCTGCCAACAGTATGTGTGTCTCTGCCTAAGATCACACTGATGGGTGAATCAAGCTTCACTCACAGCGTGATCCTAGGCACCTGATCAGAATATTACATATAACGTACCATGTCTGTCTCTGCAAACAGTATGTGTGTCTCTGCCTAAGATCACACTGATGGGTGAATCAAGCTTCACTCACAGCGTGATCTTAGGCACATGATCAGAATGTTAGATATAATGTACCATGTCTGTCTCTGCCAACAGTATGTGTGTCTCTGCCTAAGATCACACTGATGGGTGAATCAAGCTTCACTCACAGTGTGATCTTAGGCACATGATAAGAATGTTATATTTAATGTACCATGTCTGTCTCTGCCAACAGTATGTGTGTCTCTGCCTAAGATCACACTGATGGGTGAATCAAGCATCACTCACAGTGTGATCTTAGGCACATGATCAGAATGTTACATATAATGTACCATGTCTGTCTCTGCAAATAGTATGTGTGTCTCTGCCTAAGATCACACTGATGGGTGAATCAAGCTTCACTCACAGTATGATCTTAGGCACATGATCAGAATATTACATATAATGTACCATGTCTGTCTCTGCCAACAGTATGTGTGTCTCTGCCTAAGATCACACTGATGGGTGAATCAAGCTTCACTCACAGTGTGATCTTAGGCACATGATCAGAATGTTACATATAATGTACCATGTTTGTCTCTGCCAACAGTATGTGTGTCTCTGCCTAAGATCACACGGATGGGTGAATCAAGCTTCACTCACAGTGTGATCTTAGGCACATGATCAGAATGTTACATATAATGTACCATGTCTGTCTCTGCAAACAGTATGTGTGTCTCTGCCTAAGATCACACTGATGGGTTATTCAAGCTTCACTCACAGTGTAATCTTAGGCACATGATCAGAATGTTAGATATAATGTACCATGTCTGTCTCTGCCAACAGTATGTGTGTCTCTGCCTAGGATCACACTGATGGGTGAATCAAGCTTCACTCACAGTGTGATCTTAGGCACATGATCAGAATGTTATATTTAATGTAACATGTCTGTCTCTGCCAACAGTATGTGTGTCTCTGCCTAAGATCACACTGATGGGTGAATCAAGCTTCACTCACAGTGTGATCTTAGGCACATGATCAGAATGTTATATTTAATGTACCATGTCTGTCTCTGCCAACAGTATGTGTGTCTCTGCCTAAGGTCACACTGATGGATGAATCAAGCATCACTCACAGTGTGATCTTAGGCACATGATCAGAATGTTACATATAATGTACCATGTCTGTCTCTGCCAACAGTATGTGTGTCTCTGCCTAGGATCACACTGATGGATGAATCGAGCTTCACTCACAGTGTGATCTTAGGCACATGATGAGAATGTTATATTTAATGTACCATGTCTGTCTCTGCAAACAGTATGTGTGTCTCTGCCTAAGATCACACTGATGGGTGAATCAAGCATCACTCACAGTGTGATCTTAGGCACATGATCAGAATGTTACATATAACGTAACATGTCTGTCTCTGCCAACAGTATGTGTGTCTCTGCCTAAGATCACACTGATGGGTGAATCAAGCTTCACTCACAGCGTGATCCTAGGCACCTGATCAGAATATTACATATAACGTACCATGTCTGTCTCTGCAAACAGTATGTGTGTCTCTGCCTAAGATCACACTGATGGGTGAATCAAGCTTCACTCACAGCGTGATCTTAGGCACATGATCAGAATGTTAGATATAATGTACCATGTCTGTCTCTGCCAACAGTATGTGTGTCTCTGCCTAAGATCACACTGATGGGTGAATCAAGCTTCACTCACAGTGTGATCTTAGGCACATGATAAGAATGTTATATTTAATGTACCATGTCTGTCTCTGCCAACAGTATGTGTGTCTCTGCCTAAGATCACACTGATGGGTGAATCAAGCATCACTCACAGTGTGATCTTAGGCACATGATCAGAATGTTACATATAATGTACCATGTCTGTCTCTGCAAATAGTATGTGTGTCTCTGCCTAAGATCACACTGATGGGTGAATCAAGCTTCACTCACAGTATGATCTTAGGCACATGATCAGAATGTTACATATAATGTACCATGTCTGTCTCTGCCAACAGTATGTGTGTCTCTGCCTAAGATCACACTGATGGGTGAATCAAGCTTCACTCACAGTGTGATCTTAGGCACATGATCAGAATGTTACATATAATGTACCATGTTTGTCTCTGCCAACAGTATGTGTGTCTCTGCCTAAGATCACACGGATGGGTGAATCAAGCTTCACTCACAGTGTGATCTTAGGCACATGATCAGAATGTTACATATAATGTACCATGTCTGTCTCTGCAAACAGTATGTGTGTCTCTGCCTAAGATCACACTGATGGGTTATTCAAGCTTCACTCACAGTGTAATCTTAGGCACATGATCAGAATGTTAGATATAATGTACCATGTCTGTCTCTGCCAACAGTATGTGTGTCTCTGCCTAGGATCACACTGATGGGTGAATCAAGCTTCACTCACAGTGTGATCTTAGGCACATGATCAGAATGTTATATTTAATGTAACATGTCTGTCTCTGCCAACAGTATGTGTGTCTCTGCCTAAGATCACACTGATGGGTGAATCAAGCTTCACTCACAGTGTGATCTTAGGCACATGATCAGAATGTTATATTTAATGTACCATGTCTGTCTCTGCCAACAGTATGTGTGTCTCTGCCTAAGGTCACACTGATGGATGAATCAAGCATCACTCACAGTGTGATCTTAGGCACATGATCAGAATGTTACATATAATGTACCATGTCTGTCTCTGCCAACAGTATGTGTGTCTCTGCCTAGGATCACACTGATGGGTGAATCAAGCTACACTCACAGTGTGATCTTAGGCACATGATGAGAATGTTATATTTAATGTACCATGTCTGTCTCTGCCAACAGTATGTGTGTCTCTGCCTAAGATCACACTGATGGGTGAATCAAGCTTCACTCACAGTATGATCTTAGGCACATGATCAGAATGTTACATATAATGTACCATGTCTGTCTCTGCCAACAGTATGTGTGTCTCTGCCTAAGATCACACTGATGGGTGAATCAAGCTTCACTCACAGTGTGATCTTAGGCACATGATCAGAATGTTACATATAATGTACCATGTTTGTCTCTGCCAACAGTATGTGTGTCTCTGCCTAAGATCACACTGATGGGTGAATCAAGCTTCACTCACAGTGTGATCTTAGGCACATGATCAGAATGTTACATATAATGTACCATGTCTGTCTCTGCAAACAGTATGTGTGTCTCTGCCTAAGATCACACTAATGGGTTATTCAAGCTTCACTCACAGTGTAATCTTAGGCACATGATCAGAATGTTAGATATAATGTACCATGTCTGTCTCTGCCAACAGTATGTGTGTCTCTGCCTAGGATCACACTGATGGGTGAATCAAGCTTCACTCACAGTGTGATCTTAGGCACATGATCAGAATGTTATATTTAATGTAACATGTCTGTCTCTGCCAACAGTATGTGTGTCTCTGCCTAAGATCACACTGATGGGTGAATCAAGCTTCACTCACAGTGTGATCTTAGGCACATGATCAGAATGTTATATTTAATGTACCATGTCTGTCTCTGCCAACAGTATGTGTGTCTCTGCCTAAGGTCACACTGATGGATGAATCAAGCATCACTCACAGTGTGATCTTAGGCACATGATCAGAATGTTACATATAATGTACCATGTCTGTCTCTGCCAACAGTATGTGTGTCTCTGCCTAGGATCACACTGATGGGTGAATCAAGCTACACTCACAGTGTGATCTTAGGCACATGATGAGAATGTTATATTTAATGTACCATGTCTGTCTCTGCCAACAGTATGTGTGTCTCTGCCTAGGATCACACTGATGGGTGAATCAAGCTTCACTCACAGTGTGATCTTAGGCACATGATCGGAATGTTAGATTTAATGTACCATGTCTGTCTCTGCCAACCGTATGTGTGTCTCTGCCTAAGATCACACTGATGGGTGAATCAAGCTTCACTCACAGTGTGATCTTAGGCACATGATCAGAATGTTATATTTAATGTACCATGTCTGTCTCTGCCAACAGTATGTGTGTCTCTGCCTAAGATCACACTGATGGATGAATCAAGCATCACTCACAGTGTGATCTTAGGCACATGATCAGAATGTTACATATAATGTACCATGTCTGTCTCTGCAAACAGTATGTGTGCCTCTGCCTAAGATCACACTGATGGGTGAATCAAGCTTCACTCACAGTGTGATCTTAGGCACATGATCAGAATGTTACATATAATGTACCATGTCTGTTTCTGCCAACAGTATGTGTGTCTCTGCCTAAGATCACACTGATGGATGAATCAAGCTTCACTCACAGTGTGATCTTAGGCACATGATCAGAATGTTACATATAATCTACCATGTCTGTCTCTGCAAACAGTATGTGTGTCTCTGCCTAAGATCACCCTGATGGGTGAATCAAGCATCACTCACAGTGTGATCTTAGGCACATGATCAGAATGTTACATATAATGTACCATGTCTGTCTCTGCCAACAGTATGTGTGTCTCTGCCTAAGATCACACTGATGGGTGAATCAAGCTTCACTCACAGTGTGATCTTAGGCACATGATCAGAATGTTACATATAATGTACCATGTTTGTCTCTGCCAACAGTATGTGTGTCTCTGCCTAAGATCACACGGATGGGTGAATCAAGCTTCACTCACAGTGTGATCTTAGGCACATGATCAGAATGTTACATATAATGTACCATGTCTGTCTCTGCAAACAGTATGTGTGTCTCTGCCTAAGATCACACTGATGGGTTATTCAAGCTTCACTCACAGTGTAATCTTAGGCACATGATCAGAATGTTAGATATAATGTACCATGTCTGTCTCTGCCAACAGTATGTGTGTCTCTGCCTAGGATCACACTGATGGGTGAATCAAGCTTCACTCACAGTGTGATCTTAGGCACATGATCAGAATGTTATATTTAATGTAACATGTCTGTCTCTGCCAACAGTATGTGTGTCTCTGCCTAAGATCACACTGATGGGTGAATCAAGCTTCACTCACATTGTGATCTTAGGCACATGATCAGAATGTTATATTTAATGTACTATGTCTGTCTCTGCCAACAGTATGTGTGTCTCTGCCTAAGGTCACACTGATGGATGAATCAAGCATCACTCACAGTGTGATCTTAGGCACATGATCAGAATGTTACATATAATGTAACATGTCTGTCTCTGCCAACAGTATGTGTGTCTCTGCCTAGGATCACACTGATGGGTGAATCAAGCTACACTCACAGTGTGATCTTAGGCACATGATGAGAATGTTATATTTAATGTACCATGTCTGTCTCTGCCAACAGTATGTGTGTCTCTGCCTAAGATCACACTGATGGGTGAATCAAGCTTCACTCACAGTATGATCTTAGGCACATGATCAGAATGTTACATATAATGTACCATGTCTGTCTCTGCCAACAGTATGTGTGTCTCTGCCTAAGATCACACTGATGGGTGAATCAAGCTTCACTCACAGTGTGATCTTAGGCACATGATCAGAATGTTACATATAATGTACCATGTTTGTATCTGCCAACAGTATGTGTGTCTCTGCCTAAGATCACACTGATGGGTGAATCAAGCTTCACTCACAGTGTGATCTTAGGCACATGATCAGAATGTTACATATAATGTACCATGTCTGTCTCTGCAAACAGTATGTGTGTCTCTGCTTAAGATCACACTAATGGGTTATTCAAGCTTCACTCACAGTGTAATCTTAGGCACATGATCAGAATGTTAGATATAATGTACCATGTCTGTCTCTGCCAACAGTATGTGTGTCTCTGCCTAGGATCACACTGATGGGTGAATCAAGCTTCACTCACAGTGTGATCTTAGGCACATGATCAGAATGTTATATTTAATGTAACATGTCTGTCTCTGCCAACAGTATGTGTGTCTCTGCCTAAGATCACACTGATGGGTGAATCAAGCTTCACTCACAGTGTGATCTTAGGCACATGATCAGAATGTTATATTTAATGTACCATGTCTGTCTCTGCCAACAGTATGTGTGTCTCTGCCTAAGGTCACACTGATGGATGAATCAAGCATCACTCACAGTGTGATCTTAGGCACATGATCAGAATGTTACATATAATGTACCATGTCTGTCTCTGCCAACAGTATGTGTGTCTCTGCCTAGGATCACACTGATGGGTGAATCAAGCTACACTCACAGTGTGATCTTAGGCACATGATGAGAATGTTATATTTAATGTACCATGTCTGTCTCTGCCAACAGTATGTGTGTCTCTGCCTAGGATCACACTGATGGGTGAATCAAGCTTCACTCACAGTGTGATCTTAGGCACATGATCGGAATGTTAGATTTAATGTACCATGTCTGTCTCTGCCAACCGTATGTGTGTCTCTGCCTAAGATCACACTGATGGGTGAATCAAGCTTCACTCACAGTGTGATCTTAGGCACATGATCAGAATGTTATATTTAATGTACCATGTCTGTCTCTGCCAACAGTATGTGTGTCTCTGCCTAAGATCACACTGATGGATGAATCAAGCATCACTCACAGTGTGATCTTAGGCACATGATCAGAATGTTACATATAATGTACCATGTCTGTCTCTGCAAACAGTATGTGTGCCTCTGCCTAAGATCACACTGATGGGTGAATCAAGCTTCACTCACAGTGTGATCTTAGGCACATGATCAGAATGTTACATATAATGTACCATGTCTGTTTCTGCCAACAGTATGTGTGTCTCTGCCTAAGATCACACTGATGGATGAATCAAGCTTCACTCACAGTGTGATCTTAGGCACATGATCAGAATGTTACATATAATCTACCATGTCTGTCTCTGCAAACAGTATGTGTGTCTCTGCCTAAGATCACCCTGATGGGTGAATCAAGCATCACTCACAGTGTGATCTTAGGCACATGATCAGAATGTTACATATAATGTACCATGTCTGTCTCTGCCAACAGTATGTGTGTCTCTGCCTAAGATCACACTGATGGGTGAATCAAGCTTCACTCACAGTGTGATCTTAGGCACATGATCAGAATGTTACATATAATGTACCATGTCTGTCTCTGCAAACAGTATGTGTGTCTCTGCCTAAGATCACACTGATGGGTGAATCAAGCTTCACTCACAGTGTGATCTTAGGCTCATGATCAGAATGTTAGATATAATGTACCATGTCTGTCTCTGCCAACAGTATGTGTGTCTCTGCCTAAGATCACCTTCTTACAGTCTTTCTCATTTACTTTCCTTCCTGTCCTTTCCCTTCTTTCGCTTCTTCACTCTTTTCCCTTCCCTTACTTTCCTTACTCCACTTCATTAACTCCTTCTCTTACTCCCTCTTTCCTCTTAGTTCAACACTCCCCTTCCTTCATTCTCTCTCTGTTAGCCTCATTTTCTCCGTCCCATCAGTCTCTCACTCCTCTTCTGTCACACTCACTCCCTATAACTCAGCCATACTCCCACACTCACCTTCTTTCAGACCTTATCCTTTACTTTCCTTCCTCTCTCTTCTCTTACTTCATTCCTTTACTCTTTTCCCTTCCCTTACTCTCCTTACTCCACTACACTAACTCCTTCTCTTACTCCCTCTGTCCTCTTACTTCTACACTCCCCTTCCCTCATTCTCTCTCTGTTACCCTCATTCTCTCTGTCCCTTTAGTCTCTCACTCCTCTTCTATCACGCTCACTCCCTATAACACAGCAATACTCCCACACTCACCTTCTTACAGACCTTCTCCTTTACTTTCCTTCCTCTCTCTTCCATTGTTTCGCTCTTTCACTCTTTTCCCTTCCCTTACTCTCCTTACTCCACTTCACTAATTCCATCTCTTACTCCCTCTGTCCTCTTACTGCTACACTCCCCTTCCCTCATTCTCGCTCCGTTAGCCTCATTCTCTCCGTCCCCTTAGTCTCTCACTCCTCTTCTGTCACGCTCACTCCCTATAACTCAGCAACACTCCCACATTCACCTTTTACAGACCTTCTCGTTTACTTTCCTTCCTGTCCTTTCCCTTCTTTCGCTCCTTCACTCTTTTCCCTTCCCTTACTTTCCTTACTCCACTTCACTAACTCCTTCTCTTACTCCCTCTGTCCTGTTAGTTCTACACTTTCCTTCCCTCATTCTCTCTCTGTTAGCCTCATTCTCTCCGTCCCTTTAGTCTCTCACTCCTCTTCTATCACGCTCACTCCCTATAACATAGCCACTCACCTTCTTTCAAACTTTCTCCTTTATTTTCCTTCCTGTCTCTTCCCTTCTTTTGCTCCTTCACTCTTTTCCCTTCCCTTACTCTGCTTACTCTACTTCATTAACTCCTTCTCTTACTCCCTCTGTCCTCTTACTTCTACCTTCCCTTCCCTCATTCTCTCTCTGTTAGCCTCATTCTCTCCATCCCCTTAGTCTCTCACTCCTCTTCTATCACGCTCACTCCGTTTAACTCAGCCATACTCCCAAACTCACCTTTTTTCAAACCTTCTCCTTTACTTTCCTTCCTGTCTCTTTCCTTCTTTTGCTCCTTCACTCTTTTCTCTTCCCTTACTCTCCTTACTCCACTTCACTAACTCCTTCTCTTACTCCCTCTGTCCTCTTACTTCTACACTCCCCTTCCCTCATTCTCTCTGTTAGCCTCATTCTCTCCGACCCCTTAGTCTGTCACTCCTCTTCTATCACGCTCACTCCCTATAACTCAGCCACACTCCCTCACTTATGTTTCTTTCCTCCCTCACTTAGTCCTCTACTCTCACTTTTTCCTTCACTTTCTCTGTCTCTTCACTCCCTTACTCCCCTTGTCTCACACTCACTTGCCTTTATCCAGTCTGTATCACCACTCTTTCCTCAACATCACTGCTCTTTTCTTACCCTTCCACACCCCCGTTCCTTTACTACATTTTCTTCACTTATCCTTATTCCCCTTGTTCACTCCCCTTCTCCTAACTCACCTCCCACACTCACCTTCTTTCAGTCCCGCTACTTCACTTCCCTTCCCCCCTCGTCCCTTTCTTTGCTTTCTCACTCATTTTCCTTTCCTCTCTCACAGCACTCCACTTTAGTTACTCCTTTTGAATTTGTTAAGAATACAGCTCTTTTTAGGTCGAGCCTAGACGAAAGCAAAAGCGAAGCTTTTGCTGTCTAGGGCTCGACAACTTATGTTATCACTCTGGGGGGAATGTGGACAGCAGACTGACACGCGCTTCTCCTGCTGGAGATTTGACCTCTATGGGCGTGCTTTGGCGCCTTGGCTGCTTGTTGCGCTTTCATTCATGTGTAACGTGCGCGTGTCAGTTTCGCTTTCATTTATGTGAAAACGTGCTCGCACTCTACAGCCCCCGAAGCCACACCGCATGTGAGGATTCCACAATGCGGAAAAGGCTTGAAGAAAACGTGCTCGCACTCACCGGAGAGGTCGGCGCGGGCCCCGCCGAGCAGCAGGAGGCAGGCGGTGATCAGAAGCGGCGGCTCCATGGCGTCTGTCTGACTGCCGGCGCGTGCCCCCTTTCGGCCTCCTATACAGATGCGTAAGAGAACAAGGACCAGTGCGTCCCTCCTACGAACTGAGCGAGCGCGCGCGTGCCCGCCCGCCGCAGAAAGAGAGTACGGACAAGGACCCGGGTCTAATATCAGCTGCGCACGACCCGAGCCTGAGAACAGCGAGCAGACCAGGGCCATGGAAGTAGAAGAAGGACAAGGGCCGCGGGCCCGCCTGCGCTCGTGTATCGCTTTGTGTGAGCACAGAGGCAGTCTACGCTGCCAGGTAACAGGGACTATTCCCAATATTCGGCGTTGCTTTGGGGGTGCCCAGACACTCGTCTCCCAAGCTCGGGTGTCTTTTCGCCGCAACTCAGGGCACTGCTTACACTTTTTATTTTCAGTGCACACTTTGATTTTTTTCAGCAGCCCTGCATCCCTGTGCTATGGCAGTAGCCGCCGCATACACCGTGACATGTGCAGAGACGGCGCCAAGTCCACACTCACAAACTCCTCACTGCAATGGGTATCATTTTTTATTTAGTTATTTATTTAATGCGTTTTTATATAGCGCAGACTTTACCCGAAGGCGTCAGAATGCTTCACAATAGGAACAGAACTGATACTTGTTTTACTACTTGCTACTACTTTTCCTTGGTGAACACGTCGCCAGAAGCGCATGCCTTTGAAAAGAATCCCCCACTTCCCAGTCCCTTCACTGTGCTCTGACAGTGATCGTAAGATAGCTCAGCGGGCTGTGCGCTTGCCAGGGTAAACCAAGTCAGAGATTGTTGGATTTCCAGCTGGCTCTGCTCAGCAGCTCAGACTTCCAGTCTTCACAGGTACCTGAAATGGTAATGCATTATTAGCAAGCCCTTGAGCCAACTTTAGTTTGTTGTGATTTAGCCGTGCATGAATAGTGATGGCGTGCGGAATGTGCGTGTTGGTGCTACGCACAGTGCAGGGCCCCTGCCTGCTTGGAGTATCACAGTGCCTCCTCTTGGCCATAGGCAGGCTCTTGTGTCGTGCTGCTTGTTACATTTCCATTGGGCAAGCGAGGTGAACACGAAGGACAGGCTGTTCGCTCACGGGGCACTCCCCACCAACTGCTTAGAACTCTACAGAGGAGCTGTGCAAGTGGAAAGCAGTTCGAACGGTGTGCTCTTGTGCAAAGGAAGAAATGCTCCGACAGCCCGTGTCTGGAAGGCCATTAGGACAGGGGCGGAGTCAGACACTTGTCAGGCGAATCCCTGGTGCCTTTTATCAGAACCCCCACGCAGATGCCAACAGTTATTGCCGAAGCCTTGGTGAAGAAAGGGTGTGCCCCAGTGGCAGACTGAGTTCAAGTCTGCGATCGCTCTCCTTTTCTCTCTCTGTGTTTCTCTCTCTTTCTGACTGTCACTCTCTTTTTCTTGTCTATCTCCACTTTTGTTTCTCTTTTTGCCCCTCTATAGTTTCTCTATCTCTTTTGCCCCTCCACTGTCCCCTCGCTTTCTTTCTCTCTCTCTTGCCCCTTCTCACCATTTTATCTAACTCTCTCTCTTGATCTTTCTATTACTCATAACCTCTCTTTCTTGCTAGCTCTTCTCCATTCTCTCTTTCTAAATCTCTGCCCTCTCCTTTCTCACAGACTCTTTCGCACTTTCATTCTACCTGTTTTACCCCCTCTTCTCTCTATCTCTTGTTTCTCTCTCTATCTCTTGTTTCTCTCTCTGCCTCTTGTTTCTCCCTCTCTGCCTCTTGTTTATCTCTCTCTCCGTCTCTTGTTTCTCTCTTCTCCTTCCTCTCTGTTCCTTCTACTTCACTGTCTTGCTCCCTTTCTCTGTGTCTCTCTCACCGTCTCTTCTCTTTCTTTTAGTCTTCCCTCCTCGTGGACTCTTTATCTCCTTTGAAACTTCTTTACATGACTCTGAGCCCTGAACACACACATACAGATGCTTTCTTAGATCGGGCTATCAGACCTCTCAGCTTTGCCCAGATATTCCCTGTTATCTACAGCCTGGCCTGGCATCCCAACATCATTTTCCAATTTTAAATACATGGTCTGGTTTTACTGAAATGGTCAGATGATCGGGTGAGAATGCGCATTTCATTTTAAAATGTAGTGCAAGCTTACCTTTCCATCGGCCCCATCTATTACGTCCCAAGAGGAAGAGACGTTTAAACGACTTTACTTACAAAAAGGCACAGAAAATAAGATGCAATGAGCTACTTGCAAAGCAACTTCAAAGCTTTGTGATGTTTTCTGTGGAACATACAACAGACTCAGAAGTTAACCAAAGGTAACTCAAAAAATGCTGTTTATTTCATCATATAGAACATGAGAGAGCCAATGCAGAGATAAAATACATGGTCATTTACAATACCAATCGCTCTAACTCTCGTAAATGCGAGACCTATTGCATTGCAAATGCTTGTTTGAGAATTGGCGGTAGTTCTAAAAAGAATGTCTTTTTTTCTTCTTTTTTAGGTTTTTTTCTGAACAAAATCAAAAACAGGGAATGCAAAACTGCTCAACAGGAGCAAAAAAAAGGGGAATAATTAGGGCTGGGGAGGGCAGCGGTGTTCTTGCCTCCTGCGTGTAATGAGCTTGATGCTCTGCTCACCATAGCAAAGCATTTCATCGCATTGCTTGCACTTTATAGTAATGTCACTAAAAACAGGCTGAATGTTCGGAATCATCTCCAATTCCGCTGCATGTTCTCTCCCTGATGTTGTGGCTCCTCCAGTCGATGTAGAGGCACCATCCCTTGGGGAATTACGTGCCAGGTCTTGGACACTCTCCCGGGCATAGTTCTGGGGGTGCCTCCATTGGACGTGGCGAATCATTGTGGAGTTGCCAAAACTGTACTTCCTTTTTGGGTCTCCTCGGGAAAGCACAGTTTTGCAGATTTTGCATTCCACTTTAGGAACATTCACCTTTTTTAATCCTGCAGGTATTGAAAAAAACTTCCAAATAAAATGCTCCTTGACCTTGGGCTGAGGAGGCTCTTCCTGAATGAAGTCATCTGACTCCTCACTGCTGCTGGGTGCTCTGGCAGCCATTCTTTACACAAAATGGTACAACAGAAAAGAACAGGTCTTGCTGTCTCCAAAGTGAAAGAAGAAGTGAAGGAAATGGGTGGGGTTTTCATTAGTTGTAAAAAAAAACTGTTAACCAATGAAAAGAGTTATTTTAAGGTCACATGACTTGACGCGCTTACGCTGCGTGCACCGGAGCGCTTCCGGGGGCGCTTACGCGGCATGAACGTAGGCGCTTCCGGGGGCGCTTACGCGGCGTGCCTGAATGACGTTTTGCTAGCTTTTTTTTATGCACGCGGAAATAGCGCTCTCGCTGCGCTCTCGGGTGAGCTTACCGGTGCGCGCACCCTGAGCGCTCCAAGACAAAATGATTAAAAAAAACAAGAAAAATAGTTTGTAAAAAAAAATGTGTAAAATAAATAATAATAATAGTTATAGAAAACCGCTAATAAAAAAAAAACTGTTTAAAAATCGTAGGTTACAAACTCGATATATAAAGGAATTAGCTTTTAAAAAACTATGAAATTCACTGAAAAAAACATAGGTTTCACAATCGTTATAGTTAGGAATTAGCATTTAAAAAACCTTTGAAATTCACAAAAAAACCATAGGTTTCACAATCGTTATAGTTAGGAATTAGCATTTAAAAAATCTTTGAAATTCACTAAAAAAACATAGGCTTCACACTCGTTATAGTTAGGAATTAGCATTTAAAAAACCTTTGAAATTCAATGAAAATACCATAGGTTTCACACCAGTTATAGTTAGCTGAACATTTTACTGATACAAAACCATTGAAATTCCCACGTTATAGTTAGTTAGACTCACTATAACTCGCGCGCCCGCAATCCACTGCTGATGATGTCACATATTACATCATTCATGACATGGTCAGTGACATCACTGATGACATCACTGATGACATCTCAAATGAGAGTCAATATTCATATTCATATTCGTTTCAGCAGTAAGCCTTTGTCAACTTGACAAAGACATACTGCTGAAAGCGTCGTTCCTTTTGCACATAAAACTCTGTGCAAAACCACTTGGTGTGCCGTCTTTTCATTTCTTGTGCTGACTGAATATTGACATATATTGTATATATATATTACCTACTGGCGGTCGCCAGTAGGTATATATAGTTAGGACCTAGTTACCATAGGAAATTCCGACCATTCTATTGGGAATAACTTTGGCGCCGATTGAAGGATCTGTCTGTAATTTTCCTTAAATTTGCCTCGCTCCGCTCCTTCCCTGAAAGTTTCGGGGGGATTTGTCAAGCGGGGGCCGAGAAAAAAGGGGGGTCCCAAAACGTGTTTTCCCCATTTTAATTTCCATAGGGACATTCTGACAAGGCTACAGCTCGAACGGCTGAACGGAATTAAACCAGATTTGGCAAAATGGTAGGGACTGGTATGCAGCAGTGCCTTTTGTATGTTTGGTGTAAATCCCTCCAGTAGTTCTTGAGAAAATTGAATTTGAAATTTTTTAAATGGCATTTTCTATGGGACCTTTAGACACGGCCACAGCCCGAACGGCTGAACAGAATTACACCAAACTTGGCAAAATGGTAGGGACAGGTATGCAGTAGTGCCTTTTCTATATTTGGTGTAAATCCCTCCAGTAGTTGTTGAGAATTTGAATTTGAGCAAATTATATATCTATATGCGCTCACCGTACGCGTACGTGCGCGTACCCTTTCGTGCGCGAGTGAGTTTCTGATTGGCTGGCAGTCGACTGTCCACATTCCAAACACAAAAAGGGGGCAGGGTAGAGATCCCCCAACCCGCTAGCCCTTCTCAGGAGGTCCCAAAAGGACCCCCAAGGGCAAAAAATAAATTAATAAAATCGCGGGGTACGCGTACGGTATGCGTACCGTGCGCGTACCCCACGATTTAAATTTTTTTTTGTTGCACTTGATGGTCCTTCTGGGACCCCCTTGAGAAGGGCTAGGGGGTCAGGGGGTCTCAACCCTGCCCCCTTTTCACGTTTTCCACTCTTGTTTTGTGCTCTCTTGTGCCTCACTTCTCCTGAGAAACAAGATGGCTCCTCAGGTGGTCCCAGAAGGATAATAACATATATAAACGTTATCTGCTAATAGAATTAGCATTTACAAAACCTTTGAAATTTATTGAAAAAAAATATAGGTTTCACGCCTGATATAGTTAGGAATTAGCATTTAAAAAACCTTGCAAATTCACTTAAAAAACCAAAGGTTTCAGGCCTTATATAGTTAGGAATTAGCATTTAAAAAACCTTGCAAATTCACTTAAAAAACCATAGGTTTCAGGCCTTATATAGTTAGGAATTAGCATTTTAAAAACCTTGCAAATTCACTTAAAAAACCATAGGTTTCAGGCCTTATATAGTTAGGAATTAGCATTTAAAAAACCATTGAAATTGCTCCTATATAGTTAGTTGTACTAACGATATTTCGCGCACCCGTAATCCACTGCTGATGATGTAAATGTAAATGTAAATGTGGGTGTACTTGTAAAGCGCACTGCGACTCCATGGAGTATCCTGGCGCTGAAGACCGCTGGGGAACACGTCCTGGTTTTCCCTGTGAGATGGTCCCTTTCTGGGTATCTACAAGGTGAAACCAGGCATCCCCGGCGTCTGTGGGGGGCCGTTGTAGAGATGAGGCAAGCTTAATGCCCAGAGTTGCCGAGTGTGTTCCCTGGTTAGAGTAGGCACCGAGGCGAGAATTATTGAGTCCGTTTTGACCCTGGTCCACGACCCTGCCGCGTCGGGAATTGAACCCTGGTCCCGGGCCGTTCTCTGCTTACGGGTCTGCCGCCTCTAACCAGTGAGCCACACCACTCCACTCCTATGTCACATATTACATCATTCATGACATGGTCAGTGACATCACTGATGACATCACTGATGACATCTCAAATGACATCACTGATGACATCACTGATGACATCACTGATGACATCTCATTTGACATCACTGATGACATCACTGATTACATCATCCAGTGACTGTGTGTTTCTGTAAAGTTTAAATATGTTTTACATTTTGAAGAATGAGTGGATGTATAAGTGTCTGGATGAAGAATTTAGTAGGTGCGTGACTGACTGTATGAGTGAGTGATTAAATGTGTCTTACTAAATGCATGGGTTAGTGACTAAACTGTCTGAATGTGGGCATCAGTATGTCTGTTGTTGTGTAAGCTGCTGCATGTGTTGATCAGTAGCTATATGAGTGGCTATATAGGTTATTGGTTGGTTGCCCAAGTATTTGAATGGGAGACTGAGTGTGTGTGGGGGTGGCTGGGAGGTGTGTGACTCTGTGCATAGATGTGTGAGCAGTTGATTCACTAGGTGTATGAGTTCAAGAGTGCATGTGGAAACAGCTATATGGGCGGTTGACTGTGTGCATGGGTGTGTTGGTGAGTGAATGGATATCTCAGTGCTATATGTCCAAGTAAGTACATATGTAAAACACAGTGCATGTGAGAGTTGGCATATATAAATGACTATACATGAGAGCCAGTGAATGTGCGAGTGGCTGTATGGATCATTGTGTACTTGTATCAGTGATTGTATAAGAGAGTAAGTATGTGTTAGTATATGTTTGAATAAGTAAGGTGTTGTGTGTATAACTGTATAGTTGAGGAAATGGAAGGATGGCGGACGGACCTGCGTCCGTCCGCCACCCTAGAGGAGGAGGGACCGTCCGCAGGAGCAGCGGCGGTCCCTCCAGTGCAATTAAGATGTGACCGCCAGCCTGGCGGTCACATCCTCAATATTTAACATTGCGGCGGGTGCTGCTTGAAGCAGCACCCGCCGCAAGGTTAAATATGCATGCTTAGCATTTGCATGCACAAAGCGGCAGGCACCGCGCGGTGCCTGCCGCTTCGTGCACGCAAATGCATGTGCACCCCCCACTCACCCTGGGGGCCCGCAACGGGCCCCCAAAGAATTCACAGTATGCCTTTCCACGGCGGAGAATCCGCCGCGGAAAGGCATCTGTTTTTCGCCATCCTAATATGGCTGGCGGTGTCTGAGAGACACCGCCAGCCATGTTAGAGCTTTTCTGCCGTGGTCGGAAGGCGACCGCGGCGGAAAAGCTGCGGACCGATTTTGAGACTCACCGCCATCCTAATTTGGGGGTGGGTCTTTTGTGTCTCCCCAGCGGTTTTCCCGCATCCTCCGGGCCGGCGGGGCCTTCCGCCGGCCCGGAGGATGCGGGAAAACCGCGATCCTAATCGGCCCCTATATAAGGCCTGAAACCTATGGTTTTTTAAGTGAATATATATATATATGTATACACATATTTTTTGTTTGGTTAATTAATAATATTTATATTAAGAGTTTTATATTTGTCTTAAATCAATAGGTTTAATCAAATATGTAATGTGTTTGAAGTGAAGTACTTTCCCCACCGTTTCACAAACTGGAGTGAAAATAGTAAATGTATCCCTCCGAAGTCCAACGCTTTACCTACTGTTGTACAGAGCTGATGGCGAAAAGTAAATTTAACCCCTCCGAAGTCCAATGCTTTCCTTACTGTTGCACAGACTGGAGTGGGAATAGTAAATCTTACCCCTCTGAAGTCTAACCTTTTCCCTACTGTTGCACATAGTGGAGAGGAAGTAGTAAATCTTACCCCTTTGAAATCCAATGCTTTCCCTACAGTTGCACAGACCAGAGTGTGAATAGTAAGTCTTACCCCTCCGAAGTCCAATGCTTTCACTACTGTTGCATACACTGGAGTTGGAATAATATATTCTTTTATTCCCAGATTTCAATACTTTTTCTCAATATTGTTAGCTATATCTATTATATCTATATCTATAGCAATAGGTAGATTTAGAGCACGTGGCTACAATCAGGAGTTACTGCTCAAAACCTTGACGAGGTTGAGAAAATACAGAGACACTGCCTACTGAAAGACAGGGAACAGCCAATCACGAGAGTGGATGATACATGTCGATTTATCACCACCTTTTCTAATGAGGCAGGGACTGTAAGAAGGATTTTGTGCCATAATTGGCATATCCTAAAAACTGATCAGGTAATAGGTAGGACACTACCTAATTATCCACAAATACCATTCAGGCGAAGTCAGTCTTTGAAATGTGTGCTGGTCAGGAGCCATTATGAGCCAATTTCATTTTTCCTAGGATGAGTCATGTCACAGGGTTTTTTCCATGCTCTAAATGTAAGGCCTGTAAAAATAGCCCTAGAGTTCTCTCATATACAATACCAGGGATGAAGGGTGTTAAATTGCTAAATAAATTTTTAACCTGTAACACCCCATTCTGTGTATTCTGCCTGTAATGTCCATGTGCTAAACAGTATATAGGCAGCACTATACATCCAGCAAAAAAGAGAATTCTGAAACATGCCAGGTCGATTGAGAACAAGGATTTTTCGTATCCCGTGGCCAGGCATTTTGCCCAACGCCACAATAGTGACAGGAACCTTCTTAAATTTTACTGTCTAGATCATATCCCTGCCTGTGACCATGGTGGTAACCGCAAATTGAAACTTAGAAGACTTGAGTCTAGGTTTATAATAGACATGCAAACAGGTATTCCAGATGGCTTAAATACTGAGGAAGAGCTCTCAATTCACTTAGACCAGAAATGAGGTGTAGAGATATGACAAACATTAACTCCTGGTTGAATAATGAAATGATTAGATATGAACATGTCTGCTGCTTTACCAGAATGTTTGTTTAGTATACTCAATTGTGCAATTAAGTGCCTGTAAAAGAGGTTAACTAGAACTGTTTATTTATTTATTTTTTCAATGAATTAATCTTCTTGTGTTTTGTGATTGGAGTCGAAAGTCAATACTGCAAGCCCATTCGGGGCTCAATTATGTTTGTCACATTCAAGATCCAGGTTGGAAATTTGTGTAGAAACAATAAGGTTGAATTAATTACTTGTTGAATCATGGAAAGATGTATATACTTTTTTTAAGGAATACCCCCATCGAGGGTTTAATTAATTTAGGTTTCGGACACTCCAATATGGAATTAGTAGAGGTCTTGTAAATAGATGTTATGCACTGACTGTTAAAATTTGGTGACACTTCTTTGGTATAACGGATGAATAGTAATACCAAACCATGAGCAAAATAAGAATGTAAAATGTACATGTGTAAAGATGGCACCCGTTTTTTAATACATTGTTTACGGTGAAGTCCACTTTCTATGCCAATGAACTGTGTGACGGAAACACTGCACCTTGATTAAGATACATTTCTTTAATGTAAATAGTATGGGAGCCGTTTTTTTAACTGAATATAGTACTGTAGACACATGAAGTGGGTACTACACCCTAATAACAAGAATAGGAAAAATGAATAATCAATTCACGCTGTGAAATTTATGACACCAATGCCATTTAAACTAATTAATCATATTGAGCGTAATGAACAATAGCTGTCTATAACATCAGGTACTATACCTAAGTGAACAAGACTAATCATAAAAACGGCATGCCATCCACTAAAAAACCAAGCAGGAAATCTAGCTTAAACTTTGTTTGTCAATACAATTCATATTGCGTAATTATGACATCGCACAGAATAGTGGACAGAAGGTGCAATTGTCTTTCTTGTAAATATGTATAAAGTTTTGTACATTGTCTAAAATGTCATCAAAACTGCAACTCCCATAATGCCACCTTAAGGCAGAGATGGGTAGTATAACTGTGTAAAGTGAAGAAAGACTCACT
The DNA here is from genome assembly GCF_964261635.1 of Lissotriton helveticus. NCBI lineage: Eukaryota > Metazoa > Chordata > Amphibia > Caudata > Salamandridae > Lissotriton > Lissotriton helveticus. Next base: position 1,218,234,870 of record NC_136059.1, on the reverse strand, counting down.
GACTGTGAAAAAAGCCGAGTGAGGCTGAAAGGCTTTGGTGGAGTGAACGCTTGTTAAATAAACTACCGCAAAAGCCTGCTAAAGAGTGCCGCATCCTTTGCTTTTAAATATATATATACATATACATATAATATATATATATATATATATATATATATATATATATATATGCAAACAAACGTCACAGCAAATTTGTAGAAAGACGAGACGAACCCAGGAATCAGTGCCAATTATTTTATTCCGCTCAGCACCACTCCACCATTACGCGTTTCGGCCGACTACGGCCTTGATCACATGACAACGTTGGGGGCGTATGTGCTCAAATTTAAAGTGCTAGTGCTAATAGTTATTACTAGACATAAATAACATACTATGATGTCGTAACTGTTAGCTGCATGAATGCAATTACTTGAAAGCCGATCCGACAGTGCAGATGCTCATGAAATTAGTAAAAAGAACTCTTACTGTGTGAATAAACACATATCTCATAGTGGTTACTCATAGAAATACATTGTATGCATACATGAATATATAAATATATAAATATATAAATATATAAAAAAAGCAGATTATGTATAAAAATACAAATATATATATATATATATACAAAATATAAAATATATATATATATATATATATATATATATATACATGTGCCAACTAAAATTGGATAAATAACCTTGTATATCAAATAAATAAATATTTGTAGGTAAAAAAAAACCAATATACACACAATTATAGATATAGCAGCAATTCTATACGATAACAACATTTATGTAATAGATCCTACCCAATAAATGTTGTTTTATCATATCTGACATGAATTTAAATATGTCTTCATGTCAAAATATCTGATATCAGAACCACAATATAACATCACATGAGCACTAAAAGGCTTAAGTGCAAAGTCAGCAATAACTAATAACAGAATTAAAGTGCTACCACAAGTGAAAAGTGCAAGTACTTGAAGACAATATAGTGCTAATAAAAATTAATACTTTTGATAAATTAGAAATTAGGAATGGAAGCGAACTACTCAGTATGTTTACCATTTTAAAGTTAAGTCCTACAGAGATGTTTACAGGTAAGTATGACAGTCCTCGCCTGCATTGAGACCATTAGGAGTCTTGGTATCCAATAAAATGATATGTCTTGTTTCAAGTCTGCGCAACATCAATTCACGGTCACCACCTCTCCTCTGGGGTGGCACTGTGTCAATGACAAAGTATTTTAGTCCTGATGGATTTTTACCGTGCATTTCATCAAAGTGCCTAGCCACAGGGTAAGCCATATCTCCATTAGTAATTGCCCTGAGGTGCTGAAGAATACGTTTGTATACATGTGGCCGTGTGCTACCAACGTAGCGCAAACCACACGGACATTCTAGTACATACACCGCGTATTCTGTACGGCAAGTTAATTGATTTTGAATGACAACAGGCTTGCTGCTGAATGGAGTAGTATATTCTTTACGGCTTACTCCATTTTTGCAGGCTTTGCATGAAGCACATTTACGAAAGCCTCTGCTAGCATCCAACCATGTGGTTGTACTTCTGATTTCAGGACTACTAGAAACTAAACAATCACCCATATTTCTTGCACGTTTGTAGGTGATGCTAGGTCTCTCCTCAACAAGATTGCATAACACCGTGTCACTGGCAATCAGTGTCCAATTACGTTTGATTATGTTTCTAATGACCTGGTGTTGGTTGTTGAATGTTAGAATGAGCCGAATCTCACTGTTGTCATTTTTGGATGGCAAAGATCTATTCTGCATCAAACTGGGCAACAACGATGTTCTGTCTCTAACATTGGCTCTGCTGATAGCTTTGTCTAAGCAATCCTGTGAGTATCCTCTCTTTAAGAATCTTGCTTTACATGCAGCCTGGGCCTCCCTGCAATCAATTTCATTCGCCATAGGAAATACTCTTAATAAGATGGGACGGATGGTGGCTGCCAGCATGGAGGATACTGTTGCCAGCAGTTGGTTTACGGTAAAGCTTTGTTTCAAGTTTCCCCCCACGGGTGAAAACCTCTACATCAAGAAAACATACTGTAGACTCACTAATATGCGCCGTGAATTGCAAATTAAGATTGTTCACATTAAGCTGTGAGATGAAAGCCTTCGCATCACTAACAGACCCATCCCAAATTATAAACAGGTCGTCAATGTACCTGAGCCATCTTACTACATTGGTCTGCATTATTTCAGTGTAACTTGGCATGAGGACATGCTCCTCCCAGTACCCCATGTGCAAACAGGCGTAACTGGGAGAAAAGCATGCCCCCATTGCCACACCCCTTGTCTGTTGGAACAGTTGCTTACCAAATAAGAAAAAGTTATTGTCTAAGCACATAGAAATCATAGACAGTATCATCTGTGTGTGCTCTGCAAGGTCACTGGGTCTTAATTCCAAATAGTGTTGCACTGCACGCAGACCATCTTTATGAAAGATGCTGGTGTAGAGTGACATTACATCTAACGAAATTAACAAGTAACTATGTTTCCACTCAACATCCTTTATCTTATTCAAAAAATCCCCTGTATCGAGTACAAAAGAAGGTAAAGTCCTAACAAATTCCTGCAAAAATAAGTCAAAGTATTTACTCACATTTTCTAAAATACTATTGCAAGCGGAAATGATAGGACGACCTGGTGGAGTTACACTATTCTTATGTATCTTGGGAATAAAATAAGCAACTGGTGTTACTGGATTGTCCTTTTTCATGAACTTGAATTCATCCATGGAGATAATGCCTGTGCTCCGCCAAAGCCATCAATTTGGAATAAATATTCTCCTTGGCTTGTTGCGCTTGATTGGCATCTATGCGTTGATAACATGCTCGATCATTCAATTGTTCCAACGCAACTTGCATATACATCTTTAGGGGCCACAGAACAACATTACCTCCTTTATCGGATTGCCGAATTACAATATTTGGATTGTCGTGTAGTTTTTTCATGAGTTGGTGGTACTCAAGATCACGATAGTAGTGTTTGTTGGAGAACCCACTTCTTTTTAAGAATAGTGTTTTTAGATCTTGGGAAACTTTATCATGAAAGAGATCAACATTGTCTTTCAGCATCATCGGACAAAATTTAGACTTGGGTTTGAAAGTAGTGATTGTTGACGCAGTATTCAAACTGACAGTTGGACTCAGTAAGGGTAAATCAAAATTATTACCAATTTCAATCATTTCTTGAAGCAAGATAGATTCATCAGAAACCGAAATTGCAGTTTGCGTAGACTGGACATTCTCATCTAAAGGTGGATTCCTTTTGTGCAAGCTGTGATATTTCTTCAATTTAAGCTTACGCACATATTTAAAAAGGTCTATTTTAGTTCCTGCATAATCAAAATTAGATTTGGCGCTGTATGTTAGACCCAAGGAGAGTATGGATAGTTCTTTTGGAGTCAGTGGAGTATCAGTAAGATTGATTACCGTCTGTGCTTCGTCAGATCCCTGACTTATCTGCGATTCCACTGCTTGCGCGTTTTCTTCGCTTTGTTGTTTATTCCTGCGGTGCCGACTGCACCGCCTCCTTGCTGCCCGTTTTGAGGTTGCATTTTCTTTGCGTTTGCACCCTGAGCACTTGAACGGAGGGTCTCCCTGCGGTCCCGCTGGACTACCTCGATTTCCTGTGCCGGGGTGAACTTGCGAAACCCCACTCTCCGGGTACGAGCTTGCTCATTGTCTGACTCGCTGTCTATGTTAGAGCTGCCATCTGTTGCAATAGATGCTTCATTTACAGCTACCTCAGACATCTGTGATGTTGACTGTGCATTGACCGCTGGCAAGACTTGTGCAGATTTTTTGATATTGTCATATTTTTTGGCAAATGTGAAGATTTGCCCATGCTCATAATCAAGACGGTCCCTCTGAAATTTGTAAGCCTTACGCCGCTTGATTATGTCTTCCTCTCTTTTTAAACGGGCCGCCATTTCTTCACGATGTTTTACAATTAAAGGTGAGCTCGGCAGTTTCTCAATTTCCTCATTTAGTCGATCAATCTCCACCAATAATTTAGCCCGTTCAGTCTCTGCAAACTGCGCAAGTATGATCATAAGTTTCCTAGAATATTCTAGGTTGCACTCTGCCCAAGCTGTCAGCATAAGAGGGTCGGGGTTTTCATATGAAGGTGCAAGCATATTTCTCAGGCCTCGTGGAACCCTCCCGACCTCCAAATAGCCAGTGAGCGAACTATGTTCCCACCACTTAGATTGTTCAGCTTTGCTGGCCTTTTCTAGCGCTTTAAACAAATCCTTCATATTGCCATGCGTGACTTGTGACGAACTTGCCGCTGTAACGGCAGGCGACTCCCCGGCCGGGGAGTCAGTAAACATATTTTTCGCCGCTTCCACTCGCCCCTGCAACGTGTCGGTGGACATGGTGAACGATGTGAGCTTTAACAATATTGATGTAAATCCGTTAAAATAACTTAAGTCTTGTGACGGATGTACACGGCATTCTCCACACGGGACTTACTTTAGAGCTCCGTTAAGCGAACAGGTACTCGTAGGTGCAGCCTCCGTCCTCAGCCAGCGAAAGCCGACCTCCGACCCGGAACCACTCCCACGGTCTTCCCTGCTGTTGTTCCGGAACTTCTAATCTCCCGGGGCACTCGGGTCACTCCTTCCAGAGTATCGTTACAATACATCCAAACGAGGATCACAGCTTCTCGCCCAAGAGCCCAAACGTGGAGGGGTTCGCCAAATCCGGGGAAGCAGTCCCGAAGGTATTGTAGGCAAACAAACGTCACAGCAAATTTGTAGAATGACAAGACGAACCCAGGAATCAGTGCCAATTATTTTATTCCGCTCAGCACCACTCCACCATTACGCGTTTCGGCCGACCACGGCCTTGATCACATGACAACGTTGGGGGCGTATGTGCTCAAATTTAAAGTGCTAGTGCTAATAGTTATTACTAGACATAAACAACATACTATGATGTCGTAACTGTTAGCTGCATGAATGCAATTACTTGAAAGCCGATCCGACAGTGCAGATGCTCATGAAATTAGTAAAAAGAACTCTTACTGTGTGAATACACAAATATCTCATAGTGGTTACTCATAGAAATACATTGTATGCATACATGAATATATAAATATATAAAAAAAGCAGATTATGTATAAAAATACAAAAATATATATATATATACAAATATATATATATATATATATATATATATATATATATATATATATATATATATATATATATATATATACATGTGCCATCTAAAATTAGATAAATAACCTTGTATATCAAATAAATAAATATTTGTAGGTAAAAAAAAACCAATATACACACAATTATAGATATAGCAGCAATTCTATACGATAACAACATTTATGTAATAGATCCTACCCAATAAATGTTGTTTTATAATATCTGACATGAATTTAAATATGTCTTCATGTCAAAATATCTGATATCAGAACCACAATATAACATCACATGAGCACTAAAGGGCTTAAGTGCAAAGTCAGCAATAACTAATAACAGAATTAAAGTGCTACCACAAGTGAAAAGTGCAAGTACTTGAAGACAATACAGTGCTAATAAAATTAATACTTTTGATAAATTAGAAATTAGGAATGGAAGCAAACTACTCAGTATGTTTACCATTTTAAAGTTAAGTCCCATATATCTTTATAATTATAATTATTTTTGGATTTAACACTTTTTGATATTTAATTAGTTTTGTAATTCATTTAATGCTTTGCAGTTAATTTGTTATTATTTTGTAAGTGTTTTATATATATATATTTATATATATATTATTTTTTATTTTACAGAGTTTTATATATCGCAAACTTGACCCGAAACGGGTATCAGAGTGCTTTAAATAGCACCAGTTGCATTACATGAGGACACATTCATTTTTGTTAGGCATGGGGCGTTTAAGTGATTTGCCCAGAATCACAGGATGTTCAGCGTCATTGCTGAGACTCGAATCCAGTTCCCCACGAGGTCGACCGCCCTAGCCGTTAGGCCAACTCCTCTCCCCAAAGTTAAAATTTAAAACTAAAGTAGTACATACAAATAAAATAACCCAGCAAAATGTAATATAATGTTAAATATATAATTGTCATAATATGTTACATTACACATATATGTGTGTGTGTTTCTATTAGTACATATATATATATATATTGGTCTCAGTTCACCTGGTACAACAAAGAGTGCAGGACCCTTGGGCATAGACTAGCAGCTTCCATTAGGGCAAAACATGTGATTGATCTGAGAGAACTAAGAAGTGCTTGTAAGGCTTCTCAGGTCAAAGCAGAAAGGGAATGGGAGGAGAATTGATGGTTGTTAATTAGGGACCCTTGCAATAGACATGATTCTAAACAATTTTGGCTGCTAGTCACTAGGGGTGATGCAATTAGGCTTTTGTCTCCACCCAACAACATCTCCATCACAGCCTGGCAAGATCATTTTTCTACATTATATTCCGAGCCAGACAATTCAGATAGTACAGCTTATATTATCGACCATTCCCATCTACATTCTGCTGACCTTTTTACAGAAGCAGAAATCAGGTCCGGCATAAATTCCACCAGAAGGGCCAGGGCTGCGGGACCTGTTGGCATTCCGGGAGATGTTTTTCTTAACGGCGTTGAGAGCTGGACTGCCTATATATTAGCCCTTGCAAATGGTATTGCGGCGGGTGCCCCTATTCAACCTTCCTGGAAGGGAGCTGAGGTAATCCCAATCTACATGAGGGGCGATCAATCTTTGCCTTCTAACTACAGACCTATCAGTTTGATAGTCTGTGTTCAGAAGGTGATTGCTCGTGTTCTTCTCATGAAAATACAGGCCTGGTGTAGTGACGTCAACATTCTCTCCCCCTATCAGGCAGGGTTCAGGCAAAAGATCAGTACTACTGACCAGGTATTTCAGTTCCTTTTATTGGTATGGAAAACTGTGGTCATAGGCCAGGGAAGCCTTTATGTTGTTTTTATTGATCTTAGGTCTGTCTTTGACCTGGTCCCCAGGCATAAGCTTTATTCAGTTTTAAACAAGATGGGACTTCCACTTGACATTTTGTCATTGGTTATCCGTTTCTATGAGACCAATTATTCAAGAGTTTGTTGGGGAAGTCAAGGGCAGCTAACAGACCCAATTCCAGTTAACAAAGGGGTTAGGCAGAGCTGTGTACTTGACCCCACACTTTTTTTCACTCTTTATTAATGGAGTCGGCCAATATTATTCTGAAATTCCAGCAATACGCTCCTATCTTGGGGGGCTTAAAAGTAGGCACACTCTTATTTGCTGACGACATGCTGCTGGTGTCTAATACCCTGAATGGTCTGTAGATGCTTCTGGCCCCTTTGAGGCCTTTTGTACCATGCGTGGGTTAGAGATTAACTCTGTGAAAACCAAGTTGCTAATGATCAATCCCCACAGAAACTTTAATGGCAAGCTCATATGGGGGGGCACCTTGGGAAAGAGTGAATACTTTTGAGTACTTGGGGATCACCCTCTCGGACGATCGTTCATGGAACCCCATCATAGTAAAGCGAACCCTGCAACATCGACAGATAACAGGGGCTCTGATTAAGGAGCATAGGTCCTCTATTACTAGACCCATTGCTGCTCCTCTCTACATCTATGATCATAAGGGAGTGAGCTCAGCACCTTATGGTGCTGAACTCGGGGGGTTTGAAACCTTGGATGGTCTTTAGACCTCGGAAAACACATTTCTGAGAGCCCTGGTCTTACTTCCACAGAGCACTCCTCTACACCCGCTAGGCTGAACATGGGCAGAACCACTATTGCTGAGAAGGCTATGCTCTGACCCCTCTTGTTCTGGTTGTACCTTATGAGTACTCCTGAGCTGCTCCCATATGCCGCTGCTCTATCTGAGGCAATTGACCTCGACCGTTTTAAGAAAATTGGTTGGCTCCATAAACTAAAAAGCTTGCTTACGTCAATAGGGCTCAAGGGACTATGGGATGCTGGGGATCCTGCATTACTCCCTAGTAAGGCCCTAATTAAGAAATATTACTGGGATTGTGTTGACCAGTCTTCTATAATTCATCACCAATGGAGCCACTTTACATCGAATTTCCTTGAGTTCATATTGCCAAGGAAATATGAACAATATTTAGAGGCCATTACAGTTCCATAGCTGCTGAGACAATAGCCCACATATTATTTGCATGCCCACACTACAGTGCCCCAAGATCAAGATCGTTAGCCTCTCTACCAGTCTGCTGATAGTATGCACAGTTGGCAGTTTTTAGGCAACATGTGGGCTATTTGAAGATCTTTTCTGAAAACTGCTAATTGAGCACCTTAGGCGGAGGTTCTTAGAGTTTATTGATTTTATTGATTTATTGATTTTAATTCTCACTTGTTGGTTTTATCTTGCACAGCTTATTTATTCAACAGAATGTTATTGTTTTTTTTAACTTGATACTGTAAGTATCTTAACTTTATTGTACTGTATGCATTTGCACTTTACATGGCTTGAGGCCAGGGGGAACCTTGACGGGTTTAACGTAATTTGTACCTGGATACTTGCCTCATAGCACTCTTATAAAGTAATGGACAATATAGTTATGCCATTTCAAGAGATCTTAATGATTATCAGGCAGAAATAGCCTAATCAGGACCTTCTTGGCTGCCTGGCCACTTAGTACTTATATGTTGAACTTTTAATTGTAACATAGGTGTTCATATGTATCTTAGCCATTTGTACACTAGTTTTTTTTATAGAGATATGCCATTATCCATCAACTGCTCACTTTTGTATTTTTATATACTGGATACTGGAGCAAAATGTGAATGTGGAAAACTTTTATGGCACTTCAGCCGAAATAAGGTATGATGAAGATGACATATATATATATTCCCTATTTTAAACTATATATATGTTTATATGTTTATTAATGAAATTAGTGTGAAATCATACTTTTAAAAAATATATTTTTTGTACTTACCATTATAAGTATAGGGACACAATATTTTTGTAATCGATATTTTTGACACAATATTATTGTATCACAACATTGTTGTTTTCGATATTGTGTCACTGATCTCACAGGACAGTGTGTATATGAAATGGAAGATGTCCGTTGGTTATATTGTTGTGCCGCCATGGGGCCTAGTGCCATGTATCCAAAATCTACACCAGAGAATAAACAATGTTCATATTGAAACTTCAATACCTATCCAAAGTAAAAATAAATATTCGACTGAATGCCATAATATACATTCTTATTTCAATTTCCAGTGTTTTTCTCAAAATAAAATGCTTTTGTTCTACAATTCATATTCTTTGTATTGTACTACCAATATGTTGACCATAACCTGGCAGACTCCACTTTTTGTGGACTGCAGTTGAATCCTCTCATCGTGTCATCTGCAACCTTATTATAATTCTCTATCTGGGTGCAGTTACAATTAGCTCTAGAATAGTTAGCATAAGGAATACTTTCAATTATATGCTTGGAATGCTTAATTGCAACATATACAATTGAGTTGTGTAAAGCGTCTATCATGATAAAACAAAGTGTTGATAAGAGAGTCTATGGCACAGATATGCAAATTAGAGATAGTAACATTACTTGGATGTATGTATAAGTTTCACATCCCAAGGGTTACCATTCAACAGTCCAATAGTCAATGCGTTTTCTTAGAATGAAGGCTATATAGATCATTATTAGACTGCATTGTACGTCTGCACATTGTTCCATGTATGGGCTTATGCAAATTCCTTTTCAAACTGCACCATTACCAGTTTTTGATATGATAGAGTAAATGGAGAAGTGGTCTGCACTGGAGAAATCATTCTATTTTAAACCAAAAGTAATAATGACTGACAATTAACTTAGCCATTAGAATCAGCACAGTTGTGTTATTTAAATAATATGGAGATCTGTTGGATGAAAAGTTCCTCAGAGATGTTAGACCATCATTATGTTGTATTAGATGTGTGCAGAGAGCACATCTCAAATGATACAGTTAGCCTGGCTTATTCAACAGGAAGACTCTACTCTTCAGATCATATCACTAGAATCTTCACCATATGATGCCAGGGATGTTACATGAGTTATCGGAAACTGAGCCACCAATTCTATTCTCAGAGGACACACCTGGACAGGTGGTCCTAGATTTATGCATGATTGGAAGGAAGTCGATTACAAGAACTGTTGGAGATCTTGTAAAAAGAGACCTCCTGTTGTACCTGTAAATAACTCTACTATCATTAAGTGATGCTAAGTGTCTTCTAAATACTCTTCCTTAAGCAATACAATCGCATTTCCACCTTTATCGAATAGCTTATTGGCAACTGTCTCAGATCAGGTTCATTGATGCTTCATGATTAGGTTAAATGCTTGCTACTTATTATTATTTCTCTGTCCTCACAAAATCTTTGTAACCACATGTTTATCAAAACAGCATTTTATACATATGAGGAAATTGTGGAATTCTGTTTCAATGTACATTCTGGACCCATGGCAGAAATATCCCATTTTATTCAAGTGTATTTCTGGTCACTTAATGAAATTTCTTTCTCAGCTCTTTGCTCTAAATAGGTCTTGGCAGACTTACTAATTCTGCCGATGAAATGGAGGAATTTAGTAATTCCTGATTACTCCTGTAACTTCAAAGCACTAGTCACACTTTCGCAGTGTATCACACCTTATTTTTAAGAAAACAAGCGCTTTCATTCTTGTCTGACTTTACCTTTAATCGTGCTACCTTGCATTTAGATTGGGAAGCGGGGGGATCACTCAGCGCCGAGATGGGTGGAGTCAGTTAGACCTCCTTGCCCGTTTAATGTTATCAGCTGGGCGGACACGCCAGTAACTACAAAGCACTAGCCCCACTTTGATAGGGCATTGCACCTTATTTTTGAGAAGCCTAACTTTACCTTTAATCCTTCTACCTCGCATTCAGATTGGGAAAAGGGGGGAACAAATCAGCACTGAGGCGGGCTTAGTCAGTTAGAGCTCCCCAGCCATTAAATGGAAGGAGCTGCACGGATGCCCCTCCGGCGGGCCGATGTACATGGCTGATCGAGGCCAACCATTAAGCCCAAATATGTATCTACTCCTCAGAGGACCTGTGACACTTTCACTCAGTAAGTTATCAAATAGACCCCCTACTATTGTCAAAACTACACAACCAAGACTGCTAAATAACAATACTAGAACAGCAGTCCTGACCAGACCAACTGAACCACTTGTCACCCTTTAGTTAAGAATACTAATCCTACTGTCCATAATAATAACAGCAACCAGCTTATGGTGACCTATCTCAATTCTCCATACTTGATTAAATACAAAACTGATATGTCCATTCTACTAGACTCTGAATTACCTGATATGTTGCTCTTCAATGAAATGTAGCTAAGTGACGAATTCTCCCCAGTTATCTTAGCTGCCCTTCTGGAAGACTACTACTTCCTTCAAGCCAATAGACCTGAAGGAAAAGAGGTGGAGTCATAGCAGCAGCAATTAATAAACATCTGAGTTTCACCAAACTTACCTCATTTATCATCCCGGCAGTCAGCGTTATGAATAAACTTGATTCTCGAATGTCCCCCCTGATGTGCATTCTTATGTACAGAACTCCGTGTCACAGTATTATTTCCCACAACTTCATGGTGGGTCAATTTCCCTTTTGGTCATTGACCATGCACAAATATTGCTAATTGGCAAACTCAATTACTGGGCATATGAGGAAAATAGAGGGCAACCATCTACAGATCTAAGTGATCTGCTCAGTAGCATAAACTTAGAACAACCCATTTTCTCACCTAACCAATTTAAAGGTCACACACTTGACCAAGTTTGGACCACTTACTTATCTTTGCTCAATCTCACGGTCTCCTCTTGTGTATTGTCCATAATCTGATTGAATTCTCATTAATAGAATTGACCCCCAAAAAACCTTCTTTATGTTCTGGAATCCTTTCTAGGAACTGTTCCTGGTAGACCTGAACTCCTTTCTTAACTCATTGGCAACTTCCCTCCTTCACCTATATTATAATATAGATCTTTATGGTAAAGCAATCACTGAACGACTACCAGCAGCCAGCAATATGCATGCCCCCTCCACAGAATCAAACAGGCCAGACGACACAACACATCCAAATGTTTCACAGAAGATCTAAAATTAACTAAACTTGAACTACGTCGCTGTGAACTTAAATGGTGGAACAATTGATTGCCTAATATTAAGGACCCTTATGTAAAACATCTCAAAGAATATACATTGCTAATCATTGAAGCTAAATCCTACCTCTTTACAAACAACATTTTGATCTTTGCCTACAAACCATAAGAGATCTTTGTAATTGTCTCTGAACTTTCAAACCCTGACAGAGTCACCTTACTCATCTCACCGACTCAAAACCTGTGTGATGCTCCTAACTCATTCTTCATCAGCAAAATTAAGATCATCAAAAATAGCATATCCCTCGGTTCATACAGCAATTAAACATCTTTAGGAGACAGAAACCCTGTCACCCTTTTTACTTTTCCCGCTATCACCAAGCATTACCTTGCTTGTGGACCTCTTGACCAAAGTTAAATCAGGTTCCCCCAAAAAAAACGTACCCCTGAGTATCCTAAAAACATTATTAACACTCTTTCCCATGATCCATTCATTTCCCTTCTTAACCTCATTCTTAGTCAAGGCAGGGTCCCTTAGTTTTTTAAGGAATCAATAGTAGTACAACTCCCAAAAAAGAAGACGAGGACCCACTTGAACTGAAAAATTACAGCCATTGCCTTACTTTGTAAGCAAAAATACTAGAGACACGCATTGCTTGAAACGGTATGCAGACAAAATATCGATATTTAAATATCGATATACAATTATATCGAACTTTAAATATCGAAGGGACATAATATAGAAGGTAAGTAATATAGATAGATTTAATATCGATATTAGTAATATCGAAGTTTGAAATATCGATGTCAGTAATATCGATGTTAATAATTTTGATGTTACTAATATTGAATTTTACATTATTTTTGTGTATAATATTATGTATTTATTATGTTTTTAATTTATTGTTATGTAATTTAATTAAATTTTGTATTTTAGTACTGTAGCGGGTTGTGGGTTTATAGGGGAATAGGGTGGAAAGTAATTTAATTATGTTACATTAATTATTAATTAGTAGGAATTATAAATTAATTTTAATTAATTGGTAATTAATTTTAATTAATTGGTAATTAATTTTAATTAATTGATTAATTGATAAATATGTTCTGTAGCGGGTTGTGGGTTTATAGGGGAATAGGGTGGGAAGTAATTTAATTATGTTAAATTAATAATTAATTATTAGGAATTATCAATTAATTTTAATTAATTGGTAATTGTTTTTAATTAATTGGTAATACATTTTAATTAATTGATTAATTGATAAATATGTTCTGTAGCGGGTTTTGGGTTTATAGGGGAATAGGGTGGGGAGTAATTGAATTATGTTAAATTGGTTATTAATAAGTAAGAATTATAAATTAAATTTAATTAATTGATAATTATTTTTAATTAATTGGTAATTAATTTTAATTAATTGATTAATTGATAATTATGTTCTGTAGTGGGTTGTGGGTTTATAGGGGAATAGGATGGGAAGTAATTTAAATGTAATTAAGTAATAATGTTCTTTAATTAATTGTTTTGTTAATTATATAATTGTTAATTAATAATTAAATGGTAATTAAGTATTATTATATGGTATTTTTTATTAATTTTTTTGGTTAAAAATATTTTGCTAATCATGTTTTTAATAATTATGTATTGGTATTTGTACATGGTTTATATTTATTTAATCGTTAATATTTTTATTATTTAAAAAAATACATTTATTTATAAGTTTGTTATTTTTACCCCTACGCTATCCAACACTTTCCCTACTGTTGCACTCTCTGGAGTTGGAATAGTAATTGTTACCCCTACGCTATCCAACACTTTCCCTACTGTTGCACTCTCTGGAGTGGGAATAGTAATTGTTACCCCTACGCTATCCAACACTTTCCCTACTGTTGCACTCTCCATAGTGGGAATAGTAATTTTTACCTCTACGCTATCCAACACTTTCCCTACTGTTGCACTCTCTGGAGTGGGAATAGTAAATTTTACCCCTACGCTATCCAACACTTTCCCTACTGTTGCACTCTCTGGAGTGGGAATAGTAATTGTTACCCCTACGCTATCCAACACTTTCCCTACTGTTGCACTCTCCGGAGTGGGAATAGTAATTTTTACCTCTACGCTATCCAACACTTTCCCTACTGTTGCACTCTCTGGAGTGGGAATAGTAATTTTTACCGCTACGCTATCCAACACTTTCCCTACTGTTGCACTCTCTGGAGTGGGAATAGTAATTTTTACCCCTACGCTATCCAACACTTTCCCTACTGTTGCACTCTCTGGAGTTGGAATAGTAATTGTTACCCCTACGCTATCCAACACTTTCCCTACTCTTGTACTCTCTGGAGTTGGAATAGTAATTGTTACCCCTACGCTATCCAACACTTTCCCTACTATTGCACTCTCTGGAGTGGTAATAATAATTTTTACCCCTCCGCTATCCAACACTTTCCCTACTGTTGCACTCTCTGGAGTGGGAATAGTAATTTTTACCCCTACGCTATCCAAAACTTTCCCTACTGTTGCACTCTCTGGAGTGGGAATAGTAATTTTTACCCCTACGCTATCCAACACTTTACCTACTGTTGCACTCTCTGGAGTGGGAATAGTAATTTTTACCCCTACGCTATCCAACACTTTCCCTACTGTTGCACTCTCTGGAGTGGGAATAGTAATTGTTACCCCTACACTATCCAACACTGTCCCTACTGTTGCTCTCTCTGGAGTGGGAATAGTAATGTTTACCCCTACGCTATCCAACACTTTCCCTACTGACGCACTTTCTGGAGTGGGAATAGTAATTGTTACCCCTACGCTATCCTACAGTTTCCCTACTGTTGCACTCTCTGGAGTGGGAATAGTAATTTTTACCCGTACGCTATCCAAAATGTATTTAATTTTTTTTATTAGTTTTACATTGTTATTAATTGTTATTTATAATATTTTATGTATATACATTCATTTGTAATTTATTATATTTTCATTTATTTATAAGTTATTAAAATAATTATTTTAGAGTTATTATTAATGAAGTATATACTATGTATTATATCTTTATTATTATTAGTTTTTATTATATTATTTAATAATTTTAAATATAATATATTTTTAACTGTATATTACATTTATAAGTATTATTTTGTTAATATTACAGTTTTTTTATTAAAATAAAACGATATTTTCTAAAAAACGATATTTTTGACATCGATATATTTTTTTCGATATTTTTGTACTTACCTTTTTAGAGATAGGATCTCGATATTATTGTCCTCAATATTTTTGTTGCAATATTTTTGTAGGTAGATATTTTTGTGTCGATATTTTGTCATAGATTTGCTTGAAACCTCTGTCCAATTTTATAGACCCATGTCACTCGGGCTTCCACCTGGCTCACTCCACAGCAGTTGTCACCCCTTCTGTTGTGGATGACATGCGTGAAGATGTGGACAGAGGCTTCACCCAGGCACTGGTCTTCCTCAACTTATTGGCGGCCTTTGACATTTTCAACTATGTACGTCTGGTGGACCGTGTCAGTGCCACATTCTTGCAGGGAGTGGATCCTTTCCTTTTTAAAGGATCACTCACAACCTGTCCGGCTGACTCCTTTCAGTTCATCCAAAGTTCATTTGATCTTTGGAGCACCCTTGGGATTCTCCCATTCTCCACACCTCTTTAATCTGTATATTTGCTCCTTAGTCCATAACCTCAACAAATGAATGTCAAAATATATAACTATGCAGACAACATGCAGCTTCTTTATACTATTGCCAACTCCTCTGGCTCAAAGAAGGCTTTCCACTATACGATGCTGTTCATCCATATCTGGATGAACAGCAATCACTTAAAATTCAATTAAGACAAAACAGAGAATGCCGTCACCAGAAACAAATCTGACTTCTGGAATAAATCATTCTGCCAGTAAACAGACATAATATCGACTACAAAATATCGAATGGACATAATATCGAGTGCAAAATATAGGCTGGACAAAATATCGAATAGACAGAATATAGACATCAAATATATCGTTTTGAAGGTAAGTAATGTAATATCGAATGTTAAAAATATAGAAAGTTAAAATATCGAAGTATATAATATAGGTTATTAAAATTATCGAATTTTTAATAATATCAAATTTTTTATAGTGTTTGTTATGTTATTATATGTGTGAAAAGTGCGTATTTATGTTATAATTAATTTTAATTAATGAATTTTGTTTTTTTATTTTTTGCGTAATTTAATTCTGTAGCGGGTTGTGGGTTTATAGGGGAAGAGGGTGGGAAGTAATTTAATTATACTTAGTTAAATATGTAAATGTATATATTGGTATTGATTTTTAATTAATTGTTAATTAATTTATATTGGGTAATTAATTACATTTTAATTGGCAATTAATTTTAATTAATTGATTAATTGCTAATTATGTTAATTTTACTAATTTATTTTCTGTAGCGGGTTGTGGGTTTATAGGGGAATTGGGTGGGAAGTAATTTATTTATAATTAATTAAATATGTAAAAGTATTTATTGGTATTTTTTTAGAATTAATTGTTAATTAATTTTGTATGGGTAATTAATTAATTTTTAATTGGCAATTATTTTATTTAATTGATTAATTGCTAATTATGTTAATTTTACTAATTTATTTTCTGTAGTGGGTTGTGAGTTTATAGGGGAATAGGGTGGGAAGTAATTTATTCATAATTAATTAAATAATTCAATTTATTTAATTGTATTTTATTTGAATTAATTGTTAATTAATTTTTAATTGTTAATTAATTAATTGTTAATTTGTAATTAATTTGAATAGGTAACTAATAGTAAACATTAATTGTAATTTGTAATTTTAATTGATTAATTAATATATTATATTAAATTGGTAATTACTTGTAATTAATTTTTTATAGATATTAATTTATATATTTTTAAATAATATGAGAAGTATTTACTTTCCCTACTGTTGCACTCTCTGGAGTAGGAATAGTAATTTTTACCCCTACACTATCCAACGCTTTCCCTACTGTTGCACTCTTTGGAGTGGGAATAGTAATTTTAACCCCTACGCTATCCAATGCTTTCCCTACTGTTGCACTCTTTGGAGTGGGAATAGTAATTATAACCCCTACGCTATCCAACGTTTTCCCTACTATTGCACTCTTTGGAGTGGGAATAGTAATTTTTACCCCTACTCTATCTAACGCTTTCCCTACTGTTGCACCCACTGGAGTGGGAATATTAATTGTTACCTCTACGCTATCCAACGCTTTCCCTACTGTTGCACTCACTGGAGTGGGAATAGTAATTTTTACCCCTACGCTATCCAACGCTTTCCCTACTGTTGCACTCATTGGAGTGGGAATAGTAATTTTAACCCCTACGCTATCCAACGCTTTCCCTACTGTTGCACCCACTGGAGTGGGAATAGTAATTGTTACCTCTACGCTATCCAACGCTTTCCCTACTGTTGCACTCACTGGAGTGGGAATAGTCATTTTTACCCCTACGCTATCCAATGCTTTCCCTACTGTTGCACCCACTGGAGTTGGAATAGTAATTTTTACCTCTACGCTATCCAACGCTTTCCCTACTGTTGCACTCTTTGGAGCGGGATTAGTAATTGTTACCCCTACGCTATCCAACGCTTTCCCTACTGTTGCACCCACTGGAGTGGGAATAGTCATTTTTACCCCTACGCTATCTAACACTTTCCCTACTGTTGCACTCACTGGAGTGGGAATAGTAATTTTTACCCCTACGCTATCCAACGCTTTCCCTACTGTTGCACTCACTGGAGTGGGAATAGTCATTTTTACCAATACGCTACCCAACGCTTTCCCTACTGTTGCACTCTTTGGAGTGGGCATAGTCATTTTTACCTCTACGCTATCCAACGCTTTCCCTACTGTTGCACTCTTTGGAATGGGAATCGTAAATTTCACCCCTACGCTATCTAACGCTTTCCCTACTGTTGCACTCTTTGGAGTTGGAATAGTAATTTTTACCCCTACGCTATCCAACGCTTTCCCTACTGTTGCATCCACTGGAGTGGGAATAGTAATTTTTACCCCTACGCTATCCAACGCTTTCCCTACTGTTGCACTCACTGGAGTGGGAATAGTAATTTTTACCCCTACGCTATCCAACACTTTCCCTACTGTTGCACTCTCTGGAGTGGGAATAGTAATTTTTACACTTCCGCTATCCTACGGTAATGAATATATGATGTCAGACCGCAGTCAAACATCCCGCATACCATCATCCCGCAAATATAATACCGCAAGTACTATTAGTCCGCAAAATAGGAGAACGAAAACTTTTAAAACGAATATGCCTTTAGCACGCATGCCATTACAACGAAAAGGCATGCATGTTAAAGATATACTTGTTGTAAAAGTTCTAAAGGTAAGTAAGAGTACCTTACCCTACCCTACCCTACACTACACGCTAATGTAGTACCACTGCACCACCCACCCTTAACACACAGTCCTTTTCCAACATTTACACTACCCAGCACGACCCCCCAACACTACCATAAAGCACTTTACTTCCCTAAACAAACACTACAACCCTACCTTAATACACTACCCCCAGCATGACCCTACACAAACACTACAATACTACCCTAAACCACTACACCCCAGCATGACCCTACACTACACAAACACTACAACACAACCCTAAACCCTAAAACACTACACCACAGCATGACCCTACACTACACGAACAATACAACACTATCCTAAACCCTAAAGCACTACCCCCAGCATGACCCTACACTACACAAACACTACAACACTACCCTGAACCCTAAAACACTACCCCCAGCATGACCCTACACTAAGCAAACACTACAACACTACCCTAGCCCTAAAACACTACCCCCAGCATGGCCCTACACTACACAAACACTACAACACTACCCTAAACCCTAACACACTACCCTCAGCATGACCCCACACTAGACAAACACTACAAAACTACCCTAAACCCTAAAACACTACCCCCAGCATGACCCTACACTACACAAACACTACAACACTACCCTAAACCCTAAAACACTACCCCCAGCATGACCCTACACTACAGAAACACTACAACACTACACTAAACCCTAAATCACTACCCCCAGCATAACCCTACACTACACAAACACTACAAAACTACCCTAAACCCTAAAACACTACCCCCAGCATGACCCTACACTACGCAAACACTACCCTAAACCCTAACACAGTACCCCCAGCATGACCCTACACTACACAAACACTACAACACTACCCTAAACCCTAAAACACTACCCCCAGCATGACCCTACACTACGCAAACACTACAACACTACCCTAAACCCTGAAACACTACCCCAGCATGACCCTACACTACGCAAACACTACAACACTACTCTAAACCCTAACACACTACACCCCAGCATGACCCTACACTACACAAACACTACAACACTACTCGAAACCCTATAACACTTCCCCCAGCACGACCCTACACTAAACAACCACCACAACTCTACACTACACTAACACAACACTACACAATCACTAACCCAGCACGACGAAAAAATTAACCCAAACCCACTTACCTCTCTCGTCATCGTGGTTTTCACAACGCAAATGCATTTACCGTACATGCCTTTACAACGTAATTCGTTGTAAAGGCATGCGTGATAAATGCACATGCGTTTTGAAAAAATGCGGGATGATGGTATGCGAGGTCAATGACCTTGCGGGAAAATGATATGCGGCCTGAAAGTCCGCGGGATAAAAAATGCGGGATAATGGCCGCAAACCTACGGTAATAATATTGGATAATATTTAATTATATTATGATACTATATATTTATGTTTTAACAAATATGATTAAAACATTTTTTTTATAACTTTCATTAATTATTTAATTATTATAAGGTAATTTAAGTATTTTTTAGTAATTAATTTTTAATATTAATTTAATTTAACATTGTTTTTAATAAAGTCGATATTTTTATAAACTATATTTTTGTAAACGATATTTTTTACTCGATATTTTTGTACTTACCTGTTTGTAGATACAAAGTCGATATTCTGTCTGTCGATATTTTGTCGCCCATATTTTTGATAGTCGATATTATGTCCCTCGATATTATGTCAGTGATCCCATTCTGCCCTTCAGCGATGAGCATTCCCCCCTCACCCAAGAAATAAGTATAGAGCCCTCTTGTCATCATCGACAAGGAACTCTCTATGAAACCCCAACTCAGAGAGTTAACTTCTTCCTGTTTTCTATGACTCTGTAGAATTAGGAAAATTGGTAAATACCTCACCTCTCAGGCACTTGTTCAAGTTATAATTGCCTAGTGAGCTCTAGAATAGCTGATGCCAGATCCCTCTATATAGGCCTCCTTAAATGCCTCAATCACAGGCTCCAAATGGTCCAGAACCAGGTAGCTCCGTTTATCTTCCACTAATCTAGACACTGCCACATCACTCCTTTGATGAGAAAACTCCACTAGCTTCTGGTAGAATAAAGGTCTATTTTAAAACTGGATACATCATTTTTAAATCCCTTAATGGAAAAGGTCCAGCCTTCATATCAACCTGAATTCAAAAATACACCCCCTAACATAATCTCAGATCTGTTCATATTATCTGGCTATTCCCAAATTTAAAAAGAAGAGGATGGGTGGTGCTAGATTTTTAGTAATTGCCACCACATATGGAACTATTTTCCTTTGGATTTCAGATTAGATCCCAGCTACATGAAATTTAGACAATTACTAAAAACATGGTTCTTTAGCATATGTCTAAGCCCCATGAGTTGCTTGGCTAGGCTCTGTTACCTTAGCGCCAAGAAACCGACTGGTGTATCTGCATTCAACAAATATCAGCAACATAACACAACATAACATAATTCGGAATTACTGATAAATTCTGCCACTCCGCCAACAGAATTAATTTGCAGCGATTGTTGTTTTTAAAACATGGCTTTGAAGAAGGATCAGTCTCTCTATGTTAAAACATCACTTGGTGGGACTGCTCCCTCTTGTAGCCTTGTTTAGAAATCAAACCTCTGCAGTGCAACTGCATACCCCTTGGCACCCTTACACACTCTGCAGTAATCACTGCAGTGTATGTAAGAGCTCTGAGGGGTATGCACTGCAGTGATCTCTAAACATGGCAGGAAGAGGGATGCTTATAAACCACTACAATGATTTTAAAACATAGAAGGACTGCTCCCTCTTCCCGTCCTGTTTAGAGATCACTGACGTGCATACCCATCGGGGTCCTTGCATACTCAGCATTAATCACTGCAGAGGTTTTTAAACACAGAGGGGCTGATCCCTCTTCAAACCCTATCTTGAGATCACTGCAATTCATAATCCTTGGTGCCCTTACAAACTCTGCAGTAATCACTCCAGAGTATGTAAGGGCTCCGAGGGGTATGCACTGCAGAGGGATATGCAATGTGTCTAGAGTTTGGATTCCACTGCATACCACTTGACAGTGGCGCCCTCACATACACGGCAGTATAGTCACTGCAGAGTATGTAAGGGCACCAAGTGGTGTTTGGCTGTGCTATATTCTTGGCTCAAAATTCATTTTCACATCACTTTGGAAAGAAGCTAAAAACCTTCCTGTTTCCCAGATACTGACCCCATAACTCATTTAACTTAGAGTAACCTGCTTCTCTCCTCACTGCATTGCCTTTTGGTCTTAGTGCTGTGATGTCCATCTGGATGAATGTTGCGCTCTATAAATGCCTATAAATACAAAATACAAATACAGGGTGCATTTTGTGCTAAGAAAATAGCACCAAATGCCCAATCCACGCTGTTGTGGAATCCCATGGAATCTCGATGAATTTTAATGTCATTACGTGGAATTCCACTGAATCAATCATTGTCAATTCTACCCACCACTAGTTCTAAATCAGAGACATAATGTGATAATTGAAGAATTTTTGATAGATAGATTACTGATTACAATGTTATCTTTTTACCAGCATTCTATTGGATTTGTATTTGAAAAGGATTTATGCAATCTTAATTTCAGTGTGCGCTTCAATTAAATTGTGAGATCAATATCTAAAGTTGAACTGTATGAAAAACTATAATTTAAAAAATATTTTTTCTGCTGCAGTTAATATTATATTTAATAAATAAATACCTAATAATTCATTTTTTTACATCTAGATATGTTTCAGATCTCAGTTGGTGAACAAACTCCCTCTATAAGTACCTTTTTTGCCTATCCTTGTGGTCTTTCTTTGCCTTGATCTAAAGGAAGGCATACTCTAAGCTCACCCAAAAAGTGACTCATTATCTATAATGATATTGAAGGTACCTCATTGTCAGCGTAATTAGTTTAATGTTAGGCATGATACACATTAACTTGTGACATACATTGCTCAACTAATTGCTCAGTTTTGTAAAAATATTCTTATGTCCTTGAAAATATGTAAACACAGCCAAGCTCATAATCATTCCTTACAAATACATAAACACACAGAACCTCATGCTCAGAATGAAACTTTCTCTGTAAAGGTGAATTTTCTCCTTATATTTCTCTAAATTAGAACTCATTTTGTTCATTAAGTCAATGAGCATTTGATTAGGGAGATGCAAATTTACTTTCTCTTCCACCTATGAATTTCTTTCAACCCTCTCGCTATGTAAACTTGCATGTTTAATAATTGGCTAAATTAAACACATTTTCTATTCCTTAAGTAAAGCAGAAGTTTTTTCAGCATAATTAGGAAATAACAAAATGCATGCGTCCTCAGTTCTATTAAGAAGAGGCTGCACACCATTTGTTAATTTCGTTGACATGAATATTTCAAGTAATGTAAGTGTGGCACAAGCCCACTTCCATATCACTTTCTCGGCTGCCCGTACCTTGGTACAAAAGCACATGAACAGAAATATACATCATCATGAGCATGACGGGCACCGGTCACAGACCAATGGCACGTGGACCTCTGTCCATAGAGAAAGAAACACTTGCAAGCACATGTCAACATCAAGCATTTTATTTATTTATGTATAGGTCTTATATAGCGCTAGCTAGACCCGACGGTATCAGAGCACTTTACATATAATGCGAGATCGTTTGATTTAAGTACATACATATATGCAGACAAAGAAAATCGTTAGGCAGTCAAGATAGTTACAATATGTGGACATCAGAACAGCATAAGTTAATTGAGTAAATGACATAGTAGACAGCCCCACTTGACAACTGCACCTCCACTTGACAATTGCACTATGTAACTTAAGTAGGCACATGAGCCAAAGATGGGAACAACCAATCAAGAAATATATGACATGTGAGGGTATCAACTACGGAAAAACAGGCTCATATAACCTTCTGAGAGACTTTCCCATTATGTAGGTAATGCCCAGAGGGGAGGCTCACTAGCAGTTGCTGCATTAATGAAAATGGCCAGGTGAAGATGACAGAATAGTTTACTAACACCTTGTGTGCTCATGACGAGCTCAGCTCGTCATGAGGCACTGTGGCGCTGTGCTCATGACGAGCTGAGCTTGTCATGACCACACGCGGGGCTAATTCCCCTGCTATGCTAAGCGTACCACGGAAACGGGCGTGGTCATGACGAGTTCAGCTCGTCATGAGCACAGTGCCACTGTGCAGTGTGACGAGCCGAGCTCGTCACAAGCACGGTGGCGCTGCGCGCGCCCTCCTCCCCCCAGCACCGCGGGGGAATTAGCCCCGCGGCGAAGGGGTTAAATATCACAAATTATAGACAAGAATATGTTACTAGTGACTCTAATTTCACAACATTCACTGAACACCCTCAAGAACCTCCACAGAAACTAACTGAGATTAGACAAGTGCAAGCCAGGAAATGACTTACAGGCACATGCATCAATGTAGGCTTTTGCGATTCCTTAATTGCGATTATTAAGGAATCGCAATGAAGGGATCACAAAAGCCTATGCATGTAGGAATCGCTACAAAATTAGCAATTCCCAAACATTCCTTAATTGCAACTCGCAAATTGCGAGTCGCAATTGAGGAATGACTTCCCATTCATTCCTATGGAATAATTGGGAGATTGCATGGGCAATTTGCGAGTACCAATAGGCACTCGCAAATTGCGCATGCAATTTCAAGGGTGCAAGGGTGTCAAAAGGACACCCTGTTGCACCCCTGAAATTGATCTGTGCACACATGTTGCGCACACACATGCCCCAAGGGCATGTTCTGTGTAACGTACAACTTAGAAAAATGCACTTTAGTGCATATTTCAAAGTTTTTGCAAATTACAATCAAGTACAAATTGATGGTAATGTGCGCCCCTTATTAGCAAAATCGCAATTTGCGTTTCCATCATGCATTGCATTTAAGGAATCGCAATTTGCAATTCCTTAAATGCAATTGCAATTTGAGAAATCTCAATAATTGGCGATTTCTTAATTTGCGAAAGGCTGACAGGTTGCTGCATCACAGAAGCCCTTTTTGCGGGCGCAAAAATGGTTGATGGATGTGCCTGTTAGAGTCTGGTTTAGAGTTTAGTGGAAGGGGTACTCCATCACAAACATGATGAATTTTCCGTCCACCTTATCACAAGCACCATATAGTGTAATGCACATGTAGTAAAGTGGATGGAATATCCATAACGTCTGTGACAGAGCAGCCGGTCCGCCAAACTAGAAATGTAAATCCAGTATTTGTAAAGCGCAAACAGTTACCCGAAGGCATCCCGGTGCTGGGGGCCGTCGGGAAGATTAAATAAGCTATTGCCCAGAGTCACATGGTGCTGGGCTGACCTGCCGCCGGTGCCGGGGATGGAACCAGGAGCCCCAGATTCCAGCGTGAGTCACCCTGGCGCGCGCCACACCTCTTCCCACCTCAGACCCTGAGTTTGTACAGGTAACAAGACTTTTATTGTGAATTACCTGAAGAGAGTCCCGAGACGAAGTAGAAAATCCAGTGCAAAATTGCCTCTGGCAGAATTCTTCAATACTGTCACAGGTTGCTAAACATAGCAAAAGCAAATATTGCCATTTGTTGATACCCCTAAAGCAGTAGCTTATCCACAAGTAGGTTCATTAAGGTACATCCAACAAGGTTCTGCTGACTTATAGTGCCATTGACAAATGGAAGAAGTTGGTTGCATCTGGCCTGATTAAAGAATTGTATGTCAGAAGCTGCAATTCAGAGCTAAATGAAGCACATCATTTGATTGTGCTGGCTGGGTATATATGAGAGGAACAGGGAAGTTGAAAGTTGCAACAGTAGTGCAATGTATTGATAGATGTATGGCTGAATATTTGCACTGAAGCCCATATTATCAACCCCGTGACCCTGGCAATTTGCACTGTGTTCCAATATACTAATACTGTACTGTACTAACATGGATAATATGAGTTTCAGTACTAACTATAATTATAATTGTCACACCTATCTTTCACACTTTCTCCTTCGTCATACTGCTAGGTGCTGCACTCCAAGATAAGATAAGAACATCTCACTGGTCACTCATGCATTAGATCAAAACATTTTGCACAGAGCTCACAACAAATAGAACACTATGCCAACCATGCACTTCACCACGGTGTTAAATGTTACCCATCTAAAATTCACTTTAGTGCCTCACATAGGGTTGTAAAGTTCTACATAAATGCTACAATACTATGTAATACATTCCCTCTGAACTTACTCGGTATTCTCAAACTGCACACCTGACCCAGTCACAGTCTACTGTCCACAGCACTCACACTGCACTCACAAAATGCACAAGCATGCACAAGCATGCTGGTTTGCTGCATTCACGCAACACACCTCTGCACTCAACTTTAACCGCAAGCTTTTACAATAAATCCCACTTCATTTGGAATTAAATCCATTGAAGCCACACCGAACCACACAGAACTTATACTATGCCGCATCCTACAGCACTCATGTTGCACCACACGCACTTATACCCAGCAATACAACACTCATGCACACTGTAGCACTGACACAGTCATATGCACTTTCTTTGTGCACTGTAAGCAACAGTGCTCATATTGATCCTCGATTTACAGTGCACATTCCATGTGAGTGCATAGTCAGTACCCTAAAACCTCACACCTTTGTACTTACAATGCAGCTCAATGTATGCACACACAACATACCCATCTGAGCTGTCATTACACCTAGTACCACAGCTATCTTCTCAACACTTATACTGTACTCCATGGCATTTATACTACACAAAAACTAGAACTAGACAGCACTCACAGTATAGTTAATTACACTGACACTGCACTTCACTGCACACCTAGCACATCTATATGATCTCACACTGCATCACAATAATTTCACACTGGACCCCACTTAATGCAAACTTTGACTCATTTCCCTCACATATTGTCATACTATTATGATACTGCACTCAGAATGCATTCACTGGCCTTATATTGCACCCCTCCTCACTGAAATTCTACCGCTTTCACACACTGCATCCAACTGCACTCACACAGCACCTTTCAGCTATACGCATGGTACTTACATCTAAATCCACTACGCCAGCATGTCTCTTCACTACATTTTCCCAGTATCAAAGTGAACTTCTAGAGTACCACAAAGCACCCCACCTCACTTAACTGGCACCTTACATCGATAACCATACACAAATCAGCACTTACACTGCAACAAACTCAATACACACTATACTCCGGTGCACTCCCATTGCCCCCACTATAATCACACTTCACTTCAGAGCATTCAGCTTGCCACAGTAACTCCTACCAATATCACTGCACTCAGAGCACACCAACACACTCACATTCATTGCACAACACAAGACTTAAAATGTACTTCTCCGTACTCATACTGTGGTCACATTGAAGCCACCTGCACACCACTTCACTCATGCTGCATCCTACTGCACTTAGAGTGCACTCTGCTACACTACACATTCCTTCTCTCTCCTCACTTCCTGTTATGGCTCCATCTTGCCTGCATTACATTGTGTCTGTAAGTGGGGGGCATGGCTTAGCAACCAAAGATGGTGGACGCGTGAGTGTGCTGCTCCGTGCCAGCCCATCATTGATCCTGCCTAATCGATCCTGCTCTTTGACTTTTGCAGCAATGAGAACACCTACCAGGGGCAAAAGGCGCTGCAACACAAAAGGACGATGGACAGCCGCCTGCTGATCTGCAGCTGGGAAAGACATCGAGCGAGACCTGGTGCTGGCCATGATGGTGCATTAAGCCAACAGACCTTGGAATTCCCCAAGTGGAGGGCCGCGCGATGCAGAACATGCAAAACATGCAGAGGAGGTGAGCCCCGTGAGCAGCTACAGGTGAGGAGCCAAAGGACCCCGCTTGCTGCATCGAGACATGCGGTGCAGCAGGAGAGCTGGGTGCCACATTAGCCTGCATGAGCTCCGAGTGAAGGATGGGCCTGGCTCGGACCAGCAGCAGTCCGTGGCGTAAGACCCGGTAGCAGAGCGAGGAACATCGCAGCGGGGACCGGAAGGGGGGACAGCCAGCAGGAGAGGAGAGGCAGACTCCTGCTCAAGCCGGAGTTGCGGCCCGATTGACTGGCTCTAGGTGCGAGGGCTGCAGGTTAGGCAGAGAAGCTAGATCGATGGCAGCCAGAGGCTGCCTATGCATTCGCAAGCTGAAAAGGGCTCTGAATCTCCCCTGGACAGCCTAGACGAAGAACCCCAAAAGACGATAGGGGTAGAGACCTCCGGCATCCAGTGAGACTCAGGACCCTGGCCGAGGCCCAGCCATTCAGTTGCAGGGAGCATTCATATTAGGGACGAACCAGTAGCTTCTCTACCACTGACCTCCATAAGCTGAGGCCCGGATTAACCCTGGCGCCTCCAGGGCCCCTCTGACTGGGCGACGAAGAACTATTTGGGAGACACCAGTTAGCAGAGACAAGATCAGCTCACTGCAGGTTGGGGCGCCCATACCTGGAGCAACACTGCGAGGTTGCAGTGGAGCTATGATGTCAAAATACAGCCACAACTAAGGCAGGAGGGGACGAATTGTCCAGAGTACTCACACACTACTTGATAAATATAATTTCTTGATGGTGATGTGGATAGACGATGAAAACCAGTGAAAGACTCGAATTTTAGATCACAGCTACCCCGGGGGCACCTTTGAAATCACTCCAAGTAGGGCTCCAGCTGAGAGTAAACTGGCTCACCAGACGAAACTCCAGGCTTCCCCCTGGGAACTCCCTGATTAGCCCCAATTTGTATACTTGTTACCTGCAGAGATTTAGATAGAGAATCCTTTACAAGTTTGCTGGGCAATATTCTCAGTGGAAATGGGCAAAACCAGAGCCAAGCCCACAAAGATTCCTGTAGAAAATTCCTGTAGAGATGGGGGGAGACACCAGCTACACAGCGGCAGGGGCCGGAACCCTCCTGAGACCCGGTACAGCAGCAGTTAACTAAAATATTTGAAACTATCGAAGATACCAAAGCCACGCTACACCAAGACATCAACCCTGTGTCTGTGGGGCTCGGGCTGCTCCGCGCAAACATCATAAATTAGCGGACAGAGTCAAAGTTGCGGACGTTTCCCTCTCTGACCTCCACCCCTAGCAATCGAAGACCTCCTTCCAGGTGGCTGAACTCATGGATATGGTTGTGCACTGGAACGTAGAGCAGAAGATGCTGAAGGGTGCAATAGGTGCACCAACATTCAAGTGGTTGGGCTGCCAGAGGGGGTGGAGGCCACAGACATGGTCACCTATCTGGAATACTGGCTCAGTTCTTCGGTGGCACCGGAGGGTCTCTCTGCCTTTTACATGCTTGAACGAGCACATACAGTGCCGGTCCGGCTGCCGGCACCTGGACGTCCTCAGCGCCCAGTGGTAGCACAGCTCCTTCATTATAAAAACAGGGACATCTTACTCCACAAGGTCAGAACAACTGGTCCTTTCATAGTCAACAATGGGAAGGTCTCTGTATTCTCTGATTAAACAGTGGAAGTACAGAGGAAGAGAACATCCTTTCTTGAAGTTAAGAAGGGAGGAGGACCTGCAAAACTCTCTGATGCTGGATGGCAAAACTAAGTTCTGCGAGGACCCGGTGGCTGCCTGGGGCTGGATTAAATCCTATAAGCGGGGACGCAGCCCCCAGGGGAAACAACTGAAGTTAAGAAAGGGGGGAAGCTGAGAAAAAGACCCTGGAAATGACCCAGGAGTTAACCAGCAAAGAAACCCAGTCTATTACATACTGAGAAAGAGAGAGCAGTGGCCCTCCAAGCAGTTGCAACAATTATGAGGGGGGTAGGAGAACATTTCAGAGTCCGACTCCCCATCAGTGAAAGGAACTGAGGTATCTGAGTCTTCTCAGGCACCCAGATGCCTGACATAACCCTTAGGACTGTGGATGCAATCATTTAAAGAACCGACAACCGAGAGAAACGACGCCTGCTTGCCCGCATGATATTCTTAAGGCTTAAGGGTTTGCCGATTGAAATGGGCATGGACAGACAAGCTTGGAGTGGGATTCACTGCTTTAGGGCAGAAGTCTACCACCCATTGAAGGACTTACTGCAGCTTGGGTTGGGTTTTCTAATTCAGTAAGATGGTTAATTCACAGTTTGGGTGGGTGGCTGGCCATTGCCAAACTGCTCTTGGGATTAGGAGTTACAGTTGGGAGATGTTTTCAATTTTATGTTACACTTGTTTGTTTTACATGCTTGAGTGGCCTGATTTGGAGTGCTTTGGTGGGGTGGGAGGTGCAGGGGGAGTCTACGATGCCTGCTTATCAATGGTCAGTCTCCTAAGGGGGAGTGATTCAATTAAGGACTGTGGAGGCTGGAATCAGCAATAACATCTCTTTAGTAGGTTACTTCCCAGACCATCAATTTACAACATAAGGATCTAAAGCATTATCCTTAGTGGGTTTCTTTCAATAACCTCTTTCTACTTGCAAACTTTGTTATCAGTGAAGATATTTTTTTTTTAAATCCTCGCTTCCAAATTATTTATTAACAGACCCGCACAGTTAATATACATTCTTACACCAGGACTCCTTTCATTTCTTTATATTCAAGAATAATTTTTCAATTGTGCATGGGCAAAGACAAAATTTACATATACAAATACATCATTCTGTTGACATTTAGTCTAAACATATAGACAAATAACCAGTGATACTAACAATGAAGAATGAAACAAGTAAACCACAGTTAATTATGACAACTTACATAAACTTAAATTACATATTCACTAGTGACAAAACATAATTTATAGCACATATGTGACTTAAATCATTATTATTTTATGATAGTTTGGAGTGCAAACATTGCTTTTACAAGTATTACTTTAAAACAAGGTTGTGTGCCCTTTTTATTATGTATGGGGACATAATGGCATTATGTCCTCTAATATTTTCGAGTACTGATGTTATTTAGCAGTCCTGGTAAGGTCAGAGATGTTAATAGATGGTTTACAGTAGCGCCCGTCCTTGCGCTTACTATTCAGAGCCTAGAGTATAATACGCCGACATGTTTCAACCTTCATGTATGGACCTCAATGGTGTTTTGGTGGAAGCTCTTCTTCAGGGCCATATATAACCTTCCAGCAGGCAACTGTTTTGTCAATCGACCTTGCAAAGGCTTTTGACACAGTGAGGTGGGATTACATCTTTGAGACGATGCAACAGATGGGCCTGAGAGATGACTGGTTGAAATGGATAATGCTGTTGTACATGGAACCAATGGCATGGGTATGGGCAGGCAAGACAGTATCCCAGCAATATGGAATGACCAGAGGGACTAGACAGGGCTGCCCATAATTGCTACTCTTGTTTGCTTTAGCAATTGAACCGCTGGCTGTGATGTTCTGAATGGGCTGAGATGGAATAGGGATACCCATACAAGGCCATAACTATATCATCTCTTTGTATGCGGATGACCTACTAATTTACCTGAAGGATGTAAGGGTGGGCACTACCTTGGCCCTTGACGTACTGGGAAATTTTTACAGAGTGTCTGGTTTAAAAGTTAATAGAAATAAGACATACCTATCCCCGAAGGAGTCCTTGCTCTCCCGACCCTGGGAGCTTCAGGGGGTGCTCTATTGGAGCCAATCCACCTTTAGATACCTGGGAATTTACATTTATCATTCCTTAGAAGAACTCTGAGAGAGCAATCTTGGATGAGCATTTTGGACCCTTAGATCCTGTGTCCCCTTCTGGTGCTCTTTGTGTTTACCCATTGTGGCCCAAGTCTCTTTATCTAAAATGTTCATGCTCCCACGCTTACTATACTATTTTATTAACCTACCGATCATAAATCCGATCAGCTGGTTTCGTCAACTAGACTCTCTGCTGAAGGATCGTATCTGGGAGACTGGCAGGTGCAGAGTTTCCTTGACAACCCTGCAACGCCCCATGAGGGATGGGGGATTGGGAGTCCCGGATTTCAAACAATAGTTTTTTGCATCCCAGCTACAATGGGTTGCCCAGTGGTTGGAAGGGATACGGCTAGAGGACATAGACAAGGTGGAGAGTGGGGCGGGTTCAACATGGCTCCTGGCCAAGTTGCTTAACCCAAAAGTGGAAGCCCCAAACCATTCCCCACTATTGGTGATGGCCCTGTGATGCTGGAATAGAGGAGTGGTTAAGACAGCAGGCACGCCATTGTATGCCCCAGTACTGCCACTGATAGGACTTCTGCATGGAGACCCAGTTTCTATATTTACAGCTGACCTGCTGAAGGCCTGGACTGACGTGGGACTAACCACTGTAGGAGACCTTTATCGCCACAGAGCCCTTGTAAATGTAAATGTAAATGTAAATGTAAATGTATTTCGATTTATATAGCGCACGTTTCACCCAGGGGTCTCAAGGCGCTTGCTTAGGGAACCCGTCCTGGTATTCCCCTGTGAGAGATACCCCGGCAGGGTATTCACAAGGTGAAAGCCAGGCATCCCGCTGCGAGGGGCCGTAGTGGAGATTAAGCAAGCTATTGCCCAGAGTCGCAGAGTGTGACCCCGTGAGTCGAGTAGGCACTGGAGCGAGAATTGTCGAGTCCGTGGAATTTTTGAGCCCAAGACCCGCCGAGGCGGGGAATCGAACCCTGGTCCACGGCTGATCTCAGCTTCCAGGTCTGCCGCCTCTAACCACTGAGCCACACTTCTCCCTTGCTCCCTTAGAAAATTTAATTACTGATGCTGACCTCCCACCAGGCCAATTCCTCTGGTATGAGGCACTACTGATACATTTTGAGTTTTGGGGAGGCAGGAAGGAGCCTAAGACACACCCAGTGTAACACTCTGTATTAACCTAGGGTATTGCTGGTCATCTGGTAAAGTGGCTTTACAGCTCATTATCCGAAGCATCCCAACACCCTGTGACACGACTGTGTGAGCGTTGGGAGACAATACTAAAGAGGGAACTATCTGATTCCGAGTGGAACAGAGGGCTTACACACCACAGAACAGTATCTCATAATGCCAGATTGAAGTATACGCAATTCAATTTCTTGCACATGACATGCATGACACCCCACAGGCTAAGAGAAGTTTACGGCGGGAAAACCTGAGGCAGCCCCAGGTGCGGTTGTGAGGATGCAGACTTTATTCATAAGACATGGGCATGCCTTGCCTTGCAATCATACTGGGAGGCCGAGGTAAGTGCAGCACATACGACTCTGGGGCATACATTAGCCCCTAAGATTGAGGTTTGCTTGCTGGGGCTCTTCCCTCACCCCCAAGCGGAAAGTCGGAAACAGATTCCTGGATCTGGCCTTAGTTTTAGCCAGGCGGAGAATAGCCGTGGCCTGTAAGTCCACAGTGGGCCCAAAGCTCGAGGAATGGAGATGGGATGTGACACAATGGCCTAGCGCCGAGGGGAGGACACTGTCCAGGGAGGAGGCGAGAGGTCTGCGGAAGCACCCCATCGCAGAGCAGTGGAGGGAGACCCTGGACACCTGTGAACACCCGGAAAGGGATCAAGATTCTGAAGTTAGCCATCCGGATGTGTCTCAACTAGTGATTGAAATGAGCTTGCAATTGTTGGCTATCAAGATGGGCAGCCCCCCCCCACGTCCCCCTCCACCAACAGGAGATGAGAACATGCAGTGTACATAGTAGACACCCGACAGAGAAATCAATGGGCCCGAACACAATAGCGAGAACACTAGTAACAGGTGTCCGGGAACCTTAATCACTGAACTGATTGCTTTGAGGGTAGTGGATTGCAAACCCGGGTCCCTGCTGCCCTCTGTCTCCCCCCGCCCAGTATTGCCTGCACTATCATTAAATATATCTTAGATCCTGCAAGATACAAGGTCACCATGCATGGGTTTTTTTTAAATGTTCACGTTCAGGGATTTCTTTTTCCCTGATTTTCAATGAAAGGGCACTGTCAATGAGATCTCCCCACTGTGGCCCCAATTTGGAATAAACTGCACCATCAAACAAGTACTGACAGGTAAACTCCGGAATATATGTCTGTGGCGTAGGGAGTAGAGCCATATAAATGTTTAACACATAGAATGGTTTGATACCACTATCCATGGCAATGGAAGCGACATTTTCGGAAGGTTGGATTCGGTGATATGATAAGAACAGGCGGGATGGTTGGGGTACTCCATCTGGATACCACTCTGTAATGCAAGGGAGAGTATGATGGAATTTTAGACTGTACCTGTCTATGTGCAATTATGATAAATGCCAATAAAAAAATGTTACATAAAAAATTCATAATGTCTGTAATCAGTTCTCATATTTTGTCTTATGCAAAATGTTGACAAATGGTAGAAGAATAAGAAAGAACCATAGGAAATATAATGTACCTACAGCATGACAAACGAAAAGGTATAGGGTGTGGACTTGTGAATGAGAAAAGCAAAATGTTTCATGAAGAAAGAGACAGAGCAAGTAAAATATAAACTTATCACTATACATGGGAGTATGTTAATTACTTTTTCTTGAAGAAAGTTATGACTGGGCTTCCTCTGGTTTCAATATAGCTCAGAATATATCTCAGAAAGAAATTATATAAGGTTTAAAAAATATGCAGTTAGAAATATACTTAAATTATAGTCAGTTTCAGACATTTCACATTTTGGATAATGTTTTCATTAAAACAGTGTTTTCTAACGTGGAAATTCATTTATTTAAACCTTTTTTTAAATCAGAAAATCTATTATCCTATTTTTATGTTTAAATATGGGTACCATCACAAAATCGCTGAAAGAGACATTTCCACTAATAGGTTATTCAATGCCTAAACCCTAGTGCCCATTGCTCAGGACATTAATATTGGTTAATGCCCTCTAGTGATGTTGTGACGCACTGCTAATTGACCATCCCACAGTTATGGGCCCAAGCCATCTGAGAATATCTAATGAGGAGACGTGAAATTAATATCCTTTAATGGCGGCAGCATGCGAGAGTTAAGGCTTCTGAAAGCCACCCTCCTACTGTCACCCAACAAAAGCAGATAAGCAAGCCAATAATTCCAGTCGACATCCTCCCTGAACTTAGAATTCAAACAAACAACTATATTAGTGGCAGCTTTCCAATCCTTCTGATGGAGTGAGCCAAACCCAGCATTCCATGCAGGGGGCGAATGAAAATGATTTTCTTGCAACTTTCGCTGCCTTAAACTTGTCTCTGTTCACGTGAAGGTATTCCTTCCTTTTATATTAATACCCCATGTCTTTTCAATAAAGAAATCTCACCAGAGTTAGGCAGCTTAAAGTTCCGTTTTGCTGTAGTGAAGCTAGGCAATTTCTAACTTAAATCTCCGAGCACAAGGGGTGGCAAGTGTGTAAATGTGCTTCATATTACTTTGATCCCCTCTGATCATGACGTTGTTTCCATCAAGGAATAACTTTAGTGGAAGCGGAGCGGAACGTGCTGAAGTGGTGCTGAAAGGATGCAGGGGGTTAAGCAGGTATTGCACCTAATAGGACTAAATGTGTGTCTGCATTTTGGCGGGATAAAGAGTTACAGCCGCGGTAATTAGCCCTCCTTTTTTTCGTATTATGGCAGTACCAGTCCTGGGAAATGCTTTTTTTGTGAGCTACCGTGAGCAGAAGCAGGGAGGCGAAGCACAAAAACGAGAGAACTAAAGCTGCGGTGGGATGGTGGCTGCTGAGCCTACATGAGCTGGCGGATCAGCGGCTGGCACTGGGAGAGCTTTGATGCTGTAGCTGGAGGCAAGCCCTTCATCGCCATTTTGTTCTGAGGGTGGCTCTAAGAATAATCTGGCATGTGAAGGGAACAAACATTCACCATACTGGCCCAAAGCATTCGACATTTTATTTTTAGTCCCCCTCCTCTATGTCTGGTTGCGTGATAGAGTTAGTGAAGATTGCAAACTGGCTCTACACAGTCAGACAGCGCCCTGCAACTCTGATGCCACAACTTTGCATTTTTTATTTATTTATTGCTTTTAAATGGTGCTGAATCCTGGCAGGAGACCTCTTGTGGGATCAATTAGTTCCATAAAATACAAAACACCCGAGTTCAAATACCAATAGTTCCAAGGAAATTGAGTTTTGCATTGGTTGTGCACCGGCTTTGCCCTTATAATTACACCTTGTACACAGTTTTGCCTGAGCAATCATCACCAACTCAAAGATGGTGGTTAATGTGAAAACCCCAAGGCAAGTGCAATTTGAGTTCAGCTTCCAGAAAACGAGCAAGAGTTGATACAGCAGAAAATGTTGTCTGGGTCCATTTTACAACTTGCAGCTCCAAATTACTGATAGTCATTCAGCTAAGACAGTCTACGCAGTAATATTTTTGCAGTTGAATTGGCGTAATTACTTGCATTACATGCAATATAAACATTGAAGCAAGTACTTTCATCAAGATGTTAAAGAGCAAAATTGGTTGAATTCACAATTGCATATTTTTATGCGATAACAAGCCTACGCCTTTAGCGACCAAGGCTCACTCAATGGAGTGTGCCTTGGGAGAAATCTGAAAACAAATGAGAATTTGGTACCATTGCTGATTCGGTCTCTCGCTAACTCCTCTTTGAGTTCTGGAATTGCTACATTTAAGCTTTGAATGACAATCATTGTACCGTTATTGAAGTAAATTTGTTTGAACAGGTCTGTCCACTAGGAAAATTTGATTAATATCTAGTGTGCCATATGCGGCTAAGTTACATGAGAAGATTGCCACCTGCTAGCCATAGGCCATTACAGAAGCCAAAACATTTCCAGACATTTCTCAAGTTGTATTTCTTCCTGCCAGAGTATAATCAGTTGACAAACAGTATAGAATGGCTGATGTTTTACCTGCTCTAGCAACTGTATTTGAATACCGGTGATCCCGGCATTCATGCTGGTTGTCTACAGGTGATAGGCCTATGAGTTGCTTCATTGAGCTGGATCATATCATTTATGAATGATAGAACGCAGGGAAGAATAGATACATTTGATAATAAAAGAACTGGACTACTGATGCTCCCCTCAGGCCTTGATGCTGACAATATTTCAACTCAGATGGCAGAATAGAAAAAAAAACAATACTTCTATATTTCTGCTTCCAATTTCTCCAATTAGGCGAAGGTTGGTAGGTTTTATACTAACCTCTGTCTGAACATCATCTAAGTTAAGCAGCCTCCCTAAAAATGTGTTTGAGGTTATGCAACATTTTGAAAGTTTAACAAGCATAATGATACTGTGAAGGCTGAAAGGTCTTTTTAGCATAATTGTGTTTTTGGTTTTCAATAGAGATTGTACAGTTTTGTGATTTTGAATATTAATACGAAGAATTCTGTTCAGATATTTGAATCTGCTGATATTTTTGGAATTAATGCAATAGAAGAAATACATAGCAAAACAAGTGTTGGTTTTCCTTGTAAGATACATTATTGCATCCAAAAAGTGAATTTTAATCTCCATTTTTAAATCTCAATTCCAGCAATAAGTTTTGCATCTGGATCTGAGCACAAATCTGTTTTGCTCAAGGCAGATAGGTATTGCTCGTAAAATACAGGTGCTTGTGTCAAGCTTACAGTTCAAATCATAATTTTCCCTACAGATTTTTATTCTCTTTTACGTCTTCATGTGCTTTGATATTCACATGAACCAAATATTATCTCTATGTTTACTCCTATACTTATTCTTATTCTCAGTACTCTTATTGCTTTCTTCTGCTTTTTTCTTATTGCTATTAATATTCAAATTACTACAACTAACACTATCTGCTACTACTACTGCTAATACCCCTACTCCTACTACTCCTTCTACTTCTAATAATAATAATCAAAACAATACACTTAATTATATGAATAATAATTCAATAAGTAGAATCTGAATAATTAGAATAAAATAAGAATATAAATCAAAATAAGTATATGAATAACACTTGATTGATATAGTTTTGGTCCAAAAATATATTTTTTAATCTGCCTAATATGGTAGTCACACTACACCTACTACTACTACTACTACTACTACTACTGTTGCTGCTGTTGTGACCACCACTACTTTTACTACTGCATATAATTCCTATTTGGATAAGGACAGGATTGATTTGCAGATAATTTACCTATCGCCCAGAGGTACATCAGTTCATTTCACCAGTTTAATTAAATGGACTGTGTGAACAATGTAGATGTGTCTCTTAGTACCCATACTTATTTTCAAGCTCAGAATTATTGCCTTTTCACATGTATTCATTATTTTCAAATCACCACGTATTCTCTCAAAAGGAATTCACTCTAAATTCTCTGTCCTATCATATTTTCAGGAACCATTGTAGTATGCTTAATAAGTATGTATTCGAAAGAGTTTGTGTTAAGTTAATGTTGACTTCGATTGGAAATATAATAAACACCTCTCGGAGTAAAGCGTGCCTCTTTTCATGCTACTAATTAAAGACGTATATTTTATTCTGTGACTTTACTATCCTAGAAATGAAAGAATCAATTGCACATATTGCCTTGAATGCCAGGTACATCAGTTAGACCATTTGTAAAGGTTTTCTAGCTTTACCAAGCTTTTCATTTTCTGGGCCTCCATGTTTCAATATATTTTTTATTAAGCTTTGCATGTGAAGTTGGTGCCTGAAATCACACTGATTATCCTTGCTACTAAAATTATTTAATTAAGCGGTCAACATTTGTAGTTGGATTAATCATTTTAACTTGCTAAATAATTTCTAGGAAATGGCTTAGGCAAGTAAAGGCAACCCACAATGTGTTGGAGAATATGGCAGACAGTTGGTCAGTGTTGGAAGATTTAATTCATAAGGAACAGACACCCAACCCAGACTCTTTTTTCTTCCTTTTCCATGGGATTATTTTATTTGTCATTGAAGAAATCATGCGCTTAAGCTTCCATTCTGAAGACATTATCTATTCTATATAATCTCCTAACTGAGTAGTAAAAGGATTTGGGTATTATACACTTCTCAATAGTTGGTCAATAAAAGATAATTTTTAAAACAGACATCAGCCATCTTTAAGCTTATCCCAGCCATGAGACTTTGAGAAATCTACCATTTCCATTAGTTAGCACTTTCACCTTTTCATCACATATGTACTGTACTTGCACCAGTACTTAGTGATGGCCACACATTCTTGCAAGTGTATTTAGGAATGTACTAATTTAGCACTATTTTACTGAATTGGTAGATACTCAGAAGGATTGTAAGATGGTCAACAATCTTTTGATGACCACATGTTAGTGGCTTGGCTGGGTAGTGTGTAATCAATCAGAGACAAATTTTCTGTTTTAATTGCTTGCCAATAGGCACATACTAACATTTGAATTCGTTTTTCATATAACGTGAACATTTATATTTGTGCCAGGGAAATGCAGAATGTGACATCTCTTTTTTAAAAAAAAATATTTGTTATTGTTTTTTTTACACTTACAACATATCACAAGTAACATGTAATCCTCATCCCATTTGTACATACAGGGGTGACAGCCCATGTGGCTTAGCTGCTCCCTGCCTCCTGGATCTGGTATTGTTAACGCTGAGACCCGATCTCACACCCTGCTTGAGCCTGCATATTTAATAAGAAGCGCCTAGTCAGTGCTTAGCGCTAGATCGCCCCGACCGCCGAGCATTCCTGTAGAAATCCGCCGAGACCATTTACAGCACCAAAGTCCCATAGTGCGCTTGTGCGACAGCCGCTCCTGCACCGTGCTGCCTGAAATAACATTAGTGCCTGCAATTGTGCTTTAATTTGCATCGCGCTCGCCTCCATTGTGCCCCTGTGTTGTTTTGGGATTGCCTGCTTGCTGCTGCCATTTTGTTTGTTGTTGACTCCTTCCCCTGATCTCCACCCCGCCTCCCTGCTGACCCTCCCTCCCACTGATACTGACCTCGCTGCCCCACCTCTATCGCGCTGTGACCGTCCTGCTTTCAGCAGAAGCGGCCGCTCCACACACTGCTCCCTGCCTCCTGGATCTGGTATTGTTAACGCTGAGACCCGATCTCACACCCTGCTTGAGCCTGCATATTTAATAAGAAGCGCCTAGTCAGTGCTTAGCGCTAGATCGCCCCGACCGCCGAGCATTCCTGTAGAAATCCGCTGAGACCATTTACAGCACCAAAGTCCCATAGTGCGCTTGTGCGACAGCGGCTCCTGCACCGTGCTGCCTGAAATAACATTAGTGCCTGCAATTGTGCTTTAATTTGCATCGCGCTCGCCTCCATTGTGCCCCTGTGTTGTTTTGGGATTGCCTGTTTGCTGCTGCCATTTTGTTTGTTGTTGACTCCTTCCCCTGATCTCCACCCCGCCACCCCGCCTCCCTGCTGACCCTCCCTCGCCCCTCCCCTTCCACTTTCCACATATGACAGATGCATTTGCGCGCAGCGTTCACGCGCTGCGATCGCGCCCCATGCGCGCCGAAGGTGCGCCAAAGGTAAGCCCGTCTACGCCCGTCCGCGCCTGGACCGCGCCCAGCGCCTGTCCCCCTGGTCCCCGTCCCACCCACCCCACCCGCATTACATACACCGCCTCCACCCTCCTAGCCCTTAACCCCGGCCGACTCCCCAACTGCGCCCAAGCCGCCCCTGGACACACCCATGGACCCTTCACATGCAACTCCTGCAAGTTCGACGGCACCAAGACCAACTCCTCATCCACTAACACCAAACAGAGACCTGACACCAACCACCTAAAATGCATCCTGCTCAACACCCGCTCGGTCCACAGACACGCCATCGACCTTTGGAATCTACTAGATACCATTTCTCCAGACGTCGCCTTCCTAACAGAAACATGGATGAACGCCTCATCAGCTCCAGACATCACCATAGCCATCCCGGAAGGCTACAAGATCATCCGAAAAGACCGCAACAAGCAAACAGGAGGAGGCATCGCTATCGTCCACAAGAATTCCATCCGCATCTCAACCAGCTCAGACGTCAACCTCACTAGCGCCGAACACCTTCACTTCCAGATCCACACCGACCCCAAGACCACACTCAGAGGCACCCTCCTCTACAGGCCACCAGGACCCCGTGCACAATTCAGTGAAGACATCACTGAATTTATCACCCCACACGCCCTCCCCTCCGAGGACTACATTCTATTGGGAGACCTCAATTTTCACCTGTAAAAAAGCAACGACAGCAACACCACCGCCCTCCTGGACAATCTCGCCAACCTCGGACTCAAACAACTTGTTAACACCCCCACTCACTACGCAGGTCACACACTCGACCCTATCTTCACCTCCAGCAAACATATCTCCTTCAGCCACACCACAGCTCTCCATTGGACGGACCACAGCTGCGTTCACTTTATCTACAATAAGACCGCAACCCACAACCATCCCCAACCTACTCTGCGAAGAAACTGGAACAAAATCACCATCGACCAGATCTCCTCATCGCTTCTTCAAAATCCCCCTGCCCACTCTTCGAACCCCAACCAAGCAGCCATTAACCTCACCCAATGGCTAACCAACAGCGCCGACAACTTAGCACCCCTGAAAAAACGTCAAATCAAACTAGGCAACAAAAAGGCCCCCTGGTTCAACGATGATCTTAAGAAATCCAAAAAACTCTGTCGCTCCCTTGAGAAGGCCTGGAAAAAAGACCCAAACACCAGCACCAGGGACGCCTTCAAAAACGCCACCCGGATACACCACCAACTGATCCGGACTGCCAAGAAAGCCGCATTCAAAGACCGACTAGACAACAACGCCCACAACAGCAAGGAATTATTCAACATCGTCAAAGAGTTTACCAACCCCACTGCCAACTCCAACGACATCACCCCCTCTCAAACCCTTTGCGACTCCCTAGCTTCGTTCTTCCACGACAAAATCGCAGACATCCACAACAGCTTCGACATTCAACCTGGAGACCAACCCACCCAACCTTCTGCCGTACCTTCACCCCCCTTGAACATCCTTAACGAATGGAACCCAATCTCCACTGAGGACACCATCCGCCTGATGAACTCCATCCACTCAGGATCCCCCACAGACCCATGCCCTCACCACATCTTCAACAAAGCAGTCTCCTTCATAGCACCACACC
This sequence comes from Lissotriton helveticus, assembly GCF_964261635.1. Lineage (NCBI taxonomy): Eukaryota > Metazoa > Chordata > Amphibia > Caudata > Salamandridae > Lissotriton > Lissotriton helveticus. The sequence goes on along the minus strand of NC_136059.1, from coordinate 1,218,193,286 downwards.
TCCGAGACGTCATCAACTGCTCCCTCAACTTCGCCACCTTCCCGGAAAGCTGAAAACACGCCGAACTCAGCGCCCTTCTGAAAAAACCCACAGCTGACCCCACCGAACTCAAAAACTACCGTCCCATCTCGCTCCTTCCATTCCCGGCCAAAGTCATCGAAAAAGCTGTCAACAACCAGCTCGCCGCCTTCCTCGAAACCAACAAATCCCTCGACTCCTCACAGTCCGGCTTCCGAGCCAAACACAGCACTGAGACCGCACTCATCGCAGCAACAGACGACATTCGAACTCTACTGGACAATGGAGACACAGTCGCCCTCATCCTCCTCGACCTCTCCGCAGCCTTTGACACAGTCTGTCATAGCACCCTGATACAACACCTCAAAAACATCAGAATCCAGGGAAAAGCACTGGAATGGATCACCTCGTTCCTTGCCGGAAGAACCCAGAGAGTCCGCCTCCCACCATTCAAGTCAGAGGCCACTGAAGTCATTTGCGGCGTGCCACAAGGATCCTCACTCAGTCCCACCCTCTTCAACGTATACATGAGCCCCCTCGCGGCCATCGCACGCCAACACAACCTCAACATCATCTCCTACGCTGATGACACTCAACTTATCCTCTCACTCACCAAAGACCCTAACACCGCCAAAACCAACCTACATGAAGGAATGAAAGAAGTAGCCGAGTGGATGAAGCACAGCCGTCTGAAACTGAATTCTGACAAAACAGAAGTCCTTATCTTAGGTACCTCCCCCTCTGCCTGGGATGACTCTTGGTGGCCAGAGTCCCTTGGAAAAGCACCCATCCCGACAGACCACGCACGGAACCTGGGCGTCATTCTGGACTCCTCACTCTCGATGACCAGACAAGTCAACGCCATTTCATCATCTTGCTTCAACATTCTTCGCATGCTCAAAAAAACATTTCGCTGGATCCCCACCGAAACTAGAAAAACGGTCACCCACGCACTGGTTACAAGCCGCCTGGACTACGGAAACACCCTATACGCCGGTACCACCGCAAAACTTCAGAAAAAACTCCAACGCATCCAGAACGCATCAGCCAGACTCATACTAGACATCCCGCGTAACGACCACATTTCTGGTCACCTGAAAAACCTCCACTGGCTCCCCGTCAATAAGAGGATAACATTCTGTCTCCTAACCCACGCACACAAAGCACTTTACGAACTTGGACCCGAATGCCTCAACACACGACTTTCCTTCTACACCCCCTCCCGCCAGCTACGCTCCTCCAACCAAGCCCTTGCTGCTGTACCTCGCATCAACAAAACCACCATGGGAGGAAGATCCTTCTCCTACCTGGCAGCTAAAACCTGAAACTCACTTCCCATTCACCTTCGCCTCACTCAGAACCACCTAGCATTCAGAAAGCAACTTAAAACCTGGATATTCGACAAGTAATCCCCCACCCTTCTCCAAGCGCCTTGAGACCCTCTGGGTATGTAGCGCGCTATATAAATTAATTGAATTGAATTGAAAAGTTGTACAGTTTACTCGTAGAGCACATACGCTTGAAGGTCCCTGCATCTCTACAATCCCACATATAACGTATAACATATATTCATTGGTGCTTTGTGCTAGGGGTAACCGTCAGGCTGGTCGGAATGAAACAAAATATATGCATGACCAGCCCCCTGTCCAGCTGTCTACTCTGAAAGAAAAAGAAAGAGGGGGGTGTCCTGCTCTAGTGGTTGGTGTGCAGGTAGGCCCTTTGATTGTTTCTGGCTAGCACTTTCATGGGGGCCCGTTAGGTACTAGGAACTTGTCCAAGGATGGCCACATACCCCTGTTGGGGTTTCTCCATGGTGTGTTTCGTAAGACTGTGATGTCGGCTCCTCTCAGGTATGTCACCCAGTTGAGCCACCCCCTGAAGGTGGATTTGGAGGTGTCTTTCCATTTGGTGAGTACTATCTTGACTGCTGCCGTTAGCTGGAGATCTAGGAGGTGTCTGTCCTGTTGCGTGTCAATATCAGACGTTATAAATGCGGTGGTGAGTGAGGCAAACTCTTCTTTAAGTGTGCAGCCTAAGGCTTTATTTATGAAGGTGAATATTTTTTTCCAAATTTTTTTGACCTGGCAGTGGAAGATGAGGTGTGCCAGGTCCCCCTGTTCTCTGTCACAATACCAGCAGCGGTCATTTTCCCACAGCCCTAGGGCCACTAAGCGAACTGGGGTCCAGTAGGTCTTGTGCAGAAGCCAGAATTTTGTCTGAGCTAACACCGGGGAGATCATGTTTTTCGATGGGGACGACCAGAGGGTGTGTCTCTCCTGCTCGCTAAGCGCAGTATCTAGGTGTGATTCCCAGTAGCTGGTTGTCTTATTGTTAAGCTTGGAGAAGCTGGGGCGGAGTAGTTTGTATGTGTGGGACACCTGGTTGCCCACTTTGTTCAGATTCTCCATATACTGGATGATTGAGGGTTTGTGTCTTGCTATTTTTGATTTGTTTAGGGCTGTTCTGATTTTGAGGAAGTTGTAGAGTTCGGTATCTGGTAGGTTATGTCGTATTTTTAGCATGTTGAAGGTGTAGGGGCTTCCCCCTTCCTCCAACTGGGCTGGGTATGAGATCCCTAGTCTTTTCCAAGAGTTTATGGCTAGGGGTTTCCCCCTATATTTTATCTTGGAGTTTGCCCACAGCGATTCCCAGTTAGAATTTTTAGCGCTGTGTTCCAGTTTTTGATCTACCTTAAGCAGGACGTATCTAGTGTTTTTAAGTATACGGCTATTCTTTTGTGTCTGTTCACGGTGAGAAGTGTTATTGGGTCGATATTGTTTAGTATGGCTTTCTCAATCCTGAGCCATACCGGCACGTAGTCCTGGTTAGGCAGGATCCAGTACATTCCCTGTCTCGCTATAAATGCAGTCTGAAATGTTCTGAAATCTGCCAGGTTTAGACCTCCTAGTTTCTTATCTAGTTTTAGTTTTTCAGGCTTATCCTTGGTTTTTTGTCTTGCCATAGGAACTTGTTTATCATTTTGTCGGTTTAACGGTGGAATTCATCTGAGTGTAAGGGGGACCATTCCCGCTAGGTAGTTGATCACCGGGGTGATCATCATCTTTATTGTGTCTATCCTCCCGCACCATGTTATGAATTTGGGTGACCAGGATTCCAGGAGCCTTTTTATCTTTTCTAAGGTTAGTTTCTTGTTTTGGTTGAGTGTGGTTTTGAGGTTTTTGCCGAATTGGATCCCTAGATACTTGATGAACCCGGGTTGCCAGACTAATCCTTAGTTGTCTATTACTTCTCTGGTGGTGTGGACGTTAAGTGGCATGCATTCCAATTTGTCTCTGTTTAGTTTGTAGCCGGAGTGGGCTGAGTATTTACCTATGGTGTTCATGAGGGTAGTGATAGAGGATTTGGTGTTCTCTGTGATTATGAGTATGTCATCCACATAAGCTGCAAGTTTGGTTGTGGTCTCGTTTATGGTGACCCCCAACATATCTCTATTGGCTACAATATCTCTGATCACGGGTTCCAGCGCCAGTAAAAACAGCGCGGGGGACAGGGGGCACCCCTGACTTGTCTCCCGTTGAAGGGTGAATTGATCTGAGACTGCCCCATTGATAGCTATCTGCGCACTGGGGTTTGCGTACAGTGCCATCACCTTCCTCATATACTTATCACCCAGGTTGTACGCCCGCATGCACTGTTCTAGGAAGTGCCAGGACACTCTGTCGAACGCTTTCTCTGCATCTAGCATGATTGCCACCGCCTGCTTATCAGACTTGGAGGACTGTTCGAGAACATGGCACAGGAGTCTTGTGTTATCATGAGACATATGTGTCTTCAGGAAGCCTACTTGTGAGTTGCTTATCAGTTGAGGGAGTACCGTGTTGAGCCTTACAGCTAGGATTTTGGCATTGATTTTGCAGTCTATGTTGATAAGTGAGATGGGCCTGTAGTTTTGGGGCCGTTGTGTGTCCTTGCCCTCTGGGGATAACTATTATGTTTGCTTCCATCATGGACTTTGTCACCACTCCCTCCCCCTCGCGGTGGTTAAAGACTTTTTTCATAGTTGGGAACAGGTGTGTTCGAAAGCTTTTATAGAAGGAGGCCCTGTATCCATCTGGACCCGGGGCCTTATTGTCTTTAAGAGGCTTAATCGCCATCTCAATTTCGGCTGCGCTTATTCCCCGTTCTAGTGTCAGTGCTTCCTCGTTCATTATCTTGGGATGGTTTAGTCTGTCCAGGTATTCGGTGCAACCATCCTGGTTTAGTGCTTCATCCCTGTTGTAGAGCTCCTGGTAGAACTCACCGAACGTACGTAGGATGTCCTTGTGTTCAGTGCGTGTTGTTGTGTGAGTCAGTGATGGATGAGATGGTGTGTTGTCTTTGTTTGTGCTTCAGGTATGACGCTAAGATTTTCCCTGCTTTCTTTGCCTCGCATAGGTTAATCTGTTTGTATTTGTTTATCCACAGACCAGCCCATTCACTAAGGATTTTGTTGTATTCATATATTTTTTTCGTCAACTCTTTTAAGGCATTGTAATTCCTGGTGTCATTGATGTGGGATGTTTCTAGGCTTTTGATGTCTTTTTCTAGTTGGTCTAGGAGTGTCTTAGCTTTCTTATTCCGTTTGACTTTGATATCTGTTACTGTCGCTTTAAGCACGTCCCACAGAATCTTGGGGTCGATGCCTGGCGTGTCGTTGTCTCTAATGTAGTCATTAATGGCTTGCTCTATTCTGATCTTGTCTTCTTGATTTGCCATGACTTCATTGTTAAACCTCCACCCGCGGGTGAGGTTCTCGTTGTATCGCCCCGCCAGTTGTAGGCTGATGCATGAGTGATCTAAGATTGTTCTAGCCGCTATTTCTGAATGTTCTATTAAGTGGATATGTGAGCCCGAGATGAGGATGTAGTCTATTCTACTCGGGGTTTTGTAGTCGCCATGGGTCGTTCAGGTAAATCTGTTGCATATGTTCTTTAGAATGCTGTGTGAGGCTGGGGGAGGGCATGGGCCTGCGATTGTCTGCCCAGGGTGTAGTCTAGTGCTAAGTTAAAGTCACCTACCAGTACTGTCATGTTGTTTTGGGGGCTTGCTTCCAGTCTCCCCGAAACTCCCTCCCAGTATGCGGTGTCATCTGTATTTGGGGCGTATGTGTTTACTACCAGGATGCTTTTGTCCCCTCTTTTCAGTTGTGTTATTAGTAGTCTCCCTGCCTCATCGTGTTGCTGATCTTCAATGGTTATCTTTGAGTTTTTGTTTATCAGCGTGATCACTCATCGCTTCTACCCTATCGCCGGTGAGTAGGCTACCTGTCTTATCCATCTTGCCCTGACTCTTGCTGAGTCCTCCGGGGAGAGCTTGGTTTCTTGTAACAGCATGACGTCCCCTTTGGTCTTAGCTAGGTAGTCTATGATCTTTTTCCTCTTGACCGGGTGGTTGAGGCCCTTCACATTGAGGGAGACTATCTTTAGGTTTGCCAGCAAGGAGGAACTGTTATTCTGTGTCATGGCTTATAGTGTGTGAGCTTCGCGTTTCCTCTCCCTCTCCCCCCTATGGGGGGTTTTGCACATGCCCTTTTGTTTTGCTGGTGTTTCTTGTGGAGGCAGTGGGCTCTCCCTGCTTTTATGCGTGGCTGTAGTGAGCAGGGTGTAGATAGGTTTGGAGATAGTGGGATGTGTCAGAGTAGATAAGGAGATAGACAGTGCAAACAAGACGAACTAGACGAACAAGACCGACGAACCCCGAGCTCGATTAAAAATCACAACAGACAATACAATACAGACATAAAAGACAGTAATTTCTGCTTTAAAAAGGGTGGCAATGCCGGACAACACGGCCAGTCTTCCTGCCAACACTGCTGCCGAACCTTCTCCAACGCCGGCACCCCAATGGCCACCGCCCACCCTCTTGACACCAGCACACCTGAACCCCTGAGGTGCATCCTCCTCACTGTGCGCTACCTGCACAGACACACAGTAGAGATCTGGGACCTCCTCGACACCCTATCTCCAGACGTCGCCTTCCTCATGGAAACTTTGACCAGCTCCACCTCTGCCCCTGACATCGCCACCGCCATCTCTGACAGATACAAGATCCAGAGGAAGAACTGCCCTAACAACCCAGGAGGAGGGCTCACCATTGTGCACAAGAACTCCCTTCTACTCACCACTTCCAGCCCAAACGACTCCTCGTCCCCCACGGAACACCTTCATTTCCTGATCCAGACCAGCCCCAGAACGACCCTATGGGGCACCCTCGCCTACAGACCTCTCGGACCACGAACCGTGTTCACCACAACCATCACAGACCTCATCGCGCCCCACGCCATCGCCCTCTTGAGTTCACTGATACAACATCGATGTATAAAATATTGATGTTAAAAATATTGAGTAAAAAATATATACAACAAAAATATCGACTCCCATACTTAAACAGGTAAGTAAAAAAACATTGACTAAAAAATATGAATGTAAAATATATAGGTGCATAAAATATCGACTTTTATATAAATATGAAATTAAATAATATATATTACATTTATATTATAAATATTAAATATATTTTTAACAAAATAAAATAAATTTAATATACATTTTAATAAAATATAACAAATAAACTTACTTAAAAATATAAACACACAAACAGACTAATTTATACATATTCATTTACTTTAAAACAATTAATAAACTATTATTTTTAATTTCTATGACAAGTTTAAAATGATATAAAAAATTTAAATATATATTAATGATTTAAAATTTATAAAAAAACTAAAATCTATAATAAATTAAAACAATAAACTATTAAAAGAACTTAAACTCACATTTCACAATACAATCAGTGCAACAGTAGGGAAAGTGTTGGATAGCACAGGGTTAAAAATAACTATTCCCACTTCAGTGAGTGCAACAGTAGGGTAAGTTTTGCATAGCGGAGAAATTACATTTACTATTCCAACTCCAGTGAGTTCAACAGGAAGGAAAATGTTGGATATCGGAGGGGTACAAATTACTTTTCCCGCTCCAGTGAGAGCAACAGTAGGGAAAGTGTTAGATGGCAGAGGGAGAACAATTATTATTCTGACTACAAAGAGTGCAACAGTAGGGAACGTGTTGGATAGCGGAGGGTTAAAAATTATTATTCCCACTCCACTGAGTGCAAAAGTAGGAGAAATGTTGGATAGCGGAGGGGTAAAATGTACTATTCCCACTCCACTGAGTGCAACAGTAGGGAAAGTGCTGGATAGCTAAGGGGTAAGAATTACTATTCCCACTCCAGTGAGTGCAACAGTAGGGACAGTGTTGGATAGCGGAGGGGTAAAAATTACTATTCCAACTCCAGTGAGTGCATCAGTAGGGAAAGTATTGGATAGCGTAGGGGTCAAATTTACTATTCCCACTCCAGTGAGAGCAACAGTACGGAAAGTGTTGGATAGCGTAGGGACAAAAATTACTATTCCCGCTCCAAAGAGTGCTACATTAGAGAAAATGTTGGATAGCAGCTGGGTAATAATTACTATTCCCACTCCACTGAATGCAACAATAGGATAAGTGTTGGATAACGGGGGGGGGGTAACATTTTTTATTCCCACTCCGGTGATTGTAACATTAGGGAAAGTGTTGGATAGCAAAAGGGTTACAATTACGTTTCCCACTCCAATGAGTGCAACAGTAGGGAAAGTGTTGGATAGCGGAGGGGTAAAAACTACTATTCCAACTCCAGTAAGTGCAACAGTAGGGAAAGTGTTGGATAGCGGAAGGGTAAAATTACCTATTCCCACTCCAGTGAGTGCAACGGTAGGGAAAGTGCTTGATAGTGGAGGGGTAAAAATTACTATTCCCACTCCAGTGAGTGAAACAGTAGAGAAAGTTTTGGATAGCGGAAGGGTAAAAATTACTAAACCAACTCCAGTGAGAGCAACAGTAGGGAAAGTGTTGAATAGCTGAGGTGTCAAAATTATTATTCCCACTCCAGTGAGTGCAACAGTATGGAAAGTGCTGGATAGTGGAGAGGTAAAATCTTGCTATTCCCAATCCAGGGAGTGCAACATTAGGGAAAATGTTGGAGAGCTGAGAGACAAAAATTACTATTCACCCTAAAACAGTTATAAAAATATAGATATATATTTAAAAAAATGTTTAAACCCCAATATTTATAAAATGAAAAATCAAATATATTAAATATATAAAAAGAAAACATATTATAATATTAATTTCATGTAACAAAAACCTAAAAATTATTATATAAAATAATAAATAAATGAAAAAAATGTTTTAACTAGAAAATATTTACAAACAAAAAAATGTATTAATACATAAATGTATTTCTTTTATTTCCTATAACACCACACCAAAAACAAAACACTTAATTATAAATTACATTTACTTCCATATTAACATAATTAATAATCAATTAAAAATATTATTAATAAAACACGAATAAACATTAATTGACTACACACACTTTAAGGCTATAATATCCACAACACACACCTACATTAAACTATAAAATAATAAAACACAATTAAAACTTATTTTAAAATTAAAAAGTATTACTATTAACAACTAATAATAAAGTAATTAAAATGTATTTAATACCCACCCTTTATCCCAGTAAAACTAAAAACAAAACACACAAAAATAAACAATTACCCAAAATAAATATCAAATAATTAACATTATTTAACAACTATATATTCATTATTTAAACAAAACTTCTTCCCACTCTTTACACCTATAAACACCGCAACATACACCTAAAATTAATGACACAATTACCATAATACAAGTTTAATAATTTAACTAATATCAATTAACAAAAAATGTATAATAAAAAATAATAAACTAATTAACACCCTCTACCCCATCAACCCCAAAACATAAATACCATAATTAATTACCAATTAGTTATTTCAAATTAATTAACAAGCAATTATTAATTCATCAATTAAAAATAAATTACTTCCCACCCTTTGCACCTATAAACACCACAACCACACCAAAAATGAATTACACAATTACCATAATTAATTACTAAATAATTAATAAAAATTAATTAACAACCAATTAATTAATTATTTAATTAATTACATTTACACATTTAAAACTTTAAAATCTCAATTAAACAAATATTAGTCAATAAAAAATAATCAATTAATTTAATATAATAAATTACTTCCCATCCTATTCCCCTATAAACCCACAAGCTGCTACGTAACTCAAAATAAAAAATTCAAATAAAATAATTAATAACTACTAAAAATGTAACACATATATTAAAAATACAAACAATTCAATATAAAAACACACATCACATACATATAAAATATATACTAAAATACATAACATTAATTAAAAAAAATTATATTTTTAAAAACTATATTTCGTAAAACAATATTAAACACTTACTTACCTTAAGTTGATATTCTTGACCACGATATTCTTGCTGTCGATATTTCTGAACCACAATATTTATTACTCGATATTTGTGCAACTCAATACTTTTTACTCAATATTCTGTCTGCACACCTCCTCCTTGGACTACATACTGCTCGGAGACCTGAACTTCCACCTTGATAACCTCAGCGACCCCCAACTCCACCGCCCTCCTGGACAACCTCGCCAACATCAGACTGAAACAGCTCGTCACCAACCCCACCCACAAGGCAGGACACATCCTCGACCCCATCTTCACCGGAGGAAACAGCATTTTCTTCAGCACACCACACAGCCCCCCTGGACGGACCACCACTGTGTACATTTCTCCTTCGAAAAAACAACCGCTCACAAACATACACCACGCCCTCCATAAAGGATGTGGAGCAAGGTCACGAGGTGAAACTCAACTCCACCCTCAACCAGGACCCACCACGACCAACGTCAACTCAGCTGCCAACGAATTCCACAAATGGATCACCAACTGCGCAGCCAAGCTCATCCCCCTCCGTAACTCCAACAGACAGCGCCCCATTAAAAAGCTACCTGGTTCACCTCCAATTTTCGAGCATCCAGACGCGCCTGCTGACATCTCGAGAAAGTATAGAGAAACACAAAAACCCTGGAAGCTTGGACCAACTACAAGAATCCGATGACAGCATACCACCAACACATCAGATCCACCAAAAGGACCTTCATCCAGGGCAAAATCCTCGCCAACTTCAGAAACTCGAAGGAACTCTTCAGCATCATTCAGGAATTTACCAAACCCACTAGCAAAGCCTTGGATGTCACACAACAAACTTGGATCCTACTTCCATCTCAAGATCAAGTCCCTCTCTGACAACTTCAATGAACAGACTCCTGATGCCACAACCACTTCCACCCCTAGCAATACCAGCCAGCCTACCGTCTCAACTTGGATCCCGGTCACCACCGAAGCTACTGCCTCGACCTTGAAGAGCGTACATTCAGGAGCCCCCATGGACCCCTGCTCGGCGCACATCTTCCACAGAGTCGCCCTCGCCATGGTTCCCGAGCTATGATGCACCATCAATGCCTCCTTCGAATCCGGCACTTTCCCCAAAGACTGGAAACGCACGGAAGTCAAGACCCTCCTCAAGAAGCCCACCGCAGACCCTACGGTCCTCAAAAACTACGGAACTATCTCTTTCCTCCCCTTTGCGGCTAAAGTCACCAAGAAGATCGTCAACAGCCAACTCACGAACTTCATCGAAGCCAACTCCATCCTCGACTCTTCCCAATCCGGATTCTGCAGCTACCACAGCACCAAGACCGCCCTCCTCGCCACCACAGACGACATCCGCACCCTCCTCGACCAGGGCCACATGGCGGCCCTCATCTTACTTGACCTCTTTGCAGCCTTGGACACCATCTTCCACGGCACTCCCACCGCCGGACTCCACGACGCCGGCATACAAGGAACTGCCCTCGACTGGATCTGCTCTTTTTATTGTGTGGGCGTGGAAGTGCTATGCTTAGGGTAATAATGTAATTTTGAGCATACTAGTGAGACAGGTAGCAGTTCTCACTACAATTGAAGAAAACTGAATTGATATGCTGTGGGTCAAATTGGATTGGCGGGAGCGAAACCGTGCATCTGAGAAGGGTATTTGTCCATGTCCTGTGTGTTGGCCATGTTGGGTTCATGCACAGGGTATAATAAAAACTTGTTTTTATAGAAAGTTTTAGTATTACAATTTTGCTATTTCAACACTCTACAGATAATAGGTAACTAATAGAATTAGTATTCTATTCATTAATAATTATAGGAAACAACAGCTTTTTGATTTCCACACATCCTGCTAATTTTTGGTATTCTGTTGATCCTATCCTTAAAGCTTGCAATTGTACTTATTTATTGCTTCTTTCATCTGGCTGATGTTTTGTAATCATCAGCGGCTGTATTTCGATAAGTGCCCTAGGTGTGTAAAAGGTGTGTGCACCCGCTTTAGGCACCCTGGGGGCACACTCTGCATTACAGAAGGGATCTAAAATGCTTGGTGGCCCTTTCTGTAATATATTTCATGCCTGGGCACATATAGAGCTGGCTCAACCCTAAGAACGGTGTCCTTATTTACACAGCTGTGGGGTCCTACACAAATTAAGGAAACACTTTTTCAGAGGCCTAGAGGCCATCAGGAGTCACACTGAGTGTGAACCACAAAGAGGAGGCACACAGACAGTGCACCCTCCAAAGAAACTGTATTTAGGAGGGGAAAGGTGTCCCATGGATCCCCCAGATGTCCCCCTGTAGGCAAGTGCAGTCACTCTCCTCCAAAGATCTGTGTCCCTACATTGAAGTGCAGACTGGGTTCTGTCTCATTGTGATAAACGGAGCTGATGCTGCAAACAGCCGCTCAGTCTTTCACTAGTGTGCTGCCTTCTGGGCAGCCACATGCTCAATTTTTTATTGGTGAACCACAGTGCACAAGGGACAGCTCAGACGAGCTGACGTGAGTGTTATTCTCACTTCCTACCTGATTTCTGTTATTTCTTTTCCTTGTAGGCATTGGGAGAGTTAGTCTCTCAGTGCCGGTTTGCCTGGAGTTGCCTGGCTCCAACTCTCCTTCTGGGAGCGCCATATTGAAAGTGTTAAATGCCCTGTTTTAATAATTTTATGCGTTCTTTCTTCACATTTTAAGTTATTTTTACTTATTTCCCAGAACTTATCCCTCACAGGGGAGCCTGTGCAGTGTAACGAGGGGTGCTGGGCCCTGGATTTTACCCCTTTTCTTTTGCCCACATTGTTTTTAGGACCGCGCTCTGGCGCCGGCATTCAGACACGCCCACACTCACATGCAGGGCTATTTCAAACCACCACCAGCGCGTACGCGCAGGGGACACGTGAAGCGGACGTGACGCTGGTGCGCCAAAGGTAAGCCCGTCTTCATCTGTCCCCGCCCAAATCGCACTGAGCGCCAGAACCCCTGCCGGTTTTACTCCACAGACTTAATCACTTTCTCAAGTGAAGGACTTATAGCTTTTAATAAATGTAGTAAAAACTGTAACCACTTTAACATGACCTTGTATGGTTAGGCAAGGGGGAAGGCTGTAAGAGCTGTGGATTTAAAGTCAAGGATTCTTTCTTTCAGCCTAGCTTTTAGGATCAGGGCCTTAGAATGCACTTTCAAGAATAGTCCTATGGCGTTACCCTGCATTCTTGTGAACGCTCGCTCATTAGCAAAACAAGCCATAGAAATGGCAGAATAAATTGACTTCCACCAGCTTGATATTACTTTTATTACTGAAACCGAGGCTAATAATACATTGATACCGGAACTCCTAATCGCGACTCCTGTAGGATATTGGTTGCACAGACAGGATCACCCTTTAAAAAGAGGAGGAGAATTAGGTATTTTATATCTGTACAATCTCAGGCTCAAATTCTCGAACAACCAGACCGAAGATTGCGAAACCCTATCGTTTAAGTTTGAGTTGACAAAAAAGCAATCTTCAAGAGGATCTCTTATCTACCACCATCCCCCCGCACCCCGACCCCAGAAACAGATTTTTTTATATTCTATTAGTTCTCTCCTTGAAGATGATAGCTGCAATACAGATTTCACTGTCCTCAGAGATTATAACTTCCACTTGGAATCTAAGGATGCAAATATACCATGTCCTACTCATAATCACGAATGCCTTTGATCTTCCCCAAATAATACAAAAACCTACCCATAGTTCTGATCATACCTTGGATGCTTTGTTTTCTAATAATAAAGCCATTTCCATTCCCAAATTGCTTCCACTATCCTGGTCGGTTCATTCAGCCATTTTATTCAAGCCCAAGGGTGCTGAAGAACTCCTACCTCAATCAATAGACATAACTTAACCTAGGGTAGGGCTTGGGCCAACCTGGGTCAAAAACAACTACAACAAGTGCTGATGAAATAATTTCCGCCACCGGTGGGAAACCGGGAGTTAGCCGCTCAGGAGTATTCAGATTGGCCAAACACAACCTTTTCTCATACTGTCCCTACTAAAAAAGCTCATCATAAAAATAAAAAAGCATCTGCCCCTTCGGTTTCCTAAGTTTGTTGACTAGAAAAACAAAGTTGTGGACATCATAAAAGGAAATGGAGAGCCCAGTATGATTCTCACGAGAAAGAAATTTGCAAACTTTCCCTATCTAAATATAAAACACTTCTAGTTACGTAAAAGACAGCATACTACACCTCACAAATTGAATCCTCAAAAAACTCTGCAAAAGAACTTTACCAGGTAATAAACAAACTTACTAGACAGCCTGATTTTGAAAGAGACTGGATTAGTCAGTCCTTTTGTGATACTATTGCTCATTACTTTAGAAATAAAATAGACCAAATTTGTAAGCTGTTTGATCACTCGGACAACAATAACCTACCAGTAATCAGAATCAAGTTAATGGCCATTCTGATAGCAACTTCCCACTGTCCGTTTTTAAACCTTCTCCCCAGCCACAATAGCTCAAATAGAAGATCTTGTACAAATTTTCCGAACTAAATCACGGACGGATGGAGACTTGCTTTTCCAGAAACCAAACACATCGGACTGGCACAAATATGACTCCAACTGACAGGTGGAAGTCAAATACAATATATCTTTATTTATTTATTTATTTGGAGAGTTTTATAAAGCGCGAACAAGATCCTAGCTGATATCAGAGCGCTGTACAGACAATAAATGGTACTTATACAGGAAATAGAAATAGATAAAATTCAATGTACATAAAATATAGTAAAAAGCAGCATAGTTAGATTTAGCATCAATAAGTGTCTTGTAGTTGAGAGCGCGAAAGCATCTCATTACAGGGATTCAGCAGACCCTAGTCATGTGTATTGGGCCATGAGGATGGATTTAACTTTCTTTTTAAAAGAAGTAGAGGACGGGTTAACCCCTTCCATGCTGATGACGAACCCCAGCCGTCACGCTCCACGGTGCTCGTGTGCTGATGACGGCTGGGGTTCGTCACGGCCCCGCCCTGTTCTTTTGTTTACCGCACAGCGGCGGAATCGGCCCAGCATGGAAGGGGTTAAGTCTGGTTTCCGGGGGTAAGGCGTTCCAAATTCTGGGTGGCATCCCAGAGAAGGATCTGCTATAAGTATTTTTCTTCTGGAATTTTTGTGGTTTCAGAAGTAATTTTTCCGCATTTCTTGAGGATCTGGCCCACCAAAGATCGTACGTTTCTGTGCCACGTAACTGGGTGTCTTTTGATGCAGGGCTCTGTGTGTCATGCACGCAATTTTCAAATGAATTCTCGCCTCTAGGGGGAGCCAGTTCAAGGATTGAAGGTCCAGGGAGATGTGGGAGCTGCGTTTAGATCCAGTTATGCCTAACATTATTTGTGCTGTGAAGTAACCTTAAAGTGCATGCAAATAGATGAGCTTATATACAAGACCCTTGCGCCGCCGGTGCACCACTTTTTATTGTGTAGAAAGGGACACACCAGTGGTACCAGGGGCTTGTAAGTAAGCCCCTGAGTTTTATTCTACTTGGCGCTAATTTACATCACGGATGTGTCGAATGGGTCGCGCAGCAGCGTCCCATGCTACCCTCCATTGCATTCGATGCAATGGTCTATCTACTAACAATCGTAGACCGGGCTGTGCACTAAAACAGAACGCTTCCTCGTGGCAGATGTTAAGTTGTAGAAATATTTAAATTTATCAAACCTTTTCCACATTGCTAGTTTTAAAATTAGCTTAAACATAGCATTTTTTACCACAAGGATATCCTTCCAGTGCAGAACCTTCGCTGAATTCACACATGCACCGTTGCACTATGGTGCAATGGTGGGTGCATGGTATAAGGTAGCATGTTTGCTCACCACTAAAAGGATGACAGCAAGAGAACCATATGTTTGGAGAGATGGTTCTGCATGGTGTTTTCCCCCTTGTGCAACTAAGCGCCGCAACTTTGGTTACTAAACTGCGTTGCACAATTTTTTTATAAACCTGCCATGTAGGGTCTGAGATATGCTCCATAATCTCCACTCTGTTTGTCTTAAAAAGCATCAAAATCCTTGTGCATTGTTCAATAATGCAGGGAGTAGGCTACCATGGCTTTAGCTTAAAGATTTGCTTTTCAAACACAACTTTTACAGGAAACTTTTACAACAAAAATACACATATTTTTCAAAACAGAGACTGATGTTCTCCTCTTACCATGGACACTCTCTATTCCGGTGTCTAATATCACTGCTATTAGCATGCCCACTCTGGACTTTCTTCTGCTTGAAAGTTGAATCTATAACAGACTTGGATTCAAACCAACCCATATAAGTATAAAAGACTCTCCTTGTATACAGGGGCCACAAATATGCTTTGAAAATCGAACATGGAATTCCTGCACCAGCCCCTGCGTTACACACTTATAGCTATAAAAAAATTCTAGAGAGTTGCATATTTATATCATGATATTTCACCTACCGACAAAAAAGGACTGGCGGTGGCCGCAGCAGTCGACTGCTAAATGATTCCTGTCAGAAATGTTTTACAGTGGTTCCAAAATTCACGAATTCATAAAAATGATCAAGATGTTCCCCCTTTTAAAAGTTCACCAGCCAGATACATTTGCCACAAAGGAGCTTTGTGTAACATTTTCCCCAGAACATCGTTTTTGTAGGGCCATTCTCCACCACAAATGCGGTATTTTGAGTTTTAAGTCCCACTAACCCTGATTTTTGCAGTGCTTTTCACCAGTAATTTAATTGTGTAAAAACTGGTGAAGCTGGCAAAAATTGATTATATTGACGCAAATGTCAAACATTTCCATGAATATGCAGACTGAAGTCGCTAGCCTTTAAGCCTTCATCACATTAGGAAGGGGATATCGTTTAAACAGTTTAGTGGCCTTTTTCGCAACGATATTTTCGCTTCTGACGTCCCCAATTGAAAGTTGCAATTCTGTTTTTACTTATCTCAGCAGAACTTCTCAAAAAGCCCTCTGAGGCACTCATTATGACTAGCCCATTCTTTTCCAATATCTGTGCAAACTACTCGAAATTACAAGTTTTGTAGTAGTTACCATATCCACACAATATCCTCTGTGTAAATTTCGCAGGTGAAACCTGCCGAATATCACCAGAGGAAAATGTCCAGTAAATACTATCACATGCGGATTTTGGTGCACAAAGCATCAAATCTTGATGTTATGCCCCATTTTGTAGGGCACAATTTGCAATAGGCCAACAATGATCACACCATTTAAATTCCGATCCTTTTAGTTTCTGACTTTTAAAGGTGCAATAATAATTACCTTTTTTAGATGGGTCACTAGTAATGAGGGCCTCAGTGTTTTGCATGCAGTTCAGTCTGGTTATTTCCCCAAAAAAAGGTGCTCTGTTTGAGATCCCATACAACTGTCCTCATCCAAGCCAAAAGTACACTATTTGATCAATATACCACAGAAGTTAGTGTCCATTTACTAACTTTCTCCCACAAGCTACTTTTTGCAGGCAGCATGGTTTTAGAATAATTATTATGCTTAGGACAATCCTTGTATGTAACAAAAGTAATCAATGTATTTCGATTTTTTATTAAAATATATATGGTCATTTACATGAAATCCAAGAGACATCATCAGAAGTGTTGTTCAGCTTGTAGCAGCCCCAAGCTGCAAACACATTTTTAATAACACCCTATATCCCATGCTATATTGTAATTATTGTAATAATGTCTTCCCATATCAACATATCACATTTTGGGATGGTACTGTTACCTAGCCTCAGATTTACATAGCCCCAATATCCATCTCTGAGCTCTCCTATTCTAATTGTTCTTTGTGATGAAGTGTGATGGCGTCCCTCTTAAGCCTGATGTTCCCGTTATTAGAAAAAGGAAACGCGGCGCTCCTTAGACATGCAGATGAAATACTTATGAGTAATCTATGGTAGCCCAATATTCTAATAAGTCACAATTTTAATAAAAAGTCATAGATAACTTTGATTATAGATAAGCTTCTCTGATGACAATGTTCTAACTTCCTCTCTCCATCTTCACTCACCCCCAACCTACTAAAAATTCATACTAGATAATGAAGGGAATGCAGATGTGTCTGATGCCTCCTACCATCCACATCTTCATAAGGAAGTGGAAGCTTGCAATTCTCTTGAAGACATATTTTAAATTAGGCTAATATAAGTATGTCTCATGTGACTTACTTATGATTTTCCAGTTCATTGTTATGCATCCTACCAACTAGATGAGATGTGCCTAGCGACATACGCCAGTCATATTGGTGAAATACAAGGACAGCGAACACTTACAATATTAATTTCTTGAAATGGTTAAAGGAACCACATTTTATTTTTTTCCCCAAAGGAGAACGATTTTACAGTTTTGGTGGAGGAGATGATAGAGAGTGTAGTGGTTCCAATAAAAGGCCTGCATTTCTGAAGTTTACCAAAAAGTGTTGCTCCTAGATATTGACTGTGCTGTACTTGGGTTATGCAGGGTGAGACCACTCGTGCTTACATGAATTTGACTCCAGGATTTAAAAAATCTTACTTTTAATCACCATGGGCTGCAAATTATAATTTTATGAAGACGTATTTATGTCTATGAAAATTAGGGATTCTTAGACTTCCAGAGTAAGCACCATTATAATAGAATTCTACTGGCATCACATTGTGTAGTACCCCAAATTTAAATTTAAAATTTCACATATGCAATGTTTTCTCCTCAAACTTGGCAGTGTTTCTTTCAGTCTGAAAACGTTTGTGTAAATGTTTCATTAAAAAACCTGACATTTCCAGAGCAATGATTCGAAAAGATCTGGCCTGGGCATAAACAGAAAAAAAAATCAGTGCCAAAGGCTGAACATTCAAAATGGTACCATCATTGCAAGCCGATTTATTTACAATTATACATTTGAGACAATAATTTTTGTTTTATATTAGACTGAAAATAAGTGAAGTCCTCATGCAGCTGAAATTGTATTGCTAGGCACAGAAGAGGCTCTTCAAATGTAAATCGAATATTTACTTTCCACTGTGGTCTAGGAGTCACGCCTCTGTCTTCTTTACGCATATGGAACACTGTCCCAATGTTTTTGCTGTACTGTGCATTTTTTAACTAACCAATAGAACCAATGGCAACATCAATTTAACCTCCTGAAGTACTAAAAAAAGTTGGAAAAAAAATGCTATTTTTCTTTTTAACTATGGAATTCAATCAACCCATCATAACAGTCTAATTAAATATATTCTTTCAAAAATTAGAGTTGCCCTAAAATATATTAATGGGCTAATACGAGTGAATCCAACCTATGTCACACCAAAGACTTCACTGCAATTTAAAGTTACAGAATATATATTAAAAAAATAACAAAGAAGAAAGCAAACAGAGCAAAAGAGAATCCGATGCGATTCATTTATGTATTATGTTTATAAGATCTAATTTTCTAAAAATTGTATTGTAATTCTTTTAAATAAAACAATATAAACGTTTTACTTGTTCTGCCTTGCATTTTTGTGCTCCTTAGTTTTTTTGTTGTTATTCATAAGTCTGCACATTACGTTTTCCGTTTACAAACAAAGGCACGCAATGTTATTAACGTTACATGGTATCTGTGGCCTCATGTTCTGTCTTTAGATGAATGGATACTTGTTTAATCAATATTTACACTGTATTTAGGCACTTTAAAAACTCGATATTTTGAGCTATTGGCTGGTGCACGAGCCATAAACAAATGACAAGCTTTCTAGGGTTTTCTAAATGCCTGTTGCCTACTTAAATTCGAGAATGAATGATGAAAAAATACATAATGAAATGCATATGAGATATAATTAAAAAAACAAACGGCCTGGCTCACAAAACGATGTTTCTTTAGTCAAATTAATTTTTAGACCGACTGGTACACGGGGAGAGTTTAACACACCTTTGAATCGATTAATCATACTGCAAAACGCCAGTGCATACTTTACATCTTTATATGTTTTAGAACTGTGATTAGTAAAATGTGTGCTCATTGCTCAGTTATCACTGTAGTAAGACATATTGACATTAATTGTTGCTGAATTAATACCATGCCTAATTCCGGAAAGAAAAAAAGGAGTGAGGAAGACAAAATTAAATAAAACATGATGGAAGGAAGAAAAGCAGAAGAAATATAAAAAGAATGGAAGAAAAGGGAAGAAAAAATGAAAGATGGGCAGAAGACTGAGTCGTCCCTGGATCGCACAAGAGACAGTTAGAATGGAAACAGACAAACATGTACAGAGACTGACTTACAAATTGACAGTCTCTTGTCTAAACGGAGACTATTTAATTTCACAATTACAAAAATATTAGTGACCAAGTTTTGCCATTTTAACAGTTACCTTTGTAGTAAAGAATATGAGAAACGTACACCTCTACTAATGTTCTTCTAAAAAAATTTTATGAAGGAAGGCGTTAGGAATACTAGAACTATACTTTTACAGGCAGCACTGTTTAAAACTGTATAAAATATATATGTGATTCATGGACAATGAGCATTGTGAACTCATCAATCACTCATTAGGTATGAATTAATGAGCTTTAAAAAAAGATCAAACTATCTTCATTTTAATTCTCTGATTAAATCATTGTAAATCTCCAAATATAATAACCATGTGCATTGAATCTCAGGGACGAGAACAATTCCAGTCGTGTTGATCCATACCCTAGTGTTTCTCTATTATTACCACTTGTCTCTCTATCATAACGTCTACAACCAGTAGCGGTTGGTGGTGGGAGTAGCTGCCGGGCGGTGGCCTGGGGAGGGGCAGGGTGGGGGGTAGTAATCTATGGATTACGGAGAATTACAGGTAAGTAAACATATAAATAAATAAAACGAATTTCGTTGCGTGCACTGCATCGCATTTGGGAATGCAGTGCGCGCAACGAAATTCGTGTTATTTATTTATATGTTTACTTTCCTGTAATCCTCCGTAATCCATAGATTACTACCCCCACCCTGCCCCTCCCTCTTCGGCCCGTGGAGGGAGTTATGGTGGGGCAGGGAGGTGGGGAGGGGGAGGAGCAGGGTGGCGGGTGCTAAAAACCGGCATATGGATAATTACAGGTAAGTAAACAATTTAATTAATAAAAACGAATTTCGTAGCGCGCACTGCATCGCATTTTGCAATGCAAGGCGCGCTACGAAATTCATTTTATTAATTAAATTGTTTACTTACCTGCAATTGTCCATATGCCGGTATTAAGCACCCTCCACCCTGCCCCTCCCCCTCCCCGCCTCCCTGCCCCACCGTAACTCCCTCCACGGGCCGTGGCTGTTCTCCCCACGTCACTGCCCGGCAGCTACTCACACCACCGACTGCTACTGTCTACAAAATCTTACATAACGAAAGACAGAGGTGTCCAGCTTAGCTCCATGATGACAAAATTATTTATAGACAATGTAAATGAGTTTAAATTCATGGTACATAATTGAATCATACATGGATATCCTGAAACTCCATCACAAACCCTTCTCTGCTGGGCCGACGCTGGAAAGTCCTGCCTTCAGAGCAGGCACGGCCCGTGCCGGGCGTTATACTGGGGCAGTGACGTCAGGCAGGGGAGGGTCAGGGTGGGGGGTTGTAAAATGCGGGATATGGACCATTAGAGGTAAGTACCGATAAAAATAAATACAACGAATTTCGTTACCCACGCTGCATCGCCAAATGTGATGCAGCGTGGGCAACGAAATTTGTGCCTGCTTCAGAGGATCTTAAGGGCATTTGCAGATTTACTAGGTGTACTTTTAATGTAACCAAAAGAATCTTGCTGAGCTGCCCTACGTCAAAACAAAAGGGCAGGAATGTGCCATATCTATCTACGGTATTACAAGTTGATAAGCACCAAAGTGCACTTTGTTTTTATCGAAAGTTTATGCACAACTTAGCCCATATGCAATGCAAACCACATTAATGACATCCCAGTATTATCACTAACACTGAAAGTATGAATTTAGGGTATAATATGTGTTCATTTATTAATGAGCTAACCGTAGCCAAATGCACATTGCTATGTAAATATATGCAATCGGGCATCAGACAATTGATTACACCATGGGTACATAATATGTATGGCCAGGACCCATGCCAGATTGTTCTGGATTTCCATCTAACATGAATTTACTCATAATGAATATAAATCGGACATATTTACATTTATTATTATAATAACATTGAATGACTTTAGACTCCCTGGGCCCAGGTTAGCATTTCCCAGATTTACACTTTACTGTTTTAAAAATACAAACCAGACTACAGGCTGAAAATATCAATATACCTAGTATATACACCGGTTTGTTGTAAGATAAATTCATAGTTACGTATTTTTGAAGACCATACAAAGAAAGTGTCATGTAGCTAGCTCCCTCATTTGATAGATATTGACATTTTATTTGTGTCCTCCTTTTGATCCATTTTAAGTCCAAATGCCTACCCTGCAGTAGCTGTCCTGGCAATTGCGAAGACTGTACATGTTGTAATTATGCAGTAAATCAATGGTGTCCAATATAAATCCAGGAGAGCTGGATACCTGACAGATTTCTGGGGTTGTATTCCATGTAACTTAATAGTATGCACAATTATTAAACAAGGATTTCCTGAAAATCAAGCCTGGATTTAACCCGCCAGTACCTACTCTGGACACCCCTGTTGTAGGTTATCAATCAGCTCTTTAAAATGCTTGCACCCCTAGATAAAGAAAATGAGAAAGTACAATAGCACAGTCAAAGGCAGGCTGGTCTTTTGCCAGGCTACCTCTCTCACACCAGCAAGTGCAAGGTACCAGTGTATATGGGGCTTGGCACATTATCTGGCTAGGGTTTCATTGACTGGAAAGCATCTGCCTTATACATACTTCAGGAAAATAAATATTTTTATGTTACATGTTTTTTGTCTAACATAATAGTTGTCATTTATATGGCCTATTGGGGACGAATGTCCAGTTCAAAAGTGAAACCTAGCACTGTCATGTCATGTCAAATATTCTTGTAGAGCGCACTTATCACCAGAAGGTCTCAAGGCGAAGGCGAAGACTTTGTCTTTAAAAGGTTGCAAACGTTCGGCTCCATGTCACTAATTCGATTCTTGCATCAAATGTTATTTCACTCTGTTTAGAAATCTACAACTCTTGCTTACTTCGCACAAAGTCTAAAATCGTCTCTTTTTTTAAAAAACACGAAACCTCTCCATGACTTATGTAAATGGTTTGGAATTCCTTCAACCTTTTTAAACTTCGCCCTCGACGTTTACACTTTCGCTTTTCACATGGAAGTTTCCAGAGCTAGAATGAACGTTTTTACTGTAGGCAGGTAACGTTGTAGCGAGGAATCTGTCCCTCTTTCCATTACATTGACTATGATAACAGGGATGCGTCGTCTCTGTCCCTCTTCCCGCAATCCTACCATCATAGCAAATAATTTGAAGGGAGGGTATTAGAACAGTCGTGAATTGCTAGAGCACACTTTGGTGCAAAAGTGCAAGGCACCCAATAGTCTTCAGATATATGTACGCCTGATCAATTAATTCTGTATTATTATTATGGCATTACTGCAGTGACACCAAATAGGCATAATTTTCTTCCAAAACGTCTTTTTTATTTTTATTTTTTAAAACTTTTTATCACTTTTGACCTAACTTTACCCCTAATTTGAAATCCATCAATAAATCGTAAATCGTAGGACCGGTTTCTTAGTTATGTAGGCACGAATATAAATGAACAAAAGAAACGGGAATGAAACCACGGAAGCCCCAAGGAACAGTTCCAGCTGTGTCTACGGGTCAGCCACAGACTTCTGTTTTTTTTTTTAGCAAGTGAAGATAAAAATATAAAATTCATTATGGAGCTAATCCTTTCAAAGAGCCTTTTGCAGCCTCGGGCAAAAAACCCTTTGCTCCAAAAATTAACTACTAATAAAAAAACTATTTTATGAGGATTAGAGAATAAATAGAATTAAGGGTGAAGAAAGTACAAAAACATCATATGTACATGTCAGTCTCCAATCTTCTTTCTTTGATGAAAAATTCAAAATGTCTATAACATCAAAAACAACAATGGAAAGATTAATAAAAATTCTAAATCCACCACTGAGGTGCATATGCCCTTCCCCCTGTGAGAAGCCTTTTGAGGCGCTGTTGAGAGTTCCTCAATATGTTTTCAATATGGCAAATCTCTTTTTATGACAAGAACATGTTCTGCTCCGCGTGAACCGATTTGCGTGTCTAGTTATCAGATCAGCCCAGTTGATGGAAACAATGCAGTTACATGCTGTATGTAGTCAAACAGTGCTTCAAAGTTATTAATATTTATTTTTTGAACATTCATATAATTACTAGCCATTTGGAAAATTGAATGCATTGTCAAGAATAGCCACAAGCACTTTTATAGCATGTTTTGAGAAAAACAGCTATGTTCTGACTGCCTGCTCCCTTTGTCCCTCTTCCGCCCACTCTGTCCCACTTCTAGTCTTTTTGTTCCTTCTTTATCTTGTTTCGGGGTTCTCCAGTTGCTGCACTGTTCTCCCCATGGATTTCTTCCTGTGCCTTTGTTATGAGACCTGATCCTCTGACAGCTCAAACATTGCTTGCTCTGTATACATTCTTACTGACCTCTTAAATGGCTAACAGCATATGAAGGATCTCTCATTTCCCTCCTCTAATGCACACAAGTTTGTATCTTATTTACTGCGGCTTCCCTTGCAGATTAGGAACTTAGAGCTCGGACTAAATGTCTTTGACTCCAGTCAGTAATTGCACACTGGGATAAGAGGATACAAGGAAAATCCTGATCCGGCACTTATCCGCGGTGGCTCCTGGGGGAGATGGAAATTCTTGTATTTTCTTTATTTATTTTTGTTTCATCCAATAGAGAAAATCATCCACTTATAGGTGATATTTCATGGAGAGCAACAGAATCTTTGTAAAAGTAAATTTAGGGGCAACCATGGTTTGCGTTTTAAGTTATTGTGTACAAATGTGAGTCCACTGGTAATGAACTGTTATATCCATTTTATTGCCATTGTATATCTTAGTATTTAGTATCATGTCATAGAAAATGATCTTTAAATACACATGCTTTTGGAATGTCTAGCTAAAAGCATAGCCTCTGGGAGTCAGATGAACAATTTTCTTTGAGATTGGGTCATAAAGATATTTCTATGGATAAGTGTGTTTTACTCCAGACTTAGGGCCTGCTTACGAGTTTGGTGGATAGGATACTCCATCATAAACGTGAGGGATATCCCATCAGCTGCATTAGAAGTTCCACAGGAAACAAAGGAATTGTAATTTGGCACACGCAATATCCGCCACATTTGTGACAGAGTATCCCATCTGTCAAACTCATAATCAGGCCCCACGATAGGAGTAAGACATGCTCACACACGCAAAACTTTGTGAATTTCATTTGTGAATAAACATGAATGTTATGAGTAAGCCAGTCAACTACCCTTGGAACTGGTTTGTGAACCAGAAAATCGAAAATAGGATTAAACACAACTACTCCACAGAATATCGTACCTGTAGGCATTCCACCTGGGATTGCACTCATTAAACGGTCAAATAATATCACTACAAAAGTTTACATTTTTCCTTTGTAAAAAAAAGCATGTCATTTTGGCTATGCTGCTCGAAGCTAATATTTTTTAAAGGTTTGGTTACCATGAGAAATTATGTTTCTTTACTTCTTCACAAACAACTGCTTACACATTTCTAATTTTGCCAACCAGGTTAAAAACGGATTTTGGGAGGATTATAGCAGTCTTTGAGATGCCTGGGGACTTTCAGTATGTGCAGGTATGTCATAGTACAGCACCACACATAAATATGAAAGGCTGGATTGCAGGTTCTAGTCATAGCCATATTATAGTAAAGCATTTAGGAGAGGTTCAAACGAGTACAGAAGATACTGAAGGGGTCCCTAGAAATAGTCTGTCTCATTCGGGAAGTAGCATCACCACAAAGTGTCAAAGGAATAATGAGGTGGCACAATTGTGTGTTTGGGCCTACAAGCAATACTATGGGGGGAGGGCCTCAGCAGGAAGCAAACACTTTGTATGAAATGATGATACAGATAGTGAAAATACGTTGTCCGATTACTTCTGACAATGACCCCAAAACAGGATGAGAAGACACTAAGAAACTAGAATATGTTGTAGCATCCAATGCTGACAGCATGACTTATGAAATGAAGCATTGCAACTTAATAACAAGCAGGAAATTAAATTCTGGAGGAGACGCACAGTTGATCATGCCATTACACCACATCAAGAAACTGCAATGAGAAATTTAAAAGCAAGATGTACCTTTTGGATCATTGTTTAACACAAGTGGCATTTCAGGTAGATTTTTTTAATTGAGTAGACCGTTTGAGCATGAAACTATAACTATGAATGTGAGATGCAATGTTTTGAATGTGAGAGGCAGCTCCTTTACTGTGAGCAGTCAACAAACATATCAGGTAGATTTTTTACATGAAGGAAGTGTCCTGGTAAATTTTTTTAGCACAAAACTACAAATCCGAACATGAGCTGCAGTATTTTGGACACAAGTGAACGATAATCATCTCCAAATAACTTTGTAGAGTTGAATTCTTATTCAAAGAGAACGTTCGGATATTTTTTTGAGTGCAAGATACATTTTGCATATTGATGTGTAATTGTGCATATTTCCGCTACAACAACTTATTAGATTTTCGCACACCGTTAGTATTAGGGAATGATTGACCTGTATTTGTGGAGATAGGGGAGATTGAAAAAGGAAACAACCATATGATAAGGTAAAAGCATAGGTGTTTGCTGAGTGATTGTTGGGTTGTGTCATCTCCTTCCTTGAATGGACATGTAAGAAAGGAACAGCAGCTTAACAGAACCCAGATGCAAGAGGAAGCACAGAAGAATATTTTCCCCAAAACAAAACAACTTACACAATCTAACAACTTCCAGGTGCAGTTTGATGGCTTACAGGTTGAAGGATTTACCATATTTCACACACAAATGTGTAAAGCTAGTGAGTTTTATCCTCGAACTATCAGTAGCACACCATTTGGGAACATCCTTAGACCTGAAAAGTTAGGCTCTCCTTTAGGGCATGAGGCCTAGAAAAAATTTGGGAAACTTTCTCCAATTATTTGCCAGGTAGAAAGACGCTAGAGAAAAAAAACAGAGGGAGACAGGCTGCACAAAAGATGGTCAGGGTGGGTCAACAAACACTAGCAGGGGCTTTTCATCCTTACGCTGTGGGACCAGGAGCCCCATACTTATGTGCCTTTTATACCATTTGTGACCTCTCTATACCCCCATCTCATTCCCCCTTCAAATGCTCCCTCCTAGTTCCATACCTTTAGTACTGTGCTTCTGCCTCTGTTCAGTCTCCAGTGACACTTTGGATGCCCATTGATGCCCATTGATGAGTGCTCCAGGAACTTTTCCTGGTGTAAAGTGTCATAAGGGCTTCATGGGCGATGCGAAAGAGAATTTTATCCCATCTGCCTTGGGAACCCCACCTGTGTTTTCCTATGATCTGCAGCCTGTGGATATTCTCAGAACTGTATTCTTTTCCCAAAGATAGTTGTATGCATTATTTTGCTCGCTGAATTTCATGTGTAGTAGTCAGCTATTTGTTGTGATTAAAGTTCTTTTTTATATCTTAGATACCAGACCTATTGTTTTTGGTATACATATGGGTTTTGGGCAGCCCTTTACTCTTGATTGCATGTTGGCTTATAGTTCATGATTCAATTACTTTGTTGTCTATTTGAGTTGTCTCCTCTTGATATAATGGTATTCCTTCCTATTCTAGCATTTGTTCTAGTCAGGAGCATTTCAGTTGCACTGTGTTTGGAAGACTTGTATTCTCTTCGACTTGTAATATTTAAGCCTGGGTGGAATTTCAACTGCGCTATCATAATTCACATAATTTCGGGAATTTTGCATTACTCTTCCTTCCCGAAATGTAACCATTATGCCACTTTGCGTAATTATGCACTGTAAAATATACAGCAGATGTGCCACTCGTGGTAGAAATTCACCGCAAAAGCTCAGGAACAACAGAATGTGAGTGGCTATTGTTTGAGGTGCTCTTAGTTTTTGCAATATAGTTTAGCCTGGAACACACCTTTGAGTCAAAAATTGATGATAGGATGCATTTCGGTCTGAAATATAGCATGAAATGATGGATTAGCATTTCTTGTAACTACACATAATTTCGTGTCATTTTGCTGAAATCTAGCATCATTATGTAACAGCAAACTATGTGAATTTGTAATACCACTAGTAATACTGCTTGCAATCAATAAACTACTTTTTTTCTTTGACTTCAAGCACCCCATAGGAGCATGTAGAAAATCTGCCTCTTGTTCGTGGTCACCCCAGATTTTTAAAATTTTACTGGGCCCTATATTTTTGCTAGCTTTCGAACACGGTGCACTTTACCTCCACTATCCAATAGTAAGCAGCATGTGTTCCCACTTTTAACATGGTTAAATTGGCATACACCTAACTAGCAGCTGCGGTCGGTAGGGGAGTACCTGCCGGGGCGGTGACGTGGGGAGGGGGAGGGGCAGGGTGGGGGTTAGTATTGTATGGATAATGGAGGTTTACATTGGAAGTAAACATTTAAATAAATCAAAGGAATTTCGTTGCGCGCACTGCATCCCCACATGCAATGCAGTGCGCGCAACAAAATTCGTTTGATTTATTTAAATGTTTAATTACATCCAAACCTCCATTATTCATACATTACTAACCCCCACCCTGCCCCTCCCCCTCCCCACGTCACCGCCCCAGCAGGTACTCCCCTACCGACCGAGGCTGTTAATTAGTATATTTAACTTACTAAAAGTCCTTAGCATATAGTGCAAAATGTCTGGAAGTTAAATGCTACTAGTGAACTATACCACCTATTGTGGCAGTGCAAACATGACTTCAGGCCTACCATTGTTTCCTGATTGCAGCAGTGTAAAATAAACTGCACTATGACCTGTCAAAATAAACCCTTCTGGTAAGCAAAAACATCCCTTTGAACTATCACAAAGTGACCCCTATGTAGGCCTTTAAACCCACAAGGCAGTTGCATGGAATTTAAAAGAAAGACATACAGAAATGTAATGTTAACATATTCTTACAGTAAAGTGCACCAATAAGATATTTTCACTGTGGCAGGCCTAGCTGCCCTATTTAGAAAAACAGAGTACAGATTAAAATACTAATATTGTATCTCAGGAATGGGACCAGCAAGAAAAGAATTATTCAACTATTTTTAATACTATTAAAAATCCAATTCAATGCTGAAGTTAGATTATTAATGAGTACTAGGGGAAATTAACTTTCAGTAACTTCTTTCCCTTCCTTGCTTTTCTGGAGGCTACTTTGTTTTGCCTCTCTAGCTTGTCTCATCTAGTAATTAGCCTTAAATAAGTGTGAATAGGTGTGAAATGCTTTACATGAGCAAACAATAGGCTGACCTGCATGGGATGCCTCCTCTGACCTCACCAGAATATGCAGGATGGGGGTATCCTTCTTGGGACAACAGTGTCAAATCCTGCTTGACAAGTCAGCTGGGATCATCATATATAACCCTTTGAGCACACTTGAAAGTATAGAAAACAGGATGCCAATACAATTCTTGTGGATCCAGGTCTGGTTGTTAAAGTACTCTGCTTTTGTTCTACTAGACATCTGTCTCCGAGTTTATATATCACTATTGGGGCACACTTGAAAGGTGAGAGAACAAAATGCCAAGACAATTAGAGTGAATCCATTGTCTGGTTGTTGAAGGATTCTGCTTTTATCCTGTTAAACTTATTTCTCCGGGGTTAATGTAGATACAGTGGCTGCCTCAAACTGGATTTTAGTGCCAGATGCAGAAGGACACTAGGATTACCATAGTACACTCCCAAAAACACACATCCAACCATCAGAGCCCCGGTTTTGAGTATCCTAAGACCTACTCCACCTTGAAAATGACCCAAATGGGTTGGTGTCGGCCCTGAAACCTTTACACTATTGGTTAGGGCATGCCTAGGAGTCAATCCTACCCACTAGATACTGCTAGGCATTAATAAGGTACCTCAAGGGTAACTGGGCATAATATCGACTTCAAAATATCGAATAGACAAAATATCGAGTAAAAAATATTGTTTGTATAGAAATACCGAAAGAAATTATATTGATGTAAAAAATATTGTTATAGTTTTCACTAACTAAATATTGAAGTAAAAAATATCGAATCACAAATATCGTGTACTGTTAATATCGAATAGTTAGTGTAGTTTAAAATATCGAAATAATATATATATAATGTAAATATTTTCAAAACAAATATATAGATAGTCAAAAATTTCGAAAAATGTATATAATGTTAATAAAAAAATATAAAAAAGGGTCAATATTGTAGAATGTGTAATAATTTTATAAATATTTTAAATGTAATAATTAATTTATTTTAGTTTTTTATGTTTATTTTTAGAAGCAGGATGTTGGGTTAATAGGGGATGAGGGTGGGGAGTGTTTTAAAATAATAATGAATTTTTTTTTTTAAAAAGTAACATTTTTGAAAATTTATGAATTTAAATCTAATTTTAAATAAATGTTTAAAATAAAATTTGTGAAATTTTAGGAGCGGGATGTTGGGTTAATAGGGGATAAGGGTGGGGAGTGTTTTAAAATAATTCTAATAAAATAATAATAATTAAAATATTGTGGAATTTAAAGAATTTCATTAAAAAATTTAAAAAATATTTTTTAAATGTTTTATAAATTTTAGGTGCGGGATGTTGGATTATTAGGGGATAAGGGTGGGGAGTGTTTTAAAAAAACGTTTTTTTTAAAAAAAAAATTTGAAAATTTGAAAATGTTTTATGTTATTTTAGGAGCAAGATGTTGGTTTAATAGGGGATAAGGGTGGGTATTATTTAAAATATTTATAAGATTTTTTCAATATTATGTTAAAAAAATAATGTTTAATTATATGCAAAATTTAAATTTTAAATTAAAATTTATTGTAAAAAATAAAATTAAAAACTTAACATTTTTATGGGGATAATTGTTTTTAAGGGTGATTATTGACCTTCAGAATAGATATTTTATAGTAAATTTTTAATATTTTTTAAAAAATTTACTAAATTTTAAATGTCATTTGTTTTTTAATTTTGCAAATAAATTTACAAAATTAAGAAAAATAATTTAAAAAAAATTCTAAATAAAAAAAAATTATGGAATTGAAATAAAAATGTAACAAATTTAATTTATTTAATGAAAAATTTAAATAATAAATAACAATTTTAAATAATATAGAAATAATCGGATTATTTTTAAAATATTAAATAAAATGTTTAATTAAAATATTATAATATATCAATGTGAGGTTTGTTTAATATGCGTTATTAGATATAGATTGAGATGTGGGGGCGTGGCTTGGCCAGCAAGCGGAATGGCTGTTTAACCTCGCAGCTCCGCCGAGCAAGACAAAAATCCGACATTTATCCGGCACATGGGCGAGGTGACTCGGGCCTGATCTGACCAGCTGACCGCCGGGAGCAATCGGAAGGCACTCCCTGCCGAGTTTGAAGCTCCGAGGCTGCCGGCCGACGACCTGGCCAAGAGGATCGGAGACGGAACAGCGGCCTACAGCAAGACCCGGAGCCGGGGACTAGACTCTCGGAGCACCCGAAGACAGCGCGGAACTGAGGTTAGGAAAAGAGTGCGACTGGGCCGGGGTGCAGTGCCTGCGACGAAACACCGGATCAGGCAGCCGCGAGTGTGACAGACTTGTTTGGAGTGGGGACAGCTCCCGATACCGCATTCTAGGTGCAGAGGATTGCCCGCGCACGGGTGTGGCGTATCGGCGGCGGGTGCTCCAGAAGTGCGGGGGACAAAAACGTTGCATCTACCATCCGCTGCCCTTTTGTGGAACTTGGCCATTGCGTCTCTGGGCTGGAAGTGATCCTGTGAGTAACGGACAGCGCTTTTGCAAGGGCAGATCGGCGTGGGGGGAGAAACACTGCCGGGACTGGCACAACGCAGGACCGTACAGGGGGAACAGAGCGGCCGTCACTACCATCTGTGAGAGCTCCGAGCTCGGAGTGCATCCAGAAACGCTTAATTAGGACGGAGGGCACTACTACGTACACATGAGGGAGGCTGCGGGACCCTACCCCCAAAGACTTGGTTAGTCGAGTCATACCACTACTAGCAGCCAAATCCATGATCAGGTATTTCACTGTTGAGACATACCCACGAGCAGGCCGAGTCGTGAATAGCGCTGCATGGTCAAGCGGTCTGGAGTGTATGTGATCGCCAGCCCCGGCTGCGCACATCAGACGGTCTGAAGAGGCGCTGCAGAGTGCGGTGGGCGCTGACACGCACAGATAGAGGGCCTAGTGCTGACAGGCGCAGAGGGTAACGGAGGAGACTGCCCCCCAGGAGCCGACTCTAGTGGTGTTGCTGCTGCACAACTCACCTGGGCTGACGCGTACACCGACGTACGTCGCAGAAGAGTAGGTCTACACACCATCATGGGCAAACCAGACACCAGGCAGCATAAGATCACATTTGACAAGACCAGGCAGAAACAGACTGGTGCGGAGCAAGCAGAACAGGACGCAGGTGCGGAGGGCCAGACGCCAGTGGTAACGGAAGACATAAAATCCATGTTTCTGGACCTGAAATCGAGCCTGCAAGGGTTGGATGCTAAAATGGACTCACTCGCCACTAGGATGGACAACATAACGCGGCGGATGGACAAACAAGAGGGACGGGTCGGAGGATTGGAAACGCGAGTGACTGAAACAGAAGAGGCACAAACGGAATTGGAGAAGAAGGTGAGAGGGATGGACAAAATCCTTGCAGTGATACAGCAGAAGAACGAAGATTTGGAAGCGAGGTCACGGAGGAACAACGTTCGCGTTACGGGTGTGGCAGAATCCACGAATATAGAAAATATGGAGCGCTACGTTGAAACAATGATGAGGGACCTATTCGGAGAAGAGATTTCCCCCATGTTCCTCGTTGAGAGGGCCCACAGAACCTTAGGGCCCAGGCCAAAACCGGGAGCTCCACCGCGGCCAATATTGACGCGCATTTTGAACTATAGGGACCGGGACACCATACTTCGATTGGCAAGAGACATGAGCGCAATACAATATGAAGGTAACAACATAGCACTATATCCGGATTTTACCTTGCAGGTGCAAGCAGCCCGAAGAGAATTTATCCCAGCCAAGAAAATCTTCCAGCAAACGGGCACGAAATACGCATTGATCTACCCGGAGAAACTAAGAGTCCAAGGACCGGGTAGACCGACCTTCTTTGTGGACGCCAAGGCAGCCCTTCAATATGCCAGGCAACTGGCCAAGGACCAGAAGCAGCAGAACAGTTCGGAGGCTCGAGACTCGGCTGAACGGCTAAGTGACATTGAATAACAATTATTAAGGGGCCTTAAGTATACTAGAAGGCGGGGGTGGCTGTATCGATTTAGATATCTTGATTCCAACTATATTAGAGAGATGCAGAACAATGTTTATAGCATTAATCGCAACTAGTATGCTAGTTGGGCAGGGAAAGGCCCTTGAGTCACCACTGTCAGGTCAGCACTTGGTCACCCTGTCACGAGCACAGGGGTGGTTGGCGGCTGACCTACGTTCCCCGAGGGATGTTTCCCAATATTTGGCCAATTCGTATGATATTGGCTCTAGTTTCAGTTGGGAGTAGAGTGGTGGGGAGGGTAGATGCACAGCCTGATTGGGGGGTTGGAGCGGGGGGGAGGTTGGGTTTGTAAGTTCTTGTTGTTTTATGACCTGGATAAATGCAATATATGCTCACAAATGGTTGACTGCACATGGCCTTCCCGCTATGCAGAACAGGCCCTGTCTCCTAGGTGAAGTAAGGACGAAAGTATTTAGGACTGAGTCGAGAGGTGCCACTATACACAGCGCCCGCATAAGGTTGCAGTTCCTGCGCTTTGGTTGTTTCCCCTACAGAGACCCACTTGGTACAACTGGCAAGATATCTTTAAGTGAGAAAACTATGACACCCGAGACTGTTACAGCGGAGATGGCAGCCGGGCTAGCGCTCAGGGAAGGGAGTGCTGAGACATATATAAGTGTGAGTTTTGCGCTGTGAAGACCATTAAATATTTAACCTGGAATGTAAGAGGTTTGAATGACCGCAGAAAGGCTAGGCTAGTCCACGCTTTCTTACTACGGAAAGAGATAGACATATGTATACTCCAGGAGACACACTTGGCGAACGCGGGGTCGCAAGCGCTTAAACACAGCAGATGGGGCGAAATCATAGAAGCTCCATATTCGAATTATGCAAGGGGGGTTGCGGTACTGATCAGGAGAGGTCTTCAATGGAAAACACATGATTCAGAAGACCCAGAAGGCAGATATATACTAGTGAGCGTCACGCTGTGTGGAAGGCGGATGTTGATTGTGGGTGTTTATGGCCCTAATACTGACTGCCCCGAGTTCTTCCAAACCCTATGGCACAAGATGCAAACATTTGGCTCGATAGCGATAATGTGGGGCGGGGATTTTAATGTGGTCCTGTCAGACACACTAGACAGACAGGGGACAACTAGAGACCATCACCCTAGAGCAGCTGAGGCACTGGGTGATATCATATCGGATTCTGGACTGATTGACACCTGGAGAGCACTACACCCTGACACGAGCACAGGCACCTGCATGACGCTACACAGAAATGCGTGGTCCAGGTTGGACTACTGGTTGCTATCCAGAGACTTACATGTAAATGTCCATGAGGCCACACATATGCCAAGGTCACTTTCTGATCACGCCCCAGTGGTAATGGAAATGGCAATGCCTCTGCAATATGTTCAGCCCTTTAGCTGGCGATTCCCATCCAGGGCACTGTTAGATCTAGTGTTCCGCGAAGAGATTCGGGCTAAACTGACGGAATACTTCGAGCTAAATGAGGGGTCAGTGAAATCACCGGGGACACTATGGGAGGCCTGTAAGGTAGTGGTGAGGGGTCATTGCATGGCGATTAGAACCGGTGTCTTGAGATCTATCAGAGATACACTACAAAGGCTAGAACAGGACTTGACTGCCCTGGAACAGGAATTGACTGTGCATCCTACGAACGAATCGCGTGCAGCACTCAGGGCGAAACTAACACAATTTCAGGAGGAAGCAGAAAGGGAAGCGACATTTCTTAATAAATACGCACAGGCTAGGAGATATGGGGAGGGCGATCGAGCAGGGAAAACATTGGCAGCACTATTGCGCGCCCCACGGGGCGCGGAATACATTACTGAACTGAGAACTTCGGACGATAATGTGGTAAGGACTCCACCAGAGATTTTAGACACGATGTCTGTCTTTTATAAGACTCTATACACATCACAGGTAGACCCAGAGGACGCGGTGATAAAAGACTACTTAGACACCATAGCTCTTGCCTGGTTTAATGATGGTGCAAGACAGTACATGGAGCTTCCGTTCTCCATCGAAGACATAAAGGAAGTCATTGCAGGTATGCCGGCGGGCAAGGCCCCGGGTCCGGATAGACTGGCGGCGTTTTACAAAGAATATGCAGACATATTAGCACCAAGAATGCATAAAATGTACATGGAGTCCGTGGAGACGGGTCTTTTGCCACCGTCGTTGAGGGAAGCGATGATTATAACATTGTTAAAACCCAACAAAGACCCGACACACCCGGAATCATATCGTCCGCTTTCATTAATAAACCTGGATGCCAAAATATACGCCAAATTGCTAGCTGAATGTTTAAAGCCTATGCTGCCAATGATAGCGCTGTCTGATCAATCGGGGTTCGTCCCCGGGAGATCTACTTCGCACAATTTGAGGGTCTTATTTGGTCTTCTGCATTACAGCGACCCAAAGGCACAGGCCTCCGCTGCCCTAATAGATGCCACAAAGGCATTTGACTCCTTAGAATGGAAATTTCTCTTTACCCTGTTCAAGCGAATGGGGTTCAGCCCGTTATTTATTCAGCAAATAAGTTTACTATACAATGCTCCTACGGCTCGGGTGAAAGTTAATGGGCAGATATCAGACCCCTTCACTATTACACGGGGGACGCGGCAGGGATGTCCACTATCGCCTTTGCTGTTTGCAATAGCTACAGAGCCACTGGCTGCGAGGCTACGACAACACCATACTCACCGTAGCATAGGCTTTACCTCGAGGGGGTTACTAATATCCTTATATGCTGATGATATGACCATTTATATGATGAACCCGGCCGAGAATTTCGACCCACTAATGAGGGAACTAGTACAATACGGCGGGTTAGCAGGCATACATATTAACTGGTCTAAATCTGTGATGTTCCCACTTACTGATGGCACCGATAAATGCCAGACTGAGATAAAGATAGACTGGGTGGATGAGGAGGTGAAATATCTAGGAATAAGATTTAGTCGCTCAATACAAGAGATATGGCTCTCGAATTATGGACTTGCAATGGAATGGCTGGAAGTGAAGGTGAAGAGATGGAAAATGCTGCCGCTGTCCCTGACAGGGCGCATAGCGATTGCAAAGATGGTGATCTTGCCGAAGCTCCTCTACCTTTTTGTGAACATTCCGTTGCCCTTAACCGTGGCCTTCTTTAAACGCCTGCGGACTGCCATTCTGGAACTGGTCTG
The DNA here is from genome assembly GCF_964261635.1 of Lissotriton helveticus. Taxonomy (NCBI): domain Eukaryota; kingdom Metazoa; phylum Chordata; class Amphibia; order Caudata; family Salamandridae; genus Lissotriton; species Lissotriton helveticus. Next base: position 1,218,157,265 of record NC_136059.1, on the reverse strand, counting down.
GGCGGGCAAACAAGCTTGAGTCTCATGGAAACTCCTCACGCTTCCGTTCATGCAAGGGGGCTTGCGGCCCCAGATTTCGAGCTATATGCTTATAGCGCGCAGGCCCAATATCTCTATTATTGGCAACACCCAATCCCGTACCAACCACACGTGGCAATAGAAAAGGATGTGGCTGCGCCTACCCCACTTCGGGCAGCACTATATCACCCATATAAACGCTCCCCGACAGATATTAATACGGTAGAAATGGTGAGATGGGCCTGGACAAACATAGCCAAACGGGCGGGAATGTCGGAGCTATACGCACCGTCGATACCGTTGGCCGAGAACCCACTGCTGGGGCCTTTGACCGACAGGGCGGTGACTGACAGAGCACACAGGTGCGGCTTGACCACGGCAGGAGATTTATACCTGGACGGCACTTTTCTAACCATGCAAAAGTTGTGTGAACCGGACAAACCCACTGCTACCACCATGCTGCTTCATTATCAACTAAGAGCGGCATGTAGGGCTAGATATGCGGATTTCCCGGATGAGCCACAGACATTACAGGCGCTCGAAAACGTGCTGGCAAGCGCTTCCCCACGGAAATTGATAACGCGAATCTACAACGCAACACAGGACACTGCTCCCATGCTGCAAGTCGCATCTAGAAGGCGTTGGGAAGAAGAAGCAAACATAATTATCACTGAGAAGGAATGGCTTTACTGCTGCTCACAACTGGAAAGCATGTCCTCTAACTATAGGCTCAGACTCATTCATTTTAATTATCTACATATGACTTACCGGACTCCCACGCAGCTAGTCAGGATGGGCCTACAAGCAGACGCGAAATGTTGGAGATGTGGGTCAGATGAAACCACATTTTTTCATTTAACGTGGGAATGCGATCCGGTAAATGCATATTGGACTGAAGTCCTGCAGTGCATAAAACAGATAAATGACTTAGAGCTGCGGGCAGGCCCCATTGTGGCTCTCTTGGGCTTTGTTTGGGACGTGCCGCGCGCTTCTCGAAAACTGGTCGCTCTCTTGCTGCTGCTGGCCAAGAGACAAATAGCGTTGCACTGGAAGCGGACGGCCCCACCTACAGTGGCGGGCTGGATTAACGCGGCTATATATTGTAAGGATCAATTGACGACGTACGGGGAGCTACTGCCACAGCGCTCCAGACCTGTTGACATATGGCAGCCACTGATACGATGGCTGGAGTCCACCGGACTGAAATACCGTAGCTAAATTGTTCACGGGTTGGTCATTTTCAGAGTGCATGCGAATGGATGATATGTCTGTTGTATGATGGATGCTGGGATCAGGGGCTCTGTTATAACACGCAGGTGGAGTTCTGCTGATTGTGGGTGCGAGTATAGAGGTTCAGATAGGCTAGAGACTGAGACTTCTTAAAGACAGGGCGCAGCGAGGGTGAGACACGACCATTACAGGTTAGGCGATAGGGCACTAATCGTTTTGTTGTTCTGAAGGGCACTAATCGTTTTGTTGTTCTGAAGCACATTATCAACCTAAATTATGATGTTTGGACATTAATGCTTTACAACTGCTACGGATCGCATTGGACTTATGGACACAATGGCTTGTTGATGACAGAAGCACATATGTAGAAATGCACGCGGTTCAATGCATTGTTCTTGGATCTTGAGACTAGCTGCCTGCCTCAGGGTTGTTGGCTGAAGAGCAGTGTAAACTTCATTTACTAAATAAAGGTGTAAAAAAAATCAAAAAAAAAATAAGATATAGATTGAGATGTAAAATCTTTAGTTGTAAACTACATTTATGGTATTATGATTAGTAAAGTTGATAATATTATTATTCAGCATCTTCTTAGAATTTAATGTGACTGGAGTGGGAATAGTAATTTATAACGTGTTTGTGTTCAGCACATTACTTGAATTTTACTATATTAGAGTGTAAATATTACATTAAATAGGGTTAGTGTACAACACCTTCCCTGACATTTATCAGACTGGATTTGGAATAGTAAATTGTATATGGTCAGTATCCACCACCTTCCCTGTTTTTCACCGGACTGGAGTTGGAATAGTAAATTATATATGGTCATTGTCCAGCACCTTCTTTGTTTTTCACTTGACTGGAGTTGGAATAGTAAATTATATATGGTCAGTGTCCAGCACCTTCCCTGTTTTTAACTACTATACTGGAGTTGGAATAGTAAATTGTATATGGTTAGTGTCCAGCACATTTCCTGTTTTTTACCTGACTGGAGTTGGAATAGTAAATTGTATATGGTCAGTATCCACCACCTTCCCTGTTTTTAATCTGACTGGAGTTGGAATAGTAAATTATATATGGTCAGTGTCCAGCACCTTCCCTGTTTTTAACTATACTGGAGTTGGAATAGTAAATTGTATATGGTTAGTGTCCAGCACATTCCCTGACTGGAATTGGAATAGTAAATAATATTGGGTCACTGTCCAGCACCTTCCCCGTTTTTCACTTGACTGGAGTTGGAATAGTAAACTATATATGGTTAGTGTCCAGCACCTTCCCTGTATTTCACCAAACTGGAGTTGGAATAGTAAATTATATTGAGTTACTGTCCAGCACCTTCCCTGAGTTTTACCTGACTGGAGTTGGAATAGTAAATTGTATATGGTTAGTGTCCACCACCTTCCCTGTTTTTCACCTGACTGGAGTTTGAATAGTAAATTATATTGGGTCAGTGTACAGCACCTTACTTAACTGTTATTTGAATGGAGTGGGAATATTAAGTTATATATGTTTAAAATAAATTCTCAAAAGTAATGTAAATAACATATGAGGTAGTATTATAATTGTAGAATAAATATTTGTAATGGAAAAAGGTAGATGTAAATATAAAAATATTATTCTAATAATCACAATTTAAAAATTGCATTTCATTTTTAATTTTAAAAGAAGTAGATATGCAGTTTTTGAAAAAATTTATTGGCAGATTGTATTTTTAATATGTACAGTACAGTATAGAAATGATGTAAGCTTTTTTATAAACAGTTAGGTACATTGAATGTATTACATTACATTTATTTATAATCATAAATGTTTTACATTTCAAAAAAAAAATCTTTTTAACAGTATTTTTCCAAAAATATATACAGTCTTGTTTATGAATTTTTATAAGCTTTGTCAACAATTTTTAACATTTTATTCTTTATTTGTAAACTTTTTTATTAAATGTCCATTAAATATTTAATTAATAATGTTAGTATTTAATATATTAATTTTAATAATGAAATATTTATAATGTTTACATAAACAGAAAATAATAAACAGGTAAGTATATATTTGCTACATTAACATGCTAAATATATTTAGAATATTATTTATACAGATTAAATACAATGTTTTTAATAATAATTAATATTTGAAATTAAATATTATTAAGTATATACTAAGCTTTTACATAAAAATATAATGTCAATAGTCAATACAATATAAAATAGTAAATAATTTATACAGTTGCATACAATGTTTGGTATGTATTTTTTAATTATTTACATACATACATACTATTATTAATAATAATAATTAATACATTAGATTAATTATTAGTATTAATTTACTAATGTAAATTAATTATTAAATATTTTAACAAATAACAAACATATTTGGGAAATAATCACTTAAGTGTAAATTCGGATTAGTATTTATTTACAATATGTCTACATAAATATGATTAATAATAAGAATAAATACTATTTATTATTTATTATTATTATTAATTTATAAATGTAACATATTGCATAGTAACTTTAAAAATAAAACATAAATGTCAATAATATATAAACTCAAGTTTTATTTGTTATATGTATTTATTTCAATGTTAATATATTAAATTAAGTATTATTTAATAATTAATAATACTTTATTATTATTTATTATTAATTTGCTAAGGAGATTTAATGTAACAATATTTTTATAAGTGTTAGAATTTTTTTTATAACATTTTAAGTCTAGTAGTATATTTTATTTTTACTTAGAACATTGTATTTAATATGTTTAAGTTTCTATTATTGTTTAAATGGGACTACTTTTTTAACCGCGTAAGGTTATTTTGCTTCATTCAGGACTGGAGAAGCTCGCGGTTGGATGCTGCGTCGCCTTGCGAAAGGTAAGGTGAATTTTTATATTATATGTTATAGAGTAGTAGTGTTTGAGTGTATTTTGGAGCTGTGTAGTGTTACTGTGTGTGTTTAGTTGTAGCTTTGGTATGTTTTAGGTGTTACTTGGCTTGTACGGAGGTGTCGTGAGTTTTTGAGGCCTAGTGTACTTTCAGAGTTTGATCTTAAAATATGTGTATTGTAATGTTGTATAGTAATGTTTAGATATATTTGGAAATGTTTGGGGGCTTTGTGTGGGTGGTTTTGTTTTAGATATTTTTTACAGGTTCCAGGATTTCGCCGTTTAGTTCCGGAGAAGGATGCGTTTTTTTTTGGGAGAAGAGATTGTATTACTTTATTAAAGTATTGTTTTTATACTCTCTCTCCTTTTCTCGTGGGTTCAAGGAGCGATTTTTAATGTTTGTTTACTATTTTTCGGGTTTTTAAGGGTATCGATTTGGATTGGGCGAAGACTATGCGTTTTTTTTTTAAAGAAAAGTGTGTGTGTGTTATTTTTATTAATAAACTTACCACACTTTGTTTCTTCGGGATTTCGTGGACCAATTTTTTTTTTTTTTTACTAATTTTCTGCATTACATCAATTTGGATTTGGAGAAGATCATACGTTTTATTTTTAATAAAAGTGTGCGTATGTAACTTACATTAATAAAGTTACTATACTTTATTTTTTCTGAATTTCCTGGAGCGTTTTTTCTATTTTTATTTGTTTTCGGGTTTTTGAGGGTTTCACAAATTGGATTTGTAATGGATTACCAGTGGAGTTCACAAATTACAAGTGGTTGGATTAAGTATTCTTCTGCAACATGAATTGTACGTTTTTTGTTTTTATGTTATTTGGGTGGGAAATGTGATTCTTATTATTATTGTTATATTTTATATTATATTAAATATTGCTTAGTTGTCTACAATTCTTTTTTTGGTACATAAATATGTGTGACAATTATGGAATATTTGTTATGATATAACATTTTTATGCTACTTATCACAATTTTATTACATAAATGAGAGTATTGTTTTTTGTCTGTAGAAAATTCATAGTAGGCTTTTAGCTATTACGGATGGATAGTCTAGACCTCTTGTAGAAGGATATAGGGTGACTTGGCTTTGGAGTAGTCTAAACATTTGTTTTGTTTGTTTAGTTACTTTTGGTCGGATTTGGGTTACTGATTGTTGTATACGTAGCTCTTGGTAGCTCTGTTCTTTTTGTAAAGCTTCTATTAGCTTTTGGACAGTGGGTTTTCCTCTGCTAGTGGTAGCTTGAAATGCATTGTGCCATCCTTCAACACTGTTGTTAGTTTTAGCTTCTTGATTCAGTGTACTTAAATATACATTCCACCAAGCTATGTGAAATTTAGGTTGGCGTCTGTGTCCCGATCTATGTAGCCTTCCCACCCATGTATCTTCGAAGTAGTCTAGGAGTGGTGCTAGTTTTTCCTCATATTTTTTGTAATATGGGCTACCGATTAGGATGTTATAATGTTCTGCTACGTCTGTAACAGGGACATATGATAGGGCAATTAATTTTTTGATTTGGTATGCAAATGTGCTGTCTGTAGCATATTGTATGCTTAATGTAGATTTTTGGAGATGTCTCTAAATGCTTTGATTAAAATAATAGCAACCTTGTATTGCTGTGTGAGGAAAAGTTTTTAATATACTATTGATCATAGCTAGTTCGAAATCAATAATTATTTTTTGTGGAAAATAATTATTTGTTTCCTGTTTTTATTGTGTTTAGGACGTCTGTGTAAGTAGTTTGTTGTTTGTTGGGCAACAAGCAGTAAATAAATGGGATGTTAGAATGATGGTACAATCCATGTATGCTGTAGAATTGGTAAAATGGTTTAGGACATGTTTTAAAAGTCCCATCCATCATCCAATGTTGGCACTCTTGTAATTTTCTTAGATTGTTAGCAGTACCAAACATTATAATTTGGTTGGTAGGGCATTTGTTATCATATAGTAAGAATGGTTCCTTATTATGTGTTATACTCAATTCTGGGGGAATAACAACTTCTTTTAACGTTTTGGGGTTAGGTTGTGTAGTTGTTGTGACTCTTTTTTGTCTTGCAATTGTGCCTTTTAGGGAGTCAATTGAGGGGAGTTGGCCAGAAGCATGTTGAGGAACTTTTAAGAGTTCCTCTTTTAATATTTGGGTTGTTGGTTTGTCAGTCCCTGTACTTGCTTCTTTTATACTTTAAAGGGCATCCCTGTCCTCAATTTCAGTTATATTAGGGGGTGATTGTGTTCCTTGGTAGATAGTACATTAGCTTCTTCTGTTGTAGCCCTACCATAACATTTATTAGAGTAGTATTTACTACATTTCCCAAAAACTTTGTGTCCTGACTGTTTTTCTTGGGTATAAACATACCCCAAATAACATAGTAAAAGCTTGTTTTTCTGTGACATAACAAACTCTGCACCTTCAGTCATATTTCTATTTGGAGTGCTAGGAAAGGTTAGAAAGAAATATACATTAAGTTTAAATACTGCTATACATGTTTTTAATGCATTCATATTTCCATGATTATACTTACATTTGTTCTTTGTTGTAAATCGAAATGTTGAGAAGGTGTTTTCAAGCTTTTTCTTGTATTTCCTTGTTATGTTTCTGTTGGTAGAAAATTAAAATAATTAGATAATCTATCATTTAATTACATTTAGAGCCGTTTCTAGGGGGAAGCTGTCTTGTAGTTAGCATTTTAGGGTTTTTAAAAAATGCCCAAAATATACTTACTTTTTAAAATTGTGTAGTCTTCAGCTTTAATGGAGTAATTTTTTGGATGTCTTCAAAATGTCTGTTAAGAAGGTAGAATAAAGATAAAATGTGTATTAGAAATTTGGGTTTAATAAATGCAGTTGGTGTGTTAGAGAACAGTTAAAAAACTTACAATAGGGATTTTGTTGTAAGTAATCAGTTCAACTTTTATTGCTGTGTTTTGGAGATGTCTGTAGAAGAAATGTAAAAGGTAAAAAAAAATTTTTTATTTAAACTGATTAGAGAAATTGTAACACTTTTAGCCTAGAACTTTTGTTTTATTTAAAAATTAGTTTAACTTACTTTAAGTATTTCTGTAGGAGTCTTGTCTGGAAAAGTAGTCTGCTCAGGAAACAGTTGGTCAGAGTTTCACCTTCTTCTTTCTTTAGAGTTAGAAGCAGGAAATAGCAGTAGGAAAATAATCCCTTTATAGTGTGTATTTGATTAGTTACTTCATTTGATTGGATGATTTAAGAATGGGGCCTTTTCATTGGTTGGTTTGAATTTTTGTTAAATTTAATTGCTATGTTTGGTGTTGTGGTAATGCAATTTACTTAATACTTTTGCAGTAAACCAGGTTTGTTTTTCTTCTATTTAAAATGTATGTAATATTAGTTTGCACATTTATGTAAACAGTATTCTATTTATTTATACATTCACTGCAATGTTTGGATGATATATGTAAAAAAGTTGTATTTTTATTGTTTGTGTTTTACAAAATGTTTATTTTTTGTATTATATATATTGTGGAGTGTATTATATATTTTAAATCTATAGTTGTATTGTATTTAAAACGTTTTAGGTATTTTTTAACGAGTCGATATTCCTTTTTTTTCGATATTAGTGTCATCTATATATTTTGATTCGATATTTTTGTTGTGTACTGTTTATTTTTTTAATAGACGATATTTTTTCATTCAATATTTTGTCATTCGATATTAGTGATGTCGATAATTAATATATTCGATAATTAGTAGTCGATATTTTTGTAGTTTCTTAAATAAGTATTGGATGTCGATATAATGGTAGTCGATATTATATCGCCGATATTTTTGCAACTCGATATTGTGGTCGACGATATTATGTCAGTGATCCACCTCAAGGCACCCACCTCAAAAACGCTTATTGGATCTGCAGAAGATCAGGAGAGAACTGGACCCACTGCCTGTGAGCTCAGAGGAGCTCTGAAGGACTTGCCCTACTCACTCTTGTACCCAAGACAAAGGCATGTACTCCAAGAGTGCTAAGGCTCACCTCCTGTTCAAGCTATAGGGATACAACAAGCTACATGAGGCCTTATTCTAGAATTACTCAGTTGACCCGAACCATGCTGCAGGCCACTGCCTGATACCCTGTGAGTCTCAATGTGCCTCCCCTGTGGTCCTGGTGGCTTTAGAAGTGCACACCTGTGGTGGATTGGGATTTAAAGAGTTAAGTGCCTGATTTAGAGTTTGGCAGACAGGTTACTCGGCCACAGATATCGAGCCTGCCTAATTACATTTGTGTAATATTTCTTTATTGGCAATTTTTGCATGTTAAATCACAGTGGTCCTAGTGTAATTGGTTACACATATCATCAGCATAAGAAAACAACAATGTAACTTTCCATGTGTTGTGTGATTCACACCAGTGGTAAACATGGGGCATATATGAAACATATATGGATGAAGAAGTGGGGGAGGGACATATAGGGGGAGGGGGTGATATGATTATAAGCCTGAAACTCAGAGGGGCAGTGGATGGGAGGGTGGATGGTGGCCTGCATGCACTGCTGTCCTTGTTTATAGGGAGGGTCTGGAACTGGTGTGGTGGCTGGACCATCGACAATCGGGAGTAGTGCCGGTGCTGTTGATGTGCTAGGGTAATTGTGGCTTCTGAGCTCAGCAGATGATATGGTGTATAGAGGTTGGTAATCCGCACTTGTATGTTTCCTCTGGGACCTGCAATGTCAGCCGGTGGAGCTGATCCTCAGTGGCTCTGTTGGGTCGGTGGTGGAGAGAGAGTGGTTAGGGAGGTAGGGAGGAAGAAAGGCGGGAAGCTGATGGGGCCAATATTAGAAAACGAATAGTAATAAATATAATAGTAGTGATAGTAAGTATTAATAGTAGGAGGGGTGGCCATGGGAGGGTCATAGGGGTGGGGTTGGGAGATACAGGGGCAGAGAGGGTAGAAAAGGGGTAGTATGAGGGTAAATGGGAGGGAGGGAGAGGGGGAATATAGGGGTGCGTAGGGGGCAAGGAATAGGTTCTTAGATGCGTCGATGGGGATGTGTAGGTGGGGGTGAGCATGTGTGAGGGGTAATACATGCACTAGGGAGACACAGGGCAGTCTGTTGTGGGGGGCAGGGGTCAAGGGCCAACTGTATTTGTCTAAACTGTATGTGGGAGGGGGATGGTGAAGACAGGCACCGTGTGGGTGTCTAAGGCAGGTGGACCTGCTGTAGCTGAGGCTGGGCTATCTCCTACAGAGTTCTCCTCCTCACTGGCGTTTGTATGGAGAAAATGTTACCACACTTGGAGGAACAGGCCAGATTGGTCCTGAAGGTTGTAGATGAATTGTTCCTGGGGGCCATGTTAATCATGGTCGTTAGCCAGGTGTCCTGCGACGGCAGGGAGGGGGACCTCCATTGTCGCAAGATACAAATTTTCACTGTGGCCAGTTCTGTGTGGAGAAGGTGGCGTCGTGGTCCCGAGAGCTCTGGAGCATGCCGCAGGTAATGCAAAAGAATGATGGCTGGGGCTAGCACTAACTGCAGGGGCATTGTGGCACATAAGGTTCGTCCCAAATATAATCATAGGCGTTTGGACTGAGGGGAATTCATATATAATGTGGGTTATGTCGCAGTGTGAGCCTGTACATCTCCAGGACTGAGCATATGGGAGTAAACTTGCATTGTGCAGTTTCGTGGTGACCAGTGCCAGTCATGTAGTATCTTAAAGAGATAGAATTTCAGTCTGACCTCTCGGGTACCATAGTCCAAGTCCTCTAGGAGCTCTGCCCAGTCCTCCTCCAAGGTATTCGATTGAAAGTCGAGTCTGCCTTCTTGTGCTGAAGCATGTCAACGGGTTGGGAGAACAGGTGGGAAGTGAATACCCCATAGAGTCCTGATGTCACCCCTTTATGTTTCCCCCATGTGCACTGGTACATTCCCACTGGTGAAGCCGGTAGTGACCATGTGCGTGAGCCCAGACTCTTCCTCAGGCAGTGCTGTAACTGGATACATTTCCAAGACTGCAACTTGGGGAGGCGGATTTACTACTATAGCTGTGGGAATGGTTTGAGGTCGCCACACTGTCAGAGCTGGTCAAGAGTGTGGACATCCGCTGCCTTTCACAGGGGCTAGGACAGGTTCTGGCCATCTATGCGTATACCCATGTTTCCCCAGATCGGTGCTTTGTCATGCAATCATGGGTTTGAACCCAGCAGGCGGTGTGCTGCCTGGCCTTGCGCATGGCAAATAGAAATGGGTTAGTGGGGTCTTGATAGCTTGCCCTGTCCCTTAGAGAGCGGAGAGGCCCGTCTCTGCAAACAACAGACACTTTTCAATGTGAACAAACTGTGGTGTGTCAAATGTTTCTGGTAACATGTATGCCATTCGGGAAAGATGCAGGGAAAGGGCAAAGTGCTTTACCGAATGGAGACCCAGTCCTCCATGGGAGTGGCGGGCCTTCAATTTCAGTGCTAAGCGTGGCTTCAACGAACCCCACACAAAGGATTTTATCTTGGAAGGAGCGCATCCCAAAGGCGTAAGTGAAACGTGGGAGGGTCACCATACTCACGGCCTGCACCATGCCCCACATGAAAAGCCTTAGCACCTTCCATTTTCCGAAGTCCTGTGTCATCTGTGCGATTAGGGGATTAAGGTGGTCCGCCACCATCCCCTCCATTCCTTTCTTTACTAGGATGCCCAGGTATTTATGCCCGATGGTTGCCAGTGGAAGGTAAATCCGTGTAAGGCAGCCTTCGTGGTGCAGTTGGAGATGGGTAACGCCTCTCTTTTGTCCCAATTGATTTTTTAACCGGAGAATGATGAGAAATCATTTATAATGTGAAGTAGAGATGGCAGGGATTTATGCAGGTCCGTAAGGGTGAGAAGAATGTCACCCGCATAAAGATAGATTTTGGAGACACCTGTCGGGAAAGGTATGCCTACAACATCGGATGACTTACGGATGGTAGCCGCTAGTGGTTCCATGGCCAGGAGAAAAAGGAGTGGGTAGAGGGGGCATCCCTGATGTGTTCCCCTACGGATCGGGAACGTGTCCAATACAAAGCCTCTGCAGTTTACCTGAGCTGTGGGATTGTCGTGCAGCAGTCGTACTTTGGCTATGAATTGGTCACCCAGGCCGAAGCCCTCCATTACTTTAAACAGGTAGCTCCACTCGAAGCAATCAAATGCTATTTCCGCATCAAGGGAGAGCTCAACTGGATGTGTCCGAAGAGCTGTAGTGGCCCAGAGCGTGTGGGTCAGAGTGCACATGTGATATTCTAGGAGAGCGGCCGGGTTCGAATCCCACTTGCGTGTGGTGAATCAGAGATGGGATTACTTTGCGGAGGCGGGATGCAAGGATGCTAGCCAGGATTTTGATGTCACAATTCAATAAGGAAATAAGGTGGTAGGTGCCACACAGGAAGGGATCTTTTCTGGGTTTGGGTAGGATGGCTATCACCTCTCTGTTAGAAAGGAGGCCTAAGGAGGAGTTGTGCTCCTCCTCCTGGAATGCGGCCTGTAACATGTCGACCACGTTCTCCCCTGCTAGTCAGTAGAATTCTGATAGCAAGCCATCTACCCCTGGGGCCTTATGATCGGGTAAGTTGGCTATTACATTTGCAATCTCCTCCTTACTTATTTCTCCTTCAAGAAGTTCTCTGCCCTTGCCTGCGAGGCGGGAGATAGCGACTTCTGTGAGAAAGTTGTCCATTCTGTCTCCCACGAGCAGCGTTCCTGGGGTGTAGAGGGACCTATAGAATGTTGTGATTTTGTTCACAATATCCTGGGGGCGCGTAACAGTTTCCCCTCCGACTGGCTATGGCGGCATCCCGCTGGTGGAGCTGACCCGCCAGCAGCCTCCCCATCTTCTCTCCCTATTCGTAATGTCTCCCTTTCATCATAGGCAGGGCATATTCTGCCTTAAAAGTGAGAAGCCCATTCAGTGCCATGCGGGTCTGTTCTAGGGCTCCTAAGTGCTGTAGGGTAGGGCGTGACGTGTAAAGACGAGTATAGGTCGCAATCTCCTTTTCTAGGTCTAGTTGCCATGCGGCCACCTGAATGTTGGCCTGCACTGCATCCCGCATGAGTTGGCCCCGATTTGTAGCTTTAGCAGCGGCCTGGAGAGTTCTGCCTGTCTCCACAGATCCCCGGTTGTCGGAGAGATATCCTTGTAGGAGTGATTGTAGTTGGGATTTGTCATTATTGGTCCCGTGGCGCTGTGTATTCATGCACCAGTGTTTTCTGCCTGGACGCGCCGATCCCACCTTCAAGGATAAGAGGACCGGGGAATGGTCAGAGAGTGCTCCCTCTAAGATACGAGATTCTCAGAGCAACTGTACCATCTTCTGGGAGGTCAGGAAATAATCTAGGTGGGAGAGTGTTCCATGAGTCGGGGACGTGAAAGTAAATTCTGTTGCGGCTGGGTGGCACAGGCGCCACTGATCCACCAAGCCATTGTCCGTCAAGACGTCATCCATCAATGCACTATCCATAGCATTGCCCTGGTCTATGGGACCTGTTCTGTCCAGAACTGGGTCTCTCACCAGGTTCCACTCTCCACGTCTAAGGGACCCGTTCTGTTCAGAACTGGGTCTCTCACCAGGTTCCACTCTCCACCTCCAAGGTACTGTGATGAGCCTATCTCCAACAAAAGGCGGTTCAAGTGGAGAAAGAAAGCTTTTTTCATGCTGGTCGGGAATAAACCGATCCCATGCAGATGTGGGTGTCTCCTATCCGCAGCTTGGCGAACGCACATCGCCCCGCCGAATCAGTCCATGTCCTCACTACCGTGGATGGGAGGGATTTACGTATGAGGATCGCCACTCCACATTTGCGGATAGGTCCAGAGTCCTGATCAGTGCTACCCGGTACACAACTGTGGATCGCCTTCCCCACCCAGTCTCTTTGCTGCTTATTGGACTCTGGGGCAGTCAGGTGGGTTTCCCGCAGCAACAATATGTCCACACATTTCGATTGGAGGTAGGAAAGTCTTTTCTTCCTCTTGATATAGTGCGTCAATCCGTGAACATTCCACGTTATTGCACAGTGCAGGTGTGCCGTGGCCATACTGTGCATGTCGGTTGTGATGGACGGCGGTAAATAGGCATAGAGATGTGTCGGGAGTCTTTGTTGGTTTGGGAAACTTGCTGTAGGGCAATAGAGGAGAGTCCTGTCGACTGTGTGTATATACAGGGGGCTAGTCTGGCGGGTCAATATACGGGAGAGGGAGACTAGGGTGGGGGGTAGGACAAGGATAGGAGAAGAAGGGGTAAAGGGAGAGGGTGTGTTGGAGCGGAAGAGGGGTAGGTGGGGTGGAGGATTTTCCTGGGGCCTCACCGGTGCTGTCAGGGAAGGAGAGGGAGAGAGAGAAGGGGAAAGGAAGAGAAGAAGAGAAGAGGGGGACATAGATAAGGGGGGAGGCCAAGTACGGGTAACAGAGGGGTCCCTGACATGCAGTGAAGTTAGTAGAGTCCGGCGGAGTGGTCTAGGTCGGGCTTTAGCTGAAGTGCAGACCTAGAGGGGGATCCCTGAAAGCATGACGCATTGAGTTAGCACAGCAGGCGGGGATGGGGAGGTGGGCGGAATAGATTGATTGGTTGGTGGGGGACTGGTGGTTGCTAAGCAGCCCAGAGGGATCCTGAACTGTTTACCGCGGGTCTAAGTTAATTGGAGCATCACTCCAAGGTGGGGGCTCCGTGGGAGGCTTGGCAGAGCTAGGGTCATACATAGTGATAAATGCGCTAGGTGGATCGGGTTGTTCATAAAAGGGGGAGGCGAAGGGGGGAGAACATCCCCAGGCAAAGCGCTGGTGTGCCGGGCTCTCTTGAAGGTAGGGCCAGCGTGTGTTGCTGTCTGATGGGATCCAAACAGGGTCAATAGCAATGACATACATGGCATTGAATAAAATAGTGGCAAATAACAGCAATATCAATTGTATTAAAATAAGATAAGAAGTATTGAAGTCATGCCTACAGGCGCCATGCATTACTTATATAACTATTCGATTATTCAAACATATACACTTGTATGGCGATACTCAGCTCCTTGACGTCTGGAAAGCCTGCGCTCACCCCTGTCCAGCATCCGCTCTTCGTGCTGGCTGTGTGTTGAAGGGTGGAAGGCAGTGATCCCGAACAGACCTTCTCTGTCTCAGCCTGTGTTTAATTTTTTTTCTTTTTTTTAAATGTTTTTATTGTTTTTTAACATATATATACATATACCCCCCTCCTCCCCTGGACAGGTAAGCATTCTACACATTAACATCATGTGTTTTACGTTGTTCTTATCATACATACATAATCATTATAGACATTTTTCACACAAAAAAAAATAAATATTATATATATATATACATATATACATATATATATATTCCCAATATCACGGAAAAACAACAAAAGCCATAGCCTACATAGGCAACAACAGTGAAAATTATCAGTTTTGTTTTATACATCTCGTCATTGAGTAAGAAAAATCCAGGTTTTCATACCCCTTAGGATCGCAATCTGCCTTTCAATTTATATAAAGTTTTCTCGATATTATACATAACAATATTGATAATGATGATTAGTTTTGTGCGTCTCGCCATTGTGTAAGAGGGCTCCAGATTTTCTTGCCACTTTTACGTCGCGATCTGCCTTTCTGCTTGTATATAGCTATCTCGATATTATGCACAGCTAGAAGTCTGGCTAGCCACTGTTGAAAGGAGGGTGGTGACGTATCAAGCCAAGCCGAGGCTAGGCATAGCCGCAAGACTGCCATAGCTACAAATATAAATTCATGGCCACTCTCGAGGCGGTCTTCCGTCCCAAGTACCATTACTTTATGCGACAGGGCGACATTGCTGCAAAGAACTGAGGTTAGAAATCTCTCTATATCTTCTATCAAGGGTCTTAGCGCAGGACAAGAGGCAAAGATATGAACAGAATCTGCTTTTGATAGATTGCATCTCGGGCAGCAAGTCCCCTTGCCGATTCCCCATTTTGCAGGTTTTATAAAATTGTGCCTGTAGTTTGGTGGAAAAAGGAATAGTTTGGGCTAGCTGATAGGAATATAAAAATCCTTCCTTTGAAATTTCGAGTTTGCTTTGCCACTTTATTGCCATTTTATCTAGATCGTCTGGGAACATATCCAGCAATAAACCATAAACTCCGCCTATTGATTGTTTTTTAGAGTGTATTATTGTCTCTACTACCGTACATTCTTCCCCAAGTATCCTTGCCCCAAATTTATGTGTTAAGAAGTCCCTTATTTGGAGGTACTTAAAGAAATCCCGCCAATCTAAGTCAAATTCTTCTTTCAGATCGTTAAAAGATTTAATCCCCTGCGTAGTGTAAAAATCCCCTAATTGAGTTATTCCTAAGTTATACCATTTGTTTACGCAGTTATCTTTAAATATTATTTGAGGAAGAATCGGGTTATTCAATACCGGAGTATAGAGTGAAACTGGTCCAATTCCTAATATTTTCTTGACAACCTTCCATACCTTAAAGCAGCTATATAGAGTCTTAAATTTGACCTTTTTGTGGTAGCTGTCGTGTATGTGCCTCCAAAGATAACCATAACTGGAATTCCCCACTAATAGCTGAAAGATTGAAGCGGTCTGTTCCTCTGTATTTTCCCCCCCTTGCAGTAATTCTTTGCTATATAATAGTACACATGACCAATAATATCTCCTTAAGTTGGGAAGAGCTAACCCACCTCTATCCTTGGGAAGGGTAAGAAATGTATATGCCCGGCGAGGTTGTGCATATGACCATATAAATCTAGAAAAGATACGTTCTATTGATGTAAACCACTGACTAGAGAATTCTAGACAGATTGCCCTAAATAAGTACAGTATTTTGGGAAAATACACCATTTTAATTGCATTTGCCCTCCCAATAATGGATAGGTGGAGATTATCTAACCGTTGTAAATCTTTTTGTATTGTATTTAACATTGGCTTAAGGTTTATATCCACAACTTCCTCCAGCTTTGAGGAAATTGTGACTCCCAGATATGTCGCTTCCTTCACTACCCTTTGATCATCCATCGCAATTTTTGAATTTAGAACGATTTGCGTCTTTCCTTGAATTAGCGCGTAGCCAGAAACTAGCCCGAATTTCCTGGCCTCGGTCTCGATGGTCAACATTGCAGCAATTGGATCTGCGGTGACTATGGCAATATCATCAGCATATGCTAATGTTTTGGTAGCGAACCCCTGTGACATAATGGGTGTTATGTCATTATTTTTATCGAAAAAACGAACAAAGAAATCTATATATATTGCGAAAAGCAATGGCGAGCTTGGGCATCCCTGGCGGGTTCCCCTGGAAATGATAATTTCCTTGGTTAGGCTTCCATTCACAGATATGACAGCTCTGGGATTAATATACATTTTTTGTAAAGCCTGAATAAACTTGATTCTGAATCCCATTATCGCCATTGCCTTCCAGAGAAACTTCCAGGAGACCCTATCAAAGGCCTTCTCTGCATCCAACAGAATTAGGGCCATAGGGTCTCCTGTAGTTTCTGTTCCATCAAATAGCGTAATCATCCTCTGAATATGATTAATAGTTGACCTTCCGGGAACAAATCCATGCTGACTTTTAGTAATTACCTTGTGTATTATAGGTGCAATTCGGTTTGCCAACATTTTAGAATATATCTTGGAATCGGCATTTATAAGGGTTATTGGGCGATATGATCCTAGCTGTTCTGGGGGTTTCCCTTTTTTAGCAAAAATTACAATCTTGGCCCTAGACCAAGAGCTGGGCGGTCCCCCCCCCGCAAAAAATATGGACAATTAAATCCCTTAAGATATATTTAATTTCGTCTATGAATATAGCATAGAACTCAGAGGGGATGTTATCCAGATAAGTTGCCTTCCCTTTAGGAAGGCTCTTGACTGCGGTCAACACCTCTTCCATATTAGGAGCTTCCTCTAATATCTGTTGCGCATTATCCTCAAGGCTTACCCCATCACAATTCTCTAGGTACCTTTCAATTTCCATCATGTCCCCTTCACCATTCTCCGTATATAATTCTTTATAAAACCTCCAAAATGCTTGCCGAATCAGTTCTGGGTCTTTTAATTGCCCTGCCACTGGATCTATAATCTCCCTAATTAAGTTTGCATTAACCTGTTGACGAAGACGTACCGCCAGTTGGTGGCCCACTTGTTCATTAACTTCATAAATTAATTCTTTGCGTGCCGTGGCGCGGATTGCCTTATCTGTAAATAGGTTAGTGATCGCTGCCTTGGCAATTGCTACTTTAGCTAAAGTGTTAGAGATATCCCCAATAGTATCCCTGTTGCTGGTGGCATTTACAAGTCCTATTTCGGCTAGCATTAGCTCATCCTGTAATCTCTGTATCTCCTCTTTCTCACGTCTATTCAACCTAAGTGAATATGATATCGTCTCGCCCCGAATCCCAGCTTTCAGGGTATCCCAGACGATCTCTATTGACATGCTATCAATATTTTCAACTAGGAACTTTGGGATCCAGTCTTTCATATGGAGACGATATTGAGGATCATTCAGTAATGTTTTTTCGAATGTCCATTGAATGGGCTCTGATTTTGTTGGTCTAATAGTCAGCGTACAAAAAAGGGGATTATGATCGGATAGTATCCTTGGCAATTTGATTGTATGGCAGTTCTTACTTAGTGAATTTGAAAGTAATATATAATCAATTCTGGCATGTGTGCGATGTGGATTTGAATAGTAGGTGTAGCCAGGGTCACCAATATTAGTATTAGAAGTCTGCCAGCTGTCCACCAGACCATGTACAAGGCACAGATTTTTAAAAGACCGAAATACTTTGGGTTTACGTCCTTTATATACCCAATCATCATTCAAAGACCAGTTGGACGGGAGGTTTATATTGAAGTCCCCACCAATCATCACTGGAAGAGGCCAGTGGGACAATTCGTTAGAGACCTCATTAAAAACCCCAGGGTCGTCTGTATTACTCCCGTAAATGGCACAGATTGTTAGTTTCTGCCCTGTTTGATAACTGCATTCGGTGATAGCCCAACGGCCGAACTTGTCAGTTTTGGATTTATTAAACACCAGTCCACTCCCTTTAGCCAAAATAGCAACCCCCCGAATTTTAACACTTTGTGAGGTAGCACAAACCAATTTATATCCTAATGTGTTTAACAGCTGGCTCTGGGACCCCTCAATATGCGTCTCCTGCATACAGATGATATTAGCTCCCCAATTTTGTAGGCCAATTGCAACTGATTGTCTTTTTTTCAGATCGTTCAAACCACAAATATTCAGGGATAGTATTTTTATCCCAGCCATGCTATTAATTGGAAAAAGCCATAATTTTTATCCCAGGATTTCTGTTTTCCCGTGAACCCTATATATATTTCTCTATAAGATTTGCAACCTTGTATGTCTAACCTGTCCTGCCTTCCCCCCTCCCCTTCCCCACCCCCCACCCACCACCAACTTTGAAGGTTACCTGGGCCTGTCTGGACCAGGGTTGTGACCTCCGCGCAAGCGGGCCCTGCGGGCTAGGCTAAATTGTTAATAAATGTAGTTTGCTTATCTACTACTAAAAGCTGGATGCTCTAATGATATCTCAGGTTTAATTTCCCTAGGCTGCTCAACCATTCAGCTTATATAAGCTCCACATTTCCTAGTGTGAGAAAGAGAAAAAAAAAAAAAAAAAAAAATAATAAAAAAAAACCCACAAGAAAATAGTTAGTTCAACTTGTCCGTTTTTTCAACAACCTTTCATTAATATGATTAGAGTTAAGATTGTTTCCCTGGATTTCGAAAGTCGGACTCAGAAATTTCATGTAGATAGTTCTCCGCCTGTATTTCGCTATTAAAGCTTCTTGTCGTGCCTTTGAATATTATTTTCAAGCGTGCCGGATTTTGCAACAATACTTTTGCTCCAATTTTTTCAAAAGGTCCAAATAGCTGACGCATTTTCCATCTTCGCTCCACGGTGGCGTGAGCGAAGTCCGGTCTGACAAAGATTTTGAACCCCTTGTAGTCTCTTTGGGCGGTGGGTCTTGCTAGATCATAAATTTTTTCCCGTAGAAGGAAATTACCAAAGCAGACCAGTATTGCCCTGGGAAATTGGTTTTGCTTGTTGGAGTGTTTTGATATCATTAAGGGAAAGCGATGTGCCCGCAATACTTCCCTTTCCATATCCCATGCTTCCAGCTCCGGAAATGACTTTTTAAGAATATCGATAATTGCCCCTCTTGCATCGCTTCCCTCAAAATTCTCCGGAACTCCAAGAAACCTTAAATTGTTCCTTCTGGATCTGTTGTCCTGGTCTTCCATTTTAAGCAAGAGATCCCTTATTGCTCCATCTTGCTCTTTTCCTTTTTTCTGGAGCATCGCAACATCGGTTTCAAGGTTCTCAGTACGAGTTTCCACCATGACCATTCTCTCAGAAATCTCAGAGCAAATGCTTCCCACTTTTTTCACTGAGATTTGTAATTTTTCTATAGCCAAGCGATTCTTTTGGCTATCTTTCTTTACATCTGCGTGAAAGTTTTTAATTGAGCTAAGCACCTGGCTCAGTGAAGGCTCTGTTGTTTTTTGGTATCTGTCTTTGCTCTCTTGTGAGTTTGAAGTTTGAAATGGTGTTTCTCTGGGTGATTTATGCCTTGGGCTCCTTCGGGGAAAGTTAGGTCTGCTTAAGGAATAGTCCGTATAATTATCAGGATCAGTTGTTTCCTCATTCAGCAAATTTTGTTCTCTTTTATATTTTGACCTTCTTTTCCCCCCACTCCTTTTTCCCCCCCCCTTGGCTTTAAGTTCACTAAGTGGTCTGGAATCGTTGGAATCGGAGATCTCTAGTGGTACTGTGCCCATTTGTGCACTTGGACTAGATTCTCTAGAGTTACTCATTTTGTTAAAGCCACTTGAATCGCTAGAGTTGCTTGAGATAGACATCCCTGTCTCATATAGATCAGATTCAGAATCTTCATCAGAAAGAGAGTGGTTTGCTGAGTGCGATTCTTTACCAGTTGACATTGCGACATACTTTGGAGAAGGGTTTAAATTCCCCCCTTCCTCCGGTGTATTTTTTTTTTTATCATATTGTTCAGTTTGTACTTTCTGGTTGGGTAGCACTACGTCTATTTCTATGGATGCCTTTGCCTCTTTACTGCTCTTTTTTGATTCAGCATTTGGATCAGCATACCAAGTACCTCCATAGGAACCTGAAATTTGACTTTTCTCTAGGTTGGTTGCGGGCATGCCTTGAGCGTCTTTACTATTTCCACTCCCCTCTTTAGAGGTCTTATTCCCGATTTCAATCGATATTTTCCCACTTGCTATTATATCATTCTGGCAATCCTTATGTAGAGGGCTAAATATATTCGAAATTCTTGGTTGGGATGATGCGGGTATGCCAGTATTCTTTGCTGATGCTTTTAAGTTTTTAATAGTCTGTAATCTCTGTGCTTTTTTAGCCATTAGTTCAAATTTGGCATTTTCTTCTGTCTCACCTCCAAACTCCTCCCTATGTTTGGTTGCTTTGTCTCTTTCGTTTCCCTTCTCCTTCTCTCTCTCCCTCTCCTTCTCCTTCTCTTTCTCTTTCTCCTTTCGCTTATTTTTCTCTCTTTCCTTTTCAAGTTTTTTTCAATACTTTTATCTTTAATTCCCCCCCCCTTTTTTCTTTTTCTTTCTCTTTTTCCTGAAGCTCAACTCGTGCCGGATCTTTCACCATATCTTTCTCCTTTGCTCTTGCTCCTCTAGTTTCCAGGCCTTTAAGCCTGTTAGATATGTATTGAACAGGTGTCTTCTCATTTTCTACGTTCTCGAGATACGGTAGGGTCGGTATCAGTGTCTTTTCCTGCGAGGTACCGTCTATTTCGCCCCCCTTTTCATTGTCTGCTGCACCTGCTGCACCTGCACCAGTACCAGCACCTGCACCTGTTGGAGTTTCCTGCCATTTCTGTTCCTTCTGTAAGGTAGCCTCTTCCCATTCGTCCTCTCTAGTATCCCTTTCCATGTCTGTACCTTGAGGGGGCACAATACAAATCAGATAATTTGCTGGCGTTTGCAAGAACCGCTGAGTAATACGTTGAGACTTGCTCTCATACCTATAATCAGACCTTTTCACAACAGCTTTTCGTCTCCCTTGGGCCTTCGTGGTTATGCCCTTCCTTAAGTGGTTAAATTTCCTTGCACAAGTAGTTAATTTGCCCCTTTTGAGGCCAAAAATGAGAGGGTAAGGATAGCGTTTAGCTAACTTAGCTGCTTGAAGGTTTGTCCGATGTTTTGACGGTATATCAAATATACATATACCTGGAGAAATAACAATCCCGGATCCGGCTAATGCAAATAGAGCAGACAAGGCAGGCAAAGCAGGTAAAGCAGGAGAATCAGGTAGACCAGCCCCAGTTATTTTTAAAATTCCACTTCCAAAGAGTAGATCGCAAGAAAGCCCCTTTATCCCTGGTTTAAATCTATATCTTAACACCATTCGCTCTTCCAACTCCAGTTTCAATTCTCTCCCTCTTCCTCTAAGCGGCGCTCCCCTGGCAACAAGACACGTGGTACACTCGTGAAATTAAAGCCTCGTATTCCCGTGTCTGCAGATGACGTCTGGGAGCCAGAGTGATCAGTCGAGGGAGCAGGGCGCCGAGCATGTAGGAGTGCAAGAGGTGAACAGCAGCACAAGAGGAACGCTCGCAGCTTTCGTGAGTAGTTTAAGACTTAAAAAATCTGCTGCTAAATACTCTACAAGATCAGTCCAAAAAAAAAAAGGCAGCCTGTCACCCAAGAAGACAGCGGGTAACGAATAGCGCGCCGCGCCGCACTGAAGTCTGCAAGTTTTAAGAGTGTCTTTTGCCAGTATTTCGAAAAGCTTTTTTTTTTTTAAACAATTAGCAATTTCAGAAAAATGCGGTATTCAACAACATTTTCAATATCAATATTAATGTATGGCATGAAGAAAACTTGCGGCTTATTCACCAAAATCCATCTAGTTGAGTTTCTTTTCATCACTCGACACTCATCAGTATGCCTGTGTTTAAAGTGGGTTTCAGGGGGAGCAGGACTTATTTCTGTGGTGTTCTACATGAAAGCAGCTGCTGCTTGGAGGGCCGAGGCCTCGTCCTCCTGGGGGCGGGCGGATCATTTCAGGTCTCTGTCCCTATGTCTTGAGCAGCTGGTATTGCATCTTCTATTGTTCTGGGCTGTCATGGAGGAGTCATACCTACCCTGCTCCGGATCGCTGTGCTGGGTGTCCATGTTCTGTGGTTCCATTTGATCCAGTAACAGGCGCAGATCTTCTGGGTCGTAAAAGTCCTTGGAATCTCCGACCTAGGGGATTCGGAATCAGGCAATTTAAAAAAGGCTGTATTTGATGTTCCTTTGCTGAAGCTGGGCCTCATCGAGAGGAATGTCTTGCGGAGGTTGTTGGTTTCCCTAGAGAAGTCCAACCCCATGCGTATGATGTGTCCGTCATAAGTGAATGTGCCTTGGGTGCACGCAGCGGTCAGTAGCAGCCGTGCCTGCTTGTGCTGGAGGAAACAATCAATGAGAGGATGTGGGTGTGTAGCAGAGTCCTTGCGGTGGGCCAATGCGATGTGCACGTTGCAGTTCCAGTGGTGGGTCATAGGGAATATTGACCAGTTTTGGAAGGGTGTCCTTGAGGAATGCCCTTACATCCGAGCCCTCACTTTACTCCGGGAATCCGAAGAAGTGGACGTTGTCACTCCTGTTATGGTATTCCATTTCCACCAGCTTGCTGCGGAGGAATAGAAGTTCCTGATCCCTGCTGTGGACAGATTTGAGACAGCCCTCCACGGCCATCAGCCTTTGATCCAGACTCTCCACTTGAGTGTGGAACCATGCGATGTCCGCTCTTATCGACTTGGCTTCCACCGCCAGAGAGGAGATATTCTTGTCCATCTCCTCAAGATGCTGGCTAACGGCTGAGATTTCCAAAGCGGTCCATAGTATCCCCCTGCATAGCGAGTGGGGTGGTCTGAGGCGGGTCACCTGCGGGAGGGATGGAGTCCTTTGTCGACATGTTGCGTGGCTGTTTGAGTGCTTCTGTAAAAAAGAGTTGCCTGGAGGGCTTGTTGCCTTGTTTGTTGGTGGACATTCACTTTCGATCTCCAGTCAGGGCTCCTATGGCGGAGGAGGCGCCAAGGTCCAGCGCGTAAGTATAGCTCCAGGCCAGGGGAGCTCCAGGGAAAGGGCCGCAGCTGGTATGTGCCGTAGGTGGGTCCAACGTAGGTGGCATAATGTTTGAGCATGGTCCGCTCTCCCTAGCTGATGGCCCAGGTGTAGGCAGTATGTAGCATACTGCCAGATGCTAGTATGCAGATATGGTCAGTGGGGGGTCCAAAGCAGAGGGGGGAGGTATCCTGGGTGTCTCGGTATCCCCCGTTTGGGGCGGGGGCTTTGGGCAGAGGTCGGTTTATTCGTGAAGGGGGTGCCTTTCGTGCCAGACTCTGGGTGTCTCCTTCCCCGGGAGGTGGTTGGTTGGTGTTCAGTGGTCCTCCTCCTCTTCTGGTTGGTTGAGCCTTCCACGTTGTTCTTCCTCTGCCAGCTCAGGGATGCCCACAAGTCTGCTTCTTTGGTGCCATGGGCTCCAGCCTGCCTCGGTCGATCGGGTTGGGGGTCCAACTGGTCCTCTGGGGTGTTGCCGGTTGCCAACGGGTGCAGGCCTTACCGTGAGGTCCAGGTTCTGCTGCCCAGTTGTGGTGGGGCCCCAGGGCATTCCGCCTCAGAGGGGGAGGGGTGACTTGTGTCATGCTACGAGGATATCAGTGTGGAAGTGACCCCTGAGCCCCATACCAGCTCTCATGTCCAGCACTTCCCAGCCATGGGCACACTCCTGCTGTGTTGCCACCCACTTGTTGTCACTCCTGTTGCGGTGCGAGGTCACTGGTGTATCAGATGTCTCCTTGGGGGGGTGGTCCTCTGGGTGAGGGCCGCGTGCCTGTCTATTAAGCCCTGGTGCTGTTGCCCGACTGATGTTTTAAGGCAGGGGGTGGTTCTCATGCTCCCCCCGCATTGGTAGGCTCTTGTGGGGGGTTGGACACCTGCTGGCGCGATAGGCGCGTCATGAGGACTGCTGCTATCACAGGTAATGTGTCTGCAATAAATTACCTCCCAGAAAAATAAACTACCATACTTTGTAGATTCGGGGTCTAGGTCAATATCCCTACTCAGGTTCTAACATTGAACTCTTCCTACTTTGGTACAGTTTTAAATGATTTATACAGATCCCTGTTTCTAAATTATTGGTTACCACTCAACTTAATTAATAAACATTCTTACACTAGGTCTTCTGTTGATTTGTTATTATTGAGAAAAAAATATATATCATCATTTCATATGATCACAGAGACAAATACGAACATACATATATACATACACTTCACTGTTACGACATTTGACTGAGACATGTGAACAGTTACCAAATTTTACTGAAACACAAATTCAAAATATAAAGTTCAGTTCACTGTGACAATGTGCGCAAACTCAAGACAAATGGTCAATTCCAACAGTAACTAACATTGACTAACATTGTGTATCGGTAATAGCAACAAGACAGTGAGGAATAAACAGAGGTGCTTGTCCTTTTCCCCAGATATATACGATGCAACAACAGAGACAAAACCTCAGGCAGGTACTGGTCAGGACATAGCCCTTGAGAGTCAACAACACATTCTTGTTGTTTGAAAACCCCTCACCCACCTACCTAGTAGGTGGCATGCTTCATCATCGGGGCCCAGCTGGATCACCGAATGCGATCCAGCTGTGCTACAACGCCTGTTTACAGCGAAGCGGGATTTTGTGTATAAGTGGACAGTGCTATGTGAAGTGAGGTATATGTTAAAAATGCCTATATGAAATACCCTTGTAAAGGTTTTAATGGAAGGGTCCTATGGCATGGGTAAAAACAACGATCGGATATATATGAGGTGGTGATACCCCTCTATATCACAATAAAAAGTGTGTACAGGTCTACTAGTTTCAGCCTTCTACGCTAATCGTAAGGCTTTCTTCAGGACCGAAAAGTGTGCGGTGGCCAAAAAAAGGGGTGGCCCCAGCTGTGTGTCGTTAGTATCAACGCGCACCCTAAAGCGCGTTGTGTATGTAGTGGGTTGGTATACTTACAGATCCCATTCGTACAGTACGTTGTCTTTACAAAATATATAGCTACATGCATCCTGACTCAAAAAATGGATTATTGAGGGACCGTTTGTCTCCTCTAGTAAAGCCCATCAAACCTAGGACGAGTAACAGGAACCGTGTGTATCGACATGACTAATGTGAAAACACTTTCCATACTCAGTGCGACATGTCATAAAGCATAACAAATGGGGGGGATTTATATTAACAAGTGTTGTTCTTGATCTTTATTTCAGAGTTTTACAAATTGTAAGGTTGCCTTTGTGAGATGATGTGTGTCCTATTCATATTTAGTACTGGGACCGGGTAACATTTTGTCCTCTCGCGTTTTCATGTACTTATATTATTTTAAGGTCCTGGTTAGGTCAGAGTTTTTATTAGTTAATTTGAAGTGGCACCCTTCCTTGCGCTTTCTACTGGGTGCCTTGTGTGCACTTGTAGAATGTTCAATTGGACTCTCGACCTTTAAATATAATCCGATTGGAGTTTACTAACATCTTGACCCAATACAAACAGGCCATCCTGGTAGCAAAGACAACTTATTTCTCCTCAAAAGTCCTCGCTGCGGAGAACCAATCGAGGGAAATTTTCTCGATTGTGCACAACCTGGCATTCTCTGACAGAACCACCTTGAAGCCCACCCCATCTCTGGAATTATGTCACTCACTTAATAATTTTTTTATCCAAAAAATTGCCACCATTAAAGCCAATATCCCTCCTCCTTCTTCTACTTTTGTGGACCCTCATTGCCCCCCTACGAAGGGACAACTGGTGGTCCTTCCTCTTTTGACCAAGAAATCCCTAATTTCAATAATTCCGTTAGTTAAATCTGGTTCCCCTCTTGACTCTTGTCCTTCCCATATTCTCCGTCACATTTTTTCCTCTTGCCCTGACCCTCCCCTTCACCTTCTCAACAGCTCTCTCTCTCAGGGCATTGTACCCGCCCCGTTGAAAACAGCAATTATTGTCCCTATCCTGAAGAAACCAGGCGCGGATCCCTCGGCCCCCACTAACTACCGTCCCATTTCCCTCTTGCCATTTCTGGCAAAGGTACTCGAGCGCCATGTCACCTGCACTCTGAGTTCTTTTGTGGAGAAGCATGGGGTTTTAGCCCCCCGTCAGGCCGGTTTCCGCCCCGCACACTCTACGGAGTCCGTAGTAATGTCGGTCCTTGACAACCACAGGGAGGGAATGGACACCAACCAAACCCAGGCCTTGGTCCTCCTCGATCTCTCAGCCGCCTTTGACACGGTTGATCATACCATCTTACTTTCCCGTGTCGGGGCGGCGGGGATCGGGGGTTCCGCCCTGGTGTGGTTGTCCTCCTTCCTGAGGGACCGCACCCAGGCAGTTCGCCTGGGCGATTTTACTGCGGACTTCCGGAAAGTTCAGTGCGGGGTCCCCCAAGGCTCCTCCCTCTCACCCCTGTTGTTTAACCTTTACATCGCCCCCCTCATTTTTTCTTTGCTGCAGATGGAGGTCTCCGTGTACAACTACGCGGATGACCTCCAACTTGTCTTTAACCTGTCTTCTTCCCCTTCTTCTGTCTCTAACTTTCAATCCATCATGATCTTTATCCGAGACTGGATGAGCCACAACCATCTGAAACTCAACCCAGACAAGACTGAGCTGGTGTTGACGGGTGGCTCATCCAGTCCCTGGTCTCCTCTGTTCTGGCCCCATTCCCTAGGTTCCCCTCCTGTCCCTTCTACTTCAGTAAAAACATTAGGCATTAAACTCAATTCTCAGCTCACCCTTCACTCCCAGGTCAGTTCTGTGGTGTCCTCATCCTTTCTCTCACTGCGCACTATACGCAAGGTGTCCCGTTTTTTTTCTTTTGATGCTATGAAACTGATTACTTTGGCAATGGTCATATCCCGCCTGGATTATGGCAACGCCCTATATGCCAGTATACCTGCATATAGTCTAAGGCTATTACAGCAGATCCAGAACCAGGCGGCGCGCCTGGTGTTTAAATTGCCAAGGTTCCATCATGTCACTCCCCTTCTCAAATCTCTGCATTGGCTCCCAGTTCGGGAACGTGTCCAGTTCAAGCTCGCCTCCCTTACCTTTCAGGCTCGACTGGGCACGGCACCGGCTTTTATCTCATCTGTGATTATATCCTATGTCCCTACCAGGGTACTACGCTCATCTACTAAATCCCTTCTTACAGTCCCACGGTTCAGGAGGAAGAAATGGGGAGGATCCAAATTTGCGACCCTTGCTCCTCTCCTTTGGAACTCCCTACCGCCAGAACTCAGAGCCTCCACCCTCTATCCGCAATTCAGGAAACAGCTGAAAGCCCATCTGTTCACTAAAGTTTTTAATTAATCTTTTGTCGTTTAGTTCTTTTAGCCTAGTTTTCACTACTCCTACCCTGTTATTTGCCAGTTATAGCGCCATGAAACCGCTGGTGACCGTGCGCTCAATAAATAATTTTAAACTCAAACTCAATACGCCGACACGTTCTGACCTTCAGGTGTGGACCTTAGCCGTGTTTTGGTGGATGGTCTTCTTCAGGGCCAATGATCTTTGTGTGAACATGTGTTTTCTTGGAGGCGTTGACCTAACAGCTGGGGTCTAAGCTAGACCCAGCAATGAAGAAGGTCTTCCATGTTCTACTTGAAGGGCATGCGCCTCTTGTCTTTTTCTTGGAATCTCTCAATATCACAGATAGCACAAGCGACGGCGCAGCGATCCAATGTAGCCACCGGGCTGGTGTCTCAGAATTGGGGGTTGTCGCGCACAGTCCTCTCTTGTCACCTTCGGGCTCTTGCTTGGGGATCCCCGCCAGCTAGTGCGGTAACACGTCGTGGGGCTGCCAGTGCCTCACGCCGTAGCGTGGTGTCCCGCTGAAACCTCTCTGCTGATGCTTCTGGGCTGAGTGGGTGTGCTCTGCCCCCCTGCCGATGCAGGGCATTCGCCGGAAAGTCTATTGCCTGATGGAGCAGTTAGCGCTTCGTAGGGCTGCCTGTGCCCACATCAGTGTTCTGGTGTCCTGGTGCGGCCTCCCGGCTGAAGTTACAGGGTGGGAATGCATCCAGGCTCCTTCCGTCTCCACTGACTTATTATGGAGGGTTTTGGCCACAGGTAGTGCAGTTAGTGCGTCGTCGGCCTGCAGGTGGAGGGCGCAGCAGATCTGTACTGGGGAACCAGGGATGGGGCTTTTGGCGTGTCCCTAGCCCCGGCGTCCTCATCCGCACTCCTGGCCCTCTCTTCCCTCCTTCCATTTCCGGCGGCATCCACTCTTGGGTTGCTGGGAGCGGGAAGGTCAGGCGGCTTGGAGGACATGCCCGAAACATCCCCAATCGCACTAGGAAGGCCGCTACTCCCGACCGGAGCCCGTCTTAGAGTGCAGCTCATGGATCAGGCGGCCAGCTCTACTCGTGGCCAGACCACACCCTGCCGCGCCTAATTATAAATGTATTAGGCTATAATGCACTAGTAATTAGGCAGACATAATTTCCATCACAGAGTCTAAATCGGGCCCTAATCAGAAGGTAAAATCTTTGACCAGAACACATTTGTTGGCTGTTTCAGATCCATGCTCCATGGCTGTCAGCCTCAAATTCCTTCCCTCTCCACCCTAACATGTCATTATTCTCTTACATTTCTGGCACCTATTGCACTACTGGTGGGCATCTATCTTAAAAAATGTTTTAGCCATTTTCAAGAGGGCTGTCTGTATGTGTGAAGCATGCATGCCAGGCACCTAGAAACTGGTTTGTATTATTTCAACACATTCAAAGATGGCAGCTCCAGAAGAGTGTGCATTCACCAGGGCCACCTTTGAATGGGATTGATAAAATATTACAAACGCATTAAAAGATAACCACCATGGATGGATGTGAATTTGTGGCAGGTACCTGACTGAAGAAGCATTGGAAAAATCAATTGGTTTCACTGTCAACAACTATTGACTTTGCAATGCTAGTTTTTGCAAGTAACAGCAATAGCCGTACATTGATTTATTTACTGTTGGTATTTATTTGAGTGAGCTCTGAGGCTGCATCCCATACCGCATCCCTGAGTAAGTCTTGGACTGCTCTTCTTCATTGCACTGAGGGTCAAGTGCTAAACAGGTGTGCCTAACTCTTCCGTAGCCACATGAAACTAGTTAAAATCTGAGTCCATGTACTCCTGATAGACCTGGGACTCCAGAAAAATTCACACAGTGTTCACTATTTGCTTACCATCTAACATGGTTGCAGGTTTCTACCTGGCTACTTGTGGTGCAATCATGACCGTAAACCAGTCTCACCTCTGCACACAACAACTCTAAAGACCACAAGTCCGCTATACCAACTGATCTGCAAAGGGTCGACCAAAAGGTTACCTCTTACTTTAAACGGGCTTATGTTACATACAACTAGGTCCACCCTAACACTCCATTGCACTTAGCACATAAGCTTAAGTTATCTGGAGGTGCACACTCTTCCAGAACTGAAATGGCGCATGCATGGAGGTCCCTTGAGTTAAGAAACTGCCAGCCCTGAGGCTGACATCCTTTGGAGTGTCCTCTAAACTCTATAACTCACTGTTTTTTTCCAAAAGAAGTGCACCTATTCTAAGAATCTTCAAATTCAATCCAAAAACCTCTTTACTCAGAACTGGTCACTCTAGATATAAATCTACCTGCCCTAATCTCACTTCTAAGGTCTACCAACAACTAAGACCTGCCTGAGTTCCATTATGGCTTCCTACTCTCATTGTTGGCTACTGCCTTTCCAGACCTCAAACCCTTTTTTAAAATCTAGATTACTTCTTTTCAAACTAAGCCCAGAACACACCCTCGCATTATGATCTATCTCCCAAAAAGCCCACTCTCTCCTCTCTTGCAACAACAACAGTTGATGGACAGAATGCAGAACAATGTCATACATTCACCCCTTAAATCAAGCTATCCTGACTAAAGAGGGGTGAAACCCCCAAACCGGTCCTAGGATGCTTGTTTCCGGTCCAGGGAGGACCTGGCTTGGCAGTTCGGGCTGGACTGATCCCATGAGGCACAGGGTCAAGACTGATGGGCCAGGTCTAAACTGGGGTGGCATGGTGAGCAAACGAATGATGGATTTAACCCAGATCTCTTGACTGGGGGTGACTGTTTTGATTTGTTCTGCGTTCCGTCCATCAATTGTGTGTCTTTTGCTTTCTCGCCCTAAGTGCGCCAGGTATGCCCAGATGTGGGTCCAGGGCTCACTGTGCCACGGGAATCAAGCTATCCTGGCTGAAGAGAGGTGAAACCCTGAAACTGGTCCTAGGATGCTTGTTTTCGGACCAGGGAGAACCTGGCTTGGCAGTTCGGGCTGGACTGTTCCCATGAGGCACAGGGTCCAGACTGATTTGCATATGGCCAGGTCTAAACTGGGGTGGCATGGTGAGCAAAAGAATGATGGATTTAACCCAGATCTCTTGACTGGGGGTGAATGTTTGGATTTGTTCTGCATTCCGTCAATCAATTGTGTGTCTTTTGCTTTCTCTCTTCTCTTGCCAGTATTGATCTATCAAAGCATCTTTTCTTGATATATTGTATATCATCATGTTTATTTTACCGGTTCTGTGAAGAAATCAATCAATCAGGGGAATTGTAAGTGTGCTACTCACCCATGAGGGTCTCAAGGCGCTGAAGGGGGCGGGGATAAGCAGCTCCGTTCAGTTGAAGAGCCAGGTCTTGAGTGTCTTTCTGAAGATGTTCAGGGAGGGGTCACGTCTGATGTCGGTCGACAGCTCATTCCAGGTCTAGGCTGCGATGTAGAAGGCTCTTCCACCTGTTCTGGCTCTGCTGATGCGCAGGGTTTCCGCAAGGAAGAGGTTGGCAGATCGGAGGTTTCTCTTGGGTACGTGGAAGGAGATACTCTTGTTGAGGTATTGGGGCTGGCGAGTGGAGGCATTTGTTGGCATAGGTGAGTATCTTGAAAGTAACTCTCTTCTCAACAGGGAGCCAGTGGAGGTTACGCAGGTGTTGGGTGGTGTGCTCGTGTCAAGGGATGCCGAGGACACGTCTGGCTGCGGTGTTCTGTATGGTCTGAAGTTTGCAGAGCAGAGACTTGTTGATCCCAGCGTAGAGGGTGTTTCTGTGGTCCAGTCTGCTGGTTATGAGTGCGTGGGTTACGGTCTTCCTTGATTCGGGGGGATCCATTAGAAGGTCTTTCAGAGGATGCAGAGAGTGTTGAAGCAGCTGGAGGCGACCGCGTTGACCTGTCGGGTCATGGAGAGGGAGGAAACGAGTATGATGCAGAGGTTTCTGGTGTGGTCCGTGGGAGTGGAAGGGCTGTCAAGGGCGGTGGCCCACCAGGTGTTGTCCCATGCTTCAGGGAGAGTGTCTGAGGATGAGGACCTCTGTCTTCTCCTTGTTGAGCTTTAGGCAGCTGCTGCTCATCCAGGATGTGACGACCTTCATTCCTTCCTGGAAGTTGAGTCTGGTGGTGATGTGGTCCTTGGTGAGGGAAAGGATGAGCTGGGTGTCATTGGCGTAGGATGCTATGCTCAGTACTTGCTGTCTGACAATGGCGGCGAGGGGGCTTGTAGATGTTGAACAGCGTGGGGCTGAGCAACGATCCTTGGGGTACTCCGCAGTTGATTTGCGTGGGTTCGGAGAAGAAGGGTGTCAGTCTGATTCTCTGGTATCTGCCGGTAAGAAAGGAGCGGATCCATTCAAGGGTGATTTCCTGTATGCAGGTGTTGTGGAGTCTGGCGGTGAGTGTGCGGTGGGAGACGGTGTTGAACGCGGCAGAGAGGTCAAGTAGAATCAGGGCCACGGTGTGTCCTTAGTCAAGGAGGGTGCAGATGTCGTCTGTGGCGGCGAGTAGAGTGGTCTCAGTGCTAAGGTTGCTGCGGAATCTGGATTGGGAGGGGTCAAGGATGGAGTTTTCTTCAATGAATTTTGTTAGCTGGGCATTCACAGTCTTCTCTGTGACTTTGGCTGTGAAGGGGAGGAGGGAGATGGGCCAGTAGTACTTGAGGTCCGTGGAATCTGCTGAGGGCTTCTTGAGCAGGGGTCTGCATTGTGCACATTTCCTGTCATCAGGAAATATACCGGTCTTGAAGGTGGCATTGATGGTGCGTCGTAGTTCTGAAGCGATGGCAGTGGCGGCTCTGTGGAAGATGTGCAGCGGGCAGGGGTCAATGGGGGCTCCTGAGTGGATGTCTTTCATGGTTAAAGTGGTGTCTTTGGTGGTGACTGAGGTCTAGGAGGAGATGGTGGGCTGGCTGGCCTTGCTGGTGAAGGAAGTGGTTTCAGAGTCAGGTGTCTGGTTATTGAAGTGGTCGTTGAGGCCCTTGAGTTTCAGATGGAAGTAGGATCCGAGCTTGTTGCAGAGGTGCTGGGAGGGGGTGATGTCCGTGGTTTCTCCCAGGGGGATTTTGGTGAATTTCTGGATGATGTTGAAGAGTTATCTGTTTATTGATTAATTTAATTAATTGTTTTGTGCAGAACTCTGACATGATCAAGGAGCTATAGAAAATGACATAAATAAAAATAGCTGAAACTGTGTAAACGTTTCCTTTCATCTCTAGATAAAAACCTACACAGATGTTGCTATACATTGACCTTAACTGGTTAAATTATAGGACCCATCATTTCTCATTACAAAAACACCCTGGGGATACAGCAATATATTGGCACCTTAATAATTCCCTAGAGTAAACAAATTATATTGAGGTGAGTACAGTAAATGCTGAGCAAGTATAACTCCTACAGGAGTAGAACATAGCACTGTTGGTTAGTGAGGGCAGGGGATATGTTAAGGTGTGCGCTATATAGGGCGGATACCCTTTCTATGGCATGTATATTGTCCACTGAGCTAGCTGCTCTTGAATGTTCCATCCTCTGCAGGGTGTGCACATCTGTATAGTTATCAAATTCAGATTAAGAGGATTATACAGCGGAAAAAAAGGAAATAGCAGACTGTGGAGATTAACATAGGCATTTTAAATGGGTTCTGTGAGCCAATCTAAGTTGTCAGCCCCATGCCTATGATGTTGGCCACTGTTACTGATTGTTACTAGACTCCAGAGAGTGGTTGCATGAGTCCTTCATTATCTACTAGATTTCAAGTCACAAAATTGTCAACCCTGTTAGGTTGGATGGAATGTTTGTGTAGCGAGAAGGAATTGGTAGAGTGTTTCACTAAGGTATTTACAACAGTGTCCACAGAGAAGAAATTTGATGTTGAGGCACATGTGAAGTGGATGCTCTCATTAAATCCATCACAGGACAGATCGTTTGCATCTTTCACAGTTTGGACATCTTTCATTTCCTGGTCAGCAGAGTCTTCAACTTGAGTATTAGCCAAAATGGTATATAAAGCTCACCTTCCTCCTAACAGTTCCCCTGAGTGACAGTCTACAAAATCATGCTGTGGTCTACTTCTAAATCAATCTTTTGCTTTGGTCCTGACGAAGGCCATAGACCCGTAGGGGCTGTTCCAGGCCGAAACGTGTCGACCTGACCACTAGGTGATGTGAACCAGTGACTCATTCACTAAGCAACGCTTTGTTTTTAGACTTATCCCTATACTACTCTGTTCCCCCAATAAAGATTCATCTAAAGGATAGGGGATAATTTTAATCCACTCACCACAGTCAACATCCAGACAACCTCCCTCCTCGTAGAGGTTTTGATGTCACTTGTAGAACAGTGCACTCAAGTGACAAGACCCGATGATGACGCTATCCCCCGGACCACACTAAGCAGAGATTACATACACCATAGTCTGTGAATGTGTGGTTGAGGGTCTCCGAGACAAAAAGTTTAGACCCTGGTACTGAGACATATGCTGTTACATACCTTCCAAGTCACACGGTGCCACCGTCTGACACAAAATATCGGCTCCCATCACACGGTCATCCGGTAAGGAGCCGATATCACCTGGTGACAGGGAAAACAAGCTGGAAACCACTGCATATAGTGGTTTTTAGATTGTTTTTCTACATTTCGAATGTCCGACATCCATTAAGAGGTGTGAAAACACCCCAGGACATCAGCAATAGGCTCAGCAAGCTTTTTCGTTTAAGGGGGATCTTTGGGGGCAGGGTGGGGTTCAAAAGTGCCTCTTGGTAACTTCTCGGCACGAGGCCCGTACCCTCTGAGTCTCCGCGCCCTCGTCACATGGTAAAATGTTTGTTCAGGTTGACAGGTATGCTGTTGTAATGTGTACACATTAGTAGGCAGTAACATAGGATGTTAGCAATGTAACAGTGGGCTTTTGACGGGCGTTGCTGACTTTGGAACATGTCAGACCAAGTTCAAATTCCGATTTTGGCTCAACATCCTGTGGTTCGGGGCATATCTCTGCAAAAAATGTGGCCTGGTTTACTGTAAACCACCTAATGCCCTTGCCGGGTTTGCACTATAAAAAACAGCAAAAAAGTAGAGACATAACACTGCTTTTATGATAATAGGTGAATCAGAAGGAACTTTACTTTTCAACAGAGTGAAGTAGATCCATGTACCATTTTAAGGGGATCCTGGCTAGGTGTATTATCTGGATGCTATAAGTAAGCCTTTTGTAAGGACTGCACAGTTGATTGTGACTGCCCCTGATTTGGAAACCAATCTAAATAGTAATCAATAACATAAAAACAAAATGCTGTGATAAGACTCTTTTTTACCTTTCTCTACATGTAGTTTTTGTGTTGTTTACTGAAAGTAAATTGATAAAGTAAAGAAAAATACATTTAGAACAACATTATAGAAAGCAATTTCATAGGTTGCCTGTTTTGAGAAAACCTACAGTATTTATGGCAGAGTTTGGAGCAAGAACTTAGGACAAAATTCTAATTGTAGATTTCTCTTGTGTACATGAAACAAAAGAGGGGCCTTCAGGAATGTGCATCGCATAGATATATGGATCAAATATGATTTCTGGTCCCTGACTCAGACTGGTTGTTACTTTGGCATTGCCCAGTCAGATGCAACTTCTGTCTGTGTGTACTCTTGGCCCAAAGGCAGTGCTTTATTGGCTAATCGAGACACAAAGTGTCGAGACTTGTGATTGGCTGGCTCATTGCATTCGTGAGACTTATATGAAGCATGCAGTTCCTTTATATGTCAAGACCACAGCAGTGTATTGGGTGCATGGTTTATTTACTGCCTAAGGGCCTCATTTATGAGCACTTTTGAGCAGCCGGCACGTCACTTATTTGATGTTCCGGTGGAGCAATGTGTCACAGCATATTTAGAAGGCCATGTTAAGCCACTCTACGTGGTTTTTTATGACCATGTATACATGTGCCCATTTCACGCAGAACACTGCGTGAAAGGGGCATTTCATGGGTGCTGCTGTGGGTGTTCCCACGCAACACCCATGAAATCTGCAGCACTCACAAATTTACCAGAAATCGGAAACCTGGGAATGCGTTAGAATCTAACGCCACCCTGGGGTTGGCGTTAGGGAGGCACAACGAGGAGAAATGTATTCATTTCCACTCGTTTTTTAGGTCTCGGCCTAGCATACACTGCGCAGCAGTGTCGCGCAGCCGAGACTTTATGTTTCTTAGTACGGGGGCTTGAACTCGCCCCTCTTCTCCATTGGCTAGCTTCCTAAACGGAGGCCAGCCATTGGAGGAGAGGGGCAACACTCCGTTCAAGCCCCGTCTTTTTCGGATTTGGGGGGGTGTTTTTTGCAGTGTTTAACTCCATGACGTCATCCGTCACTCAACAGCAAAAACCACGCCCCCGAATGCGAAAATGGCGGCGCTTTTCTGACACCATTGCTGCCCTACCGCCGCTGGAAGAAGTCGAGAAGCTGCCGAGTCCTCCGTTGAGTGCTCGCTTTTCCTGCCTATCTTCCCTGATTGTGCCCGTGTTCTTGCCTCTGTCCCCTCATTGTGCGTCTGACCCTCGTTGTGCTTGCTTTCCGGCCCCCCATCGCTGTGCTTGCTCCCCTGCCCCCTCACTGTGCTTACGCTCCTGCCCCCCCTCGCTGTTTCTGCTTGCTCTCCTGCCCCCCCTCGCTGGTTGTGCTTGCTCTCCTGCCCCCCTCGTTGGTTGTGCTTGCTCTCTTGCCACCCCTCGTTGGTTGTGCTTGCTCTCCTGCCACCTCATGCTTGCTGTCCTGCCCCCTCGTTGCTTGTGATTGCTGTCCTGCCCCCTCGTTGCTTGTGCTTGCTCTCCTGCCCCCCTCGTTGCTTCTGCTTGCTCTCCTTCCCCCCTCGTTGATTGTGCTTGATCTCCTGCCCCCCTCGTTGGTTGTGCTTGCTCTCCTGCCCCCCCTTGTTGGTTGTGCTTGCTCTCCTGCCCCCCTCGTTGGTTGTGCTTGCTCTCCTGCCCCCCCTCGTTGGTTGTGCTTGCTCTCCTGCCCCCCCTCATTGGTTGTGCTTGCTCTCCTGCCACCTCGTGCTTGCTGTCCTGCCCCCTCCTTGCTTGTACTTGCTCTCCTGCCCCCCTGGTTGGTTGTGCTTGCTCTCCTGCCCCCCTCCCATTGGTTGTGCTTGCTCTCCTGCCCCCCCCCCTCGCTGGTTGTGCTGGCTCTCCTGCTTGCTCTCCTGCCCCCCCATGTTGGTTGTGCTTGCTCTCCTGCCCCGCCATGTTGGTTGTGCTTGCTCTCCTGCCCCACCCTCGTTGGTTGTGCTTGCTCTCCTTCCCCCCCTCGTTGGTTGTGCTTGTTCTCATGCCCCCACTCGTTGGTTGTGCTTACTCTCCTTCCCCACCTCGCTGGTTGTGCTTGCTCTCCTGCCCCCCCTCGTTGGTTGTGCTTGCTCTCCTGCCCCCCGTTGGTTGTGCTTGCTCTCCTGCCCCCCCTCGTTGGTTGTGCTTGCTCTCCTGCCCCCCCTCGTTAGTTGTGCTTGCTCTCCTGCCCCCCCTCGCTGGTTGTGCTTGCTCTCCTGCCCCCCCTCGTTGGTTGTGCTTGCTCTCCTGCCCCCGTTGGTTGTGCTTGCTCTCCTACCCCCCTTGTTGGTTGTGCTTGCTCTCCTGCCCCCCTTGTTGGTTGTGCTTGCTCTCCTGCCCCCCCTTGTTGCTTGTGCTTGCTGTCCTGCCCCCTCGTTGCTTGTGCTTGCTCTCCTGCCCCCTAGTTGGTTGTGCTTGCTGTCCTGCCCCCTCGTTCATTGTGCTTGCTCTCCTGCCCTGCTATTGGCATTGTAAATGACAATGCCATTTATTTATGTTTTAAAAACAAAAACATAAATAAAAATAATGTCATGAGCAATGACAATAGCTCTAACTTTAAGAATGCCGAGACCATTGCATTGTAAATGCTTGTTCCTTTTACTATGTGTGCTGCATTCTGAAACACACATAAAAAGAGGAAATTGCTTGAATTGATTAATTTTGTGCAGGAAGGTGTCCCTGTCTGCCCAAAATCAATCAGCCCCACAACGGAGGCACCCTTGCACCATGGTGAAAGGATGCCTGCATTGGCGCATGGCAGCCCATTGTGTGGCAGCGCAGGAAAAAGACAGGAATGCACCATATCTCATAGTCACACAATGTCACCGTCTGACACACAATATCGGATCCCATCACACGGTCACCCGGTAAGGAGCCGATATCACCTGGTGACAGGGAAACCATGCTGGACACCACTGCATATAGTGGTTTTCAGCTGGTTTTCCTACATTTCGAATGTCCGACATCCATTAAGAGGTGTGAAAACACCCCAGGACATCCGCAATAGGCTCAGCAAGCTTTTTTCTTTTAGGGGGGTCTTTGGGGGCAGGGTGGGGTTCAAAAGTGCCTCTTGGTAACTTCTCGGCACGAGGCCTGTCCCCTCTAAGACTCCGTGCCCTCGTCACATGGTAACATTTTTGTTCAGGTTGGCAGGTATGCTTTTGTAATGTGTACACATTAGTAGGCAGTAATGTAGGATGTTAGCAATGTAACAGTGGGCTATTGACTAGAGTTGCTGACTTTGGAGTATGTCAGACCAGGTTCATATTCCGATTTTGGCTCAACATCCTGTGATTCGCGGCATATCTCTGCAAAAAATGTGGCCTGGTTTACTGTAAACCACCTAATGCCCTTGCCTGGTTTGCACTATAAAAAACAGCAAAAAAGTAGAGACATAACTCTGCTTTTATGATAATAGGTGAATCAGAAGGAACTTTACTTTTCAACAGAGTAAAGTAGATCCATGTACCATTTTAAGGGGATCCTGGCTAGCTGTATTATTTGGATGCTATAAGTAAGCCTTTAGTAAGGACTGCACAGTTGATTGTGACTGCCCCTGATTTGTAAACCAATCTAAATAGTAATCAATAACATAAAAATAAGGGGCCATATGTATCAAGCAAATTCGCATTCGCAAAAGCCGAAATTCGCAGAATTTCGGCCTTTGCGAATGCTAATTTGCTAAATGGTATGTATGAAACATTTTTGCTGCAAAATAAGGTATCACAAAATTTGCCATTCCTTATTTTGCGATTGCACTTAAGGAATCGCACATTTTGCAATTCCTTAAATGTAATGTATCAAAGAAAAATAATTCAAAAATGCCCATAAGGATTCGCAAATTACCACCAACTTCTAGTTGGTGGTAAGTTGCGAATTCTTTTAAAAAAGCAATTTTTTTTAAATCCAAAGGTGCCATATGACGCCCATACATGCCCTTAGGGCATGTATGTGCACCATATGCCCCCACATGTCATTTTCAGGGGTGCAGCAGGGTGTTCTTGAGACACCCCTGCACCCTTGAAAATATTCACAGTTTGCGATTAGCAAATTGCTAATCGCAAATTTCCCCTTCATTCCTATGGGCCTCCTGGCCCATAGAAATGAATGGGAAATTTGCGATTAGCAATTTGCTAATCACAATTTAGGAATATTAAGGAATCGCTAAAAAAAAGCGATTTCCTACATACATACCATTTTGCGATTTCTAAATAGCGATTCCTTAAAAATCGCTATTTAGAATTCGCAAAACAAAACTATGATACATATGGCCCAGGATGCAGTGATGAGACTCTTTTTTACCTTTCTTCACATGTAGTTTTTGTGTTGTTTAACGAAAGTAAATTTATAAAATAAAGAAAAATACATTTAGAACTAAATTATAGAAAGCAATTTCATAAGTTGCCTGTTTTGAGAAAACCTACAGTATTTATGGCAGAGTTTGGAGCAAAAACTTAGGACAAAATTCTAATTGTAGATTTCTCTTGTGTACATGAAACAAAAGAGGGGCCTTCAGGAATGTGCATCGCATAGATATATGGATCAAATATGATTTCTGGTCCCCGACTCAGACTGGTTGTTACTTTGGAATTGCCCAGTCAGATGCAACTTCTGTCTGTGTGTACTCTTGGCCCAAAGGTAGTGCTTTATTGGCTAATCGAGACACAAAGGGGTCCTTTAGGATGACGGGCGGACATTGCCCGCCCGTCATCCCATCGTAAATCGGGACCGCCCGCCATAAGGGCGGGGGTCCCTGGGATGCCATTAGGATGTGCCCGCCACAGTGGCGGGCACATTCTGTTTTTTCAGCATTGTGGCGGGCGGTGCTCTCTGCACCGCCCGCCACAATGCTGAAAATGCATTTACACATTGTCATTTGCAAAGCGGCAGGCACCGACAATGTAGGGGGGTACTGTGCATCCCCCTCCTGTACTTCACTCTGGGGGCCCGCAGGGGGCCCCCAGAGTGAAGACCGCATGCCTTTCCGTGGCGGCAGCGCCGCCGCGGAAAGGCACTGTACACCACACATCATAATATGTCTGGCGGTGTCTATTAGACACCGCCACCATATTATTCCTTTTCCGCCCCGGCCGCAAGGCGACCGGGGCAGAAAAGTAGCGGGCGGTGTTTCCCTCCTTTGTGGTCCCCCCCGCCATTGTAATGTGGCGGGGGCGAAAGGGTGGCGGGCAGGCATTTATGTCGGGCGGATCGCCACCGCCACCATGGCGGTGGCGATCCGCCTGACATCGTAATGGACCCCAAAGTGTTGAGACTTGTGAATTGCTAGCTCATTTCATTTGTGAGGGACCAATATAATGTCTAGAGACTTATAAGCAGCATGCAGTTCATTTATATGTCAAGACCACAGCAGTGTATTGGGTGCATGGTTTATTTACTGCCTAAGGGCCTCATTTACAAGGCCATGTTAAGCCACTTTACGTGTTTTTTTATGACCATGTATGCCTCTTTCATGCAGAACACTGCGTGAAAGGGGCATTTCATGGGTGTTGCTGTGGGTGTTCCCACGCAACACCCATGAAATCTGCAGCACTCACAAATTTACCAGAAATCGGAAAATTGGGAATGCGTTAGAATCTAACGCCACCCTAGGGTTGGCGTTAGGGAGGCACAACGAGGAGAAAAGGATTCATTTCACTCGTTTTTTCCTTTTACTATGTGTGCTGCATTCTGAAGCACACATAAAGGGGAAATTGCTTGAATTGATTGATTTTGTGCAGGAAGGTGTCCCTGTCTGCCCAAAATCAATCAGCCCCACAATGCAGGCACCCTTGCACCATGGTGAAAGGATGCCTGCATTGGCGCATGGCAGCCCATTGTGTGCCAGTGCAGGGAAAAAGACAGAAATGCACCATATCTCATCAATACTGTGCATTCCTACCCTTTTGTTCGACAGAGGGCAGCGCAGCAAGATTTCTTGACGCACTGCCCTATGTCAAACCCTAATAAATGAGGCTCTAAGTTTCCAGACCTGTTGAGAAATATGCATTCAGTTGCGAAAAAAACTGATATCACGTTGCATAAAAGAGCCCCAGAACTGTTCATTTTACGAGAATAGGGCTCATAGACGATTATGTATGGATATACAGAACAAATGCAACCAAACCTCATTTGCAAAAATTAGGGCACTCAACTAAGAAAGTTTCTACATAGCATTCAGGCATTAAGATGGTCCTAAAAGTGTGCCTATGGAGAAAAGATTTGATTCAGTTCCACGTGAGATGTAACTACTACTCTGTATTATCTGCAAATATTTCCAACTACATGCTAAAACGAAATCAAACTGAATTCAGAATGACAGTAATCACGTCTTTGCTGAGGTTTTTGTTTACATAGCAAGACTCTCCTTGCATCTTTGAAACTCTCTGCATACTTATAATAAGACATGTATCCGTACCACTAGTCTCAATTGTATAGCTTCCAATGTCACCAAGAGGCATGTTTCAGATTTTTCATGAGAATATTGAGTGGTTCAAAGCTTAAACTTTCCTGTGAAATACAGATAGGATGGTAGGGTCTGTTAATCTATATTTGAGCTGCAGAGTTAACCCCAGATTGATACCTTGCTTTAACATGCAGGCCTCAGTGGAGCAAAACAGTTATTTAGTGCAGATTTCACCAGACGTACACTATGAATAGCCACTGACATCATATAAGACCTTCTGTAAGTAACTACCATTCCATGAGGAGTCCCCTCTGAGACAGGCTACCTATGCTTTGATACTAGGGTATCCAAGATGTCAGTCTTACACTCGCTATCCACACATGTGCACAAACGCATATACTCACATGTTCGTGTGTAACCAGCGCAGCAATGGCCTTATCCTAAAAGGCGGACACTGGCGGTGAGCACTGTCAGTCCAATTACTGTGAATTTACTGTAAGCGAGGCTTAGATGATGAGACTCTCTCACAGTAAATGTCCAATAAGTGTTTAGCCAATTGCAAAAAGTCCTGGAAGACTAAATGAGGGGAACCCATTTGATATAACTGCTTTTTAAAATACGGTCAATTGCCGTACAGTGGCCATACGAGGTCCTGTGCTGGTTAGAGTTAAACATGCATGCACACCTGTGCAGGCTGAGTGAGAAAGATAGTTGTCTGATTTAGCATGATATCTTCACAAAGGTAGCCCTGTGACAAATGTTAGTCAGAATACATTGGTTATGGATTGTGTAGGCCTTATAATTGAATTGAGAAAAAAAGACTAAAGTGAAAGTCTGCTATGTTTAATTATATTTACACTTTGGGCGAAAACTCTTTTGATATACAATAATAAAATGTAAATTAGGATTGACTTAATGTAGGTACAACACTTGATGTGTTTTTTCTATGTTTCTCTTGATCCCGAATGCATATAACATATATTTCCATTTTTGTGATTTTCTTGATTTGTTTGTGATATTTCACTAAGTCAACCCTAATGAGATTCAGGTTTTGAACTACCCTTCTAGGCCAAACTAATTACTCTACTGGCCAGCTGTAAGAGCAAAGCCTCTCTTAGGAAAATATAACTATCTGTGAAGATTAGCCTTCTCCTAGAAAGAGGAATGGGGTAAGGGAGGAGTATGCATAAGGTGATTAGCTGAAACTTTCTGATAAACATGAGCATGTTTTTCTCATAGGAACACAGGGAGATCAAGCAGAACTCTTTTAGTGTTCCCTTTATAGGGGGAAGAAAGCAGTTTTGTAGTCTCATTTTGGGGTAGAGCTATTCTAAGAGACCATCACTTGATTCTGCCATCTTGAAAGATCCCAGAATTCTGTGCAGATGCATTGGCGGGCCTGTGGGTCGCTGCCAGGAAATGTTAGCTGGGGAGAGGGGTGTTGTTGAATCTCTGAATTGGGTGCAAATATCCACTTTGTAGCTCTCTCCACCTCAACAATTAAACCCAGACACTTGGGCATAGACTTTGAGAAGAGTGAACCTACAGAAGAGGAAAAATGTACCAGCACTCCAACGAACCTCTGGCTTTAGAGGGAGGACTCTGGACTTGTACTTTTATTGGACTCGAATCTAGAGCCATTGGCATTGATAATCTCTCTTCCTCTCTGGGACAGTAGAGTTTAGACATGCTGCGGAACCTGGTGTAATGGGATCCCCTAGACTTCAGTAAGATGGTCCTGGTTGGTGATGCCAAGGGAAGAAGTATCACAGACTCTGGAAAGACACACATCTGCTCTGCAAGTGGCATAGAAGGCCATGTAGGAAGTGCACCATGCCCTGAGGACCATGGGATGCTTATGCCAGAAAACCATGAGTCAGGTGGCTACCAAAAGCTGGTGACAGAAAGGCAGGTCACCTAAAAGCTTTATTGGCCCTATGACCTGGCCGATGTAGGGTGGCCCACCTTAAATTGACCCACCCAGGGCACCCACCATGTCCTTGTTTTGGGTGGTGGAGGGAGCCCCACGGCCCCTGTGACCCCTAGCCGGCTTCCACTTCCAAAAATAGTGCTCCCTGTAAATAGGAGCAATATTCAGATCTGTTTCCTTGCATGTATCACTACAGGCATGGAAAAACATCTGCAATCCACTCCCAGCGGATGTGTGCATTTTTCATGCTCTCGCCCTCTGGGGAGAGTGGACCACGTGTTTGTTCCTTCTTGAAGGGAGCTTTCATATTGCTCCTGCCAAGCAAGAGAAAACACAAGTTTCCCTGCCCACTGCAGTGTGGGCAGGGAAACCACTATTTCTGGGAGGAGGGCACCCCGGGACATAGCAAGAGCAGGCCCTGGGTAATGGGGTTCCCAGGACCATTAATGGCTGCAGGAGGGGACAGTGCAGCCCTCTCCCCTTTCTCCTTCTCCTGGGCCACAGTGGATAGGCTCCCTGTGACCAAAATTGGCGTGCAGTGGCCTGTGCGGCTGTCCTCACCATTACCAACATGGCCTTGCCCTGGGGTAAGGGACCCAGGTGCTGAAATTGGCCCAGGTAGGGGAGCTGCGTACCATCCTCCGCATTTTCAGCAATGGTTTGGCCCTTGTGGCTCATCTTGTCCCGTGAGGGGTTCATATGCCTCCCTCCCATTTTCTTATGAGGACAGGGTCTTGGGGGATGGGATCCCCATGACAAAAATTGTCCTGGGGAGGGGGCCACACGCTCCCACTACCCTAAATCAATGTATTTCCCCCTCAGGACCTCACCCACATGGCGGTGTAAACAGAAACAAGCCCTTGTTTTTTTGTTTTTTTTAATGAAATCTGCAGATCTGTAAAATAAAAAAATTAAAAGAGTTTTGACCTGGACTCCACCACAAGGCCTAAGAGGTCAGGGTAGTCCTACACTGCCTCTAATGTGTTTTTGTGTGCATTTTTCCTAGTTAAAGCGGTGGCAGCCAATCAGATCTCATTTTGAGATCTGCATGATCCACAGATCCTCTGTGTACATGAATGTTTTTCTTTAATACATCCAAAACTACTGAATGGATTTACACCAAATTACAAAAACAGAACTTTCTGCCAAATATGGTGTAATTCTGTTCAACGGTTCGGTCTGTAGTCATGTCTAAAATCCCTATGGAAAATTGCATGAGGAAAACGTAATTTGCCCCCCCCTTTTTTTCTGCCCCCGCTTTCCAAGAATGAAGCTGAAGTGAGTGACACACTAGTTTTGAAAATTTCGTGACGATTCGTCAAATTGCGCCAAACAAAAAACACTTTTTCATACCGAAACTAGGTCCTAACTATAACAAACTAAGCTTACCCTTAACTTCTTTTACCTCTAGTCACCACTAAACACTAAAATTACCCATACCTCCCTTAAGCTCTACCCACCCCTACACCCTAAATTCACCCTTACCTCCCATTACCTCTACCCATCCGATAATGCTAAATTTACCTTTCCTCCCTTTACCCCTACCCTCCCCGTAACCTTAAAATTACCCATACATCCCTTTAACTCTACCCACCTCTAAACCTGAAAATTAGCCATATCTCTCTTTACCTCCACCCATCCCTAAATGCTAAAATTTCCCTTAACAATCTTTAATTTTACCACCTTATAAACCTAAAATTACCCCACCTACTATTACCACTAGCAAATACCTCTCTACTCATCCTTAAACCCTACATATACCCTTACATCC
Organism: Lissotriton helveticus; assembly: GCF_964261635.1. Lineage (NCBI taxonomy): Eukaryota > Metazoa > Chordata > Amphibia > Caudata > Salamandridae > Lissotriton > Lissotriton helveticus. The sequence continues at coordinate 1,218,112,330 of NC_136059.1, read as the reverse complement.
CTGTACCACTACCCACCCTTAAATCCTAATATTACCCTTAGCTCTCTTTTTCACTACCACCTTAATGCCCTAAATTAAACCTTGCCTCCCTTTACTTCTACCTGCACCTTTATCCCCTTTTTTTATAAATAACGGTAAAACTTATGTTATTTAAACAAAATACTTAAAATACTTAGCTGTGTGGCTAAGAATTGCATGGTAAAAGACGCGCAGTAAAGCTAAAAACCTGTACCTTGTTCTTACCTGCATGGTAAAAACTGTGTGGTAATGTTCATGCTTGGTAAAGTCATGGATGTAAAGGTTGTATACCTAGTGAGGTTGGACAGAGACTGGTATTTTGTGTTGAAAGTAAGAAGTAGGTGGAGATAGGTTGGTTAGGAGGAGCAAGAAAAAAAACGGTGCTGGTCAATTCAGCAGGGGATGCTCAGGTCTAGATAGGTCTTTAAAGTGCCTTTTGAATAGGTTGTCTCATATATAATGGTAGAGAGTTTCACAGACATTACCCCCATATCACATAGGGGACCAAATCACTATACGATATGGAGAACGCCTAGTTCTCTGCCCATGCTCTTGACAAGGGCGACTTTTCCAAGGCATGGGAGCACCACTGGCTCCATGCCTGGAGGGGGGAGAAGAAGAGTCAAACCATTTTATTTTTGATGCTCTTTTGTTACCTGGCAATCTGGTGAAGGTAAAATTTAGATTCCTAAATGAAAGATTCATTGTTTATTACCTTTTACTGCATCAGATAGTAAACTCTGGATAGGACGTGGCATAACAGCCAGAGCTGCCGACTGGGTAAACTGGTTTGAGTCTTGGCGACGGATCAAGATCCTGTGATTCTGGGCAAATCACTTAAACTCTCTGTGCCTGCAAAAAAATAAGTTTGTCCGCTTGAAATGTAACTAGTGCTCATGTAAAGTGCTCCAATACCTTTGGTCGGGGTTGTGCTATATAAAACTGCAAAAAAGAACAAGCATTAGAAATGCAATCGGGCTCGGATTTATTTGAGTTTGAGCTAATGGCATTGTAAATGCCAATGTATTGTTGCTATGTGTTATGGAGTGTGTTCATGTGGTGTGTACTGTACTGCTAGTGATCTCCTTGTGAATGTGCGAATATTGCACCACTTGCCTGTGATGTCCTTCTTATGCACCGCCACTCTGCACCGCCACTCTGCACTGCCACTCTGCACCGCCACTCTGCACCGCCACTCTGCACCGCCGCTCTTCCACTCTGCACTGCCACTCTGCACCGCCACTCTGCACCGCCACTCTGCACCGCCACTGTGCACCGACACCGCACCGCCACTCTGCACCACCACTCTGCACCACCACTCTGCACTCTGCACCGCCACTCTGCACTCTGAACTGCCACTCTGCACCGCCACTCTGCACTCTGAACTGCCACTCTGCACCGCCACTCTGCACTCTGCACCGCCACTCTGCACCGCCACTCTGCACTCTGCACCGCCACTCTGCACTCTGCACCGCCACTCTGCACCGCCACTCTGCACTCTGCACCGCCACTCTGCACCGCCACTCTGCACTGCCACTCTGCACCGCCGCACTGCACCGCCGCACTGCCACTCTGCACCGCCACTCTGCACCACCACTCTGCACCGCCACTCTGCACCGCCACTCTGCACCGCCACTCTGAACCACTGCACCGCCACTCTGCACCGCCACTCTGCACCACTGCACCGCCACTCTGCACCGCCACTCTGCACTCTGAACTGCCACTCTGCACCGCCACTCTGCACCGCCACTCTGCCACTCTGCACCGCCACTCTGCCACTCTGCACCGCCACTCTGCACCGCCACTCTGCACTCTGCACCGCCACTCTGCACCGCCACTCTGCACCGCCACTCTGCCACTCTGCACCGCCACTCTGCACCGCCACTCTGCACTCTGCACCGCCACTCTGCACCGCCACTCTGCACCGCCACTCTGCACCGCCACTCTGCACCGCCGCACTGCACCGCCGCACTGCCACTCTGCACCGCCACTCTGCACCGCCACTCTGCACCGCCACTCTGCACCGCCACTCTGAACCACTGCACCGCCACTCTGCACCGCCACTCTGCAACACTGCACCGCCACTCTGCAGCGCCACTCTGCACTCTGCACCGCCACTCTGCACCGCCACTCTGCACCGCCACTCTGCACCGCCACTCTGCACTGCCACTCTGCACCACTGCACCGCCACTCTGCACCGCCACTCTGCACCGCCACTCTGCACCGCCACTCTGCACCGCCACTCTGCACCACCACTCTGCACCACCACTCTGCACCACCACTCTGCACTCTGCACCGCCACTCTGCACCGCCACTCTGCACCGCCACCCTGCACCGCCACTCTGCACCGCCACTCTTCCACTCTGCACCGCCACTCTGCACCGCCACTCTGCACCGCCACTCTGCACCGCCACTCTGCACCGCCACTCTGCACCGCCACTCTGCACCGCCACTCTGCACTCTGAACTGCCACTCTGCACCGCCACTCTGCACCGCCACTCTGCACCGCCACTCTGCACTCTGCACCGCCACTCTGCACCGCCACTCTGCACTCTGCACCGCCACTCTGCACTCTGCACCGCCACTCTGCACCGCCACTCTGCACCGCCACTCTGCCACTCTGCATCGCCACTCTGCACCGCCACTCTGCACCGCCACTCCAGCGGCCGCGTGCCGAACGCAGAAAAAGTCCTTCGAGCCGGATTTGAACACCGACCTAAGGCTGACAGACGCTCCACTACAGTCCTTCGCTCTACCAACTGAGCTATCAAAGGCTCGCTGTCATCTCCGTTTTTTCCCGGGCACTGTATAACACCGCCAGAATGTTCCCGTTCGCATCTCGGCGGGGCGCCGCCGCTGGCGCTCAGAGCTAGGACCGCTCGGTCACTGCCTTTCCCAGGCTGCCTGTAGCATATTTGTGTACTGCCGATTGAGTTGACAATGCCGGGCTCGCTGCGTGGGTAAAATCCACCACCTACTGATGCACATCCTTTTTTGGTTTTCAAATATTTATTTAAATCACAAGGTCGTGCACGCGCCGTATGACTGCAGTAAAAATCTCTGCGAGCGCTACCAATAGGGCAACAATAAAATTGAGATTCTGTGCCTGTCAGCTGGCCGCCGGAGCAGAAGAGACGTTTTTTATACCGACGAAACCCTTATTGAAGTCACCGGCCCGTGTCTACACATGGGGCCAGCTAACCCCGCGGTGCCCCGCCCCGCCAGGCCTCCCTGACCAAGTAAGACGCGAGCACCCGGCCAACCACTAAGTTCCACAACGTATAGGCCCCTGCACCACAGGGAAGGCCTGAGGTAAAGGTGAACAAAATGGCCACCCAACCCCGCCCCCCCCCATTTTGAAATTGACCGTTCCCCCACAAAATGGCCGCTGGGTGCTTGACCCGTATGTCTGGCAATGGCCATTCCACAACAAAATGGCCGCCCGTGTGCTTGACCCTCCTGTCCGGCAATGGCGGCCCCGACCCAAGTACACTTAACAATTACATGCCAACTGTGAGGCCCGAACTCACTACCTCCCCCTTACGAGACTGACGCGCTGGCTCTAATTGGGCCCCTAACCCGACGAAGGACCACAGGCACCCAAAGCCCATGTCACCGTGAATTCATTCGAACACCGGAGCAACAGCGCTCCTCCAGCAGGGTGAAGCCAGATAGTATGTCCCACATCCTCACCGTGCACCAATAGAAGGTACCCCTCAAGTGAAAAGTTCCCCGACCGCGCGAGTCAGGTCAGGCCTGCTGCCCGCAGCCCCGCCACCCCCAGTTCACAATTCCGGGGGAAATACCAAGCCCGGGAAGGACCAGGCTCTCTGAAGTACCCTGGCCCCCCGGTCCCCGAGGCAGACGCGCACCAGGGTTCCCCAGTTGCCTGCTCCCCACAAACCGGCATTGAAACAATTTAAATAATCAAAAGCGCACAATGATTCACTAGTTGCGTGCTCCACACAAACCCGCCCCGCAATAGGCACAATTAGATAAATAATCCGACCCGCCCCGCCATCTGAAAAATAAAAGAACTAAACAGACGCGCACAAGCATTCCCTAACTGCATGCTTCACACAAACCCGCCCCGCAATAGGCACAATTAAATAAATAATCCGACGCGCACAAGGATTCCCTAGCTGCATGCTTCACACAAACCCGCCCCGCAATAGGCACAATTAAATAAATAATCCGACGCGCACAAGGATTCCCTAGCTGCATGCTTCACACAAACCCGCCCCGCAATAGGCACAATTAAATAAATAATCCGACGCGCACAAGGATTCCCTAGCTGCATGCTTCACACAAACCCGCCCCGCAATAGGCACAATTAAATAAATAATCCGACGCGCACAAGGATTCCCTAGCTGCATGCTTCACACAAACCCGCCCCGCAATAGGCACAATTAAATAAATAATCCGACGCGCAAAAGGATTCCCTAGCTGCATGCTTCACACAAACCCGCCCCGCAATAGGCACCATTAACTAAATAAACAGACGCGCCCAAGGGATTCACGGTTTCATGCTCCCCTACAAACCCCGCCCCGCAAAGGAACAAATAACTTAATAAACGCACAGACCGGTAGCGGAGCACTCAAAATAAACATAAAACTGCTGCCCAGTAAACAGTTCCCAACCGAGCACCACGAACATATCCACTGCTAAGTGCAAACAACCTTGGAGGCCCGCCCCGCAACGGAAAGCAATATTACCCATATAACCATCCTCAACCCAGTGCCCCGCAAAAACCCCCCTCATAGACGAACCCAAACCCCCAACAGCGCCCCCCCAGCAGGATGCTCTCACCTTAAGTCCGTGACGTCCTGGGCGGCATCCAACATCGAGGGCAGTGATTGTGAACGCGCCCGGCCATCTGGATTCACTAACGGAGGCACCCTGACAGCTCCTAATTATAATTTATGTACTTCTTTGCGCGAGCACGGACGAAATATGCCCAAAATGGCGGAACAAAACTACATTTACCCTATCACTTCAAGCCTATTAAAACCAAAACACAAGGAAGACGAATCACTGGCCAGATGACAGAAAACGCAAAGGAATGTGTGGAATTCCTCTCGCCAAGGCCCTAAGGATACTTCTTCTTTTTTTTCTTATAACATTAGGATCTCGAAACTCCTCCCCCACTTACAGTGGGGAGGAGTCCGAGCCCTAAAAACACTTGGAGTGATAGAGTGAAGTTTAAAGCAAATGCATGGGTTTGGTATTTACTTAGTTTTTGTTTTCTGTTGCTGAAATGTGTCATTACTTAGTATCTTGTTTTCTTCTGTTGACCATATGACCGTAGGTCTGCCTTTATTAACATATAGCTCAGCACCTGGAGGAATATGGTGTTCTTAGGGCTTAGGGTCAACTGGTATGCAAACTAATAATGGTGCCTCCAGCACAGAGGAATAAAGCTACATTCCTTTCCTTGTTGTGCACCCCCTGTAGTTTGTGAGGCCATTTAGTGGGTATCCTCATAAGCATTGTAATCTACCAGCTTGTATATGTGTTACTCTGTGCTTAGTGTTTAATTTTTTTGAATAATAAAGTATATTTCCTTTTTAAAGATAAAAGCACTGGCTAGACAGGGATTTATTAAGTTGTGTTTGTTATACTGACAGGTTCTGATTCTCTTGGCCACAGCACTCTCCTAGTAACCCTTGGACTGCCTAGCCTCACTATCCTGACAGTCAAGTGCTAACTTGGCAATCAGTTTGTGGGTCTGTAGTGTCTTTGGCGCCCAGGACAGTAGATGTGAAGACCCTAGATGTTACAGTTAGGGCTCAACACCTTCCGACAGCCATGAAAACCTTCTAATGGTTTTCTTACAGCTACTAACTCCATGTGCTTAACTCTTGATGTTTTTTCCCTAATCTCCTTTTGTAGGTTTCTGGATGGTAAAGATTAGATTTTGATAACAGATCCCTGAAATTCAACTTTCTTTTGTTTTAGGTCCATTATCTCCTTGTGTTTGCTTTTTTCGTCCTAAGTTGTCAGGGTATGTCCAGACGTGGGTCCCTTGCTCATTTTGCCACTGGATTCAAGCAAGGTTCGGGCTAGACTGTTCCCATGAGGCACAGGGTCGTGACTGATTTCCATATAGCTGTGTCTTGACTGGAGTGGCGAAGTGAGCTAAAGAACAATGATGGATTCAACCCAGATCTGTGACTGGGGATGAGTGTCTGAAAAGTTTCAGCGCTCCGTCCATCGTTTCCTTGTGTTTGCTTTGTTTTAGGTTTCCAGTAGAAACAGACTGATTGGTGTGTCAAGGACGTGACTGACTGGGAAACCTAGGAACCTCAATGTGGTGCAGATTCTCACGCAGGACGTTTTGCCCCTTATACACAAGAACAAGACCCTAAAGCAAAGTCTGAGGTCAAATCGGGTTCTCTGCTCGATTCCTGTGCAAATTTTATCTTTTCTTGCCTTATACCAGTTCTTTGACCCTACATCACTCAATTGTTTAATCGCTCACTAGATACCGCTGTGTTCCCTGAATCTTGGAAACTAGCTATTGTATCCCCCTGGCAAAAAAAGCTAGCATAGAGGTCACCAATCTAAAACAAGCATTTACAATGCAACGGTTTCGCCTTTTAAAAAGTTAGAGCTATTGACATTGTTTATGACAAATTTTTATCTCAACTGGTAAGCTCATTCTGCACATTAAGTGACTGCTGCTGAAATCTCTTGTGCCCTTATGGCAGGGCCAACTCAGCCCTTCATATTGCCAAATTCATTAAATTGAGTAAAGACTTTGCTACATTTGTACAAAGGCAATTACAATGATTGACAGACTCCATTATGGACTGGATAAATACAGTCACTTTAAAATAATAAATAAAAACATATGACAGCAGTGACATAAGGAAAAAAAACTAACAGATCAGCATCTAAACATCACATTTCATTTTTGTCAGCAACAATTAGAAAGCCTACAATTTTACATCCTAACCCCAAGCCTGTTGTCCCTCTTGGAGATATAATCTAGATGTGCCATACATGGCAATAAAGTGGCATTTAAGCTAGACCGGAAGACTAGATGTAATGCATTTCCCTTGGTGTTATCCGACTGGCAACTTGTCTCAATCAAGATAAACTTCAGTTTTCATCCCATCCCATCTTATATTTTATTTGCTTTAGAATGCCTCTAAAACGTCGTTTTTAGTGCTGGGCTGAGTTATGATCAACTGGCCCACATTGACCCAAGCGAGTTTGATAATAGGATAAGTGACACAATCATCTCATTAATTTAAGGACCTATCAGCCAGTGGAAGATTGGCACTGTCCACTTTTGCACCCACCGACAAGTCCAAAAATGTTTGCCCATGGTAGATATATAGGTCTTTTTTTTTTTAACACCTGTTCATTAGTGCACATCGCTCTTGTACTAACCCTGTGCACTGCATCAACTATACAATATGTAGCCTGGCACCCGTTATTTACAGCACAGATGCACACACACCCAGGCACGCACCCCCACACAGATGCGCACACATACACAGGCGCGCACACACACACACAGATGCGCACATACAGAGGCACACACACTCACAGATGCACACATCCAGGCACGCACCCCACACAGATGCTCACACATACACAGGCGCACACACACACAGATGCGCACAGGCACACACACTCACAGATGCACACACATCCAGGCACGCACACACACACAGATGCGCACATACGCCCAGGAACGCACACACACAGATGTGCACACATACACAGGCGCACACATACACAGATGCGCACACACCCAAGCAGGCCAGGCAGGCACACACACAGATGCACACACACACTATACACAGATTCGCACATATGGACAAGAATGGAAAGTTAAAGAAAACAATGGGAAATAGGAAAACCTGCTCGTAGGCGCAAGCACGCTTGTAAGTGAAGGTCATTTATGAGCTCAGCTGACGTACTACGTTGCACCTCGAAGGAGTGACTAACACAATTGGAATATTCCGAGTCATAATTAACCTATAAAGGTTCACTTCGTAGGACGTGGCAGCAATTGCAAATATTATCGATAACAGCAGTTTAATCAGCCTCTCATCTCATTGAAAATATATGAAATTGTTCACCCTTTTGTAGAGTTCAGAGTCTCTGAAGTTCCCAGGTCGTGAGTGCACTGCTGCTTCATGAATCGATGCACTCTGCAGCAGCTGAGGACAACCACTCCTGCGGCTGCCGCAGTCCGAGGCTCTTTCTCAGCCTCGCCTCAAGTGTGGGGTCAGGTCAATCCGGTCGTGGAGCCTGGATAAATGTAATCAACAAATACTGCCACTGTGCGAGGGCCTCTCAATTTTGCTAGCACTTTCACAAGCGAAGACTGCCGCCGGTAGTAATGATAATCCCGCTTGCGGGATCATAAATGCTTCAGCGCCATGATTGCCCACTAGTGTAAACTCCAAAACATGTCACCTGTTCGCGCCGCAGACATTCGAAGTCTGCGGCGTCATTGGGCAGCCGGGCACAAGGCGCTGAATCGACGAGGTTTCTGTACTGCCGGGTCCGGTAAAAGTCTTAGTCAGTGGCGTCTGAAACCACTATGCTAGGGGGCGCCGGATTTTTTTTGCAAGCACTTTCACATTCATACACGTGCGTACTACTGGCTGCTCAGCACCAGCCGCCACACATGTGCCCGCCGCCCCCAAAAGAGGACCGTTCGGGCATCACACCCGCCGTTGTTTGCACCCCCATGGGGCAGACACACACTGCACACACTGTGCATTCACGCTACCCCTTTGCACCCGGCACTTAATGCACTGCACTTACAAGAACGCATGTGCACCTTTAACACTGTATCTGCCCCCAGCAAGGCGTGCTTTGCCACTGCCCCATTACAGGCACTAGCCCCCCAATCCTAAAGGCTCGACAAGTGCACAGAGAGCACTCGCCTTCTCTGGTGCCCCTTAGCGCTGTATGCCCGGTAAGCACTTTGCAGCACTTCGCGCTCTATGGCACTTTGCTCCAACGACAATGCCAGTACTGCACCCCCACCCCCACCTCCACCAGATCCTGGACGCACTCACCTGGGGTGTCAGCCAGCAGGCAGTGCAGCGGCAGCACGCCCAGCACCAGCAGCAGGAGGAGGGAGCCCCGGCCGGCTTCCTGGCTCCCCGGCGGCCGCAGCATGTTCCTCAAGCGCCGGCTCCTTCCTCCTCTCCCAGGCTCCTCCAGTGCTAACTTTTAGCCGGTCCTCCGCTCCTGCTCCCGTAAGCCCTCCACCCTCGCCCGCTGCTCCCTACTTCCAAGTGAGGCGGCCGGAGTGGCAGCACTGCAGGCCAGTCCCGCCTTGCTTCACCCGGGTGCTGCGGGAGTTCCTCTCTGGGCTCCCAGTCTGCTGTCACCCGGGAGCAGCGCAGACTTCCAGCGCTCCCCGTGGCTCCTCCTCTCGCGCTGTGGGCGGGAAACAGAAACACGGGGGCCGACCCTGCAGCGGCACTGAGCAGATGCTGTGAGCCCGGGAGGGAGAACCAAGGAGCCCGCGCACACCTCACCACAGCTAGACAGTGCCCTACCCACGCGCTCATCCGCCACTCACTAGAAGTGAGTATTACGCATTTGAGAGGGAGGCCCTCCCACCCATGGTGTGTTCGCGTAGTCCCAAAATGACACTCGTTTCAGACAGTACCGTGCCAACCAAGCACGCCTCTGTGTACCGGTGCCGCCACATCAAAAGTAGCCACGTCTCTGATTTCAAAGAAATGTGAAAATCCTACTGTTTGTTTGAAAACGAATGCATTTATACTAGTGTTTTATCACCAGTCTCATGATGTTTGTGATTTGCACCATCAGCTGCCAGTCATTTAGCGGAAAGGCAGCAACTAAGAAAACAAGTCAGGTCCCGGGCCGCGCTGTGATTGGCTGACGTCACGGGGGTGTCCCGGCCGGCAGCCAATCACAGCGCGGCCCGGGAATGACGTCACGGGGGTGTCCCGGGCCAGCAGCCAATGGCAGCGCGGCCCGGGACAAAGGGGCGGGGCTTAAAAAAAGCACCAGAAACGCCCCCGAATCGCGTTTTCGAGAGAAAACGCGATTGACAGCCTCTGCCTCCCAATGGCTAGCCTCCATTTATGGAGCTAGCCAATGATAGGCAGAGGCGGGTCATCACCCCAGATAGAAATCAAGAGGTTTTGCTAGCGCATGCGTACTTTGTACGCATGGCTAAGGCAAAACCTAAAAACTATAGGCCTATCTCCCATCTTCCCTATCTGTCCAAGGTTTTCGAGAGATTGGTCAGCTGAGTATTAATCGACTACTTTGAGACAAATGAGCTTCTGGACCCCACTCAGACTGGCTTCAGGGCTTCCAAAAGCACAAGACCACCCTGCTGGCAGTCCTTGATAAAATCAGACTTCTGCTAGACCAGGGTAAAGCTGCCGCCTTGATCCTTTTGGACTTGTCAGCGGCATTCAATACCATTTCATAAGACCAACTGCTAAGAACCCTATACAAATAGATAATGAACTAAGTATGCAGAACCAAGTACAAGCGCTCTGTGGTAAATGTTTTGCCACGTTAAAATTACCCAGAAGACTTTTTATGTGGATCCCTCTGTACAAATACAAATACCATGAAGAGTCTTTTCTCTTTTGCTTGCTGCACAACGAAGGTACTGTAGAACTGCACAAGTAAAAAAGAGGTGCATTATATTACTATCAGACTGTGAAATGGCTAGCTCTACTCACCCTCATGTGGTGGTTTTAAGCCCTGATACTTCTTGTGGTTGTTATTTGAATTAAAGAATTTGCTGGGAGTTTGAGAAGGATCTAGTGTTGGCTAAAACCTACATGACAAGCCCCAAATTTGTCTCAGGGGAGAACCTATATGTAGACAAACTAATTGGTGACCTATAAGCTCTCAATACCTCTAGAGCTGCATGTGCTTGGATGATAGCGATGCTATGAATTGCATGGAGCACCACTCATACAGATTTGACACACATTGAGGCAGATTTATGTCGGACTTGCGCCACGTTTATGCCACCGTTGCGTCACGCAATGGCGGCGTAAACGTGGCGCATCCCTGCGACCCATTTACAACGTGACGCATCTAGGCAGATGCGTCACTTTGTAAAGCCCTGCGCCACATGTGGGCGTTCCGGCGGAGGGTGGGCGTTCCGGGGCAGGTGTGCCTCGCAAAAGTGCCTGCGTGAAATCTATAAGATTTCACGCAGGCACTTGTGCGACGCTGCTACATCAATTCCTTACGCCTGCTTGAAGCAGGCGTAAGGACTGACGCAGCACGTTAAGTATAGGGCACACCCGAGCATTGCTGGAGTCGCATCACGCTTGCAACGTGACTCCAGTGATGCGCCGCCCTTACGTCACGAGATGCGTCACGCATCTGCCTACCCTTGCACCACGGCGTGCCGCATTGTAAATGCGGCACATCCACCGTGACGCAAGGGTAGTTTTGCATGACGCATTTGTTCTGGCGCATCCCTGCTGATTTGCAGAGATGCGCCAGAACTCATAAATATGCCCCTTAGGCCTTTTATATTAGAGAACGATCCAGGCAGCCTATTCTGTAATAAACTACAAAGCATTTGCAGCAGGGGTGAGTCGGGACAGAAAATAGTCCTGGGTAACAAAACAAAAGTGGACCCTATTAACGCATTAGAAAGCTAGAAAGTGGCCCATGTTTGCAAATTGTGGCAGTTTTGAACTTGCAAATACATGTTTTATAAGAGTTTTGAAAAGTATGAAAGTGTCAGATTCTTAATCACGTTTTCACTAACCCTAGGCGTGGTTCGCGAAGTAGCGCAAGCTACGCGAACTGCGTAGTGCACTGTGCAAAATGCTGTTCGCCCTGATTGCACAGTGCCGGATGCTTGTCCGCACTGTGCAATCAGTGCAAACCGCATCTTGCACAGTGCAAGCGGTCATTTTCTGCCGCTCAAGTAGATTTGTACTCGAGCGGCAGCTTTCTCAACGCGGACGAGTAGTTTCTTATCACGAGCGGACGCGAGCATACGTGACCACTCGCAATGAGAAACCTGACCTCCCCGCGTTGAGAATCTTGAGTTTATTTTCCGCGCTCACGATCGGCAACTTGATGTTGCTGATCGCGAACGAGGAAAAAGTCTCGCCAGGATGTTATTTTGCTTGCTCGCGGTTGTCAACTTGACGTTGAGGACCGTGAGCAACCAAAAAATGCCCGCTACGCTACACGTTTTTGCACTGTGCTACGTGCAATTCGCGTAGTTGTGCAAACTACCCAAACTACGCGAGCATAGCGTAGTCCTACGCCCAGGCCTAATTTCTGCAGGTACACCATGCAAGGATGGCCCCAACTTCCCCAGTCTCTGATATACCAAACAGAGTCAAAGCAACAACTGTAAACCCGTGAAAAAAGGGAAAACAGGGATGAAAAAAGAATGTTTTCCACGTTGTACCCGACTCATGGACAGGACCAGGCAACCAGGAGAAACCCATGCCTAGAAAGAGATAGGGTGCGTAAGCATAAAGAAATATATAACAAATAAATACTAATAGAGAGGAACATATGCAGTTAACAAGTACCTAGATATTCCCTTCTTCTGCTAAATGATAACAGAGTGGTTCACGTGGTGTTATAGCCTCTGTCTGCAGAAAGGGAAGGAAGAATATCAATAAAGTATGCCAACATGTAGAGAACAGAAATCAGGAAGGTGAGCACTCTAACACCCACCTAAGACTACTAGTGACCTTTCGAATCAGGTATCTTGATTAGGACATAGGTTCCTTTCTATCTGGTAATAATAATAATAATAGAAAAACAAGATCAGTCCTTCAGCATTAAATAAATCAGGAAGAAATAATAAAGAATTCCTTATGTCTTTCAGGAATGTTCTGGTTCAGTCAATAAAGAGAAGAACAAACGGAAAAGCGAATCTCCAGGGACCAAGTTCCCAACAGATAAGTATATTGCACTTTGAATAGGATAAACTCATGTGCAGCGCTAAAGCGCTGTTACCGTCTTGCTGATTGAAGGCTGTGTCTCTTTTTGATGCAAGGAATGCAGGGATTCAGTGCCATGGGAGTCGTCCGAGAGAAATACCTAAGAACCGCCGACGGACTCGAGAAACGCCTGGGGCCACAGGGAGAAGGAGAAGACTCAACGAGATGTAGAGCAGAAATGTCAACCCCCGGCGGCGAACTGGAAGAACAGCAGGTGAGTGACCCGGAAGTGAAGCACGGTCCTGAACACTAGAAAGCGAAGAATTTCAGTGCGGGATCAGAGGAGTTTCATACTCCTCTGCCGGCACCCGGGATTCCTCCTGGCGGGACTGGCATTCATGACAGAAAGACTCCATGGATTTGGGATTCTATTACAGGACCGGAGGCTTCAGATTATGCTTCTCAATCTTTACTGCAATAAACACAGCAGCCAATGAAAATGTATATTATCATAAAAAACAGTAAAACAACTACATTTCCCATGATACACATGAGTATAGGCACACCCCCACAGTCCATAAGAACCCCTTGCGTGCTCCCACCATCCTCTTTCTTTGCTGCTCACAGCAAGAGTTAAGTGCACCTAATTACTAGTCCCCTCACTCTGCTGTAGCATGGAGAATTTTTATGATGTAATGTTATGATGTGATTCTGTGCTTTATTGCCTGATTACCTGATTACTTGTTTTAGTGGTGCTGTTGTGGCTTTACTTTGGTGAAGTTGAATTGTTCAGTTGGGGCATTCTTACGGAGCCTGTTGTCGCGCTCCGAGACGATCAGGGACATTAAGTTCATAGTCGCTGGCTTTTCGCCGGTTTTAGACGTTGTTTCCATTCGCGCTGCGAGCGCGCCTATTGACTGTCTCTGACCGGCAGGGAGCCGGTCGCTTTTAACAACAGAGCCCGTTCTCCGGTGGTGCTTCGGCGCAACTTGGGCATTCCTAATACGCCCTTCACGTTGTGGCCGGGTGGCTCACGGCTGAAGCGCGCGCCCAAAACGCGACCAATTTGGGCTTGTTTTTGGTTGGTTTTGGTCGTGTTTGGGCTGCGCGCCTTGGCACGTTTCCCAGGCAGACTCGATCTGTGAATAATTTCCGTTCAGCCATTTCGGCACGGCATGCCCAGATAGACGGGAAACCGGTAGGCATGCACCCGGTGGTTTGCAAATTGCTGAAGGGGATTAGGGAAGCTAATCCCCCTAAACCCAAATATACAGGTTTGTGGGATGTTTCTCTAGTCATCTCTTTGTTCAACAAATGGCCTGATAATGCACTCTTGTCCAGGAAACAATTGTCGGCCAAATTGGCCATGTTACTTTGCTTATCATCATGCAGACGGTCTTCGGATGTGAGAGCACTCGACGTTACAGGTAGAGTGTTTACCCCGGAAGGGGTTTCTTTTACTATTACGGGTCGAACAAAAACAATGTCACGACATATTGATTATAATGCATTTCCTGACAATGACAAAGTATGTGTAGTCAAATGTTTAAAAGCATATGAGGAATGTACAAAGGCCTTGAGGCCTCAAGGTTGTTCACAATTATTGATTGCTTTGCAAAAGCCGTTTAAACCAGTGGGGGCTGCCACAATTGCCAGATGGCTTCGCTTCATAATGAAGGAAGCAGGTATTGATACGCAGCTCTTTGGTGCTCATTGAGTGAGAGGCGCAATGGCGTCAAAGTCTTATGGTTTGAGATCTAGTATCCAAGACATTATGCGTTGTGCAGATTGGTCCTCTGAATCAACGTTCAAGACGTTTTATTATAAGCCGGTGGGTGATATTACTTCTGTGGTTTTTAAAGAGCGTTAAACTAGCATAATCCGAAACCTCCGGCCCTGTAATAGAATCAAAAATTTGCTAGCATTCGTGCCAAGAATTTTTAATTCTATTAAGGACACGGAGGCGAGGATTATCCCACCCGTCTTAGTTACAGTAATAAGCTTCCCCACTGAATTATGCAGTGATTACGGTGGTGTTATTTCCTTTCTTTCAGGATCAGATAAGAAGTCTGACTGATCGACGACGGACTACAGGATGTTTGGCCTGAAACCTTGATTCTTCCATGTTGGAGGAGTTATGATCTTATTCAAGTTATTGTTGGACTTGGTTCGCCTCAAAGAAAGAGGATGATGGGAGCAAGCAAGGGGTTCTTATGGACTTTGGGGGCGTGCCTATACTCATGTGTATCATGGGAAATGTAGTTGTTTTACTGTTTTTTATGAAAATATACATTTTCATTGGCTGCTGTGTTTATTGCAGTAAAGATTGAGAAGCATAATCCTTGCCTCCGTGTCCTTAATAGAATTGAAAATTCTTGGCGCGAATGCTAGCAAATTTATGATTGCTGCAGGCAATGGTTGTGCTAATATCAGGGAAATCAATAGTAAAAATCAGCCCACCAGACCAAAAAATAGACCCAAACAAGCCACTAAACTAACACACACACTGACCTGCTAGACCAGCCCATTGGGCACTTTCTGATTGCCCTATAGGTCAGTCTGACCGTCTTGTACAGCTAATTTCAAAAAGTGATGTTTGTATCGGCCCATGTTTTTGTAGTATGACCGTATGCATAAACTAGCACAGCAGTTAATACTCACCTCATATTTATTTTTAAAACATTGTAGGAGCCTAATATTTATAGATTCCTGAAAACAAACAACAAACTCGCAGAATCTCATTTTAGATTACAATCCTAAATTATACGTTTGTTCCACATCTCTTACCAGCTTAGTTACATGAATTATGTATACACATGTCTGTGACACTCATTCAGCCGAAGGAGAAATAGCTTCCAAAACATTACAAACTGGAGACAGATATCACATGTTGGTTAAACTTTGCTGTCTGTTGTTTATAAATGCGTTTAAGAAGGTTATTTAAATGTTGTCTACATCCTACCATCATTACTCTCCCTTCGAAACGTTTAAAATATGTTTTGGTAATTAAACATTATCCAGAAAATGTTTAGACAAGTAGGTGCCCACTCAAATTACACACAAGCGATAGTAAGCAAGTCCATTCTCTCTTTTTTTTATATATATCTTTTTATTGAGCAGATACATAAAGGGCCTATTTACAATGGGACTTGTAAGGCCTTCGACTGCAGGTTGGAAGCCTTCCGAGTCACATTGTGGGTTTCACTTTCGCATTAAACTGCGGTACATTAGAACAGTGGTCCCGGTGAACAATTGCATATACATAAAGAGAAACAATATTTAAAGCAAAAGATGAACGAGGCGTGTTAAACTTTGTGAACAGTGTTATTTAATCACACTGGACTGACGATGATTCATACCATTTGGTAACACAATTTTAAAATAGTGCCCCAGGAGGGGAAAGGGAAGGTGGGGGTATTGTGATTGGGGTGAGGATGAGGGAGTGAATGAAAGAAAGTGTGATTCTCAAAATATAGTATTTACACAACAAAAAGGCTCACATTTAAGCCAAGTTATTTACACAATATCCAAAATTCTAATAGCCATGATCAAATAACAGAAACACAGTGATTCATTGCTGTTGTGACTACTGGCTAGTGTATCAGATGTTGACGTTTCAACCCCTAGAGGATAGTAGGTGATTTAGCCCCTTACGCCGGGGCCTTCCTCAGGACAGTGGTGGGGGGAGGGTTGATACCATGAAAAGACCCTTGATGGGCCAGAAACAAGCATCCTGGGACCGGTTTCAGGGTTACACCCCTCATCAGCCAGGCGAGCTTGAATCCAGTGGCAAAGTGAGCAAGGGATCCTCGTCTTGGCATACCCTGCCAACTTAGCGCGAACAAAACAAACACAAGTTCAAGTTCAAGTTCAAAAATGTGTATAGCGCACTACTCACCCAGAGGGTCTCAAGGCGCTTGGGGGAGGGGGGTACCTTACTTATCGAATATCCAAGTTTTTAGTTGCTTTCTGAAGGAGAGGTGGTTCTGTGTAAGGCGGAGGTGGGTGGGGAGATAGTTCCAGGTCTTGGCTGCTAAGTAGGAGAAGGATCTTCCCCCCATGGTGGATTTATGGATGCGCGGAATTGCGGCGAGGGCTTGATTGGACGATCGTAGTTGGCGGGTGGGGGTGTAGAAGGACAGTCGCATGTTGAGGCATTCGGGTCCTAGGTCGTAGAGGGCCTTATGTGCGTGGGTGAGGAGACGGAACGTAATTCTCTTGTTGACGGGGAGCCAGTGGAGGTCTCTCAGGTGTCCGGAAATGTGAGCTTGACGGGGGATGTCTAGTATGAGTCTGGCTGAGGCATTGCGTTGGAGTTTTTTCTGTAGTTTGGCTGTGGTTCCGGCGTAAAGGGTGTTTCCGTAATCCAGGCGGCTTGTGACCAGTGCGTGGGTGACCGTCTTTCTTGTTTCGGTGGGGATCCAGCGGAAGATTTTTTGAGCATGCGTAGGATGTTGAAGCATGATGATGAGACGGCGTTGACTTGTCTGGTCATCGAGAGGGAGGAGTCCAGGATGAAGCCCAGGTTACGTGCGTGGTCCGTAGGAATGGGTGCGGTACCCAGGGCCGGTGGCCACCAAGAGTCGTCCCAGGCAGCGGGGGATGAACCTAAGATGAGGACTTCCGTTTTGTCCGAGTTCAGTTTTAAACGGCTGTTCTTCATCCACTCGGCTACTTCTTTCATCCCTTCGTGTAGGTTGGTTTTGGCGATGTTTGGGTCTTTGATGAGGGAGAGGATCAGCTGGGTGTCGTCTGCATAGGAGATGATGTTGAGGTTGTGTTGGCACGCGATGGATGCGAGGGGACTCATGTATACGTTGAAGAGGGTGGGACTGAGTGATGATCCTTGTGGTACGCCGCAGATGACTTCGGTGGACTCTGATCTAAAAGGGGGGAGGCGGACTCTCTGGGTTCTTCCGGCGAGGATTGAGATGATCCAGTCTAATGCTTTTCCTTGTATTCAGACATTGCTGAGGTGTTGTATGAGGGTGCTGTGATAGACTGTGTCGAAGGCTGCGGAGACGTCAAGTAGGATGAGGGCAGCTGTTTCTCTGTTGTCCAGTAGAGTTCGAATGTCGTCTGTTGCTGCGATGAGGGCGGTTTCAGTGCTGTTATTGGCTCGGAAGCTGGACTGTGAAGGGTCGAGGGATTTGTTGGATTCGAGGAAGGCGGCGAGTTGACTGTTGACGGCTTTCTCAATGACTTTGGCAGGGAATGGGAGGAGCGAGATGGGGCGGTAGTTTTTAAGTTCAGTGGGGTCTGCTGTGGGTTTCTTCAGAAGGGCGCTGAGTTCGGCATGTTTCCAGCTATCCGGGAAGGTAGCGGAGTTGAAGGAGCAGTTGATGACGTCACGGAGATGGGGTGCGATAATGGAGTATGCTTTGTTGAAAATGTGGTGGAGACATGGGTCGGTTGGCGAACCTGAGTGGATGGAGTTCATCAGGCGGATGGTGTCTTCAGTGGTGATTGGGTTCCAGGCGTAAAGGTTGTTAGAGGGCAGTTTTGGTTCGGAGGTAGGTGGAGTGGACTGGTCTTCGGACTGGGTTCCAAAGCTGTTATGTATGTCGGCGATTTTGTTGTGGAAGAATGAGGCTAGGGAGTCGCAGAGGTCTTGGGAGGGAGTGATGTCGTTGGTGCCGGCGGTGGGGTTGGTAAATTCTTTGACGATGTTGAATAGTTCCTTGCTGTTTTGGACGTTGTTGTCAAGGCGATCCTTGAATGCTGATTTCTTGGTGGATCGGATCAGTTGGTGGTGTTTACGGGTGGCGTTCTTGAAGGTGGCCAGGTTGTTAGTGGTTGGGTTTTTTCTCCAGGCTTTCTCGAGGGTACGACCGAGCTTCTTGGATTTCTTACGGTCATCGTTGAACCAGAGGGCTTTTTTGCTACTTTGCTTGATTTGATGCTTTTTCAAGGGTGCTAGTTCGTCAGCGCTGTGGGTGATCCATTGTGTGAGGTTGGTGGCTGCTTGGTTTGGGTCCGATGATTTGGCAGGAGGGTTTTGGTGAAGCGATGTGAAGAGCTGGTCGATGGTAATTTTGTTCCAGTTTCTTCGGGGAATAGGTTGTGGGGGGTTGTGGGTTGTGGTCTTTTTGTAGTTGAAGTGAACGCAGCTGTGGTCCGTCCAGTGGAGAGCTGTGGTGTGATTGAAGGAGATGTGCTTGCTGGAGGTGAAGATTGGGTCGAGCGTGTGTCCGGCATAGTGGGTGGGGGTATTAACAAGTTGTTCGAGTCCGAGGTTGGCCAGGTTGTCCAGAAGGGAGGTGGTGTTGCTGTCGTTTTTCTTTTCCAGGTGGAAGTTGAGGTCTCCCAGTAGAATGTAGTCCTCGGAGGGGAGGGCGTGTGGGCTGATGAAGTCAGTGATGTCTTCGCTGAACTGTGTGCGGGGTCCTGGTGGTCTGTAGATGAGGGTGCCTGTGAGTGTGGTCTTGGGGTCTGTGTGGATCTGGAAATGAAGGTGTTCGGCGGTAGCGAGGTGGTCGTCGGAGCTGGTCGTGATGCGGATGGAGTTCTTATGGACGATGGCGATGCCTCCTCCTAACAAGGAGATGATGAACGGAGCACTGAAACTTTTGACACACTCAGCCCCAGTCACAGATCTGGTTTGAATCCATCATTATCTTTAGCTCACTTTGCCGCCTCAGTTCAGACCCAGCTATATGCAAATCAGTCTTCAGCCTGTGCCTCATGGGAACAGTCTGGCCCGAACTGCCAAGCCAGGTATTTCCTGAATCAGAAACAAACATCCTGGTACCGGTTTCGGGGTAAAACCCCTTATCAGTCAGGCTAGCTTGAATCCAGTGGCAAAGTGAGCAATGGACCTACGTCTGGATATACCTTGCTAACTTAGGGCGAACAAAGCAAACACTAGGAGATGATGGATGGAGCGCTGAAACTTTCCAGATACTCACCCCAGTCTCAGATCTGGGTTGAATCCATCATCATTCTTTAGCTCACTTTACCACCTCAGTTCAGACCCAGCTATATGCAAATCAGTCTTGGCCCTGTGCCTCATGAGAACAGTCCAGCCCAAACTGCCAAACCAGGTGTTTCCTGAACCAAAAACAAACATCCTGGTACCGATTTCAGGGTAACACCCATCATCAGCCAGCCTAGCTTGAATCCAGTCACAAAGTGAGCAAGGGACCCACGTCAGGGCATACTCTGCCAACTTAGGGCCAACAAAGCAAACCCCGGTTTGGGCCAAGATTGCACAAGATATACTTCTAGTTGCAAGACTCGCATTTTTTTAAGATGGTATAGCAGCACCTATGATATAAAAGGAATCTCATATACGGTATCTAGCCAAAAGTGACCACCAGTAAAAATGTAACCGTGTATTAATAATTTACCTAATATCTCTTAGATCCAGATGCTACACAGAAATACACAACAGTACAAATAGCAGAATGTTATGCTGTCACATGTTCTATTCCCTCCATAAACTGCCACAATACAACAAATCTTTTAATATCCCCAGCCCTTTCTCAAAGCGCATCCTCAAACTCCTTTTTTTGAATCATTTTATTCTACTACTTCTTGATACATTGGTCCTCTATATGCCTTCCAATTTTGCAGAATCCAGGATCGGGCTATTAAAGAGGTGATCACAATAAATACTTTACCCCCTTTAGCCAATAACATATTCTGCCTTGGCCTTAAAAAACCAGAGTGCCACACCTGCCTGGAGTTGAATCTTAATCTGCAATCCGAGGCTTAGGGCAGTTAATACTTTCCCCAAAGCTGTACAACCATTGGGAAGATAAAAAAGAGTTGCCCATCCCCTGCTGCTGTCCTCCCTTGCTGGATACATTCTATGGAGGGCCTTAGGAGTGTAGAATGCCATTTAACGCATCGAAAAATACATACTCCTAAAATTCGCTGCTCTTAAAGGCTTATGACCTAATTGCGAAATCAACTGCCACTGGACCTCAGAAAAAGTGCATTGTGTTAACAGAGTGATCTTTTCTAAAACATCTTTGCACCAGATGGCACTCTCCTTGATTCCGCAGTAATCTGTTCCAATGACGCCCCCCACAAGCTTTGTCCTGAATAAAGCAGACATTACTGGGGAGGAGACTGAACTTTACTCAGGACAATATTTTTTCAATAGGCATGTAATCTGCTGGAACCCAAAGAAGAAACACTTGCATCGATCACCGAACCTAATTTGAAGATCTTTCCATGTAATACATTTCCCCCTCACCAAGAAATGTCCCAATTTTTTAAAACCATATGTGTTCAAGAACCTTAAATGACTTTTTGTTATTTTTAGGCATAGAACTTTGCATTCATTAGTCTGCAAATATTCATACTCTGTAGAAGAAGTACTCGAAGAAGATAATTCTTGATGTCCCTCACAAAATTCCATCACTGTTTTATATCTCAGTTTTATGGGAAATTTGAATGTCTTGACAAGTCTGGTATCCGGCATCCTGCACCATCTTTTCCCCCAAAAAACAGTCCAGAGACCCCATGGTGTCTATTGATCGTACTAATATATCTATCAGAGAGGCTTCATATTACGTGCATACCTGATGCAATGCCAACTGACAGTGGCCTATATCAAGTTGAAGCACTGAGAGTTTGACCATCCAGACCTTCTTGTTCCAAACAAAATGTTGAAAGAGTACCTCCTATTCCATAAAATAGGTCATACTGATTTTTATTGGAACATTAGAAGAAAGAAATATCAACAAGAGTAAAAAAGACATTTTCATAAGAGCCCCACTCCCTATTAGTATAAGAGGAAGAAGTGTCCATCTGTCCAATAAGTCCTTGATCTGCTTCATCTTCACCACATAAATTAGATGGTAAAGCTCTGCCTAGCGATTGGTAACATATCCCCAAAGAACAAATCAGGAGAAGTAGCATGCTGCTGAAGATTAAGAGAAAGAATGCTAAGAGGGGTATTAAATAAAATCAATTCTGTCTTATTTTGGTTAATTGTATATCCCCCAATCAACTGGAACTGCTCAAACTCACCCAATGTCGTGTTACACCTGCTACAGGTGCCTAGATGCCCATGTTTGCCCTAATCCTGACTACCAGGGGTTGAATAGAAAAGGTAAATAAAGCAGGAGACAAGGGGCAACCCCGATGAGTTCCCGTATTTATATCGAACATCCTTGCTAAATTAGAATTAACAAACACCTTTGCCTGAGTCCCTTTAATATAGATTACGAAGCATAATGATATATTTAGAAGGAAAGCCAAACCTCACAAAACCATAAAAAGAGTATCCCAATTTACCAGGTCAAATGCTTTCTCTGCATCGATCATCATTAATAAGTGCAGCTGTCTGATTCACATACAAACAAATCTAATGCATGCACTAAAAAATTGTACTTGATTACATCAGCCTGCCAGCCACAAGCCTAATCTGATCCTAGTGAATTACAACCTGGGTTGCCGGAGTAATTCGATTTGCCCCAATTCTGATTAAAGGTTTGTACTGAGTATTCAATAAGCTAATCAACCGTTATGAGTTTACATCCGTGGGATTCTTTCCCTTCTTTACAATTGTTGATTCCTTAAAAGCTGATGAGACCTCGCCACCTTTGTTCATAAAGTGAAAATGATCCATCAAAAATGATGGTAGCTCAGTAGAGAATTCTTTGAAAAAAACTCTTTTGGAAGGCCATCAATACCACAGGCCTTCCTGCACGGCATTGAGGCCAGGGCCTGCTGGATCTCTAATGCTGTTATATCTGCTACTAATCCCTCTTCCTGCATGCTTGTCAATTGTGGTAGTCTAATACACTGAAATTAATTATGTATACTTTCATTGGAGACCACATATTTGGTAGCATACAAATTATTATAATGTTGTAAGAAGACTTTAGACCCCTCTGTCCCTGGTTTCGGTAGCTTGTGATCAATACGTTCTCCTTTACCTTAGTTGAACAAGCAAGGATTTTCCAACCATCTGGCTTTCATCATACACCTGCTTTTGGATTAGCCCGGAGGTATTGATCTCCTCTAAAATGAAAATTTCCCTTAACTCACATTTAGCTTCAGCCAACTGAATATCCACTAATACTTGTGACCCCAAGGAGAAATTCTTCTGTAAAGCAGTATCAACTACAGATTGGAGCTCAGCTTTGTGTGTCACCGGATTTTAGATTGTAAAGCCATGAATGCCACCATCTGACCCCGTATTGTTGCCTTGAAAGCTCCCTAAACTAAAAATAGTGATGCAGTACCCTTATTCAGCTGAAAGCAACTCCTTGGTATATGTTTTTATCCTTGTTAACCACACCAAATTGGAAAGAAGGTTGAGATCCATCTGCCACCTGAACCCCCCCTTTTCCTTACCTCCAATTCGAGTTCAGTACCAACCAGTGAGTGATCTGAAAATGAAATCACCCACATTTTTGAACCAACACATTTAATATAGTGGAAGATAAGAAAATAATCTAGCTGAGAAGCTGTCTGAAAACTATGGGAAAAACAAGTATATTATGAGAGTCCCGGATGAGCACTACATCATAGATCAGTCAAATGATAACCCTGCTTCATCACATCTAACACCTTTTTAGTACTATGCCTCAACAGTTTTTTAGTTTTATTTGAAGTATTCATTATTAAGTCCTGGGTAAACTTAAACCCCCCCTCCTATGATTATAGGGCCCACTGCTCCCATAGCCATATTGTTAATCTGGATTATTGCATTAGGATCATCCACTATCGGGGACATGAGTTCACGAAATTGAGGGAATTGCCATTAACGCTAAATGTAAGCCAGATCCGTCTGCAATTGGGATCCCTAAGAACTTGGGCAACCACCGAATCCACACCTTGCCTATGAGAAATTGCTTCCCCCCAACCCAGCAGAAGCAGACTATGCCTTAGAATAATATTCAGGAATAAAACACTTAGGAAAATTAATTTTGAGGTGGGTCTCCTGGAGAAATAAAACTTGTTGGGAAACAGGAAGTTAACCACCTAATCAAACCCTCATACTTTTGCTTATTGTACATTCCATTAACATTACTTTATTATAATTTGAGCTTTAAACCCCATTGCCCTGATATCCTGCTCTTAATTGAACCCTCTTTTTATAAAAGAATTCTCAAAGATACATTCATCCCTATGATTCTGCAAATGTTTACTAAATGTGCACCCCCACACCCAAAGCACCCCCACCACCACCCAAGAGACATTGGAACCACCAAGACCCCTGTGGTAAATAAATAAATAATACCCTATTTTTGGATGAATGAATGAATAACAGATAGCTCAATAAATAAGAGTCAAGATTCGAGGTAGTAGGAGTTTCTGCAGGTTTATTACAGCATAAGGACAGGATCAGGACAACCTGCATAGGAACAGGATGACAGGGGAAAAGAGGCCCGGCAGCTGCCGGGGCTTGGTCTGGGATGAGCGCGCTAACATTCAATAACAAGACATTCATTTATATACATAACGCAAACACATAGCATTACATTGCAGTAGGCGTAACAGTGGGTGGAGTAGAAGGCATGACGTGTAGCAGTCGCGAGAGATAACAGTAATAAGTGGTGTAACTGGGAGTTTACTTAGACATGTGAAGTAAAACGTAACAGAATATGTCATGAATGGGCGGACACATAGGAGGGGGCTACCTAAGGAGCCGGGACCTCTAACCTAATGGTGCGCGAAAACTGGCAATGACGTGTTACTAGGAGAAGCTGGGGGCTACGAACTCTGTGCTAGGAGCAGAGACTAGAGTCTGGAGGGTCGGAGCGACATGTACCTAAACCCTATCTGGTATCTAATGTTTAGGGAACATGTTGATATAAACTAGAAGTCATGAGGGGAGAGGCTAACTTGATTCTAAGACTGGACCATGCATTATTCTACATGAAATGCGTGATGAAGAATACTAAATGACCATTAAATACAGTATTTCTCTAACAGGGAGACGAGAAGGCTAGACAACGACGGAAACTATTGATGCAGTTCAGTAGCTTAGGAATGCAAAGGAGGAGGACTGAACTGATAGCTGGAACTATAACATACTTTTGGCAGACTTAGAGGCAGAGCCGGGGTGCACCGGGCAGTGCGAGGCAGGAAGTAAGTGAAAGGTCGAGGATACAGGTGGGGGCTGTATCGCTCCTCAGCGAGGCTTTCAGGAGACAGGAGCTGAATCCAGGGTCCGGGCCCTTTTGAGGCCTAGAAACGGGGACTTTATAATGGAATAACGTGCACACTGAGAAACGTGGCAACATTATTTTACATAGGCCTGATATTCGTAGTATTCACGAGGACTGGAAACTAACATATTAGAGGTGGACACAACTGTAATTGCGTCATTAATCAGAAATGGGGAATAACATATGCATATTGGTCATGCATACATAACATATGATGGATGGGGCGTAGGGACACAGAACATGGCAAAATTTACTTTTCCACATTCCCTCCTTGTCACTACGTTTCCATCAGGAAACATCAATATTCATGATACCGTCTATCATTTCATACAGTACCATTTGCTCGTCTCGAATTGTCTTGGAACGGGATTTAGAACGGGGCTTGGGACTAGGAATACAAGAGGTAGCACACATGCTGCAAATCGCAGGGCCACATTGTATACAGAGGCAGCAGCTAAATATGATCGCTACTGCAATACCTAGAAAGGACAGGACTTTCCATCCCCATGCGGAAATTACATTCCAGAACCAACCGGACCATGTCCAGGTGCCTGGATCTTGATGTAACAGATGGGCAATTTTATGGAGTCTGGTTATAGCTGAATAAACAGACGGCGCGTTATTTGGAATGAAAATGCAACAACTGGATCCGAGAATTCTACAGGCCCCGCCCCTATCGGCCAGTATGACGTCAAGGACGAGACGATTCTGTAAAACGACAATTCTCATAAAGGATTGTTCTTCAGTTAAGTTACCTAGAGCAGAGGCAGTCTCATCTACTACAGCTTCAAGGGTTCTTGTTAACCTACGAATTAACTTACTATTTACAACTGTACCTAAATAAGGGAAAACACCTTTATCTATATCAATGAATTGCTCTGCGGTGGTTTCAGTATAATCGACAATCGGGAGATTTCTCTTGTGTCTAGTGTGTACTAAGAAAGAATTCCTATGATAATCAGGTGGGGCTAGAAAAACAGGTGGCAGTAGGAAAGCAATGTAACAGGTTCCCTCCCAATCGAGGGGCAGACGGACATATGCAGTTTGACCACAAACGAAATAAGAATGACGTGAAGCTATAAAAATAGATTTCCCACTGTCACTATACTGGATAACAGTAGTACATTCACTATGACCTATATGTACAGAACCATAACTACGGACACATAATTCGCCTTTGACTGGTAGTACTGAAATAGCGGGTGAGTCTGGAGTAGTATCAGACTGAACATTCAGAACCATGAAATTCGACGAATAATTTCCTAAATTATATACTTCATTTTCTAGATCTAAACCTGTTCTATGGGGGAAACCTTGCTTGTCTTGGAAACATGTACTGTTAAGAAAAAACATATCTGTTGAGGATGACGTTAACGTGGACCATGCTCCACACGAACCATTGTGTGAAAATGGATAAGGAAACAGTGGCAGAACTCCCTTTGATGTCTGGAAAGGGGGGAGTCGACCACACACCCAACAATTAGTGGCATTGCTGGTCTGGTGTGAATAATGTAACATACGGATGAATGTGTTATTACGCATGGCGAGGCGGTATGAATATTCGTGAGGAGGCAGATCACTAAACGTGTGCTCTACTGTAATATGAGCAGACATATTTACATGAGGAACTGGAAAACACAGATAGAAAGCATAACTGGTGCAGGAAATCATTATGCTAAGAAATAATATGAAACTTAGAAAAACGATGCATTGCAGTGAACTTCGACTGACTCTCTCACTATGGGGGTCTATTTTATACATGTCAGAAACAGTCTAACCGTTTCACCTAGGGGAGGACTTATACAATCAAACTGGCTGACTTATTAGACCTGAGCTTTAACTTATACTCCTGTTGCGGAGTTTTCTCTACCATGGAAGGGGTTGTAATAAAGTCTGGTGCGGGACAGTCCTTTAAAACAATGTTCTGGCAATCCTTCGAATCCGGGGAAATGTTCTTGGCAATGTCTTTGAAGTCTGGCTTTGGTCCTTTGAAAAGTTTTACATGAGAGAGGTGGACCCACCCCTTCCTGCCTTCTAACTTGACGGCAGTTCGGGTGGTCAAGAGGACCTGACGTGGCTCCTTCCAACGTGGTTCCAGCGGACTTGATCTGTCAAAATTGCGGACCATCACCAAGGATCCTGGAACGATCTCGTGCGGTGCCACCTCTGTATTGTCTGGAAATGCGGCGGCAACCTGTGAACGACATGAGTTGAGGGCAGACATCAAGGAAGCTAGGTAATCTGTCAGCATATTACATGAAACATCGGTAATACTTCGGGGTCTAGGAGTACCCCACATGTTAGGGGGGCGGCCGAATACGACCTCATACGGGGACAGACCTGATCTGGAATGTGCGACCATACGCATGTAAAATAGAGCGACTGGCAAAGCTACTAACCAGTCCACACCCTTGTCTTTACAGACTTTTGCTATACGGATTTTCAGAGTCTGATTATGTCTCTCGACTAGTCCAGCTGCTTCTGGATGGCGTACACAATGGAACTTCCACTGGTACCCTAACAACAGGGAAACGTGTTTCATGAGTTCGGATGAGAATGGCTGGCCGTTGTCAGAATATACGACTCTAGGGAGTCCGTATCTAGGGAAGAATTCACGAACCAGCTGCTTGGCAGTGGTCGCGGCTGTGTAATCTGGGACTGGATATGCTTCTGTCCACCTGGACAAAGCGCATACAACTACAAGGACATACTTGAAACCTCGACATCGCTCCATCTGAATATAATCCATCTGGAGGACCTCAAAAGGGTGGTCAGGGGGCTGGAAACCACCTTGTTCCACCGGGACACTTTTACCTGGATTAAACTGGCAACATATCATACAGGTACGGACTTTCTGCTTGGCTGCAGCTCGTAAATGCTTGTTGAACCAAATGTTCTGGATACTGTCTAACATAGCTTTTTCTCCTAAATGTGCTGGACTATGTGCGGTATTGATAATAACTTGAACCATAGAATCGGGGAGAAACCATGTGGCTCTACCCTTCGTTAACCATCCTTGATCTGTCTGGACCCCTCCTTGTACAGACCATTTCTTGATTTCATCGGGAGTAGCATGTAACTGAATATCTATGACATCTTGTGTAGGGTCCTTAACTGTCATGCATGTAATCAGATCTGGAGTATGTGTCATGTTTACTGGAATGTCTGGTGTCTGTGCTGTAAGCTTGGCTGTGCGGTCTGCTAGATCATTACCTTGGGAAATAATGTCAGTAACTTTCGTATGTGCTTTGCACTTCATGATAGCAATAGATGTCGGTAAATGTATGGCATCTAACAGAGCTTGAATAAGGAGACCATGCTGAATCTTGGTTCCATGAGAAGTCATAAAACCTCTCTCCTGCCAGAGCACTCCGAAGTCGTGTACAACTCCGAATGCGTAACGTGAATCTGTGTAAACATTAACCTTCAGGTTCTTGGCGTGTATACAGGCTTGTGTCAGAGCAACTAGCTCTGCTGCTTGAGCGGACAGGGTATCAATACGGTGTGTTTCAATAACTTCAGTGTCAGTAGTCACTGCATATGCGGCGACTAGTTCTCCTGTACTAGTTCTCATACATGAACCATCCACATAAAGTGTCAGGTCAGGATCTGGTAACGGAATGTCTGTCAGGTCTTGTCTTGGCTTTGTCGTAACGTTAACTACTTCCACACAGTCATGTGTGTCTGGATTTGAATTAACTGATGGTAACAGTGTAGCAGGATTCAGGACATTGCAGCGTCTAATTTCTATGTGTGGCTGGAACAGTGTCAATTCATAACCTGTTAAACGTGCAATTGTCAAGTGCTGAGTTTGTGTTCGGTTTAAAAGAACTTCTACTGAATGTGGAACTTGTACTGTCAGGGAATGTCCTAAAACTATGGAATCACTTTGTCTGATAGCTAGTGCTGTGGCTGCAACTGACTTGAGGCACGCAGGCAACGCCTGGGCGACTGGATCTAATGTGCTTGAAAAATAAGCACAGGGCTTGTATTGACCTGCTTGATCTTGTGTAAGAACAGATAATGCTGTACCTTCGCGTTCTGTAACGAAAAGTGTAAAAGGCTTACTGTAGTTCGGTGTAGCTAGAACTGGAGCTTGGCATAGGGCTTTCTTTAACTCGTTGAAACTAAGTGTATGTTCAGATGTCCAAGGGAGGACAGTCGATACGGCTGCCTCCTGTGTCGTTAACTGTATCAGTGGCTTGGCTAGAAATGCATACTGGGGAATCCATTGTCTACAATAAGAAGTAAGGCCGATAAAAGCACGTACCTCCTTCTGGGTTCTGGGCTGGAGAAGATTCGCTATTAACTGGATACGGTCGGGTGTCAACTGCCTACCCCTCTTGGACAGCAAGTGTCCTAAGTATACCACTTGCTGGACACAGAATTGAAGCTTTGAAGGTGACACCTTGTGCCCCATCTCGGCTAGAAAATACAGAACTGTAAGTGATGCTCGCTCGCAAGCACGTTCAGAACGGGCTGTGATCAGTAGATCATCGACATACTGGAGCAGGGCAGTGTCAGTTGGCATGTGAATATTGTCTAGTTGTCTCTTGAGTGCTTGACTGTAAATACTAGGGCTTTCTGTGAAACCTTGAGGAGCGCGTGTAAACATATAGCTCCTTCCATTTAAACAAAATCCGAAAAGAAACTGGCTGTCTGGATGAATTGGAACACTAAAAAATGCATTCTTGAGGTCAATAACAGTGAAAAACATGGCTTCGGAATCAATGGCAGTTAACAGGGAAGAAATGTCTGGAACAACTGGATACTGAGGAATAATACATTTATTAAGCTCTCGTAAATCAATCACTAATCGATATACTGGGGGTGCATTTGGATCAGTACGTTTCATGACTGGAATGATCGGAGAATTGCATACATTGGAGTCAGTTTCTACAACTACTCCTTGAGCCATGAGCTCGTCAATAATTTTGGATAAGGCTGCTACAGCCTCAGGTGGCAATCTGTACTGTCTGATTCGGGGTAACACTACACCTGGTTTGAGAGTCACACGATAGGGTGTGATTTGCATGTAACCTACATCAGTTGGACCTTGCGCCCATAAATGCTGCGGAACATTAGACAATCTGGAATCAAAATCTCGTAATACATAGTGACCCTTAAAGTCACGTAGGAACAGACGTATTCCCTCTGGGGAACAGCAAATAACTGCACCTAACTCTTTCAGTGTCTTAATACCTAACAGATTTTCTGGACATGCCTTAGTAAGTAACAGATCAGTAGTACGGGACAATGGACCTACTTCTAGAGTAACTGGCTGAGATATTTCATTAACTATGGGTTTTCCTGAAAATCCAAGGGAAACATTTCTTGAGCCTGAGAGCGGAGCCCCTGGAACTTCGGCGTGACTAATTGTGGTCCTACTTGCCCCTGTATCGATCAGAAACTTTCTGTCTTTCCCTAATACTTGACTGTGTACATAGGGACCTTCTTGGTCTACAGGTATCTCGATGAGAGGCAAGCCTACCTCCCTCTCTAGGCTGTTTCATGAATATGACTGGTATTCTGGATACTCGGACTGTGCATACTGGTACATCTGCGATGTAACGTGCTGTGTTGCAGCAATAGGCTGCGGTACTGTAACTGTCTGTGGTGCATTCTGTGACTGAGGAATCTGTGAAACTTGTTCTTGTCTAGGCGGACGTGGTCTTTCTTTAGTCTTACCAGTAGCTATGTTATGTTTCAGAACTGCACACTCGTTTATAAAATGACCTGGCTGTTTACAATAATTGCAGTTCCCTTTAACGGGAGCCGCAGGATGACTGGCTTGAATCGGACCCCTCTTCTGACTGTCTTGAGGAATAGATTGTGCAACTAGCACTTTCATTTTCGTGTCTTTCATACGTTTTCTTTCGTGTTCTTGCTCTTCTCTGATTCTATTCTGGTGATACTGAAGCATCTGGAGCATCTGGGACGGAGTATTTGCTTGCCAGGTGCTTTCGACTTTCAAAACTCGGTTTTTAATTTGTGGACTTGAATTCTCGACTAATTTGGTAACGAAAAGATGAGGGTATGACTCACTACTTGTCTTGAGACCACTATTAATACTGAAACATTTCTCAAATCTAGAATAAAAATCACTAATGTCTTCATCTTGTTTCTGTTTACAGGCTGAGATGGCATCCCAGTCTTCTTTTCTAGTTGTCAATAATCTGGGTAAAACTTGAATCAATAATTCTGGTAATTCTTTACATTTATCTCCAAGACCGGTACCTGGTACTCGTGCCTTGTCTTCAGCTTCTAGAGCTGTCCAATCGATCTTTTTCTCTCCCACCTCCCATTCTTTTTCCTTTAACTTTTCATACACCCCTGCGGGTAGCAGAACCTTTAACATTTTAATGACATCTGGGTACGTGTATTCTCCCATACGGAGCATGTCTTTTAATTCTCTATGGAACCCTGCTGGATCTTTGTCATGACAGGGAATTAGCTTTTTCATTTCGAGGAGTTCCATCTTTGAAATCGGAGTGTATACAAACACTCGTTGCATTTCGCCACCCGTCCCTTGGACTGGGTGGACTTCTCGTAACGGATTCTGTCTGTCTATGTAGAATGGTTTACTTTCTGGGGGTGAGACGTGAACAAAATGCGGGTTCAGGAACGTTCTATACTTGTGACGCTGTTCTAGAATAACACTAATTAAATCGGTACCTAGACCTCTCCATCTGTACTGGAGTAACTCGTTCAGGATATCGTGTAACGGGCCTGGATCAGAGTGTTGACCCTCATACTGAGTAATGAGGTGCTGGATCATATACATACCCACCAGTCGTTGCTCGGCTGGGGGCAGTTTCAGAAACATTTGTGCCACTATTTCGTCTGGAAAAGTGGTAGAATCAGTAATCCATCGGACTGCTGATCGGGCTAATTCTTGTTCATGCATGGTGCTTAACTCGCTATAACCGACTCGTGATTTCAGAATGTGATCGGTAGCTTGAAATACTTGTTCTAGAGAACAAGGCTCTCGTTCTGGTGCTGGATGATGAAAAATAGACTTGGGTTCTAGACGTAAATGGCGATCTGGAAATCTGGATTTCCCTACATACGCTATTCTGGCGGGATTCTCGTCTTCCTCTTCAGGATCAGAGATACTTTCTTTCTCACTTACTTGTGCTGCTTTACGCTGTTCGTGTAACCTTACTATTTCTTTACGAATTTTCTTGTACATACTTTCCATGGCACTAATGGTCTTGTGCTTACCCTCGGCTATATTATCACTCCACCTTGTCAGGATTCTCATTTCGGCGGGATCTTTAGACGGGTAATCTTGTTCTCTTATTAGACAATTGATCAGGAACTTTAATATCATGAGCTGAATCTCGGCTTTCCTTTGAGACATGATCTCGCCAATACTTTCTGGATCATCCCCTGTACGGATGAAACGATATATTCTGTCTAGATCTTCTTTCATATTTGGTAAGGTGACTAGATACTCGGTCACCCTTCTTACGCGTACGGAATATAAAACCATATTATATTCGCCTGGAACTGGATCATAAACACATTCGGCAAGGGCTTGTCTGATTTCTGTAACAGACTTATTACTTTTAGGAGTACGCTGTGATGCTTGAGCATGTAATTCGAGTGCTGATAAACGTTTGTGTGGCGGCGGGGTTTGAGGAGGACCTCCTCCTGCGGCCCCTAGACTAGAATCGTCGACTGACATTCTTCGTGCTTGCAGGGTCGGTAATTGTAACGTGGGCTGAACTTGTATGGCAGGCTGACCCGGGGGTACCGTAACAGGTACTCCGGTGTCTGGAGGAACGGGAAGTGCCTGATTTACAGGGACTAGCGGAGCGCGAACAGGATTTGCATATTCTGGAACTGTGTCGTCCAAATAGGACGAAATAAAAATATCAGCTGCGGTCGGTTTGTGACGTAGCTTGGTCGGAACTAATGGTGGCGGGAAATTACTGGGTGCCTCTGGGGTCGCTTTTGGCGAGCCTTCGGCAAGGAGAGGATACATACCCTTAATAAGGGCATGCCTCTGTCTGTCTGACTGTTCGGCTTTAACTTGTTCACCTATCTCGATTAATTCTCTTTCTTGGGTTCGTTCTTGGGATTCTCTACTTAACTCTGACTTTCTGACTTCCTTTTCCGTTCTTCTATGCGCTTCCTTACGCCATAACTCGATGGCATCTTTCTGTGACTGTCTGGCTTTCTTTTTCCATAATGCTTCTTCTACTCGCATGATACATTCGGCATCCCATGTACCCGATACGGGCCATCTATACTTTTCTTCTAACTGTTTGGTATACTCTACCCATAAATCTAGATACAATATGGCGCTTATGCCATGTTTCTGATACATAAAGTGACCTGGACTGTCCCTAGGCGGAACAGGAACTGCTGCTTCCAGCAGACCCTTTCTAGTTTTTAACTGACGTAACTTGGAAAAGAGCGGCATTCTAAACTTGAATCGGAACACAATACAATACACGAAAAACAATAACAATTGGGGAAACAATTCAGGCATACCACGACATTGGAAATACATTAAACAACATTATAAATAACAGTTCGAACAGAATACTACCTGAAAATACTGAAAACAGAACAGAATTCTCGAGAACGGAACAGACTAGAGTTACTGGATGCACTGCTGAAACAGTACGGAACATACCGGTCCCATAAAGGAACACATCAAGACCCGTATCCACCTAGGTGAACACTTCGTTTGTGAGCTTGGGTACCACCAACCCACGGACCAGAGTCAATTTAGACTGACCCTGTCTAGACACTACCCCAGCAATGGTACTCACCGGGCAGCACGGAACGGAAGGCCTCGGACGGGACTGGACTACGACGACGAACTTCGGACTTCGGACTTCAGTTACGGGTGGACCTCCGGATACCTCGGACCTTGGACTCTCGGCTTGGGCTCTGGTCGGGACTCGCCGCGTTCCTCCACCGTCTCGTTCGGATGCTGGACCGCCTCCTCCGTCTCCTCCGTGGGCCTGAGGGATACTTGAAGCAGAAATATCTGCCAGGTGCACGGTATGGTTCCGTCACGACTGCAGAGGGTCAGGGGGTCGGCGTGGCTTCACCGACGCGTGGGGAAAGGGCAAGTCCCTGTTCGGGCGCCATTATGTGGTAAATAAATAAATAATACCCTATTTTTGGATGAATGAATGAATAACAGATAGCTCAATAAATAAGAGTCAAGATTCGAGGTAGTAGGAGTTTCTGCAGGTTTATTACAGCATAAGGACAGGATCAGGACAACCTGCATAGGAACAGGATGACAGGGGAAAAGAGGCCCGGCAGCTGCCGGGGCTTGGTCTGGGATGAGCGCGCTAACATTCAATAACAAGACATTCATTTATATACATAACGCAAACACATAGCATTACATTGCAGTAGGCGTAACAGTGGGTGGAGTAGAAGGCATGACGTGTAGCAGTCGCGAGAGATAACAGTAATAAGTGGTGTAACTGGGAGTTTACTTAGACATGTGAAGTAAAACGTAACAGAATATGTCATGAATGGGCGGACACATAGGAGGGGGCTACCTAAGGAGCCGGGACCTCTAACCTAATGGTGCGCGAAAACTGGCAATGACGTGTTACTAGGAGAAGCTGGGGGCTACGAACTCTGTGCTAGGAGCAGAGACTAGAGTCTGGAGGGTCGGAGCGACATGTACCTAAACCCTATCTGGTATCTAATGTTTAGGGAACATGTTGATATAAACTAGAAGTCATGAGGGGAGAGGCTAACTTGATTCTAAGACTGGACCATGCATTATTCTACATGAAATGCGTGATGAAGAATACTAAATGACCATTAAATACAGTATTTCTCTAACAGGGAGACGAGAAGGCTAGACAACGACGGAAACTATTGATGCAGTTCAGTAGCTTAGGAATGCAAAGGAGGAGGACTGAACTGATAGCTGGAACTATAACATACTTTTGGCAGACTTAGAGGCAGAGCCGGGGTGCACCGGGCAGTGCGAGGCAGGAAGTAAGTGAAAGGTCGAGGATACAGGTGGGGGCTGTATCGCTCCTCAGCGAGGCTTTCAGGAGACAGGAGCTGAATCCAGGGTCCGGGCCCTTTTGAGGCCTAGAAACGGGGACTTTATAATGGAATAACGTGCACACTGAGAAACGTGGCAACATTATTTTACATAGGCCTGATATTCGTAGTATTCACGAGGACTGGAAACTAACATATTAGAGGTGGACACAACTGTAATTGCGTCATTAATCAGAAATGGGGAATAACATATGCATATTGGTCATGCATACATAACATATGATGGATGGGGCGTAGGGACACAGAACATGGCAAAATTTACTTTTCCACACCCCGATCCCAAGCAAGAGGTGACTAGCCCAAAATATCCCTATGGCAGTGGAATACTCCCTCCCTGGGTGCCATGGTGGTGCACCTTGAGTGAACACAAAACCCCCGTCCCTACTACCAATATGTTCATGATAGCCATCTATTCCACTTCCGTCTTCAACATTTCTTAGTTACATGCTTAGCGAGAGGTTTTTTGCAGAAACTCCCTGGGCTTCATCAAAGTTGGCAAACATGTGGAACTGTCGCTTGACCACTGCCCTTAATTTAGACAGTTGAGCAATTGCTGCGTGCATGCCCTGTGCTTTAATCATGTATAACAACTTTACACATTCCTTCCTACTACGATCTGCAACCACCAGCATGTCAGAAAATATATGACAGAAAGTTACTTCATCATTTGAAAATTGTTTCTTTTGAATGGCTCTGGCTAAACACCACTCTTTTCCACAAAAGCCAGCAAAATTTACCAATATTTTACGTAGCAGTTTGGAGTTTGGAAATGGCCGAGCCGGGACCCTGTGCACCCATGTGATTGTCAGATCCCGTGAATATTCAGGTAAAACATTCTTCTTAATACATGCATTGACCCATAAACCTTCATTGACCTCTAGAACTCCTACCAGCTGTAAATAAGAGCAAAGGGAATGATTTTCCAAATTGTTGATTTTATTTTCTAGTCAATAATTTTCATTCCTTACTCGACATAGCATTAACCTGATCCTCTAGCTGTGAGATTCTTGATTCGGCCTCCTCAATTCTTACAGGAAAATTGCCCACTGCTTCTTCAATTTTAGATAGTCGTTGATGCAAAGATGCTATTTGAATTGCTTGTGTTGCGTTTAATTCTCTAATTTCATCCAGAATAAGGTTCAGCATAGTCGTTATATTCCACAGTACGATAGCCTCCTTTCCTTGCTGCTCATTTGAAAGAGTCACCTCCTGGGGCCTGTCTGTTTACAAGACCTGAGACAGAGACTGGTCTTACCGGACCATGTCTAAAACAGCTGCTGAAGACAAACACTGTGTTTTCAATGAAAACTGTAGTTGAACATATGGGCATTGCTGAGTATCACTATCCTGAAACTGTGCTGACTACTTTGAAGTGAATTCTGAACAGGAGTCTGTCCATTTGCAGGAAGCCCTGATTCAGCATGAGAGAACGGCCCCTTAAGCGCAAGCGGCATTACTTTCCATTTTGTAAAGAGCAGGTACTCTTTCAACTTGCCTTGGGTCAAGCTAGTACTCACATCATTAATATTCACCTGTGGAAGATGTTTTTTAACTTTGTTCACTTTTTTACTTTCTCATTTCCTTTGTCCTCTGCTGCCCTGCTGTTCTCTTTACACAGATTTGCGGCCAGATGTACGGCCATTTCATTTAGTGCCTCGCAATTTGCGACACATTGCGAGTCGCAAATTGCGAGGCGCTAAATGAAATGTACAACAGTGTGTTTAACACTGTTTGCGATTCCCAAGGTGGTCGCAAATTACTAGGCTCATTAATATTATTGAGCCTCTCGCAATTTGCGAGCCCATTGGGAATGCCATCCCTCCTAGGGATGGTGGCCTGCTGTGGTCAGCAGACCACCATGTCTGGGACTGCTTTTAAATAAAGCAGTTTTTTTATGCTGCCCGCTTTCCTTAAAGGAAAACAAGATGCATTTAAAAAAAATAATTTTGAAAGAAACGATTTTGTTTCATTTTTTAAGGGCATGCAGTGGTCCCTGGGACCACTGCCTGCCCTAGAAAATAATTTTGCATGCATTTGCAAAGGGGAGGGGGTCCCCTGGGGACCCCTTCCCATTTTGCAAATGCATTACTTGAAGTAGGTGGTAATTGCGATTGTTTTGTTCACAAAACATTTGTACATGGTTTTGAGACGCCCTATTTGGAAGGTAACGCCTTATAGCGAGTCGTGAATCCTATTTAGCAAGTCGCAAAAAAATTGCAACTCGCTAAATAGGTTTTTGCATGTGCAAACGGGTTCACAAACTAGTTTGCGCATGCAAAAACGGGTTGTACATGTGGCCCTTGGTGTTTCCACTTGTGTGGGGGAAGCCACCCACAAAATCCCCTCTACTGCCAACCACTCTTGAGGGCCACTATCCAGGGCTGACCCAGCTCACCCAGCTTCTGTTCCACTTGCTGATAACTCAGAGGGCTTGATGCTAGCACTGACCCTTGACATGACTTTAAACTGTGCTCTGCTCTTGGTGCTGCAGATGTTGACTTCATTTGGGCTGTCCATCACTTTACTTTTAGGGTTGCAACAACATCCAGATTGCCCATCAAATTAGCCACTTTTAAATGCTTTCCCATTGTAATATCAATTTAACGTTAAGGGAGAAACCAAACCAGAGACTCACTACCAGGTAAACTTATGTAAATTCAGCTAGGCACTTACACCTGCTGTGAAACCTGGTGGCTCTCTCCTAATGATGCCTTACAGAAGCCTTCTGATGGTGTTCCTTTGAATTGGAGGCCTGTTGAAGCTCCAGTGTCTCTCTTGCTTCTCAGACTGAGAGCCTCTCAACACACCACCATAAACACCATTCTTCGGCCACTGCCGATGGAACAAAACACCAAGGCAGCCCTGCTAAACGGATCCGATCACCATTGCTCCATGTAACCATGTCTCTGCATCTTCACAACTCCAGAAGCGGAAACTGATGCAACGGGAAGCATTGTGGGGAAGAGGAGGAGCCGCACGTCACCTAGCAAAGGAGCATATGGCATTTGCCTGCTACTCCTTTCCAGTCCATTTTCAATGGGAAAAGGAAACCCAGAGCTTAATAAACTTAAAAACAAACAATGCCATTTTTGGATCAGTTAGTTTCAAGAACAGGGTTTTACCGACATATTTTATGGAATTTTTTACTTAATCATTTTGTTTTATAGGTTGTTTCTCTATTGTTCTCATAGCAGCTTTCACTCAGTAAAGTTTATTGTATTAAATTATACTCCGTATACTGATGTAAGGCTACGGACATATTTTGTTATGCCATATTTTGTTATTGGAAACTTCACTAGATATTATATTGCTTCGTGAAGAATCTCTGGGAACTTCGTTTCAATTTTGAGGATCTAATGGTTCCAGGATAAATCATATTTACCAAGCCTTGAAGAAGCTAAACTTTTCACGAAACACGTGTTGGCTGACCAAGTTATCATATGTTGATGAAGGCTGTTCAAGTTATTACCTGTTGATGAAGAATTGTACATCAACTTATGATGTCCTTTGAAAATAACTACTATTTCACCAATTGATGATGGCACAATAAAAGAATGTGCATGAATATTCAAGATTCAAATTGTGACCTTATTTCTTAGTGCATGACCTAATATATGTCTGTGTGTATATATGTATTTTCTATATATAATATAAAATACAATATATATATACAATTGGAAGATCTGATGGGTCTAATGAAAGGGCGTTCACTCAAGTATGAGCACAAAATCAAATTGCGCAAACAGGAGAAATTCTCTCGCGATGAGAAGGACTATCTACAGGAAAGGGTACTTACCTTTGCCCGTAAGTTTGATGGCCCAAGAAAGGTACTCAGCCAGAGATCTAAACAGGTCACTCCCAGAGTGGAGACATCGGAATCTGAGGCAACAGAGAACGAATCGAGCGACGAGGTATCAGGTGTATTGGTGGAAGGTAGCAATGTTCGTACTCCTTTTCACGACAAATTCAAAATCATTCGTCAGTCGTGGCTACAGGGAGGGAAAAACAAACCCCCGGAAGGAGACGCAGGAAAACACATAGAGGCGGTGTCAACAGGAAGAGGAAGGGGCAAGGCTCCAGGCTGGGTGAACCGCAAGAGGAATCCGAACAGGCAAAAGAGACGTCAAATCTAACGGTGGTCAACCTCACAGATGAAACCCTTATAGATGTGGAACTTAAAGTACTCACTTTGGGACTTACGTTCTGTCCAAGCAATCAGTTAGAGTACACACAGACACGTATAGACTTATTTAACTTTGTGTGAAAATTAAAACTCCACAAGTGTTACAAAACCAGATCTCATTTGAAAGAAAATAGGGGAACAACTATGAGGCTGACTGCAACTGACGCGCTCACTGGAAGCGACCTGCCAATGATAGCGCTTCTTGGGGATTTAAGGTTGGGGACTGTAAGTAACACACAGGAACCTAACTGATATATGACGGAAAGAACATTTAGCATTGGGATTGAACAGGATCGGGAGGAAAGCCCATTGAAACCAAAATCCCTGTTCAACCCTCTAATGCCATGGGACGCCATAGATATATTCTCAGAAGCAATCACTAATGACCTTCTAAAATGCAGAGTGAATTTGAAACAAAGGACAAGTCCAAATAATCTGGCTAATGAAGAAAAACGGGCATTGCAAGAACTTATGCAAGATTGAACCATAATTATAAAACCCTCAGACAAGGGGGGAAATGTGGTTTTACAAACAAGGGTGGCATATTGTATGGAGGCAGTAAAACAACTTAATATGGACTGTTACCAGAAAGTTTCAGTTAAAGTGTATGATAACAGCATCAAGACGTACGACGACCTAATTGCCAAATGGTATCACAGGAAGACGCTGGGATCTGATGAACACTTGTTCCTTCGTAGCTCCAGCCACGTTATTCCAACATTTTACCACATTCCCAAGTTACATAAGGACAATGTAAACCCTCCGGGCAGGTCTATTGTTTCTTCTTTAAATGGACTGACAGAGCACTTATCAATGTTTGTTGATCACTTTTTGTTTCCTTGGGTGGTGCAATTGGATTCCTATATTAAGGACACTAAAGACTTTTTAAATAGAATCATGAATGTAAAGTGGGATTCTAGTTATCTACTTATGGTCCTTGACATTACTAGTCTCTATACCCGTATAAAACATGAGGATGGAGTTCAAGCAGTGAGATTCTATCTGGGAAAACGAAAATTGCGTTACCCTGAACATTGAATTTATTGAGTTTTGCCTAACGCATGACATTTTCTTTTTATTTGAGGACCAACATTATAAACAGCTCACTGGCACGGCGATGGGCACCTGCTTCGCCCCCAGCTATGCAAACTTGTTCGTTGGCTGGTGGGAGGAGTGGGTGCCCAGAGCCTACCAGTGTGAGACTGTTGCAGGTCAGGTTATAGAGTGGTATCGATACATCGATGACCTGTTCATCATTTGGCAGGGTACCATAGATTCAGCACTTGGGTACATTGACCTCCTCAACAGAAATTAATTAAATCTTAGGTTCTCGGGTACAGTGAGTCCAGTGGCAGTGGACTACCTGGACCTGAGGGTTTATGTTGAGGAGGGATCCATACAGACCACCCTATACCGGAAACCCACTGCGGGAAACTCAATACTTTTCGCCAGCAGCAGCCATCCACCAAAACTTGTCCAAAGTATCCCCTACGGGGAATTACTTAGGTTAAGAAGAAACTGTTCTAAAGACGGCGAGTTTGAGAAGGCTGCAGCAGCAAGTATAGCCAGATTCAAAGTAAGGGGCTGTGATTCTGTAGTTCTGGAAGAAAGGTTACAAAGAGTGAGAAACATACAGAGGACTCAGGTACTAGTTAATAAGGATAAGACCAAAACCGATAGAGGGAAGTTCCGGATGGTAACCCCCTCCTCAGCAGAGGCGAATGACCTAAAGAGAATGCTTAAGAAGAATTGGCCAATTATTTTAACTGACAATGTTATCAGTGAAGACATTCCTTCTCAACCACTGGTGACTTTTAAAAAAGCCAGATCCCTTAAGGATATCTTGGTGAGAAGTCACCTAGAGAAAGCACCAGAAAGGTTGTACACACTCAAACAAATGATGGGCTTTTATCCTTGCAGCAAATGCAAGGCCTGCGTGAACAGCAGGAGGATTTTAACATAAAAGATACCAGACATAGAGATAACCAAAAAAATCAAAAAGTTTATTACATGTAGCACTCCTTATGTGGTTTATTGCCTTGTATGCCCATGCGGACTCCGCTATATAGGAAGCACTGTTCATCCCGTAAAGATCAGGGTGCTTGAGCATATGCGGTCAATTGATAAGATCGATCAGCCATACCCAGTTGCGCGCCACTTTGCTGACAAACATGGCGGATCAGCTACAATTCTATGGTCTTGATCATGTCCCTTTGAGTGTACATGGTGGGGACAGACTGAAACAATTACGCAGATTAGAATCGCGTTACATAATAGATCTGCTCACTAAACATCCACGAGGTCTAAACTGTGGAGAAGAACTGTCAGTACATATAGGTCAGAAATAAGTAGATAACCGTGCTGATATTTAATAATCCAATATTGGGAGACAGTTGGGTTTTGTATTACTATCTTTATCTGTATTTTCTACTTGCAATATCTTTTCATTTAAATCATTTTTTATTTAATTTTGATTCTATGAAAATTAATAATTGCAAATTGTGAATATATGTATCTTAAGGGCAATGCAATGAAACTTTAACGTCAAAAAGCTGCTAATGAAAATGACTTTGAATGTATTTTACATCAATGAATTTATGGCGTGCTCGAAATAACTGATATACGCACTATGTGGGTGATAAGATCTGTTTTAATGACATGTATATTTAGAATTTCTGATTATTGTCGTCATAGGGAAGGATAATAGCGGATCCACAGCTTTATTGAGTTTACATCTACGCCAAACGACCAAGAAAGTGGACGTTTGTTAAGTGCACGAGATCTGATTTGTTCTGAATGAATTCTTAATTTACAA
The DNA here is from genome assembly GCF_964261635.1 of Lissotriton helveticus. NCBI lineage: Eukaryota > Metazoa > Chordata > Amphibia > Caudata > Salamandridae > Lissotriton > Lissotriton helveticus. The sequence continues at coordinate 1,218,070,221 of NC_136059.1, read as the reverse complement.
TGAACACATTTTCAGTAGCGCATCTTATGATTTAAACACACTTGTTAAATGAACTGTTGTGTTTTACAGCGTTTAAGATGCTGTCACGAAAAATATTTACTCGTTACAAAATGGTGCTCATATTATTCAGTGAGTGTTAGTCCTTCCTTTATGTTTACTGCATTAAGTGTGGTTAAAAACATGGCGTTTCAATTGTGCCGATGACATTGACAAAGGCTCCTCGCCGAAACACGTCTGTTGTTTGTGTGGTAATGTTTAGCCTAATAAAAGAGCTGAATTGCCCCGGGAATGCGGTACTTCTTTGTGTATCTGGAATATTTTGGAGGAAGTGGAGCGTTATATATATATATATATATATATATATCCTGCCCATGCGGCCGTAAATATATTGGCAGCACAATAAAGAGTGTGAAATTGCGAATCTTAGAACATCAACGGGCAATAACAAATCGGGATGTAACGTACCCGGTTGCCCGACATTTTGCCAAAACACACGACAGCAATAGGGATCTATTGCAGTATTGGGGTTTAGACCATATACCTCTACAATCGAGAGGGGGTGATAGACTTCTCAAATTGAGAAGATTAGAATCACGGTACATCATAGACTTAGATACTAAGACCCCCCTAGGTATGAACAGTGGAGAAGAACTGACAGTACATTTGGAAAAATAACATATATCGGACTATTGTGAATGCTATGTTCAGTGATTGTGATTATGAATATGAAATGTGTGCTTAGGAATTTTTGCTTAGAAATTCTTGCTTAAAACGATTTTTTGCTTAAAGATCTTGCTGAAGTACTATGGCTTAAATTTGTTGCTTAAAAGCTCACCCATTCTCGTACCTCCTCAAGACCCTACACACATATATATATATGTATAATTTGTGGGGTTTGTGTGGGGTGGTTCTCCATGATGAAAGAAAGTAGGAATGTGGAGAAACCCCCCATTTTTTGTAATTAATTTTTTGTAATTAATTTTTTATAATTTTTTGTAAATATTTGACTATGTGATTATGTCAAATTGGTCTATGTTCGTTATAACATGCAGTATGATGGCTGGTGAGGTGCCAATACACGGCTCTATTGTTGCTTTTAAACACCGGCCCATAGCGGCCAACTTGCCGATACACAGCTTTAAATTGAGAGTGTTTTTGAAATCTGGCGCCATTAATTACGAGCGCCAAGAGGTAAAAGATACGAATATATACAAACTAAATAATGACGCGCTATTTGCATGTAAAATTGTAATGTTTTTGGCGTCCTCATTGCTTTCTATGACCGCTTGCAATGACGTGTTGACATATAGCTAAGAAACACTTGCTCTGTGCTAAACACTGACGAAGGACTAGACGTCCGAAACGCGTCTGTTTTGTTGCCGGATTAAAACGTGTTGATCACCCACCATGGAGTGCTTCTACCTTGTTTGGAGAATTAAACAGAGTTTGTGAGCTTGGATTTGGACACGCGGTACCGGCGTGTTGAAGCACCCGCCCACGAGTGCCCTGGGATCGTTTGGTACAACTGGAGCTTGAATATATATATATATATATATATATATATATATATATATATATATATATATATATATATATGTATATATATATATATATATATATATATATGAAAACTCCTTTTTGACTCAGCAAACGCTGAGTCTCGCCATGCTCTGGCCGCTTGGCGACGGTGGTTCGTGTATAGGTTGCGAGCCTTATATCAATTCAAATTCTGTCGTCTTTCAAAAACACCAGAAAAACACGAACTCTTCTTTACAGAAAATAGCCTTTATTTCAAATCAAAAAGGCAAAGCTCAACGCGTTTCGGGGATTCTCCTCCCTCGTGAACAAGGGAGGAGAATCCCCGAAACGCGTTGAGCTTTGCCTTTTTGATTTGAAATAAAGGCTAGTTTCTGCAAAGAAGAGTTCGTGTTTTTCTGGTGTTTTTGAAAGACGACAGAATTTGAATTGATATATATATATATATATATATATATATATATTATATATATATATATATATATATATATACATATATATATATATATATATATATATATATATATATATATATATATATATATATATATATATATGTATATATTACCTACTGGCGGTCGCCAGTAGGTAGTTATAGTTAGGACCTAGTTACCGTAGGAAAATCGCAACATTCTTTTCCCAATAACTTTGGCGCCGATTGACGACTCTTCGCGAAATTTTCAAAACTTATGGCCCGCTCTGGTCTGCTCCTATCTTGAAAGTTTCGGGGTGATTCGGCAAGCGGCGGCCATGAAAAAAGGGGGGTGCCAAAACTTGTTTTTCCCATAGGAAACTTTAGCCACGGCTACAGCCCGAACTGCTGAACGGAATTACACTAAATTTAGCAAAAAGGTAGCCCTTGGTTCAGAAAAAACTCTTTTTGTTAAATGGTGTAAATCCGTTCAGTAGTTGCTGAGAAAATCAAAATTAAAAAAATATCAATATCTAGAGGTGTGCAGGATCCTCACACCCTCCCGATCATGAACTTCATGCTAATTGGCTGTCAACACTCCAAATCAGGAAGTGTTTGCAGCAATCTTGTGCCTCCGTAGAACCGAGGCACAAGAAATTAGGAAAACAATCGCAAAAAAAAGAAAATGGGGCAGGGTAGAAACTCCCTGACCCCCTAGGCCTGCTTAGGGGGTCCCACAAGGACCCCAAGGGCCCAAATTTGTTTTTATTTTTTTTAAATCGCGGGACGGACGATGGATTTGCGGATCGAGCCGTGAAAAAAAAAACGAAGCGCGGACCTCCGCGCTTCCTTTTCTAATTAGCCCCGGGTGGGCCAAGTCCCAGGGGCAATGTTTATATTATGATAGGGGGCCCTAAGGGCCCCCCAGCCCTGGGGACTGCCACCCCCAGGGCTTTTCAAAAGTATTTGCGGGGCCTCACTATCCCCCGCAGCCCCGGGGACCGCCACCCCCCGGGGCTTGTATAATAAATGGGTGGGGGGGCTCAAAGGCCCTCCAAGCCCTGGGGACCGCCACCCCGGGGCTTTTATAAAATATTGGCGGGGCACATGGCCCCCCGCAGCCCCGGGCTTGTATTTTATTTAAAAAAACTACCTGTGTGTGGGGGAGCTTGAACACCCCCCAAACGCCCCAGGGACTGCCACCTACCCGGGGCTCTAATTATTTAAATTGGGGGGTCCATTACACACACCCGCAGCCCCAGGGGCCACTACCTCCCGTGCCCTTGCAAATGTTGGTAGGGGGGCCATGTGGCCCCCCTCCTGGAGCCCTTGCTGGTCCTGGAGACCACCACCCCCCAGGGCCGGCTCCTGCAGTGTCCCTGGGTGCCCACCACCGGGACACTGCTGTTTGCTATGGCAGGGTGGGAGCCTCGCGCCTCCCACCCTGGCATAGCAAACTCTGGTTTGGTTTTTGGAAGAGAGAGCAGGAAACCCTGCTCTCTCTCGTCCAAAAACCAAACCCGATTGCTTTTCCACTTTTCCACACGGGGAGCTGCATCTTAGCAGCTCCCATGTGGAAACGCAATTTGCTCCCGCAGGAGGCGGCGAGCCAGCGGGTCCGTGGGGGGATTGGGGACCCCTCCACGGTCCCCAACGGAGAGGGCCAGCCCTGGGGGATGAGGTCCTGGGGGCTAGAAGTGGCCCAGGTGGGGGGCCACATGGCCCCCTCCTCAAAAATTAAAAAATCAAAGAAATAAAAACCAACAAAGGCCGGCCATGGGGGATGGGGTACCCGGGGCCATAAATGACCTGAGGAGGGGGGCAACGCAGCCCCACTCCAAATAAATTAAAAAATAAAATAATGGCCATGCCCTGGGGGATGGGGTCCCCGGGCCGATTATGGCCTTGGGAGGGGCGCCACGCGGCCCCCTTTTGATTTTTTTAATACAAAAATTCAATAGGAGTCAGGCCCTGGGGGATGGGGTCCCCGGGGCCAATAAAATAGGAAACTTAAAGAAATAAGTAAGAAAAAAAGACCGACATCGCGCCGAAGGCCCCGCTCATTATCTGCAGCACTCTGCAAAGGCGCCCCATGGCACGCTTGCAGATGGGGAACTAATTCCCCTTGAATACTGGGGGTCCCTGGGGGCCAACTAGCCCACCAGGAAGCTCCAGTATGCGCCAGGGAGCTGCATTGCAGAGAGATGTTCAGAGGCCACGCCCCTTTTTACACCTCTCTGCAAGGCAGCTCCGTGGCACTTAATGGAGGTACCTGGTGGGATAGTTGCACCTCAGGGACCCTTGACCCTGTCTTCAGGCAGGTCGCTCCCCACGCCGCGCAGCTCTACCTGACTGCGCCTGTGTTCCTGTGACCCCGCTGCTGACTCGTCCTGTGGGTGTTTGAAGCCCGCTTCCACCTGTGCCTCATCCCTGGTGGCCAGTGGGCCTTAGGTTTGTTGTTGTTTGTTGTTGCCACTTGTTTTGTGCCCCTAGTATCCTTCTGTGACCACCTGTATTGTGCCACAGTGACCGTTTGCATTTCTGACCGTATTGCCTCTGTTTTTCTGCTTTTCCGTTCACCTGTTGCCTTGCCTTAGGCTTGTTTTCTCCTCCCGCCCGTTCCTGCCTCTGCGTCCCTGCGGCCCCACCCTCCCGCCCACATTGGCTCCCTCCCCCCTCCCAGCTGCTCCTCCCTCCCACCTTCCCTTCTTATGGCGGCCGCGGCACGGCAGTGAGAGCGACCCTTGACCCTGTCTTCAGGCAGGTCGCTCCCCACGCCGCGCAGCTCCACCTGACTGTGCCTGTGTTCCTGTGCCCATGCTGCTGACTTGTCCTTGTGGATGTTCGATGCCCGCCTCCACCCGCAGGCTTCCACCTGCACTGTGGAGTAGTGTGGCTCACTGGTTAGAGGCGGCAGGCCTGAGAGCAGAAGTCAGCCTGGGACCAGGGTTCAATTCCCGACGCGGCAGGGTCGTGGACCTTGGTCAGCGGACTCGATAATTCTCGCTTCGGTGCTTACTCTAATCAGGGGTTCCACTCGGCAACTCTGGGCATTAGCTTGCCTAATCTCCACAACGGCCCCACCAATTCCGGGGATGCCTGGCTCCACCTTGGGGACTCCCAGCAAGGGACCATCCCACAGGGAAAGCCAGGACGGGTTCCCCAGAGTTATACAGCGCCGGGACGCCCCGTTGCTGGGGCAGCTGTGCGCTTTACAAGTATACTACATTTACATTTTACATATCCCTGGTGGCCAGTGGGCCTTAGGTTTGTTGTTGTTTGTTGTTGCCACTTGTTTTGTGCCCCCAGTATCCTTCTGTGACCACCTGTATTTTGCCCCAGTGACCGCTTGCATTTGTGACCATATTGCCTCTGTTTTTTTGCTTTTCCGTTCACCTGTTGCCTTGTCTTAGGCTTGTTTTTCTCCTCCCGCCCATTCCCGCCACTGCATCCCTGCGGCCCCACCCCCCACCCCCATTGGCTCCCTCCCAGCTGCTCCTCCCTCCCACCTCCCCTTCTTATGGCGGCCGCGGCGCGGCAGTGAGAGCGACCCTTGACCCTGTCTTCAGGCAGGTCGCTCCCCACGTCGCGCAGCTCCACCTGACTGCGCCTGTGTTCCTGTGCACCCGCTGCTGACTCGTCCTGTGGGTGTTCGAGGCCCACCTCCACCCGCAGACTTCCACCTGCGCCTTATCCCTGGTGGCAGTGAGCCTTAGGTTTGTTGTTGTTTGTTGTTGCCACTTGTTTTGTGCCCCCAGTATCCTTCTGTGACCACCTGTATTGTGCCCCAGTGACCGCTTGCATTTGTGACCGTATTGCCTCTGTTTTTCTGTTTTTCCGTTCGCCTGTTGCCTTGCCTTAGGCTTGTTTCTCTCCTCCCGCCCGTTCCTGCTGCTGCGTCCCTGCGGCCCCGCCCCCAATGTCTCCATCCCCCATCCCAGCTGCTCCTCCCTCCCACCTCCCCTTGTTATGGCGGCCGCGGAGCGGCCGTGCCGTGCCGCACCGAAGGGGCGCCAAAGGCAAGCCTGTCTGCGCATGGACCGTGCCCAGCGTCAGGACCTCGAAGCCGCCACAACACCAGACCGCACTATGACTCCAGCACCCTCCACGCACTCAACCCCGGACGAGATCACTCCTGCTACCGAGCCACCCCGAAGCGCACCCAAGGACCCTTCACCTTCCGGAACTACAGCTTCACCAGCATCCGGCCCGCCAAACCATCAACCAGAGAACCCAACCACCTCCGCTGCATCCTCCTCAACACCCGCTCCACTCACAAGCACGCCATAGAACTCTGGGACCTCCTAGACTCAACCACCCCCGACGTCGCCTTCCTGACGGAGACCTGGCTGAACGCCACCTCGGCACCAGACATCGCCATAGCCATCCCAGAAGGCTACAAGATCACCTGCAAGGACCGCACCAACAGAGCGGGAGGGGGAATTGCCATCATCCACAAGGACACCCACAGAGTCTCGACCAACACCAACGACACCCTCACCACCGCTGAGCACATGCACTTCCAGATCCACACCGACCCCAACACCACCCTCAGAGGAACACTCGTCTACAGACCACCCGGACCCCGTCCACAGTTCAGCGACTCCATCGCTGACCTCATCAGCACCCATGAGTTGCCTCCACGGACTACATCCTCCTCGGGGACTTAAACTTCCACCTCGAGAACAAAAACGACGCCAACTCCACCGCCCTGATCGACAACCTTGCCAACCTCGGACTCAAACAGCTCGTGACGACACCCACCCATGCTGCTGGACACACACTGGACCCCATCTTCTCCGCAAGTCCCCACGCCTCCTTCAACCACACCACCGAACCCCACTGGACAGACCACAGATGCATCCACTTCACCTTCAGGCAACCCACCACACACCACCGCACCCAACAGATGCCACTCCGCTGCTGGGCAAGGTCACAGAGGACCAACTGACCACCACCCTCGCCCTGGGACCACCCGCCGACCCCACCGACCCGACACCACCGCCATCAACCTCAAACAGTGGATCAACGACTTTCTGACACCCTCGCCCCTCTCAAGACCTCCGCCACCAATCACACCAACAAGAAAGCTGCATGGTTCACCGAAGACCTCCGGACCTCCAAGCGCACCTGTCGGAAGCTGGAGAAGAGCTGGCTCTGCAACCGAGCACCAAACAGCTACACAGCCCACAAGAACGCCACCCGCAGACACCACCAACTCATCAGGACCGCCAAGAGGACCGCCTTCAAAGACTGCCTAGACAGCAACGCACACAACAGCAAAGAGCTCTTCAAAATCGTGAAAGAACTCTGCAACCCCAGCTCCAACACCAAGACATTCCACCATCACAAGACCTGTGCAACTCACTGGCCACCTTTTTCACCGCAAGATCACCTACATCCACGACAGCTTCAACACCGCCACCCCCACATCCACCACCAAGACCACCACCCCGCGACCACCACCCGCACCAGTCGCCTGGTCCAACGTCAGCGAAGAAGACACCATCAAGACCATGAACTCCATCCACTCCGGATCTCCATCTAACCCATGCCCTCACCACATTTTCAACAAAGCCAGCACAGCCATCGCACCCCATCTCCGGAAAACTATCAACATCTCCTTCGAGACAGCATCCTTCCCAAAGAGCTGCAAGCACGCCGAGATCAACGCCCTACTGAAGAAACCCAAGGCAGACTCCAACGACCACAAGCACTTCCGGCCCATCTCCCTGCTCCCCTTCCCGGTGCAAGTCACGGAGAAGATCGTCAACAGACAGCTGACCCGCTACCTCGAAGACAACAACATCCTGGACCCATCCCAGTCCGGCTTCTGCAGCAACCACAGCACCGAGACCACCCTCATCTCCGCCACCGACGACATCAGGATCCTTATGGACAAAGGAGAAACAACCGTCCTCATCCTTTTGGACCTATCAGCAGCCTTCGACACGGTTTGCCACCGCACCCTAACAGCACGCCTCCATGACCCCGGAATCCAAGAGAAGGCCCTGGCCTGGACAACATCCTTCCTCTCCGGCAGAACCCAGAGTGTCCGCCTCCCACCCTTCCGCTCCAAGACCACCGAGATCATCTGCGGCGTTCCACAGGGATCATCACTCAGCCCAACGCTGTTCAATATCTATATGGCACCACTCGCCCATGTCGCACGACAACATGGCCTCAACATCATCTCCTACGCCGACGACACCCAGTTGATCATATCCCTCACCGAAGACCACCACACCGCCAAAGCCAACCTCCACAGAGGAATGAAGGCTGTCGCCGAATGGATGAAAGACAGCAGGCTGAAGCTGAATTCAGACAAGACGGAGGTCCTCATCCTCGGCCCCACCCCCTCAGCATGGGACTACTCCTGGTGGCCCACATCATTAGGAATGGTCCCAGAACCCACCGACCACGCACGCAACCTGGGTTCATCCTCAACTCCGCCCTCTCCATGACCAAGCAGGTCAACGCCGTCTCCGCTTCCTGCTCAAAACCCTATGAATGCTCCGCAGGATCTTCAAATGGATCCCCCCGACACAAGAAAAACCGTCACCCAGGCCCTGGTCACAAGCAGACTGGACTACGGGAACGCCCTCTACGCAGGAACAACAACCAAGCTCCTGAGACGGCTGCAACGCATCCAGAACGCCTCAGCACGACTGATCCTCGACGTCCCCCGATGCAGCCACATCACACCCCACCTGAGAGGCCTGCATTGGCTCACCGTCAACAACAGAATCACCTTCAAACTCCTCATCCACGCACACAAAGCCCTACACAACGCCGGACCATCATACCTCAACAACCGACTCAGCTTCCACACCCCCACCCGCAGCATCCGCATTGCCAACCTCGCCCTCGCCACAGTTCCACGCATCCGGAAAACCACCGCCGGCGGCAGATCCTTCTCCTACCTTGCCACCAAGACCTGGAACACTCTCCCTACCAACCTACATCAGACCCAGGACCTGCTGGCCTTCAGAAGACTTCTCAAGACCTGGCTTTTCGATCAGTAGCTGCCCCCTCCTCTTCCCTCCCCCCCCCCCCCAGCGCCTTAAGACCCTCACGGGTATGTAGCGCGCTTTACAAATGAAAATGATTCATTATTGATTGAGGGACCCTCAGGATTCAAGGGGAGTCATTCCCCCAACTTATAACGCACCATGGGCGCGTTTGCACAGTGGTGAAGGGAGGGGGCGGGGCCTAGGTGACATGTGTGCAAACACGCTCTGTAGCACGTTTTAAGTTGGGGAATTAATTTTGCTTCAATATTGAGGTCCCCTGGGGGCCAACTAACCCACCAGGTATGTCCAGTAAGTGCCACGGAGCTGCGTTGCAAAGTGTTGTAAAAATGGGTGTGGCCTCTGAACACCTCTCTGCAACGCAGCTCCTTGGCACATACTGGAGGTACCACCACACTTACTTCTACAGAAACTTACACATACTTACTCTCTTAAGGAATCACTTATAGAAACACATACTAATTTATACAGGAACTCTTCCAATCTCCCACTCTCACATATACTCACTTACATACACCAATACTCACATATACTAGTTTAAAACATATGTAGTTACTCATAAATACACTATTGAGACAGTCATTCACTCACTAACACACTCATACACACACTCATCCACCAATACAGTCCTGCACACATGCTGTCTTCAACACATACAGTGAGTCACTCATTCATGCATTTATGCGCTAAGTAATACCCCCCACCAAATTATACAGACACTCAGACACTCATACTGATACTCAAAATAACTACTAATAACCCATATACACACTCATGTAGTTACTCACCAACCCATGCAGCCCATATACTCAAAGTGAGAGACTGACACAGATATATACATGTTCAGACATTACTTGCTAACCCATGTATTCACAAATATACACTTAATCAGTCAGTTATACAATCAATTTTACCCCAAAAAATAATCCATTTAGACACTTATATACCTATTTATTTTTCCATCGACCTTGAGATATACATATATAAAACATATTCAATTTTCAGAAAAACACACATTCACTGGATGATGTCATCAGTGATGTCATTTGAGATGCCATCAGTGATGTCATGAGTGATGTCACTGACCATGTCATGAGTGATGTAATATGTGACGTCATCAGCAGTGCATTGCGGGTGCGCGAGTTATAGTTAGCTGAACTAACTATAACTGGGGAATTTCAATGGTTTTGTATGAGTGAAATGTCCAACTAATTATAACGCCCCTGAAACCTATGTTTTTTTCAATAAATATATATATATATATATATATATATGTATATATATATATATATATATATATATATATATATATATATATATATATATATATATATATATATATATATATATATATATATCATCACGCAGTTGTTCCAAAGGAAACGAATGATGGCACTCCACTTAGGGAATCTTTAAGATTTTATTTCAACAACTGTGATCGCCTACGCGTTTCGAACTCGACGTTCTTGATCACGGCAAGTATTAAGACAATTAGTCCCTTTTTCATTTCTCATTATATACACATGTGACATGCATGGCATTCTGGGAGTGGTAGTCAAATTCAAATCATTCAACCAACTTTATCCATATAGCGTTACAATGACACACTACATTGTAATACTATATGGATAAAGTTGGTTGAATGATATATATATATATATATATAATATATAAAATTCCAATGGGAATGAACATGGTAAATGCATGTTTATTGACCCCCTTTTCCAGATGCCTGCTTGATGGATCACCCTGAAACTTTTCCTGCACAAAAAGAATTAACTAGTGCCAAAGATATAGGCAAGTAAAAAAAAAAATTCTTATGGAAACATGGTCCTAACTATGGCTGATATTTGGGCTACATTTGGGCTCTTTTGTCTCTGGTGGCCATCTTGGGAGACTGCATATCAGAATTTTTTTAATGAAATATAAGAGGATTTGAGAAGTCACTCAAAATGTGCCCTAATTTTTCTTTCTTCAGCACTAATCATAATTTCTATGGCAAAATGAACCCCCTCATTTTGTTCCTTTGCAAATTAAATGTTTTAAGTGTTAACACTTTATTCCAATCAAGATGACTTCAGGTGTTGCATACTTTTGTCATAAGTAAGACTGTTAGCGCTCTAGTTGTTCTTTAGAACACTCTGGGACATTCTGTCATTGGGCTATAGTTGGGCTACATCTGGCTGATATTTGGGCTACATTTGTTTTTTTTGTCTCTGGTGGCCATCTTTGGGCTACATTGGGCTACATTTGGGCTCTAACATATATATAGCCCAATGTAGCCCAATATATATTTTTTCAAAGTTAATTTTCGTAAAAACCACTGGAGCATATATCTTAAGACATAGCAAAGGCACATCGGGGTACCAGTCCCTACAATTTTGCCAAGTTTGGTGGAAATCCATTCAGCCGTTCGGGCTAAAAGTGAGTCCAACCGCCCTATGGAAATTAACATGGGGAAAACATGTTTTGGGACCCCCCTTTTATCTCGACCCCGCTTGACGGATCCCCCTGAAACTTTCAGGGAAGGAGCGGAGCACAGCGAGGCAACGTTAAGGAAAATTACAGGCAGATCCCTCATTCGGCGCCAAAGTTATTCCCAATAGAATGTTTCGGATTTCCTATGGAAAACGATCCTAACTATAACTACCTACTGGCGACCGCCAGTAGGTATATATATATATATATATATATATATATATATATATTCACTGAAAAAAACATAGGTTTCACACCAGTTATAGTTAGCTGAACATTTTACTCATACAAAACCATTGAAATTCCCACGTTATAGTTAGTTGGACTCACTATAACTCGCGTGCCCGCAATCCACTGCTGATGATGCCACATATTACATCATTCATGACATGGTCAGTGACATCACTGATGACATCACTGATGACATCTCAAATGACATCACTGATGACATCACTGATGACATCTCAAATGACATCACTGATGACATCACTGATGACATCATCCATGAGATAATACGATGCACCTCCTCACACTCTAATCTAACCTTTGATACACCCAGTGTTAAATACAAACTACCATTGCTGAAACCATTGACACACAAATGCCAGTAACTACATATGCACTCACTGATTCCTAGGTCTTCACACACATCCACTCGTTCACCCATACAATCACTCATACATACAGACACTCATCAATACAACACTATCATATGCACTCATACACCTATACAGACACTCACACACTGCCACTCATCCATGGAGTTACTCACACACCTAGTCAGTCATGCAAAGAATCAATCACACTCCCATTTCCTCATCTATACAGTTATACAGACAACACCTCAAATATAAAAACATATACTAACACATACTTACTCTCTTATACAATCACTGATACAAGTACACATTGATCCATACAGCCACTCACACAATCACTGGCTCTCATGTGTCATTTATATATTTATCTATGCCAACTCTCACATGCACTGTGTTTTACATATGCACTTACTTGGACATGTAGCACTGAGATATCCATTCACTCACCAACACAGCCATGCACACAGTCAACCGCCCATACGGCTGTTTCCACATGCACTCTTGAACCCATACACCTAGTGAATTAACTGGTCACACATCTATGCACAGAGTCACACACCTCACAGCCACCCACACACACTCAGACTCACATACAAATACTTGGGCAACCAATCAATAACCCATATAGCCACTTATATAGCTATTGATCAACACATGCAGCAGCTTACACAACAACAGACATACTGATGCACACATTCAGACAGTTTAGTCACTAACCCATCCATTCAGTAAGACACATTTAATCACTCACTCATACAGTCAGTCACACACCTACTAAATGCTTCATCCAGATACTTATACATCCACTCATTCTTCAATATGTAAAACATATTTAAACTTTACAGAAACACACAGACACTGGATGATGTCATCAGTGATGTCATTTGAGATGTCATCAGTGATGTCATCAGTGATGTCATTTGAGATGTCATCAGTGATGTCAGCAGTGATGTCACTGACCATGTCATGAATGATGTAATATGTGACATCATCAGCAGTGAATTGCACGCGCGCGAGTTATAGTGAGTCCAACTAACTATAACGTGGGAATTTCAATGGTTTTGTATGAGTATAATGTTCAGCTAACTATAACTGGTGTGAAACCTATGTTTTTTTCAGTGAATTTCAAAGGTTTTTTAAATGCTAATTCCTAACTATAACGAGTGTCAAACCTATGGTTTTTTCAGTGAATTTCAAAGGTTTTTTAAAAGCTAATTCCTTACTATAATGAGTTTGTAACCTACGATTTTTAAAGTGAATTATTACGTTTTTTTAATAGCTGTTTTTTATAACTATTAATTATTATATTTTTTATAAAATTATTATTATTTTATTTTTTCTAAAATTAATTTTTCAATGTATTTTTCCTGTGTTTTTTTATCATTTTACCTCGGAGCGCTCAGGGTACGCGCACCCCTAAACGCACCCGTAAACATAGCGAGAGCGCTATTCCCGCGTGTGAAAAAAAATATAAGTATGTATTTAAAGTAAATAATAATGCAAGACATTCAGTGGCATACTTATAAAAGTAGTATTTTTGATTTTAAATAACCGTATTTGAACTTTAAACGCATTTCCTAAAATCTAACAAGACGTCATTCAGGCGCGCCGCGTAAGCGCCCCCGGAAGCGCCTACGTACGTGCCGCGTAAGTGCCCCCGGAAGCGCTCCGGAGCGCGTAGAGTAAGCGCGTCAAGTCATGTGACCTTAAAATAACACTTTTCATTGGTTGTTAATGTTTTTTTTTACAACTAATGAAAACCCAACCCATTTCCTTCACTACCTCTTTCACTTTGGAGAGAGCAAGACCTGTTCCCTTTTTCTCCTCTTCAATTCTTTGGAAAGAATGGCTGCAAGAGCACCAAGCAGCAGTGACTCTGATGAGTTTCTCCATGAGGACCCTCCTCAGTCAAAAATTAAGGAGCACTTCATCTGGAAGTTTTTCAGCATTCTAGAAGGTGAGAAGAAAGTAAATGCTCCAAAGGTGGAATGCAAGATATGCCACACAATTCTTTCACGTGGTGACCCCAGAAAAAAATATAGTTTTGGGAACTCCACCATGATTAGACATGTGCAAAGAAGGCACCCCCAGAACTATGCCCGGGAGAGTGTCAGGGACCTCGCACGGAATGCACCGAGAGATGGCCCCTCGACTTCCACCGGAGGACCAACATCATCGGTGAGAGGAAGACCAGTAGACATGATACCTAATATTCAGCCTGTTTTTTCTGACATAACAATTCGTTGTAAGCAGTGTGATGAACTGCTTTGTTATGGGGAGCGGAGTATTCTACTAATTGTTCGAAAAAGGGAAGAATACCGCTGTGCCCCACAGCCCTAATTTTTCCCCATTTTTTGCTCCTGTTGAGCAGTTTGGCATTCCCTAGTTTTGTTTTTGTTCTGAAAAAAATACCAAAAAAATATAAAAATGTTCAGAAAAAGTAAAAAAAAAAACTAAAAAAGAAGAAAAAAACAGTTCTTTTTAGAACTACCTCCAATTCTCCAAAAATAGCTATATTCTTTATATATTCTAAAGTAGTGAGTGAAGTGTAGTACAGTGAGAGAGGAAAGGAAAATGAGTGAGGGAGAAAAGGAAGGGACGAGAGGGGAAGGGAAGTGAAGTAGGGGGACTGAAAGAAGGTGAGTGTGGGAGGTGAGTGGGGGGAAGGGGAGTGAACATGGGGAATGAGGATAAGTGAGGAAAGCGGGGTAAAGGAACGGGGGTGAGGAAGGGTAAGAGAAGAGCAGTGAGGTTGAGGAAAGAGTGGTGATAGAGGGTGGATAAAGGCAAGTGAGCGTGAGACAAGGGGAGTGAGGGAGTGAGGAGACAGAGGGAGTGAAGGAAAGAGTGAGAGAAGAGGACTGAGTAAGGGAGCATAGAAAGATAAGTGAGGGAGTGTAGGTGAGTTATAGGGAGTAAGTGTGACGGAAGAGGAGTGAGAGAGTGAGGGGACGGAGGTAGTGAAGCTAAGAGAGAGGGAGTGAGGGAAGAAGAATGAGGATGTGACAGGACAGAGGTAGTGAGAGAAAGAGTGAGTGAAGTGGAGTAAGGTGAGTGAGGTAAGGGGAATGAGTGAGTGAGCGAAGGAAGGGAATAGAGGGGAAGAGGACTGAAGCATAGGTACTGAGAGAAGGTGAGTGGGGGATGAAAGTAAAGGGAAAGGGAGAGAAAGATAGGGAATGAGGGGTAGTGTGGGAACCAGACTAAGAGAACGGGAGTGAAAGAACGGCAGAGAGCATGAGTAAAGAGGGATGAAAGAGGGTGGATAAAAGTGAGTGAGGGTAAGACAAAGGGAGTGAGGAAGTGAGGGGATAGAGGTACTGAAGGAAAGAGTGACAGAAAGGGACTGAGTGAGGGAGCAAAGAAAGATAAGTGATGGAGTGTGGCTGAGTTATAGGGAGTGAGCGTGACAGAAGAGGAGTGAGAGACTAAGAGGACAGAGAGAATGGGAGTAAGAGAGAGAGAGTGAGGGAAGGGGAGTGAGGAAGTAAGAGGACAGAGGGAGTGAGAGAAGGAGTTAGTGAAGTTGAGTAAGGAGAGTAATGGAAGGGAAAAGAGTGAAGGAGCGAAGGAAGGGAAGAGAGAGGAAGGGAAGTAAAACAGGAGATCTGAAAGAAAGTGAGTGTGGGAGTGTGGCTGAGTTATAGGGAGTGAGCGTGACAGAAGAGGAGTGAGAGACTAAGAGGACGGAGAGAATGAGGCTAACAGAGAGAGAATGAGGGAAGGGTAGTGTAGAAGTAAGAGGACTGAGGGAGTAAGAGAAGGAGTTAGTGAAGTGGAGTAAGGAGAGTAAGGGAAGGGAAAAGAGTGAAGGAGCGAAGGAAGGGAAGAGAGAGGAAGGAAAGTAAAGGAGAAGGTCTGAAAGAAGGTGAGTGTGGGAGGGGAGTGAGGAAAAGGGGAGTAAACATGGGGATAGAGAATAAGTGAGGGAAACGCAGTAAGGGAACGGGGGTGTGGGTGGGTGAGAGAACAATAGTGAGGTTAAGGAAAAGAGTGTTGAGAAAGTAAATTTTGTATGTCAAACTTACCTTATAAGTAATGTAAACTTAATTACATATTTTCAGTAAATGTAATATCTGTGAAAGAGAAAAAGAGTAAGTTATAATATGTATAATAGATATTTCACAATACAAGAGACAAATCAGGAGATTAAAAGTCATATAAGGGTAGTAAGAGATAAAGTAGGAGTGAAGGACTCAGAAAGGAAAACTAAGGAATGGTGAAGGTCAGAGAGAGTGAAAAAGAAATAGAGGGAGAGTAAATTACTAAGAGGATAATGAGATGGATACATTCAGTGACAGAGAAGAAGAGAAGGAGAGAGAAATGAAGTGAAGGTGAGTAAGATACTAAAGGAATGTGCATTAGTAAAACTAAAGGAAGAAAGGGGAGTAAAGAAAGGGGAGTGAGTAACAGGGTAGCAGGAGTGAGTGACGGTGAATTCATGACAATGAGGGATGGAAGGTGAGTGAGGGTGAATGTAGGGACGTAAGACAGAGAGGGGACAATGAGAGTGAGGGTAACAGAGAGGGAGTGAGGGAAGACAAGTGAGAATATGAGAGAACAGAGGGAGTGAGAGAAAGAGTGAGTAAAGGGGAGTAAGGTGAGTGAGGACAGGGGAATGACTGAGGGAGCAAAGGAAGGAAAGAAGGGGAAGAGAAGTGAAGCAAAGGGACTGGGAAAAGGTGAGTGCCTGAGGAGAGAAAGAGGAAGGGGAGTTAAGGATGATGAATGAGGATAACTGAGGGAACCGGAGTAAGGGAACAAGGGTGAGGGAGGGAGAGTGAAGGACAGTGAGGTTGAGAAAAGAGGGAAGATAGAGGGAGGATAAAGGCAAGTGAGCATGAGGCAAGGGGAGTGAAGGAGTGAGGACATAGAGGTAGTGAAGGAAAGAGTGACAGAAAGGGACTGAGTGAGAGAGCAAAGAAAGGTAAGTGAGGGAGTGTGGGTGAGTTATAGGGAGTGAGCGAGACAGAAGAGAAGTGAGAGACTGAAGGGACGGAGAAAGTAAGGCTAAGAGAGAGGGACTGAGGGAAGGGGAATGAGGAAGTGAGAGGACAGAGGGAGTGACTTAAGGAGTGAGAGAATGTGAGAAAGGTGAGTAAAGGAAGAAGAATGAGTGAGTGAGCGAAGGAAGGAAAGAGAGGGGATGGGAAGTGAAGAAGGGAGACTGAAAGAAGTTGAGTGTGGGAGGGGAGTTAGAGAAAGGGCAGTAAACATGGGGAATGAAAATAACTGAGGGAATTGGAGTAAGGGAACGGGGGTGAAGTAGACTGAGAGTAGGGCAGTGAGGTTGAGGAAAGAGGAGTGATAGAGGGTGGATAAAGGCGAGTGATTGTAAGACAAGGGGACTGAAGGAGTGAGGACATAGAGGTAGTGAAGGAAAGAGTGAGAGAAAAGGACTGAGTAAGGGAGCAAAGAAAGGTAAGTGAGGAAGTGCGGGTGAGCTATAGGGAGTGAGCGTGATGGAAGAGGAGTGAGAGAGTGAGAGGACCGAGAGAGTGAGGCTAAGAGAGAGGGAGTGAGGGAAGGGGAGTGAGGATGTGAGAGGACAGAGGGAGTGAGAAAAGGAGTGAGTGAAGTGGAGTAAGGTGAGTGAAAGAAGGGGAATTATTGAGGGAGCAAAGAAAGGAAAGAAGGGGAAGGGGAGTGAAGTAGAGTGACTGACAGCTGGAAAGTGGTGGATGGGAGAGAGGGAAAGGGCAGTGAAGGAATGGGGAATGAGGATAAGTGAGGGAAGTAGAATAAGGGAAGGGAGGTGATGGAGAGCGAGAGAAGGCCAGTGAGGGTGAGTTAAGAGGAGTGACAGAGGGTGGAAAAAGGTGAGTGAGCATAAGACAAGGGGAGAATAATATATATTTGATAATACAAAATACAAAATAATTTGTACAACATGTAATATGGTTTATTTTTGCTGTTCTCAGAATATATTGAATTTCACTTAAAACAGTGACTTCAATACTACTCATCATATGACAGCGGGCAAAAAAAACACAATCAAAATGATTGCGTTTAAAAAACCCATACAACGTTTCAATAAATAATGTAAAATTTAGAAAAAACATATCTTAACTAACTTTTGATCCACGTACTTTTCCACGAGGCCAAATAGTATATGGAAAGTCCTTTTCTTTGGAAATTACTCAATAGTATTCTTAATCTCCCATTTACCCGAGTTTCTGAAAGAAAAGCTCCAATATCTTTTACATTATGAAATAATAGTTTTATTTCCACCTCTGGCTTACTTATGATTAATATTTCCTATAATACTCACATCACACACTACGTGATACACTTATACTACCTCTATGACAACTACAAGTTTTTTATTATCTTGATCACTCTCACTCGCAAAGTAATTTTGAACAGCAAACTAAGTTTTTTTAACTGCTCCAATCTTCATAGGCCAATTACCTTCCCTAAAATTTCGGTTGTAAGAACACTAGGTAAGAATTTTGTAAGTCAGAAGGCAAACGTTGTTTGAAAGTCAATTGAGTATCATTACAATTACTCCAGCCTTTTTGACATTTTAAATAAGCTGTGTAATGTCCTGATGTTGTTGAAGGACCATCATGGTAAATAATTGCTGCAGTTGCAAAGGTTCTTCCTGAAATTGATAATTGAGAAGCCACAAATTTTTTTATTAAAGTTGTCAATTTAGTTCCATCAGGTCTACATCGTTGGAACATTAAAATTACATACTGTCCATATCTTTGTATAAATAATGTTGATAGCATTGCAGATTTACATTGAGTACAGACCATGTTTTGATTTGTTTCTCTAACTAGATTATTAAAAAACACTGATTTGCAGTCTGGTAAAGTCAAATATATAAATCTTTCAGTGTCTATTGTAGTAGTACTTGAAAAGGAACAATTGTCGCAGTCATGTTGCCATTTATAAGAAAGGCCAAAAAGATTTTCTACATCTACACCTTCATCTTGCAATACAACAAGCATATACATTAGAAATTCCTGACAATCTTGCTGAATATTCTGTGAAAATTGATTTACACCAGAACATATGTCTAAAACATTTCGAATTTCAGAAACACTTTGTATTTTTGTTCTATCACTGCTACATTTCTCAAACACAGAATTCAACAAACAACAAAATCTTTGATCACGATTTTCAGCAATCTGTTCTTGTACAGTTTGGAGAAAAAATATATTAACCACTACATTAGCATAGCAGTTGACACCAGAACTGTTTTCAAACTGAAATCCAACAACATCTTTAACTGAATCCTTTTCCTTTCTGCTTACAATTACTGGTTCATCTCCTTTCTTCTTTTTGCTACAACTTCACTACAATTTTTCTCATTTCTTCTTTTTTGGCCTACCACCCGCTTTTCAAATAGAGGATATTGAGGTAAATTTGGAGCATACTCGCTTCTTAACCTATTATATTCTTTTAAACAATTTAGATCTGCATTAATCTTTGTCTCATCAAAATCAATCAAGTACAATCCTGATAAAGTTCTGACTCGAGATAAAGCAACATATGCCATACCCTCCTTGAACACAGAACTTCCAATATTCACCAATGCACTATCTACACTTAAACCTTGAGATTTATGAATAGTCACTGCATATGCCAAAGAAACAGGAAACTGTTTTCTGCGGACATATAAATCTTTCACAAGAAAGAATCGGGCAGAACAACGACTGATTTGTTGTACTTCTTCAATACCATCAAATTTAATTTTTATAATTTCAATTCCATCTTTATTTCGGTAATTCACAAAATCCACAACATGAGCCATTGCTCCATTTACTAAACCTCTTTCCACATGTAAATTACGTCGTAAAATGATACAACAATTTAAAGATGCATACAGAGTCTTTTCCATATCATCAGTTTTAGATATTGTCTTCTCTAAAGAATCTAATTTTGATTTCAACTTTTCTGACAAAATAATAGTTGCTCCTTCATGTTCTATTTTACCAATAGCTTCCAGTTTCACAATTTCTTGATTTTCCAACTTTAACATTTTGGTGTTGAAGATTGAACATTCTTGCAGAGTTGGCATCAAGCATATGACAGATTTGTTTTCATGAATTTTCTTAAAAATATTCTCTGGGAGAATATTTTCCTTTGGAAACAAATTTGAAATTAATCGTCCATGTAAAGCTTCTTTGCCATGCTCAGTTAGTTTCCCAATTCTTACATCTTGTAGAATATTTTTATAATCTTCATCCTTTGCCTGTCGCATATTTTAAAGTAGTTCTGCATATTTGAAATTTATCCATATGTTAACATTTCCAATGCTTCCTAGGCACTTCCTTGTATCTTCATGTGTAAGCATTTTAAACACTGGTTGTCCTTTCACTGGAGTTAGCTGCAGTAGATCTCCAAAGACAATGATGTGTTTGCCTCCAAATAACACATCATACTCTGTTTTAAGAATATCTTGCATTCTTAAATGCACAAAAGCAAGCATTACATTTGATACCATGCTTACCTCATCAATGATAAGAAGTTTCATTTTCTTTAGGACTCTTGAAACTTCACAACAAGCTTCTCCAGATAGCTTGTGGTATTCTAATTTATTATCATGCTCTACTGGCAGCATCAATAAACGATGTAAAGTAATCCCTTTAATGTTATGGGCTGCTAACCCAGTTGGAGCGGTAACAACACAAGACAGCAATGACTCCGTTCTTTTCTGCAGATAAGCTGCAATTCCTTTAATCAGAAAACTTTTAACAGTTCCTGGTTCTTCACTCACGTGCAGTCGGACAGGTATAAATGATGTACATGAGCACTCTTTTTTCTCATGACATAAACCATGCTCAATCTGTTCTGTGACTTCGTCATATATTTATCCCTGCTCAACGTTTAGTTCTTTTTCCAAATCTTCTAAGTGAACTACATCCTCCTGAGCTTGTTCCATGGCTCTTTCAACTTCATCCATGGCAGTGGCAGCTTCATTTTGTATAATTGGTCCTCCTAGTGGATCCTGATTCCTGACTCAATGAAGCAGAACTCTGACTGTCTTGAGAACTGTCTCTAGCAATCTCTGCTACAATTGTAGCTTCTTGCTGTATTTCCTCGTTCAACATTTGCAGATAATTTGAAAAAACAGGACATTCTATGGTATCCTTGGTTGCATTGAACGAATCTTCATAAGTAAGAAAATCTCCAAGTAGTTCCTCTTCTGTACGCCAAGGCTTAAAGAGTTGCAAAAGAGCTAAGTTATAAAATTCCCTTTTGTCTGGAGATTCACAACTCAATTTTCGATGATTAATCAAATGGCCTTTTCTTTGTTTCACCAGACAGCCTTCACATCCAATTACACCTTTATTGATATCTTCTGTGACGTTCCTCTTAAAAGTATAGGTTTGCAGAACTTCATAGAGACAAATGTTCTCAAGATGACTACTTTTATTTGGATAGTATGTATCCAACATGTTTGTCTTCAAAATACCTGTACTGTTTGGTTCTTTCTCCGCCAAATACTCTATTTCTTGTACAGATTTCAAAACTCGGTTTCGTGTTGCAGCAAGACCTAGACTCACCCAAAGGATGGTTCTAGATTTGGCATATAGACTTGCTGATGATAACCGATCGGATGCTCCATTTTCTCGATGCGACAACATCTTCAGACTGTAACCGTATAATTTCTTGCTTGGACTCTTTTCATGTGAAATTTCCTCCCACATTTCCTTCAGTTCCGTCTTTCCTGATTTTGTGATGTAAGGCGTCACATATCGAGTCACAGTAATAGAGTTGTCAGCAACATATTGAATATCCATGTTAGCATTCCACATGGACAAAATGACTGGGTTGTAGTCATTTATGTATTTGGAATCCTCATTTCTTCTTAGGTTGTATGTATTTTTAGGTGATTTTCTTGTCACAGTATGTCGCAGAGAAGACATAAAATTGTTCACTCTTCCTTTCGATGTTACTGGACGTGGAAATGCAAAACGACATTTTGTGTAGGACTTGTCCTTGGATTTGTATTTTCGACGACAGTATTTTTCACAACGATGGGTTTGAAAGCGTAAAACTTGATGTCTTAAATTGTTTTCTTCTTTACTTTTCGGAACAGCACATGTAGAATACTGTTCAATGAAACTCATCACTTGCTCATCTGAATCTGTTCCAACTTTTGGTGCATCTTTAATCCATAGCAGCATATGTATGTGAGGAGCACCTCTTGCTTGATACTCCTTTCTCCAAAAGAAATCCAAAACCTCTCCAAGCGGAGGATTTTTGTTTGTTTGTAATAAAAGACATCATAGCTTCGAACCTATGATTGAAATACCTGCATACATTAACTGGATCCAAAGAGCACAGTTCTCCAGGTGTCTTGTATTCAATATTTTCAATGTTTTTATTTGCCTCTCGTAGAAATTGAAGTAAGTCTTCCCAAGCATACTCAGCACAGCTAAGAGTGAGGAACCATGCAGGAGTTCCTAAGTTTCTTAGCATACATTTCAATTCCCCATGACGACGGTACCAATACTCGTTAGTACCACGCTGACATGCCATGAGATTAATTAGCTGAGATTCCAAAACACTGTCTTGCAGTTTCACTTTATCCATAAAGTCCCTTGCCGAAACATTTTGTAGATGTACTCCACTTTTCAGTATATGGTTCACTGCATAAGAAAGTCCAGACAAGTCACTCTCAAACAGTAGATGGAACAAATATGGAATGCATTGACGAAACCTTGGATCTTCTGCATATAATCTTAAAGTCCGGTATTCAGAGCAGGAATTTGAACAGGTCGGTCGTCATATCGTCCACCTTGACCTGTTGAAAATAACTGTGGAAAACAACGAGCTTACAAACTTTCTTCCCATACACTAATGGGACTTCCTTTTGCTTCTTTCATTTGAAACAAGTCAATAGCATTCCCCATTACTTCTTTGGAATGCAATGGATGAACACTATAATGTTCATAAATTTCTTCACTTCTAGAGACATCAACTTTTTCTAATTTGCCCAGCTGAGAAATCACTGTCCTCTTCTACAATTGTTTCCTCTTCTCCTACATATACATTTTTGTAGTAGTGATTATTTTTTACCAAATACAACGTTGCCTTTTTGACTTTCCTAACATCCACTAATTCTTGCCAGATTTTTGTTGTAAACTCAATAAATCCAGGATTTCAGAAGAGTTTAGATGAGTTTATTGAAGGGTAACAGGTCTACACAGCAAATCATCTGCCAGCAGTCTTCATAAGATCCCAGTTAACCACCCAGCATTGAAATGATAACATTCCAGCAGTAGTGACATCACAAACCCAATGACATAAACTCAGTGTAAAATCTACAGCAATACATAAGACATTGACAGAGCTTTTAACATAAGTAAACAGCCATCTTAGAATATAACATACCTTCTTTTCTTAAACCATGAAACAAAAGAAACACCCCAAAAAAAACAGAAACTATAGAAAAAAAACTACTAATCTCTAAACCTACGTGGAACAACCTTAACTCTTGTGCTCCTCCTTTTCAGCATAACAGAAGTAGGTTGATGTGAACCACTACTCTCAGGACCCTCAAAAACATTACCACTAGAACCACCTACAGAATCTGATTTAACTTTGACAACCTTGGACACATTCCACCAATTACCACCTACTACATGAATAGAATTGTTACCAATTTTGATCACCTCAACAGGATCACTAAACCTACCACTTCCTTTCTTGTTAAGTATGGATTTTTTGATCCTTACAAAATCACCAACACACAACGGAACAACTTTGACATTTTTTTTCTTATCAAACCACACCTTTTCTTTATCTTGCATCACTTCCACATTAGATTTAATCCTTTCCATCATGGATTCAACGTCACTCACAGAGTCAAACCACTTGTTCATCCACCCAGGACAAATACTGGTATTGGCCTTCCTTCCCCTCAATACCTCGAAGGGACAAAATTTTGTGCTGGAATGAGGAGTGGTTCTGTAAGACCACAACATACTTTCTAGCGAAGACAACACATCATGCCTTCCCTTGACAGCCAACTTAATAGATTCTCCCACAACTCTGTTCATCCTCTCCACCAGGCCATTACCCTGTGGATAATACAGTGAACTCCTTAGGTGTTTTATACCACTGGACTTAAGAACATTTTGAAACTCATTGCTCACAAACTGGCTTCCATTGTCCGACACCAGAAACTGAGGAAAACCTTCCCTCAGAAACACTTCCTTCATAAACTTGATGACAGTAGAAGTACCAGCTTCTCTAACCACTTTGACCTCAGGCCACTTAGAAGCATAATCTATCATAACAATAATAAATCTCAAGTTCTGAGGTAGGACATCATAAGGACCCATTATATCCACACCCACTTTAATCCATGGCCCAGCCGGACATTCAACAGGGGATAGAGGAGGTGTGTTGACTTTGAGTGTCTTATCAGAAGAAGAACACAACAGGCAATTTTCAACAGAAGTCTTGATTTTATTATCCATACTAGGCCACCAAAAATTCTCTCGAACTCGTCGTATAGTAAGTGAAATGCCCAAATGTCCATGATAAGAATCTTTGACAATAACTGACCTAAGAGAATGTGGGGGAATCAGCTTATCACACCTCATCAGTAAACCATCCTCTAACGAAATCTCAGACTCAACTTTCCAATAAGGCTGAAGCTTAAAGGAAAGAGCTTTCTCATTCGGCCATCCATTCCTTACGAACATGCACACATCTTGAAGGACCTTGTCTTCAGAAAAAGCCAATCTCCATTCTTCCTCAGACCCAACTGCCAAAACAGGAATGTAAACCGATGCCACAAAACAATCTTCCTCATCTTCATCACACACATCTTGAAAACCAGTACCTTCACTCAAATCAGAAGATTGCGGAAACCGTGACAGATAATCAGCCCTAACATTTTTACCCCCAGCAATGTGGGTAATATCAAACTGATACTGTAACAATTTGCTGACCATCCTAGTGATCCTTGGGGTACAACATTTACTTGGACCAGATGATAATATAGACACAAGAGGTTTGTGATCGGTGACCAAATTGAAATGCCTACCCCAAACATACGTTCGAAACTTTTCAATAGCCCACAAGCAAGCTAGTAGTTCCTTTTCGATTACGGAATAATGTTCTTCAGCACCTCTCAGAACCCTGGACGCAAATGCAATAGTACATTCTTGTTCAAAAGACTTTTGCATGAGGACAGCACCTAAACCACTTTTACAGGCATCCACCGTAATAAAACAAGGTAGTGCTGGGTCAAAAGGCGTCAATGCATTGCTCTCCTGAAGAGCCTTTTTAATCTCCCTGAAGGCACAGTCACAATCGGATGACCAAACAAATTTTGAGGAGCTCTTAAGGAGATTACTGATGGGTCTAACCATGGATGCATAATTGTACACAAACCTGGAATAATATTCTAACAGTCCCAATAGAGACTTAACTCCCATCTTGTCACTGGGTACAGGGGCTTCCAATATGGCATCAATGAGACCTTGCCTGGGCTTGATTCCATCCTTAGATAAAAGATGACCTAGATACTCTATTTCATCACATGCAAACTTACACTTCTCAATCTTTAATACCACTCCGTGTTTTTTGAATATCTCAAGCACTCTCCTGATAATGTCATCATGAATTACATTATTCTTTGCATAAATAAGAACATCATCCTGAAATACTAGAACTCCCTCCACTCCACATATTCTGCATAACCCTCTGAAAAACTGATGCCGCGGAGGCTAGCCCGAATGGCATCCTTTTATAACGGAACGTACCAAGAGGGGAGACAGAGGCAGTCAAAGAACACGATTCTGGATGAAGCTCTATTTGATGGTAGACGCTAGCCAAGTCAAGTTTAGAAAAAACAGTGGCACCTTTGATACATGAGAACAAATCAGTTATTTAGGACAATAGATGTGAATCGACCCAGATCTCTTTGTTGAGAGACCTGAGATCCACACACACTCTCAGTTTACCATCTCGTTTGTGGGCAACCACTAAGGGAGATAACCAGAGTGAAGAGTCAGTAGGTTCAATCACCCCCTTCTCACATAAAGAAGTAAGTTCTTTATCGAGATCTTCCCTGACGCTAAACGGGACACTCCTAAGCTTGTTTTTAACGGGAGTTGTACCCTTTTTGACAATAATTTACTATAAGACTATCTGCTCTGAAAATATTGTAGACAAGGAGGGCAGGGCAACTGATGCTGAGGCTACGCCTCATGGAGATGAAAGCCCTAATGAAGTGCCCTTTGTTGGTGGGCATTTAACCACAGCTACAGGAGGAATAGCCTCAGATATGAATTTCATCAACTCTAATCCAAACATGAAAACAATTAAATTGATTTCTTGGAATATAGCGGGCCTCCAGAAAAATATGTTAAATCCTGAATGGAGTGAATTTATAGATACGTTTAATATCTGTATGTTTCAAGAAACGTGGAGCATAACCCCCCAATATAAATGTGGATATTCTACCCACTTTATTCCGGCTGATAGTACAGGGAGAGGTCGCCCTTCGGGGGGTTTACATGTCTGGATTGAAGTAGCGCTTAACCTGGTGGTTATTGTTCATTCCTTGCCATCTCAGATAATACTGTACATCTCTGTTAAGGGCAACCATTCCATAAATTCCTTCGAGTTGTTCAATGTGTATGCCCGAGGGTCCCCAGGAGGCCAAACCTCACCCACTATAGCCTTACTTGAGGGAGCTTTGACAGATATTCCTTTACAGTCCAGCGTCATTATAGGGGGTGATTTTAATTGTACCTTTGAACCCCTAGGTGGTGACGATATTGTGGACATGAATGAAGATGATCGCAAAAAATCTATCCCGCCTTTGACCCTAGCTCCACTCAAAAAGTGGACCCCAAGAGCGATCCAATTAAATGCTTTGACAACAGAATATAATTTACGTGCCCTCAATGGTAGGACAAATTCGGACCCATATGGTGCCAATACCTATAATAAACTTAGTTGTCCCTCCAGAATTGATTATATTCTGCTTGACATTGGATCATGGAGTAGACTAATTGATATGGAGATTATACAGTCGCAGGATAGCGACCACAACCCGCTTTGTATGGAAATACAATGGGGGCTGGAGAGGGAATCTGAGGATGACTTATTGATGATAACAAAAGATCTAGTCCCATCCAACTGCAATCGCAGGCTTAAATGGAACAGGGTGTCGTGTCTTGAAGACAGCTTATTGTGTATTAAAGACCCGGTGGAACAAGAAACTAGGGAACTTGTACCTAAAATTTGTGCTCAGCAAGTGAATCCAAATTTCAGCCTTAGAGACTCTTATAATACCCTAATAAGGAAAATTAGCTCCTTTTTTATAATAAAAAATAAAGGGGGATTAAAAAATAAGAACCCAGTAATAGCCAGTACCTTATGGTACACGGTGCAATGGAGGGAAAAGAGAAGGGCCATAGCAAATGCTATTAGGAAAAAGGATACCACAGCTGTCCGGTTGGCTAGAAAGGAATACAATCTGTGTATCAAGAGGGCCAAGAGGGAATGGGAGGAGGAATATTGGCAGGAACTTAGGGTTGTAGCCAACTCAAAAAACACAACTCTATTTTGAAATATGATAAATAAATTAGACAGTGTAGGTATGGAGCCACTCGCCAACCATATAACTGAACAGCAATGGCACTCACATTTCACAAACTTGTATTATGGTGAAGGTGAAGAGGCAGGCTCATTTGATAGGGCACGAGCTAATGAGGGGTCTGCACCCGTAGACCCATTCACAATCCGGGAAGTCCAGGATGCAATTAAAAACATAATCCCGGCAAAAGCGGCAGACCCGGATGGGCTACCGGGTGATTTATTTATACATGATCCCAAATTATGGTCAAATTTTATTACCCCCATTATGAACCTAATTCTCAACGGTCACTCTGTACCCGACTCCTGGAAGGGTGCGGAAGTGGTCACCATACACAAGAAAGGTGACAGGGAGGACCCTGCCAACTACAGACCGATTAGTTTAATCGATGCTATGCAGAAAGTAGTTGGCAGGGTCATCGTAAATAGAATGGATAGTTGGTTAGAGGAGGGGAATATTCTATCCCATTTCCAGGCGGGGTTTCGTAAAAATGTGGGTACAATGGACCAGGTTTTTAGGTTCTGGGCAATATACTGGAAAACAGTAACTATTATGAAGGGCAATCTTTATTTGACCTTTATAGACCTTAAAAGTGCATTTGACTTGGTTCCTCGCGACAAACTCTGGAGGGTGTTGCAGGACATGGGGTTCCCGGGTTACCTCCTGGAGATGATAGTCAAACTCCATGAGGGCAGTTATGCCAGGATTAGATGGGGGAGACAAGGTCAGCTAACTGAGAGGGTGTCTGTAAACAGGGGGGTACGTCAGGGCTGTGTGATGGCCCCGACATTGTTCTCCCTCTTTATTAATGGGGTGGCAGACCATTTGAGGGAGTGCAGTGCCGATGCCCCAGTCCTGGCAGGGGAGAAAACACCAACTCTCCCCTTTGCGGACGACACCCTCCTGTTGGCTAAAACCCCATCTGGACTACAAAAACTATTGGATAGATTCAGTTTGTTCTGCCACGAACGCGGGTTGACTATTAATACGACCAAAACCAAGTTGATGGTTCTGCCCCGTTCCAAAATATCGAAGAAAATTAACATCACTCCTGATGGTTCATCTCTTGAGGTGGTTGAGGATTTTGACTACCCGGGGATCAGATTCAATAGCAGAATGAAGTGGGATTCCCATGTGGCTAAGATGCTGCTAAACCTCAAGAGAGTCGCAGGTGCTATTCTTAGGAGCCAACGGAAGTCAGTGACTTGGACCTCCTGAGGCAAATAGCCGGGAGCCACGTACCTTAGAATTTGCAAAAACTGCTTTTAAACCTTGTGATAATTTGAAAAACTGTTTTTAAACCTGTGTGATATTGATCTTAACTCACCTTGCTAACAACTCCCCAGCACTCACTTGAACTCCCCAAACAGCAGATGTAAACGCTGTTCAGGGGCAGAATTCGCTCGATAGCCGCCATCACCGGCCTCGAGGAGCCACGGGACACGCCCACTCCTGTTGGCCACGCCCACCCTCCACCAAGCATAAATACGAACGCTGACTGCTAGCGCCGCATTTAGACTTGGACCTCCTGAGGCGAATAGCCGGGAGCCACGTACCTTAGAATTTGCAAAAACTGCTTTTAAACCTTGTGATAATTTGAAAAACTGTTTTTAAACCTGTGTGATATTGATCTTAACTCACCTTGCTAACAACTCCCCAGCACTCACTTGAACTCCCCAAACAGCAGATGTAAACGCTGTTCAGGGGCAGAATTCGCTCGATAGCCGCCATCACCGGCCTCGAGGAGCCACAGAACACGCCCACTCCTGTTGGCCACGCCCACCCTCCACCAAGCATAAATACGAACGCTGACTGCTAGCGCCGCATTTAGACTTGGACCTCCTGAGGCGAATAGCCGGGAGCCACGTACCTTAGAATTTGCAAAAACTGCTTTTAAACCTTGTGATAATTTGAAAAACTGTTTTTAAACCTGTGTGATATTGATCTTAACTCACCTTGCTAACAACTCCCCAGCACTCACTTGAACTCCCCAAACAGCAGATGTAAACGCTGTTCAGGGGCAGAATTCGCTCGATAGCCGCCATCACCGGCCTCGAGGAGCCACGGGACACGCCCACTCCTGTTGGCCACGCCCACCCTCCCAACGCCCTGACCCTCACCTATAAATCATGTGTCAGTTCAGACAGCGCAGCGGACGAGCGCAGCGGGCGCGACGATGGCGCGCCGAAGGCGCGCTTAAGGCAAGCTCGTCTGCGCTCGTCTGCGCTAGGCAGAGCGCAGAGCCAAGCCACACTACTAAATCCAGCAACCAAACATGGAAATATGAAAAAGATCACCTGCTCCACCTTAATAAAAAGGTACATGACTCATGCTTACATGGCCTATCCGCTGATCACCCCTCAACCCGATGTTCTCACTGCCTTTACAGACTCACCCCCACTGTACCCAAACTGCCTCCCCATATCCCGATACGAATGGCCCTCATCAACTGTAGATCTCTCCCCAAGCACTCTACAGAAATCCATCTTCTGCTGGAAAATTATAACCTAGAAGTGCTCTTCCTTACAGAAACGTGGCTAGGACCTGACTCGGACCCTGACATTGTCAACTCCCTTCCCCCGGGCTTCCTCATTCATCGTATGGATCGTCCGAAGGGAAAGGGTGGGGGCATTGCCATAATTCATAAAGACCAGCTATCATGCCGTCTCCAAGGCAGTCCCCTCGTCGACTGCGAAAACGTCATGTTCGCTATCCAGGTCTCCCGTTGCCAATCCATATCAGGCCTCCTCATCTATCGCCCCCCAGGACCACTAGGTCATTTCTGCGATTCGCTTACGGAGCACTCCTACACTCTGACCGCTACTAACTCCTCATGTTTGATCCTGGGTGATCTAAACATCCATTTTGATAAAAAGGAAGTCAAACCTACGGCCGACCTGATAGCAGACCTCGAAACCCTTCAACTAAAACTACTAGGCCATTTACCTACTCACACCTTAGGACATCTGTTGGACCCAGTCTTTACCAACATCAACGATCTTACTGTCCTTGACCCCATTCCAGTCCCTTGGACTGACCATCTCCTCGTCCCCTTAAACTGGCAGATCACTCGCGCCCCCCCTTCCACTGCCCTCCCTAGCAAGCCTTCACGATCCTGGTCTAAACTAGACACTGAAATCTGGAAACAACATCTAGAGAGTTCTCCACCTGCACTCAACAACAACCCTATCAGCGCTGATGCAGAATTCTCAGCATGGATAGGCAACACTCTAGACAAAACTCTCCCCAGAAAAATCTCCTGTAACCCACGGAACAAAGCCACTTCCCCCTGGTTCACGGATGAATTGCGACTCCTAAAAAAAGCCTGCAAAAGATCAGAAAGAGAATGGAGGAAAAATTTTGACCACACCAGGAAAATCGTATACAAGACTACTCTTCTCACTTACAAAAAAGCAATCAAGGCCGCACAAATCCACTACTTTGAGGAGAAAATTAAATCATCCCTCAACTCAGCCCGAGAAACGTACCTAATAGCTAGGAAACTCCTCAAATTACCGGAGCCCCCCCCCCCTGGTGGAACCCTCAGTTACTCGCTGCAATGAACTCGCAGAATTTTTTAACTCAAAAATTGTGAACATCATCAAATCACTTCCCCCTACCCCCCCGGATGCCCTTAGTGCCCCCCCGGATGTCAACCCGCCCACTACTCAGCTGTCAGCCTTCACCCCGCTTACAACTGACACCACCCTCCTAACACTCAGTTCCATCAAAAGTGGTAGCCCAACTGACCCTGCTCCACTTAATATTTTGAAACTAGTCGGATCCACCATTCTACCTTATCTGACAAAACTTATTAACAATTCACTCACCCTAGGCATCGTCCCTCCCAGCTGGAAAAAAGCAATGGTGAAAGCATTGCTAAAAAAAAACCACCTCGATCCACTGGAATTCGGCAACTACAGGCCGATCTCCCTACTCCCAGGTATCAGCAAAATAGCTGAGAAACATGTCAACCAAAATCTCTCTCAATACCTCGAACCTAACAAACTACTGGAGCCCTCCCAAACGGGATTCAGGCCAGGCCAGAGCACCGAGACCGCAATATTGGCGGTAGTCGAAGAGGCAAGGAAGATCATGGACTCAGGGGGATCAGTGGCAGTGATCCTCCTGGACCTCAGCGCTGCATTCGACACCGTCAACCACTCAATCTTGATCCAAAGACTCAAACATCTTGGAATCACAGGAACGGCTCTGGCCTGGTTAGACTCCTTCCTCACAAACAGATCCTTCCAGGTAACAGAGGGCACCTTTACGTCCAGGCCCACAGCCATCAACTGCGGGGTACCCCAGGGCTCATCCCTGAGCCCAACCCTTTTTAATGTTTACATGTCCCCCCTCGAGAAAGTCGTCTCCCCCTATAGCATCAAACTACTGACCTATGCTGACGACACTCAACTGGTGGTCTCCCTCAACCAGCAAGACCACTCCATTCCCAACCTTCACACCTGTTTGACCGAAATAACGAAATGGATGAGTAGTTCCCACCTCAAGTTAAACAACGATAAAACCGAAATAATGTTTTTAGGTAACAAATCCCTATACAGCTCCATTTCCGTATGGCCTTCAGCCATGGGCCCTCCCCCTGTGTCCAAACCAGAAATTAAGAGCTTAGGCATCTGGTTAGATGAAGAGCTCAACTTCTCAGCCCAAGCGCGGAAAACTGCTGGAACCTGTCATGGCCTGTTAAGATCAGCAAGGAAAATACTACCCTTGCTCCCGGTACAATCCCGTAAACTCCTCATCCACGGCCTTGTACTTTCCCGATTGGACTATGGCAACGCTCTATACTTGGGGGCCCCAAAAAAAGTTCTAGCAAAACTTCAAACGGCCCAAAATGCAGCAGCCCGCATTCTCACAGGAACCCATCGCCGATGTTCAGCCAAACCATCCTTGAAGGCCCTTCATTTGCTCCCCATTCAAGAGAGAATACAATTTAAGGCACTCTGCACGACCCATAAGATTCTGCACGGCAAGACCCCTCCCATACTCCAAAACCTTATCTCACCTCATACCACCCTAAGAACGCTCCGCTCTTCCAACCGCAATTTAGCCTCAGTACCCAGGATCAGAAAAGCCCGCTCAGGCGGCCGACTGTTCTCATTCACTAAACTATGGAATTCGCTCCCCTCAAACCTTAGAGCCCAACCTAACCTTCTCTCATTCCGCAGAGCACTTAAAACATGGCTTTTCCCATAAAACATTTCTCACTGGGCTATCACTAGGTTCTCACTAGGTTCCTGTCTATTAGCGCTGGGACGCCCATGGGCAGCCATGCGCTCTATAAATCTGTAAAATAAATAAATAAATAAATAGACCAATTGCCCCAGCTCTTGCTCTCTATGAGGGGAGGGCATTGCCCTCTGCGACCTATGGGGCGGAACTGTGGGGAGGTGA
The DNA here is from genome assembly GCF_964261635.1 of Lissotriton helveticus. Classification (NCBI taxonomy): domain Eukaryota; kingdom Metazoa; phylum Chordata; class Amphibia; order Caudata; family Salamandridae; genus Lissotriton; species Lissotriton helveticus. Next base: position 1,218,037,170 of record NC_136059.1, on the reverse strand, counting down.
AAATGTCCCAGATCTGGTGAGAGCAGAGAATAAATTTATAAGGGGCTTATTTTCCCTCCCTACCTCAACCCCGCTTAAACCACTCTTCCATGACATGGGCAAACGCTCTATCCTTGATATAGTTAATCTTCGACCCCTGCTGTTCTGGGTGCGCCGGAGGAGGACCCCTGAACTAGCAAACTATGCTCTGGTTATGGATGAACTTATTGCTCTGAATAGTGGGAATAAAATACAGTGGGTAAATAAACTGAAACAAATGGTCATAAAACTGGTAGTGGCTGAATTTTGGATTTATCAGAAGCCCCCGCCCAAACAAGTAATTAAGAATATTTATGGGGATTGGGTAGACGCGATGGAGCAGAAGAACCAGAAATGGGGATCACTGACCACACAGTTTTTAGATCATAAGCCCACTAGGAAGTTGGAATAGTTTTTGGACTTCATTAGAATACCACGAGATAGATCGATCTTCCTAAAAATGAGGTACGGGATATTACCCCTCAACAAATTTACAGAAAGATGGAAAGGTTCAAGGGCCTCAAATAGTACTTTTGCCCTTGTTGCCCGTGCAAATCAGAATCGTTACCCCATTTCTTGTTTGGCTGTATGGCTTATAAGAGGGCTCGGCTGAGATGGCTGAAACCAGTGTGTAGAGAGCTGGGAGTCAAAGATTTCCGGGTTGCCCTACATATCCTTACGACTGATATAACATCCCTCCTTACTGTATGTGGAGTGGCTAAATTTTTATCCTGCACCTGGCTCATCCGCACAAGGATGTTAAAAACTAACAAAGCATAGATTTTATATATATTGTTATTAATTCATTTCTATCTTCATATTGTTGTATTCTAACATTGTCATCAATTCTGTTTTATAACTGTAAATAATATTTTATTGTTTTTAATGTATGAATTATATATTCTTATCAAATATGCTTTTATGATATGACAATATCGAATAAAGTACTACAACAACAACAATAATTTTGTGCTTAAAACCTGAGATCTTGCCCAACTCAGTGCTGAACACAGTGGGAAATTCGTTGACCCACCTTGTGTTTGCTTCATCACAAGTGATGAGCATAACTTGTTCTTTAGTCCCCGGTCTCAACGGCATACCAAACAGACCTTGGTGAAACCACCCTAGAATGTTAAGACCTTTAGCAGCTACATATATCTTACCCCTAATCTTCCTACCTTTGAATACCAGAAAATCTTCAATGAAACCCATAAGATCGATCCTTCTTCCTTCGTAGGAGACTGGTGATCGATCAGGAGGAAAGAGATCCCTATACCCCATGTCTCTTGGAATAGTTTTTGGGTTATTATGGCAATCCTTGCCCCAGAATCAACTAATAAGTTGATTACTTTGTCACCAACTCTGATCTCAACAATAGGATCAACACATGTGGAAGGATCCCCAGTGAGTGGAATGTGAGACTCATTCGAATAACTGCGGTCTCTGATCACAGAGACAATCACATCTTCAGAATCAAAATCATCAGACTCTATAACACAGGCCACAGATTTTTTTTTAAATTTCTTTTTTAAGCAAACACTAGCGAAATGCCCTGTTTTTTTGCAGTAATTACATGAGAAATTGAGAGCAGGACATTTTGAACCTTTAGTGTGAGGTGAACTACCACAACGTAGGCAGATGTTTGAAGGAATGGGGTTATCTGACTTTTTTTTTGAAAAATTAGACACACCTTTTTTTACAAATGGAGTCTTACAGCCTGATTCATCATTCTCCCGTTTTGCGAGCCCCTAATAGCGATTCATAAGGAATCGCTATTAAGGACTTGCAAAACGGGATTCATGTAGAAATTGCATAAAGAATTGCGATTCCTACACATTCCTTATTTGCGATTAGCAAATTGCTAATCGCAAATAAGGAATAACTCCCCATTCATTCCTATGGGCCAAAAGGCCCATAGGAATGAATGGGGAGTATTAATTATTTGCGATTAGCAATTAGCTAATCGCAAATAAGATAGCGATTTAAAGGGTGCCAGGGGTGTCCATAGGACACCCTGTAGCACCCCTTAAATGCAAATTGAAACAGGTGTTGCGCACACACATGTCCAAAGGACATGTGTGTGTGCAACATGCAACTTAGAAAAATGCTTTTAAAAGCATTTTTCTAAGTTTTTGCTATTTACCACGAGGTTTGACCTCGCGGTAAATAGCGGGCCGAAATTGCGAATTCGCAATTTTTAAATGGATGATGAATTGCATTTAAGGAATCTCAAATAGAGATTCCTTAAATGTAATTCCTCGCAAAATAGCGAAATCGCTATTACCGATTTTTGCATTTGGGATGATGAATCCCAAATGCAAAAATAGCGCTCGCAAAGGGCCAGATTCTCAAAATCTGGCCCTTTGCGAGCCGATTTCGGCTTGATGAATCAGGCTGTTAGACTTTTTAGCTTGACCCACAAAATTAATAGAGTTAGAATCAGCAGGCTTATTTTCCAACTCTTTGAGAGATATATTGGATGTCTCAATGCTCTTGGCTACTTTAATTGTTTCATCGAGGGGAGGGTTGTCCATGGACAACAACTTTTGTCTGATATGTTTATCTTTGCAGTTGCCAACAAACTGATCACGAATTAATTGCTCCATGAAGTTCTCAAACAGACAAACAGACGCAAGTTTTCTGAGAACAGAAACATAGTCATCAACGTCCTCACTGTCAGATTTCTTTCTCTTAAAAAACTTGTGCCTTAATACAATAACATTTGGTTGTTTATCAAAGCGTGCTTTATGTTTAGCAACAGTGCATAAATATTCATCCAATATTTCCCTGCCATCAGGTAGATCTGGTAAGTGCTTAAAAATTGATCTGCCTTCAAACCCCAGAGAATGTAATAACAAACACTTCTTCCTCTCTGGTCGAAGCCGTGACGCACCAATAGCACCTAAATATGTTTCAAAAGCATCAAACCAGATGTCCCATTTTACTGCCGGTTCACCAGGAGTTTCGAGGAAAGAAGGAGGGGCATTGATAGATTGCATGGAAGCCATGACACGTACACTATTGTAAATCAGATGCACATAAGCACACAAAGTAAAATAAAATAAACACCAAAAAAAACCACAACTGTGTGCAAATCACAGAAGACTTGCTTGAAGAGAATATCCAAAGTGTGTGCGAATTACAGTGGTATTGAAGATATGATTCATCAATGAAAATCACAACAGTCTGTAAATATCAGAAGACTTGCTTGTAGGGAATATACAGAGTGTGTGCGAATCACAGTGATGTTGAGAATCCAATTCGCAATGAACTCTTATTTGTAGACAATAAAATAAAGAAAAAGTTTTAGTGTTGAAAAACTTTTTTTCTCTTTTTTTTTTGAAGTCTTGAACCAAGATAAGCAATCCTTTGTGACATGAACATTAGAAGCTAAACTTTCCAGGAAAACACAGTCTTCAAAGAAAACAAAAGGACAATGTCAATTCTGTTCGGAATTTTTCCAAGAATACATTTTCTCTGTAGTTTGATTATGACCTCATGGTTGGCAAATACGGAAAAAGCAAAAAAAAAATGGTTGAAACACTGTTAGTTGGCAATAACGTGGTTAGAAGAAAGAAAAAGAACTCTTTTGTGTGTGGACGAGATGCAAAGTTCGAAATCTCGCGGTATGACACACCACACACGTTGCGCGTAGCTCCGAAGAAGAACAAATGCCAACCGCGTGATTGGCAAAACAGGATTCACAGACTGAGCATGCGCGAGAACACAGTCTCACAAGAGCACGAGAACACAACTTCACGAGAGTGTGGACTCGTGACTGAAGCAGCAACAACAATGACGCTGGGAATGCGCGATGTCTCTTGCGCGAGGAGAAGTAACAGTCAGGTAAGGCTGAATTCAAACAACAACATGCTCAAAGTCACTATTTAGAAGGCAAATATTGCTTGAAAGTATTCGATTTGCAACGTGACAGTTATACTGTAAAGTCAATGAAACATTAAAGTCAAATCTGGGCAAATCGATTGAAGGAATGAAACGAAATGAAGAATTAAAAATAAACAATTCTTGCCAAAGTCAACCAGAAACATTTGCCAAAGTATTATTATTTTTTTTTAAATAACTAACCACACTTGCCAATGTCAACCAACAACATTTGCCAAAGTATTATTTAAAAAAAATAATATCAGTAATGAGAGGTAATCACAAGAAGGTTTAAAAATTCAGAAAAACATGTTTTTAACTTATCTTGACCAAATCGCGTTGAATGTTGAAAGTAGAGAAGAAAAATCCATAGAAGTAAGGGTCTTGAAATTGAAGCAGCAGATGATGTTGAATTCTTGATAGATCTTGAAAAACTTGAAAAACTTGAATTTTTGAATTTTGAAAAATGAAAGTAGGTGTGGGTTCAGCTGTGTAGAGTCCTCGTCGCCAAAAATATGTTGTAAACCCAATAAATCTAGGATTTCAGAAGAGTTTAGATGAGTTTATTGAAGAGTAACAGGTCTACACAGCAAATCATCTGCCAGTAGTCTTCATAAGATCCCAGTTAAACACCCAGCATTGAAATGATAACATTCCAGCAGTAGTGACATCACAAACCCAATGACATAAACTCAGTGTAAAATCTACAGCAATACATAAGACATTGACAGAGCTTTTAACATAAGTAAACAGCCATCTTAGAATATAACAATTTTCTTACTCTAACTTAACTAGAATAACCAGAGGTTCCTCTTCTACTTTTTCTACACCAATTGTATAAATATTTTTCTTAAAATCTAGAGGCAAATAAACAACTCTTCCCTTTAATCCTCTCTGTAAATCTGAAAGAGGCAATTTCCCTGTCTTAGGCTCCATGCGAACAATAGCCTGAAAAGGATGCACACATTGAATCAGAATAGACTCATAGGTATTTAAATCCATCAATTCAGAAGGAATGTCTACCAACTCCAGATTATTATGAACAGCTCTAGCAGGCATTCTGTTTTCATTTAATTTATTATAACAATATTTACAAATACGTTGATCAGAACCCAAATCAAAACAATTTTCTACCAACAAATAAGTTGCAAAATCCTTCCACTCATTATTATTTTCCATTTCACTTTTTACATATAAATCAACTAATCTAGTCTGATTCTTATAATGAGTTCGTCGACAACACACATATGTACAATTAGGCCTTGCACTTGAATTGACCTTAAACTTTGTAATTTCATGGTCAAATTTTTCTGTACTTGAAATCTCTACATTCTCTTCCACATTACCTTCTATTACTGTATCCGTTTCTGCACTGTCCTCTTTTTCACCAAAGTAACAAAACTCAATTTCTTCACAAATGTTCTTCACATCTAATTCAGTTCCATGCAAAAGAGCACTGTTTAACTGTTTTAGCTTAAGTGTTTGACTTTTTGCATAATACAACCTTCTCACTAATTTCCTCACTTTATTATGATGCACTGCTAACATCCTAAATGGTGAAAAACACTCTGACATACTTTTCTTGAAAGACAAGCCAGTGAATGCCCATGAAAACCTGTTTTTTCTCTCACTCTACAAGGATCTAACTCTTGCAAAATTTTCATTTTTTGTTTTAGACTTTTCTTAGTATATGTCCGTAAGAAACTGAGAAACAAATCAATTGAATCCTGTCGCAAACTACAAATACTACTACAATTCCAAGTATACACTGGAGCCTTAGGACATCTCCCTAAAACTTCATCAGCTAACACCTCTTCTGTATTTCTAGCCACAATTTTTTCTTTTTCAACCGGACAACCGTCCTTCACCTCATATGCTCGACCACTGGTGTCAACTGCATGCACCAAATCATTATCCTGAAAGTAACTTTCTTCATTAAAAAATGGCTCACAACTTGAACTATGCATCCATTCTCCAGAAAAAACATCACAAAAATTAGTCCAATTAATTACTCTTTTCCACTTACATTTTGATTTGAACACATTGATTACCTTATCTAGTGTACGAATTCTATTGATTACTAAACAATATCATTTATTTTTCACTTTAAATGCTTCATCCACACTCTTCACTATGCTTTTTTTTCTTGTAAAAAGCAGTCTTTTTTTGATACATCTTTACATTTTTTAATACATTTGAAACTATTCTGTTATAAAACATTCGTCTACGAATTTCAATAAATTGATTTCTCCTTCTATTGCTATAGACAATATCATCTCCTTCTACAGGTCTAAAAGTTTTTGAGGGGCACAGTTTTTTCTTTCTATTTAGAGATGGGTTATTCTTCTTTGAAACAACATCTTTTTTTTGACATTTCAATAACTTCCTTAAAAAGTCCTTAGTTTGCTTACCAGGAGCATTATTTTGTTTTCACTGAAGATTGTGTTTTGGATGAGTCTTGTATTTTTGTTTCCTTGGACCATAAATCCTGTTTATATTTCTTTTGACGTCTTTCCTTTGACGGCATATTCTTTTACCTTTCTATAGATGATTACAATCTGTGGTAAAGAAAAAATAACATATTATAGACCACTACAAACATACTACATAGCAATTACAATAAGTAAACGATATAAACACTAGTTTACAACATAAGTTACTTTATACCACAGCAACTGTGTCCCAGTAACAGTGCAGTACAGTTTCAGTATTAATCTTACTCTCTACCTGCACCATCCCACTCTGTGCCTGTGTCTTATCTCACTCTGTGCCTGTGTCTCATCTCACTCTGTGCCTGTGTCTCTTCTCACTCAGTGCCTGTGATTCATCTCAGTCTGTGCCTGCCCCATCTCTCTCTTTGTGTGTGTCATTTCTCTCTTTGCGTGTCTCATCTCACTCTATGCCTGTGCCTCATCTCACTCTGTGCCTGTGTCTCATCTCACTCTGAGCCTGTGTCTCACCTAACTCTGTGCCTGTGTATCATCTCACTCTGTGCCTGCCCCATCTCTCTCTCTTTGTGTGTGCCATTTGTCTGTTTGCGTCTGTCCCATCTCATTCTGGTAAATGTTTTATGGTAAAAAGCATAGCTTTAAGATTTTTGACAAGGATCACACTGAGTGTCTGTATGAAATAAGGAATTATATTTTCAAATTTTTCAATAATGTCACCTGTGTCTGCTCACAGTTTGCATATCTAAGCTAAAAGGGTACTCTGTGCCTGTGTCTCACCTCACTCCGTTCCTGTGTGTCATCTTACTCTGTGCCTGCCCCATCTCGCTCTCTTTTTTTATGTATCATTTGTCTGTTTGTGTGTGTCTCATCTCACTCGGGTAAATGTTTCATGGTAAAAAGTATGGCTTTAACATTTTTGACAAGGATTTTTGTGTCTGCTCACAGTTTCCATCTCTCTAACTCTCATCAAATTATTCACCCAGATCCATTTAAAATCAAGCTTGCCTCACAGTGTGATCTTAGGCACATGACCAGGATCTTACATGTAATCTACCATGTCTGTCTCTGCATGCAATATGTGTGTCTCTGCTCATACTATTTCACTGTCTTTACTGGCAAAAAACAGACCACATATATATAAGCAAGACATAACATTCCTTTTTCATTTCAACGGCACACCCTGGATCTTGATTGCACAGCTTAGAGCCTATTTGTGAAGTAAGAGGCCTAACAGACATGCTGCCTAAGATTCCCTACTAGTACATATGCTAAAGCCTAACTGACTTTAAGAATACATGTATTTCCATATTTTTAAACACATCAACTAAGCAAATTATTCACCCAGATCCATTTAAAATCAAGCTTGACTCACAGTGTGATCTTAGGCACATGGAACACATGTCATGACACACACACAAAGAGAGAAATGACATACAGAAAAAGAGAGATTATGCACGTGCAAAGTGACATGAGACACAGGCACAGAGTACGCTTTAAGCTAAGAGAGGCAAACTGTCAGCAGACACAGGTGACATTATTGAAAAATGTGAAAATATAGTTCCTTATTTCACACAGACACTCACTGTAATCCTTGACCAAAATTTAAAAGCCAGACATTTTACCAGAAGACATTTTCCATAGTAAATCGTTTTTAACACAGAGCACAGCCCATTTAAATGACCACTACAAAACAAGGCAGAAACCTAACTCATTTCCAAAATACATTTCAAATATGCACCATTACATTTTTTAACAGCATTACAAAAAAACATGACACACAATGCAAGAATAAAGAAGCACAATATGCTTCTTAATCTTCCCCATAGTGCATACAGCAATCTATCTTCATTAAATGAATCATATATGAGATAACATACAGGCACAGAGTAAGGTGAGACACAAGCACAGAGTACCCTTTAAGCTAAGAGAGGCAAACTGTTAGCAGGCACAGGTGACATTATTGAAAAATGTGAAAATGTAATTCCTTATTTCACACAGACACTCACTGTGATCCTGGACCAAAATTTAAAAGCCAGACATTTTACCAGAAAACATTTTCCATAGTAAATCGTTTTTGACACAAAGCACAGCCCATTTAAATGACAACAACAAAACAAAGCAGAAACCTAACTCATTTCCAAAATACATTTCCGATATGCACCATTCAATTTTTAAACAGCATTACAAAAACACATGACACACAATGCAAGAATAAAGAAGCACAATATGCTTCTTAATCTTTTCCATAGTGCATACAGCAGTCTATCTTTATTAAACGAATCATTACTCACCTATAAAAATGTTTTTGAAGATTTAGAACAGTGTCAGTCACACACACCAGATTTTCTTAAGCAGAATCTCTGAAATGCACCTGAAGCACTGCAACCAGAAATGGCCCTGATTCCCTGTAATTCTTCAGACATATCCCTGAACTTAACCAATTAAAATTCTTCAAACACTATTTCAAAACCAAACTAACATTTTAATTGGTTCTACATTTCAACACTTTGAAACTCACATAATATTCACCCATCCCCCCAGTGCTCATTCACCCTGTTACCATGGTAACTCCCACCTAACTCAGCACACAGTTGAAAAGTTCATCATACTATGTTGCAAAAGAATCCAGCAAGGGTGTTTGACCTCTCAATGTAGTAGCTAATCATGTGCAATGTTTCTTTCAATGACTTTTTCTCAACCATTAAAATGACTTATTTAAAAAAAAAAAGCATGCACCCTAATTTTCAGTGGAGAATTTTAAGAAACCACCAATCATTTCTTGTTTTTCAAGTGCACTGAATCTCAACCACTTTTTTTTCATAACTCCTACTTTCAAACTGCCATTTCATTTCCACAACTCATCTGAATACAAGCACATCTACCTTCAAGATGCCAAAAGTCTGGTTTGTGGGTCATAGCTTTGTCTACTGGAGTGAAAAATATGCAAGTAACAGAGGTATTTCCAACCTTGATTTACCAAATGTGGACATTGTGTGGATTGGACAGAGAGGATTGAGAAGTCACCAATTGATCCCATTGGTAAAATCCTTTATGCATCTACCAAACCCTGACCTCATAATTGTGCACTGCGGTGGCAATGACCTGGACACTTTGACTGGGGTAGGTCTGGAAATGCTTTTAAAGGACATCTTTGGGCAATTGATGTCACTTTTCCCTAAAAACTGCCTTGGTATTTTCTAATATATGCCAAAGGCAAAAATGGAACTGGTCCAACCAATTTTGTCCATAGATTGAGAAAGCAAGGAAGCATGTGAATAAATCTGTTTCTGCTTTCCTAAGAGACTATGGTATAGGTTCCATATACCACAACAACTTGCGTTACAACATGCAAGGCATCTATAGGAGAGATGGTGTACATTTTACAGATGAGGGGAATAGAGTCTTCCTATTGAATTTGAGACTCTGCATTGGTACCTACTTGTAGGTACAAAAAACACCCACATAACACAACAGCTCTTTTGAGAGCTACCCTACCTCTAAGCACTCTAAATTATTTTTTTACTCACATTTTTTACACTGTTTTTCCCCGTGGTGCGCTCAGGGTTACGCGTACCTGTAAGCGTACATGGGAACGCACCCAGCGCTTACACCATGAAAATTAAAAAAATTAATCTTTTTTTGCCCTTCAGGGTCCTTCTAGCCCCCCCTCAGAAAATCTAGGGGGTCAGGGGGTGTCTACCCTGCCCCCTTTTAATCATTTCCCCCTTTTTATTTTCACTTCTTGTGTTTCGATTCTACCGAGACACAAGATGGCGGTGTGATGGAGGGGGTGCCGCGGGCCGGAAAATCAGGCAAGGAGGCCGGATGTAGTGGGCTATGCCGGGGTTTATTAAACAAAATTGTCAAGAAACAGGTGGGCTGAAATTAAATGCAAAGGTCCAAGGCGGATTCGGGTCCTTCTTCGGGTCTTGGGTCTTGGGTCCGGGTCTTCTCCTGGGGTTCTGCTGTCGGTTCTGGCGTTGGGGAGGAACCTCGGAGGGCAAACAAGAGAACAAGGTACCGTTAGTCCAGACGAGGACTCTGTGAGTCTGCAGTCACCAACACCCGGGCAGTGAGGAAAGGAGCTGAAGCCGTGCGGAAGGAAGGTACTGGGGAAGAGGGGGTGAGACGAAGGAGAGGTATACAGCGTAAGAGTGTCAGATACGTAAGTGAGGGGGAGAAGGACTTTCTACAGTGTGGGTACTCTACATAACTATACAGTGCATTCACTACAAGTAAGGTGCCTAAGAGAGATACGTACACTATATATATATATATATATACAAGGAGGGTTACGGGTACTCACACGGTCTGCCGCAACTCTCCAGTGAGTCGCGGCCGCTCTTCAGCCACCTCCAAGGGACTCCACCAATCTTCCGACCACACGTCTTCTTCGGGATTCGCCTCCTCTCCGTCTTCTTCGGCGTCCGCCTCCTCTCCGTCTTCAGCGCCAGTCCGAGTGTCCTGCCACGATGCTCCGACGGCGTTCTGCGCGTTGTGTTCGAATTTCACTGGTTCTGCCTCTGCCTCAGAGGTGGGACTTCCGGGGTCCGAACGGTTTGCTTCCTGTTGACGGCGGCCGCTGGTTGGTTCCTGTAAAACAGAGAGGGGCGGGGGACTCCGGGTCATGGTTACCGCTCCGGCATTGTTGTGGGACACAGCAGAATGGCCGAAAGGGTTTATGCCTGGCACCCCAGATATCGGTACGGTACTAGGGGGGTCCAGTCCGGGCGGGGGAGATAGGGGAACCCGACCACATCCCCTTCCCCTGGCTGTCCTTCCTGTACGGGTTGGGGAAGAAGGGTATCGGGATAAGAAATCCGCATTGCCTTGCTCTGTTCCCTTCCGGTGTCGAGTACAGAAGTGGAAGGGCTGGAGAGACAGGAACAAGCGGAGGACCCGGTTGTTATGTCCTTTATTCCGGGCCATCCACTCGGGGGCGTGGTCTGTGTAGATGGTAAAGTCTCGACCCTCCAGGTAATACCTGAGGCTCTCAATGGCCCATTTGATCGCGAGCGCTTCTTTCTCCACTACAGCATAGTTTTTTTCTCGGGGAAATAGCTTCCTGCTGAGATATAGGATAGGCCTTTTGTTCCCTAGGTCGTCCTTTTGAGATAGGACCGACCCCAACCCCTGGTCAGAGGCATCAGTCTGCAGAATGAAAGGCAGGGTATAGTCAGGGCTTACCAGGACAGGGCTGGAGGTCAGGGCTCCCTTCAGGTCGAAAAATGCATGCCATAAGAGGGGTGTGGGTTCTTTCAGGGCAAGTTCAGTGTGGCTGGACTTCTTCAGGAGATCCGTAAGAGGAGCAGCCCTCTGGGAAAAGTTGGGGACGAATCTCCGATAATAGCCCAGGAGTCCGAGAAAAGCTCGGAGGTCCTTTTCGTCTGGGGAAAGGGAAGGGTCCTGATAGCTTCGGTTTTGGTTTTCTGGGGTCTGATCAGACCTTCACCCAAAAGAAAGCCCAAGTACTGGACGGTTTGTGCAGCGAGGCAATTTTTACCAAATATAGAAAAGGCACCTGCGTACCAGTCCCTACAATTTTGCAAAGTTTGGTGTAATTCCGTTCAGCGGTTCGGGCTGTAGCCTTGTCTATTCGTTCTATGGAATTTAACATGGGGAAAACACGTTTTGGGACCCCCCTTTTTTCTCGGCCCCCACTTCACGAATCCCCCCGAAACTTTCAGGGAAGGAGCAAAGCGGAGCTGGCCTAAATTTTGGAAAATTACATGCAAATTCCTCAACCGGCGCCAACGTTATTCCCAATAGAATGTTGCGGATTTCCTATGGTAGCTAGGTCCAAACTATAACTACCTACTGGCGACCGCCAGTAGGTAATATATATATATATATATATATGCCTTCACATGTCGTCCAAAAAATGAGAGCGCACTCCACAGAGGATTAAGGCACAGCTTTATTAATTTCAGGAGGTGAACTGTGCATTCATGTCCATCAATCCGCCTAATGCATTTCAAGCCTCCTGGCTCTTGTTCACAGGCTTTGCTGGCAAAACGGAAACCGTATCAATTTTGGCATTTTAACAGGTAACTTCCTTTTTAGCGCCGTGCACCCTGGTCATTGAAGTGCCCCTTTCAGTAGGTCGTTCCGTTTGCCAGAGTTCATTTCCAATATTGAAGCCCTCCAGTGGGCCTGAAACATGCCCGCACAGTTCAATAATAAAGATCTCCTGTGGCCACGCCGAACCAACGAACAGTTCTTTGCCCCAGCAGCACCTTCCAAAATGTTTTCAAGGCGGTGCGCTCTCACGGCGGGACAGCCGTTACCTTGCCTTCACATGTCGTCCAAAAAACGAGAGCGCACTCCACAGAGGATTAAGGCACAGCTTTATTAATTTCAGGAGGTGAACTGTGCATTCATGTCCATCAATCCGCCTAATGCATTTCAAGCCTCCTGGCTCTTGTTCACAGGCTTTGCTGGCAAAACGGAAACCGTTTCAATTTCGGCATTTTAACAGGTAACTTCCTTTTTAGCGCCGTGCACCCTGGTCATTGAAGTGCCCCTTTCAGTAGGTCGTTCCGTTTGCCAGAGTTCATTTCCAATATTGAAGCCCTCCAGTGGGCCTGAAACATGCCCGCACAGTTCAATAATAAAGATCTCCTGTGGCCACGCCGAAGCAATGAACAGTTCTTTGCCCCAGTGCGCTCTCACGGCGGGACAGCCGTTAACTTGCCAGCAAAGCCTGTGAACAAGAGCCAGGAGGCTTGAAATGCATTAGGCGGATTGATGGACATGAATGCACAGTTCACCTCCTGAAATTAATAAAGCTGTGCCTTAATCCTCTGTGGAGTGCGCTCTCGTTTTTTGGACGACATGTGAAGGCAAGTTAACGGCTGTCCCGCCGTGAGAGCGCACCGCTATATATATATATATATACATATATATATATATATATATATATATATATATATATATATATATTCACTGAAAAAACCATAGGTTATAGACCATATATAGTTAGGAATTAGCATTTAAAAAACCTTATTTTACTCACACAAAACCATTGAAATTCCATATATAGTTAGTTGCACTAACTATATATCGCGCACCCGCAATCCACTGCTGATCATGTCACATATTACATCATTCATGACATGGTCAGTGACATCACTGATGACATCACTGATGACATCTCAAATGACATCACTGATGACATCACTGATGACAACATCCAGTGACTGTATGTTTCTGTAAAGTTAAAATATGTCTTACATATTGAAGAATGAGTGGATGTATAAGTGTCTGGATGAAGGATTTAGTAGGTGCGTGACTGACTGTATGAGTGAGTGATTAAATATGTCTCACTGAATGCATGGGTTAGTGACTAAACTGTCTTAATTTGTGCATCATTATGTCTGTTGTGATGTAAACTGCTGCATGTGTTGATCATTAGCTATACGAGAGGCTATATGTGTTATTAATTGGTTGCCCAAGTATTTCTATGGGAGATTGAGTTTGTGTGGGGGTGGCTGTAAGGTGTGTGACTCTGTGCATAGATGTGTGAGCAGTTTATTCACTAGGTGTATGAGTTCAAGAGTGCATGTGGAAACAGCTACATGGGCAGTTGACTGTGTGCATGAGTGTATTGATGAGTGAATGGATATCTCAATGCTACATGTCATACTAAATACATATGTAAAACACAGTACATGTGAGAGTTGGCATATATAAATAACTGTGCATGAGAGCCACTGAATGAGTGAGTGGTTGTATCGATCATTGTGAACTTGTATCAGGGATTGTATAAGAGAGTAAATATGTGTTAGTATATGTTTCAATAAGTAAGGTGTGTTTAACTGTATAGTTGAAGAAATGGAGGTGAGATTGTTTCTTTGCATGACTGACTGGGTGTGTGAGTAACTCCATGGATGAGTGGCAGTGTGTGAGTGTCTGTATACACTGAGTGTATCTAAGGTTATATTAGAGTCTGAAGAGGTTTATCGTATTAGCACAAGAATGATGTCAAATGAGATGTCATCAGTGATGTCATCAGTGATGTCATTTGAGATGTCATCAGTGATGTCATCAGTGATGTCACTGACCATGTCATGAATGATGTAATATGTGACATGATCAGCAGTGGATTGCGGGTGCGCGATATATAGTTAGTGCAACTAACTATATATGGAATTTCAATGGTTTTGTGTGAGTAAAATAAGGTTTTTTAAATGCTAATTACTAACTATATATGGTCTATAACCTATGGTTTTTTCAGTGAATTTCAATGGTTTTTTAATAGCAAATATCATAAGCTGTCGAATGTCAAGTACGTGGTAAGTAAAAACATTTTCGTGTTTATGCACACTGATCTGCTTTGAATGCTGCCCCCCACCCCTCATTTCTATTAGGAGTACTCTCTCTTTGCAGATAGTGAAGGGTAGTTAACGCAGGCCTTTGCCCCCGTTGTAATCCGTCGTGCCTGCTTCTCTCTCCATTTGATTGATTGTTCTCTTTGGTTCATTCTCTATTTACAAACAAGCACAGAGTCGCAATACTCTGTTTAGTCTTTGCAGATAGCGGAAAATCGTGTAAAAAAGGAAAAGGAATCGAGCAAAATCAGTAGGCCACTAATGGGATCTCTTTTTGACCTCCCTAAAATAGAAACATTAGGAACAACCTGTTGATAATACCAATGTGTATGTACATAAGCGGCGTTCATTTGTGTTCACAGTACCCCTTCTTGATTGTTTGAATCGAGCATTGAATTGTTCGAAGTTGGTTCTCTTAAGAATCTTCTCTGCCTGCAAACGAGGAAGAATAGGAATATTCTCTCTCCCTTTGCAGATAGTGAAGGGTAGGTAACGCAAACCTTTAACACGTCGTGCCTATTTCGTTCCTCATTGATTGATTGTTTCCCCAAACATTGACTGTTTGGGAATTGGTTCTTTTTGGAGGTATTCCCTGTTTGCAAATATACGTAGGAAAATCTTTGCAAATAGTGAAAGGGTACGTAATGCGGACCTTTCTCCCCCGTTGTAATCTGTCATGCCTATCTACTCCCCACTGATTGATGCACCTGTTTCACCCGGACCATTTACTAGAGATACGTCATCTGGCCCGACCAGAGAGCACCCCTAGTGAAAAGGACATATGCAATAATAACGAAGTGATCACTGTATCCTGTTAACAGAAACTTTAGCATGAAACAACCTGGAAAGAAAAAAATAGGAAAACGAAAATCAGTAGGCCACTGATGAACATAAACTTTTATTAAACAACGAACAAAGAAACGATAACATAACGTAATGATAAAACCTATTAATGTCCTAGAAACAAGAAAACGTTAGAAATATGCCAGTGGTGAGAGACCAGAAAAACAGTAAGAGAAACCAAATCACCCCTCGCTGTCCCACCGCCTGCCACGCCAAAAAAATCGATAGACTAGGGAAAATGCAAGTCAGTAGAACATCCGCCCCCACTCTGGAAACTTCCAAGGTGGGGCAGGGTTGCGGCTACGCCCAGCCGGGAGCAGCCCATATAAGGCGGATCCTGCTGCCACGCCTCGGCCAGGAGATCCTAACGTAGGGTGTAGCCGGAGGAGAGGCCGAGGCCAGCGGGACCCGGCCAGGGGATTGCCTTTACAACGCTGAAGAGTTTCAGGGGGGGGGGAATGTCTCCTCGACCCTCCCCTCTCTCTCCCAGTCCGGCCGCGGTGGCCCTTGAGAGTTGCAGGTAGTCCCGCCACATGCTCTTCCGGTCCGGCCACCAACGGTCGGTGGGCCGAGGCCGACGGGATCCGGCTGCAGCCGATAAACCAAGAAACCCGTTCATGGGGCCAGAGCCAGGGGCGTCCGGCCGACATCCACCGGAAGCCCGGCCCGAAGACGGACGGGACACTTCTTCTCTCTTGAATAATGGCTGCGACAACACTGGGGGGGGATGTCTTGCACATGCCTCCGACCCCCCCCCTCGTCCTCATCGCCTGGTCCGGCCATAACAAATCTCAAGCGAGACGCCGTGGGGTGCACTGGGAGGGAGAGACGATGCGAACAGGCCTCTCCCGCCTCCCCAGTGGAGGCTTCCCACCTGCACCCTCGGCGCTCCAAGCGCCCGGAAAAGGGTTCTTCCACTGTGGCGATGCTGCAACGTCTCGCCCGGCAGGGTGGAGCCCGTCCGCTCATTTGACCCCGCGAACGCCAGTAGCTACCGAACTCTCAAAATGGCGGTCGACCTGGCAAGAGCGGGCCCAGCATAAAGAAATGGCCCGGTCACTGGTTGACTCCACCACCGTAGTCCTCCACGACCTTGAAGATTCTACAGGAGCCGCGGGAGTCTCCGACCCCCGCAGACACCCCCGATGGGGAATGACTGCCATGATCGCCCGTGGAGTGACGAAACTGTATCCGCGGGACGTCGGCGCTCCCATGCTGGCGCCAGCCTCACTTTGAATTACTAGAATCCTGCAGACCTCAGTTCCGGTGAAAGCACAGTGTGACCCGGTAGGAAAAATTGTTGCACCCCCTCCCCTTTTTGACTGATAGTTCAAACCACCGATCCTTTCCTTTGCCCTTTTAACGGAACTTTGGACTGCCTCCCCTTCTTTTACATTTTCTAGAGAAAACAAAACATTAACCACTACATTAGCATAGCAATTGACACCAGAACTGTTTTCAAATTGAAAACCAACAACATCTTCAACAGAATCCTTTTTGTTTCTGCTGTGACCCTGCTACAGCACAGGCATTGTCCCCAGCAGTAATTCTGCAATGCCGGTAAGAATAGCTGTGGTGCCTACTGGACTCACTCACCCCCGCGGCGCCCCACGCCGTTATTTGCTGGGCGGCAACTTACTAGACATCACCTTCGTGACATCCAGATTTCAGCGCTTTCTGCTGCCTTGGAACTGTTCGCACAACAGACCGCTACTGACAATCCACCCCCCGCGGCGCCCCACGCCGTTATTTGCTGGGCGGCAACTTACTAGACATCACTTTCGTGCCATCTAGATTTCAGCGCGCTCTGCTGCCTTGGAACTATTCGCACAACAGACTGCTACTGACGACCCACCCCCAGGCAACATCTTCTGAATTTTCATAATTTGAAAGAACTAGTAACATGTCCTCATCAGGAATTCAAAAGAAATTGCCACGGTCTCTTCGTTGTTTAAATGTTTTTACTGTTTTTGTTTTGTTCTATATATTTATATGTTATTAAAGTTTTATATTCCTACTACTTTGTTGGAGTGCTATATATTTTTAATGTGACACATAATTGTAAAAACTTTGATGTACAAAGAGTCATTCCTGGAATCTTCCGCTTCAGGCTCGGTCCCCTCCCCAATCACAATACAGGATGGTTTTCAGATAGTAGGAACACGTGTGGTGTGACGGATCTCATCGGGTGTGGGCCTTGATCTACTATAACTCCTTTAAAGAGGGGTGATTCTTTACAGCTGGAGCCATAAACTACATCTGCAGGGCTAGCTGATAGCCTGGACAATCGGACACAGAGGAAGAGGAGTGTCAGAGGGTGCGGTAGTGAATAGGGCGAAAGGGAGGTGTCGGGCGGGCACAGAGTGTGATTCTCAGGGAAGAGCAGCGCAGATGGGGGGAGGTTTATTGCCCATGCATAAGACAGAGAGCGGGGGTGACCAGTGCCTGGGGAAGATGCTTGCGAGGGTGGGGAGCCATGCTACGAATCGACAGCGTGCAGAGAGTGGGTCTGGTCAAGGCATCTAAAATGGCTGCCGTGCACGACAAAAGTGTGGCATTTCAAAAAAGGCAAGATGGCGCAAACAATGTGTTTCAACACTTCCTCATTTCCTTCGAATCGAACGTTAACAGACGTTGGTGCATATTACCAAAGTTAAGCGATATTTATCGCTAACGATGCTTACCAACGAATTTTTTACCGCTAAGCATCGTCAGAAATTATCGAAGATAAACCTTGCTATTATCAAGGTTTATCGCAAATGCGATAAAAAACGGCCGCAATGCATGAATATCGCTAAAAAGTCAGCGATATTCATGCATTACCGAGCTAATGCTCTTAGCCATGTTATCCACCTCCCATTGGATAACATGGCTAAGAACTGCTCAGGGCAGGTATAACTTTTTGGAGATATTCGCGCTTAGCGCGAATATCTCCAAAAGTTGGTAATAGGAGATAGATATCTTGCATGTTGTAATGCAAATTATTGTGGTATATGGAACTCATACCATAATCTCTCAGGAAAGCAGAAACTGATCCTTTTGGGACCGCCTGAAAAGGCCTACGGGGTGAGGGGTACTCTACTTTGCCCCCTTTTCACGTTCCGAACTATTTTATTTTACTCTCTTCTGTAATTACACAAAATAGCAGCGATAAGATGCATCGGAGACACACAGTGAGAGAAAGGAGGCCGGAGATGAAGAAGAGATGTCAAATACACATTGGAGATAATATAGTGGCAGAAGGGAAGTAAATATGAGTAAACTTACCATGTAACATAAAAATGTTGCACTCTATACTATAAGTCTCATTTTATACTACAATCACTTCGCTACAACCTCATAAATTAAAAATAAAAATGAATAATGTCTCAAACAATTTTTGATTTCTAAATATAAATTTATTCTTCAGAATTTTCTAAATTTGAAAGAACTAGTAACATGTCCTCATCAGCAATTTCCTCATGAAAAGTCTGCAATGATGATTCTTGTAACTCTATGGTCTCCAAACATTCGATAAATTCGCCATCAACAGATTGATCAAAAAAATCATTCAAGTCATCTCCTCCTTGTGACAATATTTCATTATTGGTGCTGTCAATTTCAATCAATGTAGTGGAATCATTCAAGTCATCTGCTCCTTGTGACAATATTTCATTATTGGTGCTCTCAATTTCAATCAATGTAGTGGAATCATTCAAGTCATCTCCTCGTGACAATATTTCATTATTGGTGCTCTCAATTTCAATCAATGTAGTGGAATCATTCAAGTCATCTCCTCCTTGTGACAATATTTCATTATTGGTGCTGTCCATTTCAATCAATCTAATGGAATCATACAAGTCATCTCCTCCTTGTGACAATATTTCATTATTGGTGCTCTCAATTTCAATCAATGTAGTGGAATCATTCAAGTCATCTCCTCCTTGTGACAATATTTCATTATTGGTGCTGTCCATTTCAATCAATCTAATGGAATCATACAAGTCATCTCCTCCATGTGACAATATTTCATTATTGGTGCTCTCAATTTCAATCAATGTAGTGGACAATTCAAAAGAAATTGCCACGGTCTCTTCATTGTGAGCCATTTTATTTTGAAATTGCTTGCTGTAAATTGCAGAAAAAAATAATCACTTTCATTTATCGTTTTTAGTAATACATAATATAAAACTAACTTTATCAAGTATTTAGTATAACAGAAAGGACTGCAAATAAATAACAGAAAACATTTTTCAAATTATCTTCAAGTGTACAACATAGTTCCCCTTACAAATTAACAACTCACCTTTTTAAAAGTAGGAGAAGTGTTAGTACTGTGTAAATCAAACACCAGAAATTCACCACCAAAAATTCCTCACAAATGTACCTCAGACAGTAGTATCACAAAATGGCTGTGGTTTCCTCTCATTTGACATATATACATAACCAATTAACTTTCATCACACACAAATACAAAACCAAAGTAACATTTTAATTGGTTCTAAATTTCAACACTTTCAAATGTGTTTTCCCCATGCAATTTTCCATAGGACATTTACATACGTCTACAGCCTGAATGGCTGAACGGAATTACACCAAACTTGGCAAAATGGTACATCAAACCTAAGAGGTCAGGAAGGATCTACTATGCCCCCTTATGGTCATTTCCCCCTTCGCTTTGGCCTCCTCTTGTCTCTCGATCCTACCGAGAGACAAGATGGCGGCCGCTACGGACTGTTTGGAATGTTGACAGACGCCGGAGAACCAATCAGCTTCGCAAAGCTCCGTAACGCGAAAAGTACGCGAAGCGGAGCACTGTTACAGATATATATCTTTTTTTGAACGTTAATTTCTCAAAATCCACTGGAGCACATATATTGAGACCTAGCAAAGGCACATCGGGCTACCAGTCCCTAATATTTTGCCAAGTTTCGTGCAAATCCATTCAGCCGTTCGATTATTGACATTTAGATACGTCTACAGCCTGAATGGCTGAACGGAATTACACCAAACTTGGCAAAATGGTACATCAAACCTAAGAGGTCAGGGAGGATCTACTATGCCCCCTTATCGTCATTTGCCCCTTCCCTTTCGCCTCCTCTTGTCTCTCGATCCTACCGAGAGACAAGATGGCGGCCGCTACGGACTGTTTGGAATGTTGACAGACGCCGGAGAACCAATCAGCTTCGCTTCACAAAGCTCCGTTGCGCGAAAAGTACGCGAACTGGAGCGCTGCCCGGTCCGCTGTTACAGATATATATCTTTTTTTAAACGTTAATTTCTCAAAATCCACTGGAGCACATATATTGAGACCTACAAAAGGCACATCGGGCTACCAGTCCCTACAATTTTGCCAAGTTTCGTGCAAATCCATTCAGCCGTTCGGGCTAAAAGTGAGGCCAACCGCCCTATGGAAAACTCAATGTTAAAAACACGTTTTGGGACCCCCCTTTTTTCTCGACCCCCCCTGGACGAACCCCCCCCCAATTTTCAGGGGCTGCTCAGAAACAAAATGTGCCATTTTACTGAAAATTTCAGCCAATTCGGTCCACAAACGCCAAAGTTATTAGACATAGAATTTTCAAAAAACCCATAGAGAAATAATCCTAACTATATATACCTACTGGCAAGAATTATTATTGAAGAAATTATTGCTGCTAATTGAACATAATGTTAGTCATTTATTATTATTTTTCACTGTGCACGGTTTTTTTGCAACCAGGTTAAGAACCATTGAAATGTAATGAAGTTGTAGGTTCTCACCCATTAGGTTGTTTATTTATTTGTAATTTTTGATAGGCTTGGGTTTTGGGTTTCGGGCTTCTTGTTTGCCTGTCTTTTTTAATTTATTTTTAACTCTTTTTAGCACTAAAAAAACTCCTTTTCGAATGAAACATGGAAAACTAGTTGCATTCACACAGGATATGTATATGGAATTGTTTGACTATTGGTAAATAATATTTTACACGTAATGCATTGGAAGCCCTTTCAAACCAGTTTACAAGAAATATAGTAGGGGTAAAAAATGTAACCCCTTCTCTCTCTCCCCTTTTTTTTGAGAGATTGTAGTATACCTAATCATATACTGTATATAAATGAACCGAATCAGGAACTTGGTTTTTTGTAGTTTGCGTATTTGCACTATGCTATATTTGCACATATTGATGCACTTTATAATGCACAGTTTGCACTTTAAAACAAAGCACTTAGCACTTTATAGTAATTGAACTATTTTACCAAGATACCTGAAACCGGTAGAGAAATTGAAGATCATGTCTATAAATATACATATGTTATGATTAGGGGGTCATCATTGGTGTATACATTTACTTGTAAATAGGACTTTTTAGACGGGGGGGATTAGTCAAGATGTGTATTTTACAATAATAACGCTCTTTCCCTTTTTATATCTTTTTTCATAGTCATTCAATTTAATGTAATCTAGATTTTATCCTGTTAATACGAGATGGTTTCAATGTATTTTACATTTATCTAAGAAACAGATTGATGCAATATAGATGTTGTATGCAATGCAAAGTATTTCTTCCATGTTCATTACGAAGTTTGCACAGGTGACTTTAGTTTAATCACTTGCTATCACTTTAAAAGGTGTACCTAAGGAAGTAAACGCTGTCATGTGATCAAGGCTCCGCTGAGCCGAAACGTCGGTGACTCTTTCTGCCGAATAAAACTTTTACACCTCGAGGTCCGTGTCCGGAGTCTGCTTGCTGTGTTGTACGAGCGCGTGAGGAGACAAACGGTGTACAGGATATATATATATATATATATATATATATATATATATATATATATATATATATATATATATATATATATATATATATATATATATATATATATATATATATATATATATATATATATATATATATATATATACATATTCATTGAAAAAACCATAGGTTTCACACACATTATAGTTAGGAATTAGCATTTAAAAAATCTTGCAAATTCATTGAAAAAACCATAGGTTTCACACACGTTATAGTTAGGAATTAGCATTTAAAAAATCATGCAAATTCATTGAAAAAAACCTAGTTTTCACACGTTATAGTTAGCTGAACATTTCTCTCATACACAACCTTTGAAATTCCTCCGTTATGGTTAGCTGAGCTAACTATAACTTGCGCGCCCGCAATGCACTGCTGATGAAGTCACATATAACATCACTCATGACATGGTCAGTGACATCACTCATGACATCCCTGATGACATTCATCCATTCATGAACTACACATTCATTCTGACAAACTTTTACACACTAACATAGAAATATAGTTCTTTCTTTGACCAGTGAAGGTAGTTCTAAAAAGAACTGTTTTTTTTGTTTTGTATTTTTTTTTTGTTTTCTCAACAAATTCCAAGCGGAACAAAAGAATGAAAAAAAGAACAACTAATGTGGAGGACAGCAATGATCCTGCATCCTGCGTTTCATCAGGTCTATAGACTGTTCCCCATAACAGAAAAGTTTTTCGCATTAAATGCAACAAATTTTAACTTTAGCAAAGTCAGAATCAATATGTGGGCTGCTTGCTGAAAATGCTGCCGCAGTTGATGTGCTTGGTGTAGCAGCAGGTGGGTTCTCGTGCAACCTCCGTCTTTCAGCTCGAGCAAAGTTCTTGAGGTGCAAGTTCTTCACGTGTCGCACCATATTTGCTGTGCCAAAGGAGTGTTTTTTTCATGGATCACCCCTTGAAAGAGTTCCTTGGCAAATTTTACAGGTTACTTTTGCAGCATTACCCTTTTTTTTAACCTTCTGGAAAAGTGAAAAACTTCCAAATTAGAGCTTCTTTCCTTTTCTTTGGAGCTTCTTCAGGAATTAAATATTCCTCTGAAGAACTGCTGGAAGACAACTCCATTGCTCTTATTATGGTGATCTTCCTTCTATTTGAGAAGATTCTCACAACAAAGGCTTCTTCTTAAAAAGTCAAAGTCAAATAATTATAATGGGACGGAACTTTCAACACTCGCAATAGGAAAAGTTATGAACCAATCAAATCTCTACTTTTAAAGTCACATGGCTTTGCGTACGCTTATGATGCGCTTGTGCAGCTCTTTCAATAAGAGTACGCATGATGTTCTACCGCAATTTGTGTAATTCTTTTTAAAAGTAATATAGGATTATTAAAAGTATTTTAAAAAAATCAGTTATCCCAAATGTCTGCCCTTAGTATCTACATTAAATACATACATGTTTTAAACCAAGTAGAAACATTGCCCCTTTCGCGTACAGAACGCCGTACATGACGTCACACCGAAGCTTTAATGCAACGCGTAACGTCAAAGCATATTCGTACCGTATGCGCAGGTACACGCTGAGTATAATAAGCAGTACAAAATATGGTGCGATCACCCTCTCAGTGACATATGAGACCTCAAGGCGTGTTAAGGACAATGATTAGAAGTGCTGACTCATTGCAGATCCGATTCTGGGCCTGCCTCTGCGTCAGCCGCGGCCCGTGGAGGGTGTTTCGGTGGGGCAGAGTGGCGGGGTGGGGGAGGGGCAGGGTGGGGGATGCTAAACACCGGAGTATGGATAATTGAAGGTAAGTAAACAATTTAATTAATAAAACGAATTTCGTAGCACGCCCTGCATCGCAAAATGTGATGCAGGGTGTGCTACGAAATTTGTTTCATTTATTAAATGTTTTACTTACCTTCAATTATCCATACTCCGGTTTTTAGCACCCCCCACCATGCCCCTCCCCCGCCCCGCCTCTCCTCCCCACCGAAACTCCCTCCACTGGCCGTGGCTGTTCTGCGTACATTATAACACCGCCCCATCTCTCTCTGTTGTTAATGGTTAGTGCACATGCGCAGTGCACGCCCGCCCACACTACCCACATGCCACCACCTAGCATGCTTGCTATCATTTAGCCTGGAAACCAATACATTACCCAATGGCATGCCCCCCAGGGCCATCATTCTTGCAGACCGCGAAAACGCTACCAATGACGGCCCTGGCCTTGGTGTGATCAGCCCCCGCGGTTCCCATATAATGCGGGCACTGATTTGAGCACGCTCTCATTTGCCTGCCTGTGCTGCGATGACAGACAGACTGTCGAAAACACCCCAGACTCAGCAAAACCGCAGCCTTTCAGTACACGACAAAAGACGACAGAAGCAAAGGTAAGAGAAGACGTCACAACATCAGCCTCCACTGTAAATTGTATATACATAATGTTATTTTTTTATCCTTCATATGGCTTTCCTACCCCTCAATGGTTTTAAATTGTACTTACATAATTGAAATATTTCTTTATAAGTCACGAGGTCCTATACACCTCTAATCTTAAAAGTTGTGCATGCATACATTTCTGTGTCGTATTTCTGTACTACGCCACGTGCTTAGGCCTCTATTATTATTAATTGTGCGTCCATGATACTATTTTCTTTTCTGCGTCACAAGGCCACCCCAGGCCTCTATTAACTTATTGATCTTCCTTTGTTTGCTTGAGCAGCAACAGTCTTAACTACGGAATATTAAGAACCCACATTAAAATTCACTTTTGATAGTTACGCAACTCAGTTTACGATGACTAATCAAAATGTCCTTTTGTTTCCTTCACCAAACATCCTTCAGAAGCAACCGCGGCCTATCGAGCAACAGCAATGGAATTCTCTGCAACTTATTGAATATAGTTTGACGTATAGAGGCAGAGTTGAAGTTGAATGGTGAACCCTGGGGGCCGCACTCTTTATACAAGGTAAGCACAGCACCCTAGATCTACAAAGCCTTCATAGCAATGCATTAGAAATAATTCGGCATAACGGGCGTCAGTAATGCAGTAGGCACTTCCATATAGACACCACTTGAATGCGGCACTATAACAACTGAAATGTACCAGGTACACTGCACTCGTAAAACTGTATTGTTAGCTTTATTTGTGAAACGAGAGAGGGCCATGTCATCAACCCTTGGCGACAAAATTATCGCCACTTTATCGGCAGCAAACTGCTGCTAAATGGCCATAATAGGTTTGATAATATGCTCTATGGAATTCCAATCGAAGCTCATGTTAGATGTGAAGGACATCTGACATGAGCTTCGATTGGAATTCCATAGAGCATATTATCAAACCCATTATCACCACTTTAGTGACACTTTCCTGCCAATAAAGTGGCAATAATTTTGTCGCCCAGGCTTGATATTATCGCCCAGAATGCGTAGTGTACAGCAGCTTCTCTGTAAAATCTATAATTACCTCCGAACAGTGACAACAGATAGGTTACAACAGTCTGACAAACAGATCCACAACCTTAGTACGCTACTTTTGAGTCACTTTTAACATGGGTAAAGTGATGCAAGGAGCTAGTAAATCTACGTCTGGTTCAACAAGAAATCTCAACTCCAGACTCTGCGATACAGTTTTAATGTTTTCTCTCTCTCTCACTCTCTGTGATATAATTTCTCTATCTCTCTTAAACTTAGACACTACTGTCTACTTGGACGTGTAGAAGATCAGCCCACCTGAAGTTGTGCATCCAAGTGCCTGCAGTGTTTGGCCGCAAGGTTTATGCAACGGTAAGCACAGAGGCCTTGATCTACAAATCCTTCATAGGTATGCATTAGAAATAAGTCGCCATAACGGGCGTCAGTAACGCAATAGGCACTTCCATATAGACACCACTTGAACGCGGCACTATAACAGAACAGGAATATACGAGTCACACTGCACAAGTAAAACTGTAGAGTTACCACAACTTCTAATGCTTCAGCTCATTTACTCACATCTACATAATTCTAAACTCTAATTTTCTTTTTTCTTTTGCAGATTACCAATCAGACACCTTTTAGAATCCATTTCACAATTTCTTTATAACATTGTTTAAGTTATTTTGCCAGTTCTAATATAGTTATAATTGAGTTTCGTTTATATTTATTGTTTAATAAAAGTTAATTAAAAAAAACTACATACTTCTTTTATTTTGTGGGGAAGGGGTATGACGGTCCACAATAAAAATAATGTTGAAATACTATAGTAAGATATTCAAGACTAGGATTGAAAACTACTGAGTTCTAACAAACTGATATAATAAATACAACGGTGAGAAACTACTAAAATGGCGGTGAACGGAGTACGTAATCAACGTTTGGCGCCTCGGCACTACCTTTCAAATAAATATATAAAAAATATGACTATTAATACTGTACAAAAATACAGCACCAGATGAATCACATGAACCGGGAAAAGAAAGTGACAGATTTACTAACTGATTTAAAGAAAGGTTTGCTTGTTGAACTTGAAGAAAAAGAAAACGTGAACTTCGAAACGACGCTGAGCATGAGAAGAGAGTACAACTGCTACACCAAAAAAAAGGAAAGCTTTACATACAAAAGGCGATACATTATTGTCGCTTTTATCATCAGGAAACTGCCGATAAAGCGGCAACAATATGCTTGATAATAGGCCCTTGTAACTTCCCATAGCAGCCCAGGTTCTGGTGTTAACCTGGGCTGCTATGGTTATTCACAAGGGCATATTATCAAGCCAATTATAACCGCTTTATCGGCAGTTTCCTGCCGATAAAAGCGACGCTGATGTATCGCCTTTTGTTGATAATATGGCCCATTGCTCTTTTTTTGACCAATAAACTTAGGTGCATATCATCAAGGACCGGTGTTAAAATTATCGCCATTTTATTGCCAGGAAGCTGCCCATACAACGACGATAATGAGCTTGATAATACATCCTTCTTATTTCCCATAGAAGCCCATGTTAACACCAGAACATAACCTTCTATGGAAATTTACAAGGACGTATTATCAAGCCCACCCTCCCAACATTAACAAAAAAACATAGCCCTTGTAAATTCCCATAGCAGCCCAGATTCTGATCCTAACCTAGGATACTATGGTTATTCACAAGTACATATTATAAAGCCCATTATCTCCGCTTTATCTGCAGTTTCCTGCCAATCAAAGCGACGATAATGTATCGCCTTTTGTTGATAATATGGCCCATTGCTCTTTTTGTTTACCAGTAAACTTTGGTGCATATTATCAAGGGCCGGTGTTAAAATTATCGCCATTTTATTGGCAAGAAACTGCCGATAAAATGGCGATAATGAGCTTGATAATACCGCCTTGTTATTTCCCATAGAACCCCATGTTAGCACCAGAACATAGGCTTCTTTGGGAATTTACAAGGAGGTATTATCAAGCCCACCCTCCCAACATTAATAAGAAACTCCAGACAATGCAGATACTCGGAAAGTCATTTTACATATCACTGCCCCAGAAAGGTGGCGTTCCCCGCGACGTGTACGGGGAGAGAGAGAGAGAGCTCAAAACATATTTTTTTTCAAAAGACCCGAGGGGTGCCGCTCACCGAGCCTGCGGGGGGTAGGACCGTAACCCCCCTGCATACTTCAAAATAAAACCAGAGGAGTGCCGTTCCCCAGTGCTCGGGGCACCTTACAAGTCCCCATTATGCAGAAAAATTGCCCCCGTAATTCCCCCCCCCCGGGACCTAATGAATAAAACAGACTTCTACTTTTTTTTCACCATCTCCACCGCTACTTTTTTTTTCACCTTTTCCACCGCGTACAAGTACTGCACGAGTACCCCGCCAGTTTTTATTTAAAAAAATAAAATAAAAATTGAGCCTAAAGATCCATGTACCACCCCCTGACCAAGACTATAGGCTCAGAATGTTTCTACCCTGCCCCCTTTCCTTATTTCTCAACTTTGTTTTACTGTTTTCTTGTGACTCTGCTCTCCCGACAAACAACATGGCTGCCAACACTACCTGGTTTGGAGTATTGACAGCCAATCAGCATGCAGCTCCTGCTCCTAATTGTAGGTATTTACGTACGCCGCAATTTTCTTTAAAAAAAATCAAATAAAAAAATAGAGCCTACATATCCATGTACGACCCCCTGACCAAGCCTAGAGGGTCAGAAAAACTCTACCCTACCCCCTTCCCTTATTTCTCAACTTTGTTTTACTGTTTTCTTGTGACTTGGTTCTAGCGAGGCACAAGATGGCTGCCAACACTTCCTGGTTTCGAGTGTTGACAGACAGTTCACAGCCAATCAGCATGCAGCTCGTCCTCGTAATTGAACAGATTTCAGTACGCGTACTGAACTCCGACTCTAGATATCGCTATGATTTTCCTTGCAATTTTCTCAGAAACTTTTGAACGGATTTACACCATTTAACAAAAAGCACAATCTGTGAACAGAACTCTACCTCTCTGCCAAATTTCGTGTAATTCCGTTCAGCCGTTCAGGCTGTAGCCCTGGATAAATGTCCCTATGGAAAATTGCATGGGGAAAACATGTTTTGGGACCCCCCTTTTTTCTCGCCCCCCATTTGACGAATCACCCCCAAACTTTCAGGGAAGGAGCGAAACTGAGCAGGCCATTTTCTTGGAGAAATTCACGGAGATTCGTCCACCGGCGCCAAAGTTATTGCAAATAGAATGTTGTGGATTTCCTATGGAAACTAGGTCCTAACTATAACTACCTGCTGGCGACTGCCAGTAGGTAATATATATATATATATATATATATATATATATATATATATATATATATATATATACATATATAAATATATATATATATGTGCTTCTCTTCACACTGCCTGTTCATTCAAGAGCACTTGCTGGATTTGTCTAACAGTTAGTCCACAGTCAAGAATGGTATTGTACACCATTATAAGATTGCGGCCATAGAACGGGGCTCAGTCCTTTGTTTATTTTCACATTTTCACACTGGTAATCACATGATAGGTGTGTTCAAGAAAACTTTATTTATTGTTCTGTTATTCACTGTGTAAATCACCCGTGATCAAGGCGAGTTAATCGCTGAAACGCGTTGGGGCTACGGCTCTATTGCCTGATTTTTCATGCTGAAATGAATTGAATAAATAATCCTTGGACTACGGCTAGATTGGTGTAATAACTTGCTCGGATTGGAGTGCATTGGCGTAACTTCTGTTGCGCTGTGTGAAAGTGGATACATGATAACAGGGAAACTTCCGACCCTGTGATGCACCGCAGTCACGGTGTCCCGGTGCTTTGTTGGAAGACGTGAAAAGCAATATATATATATATCTTTTATAATATATATATTACCTACTGGCTTGTGCCAGGAGGTAGTTATAGTTAGGACCATGTTTCCAGAAGAAAAACATTTTTTGACTTGCCTATATATTTGGCGCTGGTTGACAAATCAACACCAAATTTTCCAAAACAAATCCCTGGTCGATTCGTTTTGTGCAGGAAAAGTTTCGGGGTGATCCATCAAGCAGGCACCTGGAAAAAGGGGGTCAATAAACATGCATTTCCATGTTCATTCCCATTGGAATTTTAGACACAACTACAGCTTGAACCGCTGAACAGAATTACACCAGATTTGGCAGAAAGTTGGCTGTTTGTCCAGAAAGCGACCTTGTTTTGAAATGGTGTAAATCTCTTCAGTAGTTTTGGATCTATTAAAGGAAATACAAAATTGTATATATAGTGACTCGAAGGTCCTGTGAACTGCCCCGAACTCATGCAGAAATCTGATTGGCTGCAAACACTTCAACCAGGAAGTGTTGGCAGCTATCTTGGGACTCCGCTTAAGCCGAGAACCAATTTTCTTTTTTTTATAAAGAAAAGGGTGTTGGGTAGGAATACCTTGACTCCTTAGCTCTGGTCATGGGGTCCCAAAGAGACCCAGAAAGGTACAAAAGGCACATTAAAAAAGAGTGCAGCAAAAACACGATGGTGTCGCAAATACACAGCTAAAATGTTTTTTTTAAAACAAGCACGGGCACTTATGCTTGTTCTAAATGTAGCCCCCTGGTGGACCAGGTCCGATGCATGCAGGCTTTTTTTTAAAGGAGGGGGAAGGCACAGTTCCCCCCTCTTAGGGCTTAGTACTGCCCTGGGGACCACCACTTCCCCGGGGCCTGTTATTTTATTACTGGGGGGCAGGAGGCGTATTTGCAGAGTGCTTGACCAAGGGGGCTGGGCCTCCAACAAAATCCCAGCAATCCCGCTGTGTGGGACATACTGGTAGTAACAGGACAGGTTCTTGGCTTCCAATGACCCTCAGGAGTCAAGGGAACTTTATCCACCAACCAGTAGTGCACCAGGAGGTGTGTTTGCAGAGTGGTGGACAAAAGGTTCTGGGTCTTTGACGACCTCTGAGCAATCCCGCTGTGTGGGACTTAATGGAGATAACAGTAGGGGTTCTTGGACTTCAAGGACCCTCATCATCCAAAGGGACTTCAACCCCCAACCAGTAGTACACCAGGATGCACATTTATAGAGCGGTGGAGAAATGTGGTGGGTCTCCAAGAGCTCTCAGCAATCCCAATGTGTGGGACTTACTGGAGGTAACAGGAGGGATACTTCATCCCCAAGGACCTCCAGCATCCAAGGGGACTTCGCCCTCCAACCAGTAGTGCACGAGGAGGAGTGTTTGTAGAGTGGTGTAGAAAAGGGGTGGGCCTCTGAGGGCCTCTCAGCGATCCCACTGTGTGGGACTTACTGGAGGTAACAGGAGGTTTTCTTTGGCCCCAAGGACCCTTCTTTCCCCAACAAAATGAGTGCCAGGAGGATCCTTTGCAGAGTGGTTAAGAGAGGGGCTAGGGCCTCTGGCGACTTCCCCGGGCAGGCCTTTAAAAAAAAATGTTTTTCTTGTTTTAGGGGATGGAGGCTGCATGGCCCCTCTTCCCTAGGCTAATTTCGGCCTGGGACTCCTTCCTCCAGGGCCAATCCTTTTTGTAATGTTAGAGGGGGTTATGTAGTTCACTTCTCAGCTAATTTTGCCCCCCTGGATCACATCCCCCAGGCCTGACATTTAAAAAAAAAAACAAATTGCTTTATAGGGGAGGGGGTTGTGTGCACCCTCTCCTCAGGTACTCCAGCCCTGGGATCTGATCTCCTGGGGCCCGCTTCCTTGTAATACGGGAGTGTGGCCGGGTCGCCCCCTCCCTGGGCCTAGTTCAGCCCCTTGGATTCCATACCCGAGGGCCTGGCCTTTTTTACATTTTTCAATACTTCTGGGAAGTCCGTGAGGCCCTCCTCCCTAGACCAATTTTGGCCCAGCACCAGGGCACAGCCATTTACAGATGGTGGAGGAGGGCTACGCCGCAGCCCTCCCAGGTTCGAATTTGGCCCCAAGGACCCCATCCGCAGGGCCTGCCCATTTGTTCTGGGTGCCCTGTCTGTAGTGGGACTGCGGGGGAGCCTGAAGGACCCCATGTTCCCTGATGATTCCCGCTGAGTCTCAAGATGGCTGAACACACTTCCTGGTTTGATATGTTGGCAGCCAATCAGATTTGAGCACAGGAACTGTCAGCTCCTCGGAGGATCTGCATCCCTATATATACAAATTTGGATTTTGGTTATTATCTCTAAAACTACTCAACATATTTACATCAAATAACAAAAAGGCACGTCCATGGACCAATATCTACCTTTCTTCCAAATTTGGTACAATTCCGTTCAGCAGTTCAGGCTGTCGTTGTGTGTAATTTTCCTATGGGAAATAAGATGGGGAAAACAGATTTTGGGATCCCCTTTTTTCTGCCCCCGCATGACGGATTACCACTAAACTTTTAAGACAGCAGCTAGAGTGAGCATTGTATTTGTTTTGAAAAATTCATGAGGATTCATCAAACGACAACTGAGTTATTGGCAAATAAAAAAATGCTCTTCCAATGGAAACTACATCCTAACTATACCTACTTACTGGCTTTATACTTACCTCCAAAACACTTGCATTTTTGTTGTAAAGGCTTGCGTGGGAAAGGCATATGTGTTGGAAAATGTTCTATGGGAGAGAAAAGTGAGGTAAAGATGCATGATTTGTAATGGATGCGTGGGAATGGTATTACGTGGTTCCGGCAGTGCTGTAAAGGTTGTTTGCCATTGACACACTTGTGACTGCATAGTGCCAATGCAGACATCCTGGTGCCATAGTGCAAGAGTGTCTGAATTACGGTCAGGATAGTCTTTGTGCATGAAGGTGTTACTTCCTCAAAAAAAACTCTCATATCTTCTTTGAATGTGTTCTGCATTCTGCAGCATACATACATAATGGAAATAGCGAGGAGAAATAAAATTAATTCTCCTCAGTGTGCCAGACTCAGGCAGTTGTACCATTTTAGTGCAAACCCATATCTACATGTCTTGGTAAATACGAGTTTGCATTAAAATTCACTGGTGTATGCATGGAATGCCCATGCAATGCCTATCTAATGCAAAGTATAGCAACGCAGTGCAATTACCTCAATCGGGTTACTTTTTTACAAAGTAACACAAGCAACCTTTTGCATTGTTTTGTAAATACACAAAGGATTTTGCTTTGAGACTGCCTCAAAATGTAATGTACACCCAATACAAAAAATGTTTTAATCGGGTCCTGAAGATCTAAATAAGTAAAGGAAAAGCATGGCTTACCATTGAAAAGGAACACCACGACTGGAGACGCCAAGGCAACATTTGCAAACAGATGGAGCCATATATATGTTACCTGACACTTCAGTAAAAGTGAAAGTAAGCCAAGTGTACATAGGGTTGTGCAGATCTGTGGTGTATACAGATGTTAAAACAATTATGTGACAGACAGCTAGATTCATCATTCAAAAATCGTCTCGCAAAGGGCCAGATTCTCAGAATCTTGCCCTTTGCTAGCGCAATTTTTGCCTTTGGGATTCATCATCCCAAATGCAAAAATCGCTATTTGCGAAATCGCATATTTGCGAGGAATTGTATTTAAGGAATCTCTATTTGAGATTCCTTAAATGCAATTCATTAACCAATTTTAAATTGCGAATTCACAATTTTTGGTCGCTATTTACCACGAAGTCTGACTTCGTGGTAAATAGCGAAAAAATAGAAAAAAGCACTTAAGTGCATTTTTCTCAGTTGCATGTAACACACACACATGTCCTTTGGACATGTGTGTGCGCAACACCTGTGTAAATTTGCATTTCAGGGGTGCTACAGGGTGTCCTTTGGACACCCCTGGCACCCTTGAAATCGCATCCTTATTTGTGATTAGCAAATTGCTAATCGCAAATAAGGAAGATGTAGGAATCACAATATTTTTTGCAATTCCCACATGAATCCCGTTTTGCAAGTCCTTAATAGCGATTACTTATGAATCGCTATTAAAGACTCGCAAAACTGGGGTTTGATGAATCTAGCTGAGAATTACATAGATAAGGGCAAAATGAACAAGGCCCACGTTTTTCCTGGAGTGAGGGCTCCGAGATCACAATCATTTCAAATAACAATTACTAACGAAGCAAAATGCACAAAAAAATAATAATAATTGAAATGGAGAAATAAAGCTTGATAACGTGGGCTTTATTAACAGTTGAGTTAACTGGACTTTTTAACCAAGCACATTAATTTACAATCTCATTCTTTAAAACACATAACAGTGAACCCAAATGAATCGCTCTGTTCTCAGTTACTTTAAAGTTAAGTGTTGCAAAATTTTCATAACAGAAATTTGCCAACAAATCTCAGCTGGAAAAACTAAATGAGCCGATAATTTACCTATAAATTGAAACTAAATAAAGCAGACCCCTTTCTCTTCTATTATCATACTGGTGTGCTGAATTCCACGTTCTGTCTTTGAAAGCAGCGAGGAGAATGTTGATTTTCCCGCAACCACAGCATCCACTAGCTACTGAAAGCACAGTTCTTATAATGGGAAAAATAAAATATCTTTAATTCAAAGCCAAGGTTTATGTTCCATAAAATGTGAAATCCAGCAAAAAACTAAATGCTTTTTAAAGATAAATTCTTCCCTTTTACGGATTTGTGGAAATCTTAGTTTAACACATAAAGGCTTCCTTGATTGATTGGTCAAATTGATGAATACTTGTGTTTGCAAAATCCTTTCCTGCTCCTCTCTTTAACCCTGTGCAATCACATTGAAAAAATGTCTCGGGCATTGAGAGATAATTGGCACTCCTTATATTGCTGGCTCAGCTTTGGATTTGGAGTTATTTGTGACTAGTGATCTTTAAAAAGAAAATAATTTGCTCTTGCTTTAGAATTTGCAAGGTTGCGTTTGTATCTTTTTGTGAAGTTTTCTCTCATCACAGATGTCTTCCGTGTCGACTTCTTGTTAGAAAATGGTGATGGCGGCAATTTACAGTTCTACACCTTATTTAGTGAATTGATTTTGACCTTATTAAGCATGTAATCTTAGGACACTTTGTAGCACTAGATGACAGACAGTGGCTCATCAGTCATTTCTGCTAAGTTAGGCATCTTGGACAATTCATGCATATTTCCCCCCAGTGATGTGGACCCATTTGCTGTCAAGAGATTATATTTAGTGCTCATGCTACATTTTGAATTGATGTAAATTGCCCATTTTAGCTTCTTCAAATTTATTTTCTGTATTGTTTGCCTTAGCATGTGCCTCTCAAATGTCCCACTATGTATCTGAAGCAATATTTTTCTCAATGAGGATTAACTATTTAGAGTATTTCTTTTTCAGAAGAAATAGAAAATTATGACACACACTGTATGTCTGGAACACCTTGGAAAAAAGGCATGTTTTGAGTGCACATTTCTGCCACTAAGGCAAAAATTTAACATACTGTGTTGATCGGTGTAAGACAAATCAAACTGCGTATGCACAATTGATGAAACACTGGATCTTGAAACCATGCAATAAAAAAGTTGGAGATACTACGAAATGATGTAAATTCAGCAAAATTCATAGCAAGCAGAAAGGAGGAAAATACATTGTGAGTTACACAAGGAAATGGCAAGGCATAGAAGGAGAAACAGGGGAGAATTATTATTAGACACAGAAAGTGCAGATTGTCAAAATGTACAAGCTGTATTTCATCTTACCCGCTTCTACCCATTGAAGTAATAAATATAGCAAAACTGTTCTTGGCGGTGTGCAGCGTGTGAGAACATAAAGTACAGTGAGAAGGGATTTGCCCAGTTGTGTTGAACATAATGTTCCTTGACAGGTTTAATTAATATCGCATGACCAATTATTGATTCATTTATAAACTGTATATATTTGGAACACCCTGCCTGAAGCACACTGATACAAAGTCTCAAGTGTGCTTATAATTATACTATTGATTTTGCTTTCTAAAATTATTGCGACGTTTAAATGTGGCGCTGTACTCACCAAATGAGTGTATAATATAAACTTTGAACTGACCCCAACGTCAATGCTTATTGTGCTTTTTTTTTTTTCCTCCTTAAATATTATAGCTAACAATACCAGGGTACATCTATGAGGCGAAGAATAGTGCCTTCTGCTGTAACATTCCAAGGTTTTAAAGAGCTGCATAACAAGTACCAATGTGTCAACACATCAAGTGTGTCAACACGTCTAATATTACAGGACACTTGCATCCCCTTCTTTAATATAAATATTTCAATGGCACATAAAGTCTCTTTATGCTGCTACGCATGTGATCTAGTACAATCCTCAATGTGAATTTTCTAAATCATTCCACTAAATATCTGTGTGCACTTATTCAATATTCAGATGAAAATCAGTGTTCACATGCACTTGTGAAACCTTTAGTGTTTCAGTAGGTGTCAGTTGTCAAGTTCAATGCTTGCTTTTATTTCAGCTTTCTCAAAATTAGTTTGGCAGTAGGTAATACATGTAAAGTACCTAAAACAAGTTGTGATTTTCAGGAAATGCAAGGGAATGAGTGATATGGAATATGATTATTCACAGTTAAAATTGCATATGTGTATTTTGCAGGGGATTCATTGTGTTCGTTGAAATACTGTGTCTTTAATCTTGCATGGGTCATTTATTTAAATCTTTTTCAGAGAAGATAATTATACAGTAGCCTACAGTGAGCAATTATTTTAAGTCATTCGAGATCAGTTTTCCTTTCTATGAGATTTACAGCAGTACATGCATGTTTATGAACGTACACTCAGACTCAGACATCATCTACAAATTCTAGCAATGATCATGTTTTAATGTTTGGCGTCAGCGCTCTACCTGATGCAAGTAATATTCCCTGGCTTCTCTTTTTTACCCTCTGCCCTGCAAATTTTTAAACTGCATTAATTTGCAACCAAAATAAAGATCAGTTTGAAACAATTATACAGTGGCCAAGTTGTTTGGATAGACTTTGCATTAATGTAACACAGTATTGATCTAGTATTTGCAAAAAATTGAATATACACTTACACACTAATTCAAAAATTGTTGTTTTACACTAGTCACTTAGTAAGAATGTAGACCTTTTGCAGTGGTCAAGCAATAAACACAGTACAGCATTAGTGCAAAGTTTACGTAATCTGCACCATGGTCGAATTTTTTACAAATTTGCTAAATTCATTATGGTGCTGCTGTTGAGCTCTGGCTAAAATCTAAATTAGAATGGAGATGCAATATATTTTGCAAGTGCCTTTCAGATACTTATTTTTGTAGCTGCGGTATTTGAGCGCATTGAAAAGTTTACAAACGGTCCTTTCTGTGTAGAAGCCAAGCCTTCTTCATTTATGGTCTTCTTCTAAAGGAGATATCATGGTGTTGCCCTGATATGCTCTATGCTAAAGATATTCAAACTTACAAAAAACAGCACTGCACAGAAACTTATTTAATGAAATTTTTCTTATCTAAAATTCAATGTTACTTTTTAGGAAGACAATGTTTATTCACCCCTATTCTGTTATTTGTCATTTATCCTAATGCAGAGAGCGATATTACTAATGAGGAACTCTGGGGCTATTGTCCAGCGAACGAGATCAGTACATCTGAGAATAAATTTGTTAGACCGCTGCTCTCCTTACCAACTAACACTCCTCTAGTTCCTCTAAGGTTGGATATAAATCTGAGGCCCATTGCAGAAGTAATTGCCTCTCGCCCGTTCCTCTATTGGCGTAGATTGTGGAGTGTCCCGGAGCTTGAGTGCTATAGAGAAGAACTAAAGATTGTGATGGCACGCCCGGGTGCAGGGAGGATAAAATGGCTATCCTTTATAAGGGGGCAGGCGTCTAGGATCGGCATGGAGAATCTCTGGTCTAATCCGGAGGACACATGCAAATCCATCTCCAAGAGAACCCTGGCTGAGTCTATAAAACACTACAACCTAGAAGAGGTCCTTCGATCAGCCAGGCCTTCTAGCCTCACTGACAGCTTTCTGGATTCCAAGAATGTCTACAGTTTTGAAAAGGAATTAGATACTATAGAACCTGTCTTAGCAAAAAAACTGTACTTACAGTTCAGATATGGTACACTACCCCTCCATTCTTACACCGATAAATGGAAAATGGGTTTAGTTCGTCCTTGTCCAGGTTGCAATGATCCAAACGAATCCTTAATCCATGTGATCTTGTTTTGTCCTGCTTACTCTGTTAGCAGAGAAAAAATGGATCATACAGCTATGTGTGAACCTAGGAGTCAGGAACTATATAGAGTATTTTAGAATTTTAAAAACTGATACTAATGCACTGATAGTTACTGCTGTTGCTAAATTCTTGTTTTCAATGTGGTTAATCAGACGGAGATTGATCCGGTAGTAGTAACCTACTTTAACGTAGGTAGACTGTTTTATCTCAGAAATAACTAGCCTTCCACCATGTTTTAAACTTTTATTCTATGTATTTTACTGTCTTAGTGTTTTTATCGTCACACTATAAACCGCATGCTAACTGATTTATTGCAAATACCTAAAATGAGATGTAACTGTGTATTAGTCTATTTTTGTAAATGTCTTTTTCTAAATTTTGATGTACTTTTATGATTCATAAACAAACCGAAATAAAGTTAAAATGATGATGATTACTAATGAGGATTTTTTTCTGTTTGTTTTTTAGTTGACAATTACCAGGATTATTCATTTAATAATAAAAGCGCTAATCGGCGCATATACATTCAAAACACAAAAAGGTGGACACAGTTAATTGATACAATTATACTTAAGCACATAAAAGGCATAAATAATGAGGCCTACAACAAGAGGAAAACAATTGTTTGAGACACAGTCCATTCAACTGATGATATATAAGTGTGAACCTGAAAAAAATCAGCCATAGAGATGTAAATACCAGACATCGTAAACATTAGTGGATTGTTTCTGAAGCAAAAGACAACTCTTCCTAAAGATGCTTTTGTGAAGGTGCCAAAGGGAGTTACAGTTTTGAAATTACATTAATTGTAGACTTGATCTCTACCTACCATTCGAACAAGAATTGGTAAAGCCAAAAGTTCTGCCTTACATTTTGATTTCCTTAATAAAATATGTTTTAAAACGCCTGCAGGTGGGGAAAAAAACAAAAACGATTGCCTTCTATATACAAAGCATCTATGAGGCGAATAATTTAATGTGTGATGATTCAGTGTAGGTTTGAGATTTAAATTGTCACTCATAGAGTGACATGCAAAACATCAGAGGCAAAATAATACAGCTAACAGCCAATAATACGAGGTGGAAGCTTACACTTCTGTAGGGCAGAGTCAAAGTCCCCTCTATACATATATTAAAGTATTGGTAACAATAGGAAAACAGTCAGGCACTGACAAGCCAGACCTAAGAACATACTAGCAATCCGTTTTTTCGGTTATATAGTGCGAACTAGACCCAAATGTATAGGAGTGTTTTGCATGAGCATCAGTTCCTTAACACAAGGACACTTTTTTAGGCTTACACATGCTGATGCCCTGAACTTTACTGTTTGAGCCTCCAATTAATCAGATTGACGAGCAGTAGGTTCCGTTTCTAAGAGCATGCAGAGATAATAAATATATCATTAGAAATGTATATGGCTAACAGAAGTGATATGATGTAGAAAACCCTATATCTCAGCACACAAAGCTGTACCTTCCTTCTATTGTTTTGTGCAGAAGGCCAGTAAGCACGACTTCAAAACTAAAGCAAAGAGACTATGTAATAAGACTGTCTGTTTTAGAAAATAAGTCTCTACCGAAATGGATATTTTGACCATCAATAAAGTGGAACATTTCCCAGCATTTAGGAAGTGTTTGTTTTAGAATTCACAGTGATGCATGAAAGTGGAGGCTTTTACCACGCATTTCATTAAACTGCAAAGTGTGTGCTTGCATACACAGGTTTTTGTTGTGCTGTGCTCGAGAGTGATTTTACTGATCACTTTCATAACCTTTAAAGAGCCTTAAATAGTACATCTCAAAAAACACATTCATATCAGGTATACCAGGGGGAATTTTCTTGGGTTTCAGATTTTTTTTTATTATTAAAGATTGGCATTGCAAATAACATTTTTCATAACTATATGTAGGCCTGTTCACATTTTTATTAAAACTGCAGTTCGCCCTGTTCTTTTTCATCATTCGATCACATATTAAACTCAGCCGCAGCAGTAAGAAATGGAGGAAGGGATTTTCGAGGGGATTTGTGCCTCTCTGTCTCTGTGCCTTGGTGATCATATTACCATAACTATCACACATAACAAAGCTCTAAATCTGTAATTCAGATAAAGTAGTCAGGACTTTGAAATACAAAAATCCAGACATATGCTGAAACATTTTTTTGCACAGCTTTCTCCCAGCATATATTTTAGCCAGCTAGGAGAGAGGCCTTCCCAAGACTTTGTGTACTAACGCACATTAAATAAAATGCAAGCAGTATTGACAGAGATTTAATTAAAGTCATTGTCGGTAGCCACTTCTGTTGTGGAAAATAAAATAAACTGAGCCCGGTGCTGGTGAGCTTTATGCATACCGCACCACTAAAGAGGCTTATAAAATGTCGGAGCGTTGGTTTGAAGTGAGTTATGTAGAATGGAGTGCTGGTCCAGATAATGCCTGGCTGCTACCGGCGGCGTCGTGTACTTCCGGGTTCAGACGCACGCAGCCAGAAAATGCTTACGTAGAAACGGTAACCGAGAAGGCCTAACACTCTCAGAGGCTGTTCGGCCAAATAACGGCAAGGCTCCAACCTAAATTAAGTAAAATAAATGCCTGTGTTCTGCATGTGTGGGACAGAGACAACACGAGGTTAGAAAATCGCTAATCTACCAACTTTAGATGCATATGTTATACATGCCTGCATTGTAGAATAGCAAAGTGGAAGATGTTGGAAAGAAAAAAAAAAACAGGGGAATGTATTTTTTGCCCCATTATCTTCTATTGACAGAGGCTATTTCAGGTGGAAGACAGCTAGAATTAAACAATTTTTTTGTGCAAAAAATATGGAGTCTCTCGTCTGAATTGGGTATGCTGGCATGTATGATATGTATTTAATTGTAGTGCTGCCTGCCGTCTGTCTGCACGCTTTTAAATAGTAACAGTGCCTTCTGCTGGTCACCCCTGATTTGTGATTTGAGGGAGTGGTTCCCGACTTCCAGACCAAATGCGCTTTCCACCCTCCCCGCCCCCCTTCGATCTCGCCACTTGTCTTTCAATGGAATACCGGCGCTTGATGTTTAAATCAAAGATCCGCGTTCCCTGGGCGTGCCCGGGTTTAGCGCCGCCAGCTTGATAACAGCGAGGCCGGCAGCTTTTTGAACTTGACTGTCTCCGCAGTGCAGACATTCATCCGATACTTTTGCTTTTTAATCACGTAGGGTTTTGTGTTTCCTAATCTATGCTGCGTTTTGGCAACTAGACTGATTTATTAGACACGGAGTGCTCGAAAGGCACGCACGAGGAAATATCCACACTTGTTCAACCTGATGGCTAAAAGTTGTAAACAGGACTCGGCTTCATTGTAAAAAAAAAAATACTAAAGTACAAAACAATTTTTTTTTTTAATTTAGGGAATATGTTACGTTTACTAGCTAATTAATAAACACAATACGGTGTTCTTTTTTAATCCATCGGATGAAGCAGTCTCATTACGTTTATTTGCCTCTATCTTGTGTCTGACAAAGAAAACAGATACATTCTTAAATTAAGCAGATTGTTTTCACACATCAGAACTCCATCGCCTTTAACCTTATTTCAATATACTCACATAGGGAGCTGTACATTTACCTTTCAAACATTCTTCTGCCTTTCTGTAAGAGGAATTCGTTTTTTTAAAGAACCATATAAGCAGTTTTCAATAATTTTACAGAAAAAGTGTATGGTAGAGTGAGGGAAATATTTGCTTTTCAAAGATGGAAAGGTAATGAAATTCATTTCAGTGTGAACTACAGTAACTGCTATATGAAGAAATAATCTACTTCTTTAAAAACACTGCCGTGTCAATATCAAATTTGATACCAGTTCTGAAGCACGATATAATGCTATATATGTCCGTGCTGCTATTTGCACTACATGACCAGCGGAAGGTATATTGAAATAAAGATGCCGAAAGGGAAGTGGAATGAAGCAGTGACACTACATTAGAATTAAGGAAGATAATCTTGCAAATGGCTCTAAAGCTAGACTTACATCTGCCATAGCTGCAAAACACTCTGGGGCAGATTTACAAGAAACTGACACTTCTCGGCATCATAGCAGACAGCCACGGCCCGTGGAGGGAGTTTCGGTGGGGCGGAGAGGCAGGGCGGGGGAGGGGCAGAGTGGGGGGTGCTTAAAACCGGAGTATGGATAATTGAAGGTAAGTAAACAATGTAATAAATAAAACAAATTTCGTAGTGCACCCGGCATCACATTTTGCGATGCAGGGCGCGCTACGAAATTCGTTTTATTTATTAAATTGTTTACTTACCTTCAATTATCCATACTCCGGTTTTTAGCACCCCCACCCTGCCTCTCACCCACCCCGCCTCTCTGCCCCACCGAAACTCCCACCACGGGCCGCGGCTGATGGCAGAGATGCGTCAGTTTACTTGCATCACGCTAAAAAACCCTTGCGCCATCATGCATGCGTCGCATTTACATTGCGGCATCAAGGTGCAAGGATTGACAGATGCGTCACGCATCTGTTGGTACAAAGGTCACGCATTGCTGGAGTTGTATCGCAAGCACACCACAACTCCAGCAATGCTCAGGAAGGCCTATTCCTATTGTGCTGAGTCACACCTATGCCTGCTTCAAGCAGGCATAAGATTTTGACGCAGTGGTACATTTTGTAATTCACTGTTAACCATCTTTAATGCTAAATGTTGATGGCTCCATAGGTCGCAAGGCATAGACGGACACCATGGGCCAGGAGAAAGTGTGAAAAAGGCCGCTTTATTGAAGACAGGTGCACCTACCATAAACATAACCTTGGCCGGGCAGTACAAAACTAAACCTAACTATACATTGCTTCATCTACTTACCCCCCTCCCCCACCCCTAATGTTTACCCAGCATTTCCCTTTAATTGCAACTATTTAACAACCCCAAATCATTTCTACTACTTGTCTAAAGATCTAATTAACAAACCCCCAGATGCATCAAGCATCCATTTTGCGATTCCTTATTAGCGAAAAATAAGGAATCGCTAATAAGGAATAGCAAAATGGTATGCAAGAAGAAATCACTTTAAAAATAGCGATTTCCTAAAATTCCTTAATTGCGATTCGCAAATTGCGAGTCGCAATTAAGGAATACATCCCCATTCATTCCTATGGGCCTAGAGGCCCAAAGGAATGAATAGGAAGAATTTTCAATTTGCGAATCGCAATTAGCGCATCGCAAAATGAGATTGCGATTTCAAGGGTGCAGGGGTGTCCAAAGGACACCCTGTGCACCCCTGAAATTGATCTGTGCACATATGTTGCGCACACACTTGCCCTTAGGGCATGTGTGTGCACAACATGAAACTTTAGTGCATTTTTCAAAGTTTTTGCAAATTACCATGAAGTTGTACTTCATGGTAATTTGCGAGCCCTATTAGTGAAATCACTATTTTTTAAACTTTAATGCATTGCATTTAAGGAATCTCAATTTGAGATTCCTTAAATGCAAGTAATCGCAACTTAGCGAATTCTCAATTTGCGATTTTTGCATTTGGGATGATGCATCCCAAATGCAAAAATACTGGTCGCAACCCATTGCGACTTGTTTTTTGCTTGATGCATCTGGGCCTAAGTATCTCCTATCTTAACCTTATTACTTGTTTCCTTATTAACTTGTTCCCGACCCTAAAGTAAACTGTAAACCTGTACATATCTAGCTCCCAGACACCTCTCAGAACAGTCCTCAAACTTTCTGACCCCCGCCTATAGGACCTCCTGGGGTACCTTCTAATATCTAATAACATATCTAAAACCTCCTTAATCTGAATGAGGTACAATTCCATACCGTAGCGTGACAGATGGACACTGTCCCCCCTGAAAAAATATATCGCCACAAACTTCAATTCCGTGTGCTCCACCCTCCCAAAACCTGCTTCTTTACAAAAGGCTCTCATGTCCCTCTTTACTTTTCTCCGAGCTTTGTAAATGGCTGCTGATTTTTTGGCCCCCCTCCACTGCCTTCTAGGTATGAACTCTGTTCAAATTATATGGCAACCTGACCACCTCTGCTTAATCTCTAGCAAATCCATTTTCATTTTCTTAATTAACGCCAAACCTTTACAAACCACCATGTAATTTTCACCTAAGTGTGTAACTAAAACATCAGGACAAACATGTCGATGTAACAACAAATTTAAACTTGGAATAAGATTGTGCCAACGCATGTCACCTTTCCCATGCCAACAAATGTTAAAAAGTTCTGGGTCCAAGTCAAGGTTCACACCCTTTCCTTTCTGAATCTCATGCCTCTCCGCCTACTTCACGAAAGAGTGACCAACTATCCAAATGGTTAGTGACTCCGACTCCTACTCCGCCACTGCACCTGAAAAGACACATGCGTGAGAAAAAGCAAACTACATGGCAGCATTATCCCCACTCCCCTTCTTGAAGTACCGCTTATAGCAATCAGAGGCCCAGCGCCCCAGCCTTCTTAATTTGTCCGGCTCTCACCCTGATCACGCCGCATCCAAAGTCACCCCAATTCTGAAAGAATGAATACCAAATTCCCCAGGCACCTCCCCCAACTGTTGCAGAGCCCTTCTCATGACACCCAGAAGCTGGGCCGCTGTCACCCTTTGTCCTGATCTTCTGCACAAAACTTTGCGTACTCCCCCCCCATCTCGTCCCTTCAAAGTGTCCCCCCACTGCTCCGGGCATATCCTCGGGTCCTTGCTGCCCCACAATACTACCCATTTATCCACACCTCTCTGGTCAGTCTTTGAGCATTTGATAAGGATATGTACTGCCTTATTTCCCATGTTCTGCACTTCTACCTCCTCCCAAAGGAGCCGTGGGGACCCTCTCATCCCCATCAGTTCTGATACTCTGAAAGCCCCAAAATACAACCATGAAATTAAGGCTGAAAATAAAACGACTTCCTCCTGGCAGACACATACTCGGAAGTGCTGCCAATATCCTGGCTAACAGCCCAATCAACATCAGCCTCCTGACTCTCTGACTCTTACCCGACAGCCTGGCCCAGCCTTCGAGCATGCGCTT
Organism: Lissotriton helveticus; assembly: GCF_964261635.1. Classification (NCBI taxonomy): domain Eukaryota; kingdom Metazoa; phylum Chordata; class Amphibia; order Caudata; family Salamandridae; genus Lissotriton; species Lissotriton helveticus. The sequence continues at coordinate 1,217,992,309 of NC_136059.1, read as the reverse complement.
CCCCAATTCCCCTGCTGATGGTGCATAGCCCCACCAAAACTTGCCCATGAATGCAATCCTTGCCAACTTCGCTGCAATGGTCACCCTCTAAAGGCCTTTTTCTAGCATGGCCAGTATGAAGGACATAACGTCTTCTTCCCTTGCCCAAGCTCCTGTCCTCCTCTGCGCCCCTCCCTGCAGGAACTCCATCCAAGCTTGGCCATATGTCTTTCTTGTGGACACTGTTAACAATCCTACAATTGTAGCATCCTTTACCTCCTATAGCCCACAGTCCCGCCGGCACCGGGGTCTTGAGGGTGTCTGCCTCCGTGGCCAGCCCATGGAACCTCTCCCACTGTGAACAAGACAAAGCATCAGCAATGTCATTGCCCACCCCAGCGGCGTGTTTCGCTCTAAACTGAATGTCGTGCTGCGACATTCGAACACTGTCAACAACTTCAAAACCCGCTTGTCCCTGGCTGACTGCTTGTACACCACCTGCACCACTGCCATGTTATCCACTCTAAAAATTACCTTCTTATGCGCTAAGCTCTTACCCCATACTGGCACAGCCGCGACCAAGGGGAACATTTCAAAGAAAGCAATAATTCCTCCCTCAGTTTTGCCAATGGTGCGGCCAGTCCTCGGCACACCACCTGCCCTGCCAGTACAGTCCGAACCCACAGGCCCCTGTGCATCAGAAAATATCTGTTCGTCCCAGACTCAATCTGTTGGTTCAGCCATAGGAATCCCATCGAATAACTCCTAAAATCTACACCACATGCGTAAATCCTCTTTCGTCCATGCTGACAGTCTCATGTGATGATGGGGCAATGAAAGACCCGCCAGTGGCCTGCCCAATCTCCTGCAAAAAATCCAACCGACCTACCACCCTGCAGGCACAGTTCAGATGTCCCAACAGCACCCGTACCATTCTTACTGTCACTTTCTCCCTGGCTAACATGGTGTCAATCATCAACCTCATCTGCAGTTTTTTGTCAGTCTGTAGCCGTGCCTCCATGGCAACTGAATACAATTCAATACCAAGAATTGACAACACCATACTTGGACCTTGTGTCTCCTCCGGTGCCAATGGCACCCCTGGTGCCCCCATAAGCTGTTTAAAACTTGCCAGCTGTTGCCGACAGTCTGCAGAACAAGTCCGACCAACTAGGAAGAAGTCATGAAGATACTGTGTCACCGACTCTTTTCCCGTTCTCCATGAGAACGCCCATTGCAGGAACAAACTGAACTTCTCAAATAGAGCACATGATATTGAGCATCTCATGGGCAAAACATTACCCACAAAGACCTTCCCGTCCAGCTGAATGCCCAGCAGCTGAAAGTTTTCAGGGTGTACTGGCAGGAGCCGGAAGGCGGTTTGGCAATGAACATCACGTGGGATGCAGCATTCAGGGAGCTGAGGCTGACAAATGATGACAATGGATGGAAGCAATTAAGCGAAGAGGAACAAAGGACAGACAAGCAGGACTATTGGCAATAGCACAAGGCCTAGAAAACAATGAACCCAAGCAGGCCTATATAGACACAGACTTTACAAAATTCATCATGGCCACATTGGTAGGCTCAGCCAAGGCAAATGCTGGCCTACTACTACAAACACACACACACACTGACCAGACAAAGGAGGCATGCTAAACAACACATCTTTAATGCAACAATGCCAAAAACAAAATTCCACAGGGCTAAACAAGGTTTGCAAGTTACAGCAACTACACACATCCAAAAAAGACATTTATTTAACACACATGAAAAAAATGAAATACCAAAAAAACAAATTTTGCATTTCAATCCAATGCCACCCAAGCCCTAAATGATGTTTAAATCAACAGACACCACAGCATCAGTTGTTTCATGCACCCATGAGTAGCTCTGGGGCTATTGGTTGGAAAAACCCATTAGCAGACTAGGTCATGTAGTGAATCAATTCAAATCAATATTATTGCAAATGTATTAGAAAATGTGCTATATTTTTGCTGGATAAAAGAAGAAAAAATTGCATGCAAAACAACAACCAGCAAGAAGGCATGGCCACCGCAAAGAAGGCATGTAGGCCTAATACAGAAGCACACTGGCTGCTCCTTCACAAAATAGCCACCAGTCACACGGCCATGCCACAACACCAAGAAAGGGAAGACAGACAGTGCAGGCCTATGGGAAAAGCACACTGGCTGCCTTCACAAAATGGCCGTCAGCCACATGGCCATCCCACAACAACAAGAAAGGGAAGACAGACAATGCAGGCCTATAGCAAAAGCACACTGGCTGCCTTCACAAAATGTCCACCTGCCACATGGCTAGGCGACAACAGCAAGAAAGGGAAGACAGACAATGCAGCCCTAAGGCAAAAGCACACTGGCTGCCTTTACAAAATGGCCACCAGCCACATGGCCAGACTACCTCAACAAGAAGCAATAAGTCAAGAGGAACAAAGGAAAGACATGCAGGTCTATGGCAAAAGCACACTAACTGCTTCCATAAAATGGCCAGCAGCCACATGGGCACAAAAACACAACAAGCAGGAGGCCTGGGAGAACAAATAAACAATGAACTCAAGCAAACCTAAATAGACACCGACTATACAAAATGGCCCCTGGCCACATGGGGAGGCTCAGCCACGGCAAATGATGTCCAATTATTACAAACAAACACATTCACACAATGGCCAGGCAAAGGAGGCATGCTAACAAAACATCCTGTAATACAACAATGCCAAAAATAAAAATCCACAGGGCTAAAAAAAGGTTTGCAAGTTATTACAACCACACACATCCAACGAAGGCACATGAAAAAAAATGAAATACCGAAACACATTTTGCATTTCAATCCAATGTCATCCATGCCCTAAATGATGTTTAAATGCAACAGACACCACAGAAACAGTTGTTTCATGCACCCATGAGTAGCTCTGGGCCTACTGGCTGAAAGGGCTATTGGCTGACTACTGGGCTACATAGTGTTTTAAATCAATATTGCAAAATGATGATTTATAAAGCTGGAGAAAAGGTAGTGAACTTGGCAACATGTTTCCTTTATGAAAGAAAAAAAATTACTTACAAAGAAACAACTAGGCCTCTACTGAAACTGCAGACCACCCACCACAATAAAAGCAATGAACAGTACAAATAAATCTAGGTGCATGGCCAGCAATACCAATTTCCCAATTTACTTGTGAAATCTCAAATTCAAAACTCCTCAAATCCAATGATATAAGATGCAGCAGCCACAAATAGTAAGCCTTCCAGCTCCAAATCCAAATGAAAGTTCAAGTTCAAGTTTAACATTTGTATAGCGCACTATTCACCCAGAAGGTCTCTTGGCGCTTGAGGGAGGGGGGTGCTTTACTTAACGAATATCCAAGTTTTTAGTTGTTTTCTGAAGGAGAGGTGGTTCTGTGTAAGGCGGAGGTGGGTGGGGAGAGAATTCCAGGTTTTGGCAGCTAAGTAGGAGAAGGATCTTCCCCCCCATGGTGGATCTATGGATGTGTGAAATTGCGGCGAGGGCTTGATTGGACGATCGTAGTTGGCGGGTGGGGGTGTAAAAGGAAAAATGAACAGGAGATGGACAAAGCACTGGGAGGAGCCTGATGGAAAGGAACAGGAATTTAGAGACTCGGGGCACTTCCTTCCTCTTCAAAAGAAAAGAAAAAAAGAAAAAGGACTCCTAGCACACAACAAAGTACAGTGTAATGCCAACCTGAGGAGTTTTTTCATCCGAATTGTCATTTTGAGAAGGTTTTGATGCTGCTCAGAAGATAACCTTCTCCAGATTGCAGATCCTGCGTGTTCAGGATCCAGTTCTTCACAAAATTTCCGCCGGAAGCCCGATGGTGCGTCTTAATGACATGTTCGCAAACTCTTGCGGGACCCTGCAGCTAGCTCCCAAATCTCGTTGCTCTCGCGAGCGGCTTGGGAAATCTTGTCAGCGATCGCAGGCCCCTGGTAATTCCCTCCCGCGCATGCAAAAAGCATTTCAGGCGTGCAAACAAAAAGAATTCCGCTACATTGCAGAGTTTTCCGGCAACTCCCCCGTTCTACGCGGAGTTGCCAAAAATCTGCAAACTCCATGAGTTTTATCCCCAGGTTTAATTGACGCTCGTCCCTGGGCACTTCAGGGCTTAAAACTGAAGAGCACAGGTCCGAGGCAATCAATGACGCTCCCCCATGCCATGAGGGAGAGGGCCTGGGGCACTTTTGCCAGTCTGAGGAGGTCACGCCTACAGGGCTGTGAAATCCTGAGCCTGGCAAAGTGCAGTTCAAGCAGTCAAGAGCTTGTGCATTTAGTGCTTGTCTAGTTCATGGCTGTCTGACCTCAACAAGAAGAGGGTCTGTCAGGCTGACCTTTGCGGATGGGCCGCTGATAGATTGTGACCTAGTGGAAGTAACTACTACCACATTCAGGGATCATCATCTCCCAACTTAGAACTACCAGGACCTTCTTAACTGAGGACTCCTCCCCAAAAGCTACATTGGCCATTCTAGTGGTAACCATCCCCTAGGCGCATGAAATATCCCCTCTTTGTGTGCAGGATTCTGGCAGTCAAAACAGTTACCCTACTCAAAGGCTCTCTTACCCATTGGACTCCACTACTGTACTTACTCGAGATCGGTTAGGCCTTTATTCCCTCTTTAGGGTTCTGGGATGCTGAGGAAGTCTCCTTTATTGACTTACTAGTCTCCTCTTATGCTCTAATCCCATTTCCAAGTTAGAACTCCTGAGTTGTCAATGTGTAACCCAAAGGAGAATGCAGATTGTTTACTGTCAGAATATGTAAAAACATACATATTTCTTCTTGCTTATATGCTGTTAGGTACACAAAGAGGAGACAACATCACCCATTGCCCTGTTGCGCATGATGTCACGTGACGTGTGACCACAGACATCTCTTCAACTTGTGTCACTGCATGCTGCAGACATCTTCAAGATGGCCCTAAAGAAAGGCACCGGGTCCAGTACCAAGAAAGTTGCCAGTGAGAAGAAGGCACTGCCACTTACCCCCACAGGTAAATCGCCCGAGACCTTTTTTGGAAAACCAAAAATTGCACCTGCAGCAACAATGTCCGGGGAGCAAGCTGGTAGCAGCAGCCCCGCATCAGTCGACCCACCCCACCAACCTAGGCTTAAGCCCATGTCTGTAGCAGAGGCAGCCAGTCTAATCATGAGTCCAATGCCGACAAGCAGTGATGTTGAAATTGACTTATCGTTATCGGAAAGTAGTGCCTACTCAATGCAGGGAACTCAGATAAGTGGGCAACAACAGCCGCAACCACCCCAATAGTAGTTGTTCCTCCCAAAGTAGTTCCTAATCAATGCAGGAAACTCAGATAAGTGGGCAACAACAGCCGCAACCACCCCAATAGTAGTTGTTCCTCCCAAAGTAGGGGCAGTTCAGGAGATTGAGCTTCCTGCAGAGGAAGAAGAAGAGCAAGCCACTCTTTCAGAATATCCATTGTCTTCCAAATCCCCAGCGAGGGAAGGTTAGTCCATCAACTTCTTCTGCAAGCCCCCCTTCTGATTACCTAGATGCCACTTGGAAGCCACGTCAGTCTGAGAGTGAGACACACCACGAGACAAGGCTAAGAAAAAGGAAGGTTCTAGAAAGCCTTAGAGTTTTGGAGGCAGATGTAGAAGAAGAGAATGATGATGAGCCAGTCATCATGGACATTAGTCCTGCCCCAGTGGAGACTGACATTACCCCATCCCAAATTGCTGTGAGGGATGGGGCATGGATACCACCAAAACAGATACCACCAGCACCACCTCCAGCTTCCATGTTTTCAAAGGTCCGGCAGTGACCTACATCTACCACAACCACCTCAGTAGAAGTAGGAACTGCAGAGAGTCAAAGATCATGCCCACCTACCAGTTCATCCGACATTGCAAGTGGCACCAGATGCGCCAGAAAATTGACCTCCCCAGTTTGGGACTTCTTTTCGTTTAGCAGGAAGGAAGTGAACACTGCTATATGCTTCATTTGTGGACAAGATGTTAGGTGGGGTAAGCTTGGTACACATAACCCATCTGAGAAAACATCACTTCATCCAATGGGAGGCGCACCATAGCAGCCAAAAAACTGCGCATGTTCTTGGTGGAGAGGATGAAGAAGATCCAATCACGGTGGAAGGTGAACAAGAGGGAGCCATTTTCTCTGTTATACAAAGCAGCCCTGTCCCCAGCAGTGCAGTGGTACCACCCATATCATCATCAGCAACATTGCAATGGCACAAGAGTCAGGGTGAGACACCAGGGTCTAAGGCAAGGGAGTACCGCGATCAAAAAATGTGCATTAAGCCTAACATTTGGCATCAAGAAGTCACCTGCATCAATGGCACCAGAAAAAAAAATCCAGGCTACCATTCTCCGCATGTTTATGTTGGAGGGGCAGTATGAACGCAACCACTCACAGACACGTTTGTACAATACAAAACTGTCTGAAATGTTAACATTGTCAATGTTTTCCCTCTGAGGCGGAAGCCGGAGGTTTTGCTCTGTGTACTCCTGTAAATTTAAAAGCGATTGATTACTAATGCGTTTTTATGTGTCTTAAACCTCTGTAAATATTTTAAACAGTTCTGTTTTATATTCCCGCCCTCCCACTCAGGCGAGACTAATTCGCCGAGGCTCGGATTCATTATCTTCCCTCAGCGACGCTATAACGCGCTGGGAAGCTATCAGCTTGACTCTGGGCGCCATCTTGTCTTGGGAAGGCTGCCTGGTTTGCTCTGCGCCCCTCCCGCCCTCCCAGGGTATTTAATAGGCGCTCCCTCGCTCAGCCAGCAATTGTCAATGTTTTCCCTCTGAGGCGGAAGCCGGAGGTTTTGCTCTGTGTACTCCTGTCAATTTAAAAGCGATTGATTACTAATGCGTTTTACGTGTCTTAAACCTCTGTAAATATTTTAAACAGTTCTGTTTTATATTCCCGCCCTCCCACTCAGGCGAGACTAATTCGCCGAGGCTCGGATTCATTATCTTCCCTCAGCGACGCTATAACGTGCTGGGAAGCTATCAGCTTGACTCTGGGCGCCATCTTGTCTTGGGAAGGCTGCCCGGTTTGCTCTGCGCCCCTCCCGCCCTCCCAGGGTATTTAATAGGCGCTCCCTCGCTCAGCCAGCAATTGTCAATGTTTTCCCTCTGAGGCGGAAGCCGGAGGTTTTGCTCTGTGTACTCCTGTCAATTTAAAAGCGATTGATTACTAATGCGTTTTTATGTGTCTTAAACCTCTGTAAATATTTTAAACAGTTCTGTTTTATATTCCCGCCCTCCCACTCAGGCGAGACTAATTCGCCGAGGCTCGGATTCATTATCTTCCCTCAGCGACGCTATAACGCGCTGGGAAGCTATCAGCTTGACTCTGGGCGCCATCTTGTCTTGGGAAGGCTGCCCGGTTTGCTCTGCGCCCCTCCCACCCTCCTCCCGCCCCGCCCCACTATGTATATTAATAACAGATACGCCCGACCGCGCAGCGGGCGGGCGCAGCGGGCGCGCCGAAGGCAAGCCGTCTGCACCCGTCCGCGCCTGGCCCGGGCCCAGGGCCATCCCCCCTGGTTCATCCCTCCCTACCCCCCGATTCAGTTATACAGCAGCTCATCTACTGTCTTTACGCCCCACGACCACTCATTTATGTTGCATATTCCACCCTAATGCTACAAAGCTAGCAACATACTGTCCAGGCTGTCACGCTACGCTACCATCCATTCGCAAATCTCCTCAGATTGGTAAGCACTTTTCTACGGAATCTTACACCATTGCGCTCACAAATGTCCGTTCGCTGAGCAAACACAGCCAGGACATCCATGAATTGATACAGGACCATAAAATAGACATCCTGTTTATGACGGAAACTTGGATGGGACAAGCTTCGGACCTGGATCTTGTCATAGCCGTCCCTGCGGGGTTTACCACTTACAAATTGGACAGGCAAACCAAGAAAAAAGGCGGCGGCATTGCTATCATTGCCCGTGACACCTACATCGTAAGGCATACGCCAATTCCCCAGACTTCTTGCGAAGCTTTAGAATTCGCAATAAAACTAACCCCTTCCTACACCTTCAGGGGGATCCTCCTTTACCGACCTCCGGGACCCAGGTGTGACTTCCTGAGGGTTCACAGATCCTTTTTGGAAACATCCGCGCTGGAGAACTCCTTCACCATTCTAGGTGATTTTAATTTCCATTTTGATGTGCCCGACAATCCCGACACAGCCATGTTTTTAGCTGACATGTCCACCTTTGGTCTATCCCCTCTGGTTCACTCCCCTACGCATGAAGGAGGTCACTCACTAGACGGCATTTTTTCTAATGCCCCGGGCCTCAAACTTAGAGAAATACTCCCTCTAACCTGGTCGGATCATCATCTCATCCTGGCCTCACTTCCTGTGGGCGACCCCCTGGTAGACAAGCCCTACCCTAACCCCTGTCTCCCCTATTTGGCATGGGACGACTTAGATGTTGGCAGGCTGGAAACCTTGCTTAATGATACCCGCCCTACGTTATCTCCGGATCCTAACAACGCTACGTCCCAATTTCACAACTGGGTGAGCTCAGCAGCAAAAGATCTGGTCCCAGTTAAACAACGGTCACGCAACAGATCTACCCCCTCGGCCCCGTGGTACTCAGGGGAACTGCGTACCCAAAAACAACTGTGCCGAAATAAGGAGAGAAACTGGCGGAAGGATTACACACTGAGGAAAATTGAATTTTGCCTTGTCATGTGTCCCTACGTGTTCCCCCATTATATGTTATATGTGCATGATCGATATGCATATGTTCCCCCTTGACCGAATAAAGACGCAATTATAGTTGTGTCCAACGTTAGTATGCCAGTTTCCCGTCCTCGTGAAAACAACGAGTATTAGGCCTATGTTGCCAACGTTTTACATTGTGCACGTTAATTCATCGAATTGTCCCCGTTTCTAGGCCTCATAAGGGCCCGGACACCAGATTCGAGTCTCCAGTCTCCTGAACCCACTCCGAGGAGCGATGCAGCCCCTCCCGCATCCCTGACCCTTCGCTTACTTTCTGCCAAGCAGCGCGGTGCCCGGCCTGGCCTGCCTGCCTGTCTGCCAAGAATATGTTATGCCTCTAGTTATCAGTTCAGCTCCCCGGCTTCACATTCCTAAGCTAACGAACCGCATAAACATCTTCAGCTATAGTCTAGTCTTCCTGTCTCCATGCAAGAGAATTACTGAATTAGTATCCATAGAAGATTCATAGCACACGCAATACACGTAGAATATATGCATGCACCAGCCTTAGTGTCAAGTAGCCTTTGCCCTGATAGCTTCTAGATTCTATCAACATGTTCTCCAAACACCAGATACCAGATATGCTATAGGTACATGTCGTCCTGACATCCCAGACTTTAGTCTCCTCTTCTAGTGCAGAAGTCAAAGTCCCCAGTTCTCCCTAGTTACACGTCATGGCCCGTTTGCGCGCACCAGTAGGTTAAAGGTTCCAGCTGCCCAGGTAGCCCCCTCCATGTATCCACCCATTTATGACACTTCTGTGACGTTTTTCATCACATGTCTACGTGCACGCCCTATGCACGCCTTCTTTGTACGCCCATGTGTTCTTATCTTACGTTTGTCACTTGTTACGCCTACTGTATTCAATGCAATTGTAATGTTTTCCTATATATACTATGTACTGTTGATGAGACGTTGCAGCTGCCATTCCAGTCCATTGAATGCCACTTTATGGTCTTTAGGCTCGAGCCATCCGATTAAAGCCATTTCTGACTCAGATTCCACGGATCCTGCCTCTTATTTATTGAGCTATCTGTTTTGATTAATGTATAGAAAAATAGTACCGGTAATTAATTATTTATTTACCACATAAATGGGGCCTCTTCCCCACGCGCCGGCGATGTAACGCAGGCCCCCTGACCCTTCTACAGCCGTGACGGAACCTTTACCATGCACGTGCAGATATTTCTGCTTCAAGTCTCCCTCAGGCCCACGGAGGAGACGGAGACTGCGGTCCGGCATCCAGACGAGGCGGTGAGGAAGGCGGTTCGTCCCGACCAGAGCCCAAGCCGAGAGAGCAAGGTCCGAGGTATCCGGAGGCCCACCTGTAACCGAAGCCCGAAGCCCGAAGCGCATGCGTAGTGCGTAGCAGTAACCAGACGTCGTAGCAGTCCAGTCCAGTCCGAGGCCTTCAGTTTGCTTCCCGGTGAGTACCGTTGCTGGGGGTATCTAGACGGGTGTTCATTAATTTGTGCCCGGTCCGACGGGTTTGGGTACACAGATCCGGTCTGATGTGTTCACCTAGGTGGATACGGTATGACGTGTCTCTTTAGGAGACCGGTATGTTCTGTACTGTTTTAGCAGTGCATCCAGTAGTTCTAGTAAGTCCGTTCTCGAGAAATTCAAGTATTGTGTTTTCAATGTATCAGGTAGTATTCTGTTCAAACTGTTATTAATGTGTTCTTAAATGTCATGGTATGAATGATTGTATTGCTATTCATTATTGTGTTCATTGTGTATTGTATTCAAGTTCAAGTACGGTTCAAATATGCCGCTGTTTTCGAAATTACGTCAGATAAAAACCAGAAAAGGGTTACTCGAAGAATCAGTTCCTGTCCCTCCTAAGGACAGTCCTGGACATTTCATGTATCACAAGCATGGCTTAGATGCCATACTGTATCTAGATTTATGGGTTGATTATACCAAGCATCTTGAAGAGAAATATAGATGGCCTGTATCAGGTACATGGGATGCCGAGTGCATCATGCGAGTAGAAGAAGCATTATGGAAAAAGAAAGCCAGACAGTCCCAGAAAGATGCCATAGAGTTATGGCGCAAAGAATCTCATAAAAGAACCGAGAAAGAATTCAGAAAAGCAGAATTAAGTAGGGAATCCTCAGAAAAAGCCCAAGAAAGGGAATTAATCGAAGAAGGTGAACGAGTTAGAGCAGAACAGTCAGACAGACAGAGAAATACCCTTATTAAAGGTATGTATCATCTTCTCGCCGAGGGTTTGCCGAAGGCGACCCCGGAAGCATCCCGTAATTTACCGCCACCCTTGGTTCCGACTAAGCTGCGTCATAAACCGACTGCAGCCGAAATTTTTCTTTCTTCCTATTTAGACGACACTGTTCCCGAATATGCTAATACAGATCCTATCCCGCCAGTCCAAGCTCAAGTCCAGCCCCCTGTTAATAATGTAATTCCTGTGCCTCCAGTCATTGGTCCTGTCCATGCGCCAGCACCCCAGGATCAACCCACATTACGTATCCCTACTGTACCAGTCACGTTACCAGCAGCCGCACATCCAGTATTAATTGACGATTCCAGTTCACGAGGGGCAGGGGGAGGTGCTCCTACCACCCCGCCTCAAACAAAACGCCTGACGCTGAGAGATGCAGCGTTACAGCGTACGCCCAAAGTGGCTACGTATGAAGCCCTCAAGAAGTTCCTTACTGATTGTAGATATGATCCAGTACCAGGCGAAGATCACATGATATTATACTCCGTACGTTTACGACGAGTTGCAAACTTCTTGATCACCATATCAGATATGAAAGAACATTTAGACAGAATATATCATTTTGTCCGAACTGGGAAGAACCCAGGAAGTATTCACGAAGCTATGGCACACAGGAAAGTCGAGACTCAAGGCATGATTTTGCAATTTCTGATAAATTGTTTAATAAGAGAACAGGACCGTCCTGATAAAAGTCCAGAAGAGATGAAAGTCCTGACAAAATGGAGTGACAATATAGCAGACGGAAAACACAAGACACAAAATTGTATAGAAACTATGTACAGAAAGATCCGTAAAGAAATTATAAGTATACACCAAAAAGAGAAAGCAAGAATAGTAGCAGACAAAGAGAATGATTCTTCAGACGAAGATGTAGACACCGAGAATCCCAGTAGAATAGCGTATGTAGGTAGAACGAGACTTCCCGATAGACACACACGCCTAGATTACAAGAAAGTTTTTCCTCCTCCAGTACCAGAACAGTGTTCTCTTGAACAAGTATTCCAGGCTACCGATAAAGTTCTGAAATTACGAATAGGTTACAGTGAACTCAGTACCATGCATGAACAAGAACTAGCCCGATCAGCAGTCCGATGGACTAGTGATTCTGCCACGTTTCCAGACGAAGTAGTGGCTCAAATGTTTCTGAAACTGCCCCCAGCCGAGCAGCGACTGGTGGGTATGTACATGATCCAGCACCTCATCACACTGTACGAGAGTCAGCATTCTGACCCAGGTCCCTTATATAATGTATTGAACGAGTTACTCCTAAACAGAAGGAAAGGTCTAGGTACCGATCTAATTAGTGTCATTTTAGAACAGCGCCACAAATACAGAACGTTCCTGACTCCGCATTTTGTTTCTGTTTCACCCCCATTCTACATAGACAGACAGAATCCGTTACGAGAAGTGCATCCAGTTAAGGGAGAGGGGGGTAATCTCGAACGAGTATTTGTTTACACCCCTATCACGAAAATAGAACTACTAGAAATGAAAAAGTTAATACCCTGTCACGATAAAGATCCAGCAGGGTTCCATCGAGAATTAAAAGACATGCTCCGTATGGGAGAATATACGTATCCTGATATCATAAAAATGTTAAAAGTCCTGTTGCCTGCGGGCATATATGAAAAACTTAAAGAAAAAGAATGGGAGGTGGGAGAGAAAAAGATAGATTGGACCGCGTTAGAGACCGAAGATAATGCACGAGTCCCAGGTACTGGTCTTGGGGATAAAGCCAAAGAGTTGCCCGAACTGTTAATACAGGTCTTGCCAAGATTACTAGCCACGAAAAAGGAAGATTGGGATGCCATCTCAGCCTGTAAACAGAAACAAGACGAAGACACTAGTGATTTTTATTCCAGATTTGAGAAATGTTTCCTTATTAATAGCGGTCTGAAAACAAGTAGTGAGTCGTATCCACATCTTTTTGTTACCAAATTAGTTGAGAATTCTTTACCGCAAGTTAAAAATAGAGTATTGAAAGTCGAGAGTACTTGGCAAGCTAATACCCCATCTCAAATGCTCCAGATGTTACAATATCACCAGAACAGAATCAGGGAAGAGCAAGAACACGAAAGGAGACGTATGAAAGACACGAAAATGAAAGTACTAGTTGCACAGTCTGTTCAACCAGATAGTCAGAAGAGGGGTCCGAATCAGACTAGTCATTCTGCAGCTCCTGTTAAAGGGACCTGCAATTACTGTAAACAGTCAGGTCATTATATAAACGAATGTGCAGTTCTGAAACACAACATAGCTACAGGTAAGACGAAAGAGAGACCGTGTCCTCCTAGACAAGAACATGTTCCGCAGAATGTCCAGCCACCGCAGAACGCACAACAGACAGTTACAGTACCGCAGCCTATAGCTGCCACACAACACGTTACACAGCAGATGTACCAGTACGCACAGTCAGATTATCCAGAATATCAGCAGTATTCATGAAACAGCCTAGAGAGGGAGGTTGGCTTGCCTCTCATCGAGGTTCCTGTAGATCAAGAGGGTCCCTATGTACATAGTCAAGTATTAGGGAAAGACAGAAAGTTTCTGATTGATACAGGGGCAAGTAGGACTACCATCAGTCATGACGAGGTTCCAGGGGCTCCACTCTCAGGCTCAAGAAACGTTTCCCTGGGATTTTCAGGAAAGCCTATTGTTAATGAAATATCGAAACCAGTTTCCCTAGGAGTTGGTCCATTGTCCCGAACTACAGACTTGTTACTTACGAAGTCTTGTCCTGAAAATTTACTAGGTATTAAGACATTGAAAGAATTAGGTGCAGTCATATGCTGTTCCCCAGAAGGAGTGAGATTGTTTTTACGAGATTTTAAAGGTCATTATGTGTTACGTGATTTTGATCCAAGATTACTGAATGTACTACAGCATTTATGGGCGCAAGGTCCAACTGATGTAGGTTGTATGCACATTACAAAGAACAAATAATAGTGGAGGGTCAAAACGGCGAATTTCAGAGAAACCGACTATGTGAGAAGGCCAGTGGCTGTAGTCCACTAGTCAGGGTACAACATTCGTGGTTGTTGAAGAATACCCATCAGTAGCTCTTCCTTGGCGCCCTTTTCATCATGTGGGTTCCTTCTAACCATGAAGGATGGTATTTTGATATGGTCAATATTGACTGCATAAGGACCAGTGATGATATGACTGGGTCACAGGGGGCTACTGAGAAGCAGTGCGAGGGGGTGTGGTGAAGTGCAATAAGTGCAGGGTAGTGATGGATAAAATTAGATAACTATGAGGAAAATATGTTTATTGCAGACCCCAGAGTTTCTAAAAATTAAAAAGAGCGAGATTGGTAGTTTCACTTAATAGCTACCAACAGGTTGGTCGACATGTTTCAGCAGAATTTCGGATCACAGAGGTATCCACTGCATTCCTCAGGACCTTACAGCCAGAGGGACGCTGGAAGTACCGACGGGCAGAGCGGTGCTTCAATTACCTGCGCTGTGAGCCAGGTGAGGTGAGGCAGTACTCTCCTGCACAACATGCTGGGAGAATGACTCTTCACTAATACCCAGGTGAAATTTTTCCTTATTTTTTTTAACACAACACTAGCAGTAGCGACACAGCCCCACACCACACCCCCTCGCACTGCTTCTCAGTAGCCCCCTGTGACCCAGTCATATCATCACTGGTCCTTATGCAGTCAATATTGACCATATCAAAATACCATCCTTCATGGTTAGAAGGAACCCACATGATGAAAAGGGCGCCAAGGAAGAGCTACTGATGGGTATTCTTCAACAACCACGAATGTTGTACCCTGACTAGTGGACTACAGCCACTGGCCTTCTCACATAGTCGGTTTCTCTGAAATTCGCTGTTTTGACCCTCCACTATTATTTGTTCTTTGTTCAGTTACCTCCGGGGAGTATAGTGTTGAGTGGTCATTAAAAATATTCCCCGAGACCCCAATCTACCCTTGTTTAATTAATGTATGCACATTACACCATATCGTGTCACTCTGAAACAAGGTGTTGTATTGCCACGAATCCGACAGTACAAGTTGCCACCTGAGGCTGTAACAGCCTTATCGAAAATTATTGACGAGCTCATTGCTCAAGGAGTGGTTGTAGAAACTGACTCCAATGTATGTAATTCTCCTATCATTCCGATTCTTAAACGTACTGATCCAAATGCACCTCCAGTTTATCGATTAGTGATTGATCTTCGAGAACTTAATAAATGTATCATACCCCAGTACCCTGTGGTTCCAGATATCTCTTCCCTATTGACAGCCATTGATTCTGAAGCTACGTTCTTTACTGTTATTGATCTCAAGAACGCATTCTTTAGTGTCCCCATTCATCCAGACAGCCAGTTCCTTTTCGGTTTCTGTTTAAATGGAAGAAGCTATAAATTCACACGAGCTCCTCAAGGTTTCACAGAAAGTCCTAGTATTTACAGTCAAGCACTTAAAAGACAACTAGACAGTATTCACATGCCAACTGACACTGCCCTGCTCCAGTATGTCGATGATCTATTGATCACAGCCCGTACAGAACGTGACTGCGAACGAGCGTCACTTACAGTCCTGTATTTTCTGGCCGAGATGGGGCACAAGGTGTCCCCTTCGAAATTGCAATTCTGTGTCCAGCAAGTGGTATACCTAGGACACTTACTGTCCAAGAGGGGTAGACAGTTGACACCTGACCGTATCCAGTTAATAGCACATCTTCCACAGCCCAAGACACAGAAGGAGGTACGAGCCTTTATCGGCCTCACTTCTTACTGCAGACAATGGATTCCTCAGTATGCATATCTAGCTAAACCACTGATACAGTTAACGACACAGGAGGCAGCCATATCGACTGTCCTCCCTTGGACCCAGGAACATACACTTGTTTTTAATGAGTTAAAGAAAGCTTTATGTAATGCACCTGTTTTAGCGACACCAAACTACAGTAAGCCTTTTACACTTTTTGTTACTGAACGTGATGGTACAGCATTATCTGTTCTCACGCAAGATCAAGCAGGACAACACAAGCCTTGTGCTTATTTTTCTAGCACATTAGATCCAGTAGCCCAGGCTCTGCCTGCGTGCCTCAAGTCAGTTGCAGCCACAGCTCTAGCTATCAGACAAAGTGATTCCATAGTGTTAGGACACTCCCTGACAGTACAAGTTCCACACTCCTTGGAAGTTCTTTTAAACCGAACACAGACTCAGCACTTGACAATTGCACGATTAACAGGGTATGAACTGACACTGTTCCAGCCACACATAGAAATCAGACGCTGCAACGTTTTAAATCCTGCTACACTGTTACCCTCGACTGTTCCAAAACCTGCCACACATGACTGTGTGGAAGTTATTGACATCATGACGAAGCCAAGACAAGACTTGACAGACATTGCATTACTTGATCCCGACCTGACACTTTATGTGGATGGTTCATGTATGAGAACAAGTACAGGAGAACTAGTAGCCTCATATGCAGTGACTACTGAAACCGAAGTTATAGAAACACATCGTATTGACACCCTGTCTGCTCAAGCAGCAGAGCTCGTCGCTCTGACCCAAGCCTGCATACGAGCCAAGAACCTGAAAGTAAACATATATACAGATTCACGTTATGCATTCGGAGTCGTTCACGACTTTGGAGTACTCTGGCAAGAAAGAGGTTTCATGACCTCTCATGGAGCCAAGATTCAGCATGGCCCCCTCATTCAAGCTCTGTTAGAAGCAATACATTTGCCAAAAGCCATTGCCGTTATGAAGTGCAAAGCACATACGAAAGCTACTGACACCATTTCCCAAGGTAACGATCTAGCAGATCGAACAGCCAAGCTTACAGCTCAGACTCCAGACATTCCAGTTAACATGACAACGACAGATATTCCAGATCAGACTACTTGTATGACAGTTAAAGACCCTACACGAGATGTACTAGACATACAGTCACATGCTACTCCCGACGAAATCAAGAAATGGTCTGAACAAGGAGGGGTCCAGACAGATCAAGGATGGGTGACGAAGGGAAAAGCCACATGGTTTCTCCCCGACTCTATGGTTCAAGTTATTGTTAATACCGCACATAGTCCAGCACATTTAGGAGAAAAAGCCATGATAGACAGTATCCAGAATATTTGGTTTAACAAGCATTTACGAGCAGCAGCCAAACAGAAAGTACGTACCTGCATGATATGTTGTCAGTTCAATCCAGGTAAAGGTGTTCCGGTGGAACAAGGTGGATTCCATCCTCCTGACCACCCTTTTGAAGTCCTCCAGATGGATTATATTCAGATGGATCGATGCCGAGGTTTCAAGTATGTCCTCGTAGTAGTATGCGCTTTGTCCAGATGGACGGAAGCATATCCAGTCCCAGATTACACTGCCGCGACCACTGCCAGGCAGTTGGTTCGTGAGTATTTTCCTCGCTATGGTTTGCCCAGGGTCGTGTATTCAGATAAAGGCCAGCCATTCTCATCCGAACTCATGAAACAAGTATCTCTTCTGTTAGGGTACCAGTGGAAGTTCCATTGTGTACGACACCCCGAGGCAGCTGGCCTCGTCGAGAGACATAATCAGACTCTGAAAATCCGCATTGCCAAGGTTTGCGCAGAAAAAGGCGTAGATTGGATGGTAGCACTGCCAGTCGCCCTTTTTTACATGAGAATGGTCGCTCACTCCCGTTCAGGTCTGTCACCTTTCGAGGTTGTATTCGGTCGTCCCCCGAACATGTGGGGTACACCAATACCACGTAAAATTACAGATGTTGACAGTAATATGCTGACAGATTACCTGGCTTCCTTGATGTCTGCACTACTCTCTTGTCGTTCACAGGTCGCTGCTGCCTTTCCAGACAACATGCAAGTGAAACCGCACGAGGTCATTCCAGGCGATTTGGTGTTGATAAGAAATTTTGATCGTTCAAGTCCGCTGGAGCCCCGCTGGAAAGAACCGAAGCTCGTTCTGATGACCACAAGGACTGCGATCAAGGTGGAGGGCCGCAAAGGCTGGATTCATTCCAGTCACGTTAAACGATTTCATGGACCCCGTCCAAAGACTTTTTTCAAAGACTGCCCAGTTCTCAAGGACTGCCCAGATACTGACTCTAAACTTCCCCTGTTAGAGAAAACTCCGCAGCAGGAGTATAAACAAAAACTGAGGTCTAGTAAGTCAGACAGTTTAATTGTTTAAGTCCCTCTCGGGTGAAGCGGTTAGACAGGTTCCTGACATGTATGAGATAGACCCCCATAGTGAGAGAGTTAGTCGAAACTCTAAGAAAATACGCTATTGTAAGAATTTACGCAGTCGATGCGTGATCACGTTACTGTTTATGTTATTTCTGAGTCTCATGGTTACATGCATAAGTTATGTTTTACATGTATATTTTCCTCCTATTGATTCACATGTACATTTGTCTTCTAATGATACAGTAGAGCACACCTTTAGTGAACTACCTCCTCACGAGTTATCCTACAGACTTGCCATGCGCAACAATACTTTTATCCGAATGTTACACTATTCACACCAGACTAGCAATGCCACTAATTGTTGGGTGTGTGGTCGACTCCCCCCTTTCCAGACACCGAAGGGAGTTCTGCCACTCTTTCCCTATCCGTTTTCACACAATGGTTCGTGTGGAGCATGGTTTACGATAACATCATCCACAGACGATAAGTCCCTTTTGAATAGAACATGTTTCCCAGACAAGGAAGGATTTTCCTATAGAACAGGGTTAGATCTAGAAAATGAAGTATATGATCTAGGTAATTATTCCTCGAATTTCATGGTTTTGAATGTTCAGTCTGAGACTACTCCAGATTTGCCTGCTATTACAGTCCTACCAGTGAAAGGCGAATTATGTGTCAGAAAGAATGGTTCAGTACATCTAGGACATAGTGATTGTACTACTTTGGTCGAGTATAGTGACAGTGGGAAATCTAATTTCAAAGCCTCACGTCATTCATATTTTGTGTGTGGTCAGACCGCATATGTTCGTCTGCCCCTAGATTGGGATGGAACATGTTACATTGCCTTCCTACTGCCACCAGTTTTCCTAGCCCCATCCGATTATTACAGAAATACACATCTAGTACACATCAGACATAGAAGGGAGATCGAGTCCCCAATTGTCGATCAAACTGAAACTGCCTTAGAACAGTATCAAGACTTCAATAAAGGTTTCTTTTTCTTCATAGGACCTATCCAGAATAGTAAGCTAATACGTAGGCTAACCAGAACCCTTGAAGCCGTAGTGAATGAGACTACTTCCGCTCTAGGTAACTTAACTGAAGAACAATCTGCTATGAGATTTGTCGTGCTTCAAAATCGTCTCGTCCTTGACGTCATACTGGCCGATAGGGGCGGAGCTTGTAGAGTCATCGGATCTAGTTGCTGCATTTTCATTCCTAATAACGCACCGTCTGTTTATTCAGCTATAACCAGACTTCATAAAATAGCCCATCAGTTACACCAGAATCCAGGCACCTGGACATGGTCCGGCTGGCTCTGGAGTATAATATCTGCCTGGGGATGAAAAGTACTGTCATTCCTAGGAATAGTAGTAATGATCATATTCAGTTGTTGTCTATGTTTACAATGTGGCCCTGCGATTTGCGGCTTGTGCGCTACCTCTTGTATTCCAAGTCCTAAGTCCCGTTCCAAGAAAATCCGAGACAAGCAAATGATGCTATATGAACAGATAGATGGTATCATGAATATTGATGTTTCCTGAAGGAAACGTAGGGCACAAGGAGGGAATGAGGAAAATTGAATTTTGCCTTGTCATGTGTCCCTACGTGTTCCCCCATTATATGTTATATGTGCATGATCGATATGCATATGTTCCCCCTTGACCGAATAAAGACGCAATTATAGTTGTGTCCAACGTTAGTATGCCAGTTTCCCGTCCTCGTGAAAACAACGAGTATTAGGCCTATGTTGCCAACGTTTTACATTGTGCACGTTAATTCATCGAATTGTCCCCGTTTTTAGGCCTCATAAGGGCCCGGACACCAGATTCGAGTCTCCAGTCTCCTGAACCCACTCCGAGGAGCGATGCAGCCCCTCCCGCATCCCTGACCCTTCGCTTACTTTCTGCCAAGCAGCGCGGTGCCCGGCCTGGCCTGCCTGCCTGTCTGCCAAGAATATGTTTTGCCTCTAGTTATCAGTTCAGCTCCCCGGCTTCACATTCCTAAGCTAACGAACCGCATAAACATCTTCAGCTATAGTCTAGTCTTCCTGTCTCCATGCAAGAGAATTACTGAATTAGTATCCATAGAAGATTCATAGCACACGCAATACACGTAGAATATATGCATGCACCAGCCTTAGTGTCAAGTAGCCTTTGCCCTGATAGCTTCTAGATTCTATCAACATGTTCTCCAAACACCAGATACCAGATATGCTATAGGTACATGTCGTCCTGACATCCCAGACTTTAGTCTCCTCTTCTAGTGCAGAAGTCAAAGTCCCCAGTTCTCCCTAGTTACACGTCATGGCCCGTTTGCGCGCACCAGTAGGTTAAAGGTTCCAGCTGCCCAGGTAGCCCCCTCCATGTATCCACCCATTTATGACACTTCTGTGACATTTTTCATCACATGTCTACGTGCACGCCCTATGCACGCCTTCTTTGTACGCCCATGTGTTCTTATCTTACGTTTGTCACTTGTTACGCCTACTGTATTCAATGCAATTGTAATGTTTTCCTATAAATACTATGTACTGTTGATGAGACGTTGCAGCTGCCATTCCAGTCCATTGAATGCCACTTTATGGTCTTTAGGCTCGAGCCATCCGATTAAAGCCATTTCTGACTCAGATTCCACGGATCCTGCCTCTTATTTATTGAGCTATCTGTTTTGATTAATGTATAGAAAAACAGTACCGGTAATTAATTATTTATTTACCACATATACCTATATAAAGAATCGGTAGCAAAATACAAACACCTTATCCTGGACGCAAAAAAAAAGTATTATAGCAACAAAATTGAAACCGCTCATAACTCCAATAAATGCCTATATGAGACCACTAAACAACTAGCGGGCCTCTCTGTTGATCTCACACCTCCCCCGTCCCAAACCCTTTGTGATGCTTTATCAAAGTTCTTTTTCAGCAAAGTTGATGACATTTACAGGGTTTTCGCCAATAATATCACTCTCTCCCATAGACCACTAATTCCACCTGAAGGACTCATTCTCTCGCAGTTCAGCGAGGTTACGTGTCCGCAGGTGCTAAAAACTATATCCACCATCAAATCGGGATCGGCCCTCGACCCATGTCCCTTGAAGGTCCTGAGACCAATCATGGATGCAGTCTTACCCTCTATAACTAACATCTGCAACTCCATGTTTAACACGGGCATCTATCCCGAGACATTAAAGAAAACCCTAATCAAACCGCTGCTCAAAAAACCCACCCTTGACAAAGAAGAACTCAAAAGCTACCGCCCCATCGCCAGTCTCCCGCTATTAGCAAAAATAGTGGAAAAAATTATGAATGTCCAACTTTCCTCCTTCATCGAGGATAATAAATGCCTAGATGAATCTCAGTTCGGGTTCCGTCGCTTCCACGGAACCGAGACGGCCTTGGTTAAAGAGGCGGATGACATCAGATCTATCCGGGATGCGGGAGGCACCGCCGTCCTGATATTATTAGACCTGTCGGCGGCCTTTGACACGGTCGACCATACCACCTTGGTCGACCGTGTCGAAAGCATTGGCATTCAAGGTAACGCCAAAAATCTGCTTGCCTCCTTCCTGGCCAACAGGACCCAGGTCGTCACCGTGGGACCTTTTGAATCCTCCCCTCTGTCACTTCCATGTGGAGTTCCCCAAGGCTCATCCCTTAGTCCGACACTATTTAACATTTATGTGTCGGACCTTGCCAATGTCATCAGGGCACACGGGATGAGCCTCACTTCATACGCTGATGACACTCAATTGGTTCTCGCCGTCAAAAATGACGGGCTTCAGAAATCTAACATATTCAATCAAGGCATGTCGGCTATCGGAAATTGGATGTCACACAATTGTCTGAAGCTAAACTCCGACAAATCGGAGGTTGTAATCTTTGGAAATCTCTCTCCGGAGTGGTCCCCCCTCTGGTGGCCGTCATCCATGGGCCAGCCCCCAGTCCCGGTTGACAAAGTGAGGAACCTGGGAGTCATGTTCGACAACCGTCTGAACTTCCTTCCACATGCCAACCAGATATCCTCTTCAGCCTTTCATAAACTTAGGCTCATCAAAAAAATTCTGCCCTTTTTACCTGAAAACATGGCGAATACGCTGGTAAGCTCCCTGGTGCTCTCCACCCTAGACTATTGTAACGCCTTGTTTCTAGGGGCCCAGGAGAGAGTGCTAACAAAAATGCAGTCTATACAGAATGCGGCCGCCAGGCTCCTAGGGCGAATCCCTAAATTCCACCCGGTTTCACCCATCTTGAAACAACTCCATTGGCTTCCGGTGAGGAAGAGGATTAAGTTTAAAACCTTGTGCCTGGTATACAAGGCTTTACACAACACCGCCCCAGCATTCTTCACCCAGAACCTTACTCCCTACTGTCCATCCAGAGCACTGCGCTCTTCCAGCTCCTTGGACTTGGTGATTCCCCGAACTAAATCTGTCAACTGGGGTGACAGAAAATTCCTTGTGGCTGCTCCAAAACTTTGGAACACACTGCCTCATTCGATCAAGACCAGCACGTCCCTCTGGTCTTTCCGAAAAAACCTCAAAACTTGGCTTTTTAATCAATGATCTCCTAGTCCCCTTGTTGGCCAAACATTGCAGTTATTTAGCGCCGAGATGCCCATGGGCCTTCGTTTCGCGCTTTACAAATGTCTAAATAAATAAAATAAATAAATAAACATTGGACCTCCTCCCTTTTTTATGGAAGGGGTGGGTTCTTTAATTTGTGACAGCCATCTGCCCAAAATAGAAGGTTCCAGCCGGTCCTATTTTGCCAGAGTTGCTATTCCAGCACCACATCACAACGTGCTGGAATTGCTTGGGCGAGCTTTGCAGCAGAGTGCTGTTTGCACTATGCACCTGACAACAGACATGTGGACCAGTTGCCAAGCCATTGAGTATATGTGCATCACTGCACACTGGATCTCTTTTGTGGGGGTTAGAGAAAAGATATCTGCAGGTGTTGACACTGCTGAGATTTTTAATGCCGCTCAGAAGCATGCGCCTGTAGCTATTTTCGTCATGGAGAAATCTCATACTGCCGCAAACATTTTGGAAGACTTTGACAGGTCTTTGAATGGCTGTGACCAAGAGGGCTTAACATTGGTTTTGCTGCCACAGACAATGGCAGTACTATAGTTAAGGCCATGGCCGATGGTGGCTTTTTTAGGGTCCTGTGTTTGGCACACTGCATTAACAGAATTTTTCAAGACTTTCTGAAAAAAAGAAGACTGAGTCAGCAACTTACTGATCACCTGCAGAAGAATCTACACACATTTCAGCCATTATTTTAAAGCCTGGAATCAGTAGAGGATCATTCAACGTGATAATAGAATGCCAGTTAAAGCTCTCATCCAGGAGGTGCCAACATATTGGAACTCAACTTATTACATGCATAAACGTCTGTTTGAGCCATACAGACCATTCAATGGATATGTCATAAAGAGGGGATGCTACTGTGAAAGGCATGATCATTCAGATGGACAAATGGGGCCTAGTTAAATGACAGAGATGTTACTTCCTTTTGAGGTCTCACCCGTGAAGTCAGCAAGGAGGACTGAACTACGGGCCAAGCTATCCCATTGTTGGGCATGCTACAGGAACAGATGAAGGGGATGTCTGCAACGTATGTAGGTGTGGAGCAAAAAAAAGAAGCATATGAGTTGGTGGAGAGATTAACCCTTCGCGTATCTGAAAATACAAGGGTGCAAATAGAGATTGTGTCATCCAACCATTGTGCCACAATTCTTGATCCACAGTACAAACCATTACTGCACACTGTCATTCTTTTTTCAGATGGGGATATTGCCAGCTACAAACTTTGGATAGCTGAGCAAGCTAGTCTACTAGAAAAAGGACATCCGAGAATTGGAGATCCGCTCCTCCAGGGCACAACAAGTACTGTAGGACAGCCTTCAAGTCCAACTTCAGAGCCTGAGAGCAGTGCAGTTGGCTCACAGCAGCCAAAACCACCAACAACACCAAGAACAACATCAACAACAACAAGAATAGGAGCATCAGCCTAAAAATCATGAGAGGAATGGTTTCTACAGGGAGGACTTATGTCCAGTGCTGAGGCAAAGGCAAAAGAGGCGGAGTAAAGTGGAGCACCCATGAGCATGAGCCGATGGTCCGGGCCTGTCTGGATGATCCAACAGAGGTCTACTTTCATCAAAACCCATTGCTGTATTGGTATTGGAAAAGGCGCCAATGGCCAGTGCTCAGCAGGCTGGCGATAAACTAGCTGGCTTGCCCTGTCGCAAGTGTGTCCTTTGAGCGTGTTTTCAGTGCTGCTGATGCCGTTCTGACAGTGAGAAGGACCAGTCTCTCACCCCAAAACGTGGAGAGGTTAACCATGATCAAAATGATTCAGCACTTTATACCACCAGATTACACCATACCTGAAGTAGCAGAGCAGGAAGATAATGATGGTGCCTCAGGTCATGGAAGTAGTGTGCTAGGCGACCTTTTTCTAGGTGAACCACCAGAGTTTGAGGACGAGTTCTACTACTCTGCCAACTAGGCTTTCGAGTTACTTTCTTTCTTCCTATTGATGCCCCCAAAAAAGCCCCCAAAAAGATATAGCTAAGGAATATTATTTCCTTTATTATTTGTGTGTGTCACTGTCTTTCTGGTTCAAATCATAACAAATCCATCACCACCATTACTCTTTTATTGCTGGATTGGAGTTGCAACTGTGTGCAGTTAGTGAAGAAGTAAGTCTACTCCTCCTGACTCGCCCTAAATCCATTTCCCTCAAGCCAGACATTGAATGGAGAATAATACATACAACAAATGTGACTCAAGTCCAAACCTGACTATATATCTATCCTTTCCGAGCCTAGAGGGACTGCCCCGGCAGAACAGGTAAATGCTGGCATGCATTGCACGCTGCGTGATTGGTGTTTGTTGTGTATGATGATGTCTATTAGTGTTCTACAAACAAAAAAGTGACTCAAGTCAATCTTTCCTTTCTTGTTTTTCAATAATAAAATTGTACTACTGCAGGCCGATCCATTGCATTTTGAGTTTGGACTCACTCTGGACACTTTTGGTACAGATCAAATCAAATCAAATATCTTTATTTAGATATAGCACAGATATCTTTAAAAGAAGAATACATATTCGCATTGTGTGCAACAAGTAAATACAGATCGTCGGCCGGTTATTATTACAATCATGATAAAAATAGGGATCATCCAAATCTTAAACCTCCTTCTTCCATAACATTTTTAAAATAAAAGATAAACACACAGATATAAATAAACCAAGGGAAGGTAGATTAACACATGATATGCAAAACTGTTCACCCCATTTGTGTTATTCTCACAGTCTGTAGTATCATGCATGTAAAAACAACCCAACATTCCTAAGGATACTACTCATGTTCTTTTCGTTTGTCCTCCTTGGGTGTTTGGGGTATATTGTAAGGTGAGTTGAATGATTAAAAAAGGATAAAAGGGAAGCTTAACGGGGTCTCTTTTGCTTACAATTGCGGTATGCTTGCTGAATGAGGTTTACTAGTCTTATATTTAGGGCTGTATTTTCAGGGTTTAAAGCCGCGATGATTGCTTGCCTACAGGTACGGACGCCCAACTTGTTCCATTCTGCTTTTAATTTGCACCTGCGTTGGAAGTTCAGCCGTTTTGCTACACCCTCTACAGGTTGAATCTTCCACTGTACGACGCCAGGCATGCAGATCTTGCAAAAATCGCCAGTCACCCAATCTAATGGCTATGAGACTGCGTTTTAGGTACAGTGAGTATGTACAGGACAGGTAGATGGCTGGGGCTAGCCGACTGTATGAATTTATGAGAGCCCAACCATGGCTACGTTTCGCAAAAAGTGCTTTATCCATGATGAGTGATCTCATTCTCACCCCTTTTTTAATGGCCATTTTAAATGCAGTCTGACTGGGATTAAGGACCCATAGGTCGCTCACTGACAGTTGGTGAATAGTGTTCTTAAAAAGGCGACCAAATGTTCCACCCGGGTTTTCCTGGGAAATTTCTGTCCAGACTAAGGATTCTAATGTGCCTGGGTCCGCTTGTCTCAGTTTATGACAGAGGTTTAGGTAACTGCCATCGTTGGAGGGCTCGTAGTTTAATAACCCCATCTCTAGTCTTATCTGTGCTGCGGATGCAGAATTTGGCAGCTGGAGAACTCTTTTATATATTCTGGTTGTATGTTTGTTTAAGACAGTGTTCAGTTTCCCCCTGCATATCTCTATGCCATATGATAGGGTGGGGCCAATTTTCGCTCTCATGACCTCTAAGGCATTAGTGTTGGGCCTGAGAGGTTTTTGGAGAGCTTACCTAGTGACACCGCAAGGGTCGTAGCTTTGGCCGAGATTTCGTTACGCTGATTTATGAGATTGCTTCTGGAGTCCAGATGGACACCTAGATATTTGTATGACTGGCCGATGGCGAGGCTTATGTTGTTAAATGACCACCCACCACCTGCGTGTCATTTTTTACCAAAGAGGACAACTTGCATTTTCTTAAGGTTAACCTCTAGTTGATTCGTAGTTGTGTAACTAAGCAGTTTGTCAAGGAGCCTTTGCAGCCCGACCCTAGTGAGGCTAAAGAGGACCAGGTCGTCGGCATACAAAAGGTTACTTAAGGCCGTGCCTCCCACCTTTGGGGGGTGACTGTTTGTATCGTCCAGAGTTCTTGACAGATCTGATATAAACAGGTTAAAGAGAAGTGGAGCCAGCACACATCCCTGCTTCACACCTCTAGTTGTCATAATTTTCGACGAGAGGTGTGTGCCGGACCCCAACTTCACCCGAACCCAGGTGCGGGAGTGTAGTTGAATGATTGCCTCTAGTAATTTATCGGGAACCCCCCAGTTTCTTAGTTTTTCCCATAAAGCCGCCCTGGGGACCCTATCAAATGCTGCTTTGAAATCGACAAAGCAACAAAACACTGACCTAGATGTTAAAAGTGCTTTGTCGATGATGGTTGACACTGCTAATAAGTTAGTCGTTGTCCCTGAGTTAGCAACAAACCCTGTCTGGTTCATCGGTATCAAGTTGTGTTCCTTTGCCCATATCCTCAGATCCTCTAGGAGGAGACCTGCATAATGCTTAGCCTCGATGTCCAGAAGGGCTATGAGTCTATAGTTGTTAGGCACGCCGCAGGATCCTGATTTATAAATTGGATGGATTATGGCTCCCCGCCATGAATCAGGCATTATAGCAGTGTTCAAAGCATAATTAAAAAGAGTTGTTAGGATTCCTGACCAGAAGACTGTGTCGGATTTAAAGAGGCTCTGTGGCAGGCCATTTGGGCCCGGCGCTCCGTCTGATCTTGCCTTTGTCACTGCTGTAGTAACCCTTTCTTGGGTCACCTCAAGGGCCTCGTTGACTGGGTGTAAACACTCAATCTCTCTTGGAGGTCTGTATCCTGTTGGTCCTTGGTGTTCTGAGGCCCTGAGGTGATCGGTGAGGAATGTTACCCAGTCCGATTCTTGAATATTAGCTGGTCTAAAGCTCGGTATGCTTGAGTTTGTGTGGTTAATTAAAGCCCAGAATTTTCTTGAATTTTTGTTCTTGCTCTCCCACACCAATTTGCACCAGAATTGGTTTTTGTGCAACTGTTTGTCTTTAATCACCACCAGCCTAAAGGACTTTTGAGCAGCTTGATATTGGTTTAAGCATTCTTTGTTCCCTGGGTTTTTAGCTGTTAACTGCAGAGCGTTGTTTCTGGCTTTCTTGAGTAGCTTCGCCTGTGATGACAATGAGAACTTGCGATGCTGGGTTGGCCTTTGGGCCCGCTGGTTTACTGGAAAAAGGTTGGTCAGGTGGGAGCAGAGCATTGACCATGTCACAATCAGTGAGGCATCTTGGTCAATTCCGTCTCTAATAATGACCATGCTTTCGTGTAGGATGTTCGGACTAATGTCTTCACTCCACCTGAGGCGCTTTAAGTTCTCGGTGTATGTTCCCCGGCAGGTTAAAGGAGCAGGTTTGTGATTCAGTGGTTTTGAAGTGAAGGATATAACCTGAGGCCTGGGGTCACTTTCGATTCGTGGATGGATACGAAAGCTGGCCAGACAGTGTAGCAAAGCTGAGTTACAGATGGTATAGTCCAAATAAGATTGCTTGCTACCATTTGTCCAAGACCAGTTTGGGGGGGTGTCACCCGCTGACCTGCTGTTGATTATCAAATAACCTGCACTATAAAATCGCATCACACAGAGTTCCCCCAGTCCGCAGTAAGGTTGATTGGGCGGAATGGTCTGTGTCACGGCCTCTGTGATCGGAAATAAAGAAGGACCTTCAGCGTCTGCTAGTTTACCTTGGAATAGGTTGATGTTAAAGTCTCCCGTAACTATACAGTCGGAGTTAGGGTGTTCCGCTGCTATGTCACTCATAATTTCCGTTAAACGAGCCAGATGATCTCTTTTTGTGCGCGTGCTTGGGTTGATGTACACATTTAGACGGAAAAGAGAGCGCTGTTTCCGCCATGTACTGATTTTTGCCCCAAGTAGCCAGTCTTCCTCGATGGATAGTCGTGAGATTGGGCCTTTTAAGTTGTTTGATATATATATTGACAGGCCCCCTTTAGCGTGACCATAACGACTATCCCTGAGTGCTGGTTTCCATAATTCAGTGAAGCCGATTACGGGGCATCCTTGTAAGGCCCAGGTTTTCTGCATGGCTATTACTGCGTGCTCACATAGAAAGGAAAAAGTTTCAGGGTTCATAATTTTCTGATGGAGTCCGCTTATATTCCATGAGCACATTAAAAAGGTGGAATCTACTTGTGGATTAAGCATAGTTGTTGATGTGGCCACTAAGGGGGTTCGCTTTCCCAGAATTTTGTGCTTGGGGCCCTTGCCTTCAGCTTCGAACGGTCATTCTGCGGTTTTGGTTGACAGGATGACTGGGAGCCACTCCCATCCTTGACTTGTATCGACGTGGGAAACCACTGTTAGGGGGGGTTTTATACTTACACTTTTAGTACAGAGTTGGACACCATGATGACCATACCATACTCGCAGTCAGTCAGTAGGATTGGAGATGATTGATTAAATAACTTGTGGTGTTTCATGAAGTGGCCTAAAAGGTAAACAACACCCGACTTACATGTCGTGTAGTGGTGGGGGTGAATGTGGTGGTGTGAATGACAGTGGTGTATTGATTTTGTTACTTAATTTGGAAAATGCTGTGTTGCTGTGTGTGTATGTGTGCTCAGTGCTGTCTGGCTCAAATTCTAAGCTAAGTGGAGGTTGGGTGTGGGGGGCCTGCTGTTCCTGTTATTGGAGGTAACTGCTGGAAACAGACATGATTTAGTCACGCCACCTATTAAAGTCTTCTTGTTGCACTCCTCCTTCATTTATGTAATTTAACTTTTCTCTTTAATTTTTCAATATCATTTTTGTTTTTCAATCTTTAGGCCGGCCTTTACCCTATGCTATACTGAGAAAAACAACTCTCACTTACCTTACCAAACCTCATCTTCCAGGCAGGGACCCAAGATTGATGGAGAGGCAGTCCAAGGACCAACAATGGATTTAGGCCCAGATCTCTGTACTGGGGCGAATGTATGACATTGTTCTCCATTCTGTCCATCAACTGTTGTTTTTGCATTTGTCACCCCGAGTCGGACGGGTATGCTCAGACGTGAGTCCCATGCTCTCCACACCACTGGAGTCAAGCTATCCTGGCTGATGATGACTGATAGCCAGAAACTGGTCCTAGGATGCTTGATTCCGGTCCAGGGAAGACATGGCTTTGCAGTTCCGGCTGGACTGTTCCCATGAGGCACAGGGTCAAGGCTGATTTGCATGTGGCCATGTCTGAGCTAGGGTGGTGTGGAGTGCAAAAAAACGATGGATTTAGGCCCAGATCTCTGTACTGGGGTGAATGTATGACATTGTTCTGCATTCTGTCCATCAACTGTTGTTTTTACAGTAGCACCAGCAAGCACAGTACATAGCATTTGTGGTATCCTCCCACTTTCTTCGCCTCTAACATTTGTGGGAGTTTCAGGCATTACTAGGCACTATGGAGTAGACAAATCTACTTCTCCTCTCTCTTGTTTAGCTAAATTAACCTTGTAGGCATGCCAGCTCAGTCAGCTTGTGCCCTAGACAGACATACTCATGTTGCAGTTGCAGACTCATGTTACTTTACTACTGTCTGCCGGTGGGGCAGCTGTAGTCTACAACAACACAATTATCTATTTTCTTTTATTATGGCCATCTTTCACCCTGACTACTGCAACAAGGCAGATGATATCTGATATGAATGATTATATATGGGACAACATGAGGTACTACTATTGTTCGATTGTGTAACCATGCAGCCGATAGGCCACCCATTGCTGAAACGGTCGAAATTACATCGTCAGGGTGTGGGCCTCGGAGTTGGAGGTAGGCGATTGATAATGGGTGGGTATCAGTACATACATACACAATATATATGTTGTGCTTGCAAACTACTGTGAGTCAAGGGAGCATTCTAAAACACAACCGTGAATCAAAAACCTTGAAATAAAACAGTCCTTGTTTCTTCCCAGAGATTTTTCCATTTATCATTGCAATGCTCTTCTAGCATTATTTTTTTAAGTCTAATCCTATTCTTATCTTCACCCTTGGCTTTGCTACTCTGGCACGGTTTATTTTTCTGCTACATTCTCTTCGTCCAGTGACAGTCTCCACCTATGCTATGATTGAATACCATCCTGGCATCCATCCATTCAAAGTAAACATGGCTATTATTCTACTTAATCTCTCAACAAACCTTTCACCAACAACATACATTTGTCATTTTTTTAAACCACCAGCCTTATGTCCTTGCTTGCCTTTGAGTTTGTTCCAAACTCCCCGGAGGATAACTTTCACCCATACAGTTTCACCCACCCAGGCAGGCAGGCATCCGTTCTTTATCTTTTCACCCAACATTCAACCACCCATGCATCCTATCAATCACCTATGCATCTCGGGCCCACTTCCTCCAACCATGCATCCTTCTCTGCCAGTCATATATTACATGCCACCTGTGCTTCCTCCTTCAATCCTTTTTTCCCTTTTCGTTCAACCCATCCATCAAGGTAGTCTGACTCTTAGTCTTCTTCACAAATATTTCCCAGCTGAGTTGAACTCAAGAAACCAACAGCGGACCCCACCGACCTCAAGAATTACCGCCCCATCTCGCTCCTCCCGTTTCCAGCCAAAGTCATCGAGAAGACCGTCAACAAGCAGATGGCCGCCTTCCTCGAGACGAACGGATCCCTCGACCCATCACAGTCCGGCTTCCGAGCCAATCACAGCACCGAGACCGCCCTCATCGCCGCCACCGATGACATCCGAGCCCTGATGGACAATGGAGAAACAGCGGCCCTCATCCTCCTTGACCTCTCCGCGGCATTCGACACGGTCTGCCACCGCACCCTAGTACGGCGCCTCAGCAACATCGGAATCCAGGACAAGGCGCTGGAATGGATCATCTCCTTCCTCGACGGAAGAACGCAGAGAGTCCGCCTACCACCGTACAAGTCAGAGGCCTCCGAAGTCATCAGCGGCGTCCCCCAAGGATCATCTCTGAGCCCCACCCTCTTCAACGTCTACATGAGCCCCCTCGCGGCCATCGTACGCAAACACAACCTCAGCATAATCTCCTACGCCGACGACACCCAGCTGATCCTCTCCCTGACCAACGACCCCGCCGCCGCCAGAGCCAACCTGCACGAAGGGATGAAAGAGGTAGCCGAGTGGATGACGACCAGCCGCCTGAAACTGAACTCGGACAAGACGGAGGTCCTCATCCTGGGCTCCTCACCCTCCGCCTGGGACGACTCCTGGTGGCCTCCCGCCCTGGGCACCGCACCCAAACCGACAGACCATGCACGCAACCTGGGCTTCATCCTGGACTCCTCCCTCTCCATGACCAGGCAAGTCAACGCCGTCTCCTCGTCGTGCTTCAACATCCTACGCATGCTACGGAAGATCTTCTGGTGGATCCCCACCGAGACCAGGAAGACCGTCACCCAGGCCCTCGTCACCAGCCGACTGGACTACGGCAACGCCCTCTACGCCGGTACCACCGCCAAGCTCCAGAAGAGACTCCAGCGGATCCAGAACGCCTCAGCCAGACTCATCCTCGACATCCCACGAACCAGCCACATCTCCGGACATCTGAGAGACCTTCACTGGCTCCCCGTCAACAAAAGAATCACCTTCCGCCTCCTCACCCACGCACACAAAGCCCTACACGACCAAGGCCCGAGCTACCTCAACAGCCGAGTCAACTTCTACGCTCCCAAACGCCACCTCCGATCAGCCAACCACGCCCTCGCCGCCGTCCCCCGCATCCGAAGAGCAACTACGGGAGGAAGGTCCTTCTCCTACCTGGCCGCCAAGACCTGGAACTCCCGCCCGACCGACCTGCGCCTGACCCAAGACCACCTCTCCTTCAGGAAGAAGCTGAAGACCTGGCTGTTCGAGCAGTAGCGGCACCCCCCCCCCCCCCCCCAGCGCCTTGAGACCCTACGGGTATGTAGCGCGCTTTATAAGTGTCACTGATTGATTGATTGATTGAGATAGATGAGGCCATTAGTTATTCAACTCCCGCCGCTATTGCTAATGCTAAGTAAAGGGTGTCTTCTTCAACTGTTGTTCACAACTTAGTCTCTCTCACAAATACAGTGTACACCCCTGCAGCGAGTGTATTGTCAATAAGTAAAGAATATAACTTTCCACTGCCCCCCACTGCTACTGGCTCATCTGCTGCTCTCTCCTTACTGGTGTCGCCTTCGATGCTGGCCCCAGCATTGGTGGTCGGTTCCCCTAGAAAAAAGAGCATTGCACATTTGTTAGTTGCCATATATGCATCCCCCTATTCATTTGTTTTCACTATCAAGATTGAAAATACAATACATAAATACACCACACACATCACTAGTACAAATCGGGTTTTAAAGTAGAGTAGACAGTATGTCCTATGATCCTATCAAAAATATTAAAATATCTGGTTGGGCATTTTGTTGGTGGCAATTTTCGAAAAGCCTCTCAAGAAGAGGACACCACAAAGGACTGGACTCAGTGGCTAGAGCTATTTGTGAATCTGAGTTTTAAAACTTTTTAAAAAGAAAAAGAATTGCCAACTGGGTGGACAATCGGACATGAGGTCTCTTGAGTCCTCTCTCCTGGTTAGAAAATATAATTGTGCCCTCCTCCTCGTTATACTTCCTTCCAGCCGTGGTGCACGGTAATCAATTGTTCATAATCAACTGTTGCTAATAATAATAGTACTAGGCTTAGATGAGAAAAAGTAAAAATACATCACTTTGGGGTGTCCTAAGTGACCATCGTTTTATTAACTGTTTGAGCATGAGAAAGAAAGTAAAAGAAAGCCTTCTAATCTAATTCTCAACAAACATGCGTAGAATACCTTACTTGGGCATGCAATCTGCACAGCAGAGTAGTAGTATTAGTAGTAGTAAAGGACCAATGTGTTCTCTAAGTCTTACAGTAGTACCACCACTAGGCAGTCCACAAAATATAAGGGGAGAGGGAAAGCTGACAGGAAAAAAATGAGAATAAATTATAAAGCAAGCTTCAGACAGACTAATAGTACAGAGTCAGAGGCAGTTAGATTGATGTAAAAAACAGACACTAGAAATATAAATAACACTGGGCCCGATGTAGGGGCCCTAATGCC
This sequence comes from Lissotriton helveticus, assembly GCF_964261635.1. Classification (NCBI taxonomy): domain Eukaryota; kingdom Metazoa; phylum Chordata; class Amphibia; order Caudata; family Salamandridae; genus Lissotriton; species Lissotriton helveticus. Next base: position 1,217,958,502 of record NC_136059.1, on the reverse strand, counting down.
AGTCGGAAACGGCCGAATTCGGCCGTTTCCGACCGGTATTACGGTTTTCCTATGTAGGGGGCTACAGAAGTACAGATTCGGTAATTTTACCGATTCTGTACATTTACCGATTTGGTAAAATATCGAATCGGTAAATGTACAGAATCGGTAAATAGAGATGTAGGTGGCACTCTGAAGAGTGCCACAGGCCTTCAAGAGTCGGTATTTTACCACCCAATACAACTGGGTGGTAAAATACCGAATCCAGGTGTGCATGCACATCTGTGCATGCACACCTGTGCCATGTGACACAAAGACATGCCCTTAGGGCATGTATGTGTGCCACATGGCACACAAGCCTGTAATTGGGGTGCTAGATGGTGTCAAAGTGACACCCCCTGCACCTTTGCAAGAATAGGTATTTACCGAATTGGTAAATACCGATTCGGTATTCCACATTGATTCCTATGGGCTTCAAGGCCCATAGGAATCAATGGGAGATACTGATTCGGTATTTACAGAATCGGTAAATACCGAATCTTACAGATTCGGTATTTACCGAATCAGAATCACCTACATTTCCCCCCCTCTAATTTACCACTTTTTAAATACCGAATCGGTATGATTCGGTATTTTAGAAGTGGTAAATTAGATTTACCTACATCGGGCCCTAAGTTGGTAGGTAATACATATAAACTGTAAAACATGTATTGAAGTAATTAATCTACTTTTAATAGAACTGAGTTCCATTAAAAGTAGTAGATGAAATACTTTACTGAGTTCTATTAAAAGAAGTAGACAAAAAACTTTAATAAATGTTTTAGAGTTTTTATGTGAAAGAGACTTACATGTATGAGCAATGTTTTATTTATATATGTACATTGTTATTATGATTGTAGTGTTGTGTATATTTACAATGTTTTGAATTTATGGATATATTTCCTTTTCCCTTTTTAATATGTATTAATATGGAATATACATTTGGTGACTGTATTGGAAGATAGTTGAATAATATTTTAATAATGATACACTTTTTAAGAAGCATAAATAGAGAAAATTTACGTTTTAAGGTCAATATGCTGCCTGGTATACTGGTTCTGTGCACTCTGTTTGATGATAGATTTATGAATTAACACATAGCACAAAAGGGATCCTTGTGCTTTATAGTTGGCCTAGCTAAGGCAGGATATAGTGAGGCCAGTGCCCAAAGTTCCAAGCAAAGGGTAGAACACAGGATTAACAGAAACACTGTCATATCTAAGCCACAATTCATAATGAGGCCTGTCATTTTTTAGGTAGATCAACTCTCAATAGGAATTTATCCTAGCAAAAGGATGTAAAGCTGTAAAGGTCCTGTCAGTTTTCCCATCCTTCCGCCTGAAGAGTCAATAAAGTACCAAGAGCCTGGTTAATTGTCTTGGACATATCATCTGGGATGGTTGTGTGGGAAATTGGCTTTCTGCAGGTTCACCCCCACTCCCCCCTGATTCTTGACTGTTAGGTGCTGTTTTTTTTAATGAACTAATTGGCTTAAGTTAACTTACTTTTAAATCCTTAGTATATGGTACCAGGGGTGCCCAGGACCTGTAATTTGTGTCCCTCATGGACTGCAGCCCTTATTGTGTTTCAGCAAGTATGACAAAGCAAAGCATGACACCCAGGCCGTCATTGCATGCTGGCAGAGTGGTGTTAAGTTCCTAACTCGACTTTGCCATTTAAAGTTATTGAAAAGCCCAAACCTTCCTTTTTAATAGATATACATCACCCCTAAGTGAGGTCTAACGAGCCCTAAGGCAGGGTACCGTATATTATGAAGAAGAAAATGTGTTTTTACATGTCTTGACAGTAAAAATCCCACATTGGCATTTATACTGTAGAAAGGCTAGTAGCACCATTGGTGAGTATGAATTCACACACTGACAACTCAGTGGTTCTAACTTCCAATAGGACTACTAAACTTGGCACTTGAAAATAATCAAAACATTAAACCCGACTTCTTGCTCAAGTTGAATTTAGGGTCTCTAGTCTACAAAGTTGCCCAAAGCTGTCCATTAGCTGTTTTCGGTTACAAACAAGGCTGTCCTCGAGTTAGCCTGCTCACCTTCAGCAGAGAGGTGTGAACAACGTTTTGGAAGGGGAACAAAGGACCTGCCATTGTGTTACTTCATTCTGGTAGAATGGCCAAAGTGGGTATGCGCCCAAAAGACTAACTTCAATGGGGAAGCTGCCTTCAAGGGACAAATGGTAGTAACACTCAGGAATGGCTGTTCTTTTGTTTTAGCAGATGAGCTGGCATCTTGAGCAGAGTAGGATAAGCTGTTGTTAAGCAATTGTTTGAGGGTGTGTAGCTCCCAGGTAGCCAAATCTCTGGGTTGGGATAGGGAGCTCCACACATTGAGGGACGGGAAGTGGCGTCACTATGGGGGTGCGGGGGGTGCAGACTGCACCGGGTGACACCATCACAAGGGGTGACACCGACGTGTGGGTGTTTCGTGCCAAGGCAGATTTTATAAAGGTTAACGACTTGCTACTATCACGCACAGCATTTGTTGGCGCTGCTGCGATGTTTTTGAAAATAACCCAAACAGGTTATGTAGTACCTGTGATATTATCTCGGTGAAATCTGAACAGGCAACCTCAAAGAAGGGATATTAAAAATACGTGTTCTAGCAACAACATGGTCTAATTGAAGGGGATTCAGTCATTGCCAGAAATGTTTTACCCCGTCTGCATGAAGGTGGCCTCGAGGAGGTCTTTACAAGCAAACACGCTGATTGCTAGAGGACCTAACCATGGGGGTGGGGGCGGGCGGCAGAGAAGAGACTCCTTTCTCTGTTAGCTGCGAGCCTTTCTGCGTGAAAGCCTCTTATAATTAATCACCAGGTCTGGGGACTCGGAGGAGGTCCATCGACAGTCTAAGGGTACCCTCTAAGGGTACTGCTGTGACTTTGTGTAAAGTTCGACTTCCAGAAAAATATCAAAGTGACATTAAACATCAGGTATCGCTACATTGATTAATTTACACCCACCCGGTCTTTGCTCTGTGTACCTGACAAATCTATTGCTGTGAGTGAAGCTCATTCTGGCTTTAGAAAGATCTCATGAGCATGCAGTGATAAACAGGGATCTCGGACTTGCATGTACATAAACATGAAATAAAGCTGGCGCCAAAAGACCTCGGCCGTGAGACAAGTTATTGCAACATTGCTGATATTTTCAATCAGAATATGTTTTCCCAGACGTTGCGGTCTGTGCAAGGCATGGGGTAAGTCGTGAGGGGGTGACACCATGAGTTACTGCACTGGGTGACACTAACCCTAGTGACGCCACTGGGGACGGGTTTTGCCTTGCTGAGACTGGACAGAATAGTGTACCCTAAGATAGGTAGATGCCTCACTTCACAAGACATTTTCATCATGAGGGTGGGGCTTAGCTGAATGGCTAGTTGGTTGCAGCATCACCCAAAGTTTGTAGTGGGCAAAAAATGGCACCCCATGGCACCCGGACTGCCTTTCACCCCTGTCATAGCAGAAGGACAGAAAAAACTCTGGGCTGCTTCTCCTTGGATCCAGCAGTAAGAGCTGTGCAAAGACTGGACTGCACCTGCTGTATCTTGGGCAAGGACAATGAGGACTGTTCTTTTGGTGTCCTACTGGATGAAAAGTTGCCCACAAGTACCAGACATAAGAAGTGACTTTAAAAGTCAGTTGACTGACTCACTGTTACAGCCACAGGGCCATAAAAGGTGTGATGTCTGCCTTTGGAGAATTCGGTAGCCAAGAACAGCTACCTGCTGTTTAATCCCTGAGGTGCAGCCTGAGAGACTGAGTCGTAACCCTCAAAAGCTGCACATGAGTTTTCAGGACACAGGAGAGTCCACAGAGTGCAGGTTGGTCTCCCAGCACAGAAGGTATGGCGAATTAAATAGAATCGCTGGTTTGGCTGTAACTGTAGACCAGTAGTAACTGGTTTAGTGCTGGACATCTACCATACTTCTTGGGACATTGACCCCTGACCCAAAGTCACATCCCTCCCTGTGCTCATAGACCAATGGATGGAAACAGAAAGACTCCCGACACTGGGTCATCATCCTCAGCACCCTTCAGCATCATGCATCCTTAGCATCAGGATCGCTCCATTGACTTCTCTGGTGTTTTGTCCAAAGGACCTGGAACTGGACTAGAAACTTCTTAAAACCCAAGGTAAGTGTTCAACAGGACCTGACTGGTCCCTGTGACTGGCTCCAGTCACGGATGGTCCCTGCAACAATTTCCATATACCTGTTTTCAAGTCACTTGTCGTGGCTAACTCTAAACTGCGAGTCATGGTACATTACAACGATTTATTCCCTTTAATGAAAAAATATGATTTATTGTTTCTTTGAAAATTCATATCTGTTAAATCCACTGGTGGACTTTTGTCATTGAGGTGTCTATTTAAAGATAAAAATTCTATCTATTTTTATAAATTTGTATTCGATTTTTATTGTGTTACGTTTCCATCTTATTCAACTGTTTTGGTACTTCTTAATGCTTTGCATTTGTTAGTTTGAAACCCTGACTGCTCTGAGCCACCGCTACCCAGGACTGAGCTAAGGTTTTACAAACTAACCTGGCTGGACCTGAAATGGAATTTTGTCCTCATTACACAGTGAGTTTGCACAACCACACCTTTTAAGAAACCATAGGGCATATTATCAAGGACGGAGTTAAAATTATCGCCGGTTTAGCGGCAGAAAACTGCTGTTAAAACGGTGATAATGGGCTTGATAATATGCCCTGGAGAATTCCAAAAGTCCTGCAATAATATTCTAACTGGAGAAGAAATTACCTTTAATAATTTCAAAATTAAGGCTAAAGAACTGTGGAATTGTAATACCAGGAACGTTATTTATCTGATTCTATGCCCTTGTAACCTCGGTTACGTTGGAGAAACTTCGAGAGCCATCAAAACTCGCCTAACCGAGCACAGCTCAGCAATAAATACTTCTGAACTGACAGCACCGTTGGTAAAACACTTCATTGATTTTCATTACTCCCCTACAGATATCAAATGGCGTGTATTGGAAAAAAATACCATTCCCAATGACAAAGGCGGAGAAAAAATCTGCAAAAAGAGAGAAGTGTTTTGGATTTTTTCTCTCGACACTTTCAACCATGGATTAAATAACGACCTTCCATGGGAAAATGCCATTATTTAGGTGCATTTATTTCAGTTAAACCCAAGCTTGCCCTTAACTGGACTCGAACCTGAGTCCCCATGGTAGAGAGCAGGCTCCTGCTTCTTGCGCCACTAACCTCCTTAGCAGATTGATGACATTATTCAGCCCTTTGTTCATTTGTTCACTGAGAATCATGTTTTCTCATTGGCATTTGTAATCACATGATCGCGTTATCCCTTCTCCCTAGTTCATTCACACACAGGTGTGAATAACTAGCTTAGCCAATTACATCTAGACTTATATAAACCAACAAGAAACTAAGTTGCAAACTGTTATAGACCGGCACCGATCAGACAACAGAAGTTCCTAGGAGGCCATTACCGCCCCTTGAAGGTATGCCAGCTTTCAACTTTATTAAGTTTAAACAGTAGCAAGCTTCTTACCTAGGAGATCTTAATTACAGTTAAATACCGTGCTTTTTCTTATACAGATACGCGCCGAACCAGTCATCATTGTGGCTAACGCGATCCATATTGAAACAGCTTTTGCTATACCGGCATCACTTACAAGATTTGAAGGTCGCATTGGCCTATTCTAGGTAGGTCACGAAATATGTTAAATGCGCATTTATGTTTTATTCATGCGCAACTAAAGTTTATGTGACTAACGTGCTGGCGTTTCACTTTTTCCAGTATAAACGTGCTCTTCAACGCGACAGCCAGAGCGCTGCAGATTTCATTGTTGGATTAGCCCGTCCGATAGCGGGACCTTCAGTGTTATCATTTTTTAGTTATGTGCCATCCCAGTAATGTAACACTAGTCCAGACAGTTTCTCTGCCTCGTTATTTTTTTATTGATTGTTTTATTATCGCTCCACCTTCACAGATAATATTAACAGTTTTGGAGCACCACCGTTACACAGTCACGACTTGGTTGTACACAAAGCAACCGGCCAGCGCCCCAGTTACTTCTTTAAATACAAGAGATGAATTATCTGACAATCTTTTAGAAGCATAAGTCCCCAATTAGGTAATTGCTTTAGTTTTTTTTCAAATGCATTGTATACTTCCAGTTGAAACAGTATTTAAGTCACTATCTGCAATGCAAAATACTCAACTCTTCACGTCTTTCTTTCTTAGCGCTTCAGTGCAAATATTCTTATCTGTTGCGATTGACACAATATTCATAAAAATATTTCAAGGATTTATGAGAACCCGATGTTGCTGTGCTGTATTCTTATTCTCTAAGGTGAGATCATGTATAAAGTCATACAGGCGCAGAAGGTTTCCCTCTCAAATTTTAGCCTCTACTGCCTTCTATTTTGTAGGTAACGTCAAGGTAGCGCTATATATACCCTCTGTTTTAACATCATAGAGTAAAGGTTAAAGAATACCTTTATGCCAATTTGTTTCACCCAAGTGGATTCTTTGTTCATAACGATCAGATATTAGAGAGCTATAAGTTTCCATCTTGTCTTCTGCTGCATACACAACATCATAGCAGAGTCCAATAAATAGGCTGTTAACAATTGTGTCTGTATATCCTAGATATCATCATCTAAGACTCGGCAAAATAAAGCTTTAGTTACCCATGTCCTGGTCACTTATTCTTTGACTCTTATGCTTTGTTTTTTACCCCTTCTCTTCAGGCCCACTCCGGGTCCTCCCTAATGTGAACTCAATAAACGGCAATGTGATATGAATAAATTAGAACAATGACAATGTGTATACCAGCAACTTACAATGTACTAATGTAGAAAAGTCTGAAACTATGTTTTTAAAAAAAACTGTTTATTTTATTTTAATTTTAGATTAAATATATGATGGTACTTTCCTGACGAAGACACTTCGTGTCGAAACGCGTTGAAGAAACCGTCACTATCTCACCTTTACCATCTTTTTAAACTGTATTTTATGTATTTGTGTTATATTGTAAACTGTGATCAAAATATACATATATCGCTTTTTTTAAATTCACTTGTATTAGGAAAATCATTAAAAATTCTGTTTGTTTTTATACCAAACTCTTTTTAGTACATTGTCATTTATAATTTGCTGGCCCTCATTGCATTGTTGAATCTTGTTTTGCCTGGGATTGTTCTTTGTCATTATACTTTTTGCCCTGACCCAGGAAACTGATCTACACTCAGGGGGTCCTTGTTATTCACAATTGAATTCCAATAGAAGCCCATGTTTACACCAGAACATGGACTTCTATTGGAATTCTCAAGGGCATATTATCAAGCCCATTATCGCCGCTTTAGCGGCAGTTTTCTGCCGCTAAACCGGCGATAATTTTTAATGCTTTTCCTCACAGGGAATATAACAGATATTTTGCCTAGTAAACTGCAAATACATTTGCACCGTTTCTGCTGATTGCATAAGAGAGAAAAACATACTCAGTTTTTACAGAAGGTCATTTAAGGCGCAAATTGCTTTTGCAATGGTGTTCTTTGGTAAGCAATATGAAATATAAGATGTTATTTGTCTATGCTAGAGAAATATAATTAATTTCTCACTTTTTTTAATTGAAAAGAAGCAATGTCCAAATTGATAGTGCTCTATATTTCTTCATATAAAAGTTTTATTTTGTACTTTGCTTTTTCTCATTTGAGCCCTCATGCAAATTGTTTTCAGTTGATATGGACTGGGGCTGGGGGGAAAGCGGTTGCATTCTTTATTACACAAGCAACAACAATGGTGCAAGTATATTTGCTTTGTGTTTACTCTACCACATAGGTTTTACCATGTGGTTGGCCCCAAACACTTATAACCGTTTATGTTTTCCTGCTTTTTTTACTGGAACTATTCCGCTCCAAACTGTTTAGTAGCATAGTAAAACTGTGGTGCACTTCAGAATGTTGCCTTCCTGTGCTCAATGTGACTTGGTGCAAGAAATTGATGTTAAAACATTTCAAATTATAAACATAAAAAGAGATTCTGTCATCTGGGGTGGGTTTTGCTTGAGGATAGCTGAAAGCCAAACGCAGCAAATAAAAGAAATACATTATGTAGAACCAAGTGTAGTCTCACATTTTTGGTGGTGCAGATCAATGATGCATCTCAGCTTGTTGAGTCCAGCAATGAAAAACAATCGGAGGTTACAGGTACGTTTGTTACCAAAGTGGACTAGATTTTAGTTAATTGTGAGATAAACACACCTCTGCAATACTTAAAATGATACCTCTTACACATGTGCAAATGCTTTGCCATGTTCCAATGAACTGTGGGTGTTAAAATCAGAGGTTTGATTTTCTGCAGCTGAGACGGTGTTAAAAGTTAATACTGAAAACTGTAATTTCTTAAAGAGTTGTTGTTGAGATTGTTACTCTACTGTATAATTATTCTTGATTCACACTGGTAACTTTGAGAGCTGATTATTACCTATAAAAAAACATCAACAGTGCAGACAGGATGGGAGCCTTGTACAGAGGCTTAGGAGACTGCCTTTGGGAATATTAATGGCTACATTCTGCAGTGTGGGAAAATTTGTATTTCACTATAGTTTTCCTGGGGAACTGAAATCCTCCGCTTGTTGCCTGAGGCCATATTTTGAGGAACCTTTGCAGCCGTAGAGCTAAAAATCCACTTACCCACATTATTATAAAGCATTGCTATAAAAAAAACTCATTCACTATATGCTTGGAATAACTTAAGAAAGGCTCTCTACTGTACAACACATCAAACACGGTTGGATTCTTTTTGGTAAAAAAAGGAGCAAAGAAAGCTACATTTGTTAGACCAGGCAGTGCATGTATGTCATGGGAAATTCATTACTAAAGCCAAGTATTGCCACAGAATAACCTCAAAAAAGAAAATGTGTTTTAGTGTTACTGGGACGAATTTACTTGCATGCAATATGTTGTCAACTGCCTCAGACTTATTTGACAAGTTGATATAAAACATAATTTATAGTGCTATAATATGCAGTAGGCAGATTTCCCTCTCAATATATTAGAAATTGGGACTGTATAAATAGTGATACTGAACATTCACATACAAGCAGTATAAAAATGTCCTACCTCTAAACTAGTTCTCTTCAGTAAGCGTATACAACAAAGAAAATATGACTTCATTTTATGAAGACATCAAAGTGACTCTGTCACGGACAGAACATGCAGACATATTTTGATAGCAGGCAAACTCTGGAGACTGTGCTCTTATCTTGATTTTTTTAATCATGTTGTAGCATCTCATTCAAACCTATGCGGGATAAATTATTGGAAAAAATGCACTAATTAAGTACAACGTAGTGGTACCTTTTGGAGTGTAGGTTTTGGACAACACACCTCTCAGCATCTCATTAAAAAGCATTCACCCCAAGATGGCTACTGTTCTTGCTCTTCATACAATATTAGCTTTTGTTTCCCAGAAATGTATAAAACTATATACTTAACTGCATCATGTTCAGTGGTAATTGCCTTTATCGCAGTCGATCAACTGTGAGATTATTCTACCAATTTACACTGGCATTGAGCGGGGTCCAACACCCTTTGGATGTATAATGCATCAACACCTTCCATGTGATTCGAAGGCTAAGATCCTTCTCAAGCAAGGCATCACTGTTTTACTCGGATGGCTACTGGGTCGAGCACTGCTACTCTGATTCAAAGTTACACTATATGCAAGGGATTTCTGGTGAGCCTTTCAGCATTTGATTTATTATATTTTTCACTGTTTTCCGCTCTGTGTGCTGGCGCAATTTCCCCATGGTATTCTCGTTCTTGCATGACAACTAGCACTATGTTAGAAAGTTGAAGACTTGCATTGGATACTCAGTGCTTGAGCGCTTCAGCAAATAAGGTATTTTGTGCTAGAACGCAATCCATGGTTCATGGATCTCATTGGTTGCTATGTCCTTGACTCTGATTGGTCATCTTAACTTGCTCCAATTAAATAACATGGCACAATTGGACATTGCGGTCCTTCTGGCTTCAGCTGACATTAATTGGTGTTGCGTCCTAGATCATGATTGGTCTTCTCAACTTACTACGACTGTTCCCTGCATTTACGATTGAACACTGCCGTTTGGCTGAGTGCTGGTAATCAAAACTGCACCCTAGTATTCCTTTCAACTGATTTCATGTTTGTGGCCCACTTTCTTAACACAATGTTCTGTGGAGGAAATAAGAGGCAGGGAAAGAAAACAGCCTCCTCCAACTTTGATCGCAGTACAGAGCTGGCCAACCTCTTGGCAGTTCCCATCACTAAGGAAGAAAAACCTGGAGAGACCATCAGCATTGGCGTGGTCGAGTCCAGGTCTATGTTCCTCCATAAAGTCCATTCCCTGTAGGGAGATGGACCACCTCAATTTATTTTATTTGCGATATTTGTAGAGTGCAACACTCATCCCAAGGGATATCAAGGCGCTTATACCCGGACTGAGACTACCGCAAGTTAGCACTGAGGCGGACTTTAAGGTTTGGGAAAGTGGAAGGTTTTTAGTTTTTTTCGAAACAGGAGGTAGTTAGTGGTATGTCTTAGGTCTTGGGGGAGCTCATTCCATTTCTTTGCTGCTAGGTGAGAAAATGAGCGACCCCCAGTCCTTGTTTTATATATGCATTTAGTTCTGGCGAGGGCAGACTGGAGTGAGCGCAAATTTCTTGTGGGGACGTAAAATTCAATCTTCCCCTGGAGAATAGTAGGACCTGTCTTATGGAGGGCCTTGTGGGCATGACCAAGCAGTTTGAAGACCGCTCTCTGGCGCATTGGCAGCCAGTGCAGTTTCTTCAGGCACTCCGAGGCAGATTCAAACTTGCCTTTATTGCAGATAAGTTTAGCCGCCGAATTCTGTAGTACTTGTAGGCGTGTGAACAAATACTCGCTCATGCCCACAAACAGCGCGTTGCCGTAGTCCAGACAGCTAACTAGCAAGGCGTGAGTGACGGAACGTCTGCAATCCAGGGGTATCCAGGGAAATAGTCTGGCAAGAAGCTTCAAGATGGAGAAGCCTTTGCCACAAAGGGATCGCACATGATCTTTCATGGACGATGCGTCATCCATAATGACGCCCAGATTCCTTGCGTGTTGTTTTGGGATGGGGGCCATACCAAGCGAGGGTGGCCACCACGTCACATCCCACACACGTTTGGCACTGCCAAACAGAAGGATCTCAGGTTTTCCGGCGTTCAGTTTCAGGCAATGTGAGTGCATCCACTGGGCCATATCCGAAAGACAGTTGCGCAGTTTGGATTTAATAATATCTGGTTTTTCATCCAGAGCTACCATCAGCTGTGTGTCATCCGCATAGGAGCAGATGGCAATGCCCCACTTCCTTCCAATTTCAGCAAGAGATTACATATAGACATTGAAAAGGGTGGGGCTTAATGAGGCTCCCTGAGGGACTCCACAGCTGATGGGGCTAGATTTAGAATGGAATTGTCCCATGTGTACTGCCTGGGTGCGGTTACTCAGAAAGGAGTGCATCCAGCTTAAGGCGGTGGAGCGGACTCCTTTGCTGTAAAGGATGTTCTGCAGGCAGTCATGGGAGACCGTATCAAACGCCGCTGACAGGTCGAGCAGTATCAGAGCCACCGCCCCACCTTGGTCGGTGGAAGTTCTGATACCGTCCGCCACTGCCAGCAACGTCGCCTCCGTACTGTTGTTAGCCCGGAATCCCGTCTGGGAGGGATCCAGGAGGAGGTTTATTTCCAAGTACCTGGTCTGCTGTCCATTGACCAGCTTCTCTAGGACTTTGGAGAGGTAAGGAAGCTGGGAGATGGGGGGCGATATTTTTCGGGGTTAAGAATGTCTGATCCGGCTTTTTTCAAGAGGGGATCACAGAAGCATGCTTCCAAACGTCCGGAAAGGTTGCAGTTCTTAAAGATTTATTGAATAGCTGTGTTATCAGGGGACCGAGTGTAGGGGCAGTTTTTGAGAACACAAAATGAGGACAGGGATCCGAAGGAGAGCCAGATTTTACTGTGCTCATGGCTGTCAGAACCTCATCCACTGTAAATGGCTCAAAACCATCCAAAGTGGGTGTGGCTTCTGAATCTGGTAAGGCTGTCGCAGTTCTTGCTGATATCACTGTGTTGGAGGGCTTTACTGTGTCCATTGTGTTAAGGGAGTGTTGGGAAGTGAAGGTGGAGTAGATTTTCCTAATTGTTTCAGTAAAGAAGGTGCTAATTCGTTCACAAGCCTCAACTGAGGAGGTAAGTGTTTGGGAGATGCTTAATGGTTTGCTGAGCTCCTTCACTATTCTATTAAGCTCTTTAGCAGAGTTGCAATTTTCAAGGACGCTTTGGGAAAATGATTTCTTTTTGCATTTTTTATGGTCCGATTATACAGTTTTCGTTTAAGCACATAGCTTAACTTGGATGCACTGTCTTTGGACTGCCTCCATAGATGTTCTAGTTTTTGACACTCCCTCTTAAGACTTTTTAGTTGAGGGGTGAACCATTTTTCCGTATGAAATCATTTCCTAGATATCCGTATGGGGGCTAGATTATCTAGTGTTTGAAATATTCCAGAGTCTAATGTGGTTACATCAGAGCATACGGTGGCATCATCCAGGAACTCGATATTGGCTTCCTGGAAATGAGTATTAAAGTTTGACTCGTCGACTAGTCTCCATGCTCGGTTGGAAATCTGGTGAGCCACCCTGGGTTTCGATGGTTTAAAGGGTACATTTAATGTGAAAGTTATGAGAGAATGGTCCGACCAGAGTAATGGCAGGACCTCACAGATTTTAGTGGCTTCAATGTTGGTGAAAAGTAGATCTAGTGTGTGGCCGGCTATGTGAGTAGGGCCCACTATCCACTGTTTAAGATTGAGGATCTTCATATCACCCTCCAGTTGGGAGACCACTGGAGCGTCCCTTTTCTCGTAATGGATGTTGAAGTCACCAACTACTAGATAGTTTTTATGTTTCAAGCAAAGTAGCAGAAGTTGGGTGAGCAATTTGGCACCTAGATTGACTTGTTGTCCTGGGGGGTTATATATTACTGCTCCAACTAGGATGGTGGAACCATCACGAAGTACTTGGAAAGGTAGGGTTTGGTGTTCCTTGTAGTCGATTACTGGCTCCGGGAGGCAGGTCAGATGATTTCTGAATATGACAGCGACCCCCCCTCCCCTGCTTCCAGATCTGTCTTGGTTAATAACTTTATAGTTGTTGGGAAGCGCATTAGCTAAGTCTGGGGCATTAGTATCTGTCAGCCAGGTTTCAGTAATAAAGACCAGGTCGGGGTTCTTGGTTTTAAGTAAGCCCCAGATGTCCAAGGCATGCCTGGATAGGGATCTAGCATTAAGGTATAGACAAAGGAGTTTGGAGTGGTCATGAATGGTCTGATAGCCTAATAGTGATTGACCCATACTTGACCATCTGCATGCAAGGCAGGAAATTGGTCCATTAGATGAGCCTGGGCCCGTTCGAATACATGGCCCTTCATAATGGCGCATTTTATTGGCGTAAAGTAACAGCTCATTGCGGGAGTATCGAATGGGGGTGAGTGTATTTCGGGTGATGCCGGCAGGGGCTTACCTTAGGCGCACCTTCGGCGCGCCATTGTCGCGCCCGCTGCGCCTCGGCCAGCACATAGAGGTAAATAGGGAGGGGGAAGCGCAGGCTCGTGGCTCTGCCCTCTGGCTCGCAGTGGATGGCCCCTGATTGGTCTGCCTACCTCCCCTTAGGCTCTCCACACTATCGGCACTCAGCCGTGGTGGAACGGAGCCCTGGATTTGGCAGCCAAAACTACTGGGGTGAGAGGAGCAGCCTGACTTGCTGTCGTCCTCACAGTGCAAAATAGGCAATATTTAAAAATGACAAGGAGCAGCCTGACTCGCTGCTGTCCTCACAGTGCAAAATAGGCAATTTTTAAAAATGACGAGGAGCAGCCTAACTCGCTGTTGTCCTCACAGGATCAGTGCAAATAACAAATAGCAGTTTTAAAAATGCGAGCAATGCGAGCGATTTATACAATTGTTAAAAATTTAAACACAGCGCTAAGGCTACAGCGGCAGTTTCAACAAGGTATCAATGATTTTAGATTCTTACCCCTCATTTGCATTAGCCATCTGAGGGGCCTGTGATCTGTCAGAATCAGTAAGTGAGTCCCAAATAGGTATAATCACAACTTCCTCAGTGCCCAGTCCATAGCAAAGGCTTCCTTTTCAACCCTTCCTCTGTTCCCTGGGAAGTAACCTCCTGGAGACAAAAGCTACAGATTGCCATAGGCCCTCTTCATTTAGCTGTGACAAAACTTCCCCAATGTCATGTTCTGAGCCACCTGTTTGAACAATGAATTCCCTGGAAAAGTGAGGGACCTTGAACACAGGAGCTATGCACATGGCCTGCTTTAGGGAGCTATATGCTTTTGACATGCCTCTGTCCAAATCACATTTCTGAGCTGCTTCGTCAAAGTCAGCACTGCCAAGGGGGCAGCAATATCCATTGAATACCCTCTTGTAGTACCCTGTGAGGCCGTAGAAGGCTCTCACATCAGTTTGAGTTTTGAAGAGCTCCCAGGCCAGGACAGTCTCAATCTTGGACTGGAAAAGCTGCACCTTACCCCTGTCCACCAGGTATTCTCAGTACACCACAGACCCCTGCTCTATCTGGTGCTTACTAGCCTTGATAGTCAGGCATACCTTTTACAGGGCCTGAATCATTCCTGCAGGTAAAAAGGGTTGCCATCCAGCTACTACTGAAGACTGCTATGTCATTCAAGGATGCAGAACTGAAGGCCTCTATACCAGCCAAATCCTGGTTCTCCAGCCTCTGGAGGGTGTTGAGATAGAATATCAAGTTGGAAATGTCAATTTACACAAATATCGAGTAGGAAATATCATGATTCAGAAATATCAACAGCAAGAATATTGTGGTCAAAAATATCAAATTTAAGGTAAGAAATATTGTTTAAAAAAAAAAACCCCAATAATATTGTTTGCAAAAATATAGTTGTTTACAATATCGATTTTTTAATTAGTGTTATGTATTTTAGTTTATATTTTAAATGTATGTGATGTATATTTTTTGTATAAGTATTATTTATGTTTTGTAATATATGTGTTAGATTTTTAGTAGTTATCAATTTTATTTTAATAACATTTTGCATTTTTTTGTTCTGTAGCGGGTTGTGGGTTTATAGGGGAATAGGGTGGGAAGTCATTTAATTATAATAAATTAATGATTTTTTTTTAATTGAATTTAGATTTTATAGTGTTAATTGTGGGAAGTAGTTTATTTGTAATTAATTATGAATTGGTTGTTAATTAATATTAATCAATTAATAATTAATGATGGTAATTGTGTAATTTGTTTAGGTGCGAGTTGTGGGGTTTATAGGGGTAAAGGGTGGGGATACATTTATTTTTGATTGATTCCTTTTTAGTTGTTAATTTATATTAATTAATTGATTGAAAATTAATTATGGAAATTGTGTAATTAGTTTAAGGTTGTGGGGTTTATAGGGGTAAAGGGTGGAAAGTAATTTATGTTTAAGTAATTCTTAATTAGTTGTTTATTTTTCTTAACTAATTAATTTATAGTTAATTATTGTAATTGTGTGATTTATTTGCTGTGGGTTGTGGGGTTTATTGGTAAAGGGTGGGAAGTAATGTATTTGTAATAACTAATTAGTTCCTAATTAATATTAATTAATTGCTTGAAATTGATGATCGAAATTGTGTAATTAATTTTAGGTGTGGGTTATGGGGTTTATGGGGTAAAGTGTGGAAAGTAGTTTATGTTTAGTTAATAAATAATTGGTTGATCATTAACGTTAATTAGTTAATTGATATATATTAGGGTAGTTGTTTATATATTTTTGTGTGGGGTTTTACTGTTTTAGGGGTAAAGGGTGGGGAGTAAATT
The DNA here is from genome assembly GCF_964261635.1 of Lissotriton helveticus. Lineage (NCBI taxonomy): Eukaryota > Metazoa > Chordata > Amphibia > Caudata > Salamandridae > Lissotriton > Lissotriton helveticus. The sequence continues at coordinate 1,217,942,547 of NC_136059.1, read as the reverse complement.
AATTTTACTTACTTTATAATTAGTTTTTATATACTATTAAGTATTTTAATTGAAAATAAGTTCTAAGTGTGTAATTCATTTTTTTACAGTTTCATTTTACCAGTGGTTTGTGGGGATTATAGGAGTAAAGTGTAGAAAGGGTATTCATTTTTATGAGTTGTAATTAGTTTTTTACTTAATAATAGTTCTTTAATTGGTAATTAATTAAGTTCATTATGTAAGTACATTTTTTAAAATAAAATTTAGATGTGGGTTGTGAATTGTGTAATGTTCTAGAGTAGTAAATAAAAAAAGTACATTTATGTAATAGTACATTTTTTTATTCTAAATAATTTCTAATCACAAATATTTGTTTGTTTAAAAAATGTTTTTTATTTTATTTAATATAATATATGTCTGGTATTTGTCATATGAAGCTAACATCATAATATGTTTTTTCATTTGTAATATACAATATATTTATATTTTAAACATATTTATATATGTTTTTATTTATTTCGTTTTTTAAATATTTTTGTTGTTAATATTTTATTTGTTTTTACTTTTGAACTGACTGGAGTGAGAATATTAATTGTTACCCCTTTGCAATCCAACATTTTCCCTAATGTTGCACTGAATGGAGTGGGAATAGTCAATTTTCTCTTACCACTAGCCAACTCTTTTCCTACTGTTGCACTCACTGGAGTGGGAATAGTAAGTTTTACTCCTGTGCTATCCAATACTTTCCCAACTGTTGCACTCTTTGGAGTCATAATAGTAATTTTTACCCCTATGCAATCCAACCATTTCCCTACTGTTGCACTTACTGGAGTGGGAATTGTAAGTTTTACCCCTCCGCTATCTAACACTTTCCTTACTGTTGCACCCATTGGAGTGGGAATAGTCATTTTTACCCCTCTGCAATCCAACACTTTTCCTACTGTTACACTCACTGGAGTGGGAATAGTGAGTTTTACCCCTCCGCTGTCGAACACTTTCCCTTCTGTTGTACTCACTGGATTGGGAATGGTAAGTTTTACCCCTCGGCTATCCAACACTTTCCCTACTGGTGCGCTCATTGGAGTGGGAATAGTCATTTTTACCCCTCTGCTATCCAGCACTTTCCCTACTGTTGCACTCATTGGAGTGGGGATAGTAATTGTAACCCCTACCCAATACAACACTTTCCCTACTGTTGCACTCATTGGAGTGGGAATAGTAAATGTACCCCTCTGCTATCCAACACTTTCGCTACTGTTACACTCACTGGAGTGGGAATAGTAAGTCTTACCCCTCTGCTATCCAAAACTTTCCCTACTGTTGCACTCACTGGAGCAGGACTAGTAATGTTGACCTTTCTGTTATCCAATACTTTCCCTACTGTTGCAATCGCTGGAGTGGGAATAGTCATTTTTACCACTCCAGTTGTAAAGTTAAGTTTAAAGATTTTTAAATAGTTTAATGTTTTAATTTATAATAGGATGGTTTGTTCAAAATAAATTTTATGATATTATATATAATATATGTATTTTTATATAATTTAAAAATTATAAAATACATTAAAATTAATGGTTTATTAATTGTTGTTTTAAAGTAAATATGTATATATATACGTTGATTATTATGTATGTGTGTTTACATTTGATAAAATGTATATTAAATCCACTTTAATTTTTTTAATTAATTTTATCATTTAATATTTTTACTATTTGCTATTTTATGTTTTATATATATAGGAACATCGATATTTTGTACAACTATATTTTTAACATCAATATTTTTTGTTGTTGATGTTTATGTACTTACCAGTCTAAGTATAGGGAATCGATACTTTTACATTCTATATTTTTTCATCTATATTTTTTACCTCTATATTTTTTACATCAATATTCTGTCACTGAACGCTCTGGAGGGCATTATTTAATCCAAAGGGCATCACTCTTACTTGGTAGCGGCCCTCTGGATTGGAGAAGGCTGACCTCTCCTTGGCTCCTTCAGTTAGGGCAATCTGCTAGTACTCTAAGGTAAGGTCAATGGTACTCAGAAACTGGGCAGCCCCTAACCTGTCAATAAACTCATCAGCCCAAAGGATGGGATCAGTCTTCTTGACTGAATTGAGCTCCTTTAATCTACACAGAACCTGAGTTCTGGTGTAGTGCCCAGTGTGTAGATATTGGTACCAGCCCCACTGGGCTGGCCGGGGGCTACTGGAGGGTTCAATCACCCCCAACTCTAGCATCTTAGAAACCTCATCTTTGAAGCTGGCCCTCACTTTGTCATACATCTTGTAAGTTTTATTCTTGACAGGAATGATGTCTCCTGTGCCAACATCATAGTAACACAGGGAAGTAGTCTCAGGAGAGAGGGAAAACAGAGGGGAGAACTGATCCAGCAACTGACGACATTCCTCTACTGTTCTAAAGTAAGGTAAAGGAGAGGTTCACACCTTCCACTGACCCGTTCTGCTCTTTGGAGGCTAAGAGACCAGGGAGAGGTTCATTCTCCTCTTCCTTCCCTCCATATTTCACCAGGAACATGGTGGCCTCAGGCCTCTCGAAGTGTAGTTTGAGATGGCTGATATGGATCACCCTGCAGGGGTGCCTGGGAGTCTTGAGGTCTACCAGGCAGGTAACCTCCCTATTCCTTTCAACTATCTATTAGGGCCCCATCCAATAGTTTTATCGAGCCCAGGGCTTCACGGGTTTCGTCATCCACACTGTAATTTCACAGAAGTAACGGTTTGGTAATTCCACTGTTTCATTACCTCCTGGTTGGCTTCTAATTTGTCAGAAGCTTGCTTCCACAACTTGGCCAACTGGCGCCTTAAGGCCAGCATAAACCTAACCACATCCTGAGCAGGTTTCCTGCGAGCTTGCTCCTACCCTTCTTTCACCAGACTGAGAGGTTCACTTACAGGATGACCATACAGAAATTCAAATGAGCTAAATCCAACCATCTTCTGTGGTATATCTCAGTAAGCAAAGAGAATGCATGGTAAGGGACATCTCACTAATGCCGGCTCTTGTGTTCCTCGAAGCCTCAACATCTTGCCCATTGATGGTAACCCATTGCCTATACTGTGCAGTACTTGATGGCACATGGGGTTTGGGAACCATCTCTACATCACCCAGGGATGCTTGAGATACCCCTCTGAGCTCCCCCCACTTACTGGGAAAAACTCATCCAAAACACTTTACTTGGTGTCTTACCTCCAGCGGGAGGTTGTGCTCTTTTTGGGCACTTGGGATTTCCAGTGTACTGCCCCTAATCGAAGCACTCATAGCATTTGTGATTCTTGGGCTGACTCTTGTGAGGTAAGCTCTTTGTTGGGGGCCAGGTTGGGAATCGGAGACTTTAACCTGTAAATTATATTGGGGGCCAAGAGAGAACTCCTTCTTTTTTTCCCTTCTCTTTCTGGTGGTATTCTTGACCACCTTTTTCGGAGTGTCCTCCAGATGTCTCCTTGAACACACTGGTGCTGACCCAGATGTCAGCCTCGTCAGCAAGCTTCCTGGGGTCAGTCAGCTTCTTTTAAATTATGTTTATTAGTTTCATTAAATAGACCTTTGTGCAATATGGTCAGACATATAATATAGATCTTAAATGATGTGAACTATATATACAGTGGTTCTGTCGGGTATATAGCAATCTCTTTGCTGTAAAATAAATATAAATATGTTTTAAGTATTTCACACAATCAACATTGAATGTACGATATGCAAGAACACACAACACAACTCTCAATTTGAAAGATTTTTCTTATTATAGATATCTTAAATGTATAAATCAAAATAGAAAAAGTGGCTGTCCGAGACAGAAATGACATAAAATCACATCATTGAAGTTTGCACTGGATTCTGGGTAAGGAAACTTTGAGGGATCCACACAAGCCATACCTCCTTGGAAGCCCCCGGGAGTCTAGTTTTCAGAAATATGTGGGTTTGGTAGGTTTTCCTTGGTGGCTGCCGAGCATCGGGCCAAAAATCCAGGCGACCCCCCTTGCAAAACCCGGTCGTTTTGAGATAGGCAATTTTGATGTCGCCGCAATACGTTTTGGGCCCTTGCCTGTCGCGGGTACTTGGGCCTCCCACACGAGTGTGGCACCATTTTTATCGGGAGACCCAGGGGAACGCTGGGGAGTAGGAAATTTGTGACAGCCCGGTGATGCCACAACTTTACCACACAAAAATTTGTGAAAAAGGTGATTTTTTTTAGCTGCATTTGAGGTTTGAAGGGCATTCTGGGTATGGAAACGTTGGGGGATCCACGCAACCCATACCTCCCTGGAAGCTTCAAGGTGTCTAGTTTTCAGAAATGTATGGGTTTGGTAGGTTTTCCCAGGTGGCCACCGAGCACCGCGCTAAAAACCCAGGGGACCCCCCTTGCACAACCAGGTCGTTTTGTGATAGGCAATTTTGATGTCGCCTCAATACGTTTTGGGCCCTTGCCTGTCGTAGGGTACTTGAGCCTCCCAAACAAGTGAAGCACCCTTTTTATTGAGAAACCCGAGGGAATGCTGGGTGGTAGGAAATTTGTGTCTGCTCTATGATGCCACAACTTTCCCACACAAAAATGTGTCAAAAAAGTGATTGTTTTAGCTAAATTTGAGGTTTGAAGGGCATTCTGGGTAAGTAAACGTTGGGGGATCAATGCAAGCTATGCCTACTTGGAAGCCCCAGGGTTTCTAGTTTTCAGAAATGTGTAGGTTTGGTAGCTTTCCCTAGGGGGCCGCCGAGCACCGGGCCAAAAACCCAGGGGACCCCCCCCCTTGCAAAACCAAGTCGTTTTGAGATAGGCAATGTTGATGTTGCCTCAATAGGTTTTGGGCCCTTGCCTGGCACGGGTACTTGGGCCTCCCACACGTGTGAGGCACCATTTTTATTGGGAGACCCGGGGGAACGCTGGGTGGTAGGGAATTTGCGTCAGCCCGGTGATGCCACAACTTTCCCACACAAAAATGTGTGGAAAAAAGTGTTTTTTTCAGCTAAATTTGAGGGTTGAAGGGCATTCTGGGTAAGGAAACTTTGGGGGATCCAAACAAGCCATACCTCCATGAAATCCCCCGGGTGTCTAGTTTTTAGAAATATGTGGGTTTGGTAGGTGTCTCAAGGTGGCTCCCGAGCACCGGGCCAAAAACCCAGGTGACCCCCCCTTGCAAAACAGGTCGTTATGAGATAGGCAATTTTGATGTCATCTCAATACGTTTTGAGCCCTTGCCTGTCGCTCATACTTGGACCTCCCACACGAGTGAGGCACCATCTTTATTGGGAGACCCGGGGGAATGCTGTGTGGTAGGAAATTTGTTTCAGCCTGGTGATGCCACAACTTTCCCACACAAAACTGTGTGACAAAAGTGACTTTTGCAGCTAAATGTGAGGTTTGCAGGGGATTCTGGGAAAAGAAACGATGGGGGATCCACGCAAGCCATACCTCCCTGGACTTCCCCAGGTGTCTAGTTTTCAAAAATGTATGGGTTTGGTAAGTTTCCCGAGATGGCCACCAAGCCCGGGGCCAAAAAGTCATGGGACCCCCCTTGCAAAACCAGTTTGTTTTGTGATAGGTTATTTTGATGTCTCCTCAATAGGTTTTAGGCCCTTGCCTGTTGCGGGCACTAGGCCTAACCACGCAAGTGAGGTACCATTTTTCTTGCAAGACTTTGAAGAACTCAGGGTGGGTGGAAATTTGTGGACCCACGGAGATTCAAGAACTTTCCACCACAGAAATGTGACGAAAATGTGTTTTATTGGACAAATGTTTAGGTTTGCAAGGGATTCTGGGTAACAAAACCTGGTGAGAGCCAGTCAAGTCACCCTATCCTGGATTCCCCTGGGTGTTTAGTTTTCAAAAATGTATAGGTTTGCTAGGTTTCATTAGGTGTCAGCAGAGCTAGGGTTCAAAATCTACAGGTAGGCACATTGCTAAATAAAAGTCAGATCCTAGTGGGCTTTCTGCCGCCCTGGGGGGGAATCGAGGGAGGGGGGTACATACCGATATGCCCCCAAAGGGTGCAGAAAGACTGTGGCCTTTTTTGTGGGGGTGGGGCATTGGTATGACCATTTTGAGCAGCCCCACCCCCACACCTAAAAAAAGCCTGTGTATTCACTGGCGCCTAGTGGGCTTTCTGCCCCCAAGGGGGCAGATCAGAGGCCACTGCCACCATCTGCCCTCCCAGGATGCAGAAAGACTGGAATTTCTCTGTGGGGTGGGGTGGGGGTATTGTCATGCCCATTTTGGGCAGCCCCTACCCCTACACTATTAAAACAAAAAAATCCATGGTTTCTAGCGGGCTTTCTGCGCACCCCCGGGGGGCCAGATTGGGGGCTACAGCTCCCATCTGCCTCCTGGGGGATGGGGCCATTGGCGTGCCCGTTTCGGGCAGCCCACACCGTAAAAACAATTGCGCAAAAAAAACAATCCCCGGTAAATAGTGGGCTTTCTGGGGGGGCAGATTGGGGACTACTGCCCCCATCTGCCCCACAGGTGGGCAGAAAGGCTTTAATGGTAAAAACAAATGCGAAAAAAAATCCCTGACGTCAAGTGGGCTTACTGCCCTCCCCTGGGAGCAGATTGGGGCTACTGTCCCATCTGCCCCCCAGGGGGGGCAGAAAGGCCGTAATGGTGGCAGGGGGATGGGGGGCATTGGCATGCCCATTTTGAGCAGCCCCCACCCTAAAACAAATTGTGCAAAATAAAATCCCTGGCATTTAGTGGGTTTTCTGCCCCCGGGGGGCAGATAGGCTGTAATGGTGGCTGGGGGTGGGGGCATTGGCGTGCCCATTTCGGGCAGCCACCACCCTAAATAAAATTGCACAAAAAAAATCCCTGGTGGATAGTGGGCTTTCGGGGGGGCAGATTGGGGGCTACTGCCCCCATCTGTCCCTCGGGGGGCAGAAAGGCTGTAATGGTGGCGGGGTGGGGGCATTGGGGTGCCCATTTTGGGCAGCCCCCACACTAAAAACAAATGCGCAAAAAATATCCCTGGCTTCAAGTGGGCTTGCTGCCCTCCCCAGGGAGCACATTGGGGGCTACTGTCCCCATCCTCCCCCCAGGAGGGGCAGAAAGGCTGTAATGGTGGCCGGGGATGGGGGGAATTGGCATGCCCATTTTGGGCAGCCCCCACCCTAAAACAAATTGTGCAAAATAAAATCCCTGGCATTTAGTGGGTTTTCTGCCCCCCGGGGGGCAGATTGGGGGTTACTGCGCCATCTGCACCCCAGGCGGGCAGAAAGGCTGTAATGATGGCTGGGGGTGGGGGCATGGGCAGGCCCATTTCGGGCAGCCAACACCCTAAATAAAATGGTGTGAAAAAAATCCCTGGCGTCAAGTGGGCTCTCCACCCCCCGAAGGGGCAGATTAGGGGCCAATGCCCCATCTCGCCTCCGGGGGGGCAGAAAGGCTGTAATGGTGATGGGTGGTTGGGAACTTTGGCGTGCCTGTTTCGGGAAGCCCCCACCCTAAAAAACAACTTCAAAAACAAATCCCTGGTGTTTAGTGGGGTTTCTGCCCACCGAAGGGTCAGATTAGGGGCCAATACCCAGCCCCCACCTTTATTTTTACTTCCTAAAAAAGTCCCTGGTGTCTAGTGGGCTTTCCGCCCCCCGAAGGAGCAGATTAGGGACCAATGCCCCATCTGCCCCCCAGGGGGGCAGAAAGACTGTAATGGTGGCAGGTTGGTGGGGTCATTGGCATACCCGAGCAGCCACCACCCTGAAAAAAATTCAATAAACAAATCCCTGGTGTTAAGTAGGCTTTCTGCCCCCCCGAACGGGCAGATTAGGGGCCAATGCCCCATCTCGCCCCCGGGGGGGCAGAAAGGCTGTAATGGTGATGGGTGGGTGGGAACTTTGGCGTGCCTGTTTCGGGAAGCCCCCACCCTAAAAACAACTTCAAAAACAAATCCCTGGTGTTTAGTGGGCTTTCTGCCCACCGAAGGATCAGATTAGGGGCCAATACCCAGCCCCCACCCTTATTTTTACTTCCTAAAACAGTCCCTGGTGTCTAGTGGGCTTTCCGCCCCCCGAAGGAGCAGATTAGGGACCAATGCCCCATCTGCCCCCCAGGGGGGGCAGAAAGACTGTAATGGTGGCAGGTTGGTGGGGTCATTGGCATACCCGAGCAGCCACCACCCTAAAAAAATTCAAAAAACAAATCCCTGGTGTTTAGTAGGCTTTCTGCCCACCCGAAGGGGCAGATTAGGGGCCAATGCACGATCTGCCCCCGGGGGGGGCGGAAAGACTGTAATGATTGCAGGGGCCTGGTGGCATGGGCATGCCCATTTGTGGCAGCCCCACCCTTATTTTTACTTTCTAAGAACATTTCTGGCGTCTAGTGGGCTTTTTTGCCCCCCAGGGGCAGATTGGGGGCTACTGCCCCCATCTGTCATCCAGGGGTAGCAAAAATACTAAATTGTGCCAAACTAAATTGAGGGGAGCAAAGGCCCTTGCCCAAGGGGCCGCTCCCCCCTCCCTGGTGTCTAGTGGGTGGATCCCTGCTTGGGGAGCGCCCTCCTGTGGCGGCGATCCCCAAGCAGGGATCCACTGGGGATGTATACCATTGGAAAGGGGAGATTCTCCCCTTCCAACGATACCTCTCCTGTCCTTCTATGTGCTCGGGGGCTGAGATAGCCCCCTGAGCACGTAGAAAGGGAACCTGAAATGAGCCTCTTGGCTCCTTTCAGTTTCAGTTTCACTGAAATGACGTCAGCGCGACGTGCGCACCGATCGTCATTTCAGGGAAACCAGGGGGGGCCTCGGGAGCTGGGGAAGCTCCCGAGGCTCTTTTGGCATAAAGGGAATCCCTCTGGTGTCCACACCAGAGGGATTTCCAGGGCAATGTTTCCTGACGAGCTGGACTCGTCATGAGCACACAACCACTGCGTGCCATGACGAGTCCAGCTCGTCATGAGCATCGAAGGAGTTAAACTAGATTTCCCTTCCCTGCAAGTAGTGAAAGAACTATTCAATAAATCTGTGTCTGCTTCCAAGGCCAACAAGCTATCCCTCAGGTTTTCCCACAGTTTAACCCTTTAAATTTTCTCTCGTCCTCTTTTAATCTCACGAAACATCACAGTACTTATCCATGTAATAATTTATTTATGCCAACTAGTATTTTGAGGATCATGTGTTTATTTCCAGATGATAGTCAATTGTCGCTTTGCCAAAATCAAATCTAAGTCAGTAAATCTAGTAGCAGTTTTCCTATTTTTGGGATGAGGATAGCCCCCCAGGAGTGTACAAGGGATATCCCGGAAGGTTATTCTATTAATATATTCTATTACTTCCTCCCATAACCCCGCTAATGAAGGGCAGGACCATACCATGTGGAACACTTCTGCCCTCAACGCCCCACATCTAGGGCATTCTTTAGCAGCTGTTGCATAGATTGTGATCATCCTGCCTGGTGTAAGAAAAGCTGTATGCAGGATATGGAAATTAATTAAGTTGAACCTAGCATTTCTGGAAACAGCTGGTATATGTGCTACAATCCTATCCCAGGTCAAATCATTAATTTGGAGCTCTAAGTCTCGCTCCCATTTTATTTTCAACTCAGCAAGAGGAGAAAGAATATAATTATGAATCGCACAATAAATATAAGAGGCAGCTCTTGCACACCCTGTTGTTATACAGAGCTGTTGACATACCTGATGTGTGGCAGGTTCAGCATCTCCATTTCTCCAATAATTTCTTACTGTTGCAACCAATGCCCAGTGTACTAAAAATTGTCCGCTAGGTATATTAAATTCTTCAGCCAAATCTTTAAACCTAAGCAATATTCCACCCCAATATAGATTTCAAACACGGTTAACCCCAAAGTTAGTCCATGTTGCAATCCCTGCTAATGCTCCTACCTGGGTCACTATTTTCATCCATAATAATGATATGTCAGGCGAATAGGGTACCTGAACTCGGGTTTGCTGCAGGCACCGTCACCAGCACTGCTGTATCACTAGCAGCTCTTGAGAAATTGCAGGCAGTCTCCTCAGAGGAAGCAAGAAGACTTTCAATAAGTCCTGCAAATCAAGCAGTGAGCCAATAACACCCTCCCAGGGTTCATTTGACAGTAAACCCATCTATTTACCCATTGCAATCGAGCCGCTAGATAATAATATTCAAGATCAAGAGTAGCACACCCTCCCTCCCTTACAGGGCACTGTAGTTTTGTTAGTGCTACTCTACTCCTTCCTTTTTCCCCAAAACAATTTCAGAAGTAGCGATTCCAATTCCAAAAATAATTGGCAAAACACCATCAACTGGAAATCTTGGTAGCGCCACTTTCTTAGCTACTGCAATTTGGTCAGCTACAGATAATGTTAAGCTTGTCCAAAAATGAATACTAGTTCTAAGTGTTCTGACAGCTGCTCCAATATTCCAATCTAGTAAATCTTGCTGGTTATGATATATTTTTACACCTAAATATTTAATGCAGATAGGGCTCCAATTGAGCACATTTAAATTCAGGGGCTGTGCAACATCTCTGCAAAGTGGAAACAAGTGAGAGTCTTGCCACTTGATATGTAGTCCAGATACTATACCAAAGTGGTTTAATAAGTCTATAATACCAGCCAAATCCATCCAAACATCTCTGAGGAACAGCAGCATATCATCAGCATATAATGCTACAAAATGTGTTTGCCTATGGACCTCCATCCCATGATAAAAGTTACCGGTATGGGCACAACTGGCCAGAGGCTCCATTGTGAGAGCAAATAATAATGGAAACCATGGACACCCCTTTTTAGTCCCACGTCCCACGTCATAGGGTTCATATACCACTCTGCCAATACGCACCCGGGCCTCGGGACCTGTATAGAGAAGTTTAATCCAGCGAATACATCTTGCACCCAAGCCATTACAGAATACAAGAACTCCCAGTTTAAACTGTCAAATGCCTTCTCAATGTCTATTGCAATAACAGCTGCCCCTCCCTTATCAGCAAATAATTACTTAAGAGAGAGATCAGCCTCTGAATATTATACGCTGTATTAAGCCTAGGAATAAAGCCAGCTTGATCAGTGTGAATTAAAAAGGGCATATCTGGTAAGAGTCAGCTCACCAGACCATGGCTTAGAATTTTATAATCTATATTGAGCATAGTCAATGGCCTATAGGATTTAACATACATTGAAGGACATCCAGGTTTCAAAAGAGGAATGACCAGCGCCTCACATGTAGACACCAGCAGGTGTCCTGTCTTCTAAGATGTAGAATAAATGTCACCAATCTAGGAGCCAATTCATTCTTGTATGTAGCAAAGAACTCAAGAGGTAAGCCATCTGCTCCAGGAACCTCACCACACTTCATATTGTTTATGGCAGCTCTAATTTCTTGTCAAATTACATCCCCCCTAAATCAGCAGTCGGCCTACTGATAAACAATTGTCAATATCCTGAGGTGGTGTTCTTGGCTCTGGCATATAGATAAGTGAAATATTCACGGAAGCGAGCATTAATTGCAGCTTGATTATATAATGCGTCACCTGCTATAGAATCTCCAGGTTGGCCACCTCAAACTCCATCTTGTCACGTGAGATCACAGACAGAACAGTAAAAAATGGGAATTGGGACAACTTTGAAAAAATCAAAAATATCAAATAGGGAGAATTGGCTCGAATTGGTCTAGAAATGGCGAATTAGTATACACTAAGTCACTGTATGGCACTGCACTTTAAGGGCTACTTGTGTGGGGGGCATAATCTGCAAGCCCACTAGTAGCATTTAATTTACAGGCCCTGGGCACATGTGGTTCACTCTACTAGGAACTTATATATAATTTAAACATGCCAATTGTGGATAAGTGAATCAAACCATGTTTAGGGAAGAAACACATACACTTTAGCTCTAGGTGGCAGTGGTAAGGTGCTCAGAGTTCAATACAAAGAATACAGAAAAATTGGAGGCAAGTAGGCAAAAGGTCGGGGATGATGGCCTTATGGATGTCAGGTCTATCAGTTACTGTGTGAAGAATTGTAAATTACAATCTTAAAGGAGCAAAGTGCAAGAGATTATGGTAAATGATGAGTGTTAATATGATAGTGTTCAGTGTTGTGAGATAGTCCTAGAGGTGCAACAGTAAGGTAAACATGGACCTATTGACTAGGTTAGCATCAACGGATTAATGGTGAAGATGTTATTTGATTCATTGCAAACACTTCTTTGGTACCTAATAATATTGTATGAGCATCTTCTCAATAAAATTAACTTCTTTAAACAGGACATTAGACCATTCCATTATTTCGTGATACTATATGCTGCCTGAATGAGCATTCACACAATAGTGTTTAAGGAGAATGCTGTTCCTGTGGCCTGAAATGTATGAGGTATTCCCTTTATTTTGAGACAGGGAATGTTTTAGGAATTGAATAATTGAAGAGTTGGGGCTACTGAGCAGGTGGCTCACATTGTATTAGGTCTGAAAGTATCAGCGGACGTGAGGTTGTGTGCTGACCTAAGAGGTTTGAAAAAAACAGTTGTTGTGGACAGGTATCCCCTTCCCAATAATACTGACACATTGTCTCATCTTGAAGGTGTGGTATTTTTCCACCAGATAAGATTGGAGAGCCAATCCATGGAGTTAATTGCATTCATACCTTATTCTGGGGTGTTCAGGTTCACTAGAATGCTGTTTAAGTTAACCTCTGCAGCGTCAGCTTTGTAAAGGGCGATGGAGGATGTTCTGGGAGGCACTGATGGTTTGGAAGTTTACCAGGACAACATACTGAGACATGAGTCCACACAGGAGTACCATGACTATCAGCTAGGACTTTTTTTGGACAGATTCAGAGACAGAAAGCTTACTCATAAGGAATCAAAGTGCAAACGTATCAGGAGAGACATTGTGTAATTAGGTCACTGGTTAACTGGTAACGATGTGAGACAGAATCAATCAATCAATCAATCAATCAATCAGGTCATTTGTAGAGCGCACTACTCACCCGTAGGGTCTCAAGGCGCTGGGAGGGGGGGGGGTGCCGCTACTGCTCGAACAGCCAGGTCTTGAGCTTCTTCCTGAAGGAGAGGTGGTCTTGGGTCAGGCGCAGATCGGTGGGAAGTGAGTTCCAGGTCTTGGCGGCCAGGTAGGAGAAGGATCTTCCTCCTGTTGTCGCTCTTCGGATGCGGGGGACGGCGGCGAGGGCGTGGTTGGTTGATCTGAGGAGGCGCTTGGGAGTGTAGAAGTTGATCCGGTTGTTGAGGTAGCTCGGGCCTTGGTCGTGTAGGGCTTTGTGTGCGTGGGTGAGGAGACGGAAGGCGATTCTCTTGTTGACCGGGAGCCAGTGCAGATCTCTCAGGTGTCCGGAGATGTGGCTGCGTCGGGGGATGTCGAGGATGAGTCTCGCCGAGGCGTTCTGGATCCGCTGGAGTCTCTTCTGGAGTTTGGCAGTGGTTCCGGCGTAGAGGGCGTTGCCGTAGTCCAGTCGGCTGGTGACGAGGGCTTGGGTGACCGTCTTCCTCGTCTCGGTGGGGATCCACCGGAAGATCTTACGTAGCATGCGCAGGATGTTGAAGCATGACGAGGAGACGGCGTTGACTTGTCTGGTCATGGAGAGGGAGGAGTCCAGGATGAAGCCCAGGTTGCGTGCGTGGTCCGTCGGTTTGGGCGCGGTGCCCAGGGCGGGGGGCCACCAGGAGTCGTCCCAGGCGGAGGGCGTGGAGCCCAGGATGAGGACCTCCGTCTTGTCTGAGTTCAGTTTCAGGCGGCTGGTCGTCATCCATTCGGCTACGTCTCTCATCCCTTCGTGCAGGTTGGCTCTGGCGGTGGCGGGGTCGTTGGTCAGGGAGAGGATCAGCTGGGTGTCGTCAGCGTAGGAGATTATGTTGAGGTTGTGTTGGCGTGCGATGGCCGCGAGGGGGCTCATGTAGACGTTGAAGAGGGTGGGGCTCAGTGAGGATCCTTGAGGGACGCCGCAGATGACTTTGGTGGCCTCTGACTTGTACGGTGGTAGGCGGACTCTTTGTGTTCTTCCGTCGAGGAAGGAGGTGATCCATTCCAGTGCCTTCTCCTGGATTCCGATGTTGCTGAGGCGCTGTACTAGGGTGCGGTGGCAGACAGTGTCGAAAGCCGCGGAAAGGTCCAGGAGGATGAGGGCCGCTGTTTCTCCGTTGTCCATCAGAGTTCGAAGGTCGTCGGTGGCGGCGATGAGGGCGGTCTCGGTGCTGTGGTTCGCTCGGAAGCCGGACTGTGAGGGGTCGAGGGATCCATTCGTCTCGAGGAAGGCGGCCAGCTGTTTGTTGACGGTCTTCTCGATGACTTTGGCCGGGAACGGGAGGAGCGAGATGGGACGGTAGTTCTTGAGGTCGGTGGGGTCTGCTGTGGGTTTCTTGAGGAGAGCGCTGAGTTCGGCGTGCTTCCAGCTCTCAGGGAAGGTGGCGGAGTCGAAGGAGGTGTTGATGATGTCCCGTAGGTGGGGTGCGAGGACAGCGTCGGCTTTGTTGAAGACGTGGTGAGGGCAGGGGTCAGTCGGAGATCCGGAATGGATGGAGTTCATGGTGCGGATGGTGTCTTCGGTGCTGATCGGGGTCCAGGTGCGGAGGGTGGTGGTGGGTGGCGTCGTTGCGGTTGTGGCTTGCGTTGGTTGGTTGTTGAAGCTGTTGTGTATGTCCGTGATCTTGTTGTGGAAGTAGGACGCGAGGGAGTTGCAGAGTTCTTGCGACGGGGTGATGTCATTGTTTCCGGCGTTGGGGTTGGATAGCTCTTTCACGATGTTGAAGAGTTCCTTGCAGTTGTGTGCGTTGTTGTCCAGCCGGTCCTTGTATGCATTTTTCTTGGTGGCGCGGATCAGTTGGTGGTGCTTCCGGGTGGCGAGCTTGAGGGTGGTCATGTTGTCCGTCGTTGGTTCCCTTCTCCAGGCTTTCTCGAGGGCTCGACAGTTCTTCTTGGAGCTCTTGAGTTCGTCGGTGAACCATGGTGTTTTTCTGCTGCAGGATCTGCTGGGTGGGGTTCTCAGAGGGGCGAGTTTGTCCGCGCAGTCGTTGATCCATTTCGTGAGGTTGTCGGCGGCCTGGCTGGGGTTCGCTGAGTTGGCGGGAGGGTGCTGGCTCAGGGAAGCGGTGAGCTGGTCGGCTGTGATCTTGTTCCAGCTTCTTCGAGCAACCTGTTGCTGGTGGTGGTGGATCGTCGTTCTTCTGAAGGTGAAGTGGACGCAGCTGTGGTCCGTCCAGTGGAGTCCTGTTGCGTGGCTGAAGGAGACGTCTTTGCTGGATGAGAAGACGGCGTCGAGTGTGTGTCCGGCGAGGTGGGTGGGGGTGGTCACCAGTTGCTTGAGTCCGAGGTTGTCGAGGTTGTCGAGCAGGCTGATGGTGTTGCGGTCGTTGTTGTTCTCCAGGTGGAAGTTGAGGTCCCCCAGGAGGATGTAGTCGGCGGAGGGGAGAGCGTGCGGGCTGACGAAGTCGGCGATGTCCTCGCTGAATCGTGTGCGTGGTCCCGGGGGTCGGTAGATCAGGGTGCCTCTGAGGGTGGTGGTCGGGTTGGTGTGGATCTGGAAGTGCAGGTGTTCAGCGGTGGTGAGGGTGTCATCGGTGTTGGTAGTGATGCGGATGGTGTCTCTGTGGATGATGGCGATGCCTCCTCCGGTCTGGTTGTCGCGGTCCCTCCGGGTGATCTTGTAGCCCTCTGGGATGGCGATGGCGATGTCTGGGGCTGAGGAGGCGTTCATCCAGGTCTCGGTGATGAAGGCAACGTCGGGGACGGTGGTGTCGAGCAGGTTCCAGAGTTCTACGGCGTGTCTGTGGACGGAGCGGGTGTTGAGCAGGATACACTTGAGGTGGGTGCTGCTGGAGTTCGGCTTGGCGGGTGCAGGGAAGGCCCGGATGCAGGTGAATTTGCAGGCGTGGCAGCTGAAGGGTCCGTGGGTGTGCTTCGGGGCGGCTCGGTGACATCCTGGGATGCGGCCGGTGTTGAGTGCGATGAGGTCGGCGGCGCTGTAGGTTCGTCGGGTCGGCTTCCGTCGGTGGGGGCCAGGGGTCCTGGCCCTGGGCGCGGTCCAGGCGCGGACGGGCGCAGACGGGCTTACCTTTGGCGCGCCTTCGCCGCACAATCGGCGCGCCCGCTGCGCGTCAACGCTGCGCGTTCGCACGGTCGCCATTTAAGGCGAAGTGCGCGGGTGGGCGGAGCAGCTGGGAGGCGGGAGCGGGGAGGGAAACAGAAGAGAAAAAGGGGCGGGGCTAAAGGCGGTGGCGGGAAGCGGGAGCGGGGGGCGGCGAGGTGGCCAAAGCACGACGAGAAACGGCAAAAAACAAGCACAATTTTAAGTCAAAACAGGGGAAAAAGACAGTGACACACGATCTGGGGAAGAAAAACAAGCACAAATTCAGGTAAAAATACGGGGGAAAAAGACAGTGACACACGATCTGGGGAAGAAAAAAACAAGCACAAATTCAGGTAAAAATACGGGGGAAAAACCAAGGAGAGCGCTCAGGGCGGCAGCGAGGCCGGCGCTGAGGCAGAGGCAGGCACTGGGGGCACACGCAGCAGCTGGTGGCCGTGCGGCGCGGGGGTGTCCCACAAGAATGATAATTTGATGGGTACAATACAAAAAATGTGCCAGTCCCAGGGTATAGAGAGGAATTTGTCAAATCTTTGGGTATGGCTGAGTACTACAACAAGTTGTTTTCCCTGATTTGCTTGTCGAAATTATAATGTGAAAAAAGTCTTGAAGAAAGGTGTAATGTTTACTTGGTCAGTGGATTGTGGTTTGGAGTTTCAGAACAGCCAAAGCTCTTCGTCCAATGCTCCTTCTTTGCAGAGTTTCAGCACAGCATTAACATTGATTTTGATTTTGGATGCCAGCTCAAGGGGACGGGGCACAATGTTAAAACAGGGTAAAGGAGACAGTGAAAAGAAAGTAATGTTTATATGAACATGTTTGAAAGGTCCGGAGCTCAGGTATTCGGTTATAGAAAAGAAAGTTCTTTACATATATTGGCGATCAGAAAGCTTAAGAAGTATTTGTGGGGCACCAGTTTTGTAGTAATGTCGGATCTTAAGCCTCATAAAGATGTGTTTGGTAAGGAAGGGTTGGTTATTATATCTAGCAGAATTTGATAATGGGGGACTTCTTTGCAGGAGTTTGATTCCCAGGTGGACCACATTCCAGGAGTTGAAAATAGTGTGCCAGACTGTCTTTGTAGGCTGGACGGTTCCATGCAGGTGTAAGATGATTGTCTGGATGATGTTTGGGAGTAATGATTATATTGTTTGTGAAATCAATTGTGGCATGATTAGTGAAGAAAAGGGGAGGAGGTACATGAGTAACGATAAGGATATGAAGGAACTTGCTAAGTTGATTGAAAGGATGTTGAAAAACTGAAAGTGGAGTTCTGAGTATATGAAGTTTTTGGAGGACAAGAATGAACTGTTGTTACAAAAGGATTTGGTGTGGAGAGGAACAAGGTTAATTCCTCTGACTTGTGTTACTGAGTCATTAATACATTTGGCTCATCAGGGTCATCTAGGAATATGTCAAATGAAGGAATCTTTAAGGTTGTTTTTTGGTGACCAGGGTTGGGTTCTCAGGTAGAGAGGGCTGTCCGAGACTGTTGGGAGTGCAGGTGCAATGACAAAGTATGTACGCCTAGAATACAGCCTATAATAATGAGAGAACTACCACTGAGACCTTTGGAAAAAGTGGCATTGGACATTTCATATCCAATTACCAATAGAAAAGGCCAATATGATGGAATAGGTCTTATGGCCTTGTTTCTTGGGTGGCCGAAGATTTATTTTTCCCAAGAAATTGAAATATGCAATTTCATAGCTTTTCTTAAAGATGTGTTTGGCAGAGAGGGATTACCTAATTCTATTCTCAAGGACAATGGGGTGCAGTTGGTGTCACATGAACTGGAAATTGTTCTGTCTGAAAGGGGAACCAAACTTAAAAAGTGTTTACTTTATCAACCTGAATCTAATAAATTAGTCGAGAGGTTAAATAGATTTTTTTAAAATCCCATTCCTATTGGTAAAAAACATGGAAGGGCTTGGAGTGGGGAGGAAATTCAGTCTAGAGTGGAGCTGTATCCTTGACTGCATATTTTATTACAGGAAGAGTGCTGTTTGAGCTCTTTTGAGGGTGGAGGCCAAATTTTATGATGTATCCCCCTTGGATGAAGCATTTTAAAAAAGAACACTTCTGTCATTTGAACAGTTGGAGAGACAGGCAGCAAGAGGAAGTTCGTAGGAGGAAGAAATTATTTGACAATACACATTCCATACGTCACATAAAGGTTGATGTTGGCGACTTGGTGAGGGTAAATTTACCAGGTGGATTTGTGTCATTGAAATTTTCCACGCAACTGAAAGTTTTTAAATTGTTGAAGAATGTTGTGAAACTAGAAGACAATAATATTTGAATTCTGGGTAGGGTGGTGGCAGTAAATCGATAAATTGAGGATCAGGGGTTTGAGAGTAGGGATGTTCATAATACTGGGAAAGATGTGAGCATAAATACTGGAACAAACGTGTTCAGGGGAAGCAGAAGGATCATGTTACCCTCCAAACATACAGAAAATGTAAAAAAAACATACTGTGATTGATGATGCGATGAGGAAAAGCAAGAGGTTTCTGCTGCCTCCTAAGTTCTTGAAAGATTATGTGACTAAAATGTAATATTGTTTTCTGTATGGTTTGTTTCTTTCTGTATGTATATTTTTAATTTGTGTATATATTATAATTTTGCATTGTAATGTATGAAGGGGGAAATGAGTGATTACTTCTATTAGTAGTTAATGATTTGTACTGCAGCTCATGGAAGGTTATTGCTAGAATGGGAGGTTGATATTGTAAGAATGTTGGGGCTGGTGAAACCTAAATGGGTGGCACTATTGGCCGGTGAAGTTGCTGGTGGCTGAGGCATTTTCCTCTAATGAGACTTTAGTAAACCCTTTAAAGCTAAAAAAGGATTATTCTACCATTTCACTGAGTGACTACAAGGAATATTTTCTGGTGCTGCTGAAATATGATATGACGATTGTGAGATGATATGAGTGTTACTGCAAAAGTAAGAGTATGACCTTCAAGCCAGCATGCTATAGTGTTTTTTTGTGTCTCTGGCATTGTTGAATTAATTCTTTACAACCAACCTGAGCCAGAAACAAAAGTATACATTTATTAGAAAAAAGGACTAGAAATTGGCATTCAGTATCATCATAATTAATGGTTGATAAAAAAAAATGAAGTGAAATATTTTAGAATGTTATTTTTTTATTAAATGGCCCTTATTCATCTACTAGTACAGATTTCTTACTGTGGTGCTATCTCCTATATATGTTAGAATGTGCATAAAGTAATATCAGGGGTAAGAGGCTGAAGGTTTCACGTTTGTGTCTAGACCCACTAGCATCACAACAGTTGGAGCAACAACATTTTGTAACAGCCTAGCAAAAATTGACTGCCAAATAGAACTAAATGGTAATTAGTAAAACAGGATAATCCAGTCACCATTGCCTCACCTTTCCACTCTTAATAACTGTACGCAAGAATAATAACAAAAAAGAACACCAGTGGGCTTTCTTTGTCCCTTAGCTGCCTGCTTATTTCGGGGACAACAGAAAAGAAATATCCTGTAAATGCCTGAAATGCAGGTGGTGCCTGTTTCCACTTATGAGAAAATTAAAATTAATCAGAACATTCCTTCACAAAAGAACAAACTAAAAGTGATGAAAGCCTTCATGATTCTCATAGTCAATCATCATTAATTGAATTCAGGCTTTGAGATACGCTGCTGGGCCAAGTTAATTACTCTGCTACACCTAGCCAAAGGTTTTAGCTTTCTTCTAGGTAACCTCTTTGACCAGTCACCAGAGGGGTGTATTTGAAGTCATGTAGAGACAACACTAGATCAAACTGAGAGCACTCTGGCTAAGTGGAAACGTTTTCTCCCGTTGCGCTTCAAGCTACCCTTTTGAAACTTCCTAGAATGCTGGGTAGGCGCTGGGTAGTCCTTTGGATTGCTCCAAGTAAGCCCCAGTCAGGGGTGTAGGGGTAATGTGGCATCTGTGGATTGGGTAGGAACATCCACTTTCTTGAACTCTCCACCTTAATTTTTAAACTACTAAGGGCTCGATTCCGATCTCGCTCGGAAGGGCACCAAACGCGATTGGGCCGGAAAAAGTACAAGTCATACGCGTTTTGTCGGCCTGACTCGTATAGCTGTAGGAGCAAGCAAGTACGATGCGAGCAACGTGAAATTCACCGACTTAATCGTTTCCGTGTCCGAACCGCTCCGTACGTCTTCTCCGTCAGAAAACCGTGTCGTGCAATGGATACGATTTACGACTGAGCCAGTACAATGCACACGTCGGACAGCCGGTTCGAGCCAAAGTTTTTGGCTCGCAAAACGGCCGGGACGTTGCCTTTAGGGGTCCGCATCGGCCCCCCTGTCACCCGCAGCCTTACGACTTGGACACAGGGAAAGACCCAAGGGTCTTCCCAACACAGGCATGTACGGTGCAGATGGCACCGCCGCATACCCACTTTAGGGGCGCCTTAGTGCGAGACGCACCCATTCAGTCAATGGGAGCCCAGGTACGCATCGTACGACCGGCTCCCATTGACTTCTATGGGAGTCTGACCGAAACGAGTCGGGCAGCATGGGGCCGCATCGTACTTGCTCGGTCGGACTGCAGGAGTCTGGCTTGGTCAGAAAACACTCCAGATCCGGCTCGGTCGGAGAGCTTTCCGATCGGAATCGGGCCCTAAATGGGGAAGAACAGCTGAGAGGCAGAGGATAAATAGAAAGAATATGGACTCCATGTGGTTGAATTACTGTCTGGTGTGAAGAGACACTCTGGACTTGTTCTTAAATGTGTTTTTTTTTTTTTTTTGCTTGTGCACAATATGACCCAGTTTTAGGTCCCCTATACTTGCTGGCCAATCACAGGCTCAGTGCCAACATATCAACATGAGAAAGGGACCCTGGTGGACTGCAACCCACAAACCACATGTGCATTACATGTGGATGGTGTATTCTAGGCATCAATCAATCGTTTAAGACTTACAGAATAATTTCTTTGTTAGTGAACTTTGAGTCATGGACACACACAAATCTGCACTATATGTATTTTAAGACTATTAACATGAATATCCTAATCTAGTACAGATAATATGTTTAGGTATAATCATGAACTCAAACAATGTAGTGGCAATAATAGCAATTAATTAGCAAAATCAAAGTTGATTGCAACATTGTTATGGTGCTTCAAAAGTTAAATACCTTGAATGATGGAAATAGTCTTTATTTTGCAACCCCTTCCTTTTAGCCTCTATATAAACTTTATTAGCACCAAAAATTCCTATCTGAGTTTCTTTTTTTAAAACTCTTTTTATTGAAAAAGGCATGCTAAAAATCATCCCAATTAGACAGTTGCACACATTGCGAGAGCACAGCAAGAATCTTTTCACTCTTCCGCAGCATAGTTAATATCAGAAAAACCCATTACTCCAAATTAATAGTCTCTTCTCCCGACTTCTTGGTGGTTTACATATCTCCCCCCAGAAGGTGTTCCAAGGCCCCCAAATTTGCAACCACTTTTTCGGGCAACCCCTGGAGACATAAACAGGTATCTCAGTCACCATACACCAGTCCATATCCTTGGCCCAATCCCCAATATTCGGTGAGTTCGGAGACCAGCATAGTCGTGCGATGTTCTGCTTTGCTTCTATGAAGCCCAAGGTAATCCATGTCCTCTCTCTGGCAGTAAAATCGTGGGGGTCCCATATGTTCAACAGGATCAGTTTGATATTGCACTTTATCTGTTGCCCCATTACGTCCTCCATCATTAACACCACCCACTTCCAAAATGTCTGAATTGCGTCGCATTCCCACAGCTTATGGATGAAGGTGCCCTCTTGGCCACCATCCTGGGCGTATCCTATATGCACCAACGAGGGTCCAAACAGGTACATCCTATGGAGGATTTTTAGCTGAACTAGTCGGAGTCTGAGTTTCTTGAGGGAGCCTTTAACCACTTTCCTTAGTAGAACAAACCTGTTGTTCTGAGCTCCAATAAGCTCTCTCTCTCTTGATCTCTCTGTCTTAGTTGTGGTTTTCTCAAGGGAGCTAATATGGCTTGAATGACTCAGAGGGGCCGATTGCGGTCAGTGAGAATGTTTGCTGCACAGCCTGCACATACCAAATCTCCCATTTCTGATTATTTTGAAGAGGGCAGATTCACAATTAATGAGGGCAAATACAAGAATTAACATATTATTCTTTTTACTCATTCACTTAATACTATCACGCAATATAAAATCATATGAATATATATATATATATATATATATATATATATATATATATATATATATATATATATATATATATATATATATATATATATGAATAATTGCTACTCTATCAAACTATTATAAAGTAAACGTGATATGTTGTACAACTGTAGTCAACACTAAATGCAGGAAGCCTGGATTTAATAAATGAAAATGTGCTCTTAGATACATAATTTTTTTTAAGGGTATGGGGTGCAAAGCTGAAAAATGCAAAGATGATGTCAACTTTTTTTGGCTTTGTCTTCAGAGCTCATGGTAATCATTTTATGCATCCCTCTTGTACCCAGTACATTGTGTAAGTTTGATGCCCTCTAGTAAGGGATCCCCTAAGACTTCTATTGACTGGTCCTGGCTATGAGCGCTCCATTAGAGGGATGTACCCGGCTCCTGCTGGGCACACAGCCACACTACAACTGGCTGAAAGCTTGGGTGCTTGGGCAGAGCAGACATGGAGAGTAGTCTGCATAAGCATCACGAAGTGCTGTTGCAAGAATACCCAGGTCAGGAGGCTTTCAATGTTTTGGACAGGAGAGGAAGACCAAAGCTTTTTCAGCCTACTGCTACTAGGACGATAAAATAGCAGTGCAAAGCAGCTATAAAAGGCATTGAAGTACAAGAAAAATCATATTCAATGTGTGGGCCTGAAGTGTCTACAGGTACAGTCCTGGTGGCTGGAATACACCGGTAGCACCAGGAGCAAAAACCCTGAAACCCATTAGAAACAGTGCTTTGGGGCGGACATATTTCTTTTGACCAAGCTGCCATATAAAGCAATACAAAATCCTGTGGCAAGTGCCCTGGGAATCAGTAGCGCCCTGTATGTAATTTAATTCTAATGAGGATCTTAACATCACCCTTGGGGAGCCTGAAGCCAGTTAGGTTTCCGAGCGAGACCAGTAAGGTGGTTGCCAGCGTTCCATGGTTTCAAAAAGGCCCTTTTGAGGTGGGGAATCACCAGCATTGCCACAGCCAGCGTAGACCCTGGCCATGCCTTGTGGTCTTCAAAGTGGGGGGTCCCAAGAGTAGAAGGATCATTTGCTCTTGTCTTGCTCCCACACTGCGGACCAGGCTGTGCTAGAGGTTAAAAAAAGGTGGGAAAGCAAGGAAGAAGCCAACTTCTTGTCTTGGAGAGCATTGCGCAGACTGGCAAGGAGACGACCTGACATTGCGACCTTTGGGACTCTTGAGTTGTATTAAGAATAAAGCAAGCAGAGCATCAAAATAAAGTAAAGAAAATATTTGTCACAGAGCCAGCATCTGTGTTAAAAGTGGCAGGAAAAAACATCCTGAACTAAAGTGCACACCATAACCTCCAGTAGGGCCCCCCTGGGCGTAGTACTAGGCTACGCTCATGGAGCGTGCATAGTTTGTGCAACTACGTGCTACGCGAATTGCACGTAGCACAGTGCAAAAACACGTAGCGTAGCAGGCATTTTTTGCTTGCTCGCGGTCCTCAATGTCTAGTTGGCAAGAAAGCAAAATAACATCCCGGCGAGACTTTTTCCTTGTTCGCAATCAGCAACATCAAGTTGCAGATCGCAAGTGTGGAAAATAAACCTCCAGGCAAGATTCTCTACCAGGGGAGGTCAGGTTTATCAATGCAAGTGGTCGCATATGCTCGCGACCGCTCTCGATGAGAAACTACCAGTCCGCGTTGAGAAAGCTGCTGCTCGAGTACAAATCTACTCGAGCGCAGAAAACGACCGCTTGCACTGTGCAAGATGCTCTTTGCACTGATTGCACAGTGCGGACAAGCATCCGGCACTGTGCAATCAGTACGAATAGCATTTTGCACAGTGCACTATGCAGTTCGCGTAGCTACACGTAGCTTGCATAGTGCGAAGTGCACTTCGCGTAGCTACGCGTAGTGCTACTATGCGAACTACGCCCAGGGTTACTCATAACTAGATGCATATTTCCCTGGTGGAAAGGGTTTTGTTGGGCCTGGCTGGCTGCTAGGGGTAAGCAGACACCCCACTCAGTTTTCGAAATTCCCCAGGCCTTTGCCTCATGAATCCATGACCCTAGTATATGTGTTCCTGCATTTTGAGTGCTTCTGGGGTTGCTTTAGGAATATCATGTGAATACAAGGATCCATTGAAATTTGTTATTATGTGGTTCTTTAACAACCTGTTTTAAGTTTAGAAATATAACTTCCATTGAAATATTCACTATTTTGTATTGTTTATTCTAAACTATATGCCAATGCTCTTTGAGGTGTATTTGTTTTGTGGTAAAATGCGATATATGCATATTTGTTCTAACATTGCGAAAAGGTGCATAAGGAAAAATGTTCATGTGGTGGTATTACATTTCTGTCCATACCCTGAAAAACTAGCGGACCAGCATTTTTATCACTGCATACTACGTGTTTGTGATTGGAATACAAGGGGTACTGCGGTGTTTGGAGGTAGAAACTGCTGGTGTGCAAATCGTAAAAAAATGCCTCAGAGGTGGTTTATTCCTTTGAAGGTTATTTGAGTGTTGTGACCTTTCTTCATTGTGCACCCCTTGAACTTTTCAAGACCATTGAGTGGCTGTCATGATTGGATTTTCCACCTACTAACATGTATATATTTTAACTTATTTTGTGCTTAATATTGACTTTTGTGAGTATTAAAGAACTTTCCCTTTTTAGAAGACAAAACACTGACTGTACTTTGATATATTGAGTTATTATTTGTTGTGTTGGTGGGTTCTGAGTCTCCAGTCCACAACACCTCCCTGAGTAAACCTTGGACTTCTTGGCCTCACAAACCTAACTAACTGCTAAAGGGGATTACTTGGTTCCCAGTTTGGGGGTCAGCAGTAGGGCGATCCTTGATGTTAGAAGTAAAAGACCCCAGTTGTCTCAACTGAAGCCCAGTAAATTCGGAATGTCCTGGGATCCGCTGACCCACATTCTACAGAGGACTTTTCTTAACTCATCAGTGATCTGATCGTGTAGTTTTGTACATCCGCTTCCCCAATGTCTTGTACTGATAGACTGTGTAGTGTTCTGTGAACTCCCTGGTTTAAAAAGTGGCCAAAAGCACATGTAAACCATTCTCATCTAATGCTGATCATGCATTAATTAATGATATCTGTGGTTTCTCCGTGAACATAAAAACAGGCTTGCAATAATCACTGAGATGGATTAACATATATAATGTAATGTTACAACTAGTTACAAGCCAAAATACATCAAATAAAACAAAATGCTGCATTCAGACCTTCCCCATTACTTAAATGAATGAGAAGAGAATTATTCACTCCATGCCACATAAACTGGGTGGGCACATGCTTTTTACTCTCTGTTTTATTCAGTGGGTTGCCTTAGGTCTGGATCAGTGGGGTTGTCTACAATTTTTGCTTCACCCCCTAATATTGTGCACAGTCTCCATAAGTGGGATAACTTTTATTTCATTTCATTTCATTTATAACTTTATTTCTATTTACATAAAATCACAAAAGTTAAACACATATACATAATATATAGTAAAAACAGAGATCGAACTACTTACAGTAATTAAGAAGAATGATACAGTGTGTCTAATCTTGCACCTTATTTAAACATTTAAAAATATTTATAAATATAATTAAAAACGTTAAAACATTAAACGCCAAGACTGTAGTCCTATAATTGGCGCTCTGCTTTTACAGAAGCTACATTTATCTCAGGGGGATAATACAAATGGGTGTTTCAAAATCAGGGAGGCCTATCTAGGGGTGGACCTTTGCCTCTACCTCTTCTCTTTCCAGCGAAGCACACATGCCCAGCCTAGATACTTAGCTACTGCAACCACAACTGGTCCAGCCACTGAAGTTTTGAGGATTCGAAGAGCCTCAAGGCTGGACCTAATACCCATATTGACACAGGTGGGTTTCAGCCACCTCGTTCTTGGTTTGCTATATGCGGGACAGATGAAACAAATATGTCGTAATTTTTCTGTCATGTCCACACAAAAAGGGCAGTAGCTGGATTGTGTATTACCCCACTTGCGTGTAAAGTTGTTGGTGGGGAGCGTTCCCACTCTAAACTGATGGAATAACTTCCTATCGCGGGTTGATGAAATGATATCCCAATATCCCTCATATTTTGGCTCCAGCTTAAAATCCAAAAAAACACTGGACAGGGAGGAGCTAGAGGAGGCCTGGATACGTTTCATATTGACCATAGCCCAATAGACAGCTTTGAACTCGGATTTGGATGGAAATATACTTTCAGCTGGGGATGACCACAAGTGGACCAAACCCATATCTGCTAGTATATTTTGTACACTCCTGAACCACCCCAATTTCCTGTTAACGTCCAAGTCTTTGACTTCCATCAAAGCTTGGGCGTAGTGGGTGACTTCTGGGGTTACCCATATTCTTCTCCAATAGGCAACCAACCTGTAGTGTACCACATCCCTGATTGAATTACACCCTAAATCCAGAAACAGGGGAACTAGAGGAGTCGATTGGGGAAGACCGGTTATAGAACGTAGGAATTTGTTCTGAGCAGTTACTCGATTCCACATTCACATAACCCCACAGCTCCGCCCCATAAAGTATCGAGGCACCAATTTTGGATTTATAGAGCTGGAGCACCGGTGCTGTGGGTTTTGTGTGGGACTGTCTGTGTTCCTTCAACAAAGCTCCCGCAAGTTGGGCGTGCCTGACCGCTTGATGGGTAACCTGAGGCTTCCAGCTTACCTTCCTGTCAATTAGAACGCCCAGGTAGGAGAAAGTCTCTGTTTGTTCAAGAATTCCCTCTTTCATCCGGACGACACCAACAGCCTTTGAGGAGTTAGACAGGACCATGTACTTGGTCTTGTCGACATTGACAGCAAGATCATGGTCCCGACAAAACTCCTTAAATCTAGACAGGGCACACTGGAGGCCCTGTCTGGTTTTGGAGAGGATAAGGGTGTCGTCCACGAACATTAGTAGTGGGATCCTAGTCCCCGCTAATGTTGGAGCGTCAGTAGTGGAATCCTTGACATATTGTACCACCCCGTTTATATATATAGAAAAGAGGGTGGGAGCAAGGACACACCCTTGTCTCACCCCCCTGTCAACCAGAAATTTTTGTGTGGTATTACCCCTTGCGTTCCATCTGACCTGGGAGAAGTTGTCAGCATATAATTTCACCGCAAAGGCCAACAAGTCCGCAGGCGTGCCCAACTTTTTTAGTGTACACCACATCTTGTTGTGCGGGACCAAGTCAAAAACTGACTTAAGGTCCACAAACGCTGCAAAGATGGTACCCCTCCCTATGGTTACAGTGCACCAATATATCAAAATAAACCTCATGACCTGGTGCACAGTACTTGTACAATGCCGGAACCCTGCCTGAAGGTTCGAAAGGATGGCGTATTCCTCCAGCCAGGCCTGAATTCTGCCTAGCACCACCCTTGCGATAACTTTTTGAATGCAGTCTATTAGGCTAATGGGCCTATAGTTAGCCAGTATCGACCAATCCCCTTTTTTGAAGATGGGTAGAATCACTGATCCTGCCCAGGTACAGGGTAAGCAAGCTCCTTTAGCAATGGCATTAGCTAGGAGCTGGATGTATTCCGCCCACAATCCTGTATCTTTTACTTTGTCTTGCTGCTTACCTGCTCTTTGCACACGGCCACCTCTTTGCACATATATCGGACCGCGCAGCCGATTAGGCGCTTTCGCGGCCCGATCCGGGGGTGAGCCGCCATCTTAGAGGGAGGTGCAGGGGTCGCGGTCTAGTCTTTCCGACCCTCCCACCCTCTTCCCGTATAAATGTGTGTCATCTCCCGTCCGCGCAGCGGGCCGCAAAGGCGTGCCCGTCTGCACCCGTCCGCGCCCATATGAGCCCAGGGGCCATATCCCCTGGACAAATCCATCAGCCTAGACTTTGCTATGACGCCGACCAGATCCTCGCTCTTAGGCCCATAATGGATAATACGACGGCCAGGTTTAACATGTTGGACCAGTTCCCACAATGCTGCCCTCACTGTTCTTTTCATCTGAACGTTCCGCAATTATGTCGTAGCCTAGCACTACGAGCGGTGGTTCCCTCTCTTCCCAATTACACCTTTTTTAGCTTGAATTGTCGATCCTTACCCAAACATAAACACAAGATTTTCGACCTTCTTACGGACGAATCTCCTGATGCACTTTTTATTACGGAAACTTGGCTCCATGATAGTTCTGGACCTGATATTGCAGAAGCTTTGCCTGCTGAGTATGCTATTGTGAGGAATGATCGTCCTAGGAAAATAGGGGGCGGTGTGGCAATAATATTTAAAAATATTTATCAATGCCAATTTGATCCGGTCCCATTAGGCAGTTGCGAGGCAGCGTATTTTAAGCTGGCCCTCCATCCTAAAACCACCCTTTCTGGACTGCTAGTGTATCGTCCCCCATGTCCTGTTACCTCCTGGCAGGCACAACTCTCTGAATTTATAGCATCAGTCCTCACATCGTCCAGCAACTTTTTTGTTGTCGGCGATCTTAATGTGCATTGAGAGGATCTTAAGGACAGTATGGCCTGCAATCTCATTGCAGACCTTGCCTCCATGAATCTTATCCTACAAAACACGGGCCCTACCCACAGGGGAGGACATTTTTTGGATCCGATCTTTTCTAACAGTGTCCAAATAAAGTGTTCTCCGGCGGTGCCGGTTATCTGGTCTGATCATTATCTAGTTAAATTCACTGTCACGAGTAGTGAGGTCATATTTAAACATAGACCCGCCGTGAGTACACGGAAGAGGGATTGGAAAAAACTTGACGTTGTTGCTTTTAATAAAGCCTTGGCCGACCTTGAGCCCATTAACGTATCTGATTCTGATGACATGGATGTGGTGGCTAGCTCTGTGAATGCTTGGCTCCTTGAAGCCATTAATATCTGTCGTCCTTCTGTCCATAAGAAAGGGATAATTCACAAATCTCCTGCCCCATGGTTTAACGAGACACTTCGCATTGATAAATCTAAATGTAAGAAATTAGAACGTGTCTGGAGGAAAGACTACTCTTTCGCAGCCGGCATCACTTATAAAACTGAGCTGAAACGTTATCACAAGGTGTGTGCCCTTACTAGGGCTAATCATATCAATAGAATGATTACTGAAGCAATGAATAAATCCAAGACACTGTTTAACGTGGTTAGAGAGCTTGCTGGCTCACAGACCACAGCGGCACTTTCCCCTCTATCTAGCAGCAAATGCGATGAGCTCGCTCAGTATTTTATCTCTAAGATTGTGAATATACACCGGGACATTTCTGCCCAAGGTAGTAATAATAATAATTTGACGACCCCCCTTTTGACCAGGGAGAAGGATGCTAACTCTTTAATTTAGTGTCGCCTTTGGCTCAACTTTCGTCCTGGCCGGATCTCTGCCCTTCAACTCTCTTGGAGATTCTGAGCAAGGTTAAGTCAGGCTCGCCGCTGGACCCTTTGCCTGTCCCGATATTATGCTCTTTGGATTCCCCTCATCTTTCTACACTTTGCAAAATGCTGAACCACTCATTGGGCACTGCTACTGTCCCCAGTTGTTGGAAGCACGCAATGGTCACTCAGCTACTGAAGAAACCCTCTGCGGATCCTAAGGTTGCCTCTAACTTCCGTCCCATCTCGTTATTACCAGCATTTTCCAAAATCCTAGAAAGGCACACTCATGTACAGTTGTCTAAATTTGTGACAGAAAATAGTCTTTTGCATCCTTCCCAGTCCGGCTTCCGTCCGGGTTTCTCCACGGAGACTACCCTCTTGGGCGTCACAGATAATCTTCGCCTGCTTTTGGATCGAGGAGAAACGGTTGCGCTGATTTTACTCGATCTCAGCGCAGCCTTTGATACTGTATCGCACAGTATCCTTCTCAGGTCCTTGGCTTCCATAGGCATTGGCGGTAAAGCCTTAGACTGGCTTAAGTCCTTTCTGTCTGATCGTACCTTTCAAATCTTTTCAAATTCATCCTCTTCAAAAAGTTACTCCTCCCCGCACGGTGTGCCCCAGGGTTCAATCCTTAGTCCCCTCCTTTTTAATTTGTATGTTACACCTCTGGCTCAGGTTGCACAACATTCTGGATTAAATTTATTCACTTATGCAGACGATTCCCAAATTGTTTTTTCTTCATCTCAAATGGATTCCACTTCCCCCTCCCCCCTGCAAGCAGGCCTGAGCGAAATATCCGGTTGGATGAATCGCAACCTGCTCAAATTAAATGGTGGAAAGACTGAGGTACTGGTCCTCGGAAACAAACCTGACCTTTGGAACCTGAGACACTGGCCTACTGCCATGGGTTCCTTACCAACACCGTCAGAATGAGTGCGGAATCTTGGAGTAATCATTGATAAGGGACTATCTATGAAAGATCAGGCTAATAAAGTCGCAGCCACCTGTTTTACTATCCTGCGGTGGCTACGGAAAATCTTTTGGATACTTCCCTTCAATACCCAGAGATCCGTTGTGAATGCCTTGGTGACCTCGAGGTTGGACTACGGTAACGTGCTCTACCTGGGGTCTACCAAGGCCGTCACACGCCGCCTCCAATTGGTACAAAACGCTGCGGCACGGCTTCTTTGTGGTTGCCGGAAACGAGACCACATTACAGAACGTATGAGGGAGCTTCATTGGCTTTGTTTTGAAAATCGGGTAAAGTTTAAGGCCCTGAGCTTCATGCATAGGATTAAAATCGGAGTAGCTCCCTTATACCTTCAGGCGCTTGTCAGTCCTTACACCCCTGCTCGCTCACTCCGCTCCTCGTCGCATCATCTCTTTAGTGTACCTAAGTTTAGGCTCACTAGAAAGGGTGGAGGTTCCTTTTCGAACCTACGACCCAGACTGTGGAACTCACTTCCCTTGGCCATTCGGATGGAGAATTGCCACACGCGCTTTCGCAGAGCTGTGAAAACTTGGCTTTTCGACCAATAATATCGCCGGAAGGAGTTTTGCTGCATTTGTCTTTTAGCGCCGGGAAACCCTCTTGGGTAGCTGTCGCGCTCAACAAATTCAATAAATAAATAAATAAATAAATATCTTGGAGGAACAGATCGGCGGGGATACAGTCGAGCCCCGGCGCCCTGCCCTTTGGGACCCGAAGTAGAGCATTTTCGACTTCGAGCTTTGTTATCTGAAGAACAGGGGTTACTGTCGGCATTCCTGTGAAAACACTAGTTACAGAGTCACATGTAAGTTGACCTCCGAAGTGGGAAACCCACTGCTGGGGCTCTACACGGTTTGTTGATACATTGGCTGGAACGCTATTACCCCACTTCACCAGGTGCCAAAACGTGGTCATATCTCTCCCGGAGCTAGCCTACGGGAGGACAACCCAGTGCTCTTCATCCCATTCCCTTTTGGCTGCTACCTGCGCAGCCTTGTAATTAGACCTACTTTTGTTTATTAATGCCCTATCTTTACTCCTAATAGCCGCTGCTAACGATCTATAGGATGTCCGACAAGTTGAATTGTACCATTCCGCTGCTTTTGACCGGGCCGGTTTATTAGATACATTACCTTTGGTATTAAAAAACATTTTAAGTTCATTAAAAAGGTGCTCATGGACATCGATTGCTCTATCACTCGGTACTTCCTGCTCTGCCTCTGCCTGTAATGTTGCTACTGCACTAGATACCAGCCAATTCATGTGATTCACACACTTGACGTTGCACGCCACCTTGTACCATTTGAGGCGACGTGTATCATTAGTCACGTGGGCCTCTACGTAATCTAGACTACCTGCCAAACCCTCTGCTTGGATAGAGTTAATATAATGTAAAGAAAGTAGCAAAGGGTTGTGATCACTTTCGGGGAGGACAAGTACCTCCATATCCAAAAGGCACAGCCAGAGTTCTTTACCCAGCAAGAAAAAAGTCTATACGACTGGCACGTTGCCCACTAGTAAATGTTGGCATCCCAGTTTTGTCAGAATTAGTACGCCCATTTGCCGCTCTCACCCCATGTTCCATGCAGAAAACATTCAATTGTAATGTAGCATTAGACCATTTTTTGATAACGGGGAGATCCAATATGGGAATAGACCACAATTCATCCTCTTCTGCACTAAAATACATATCATAAATACCCAGGGGTTTAAATGTACAATTGAAGTCGCCGGCTATAAGAACCTTGTCGTTACCCTGATTCTTGGACAAAAAAGAATCTAAAATGGCAACCGTTTCAGAGGCCTTGCCACCTTGATTGCCCCTAGAATAAACATTGATGAGTAACATGCCTGGGAGACTTCCATTATGCAGCTTAATAAGGAGAATATCCTTGGAGCCAATATAAATCTCTTCAAGCTTAAATTGGTGGCACTGCCTTACCCATGTGGTCAGACCCCCTTTCGGCCGGCCACGCATTCCCTGTTCGGCAGCTTTGGAAAAATTTAAATATCCCGGACGAAAAGCTTTTTCTCTGGCCCAGGTCTCCTGCATAAAAACAATATCCTGAGCTTCAATAAATGTGGACCATTCGCTGGAAACCGTTTTGCTCACAAGACCTGCTATATTCCAGGAGATCAATTTTGAGCCTGCGATGTCGTTGTGGGAATCAATATTACTTAATAAAGAGCTCTGGCCACACCCTGATGCAGGATAATTTATATCATTACCATGGCCGATCTCTACAGAGTCACAACAACAAGGAGGTGGCACTGTAGGACCCAGGGAGGATTGATGTACACCCTTGGTAGACCTGCTATGGTCGAGCAAGGGGGAAGCAACGCTTGGGTTAGAGTCTTGTACTACTGCACCATTTCCTAGATCTACCAGGGTAGGGGAAATCTTCTGTACAGAGGGTAAACAACTCAGTCAGTCTATGTCCTCTAGGCTAGTAAATGGCTTGAATCTATTGTAAACGGGTACATTGTAATCATAGCGATTCTGCACCTGCGGTCCATTCCATTGGCTGCCCATTTTAGGAGCAGGCATGATAGTGTTACGATAAAAAAAAAAACAAGAGGCATTATAGAAATGCCATCCCTGCTCAGATGCCTAGCCCCTGCCCTTTCCAAAATCGTCCTTACAAGTTGCGGGGACCCAAAATTCAAAACCACACAATCACCACTGCACACTTTAGGTGACATACCTACCCACGGGGTTCTACGGATCATTTTGAGCTCCTGAAAGAGATGTGTGCCCAACCCTGTTCTGTTGTTTAATAAATGAAGGGCCTTGTTCTTCAGGGAAGACCAGTGTTCCTCAGAGCTTGTATTGAGTAATGGAACATTGGTAAGTATGACTGTATACGGTGTGGATTTGGGTGGTAACTTTAGGGAATCCCTAAAATGTGTAAATCCAACCCTGGAATTTACTGGATCGCTGCTCTCTGTATACTCTGTCGAAATCCCTGCCCTATCTACTGTGGGTTGTATGTTTGTCAAATTAACTGTGGGGGCACGCACTGTTTTATTAGTACAGGCTACAACATCTGAGAAAGAAGATGGTTTTGTGTGCACTGTTGCTAGCCTAGTCTCCTTAGATACACTGTCACCCTCAACACTTGCTTGGTGTTTGGGGAAAGAAATCTGTTGCTCAATTTGTTTGAGCCTTGCATCAATATCTGATAATTTAGTTAGTTCAGGCTCAAGCAATACCACTATTCCTTCCTCCAATTTTTCAAGCATATGAGCTTCTTGATCTTTCACAGTCTGACTGGGAGGGGCCTGGGCATAATTGCCTGATGGACTAAAAGAGTTACCTGGTGTTGGCAATAAAGAGCTACTTTTCTTACCCCGGATCGCCCCTCTTGTTTTAGCTATTTTATTAGCTTGTAATGTGGCTGATGGCAAAGTGACTGCTTTTCTTTTTTTACTTAGAGTGACACGATCCCTTTCCTTCTCCTGCACTGAGTGTTGCTTACGGGTTCGAATCTGTCTTGGAGGAGAAGGAGTGGGGGTTGAAGGGTTGGAAACATGGTGTACTGCCAATGAAACTTCAGCTTCAATTTGTGGGGACCTCTCTTGGGCTTGCAGTATACAGTCTGAAGTTGGAACAATAGTGGCCAGGGGATCAACTAGGGGATCTTCAATCTGGGCAAAGCAAGTTTCCATGCATAATCTCCTTTGAGTTAATTGTATTTTGCGATTTAGAACTGACTCTGCCCACAGGAGAAATGCATCCAGTGTGCCCACAACCCCTGGACCCCCGTCCCCTTACGACTACCCCATCTCATGATAAAATAAACGAACCAAT
Organism: Lissotriton helveticus; assembly: GCF_964261635.1. Classification (NCBI taxonomy): domain Eukaryota; kingdom Metazoa; phylum Chordata; class Amphibia; order Caudata; family Salamandridae; genus Lissotriton; species Lissotriton helveticus. The sequence goes on along the minus strand of NC_136059.1, from coordinate 1,217,908,156 downwards.
ATACACAGTATTAATAAAATCTTAAGTGTGCATATGTGTCCAATATAACTTTTTGAAAATCACACTAACCAGGTCCTAGTAACTCAAGTCCAGCGATGAAAGGGGGATGGCCCGGCCCTGCCCTGCCTCCTCCTGGCTTTGACGGGTGCGGGACGGGCACGCCCGCGTGCGTCCCACGCCGCGGGAGGCGCCGCGATGTTTTAAGCGCCTCCGAGCGCTCTGTGAAGATCAGAAGATTAGCAGAAGATTAGGCAGCCAAAGTCAAATATCACGTCCCCGTGGGATAACATCATACCCGCTCTGAAGATCTCTGATGACTTCCAGTGAATGGTCTGATTATATACAAGGTCTTGTGCAATGTGTAGAAAGAATACTGTATAAAAGGTTTAAAAACCTGCAGAACAGGCACCTCACTACATCGCTGTCAGAGACCTGGATCAACTGACAATTATTCAAGAAGCAGAGACATGGTGGCAGACCTCTGTGTCTGCAAGAGCTGATTCTCTGGACCTCCCGCTCAACTCCAGACTGAGGGGTATATGTGCAAGGGAAGTGACGAAGTGTGTCGTTAGCCTCCTTGGTTTAACGACATGCTCCGCCACATCTCAAACGCAGGGCTACACCATATTTACTAGACTATGGTGCAGCCGTGCGTTTCCCCCTGCGCTGGCGCTATGTTTAGCACCTTAGCGCCTACGCAGGCACCCTTGCATTATAGTGCAAGGGTGTCTGTGTGCAGGGGAATATTGTTTATGTACAGGAAGGTCCCCCTTTTGTTGGTTTAAAATCTGCAGTTTACGCAGCAGATGAGGATTATGTGGCAAATGCAGCAAATCCATTATTATGCTGAAAACTCCGCACAAGCAAAATCACTTACTTTCACTGGTTCTGGGAATAGGAGACCTAGGGACATATTTACAAGGGGATTGCTCTACTGTAACATCACTTTTACTGATGTTTCTTTGGTGCAATGCCCTGCACTATATTTACAAAATGGCGTTTTGCCACTTTTTGAGGCTTAATGCCGCTTTTTAAATATGGTACCCTTTCACACAGGTATCTACATAAAAGGGGCATGCAATGGGTGTTGCTGTGTGCGTTCCACTACAACACACATTGCTTTTTGACGCTGTCCCGGATTTACAGGATCTGTAAATCTGAGGCAGTGCCAAAAACTAACACCATGCACTAGCAGGCGTTAGACTGGAGCTATGAGGAGAACTACTTTAGTTTTTCCTAATTTTTGCTTTTTCTATAAGGGCTGCATTCTGCAGCACATATAGACACAGCAAAATGCTATTACTTATTGTTTATGTGCAGGAAGGTGTCCTTCGCTGGTGCTAAAAATATCTACCTGGTGCCAACACAGACACCCATGACCCATGGATAGCGCAAGGGTGACTGCGTTGCAGGGAATGATTATTAAATAAGGACGATTTGCTACTTCTATGTTTGCAGGAGAATGCAGCACACATAGAAGTATCAAATCACCATTATTCATTGTTTATGTGCAGGAAGGGACACCTTCCTGCACATAAACAATCATTCCCAGCACTATCAAGCACCAGCACTAGGGAAAACACAGGAGGGGTGGGCTATATTGTTGTAAATATGGCATATCTCTGCATTTTAGAAATGGTGGAGCCTGGCCCTGCAAAATTTGTCGCAGCACCTGCTCCGCCATTTCCATGCAAATATACCCCCTAGTTACTCATTCTGATGTCTGTAAGCAAGCCTCCACTATCAGCAAGCAAGTTGCATGCCCTTACATGTCAATTCTCTGACGTTCCCGCACATGCAGAAGCCGAATCGGAATAAATAGATAAGTTACCTGGTTCCTTCCACGTGATCACAGGTCTATTTTGTTTTTCTAGCTGCCATGATGTAACCTGAATTAAACGGGTGCTACAACAGCTGACGTTATGTCAGTAAGTGTTACTAAGTTGTGCATTAATTAATCAAACCAAGCAAAATTGCAGCACGATTCTCCCTTATCAATGCAAACCAAAATACGCGGCAAACCTTCATGCGGTGTCTCTTATCCTGGAGACAGAATCTATTGGTTCTGCTCAGAAGGTGCGTTTCAGTAAAATGATGTTACCTTGTAAGTCGCGGCTGTCGAGCTAGAAACGGTTGTGTGACATAGCGCGGAAGATTACATTTGTAACAGATACATCCCCTCTGAAGCACTGCCTTAGAATTTCACAGTGGTATTACCTGCCTTACTTCGGTGTTTAAGCACTTACCACGCATGGTGTTGGAACGTGCCAGCGTTCTTTAAAACTGCTGTTGTTGACTCAAAAAGATCCATGGCAGAGTGTGCCTTATTCGAGTCAAACGCGGTTAATGCCGTGAATTGATGTTGCAGGAGAGCTGCTTGACACCCTTTTAAAGTATAACTGAGCTGTTTATCCAGATGAATTATTGCATTGTATTTGTAGAACAACAAAGCCACACACTGCTTTGCCCAAAGGCAGGGGCGTCACGCGGTCGCCTGCAGCCCCTGCAGTGCAGGGGGGTCTAACTTTATCTATAGGGGGTACATACAACCCCCAGCACACGTCTTTAAAGTTTTCAGATAAACACACAGTAATATGTGATAGTACACGCAATTCAGCAGCACACTAGTCAAATTCTTCCTTTTATTCTTTTCCACTTTTGTTTCTTTTTATTCAAAAAAGTCCTTAGCCAGCCAACACGTATTTCGTCGCCACACTGGGAAAGTAGTGCCGCGAATTTTTTAAGGCTTCAATTCCACTTGTCCAGAAATATTTCTATTGTGGTGATAATTCCATCCCACAAGACAGTAAAAGAAGATATTTGCTTCGTTAAAAATTCAAAACAATCAGTGGCAGTGGTTCATGCAATCACTGCCTACTCTTAAAAATACATTTGTTAACATTCTCAAAGGGCAAGGGGTCACCTGGGGATCACCTCTCCATTTGTGAATATATTACACTACACGTATGTAGCTGGTAAAATATTATTGTTTTGTAACCCGATTCCGAAACATTAATACAAACCATTCAGATTCGGTATTTGGAAAGGATGTCCAAAACACTCCTCTTCGAAATACCAAATTGGAATTGGGTCACAAACCCAAAATGCAAAAAATCACAATTTGGTGTTTGTATTTCAGAAATGTCATTTTTGCGATCACAGAATGCCCTTCTGAAGCCGCTAAAATGCTTACCCCAGGTGCATCAAGCATCCATTTTGCGATTCCTTATTAGCGAAAAATAAGGAATCGCTAATAAAGAAATCACTTTAAAAATAGCGATTTCTTAAAATTCCTTAATTGCGATTCGCAAATTGTGAGTCGCAATTAAGGAATACCTCCCCATTCATTCCTATAGGCCTAGAGGCCCATAGGAATGAATGGGAAGAATTTTCAATTTGCGAATCGCAATTAGCTAATCGCAAAATGAGAATGCGATTTCTAGGGTGCAGGGGTGTCCAAAGGACACCCTGTTGCACCCCTGAAATTGATCTGTTCACATATGTTGCGCACACACATGCCCATGCCCTTAGGGCATGTGTGTGCGCAATATGAAACTTTGAAAAATGCACTTTAGTGCATTTTTCAACGTTTTTGCAAATTACCATGAAGTTGTACTTCATGGTAATTTGCGTGCCCTATTAGCGAAATCGCTATTTTTAAAATTTTAATGCATTGCATTTAAGGAATCTCAATTTGAGATTCCTTAAATGCAAGTAATCACAATTTAGCGAATTCTCAATTTGCGATTTTTGCATTTGGGATGATGCATCCCAAATGCAAAAATACCGGTCGCAAAGGGGCAGATTCTGAGAATCTGCCCCTTTGCGACCAGAGTTTCCTTTGATGCATCTGGGCCTTAGTGCATCTGGCCCTTTGGTTGTTTTTGTCTTGGCTGCCAATCAATGGAGCCGTACACTTAGAGGTAAAACGATGCAATGTGGGAATGCTGTTTGTCAATAAGCCTTTATATGCGCGCATGGTTTTAGGGTCAAAACACCAAGGAGAACAATGAGAGACAGTGAAGGAAGAGGTAGCATGGTGGATACAACCTCATCACTCGCAAAAATGTGGTTTCTGTCCAAAGGCTTTGGCACACAACATGTACACATGAACTGCAACACATCTAGTGAAATAACGTAAGCCATGAAATGCTTGCTGTGGATGACAAAACCGGTTTATGTTTCGGTCATTCATCTAGGGCATTCAGTGCCTCAACTTTATTTTATTAGTGCCACAATTTATTGCACCACCAACTGACGATGTAGTGGATACTTACTACATCTTCTGGACATCCTATGTGGAGAAAGTAGTGCTATAAAATACTACTCAAGCAGAAATGAAGGGATTCTCTTCACACCTAGAAATGACAACTGGTGAGCATTAATATAGTTCTGTGCAACAACCTCTTGAGGCCAGCAGCTATCTTAGACAGGGTGTTGTGGGACTCAGCATGGCACTTCCAGTAATAGAATGGCTGTTGCTGATCATACGTAAAATGTAGATGGCGCATGACTGCCCTAGCGATAAAAGGCTTGCTCAGCTGATTCATACATCCTAAAATATATTTTTTTAAATCATTCACTTCTTTTGTTTTAACTCTAAATTGTTTTTAGTTGTCAGTCTTCCTTTTCTAATTTGTTGATTTTGTGAGGCAATCCACTCTATTTCATTTTACTTTGCCATTGCATTTCCCCACCCATTTCTTCTGCACACCATACATTTTCCCATCATCCTTCCACTTTAGTTTTTTGCACATATTATGGAGAAATGCACCCTCCCGTTTCACCACCTCTCCAATTACTTTCTTCATTTTCATATCATCATGCAGCTTTATGGTATGAGTAGCATTTTTTACACGTTCCAAGATGACCGTCAGGTGAACAATGTGTTTACTTCCTGAGTGAGAGAGCATATGTGGAGAGAGTAGTGCTATAAAATACTACCCAAGCAGAAATGAATGGACTCTCTTCACACCTAGAAATGACAACTGGTGAGCATTAATAGTTGTGTGCAACAACTTCTTGAGGCCAGCAGCTATCTTAGACAGGGTGGTGTTGTGGGACTCAGCAAGGCACTTCCAGTAATAGAATGGCTGTTGCTGATCATACCTAAAATGTAGATGGTGCATGACTGCCCTAGCGATGAAAGGCTTGCTCAGCTGACTCTTACATCCTGAAATATTACAAAAAAAATCATTCACTTCTTTTGTTCTAACTCTAAATTGTTTTTAGTTGTCAGTCTTCCTTTTCTAATTTGTTGATTTTGTGAGCCAATCCACTCTATTTCATTTTACTTTGCCATTGCATTTCCCCACCCATTTCTTCGGCACACCATACATTGTCCCATCATCCTTTTACTTTTGTTTCTTGCACATATTATGGAGAAATGCACCCTGCCGTTTCACCACCTCTACAATTTACTTTCTTCATTTTCATATCATCTTGCAGCTTTATGGGTTGAGTGGTGGTATTTTTTTACACGTTCCAAGATGACCGCCAGGTGAACAATGTGTTTACTTCCTGAGTGAGAGAACACGGTTGATGGTCTTATAATTATTTTTTTCTTTAAGGTTAGACTAGACTATGTCCAGTGAGATACCACCAATTTGCTCAACAAGACCATGGTGTTACTGGAAAATGTGTAGCGAGAGTGCCAGAGTAGTCATACTGAGGGAATCTTTATTTTTCCGACTAGCCTGTATAGGATGTGATAAGTAATATAGACAAAATTTGAGTGGGGAATGCCATCCCCCTTCAGCCCTGGTCCCTGTTTTATGATGTGAGGCAATGGATGACAGTCCACACTTATTGTATCCCACACAGGGGAGTTATCTATTTACCCGCATCCAACCATCCACCTTTTTATTTATTTGGATTGCGAGCTTATTCAGGAGATCTGTTGTCATGTTTGCATGTCATTGTGAGTAGAATGGTGTCTAAATAAGTCTTGTTTTTCCCCATTGGCTAGCGCATGCCAGCTTTCATTCTCACCCATTAGCTCATGCCAGGCATAAAGGTGGCATTTTCAGGCACATATTGCTGATAACCTTCTGGATCTCCGAAAGATCAGAAGAGGACTGGACCTGCTCCCTGTGATCTGAGAGGAGGCCTGAAAGACCAGACTTGCTCCCTCGTACCCAGGACAAAGATTTGGACTTTAAGGGTCAGTTGACTGACCTGTGTAGTTACAAGGAAACAACAAGCTGTAAGAGGCCTTTTCTTGGAAGTACCCAGTTGATCAGTGGCCACTAGCCCCGGACTGGACCCTGCTGAAGGTCTCTACCTGATACCCTGTGAGTCTCTAAGCACCTCCTCTGAGGCCCTGGAGGGCTTTAGAAGTGTACTTCTGTTGTGGATTCGGACTTAAAAGACTATGTCAGAAGATAAAATCTTAGACCAGGACAAATCTAGTTGGTGTGTCTAACTTGCACTCCATCGTATTCTGCCTCAAATTGTGCCTTGGTCCCTGTCAGACTCGACCAGCGACTATCATTGGTTCTTTATTCTTTTTGGCGCTGTTTCTATATAAAACCTTCGAAATTCATTCATATATCTGGATGCCCTTATTGGATTTTTGTCATTTTAATGTCACTTTGTTTATCTCATTGTACTCTATTTCTCAAAGTCAGTGTGATTTTGTTTTATTTTTTGCATTTTTACCTTATTGCATAAATACTTTACACATTACCATAAGTTAAGCCTGTCTGCTCTGTTTCATAGCTACCAGGGTTTGAGCTCAGATTAATTTATTAACTTCGATGGTTTCCCTGACAAGAGTTATGATAATTTTTTGTGGTGGGTAGTAACACACCCCAAATAATCATCCAATTCTTTTATGGCCCTTTATGCAAGTATTGTGTCTGCTCTGTTGCTCTTAATGTTTGCTATAGTTCCCCATGGATTAATGTAGGCTCAAAGTGTGGTCTTGCTGTGTCTCATCTTGCACATAATCTTTCTGGTGTGTTATTATGTGTCTTGGTAAGTGATCTGTACAACTTTGTCATTTGGTTTCTTATTCCTCAAGGGTGTTGGTTTGGTGTCCGTTACATTGGGTAATACGGATAGGTGGCATCATCATGCCATGGACGTGATTTTGGTGCTGTGGTGTGTGAGCACAATTTCCGAAGTGGCATGTGTAGGAAAAACAAGTATATCATATCAGGGGGAAGAAAACATGAAGATTTGAGCCTTCAGATTTGGGAGGCATTCCTGGTTGTGTTCGTTTTCAGAAAGAGTTTTGTTGTCCACAACCCTCATTTGAGACAGGGAAAGGAAGTTGGGGGAGATGATCAATGTACTAATTATTGAACTTTTGGGATTCACACATTTTTTTTGATTACAGGGAAAATTGGAGACATCAGATAAATCACCTACAGAAACAGGAGAGAAATTACATAACTTACGTAGACCATTCTCCTTCTTCTTTAAACTACCTCATCAGGAAAAGTTGCAGCTCCATATATACATATTTGATATATCCCAAGGAATTCTGGAACTGCCATCCAAAATGCAAACTAGGGCAGTTGTACCAATATCTGGTCACAAAATACTGGCTGTAAGTTGCGACCAGTATTTTTCAACCAGTGAAGATATTTAAGAACCGCCCTATGTAATATTAGGTTAGTTCCTAAAAATCTAAATCTCAGTGGGTTGCAGTCTGACCTACTCAATGAAAATAATGAGGTAGGTTGGAAATTGTGGCTCACTCTGATTTGAGTCCATTACAGATATTGTGGCGTACTGAGGTCAACAAACCAGCATGTCTGTGATCGTTTTTAAAAATAGCGAACTTTTTTTTAAATGTAGCCCATTTTCCATAAGGGAAACACGGTTGTGTTTAAAAGGAGAAGTTTGGTTTCTTTTAAAAATGTGTTTTGTTTTTAATGCACAAAGAGGAAGGAAGGAGTCCAAAGCAGAGCCCTTCCCATTTGTGAGTGAGTTACCAACTCCTTTGAGGTCTCTGTAACTTTTCAATATTTTGGTCCGGATTTATTTGCAAAACATTGATACACAGCATACCAATTCGCTATTTGGGGGTAGGGTTCTTAAAACAAGAATCTTCCAAATCTCAAATCAATATCTATGCATAATTTCATTGTAGGAGTCGGAAAAACAATTCTAACCTCTAAAATGGGATTAGCAGATGTTAAAAAGCATTTTTACAGTCTAAAGAGCCAATTTGGAGCATTTGAAACAGTAAAAATCCTTAATAAATCTGGTCAATGAACTCTCCACTGCCCAGAATACATGGGTGGGAAGTGAACTCATTGCTGGAAACTGAAACATGATGATCAAAATCACTTACTTAACCAAGTCAATCCATTATTATAGAAAGCTATTCTCACCTACTAAAGCTTTTGCACATCTAAGCAGCAGAATAAAGGAGATCACATTTAAGATTTTAAGTTTACAAAATGTACCAAAATACATTTGATCTCTTTCTCTAATTTTGAACCCAATTGTTTCTCAAAATGGAGCAATCTAAGCTTAGATACAAACAAGGTCTCATTGGAAGCCTCAAATACCAATATGACAACATGCACTGTTTACTGAGTGCAAGAACTCACTCCCAGTTCTGGGTTGCTTATATCGGAATAAGGGATAATATTTGGCGTAGGGGTTATGTGCACCAATTATCACATATGTTGCTGCTTTATGGGGAAAATGTACTTATTCGTATTTCGATTTGTGTTTTTCTGGGAAAACGTGCACAGGGAAGAATACCCGAAGTGCGGTTTTCTTTCCCAGTTTATAATCCGCTGCCGTGTACAAATTGGATTTGATGCATTAATTAGAATTGCTGCGAGAGTCAGGCAAAAGAAGCCCCAGGCCTAAACATGCACCCTACCACAATAAGTGTCCGACAATGCATCGCTGCTCAATAGGTGGCAGATAACATCATGCCAGACCAACAACCCAGCGGAAACCAAGCACATACAACAATTAAGTGGCCAACCAGAATGGCACATACAATATAAAGAGCATGTGACACAGCTAACAAAACCAGGGTACCCACAATGATGCCTTCCACTCTCATACAGAGGTAGCTGAAGGTCAATACTAAGACTCAATATTATAATCAGGCTTTTTGTCTACACACATATGGATTACATGGTGAACATCTCGAAGCTTTCTGAATTAATTCACCTTGTCCATTCTAGTGTAAGTTAGGTGTTTGGGGTATGGTCAGCAGTCCTATGCCCAAATGGTTGTGAATGTTCCCAAACACACTACCTTGGGGCAGCAGTTTAGCATGCCACTCGTCTTTCAATTTTTTTTACCAGGATACATGAATGTGTCCTGAAACCAGTTACACAAATAAAACACTTACATTCACAGGTTGGGCTTCCATCTTTTTCTATGTACGATGCACCTTTTACTCATGAACACCTTTCACCTTTTTCAGATGTACATCTTCCTTTCGCTGCCAACATCAATTTGAATTAGCTCCGAAGTGAGTATCACACCTGTCACCTGCTCAAACTTATGTGACATATTATGCCGTTTCAAATGCTACTCGTTCTACTGGACATTCACATATTTTGAAGGCACAGGATACTTGTTAAATAAGTGAGACGACTAAGCTCAAACGCAAACATTTGGAGTCTAGATGCAGTTCTTGCAAATCATTCTGTTCTCAGGGCTTTATTTACAAGTCCATTGCGCCACCAGTGCACCACATTTTTTGATGCACCAGCGGCACAGTGTGCCTACCCATGTTTACATGGCCACTTAAAGCCACTCTGCACGGCCTTTCATTGCCTTGTAAATATGGCCCCCTTTCAAACATTACTCTGCATGAAAGGGGCGTTCTATGGGTGTTGCTGTGGGTGTTGCCATGCAACATCCATGGAACCTTACTCATTCCCAGATTTACAAGGTTTTGTAAACCTGGGGAGGTGTAGGAATAACCTGGGAATGCGTTAGATTCCGACGCCTCCCCAGTGGAAGAGTAAGGGAGGCACAATGAGGAGAAATACTTTTATTTATCCTTGTTTTCCCTTTTTTTCTGTGTGCTGCATTCTGCAGCACATATAGAAAGAGAAAAACACTTCTTGTGATTGTTTTTGTGCAGGCAGGGACACTCTTCCTGCACAAAAAAAATAAATCATCCCTACAATGCTGGTACCCTTGCAACATGGCACAAGGATCCCTGTGTTGGTGCATGGCAGCCAATTGTGTGCCAGCAAAGGGAAAAAGACAGGAATGTGCCGTATTTTGTAGATATGGGCATTCCTACCCTTTTTTTGGACACACAGCAATGAAGCAGGGAGGCTTGCTGCGCTGCTGTGTTTTGAAATATTGTAAGTGAGGCCTTCAATGCCTGTCCTTGCAGGTGCTAAGCATTCACAACCCAGAGTGCCCTCACATACAAGAGTGAATATTTGGATTCAATAAAGCACAGATGTGAATTATATTTATTATCTTTCTTATTACTCAGACATTAGCAAATGGAAAATGTTACACTACAACATTCAATGAAAATAAAAAGCAACATGCATCTGTGTCATTAACAGTGAGCAGTGCAAGTGGAATAAACATTCTTCATTCCACCAAACAGTCTCTTTTCTATGTTATAATCCTCTACAGCTATGTCACTGCCCTCATGGACATTGGCGTTGTCACCTAGGTTAGCGATTGCGCTTCCAGGCTTGTCTTGGATACTCCTGTCACTCTCATTATTCCCCTACACTCTGTTATTTTATATTATGTTTTGTTTATTCGTATAGCACATCAATCATCTGAGAGGGTATCCAGGAGCTTGGAAAAGGTGTGCAGGTGTGACGAAGAGCCAAGTCTTCATCTTTTTGCAAATCTCAAGAAGTGAGGAGGAGGCTCCGATGTGTTGAGGGAGGTCATTCCATGTTTTGGGGGAAAGCGGCCTGCAGTTTTCTTCTTGCGGAAGTGGGGAGTGTGTGCAAATGAGAGTGAGGCAGAGCGTAGATGTCTGGTGGGTTGGTGAAGGTGTAAGCAACTTTTCAGTTCTTCTGATCCTGTTTTATGTAGGGCTTTGTATGCATGTGTGAGAAGTTTGAATTGGCTGCACTTGTGAATTGGGATCCAGTGAGGGTTTCTGAGGTGTGGTCTAATGTGGGTGAGGGGAGAGAGGTTGAGTATGAGTCTTGTGGCTGCATTCGGGATGGTCTGGAGTCTGTATAGAAGTTATTTGGAGAATCTAGCATAGAGAGTGTTGCCATAGTCGAGTCTCCTGGTGATTAGTGCTTGCATGACAGTCCATCTGGTGCTCTGAGGAAACCATTTGAAGATCGTTCACATAATGGACAGGATGTGAAAGCAGGAGGTGTATACTGTGTTGACTTGAGCCGTCATGCTGAGCTTGTCATCTAGGATGATCTCTAGATGTCCTACATGGTCTGTGGGTGTTAGTCCTAGTTCCAATGGCCACTAGGTAGAATCCCATGGGGAGTTCTTGCTGCCAAAGACCAGTACGTCCGTCTGGTAGAGGAGGAGCTTCAGGCAGCTGTTTTGCATCCAGTCTGCTACCATGGCCATGCCGTTGGTGAAGTAGGTTCAACTGGTTTTTGCTTTTTCCATCAGGGAGAGGATGAGTTGGTGTAATTGTTGTAGGAGATGGCAGTGATGTCTTGTGATAGAATGATGTTGGCGAGCATAGTTATGGAAATGTTGAAAGGGTGTGGCTGAGGGATAATCCCTGCGGGACACCGCATATCAGTTTTTTTTCTCTATGGTCATAAAGGAAGTGATAGGGGCAGAGAGTACACAGGGCCCATGCTCATCTTTATGTTAAGTTCTTAGTACCAATTGGGAGTGTTTGAGTGGTGAAAGATGATACAAGGGACTACCCGTGTGATGTAATTGGGGGTCAAAGTGTCTGAAATGTCACTTCTGCTACTCCTGGAATTTTTGAGAATCAACATTGAGGCTTTTCATAAAGCTCAACACTCAATCTATGCTTCTGTAAAGAGCAAGTGGCTATAGCAAATTCTTACCAGTAGAAATGAACATAAAACAAACACCAGTGGCGGCTGGTGACATTTCAAAGTGATGGTCATGAACTTTGGGGATTAATGTTATGTTGCAAAAGAGCAAAGCGAGCAAGCCCGACTGCAAAACAGAGGTATTTGGGGGTTTTGACAACCGAGAAGAGTGGGCAAATGCTGCATTATGAGCAAATTTGAGAAAGCATGAAGGAAAGTATTATCAAATCTTTTATATTTGGAATCCCGGGTTCGTCACTCGGGCGCTTAGTGTGATCCTGTACTTCAATTCCTTTATCTGCACATTTTGAAAGTGCTTAAACACCTGACACTTCGCATTTGCTGACAATTTCAAATGTGACTCATTGGCCTCTCTTATTATCATCTAAGCTGATAGCTCTAGGAGAGTGATAATTACAGCTGTGAGTCGAGCTAAAGCCCACTCTTAGTATATTTTAAATAATTTGTAACAATAGGTTCTGTTTCAGCTGATCTAAAAATATCATACCATCCTCATGCCCTGGCTACAAAGCAGACGTTCTAAATATCGTTCACATACCAAAACAAGAAATCCTTAAACCTTACACACCACTTCTGTGTTGTGCCCACCTACGATTCACAGCCATTTGTGTAGTTCCTCAAACCATTTCTCTTTATTCGCTGGGCGCCTTGTAAGGTAGTAGCTGGAGTTATTATTAGCCTGCAGTCTAGAAGAATCCCACTGAAATAGATGCGGGCCATCGGGATGAAAGGAGATTTTATATATTTCTTATAGTCATTCTTTTATAGATGTCAAGCATGTTCAGTTTTGTGTCCATGTACCATACCAGGCCCTGCCCTTAGCTCTGTCATCCTGTCCTCACAACTGTGGGTGATCATCATGGGCCAGTTTGTAGAACATGCGGAAACATTTCTTTAATTTTCTTTTAAAAATATGTTATATAGCATATACTTGACCCACAAGCACCAGTTACACAAGGCCACGTTCATTAATTTAGGCACTGTGTAGATTAAGTGAATTGCCTAGGATCACAGGATGTGGAGTTGAGTCCGGGACTTAAACTGGTTCCCCAGATCCGAAGTCAGAAGCTCAGGCCATTGCACCACATCCTCTCCTTTAATGTTATCAGAGTTATTTTTACTACGATCTACAAGATAACCTGATTTCCTTCTGACATCCTTGTACAGGGATCCCATGAACATTTAGTTCCTCATTTATGAAAAGCATTGCATCACTGGTTAAAAACAGTGATGCAACACTTTTCATTGTGCTCTCCTTGTGACACCTTGGGTGCACTGTATTTACAGTACAGCTCTCCATGTTGCAAGGATTGACCAGATACGTCAGAAATCCTGACGTATCTGGTGATGCTGTAATGACGCATTGCTGGAGTGTGTCACAAAACAGATGCAACTCTGTGAAGCAAGCGTAAGAATTTGATGCACTGAACTTGTAGAAGTGGCACAGTAAAATCTCATAGAATTCACTGCGTCACTTTTTCACAGGGAAACACCCACCCTGCATACCTGACTTAGGTATAATGTAGCGGTGGGGTTTACAAAGTGATGCGTCTGCCTAGATGCGTCACTTTGGCACAGTGGCACATTTTTTTCACCGCCGCAGCATCACAAAAAGTGACGAAACAGCAGCGTAAGCCCGTCATTAATAAGGGCTCCACTTTCCAAGTATGTTAGAATATATCATGGCTCCAACGGTATGACCTGTGTTATGGCATGACTACCAAAAATGGATTCAGTGGTGTGGAATGGTTTACGCGGACCCTATTGCAAAAAGGCTAAATGCCCCCCTGACAAGCCCCCGAATCTCAACTACAGACCTACGGAGCAACAGCGGTTTATCTTTTTTCCGTAGTGCGCAGGCCTACTATATTTGTGTTGCTTGCACTTAGAGTACTGAAACAAAAAAAGATAACTTCGAAAGCATTATATGTACTACCAGTATTTGGAGCCATCCTGTGAACTCATTCACATTATTTTGTCAGCCACTGATCCAGAATGTAGGTGCTGCAGGCCACTAAGGCGCTGAGTATTCAGCACAAACGGTCACTCATAAGAGCAGAATAATGTAGCACACATGAAAAAAATCCACAGTTTACACTGATCCGATTTTTCAGAGTGGAAAATGACAGACCTCTTATTTACATGACTGCTTAAGTGAGAGCCAGGCCAGGTGATCTCCCTCTCCTACAGGAAGACTGCATGCGAGGTGAGGTCAAGTGCCAGTAACCTTCTTTTCCACCACCTGGCTTGTGCGCCATGTCGTTACTGGCTCTGGGCACGAAGAGGGAAGAGAGGAAGGCACAGAACATAGGAGCATCAGTGCATGGCTTCATAATAATACCAGGCAGTGACTCGCATGTTCTCGTAACTGTAGCCTCGCAACCAGAGCTGCCTCGCGCGCAGGCATACAGTTATCAGGTCTCCTGCACCAATCCCGAGTGCTGCTGTTCACTTGCTGTTTATGTTAGTAAACAGCATGAGAGCAGCACCTGGTTTGGCTGGGACAGCCAGACCTAGCAATCCTTCGAAGGGGGGAGGGAGTGTTCTTACAGCTGTGATTCATCCCGGTTCACTAATTGCGCAGGTAGGGAGAGGCCTTGAGTGCGCATGTCGGGCAGGTCAGAAAAATGGACCTGTCCGACCTAACGTGTACTTCACTTAAGTAAATGGACTAGTTTAGCCTTCTAAGTGTCAATAAAGCCCCACCCTCCCTCATGGTCAGGAAGTTAAGGCACCCACTGTGACCTGACGCATGTGGCTGAAATAAAACCACTTCTATGGCTGGAAAAACATTAACATTTAATACTGGGCCCAAAGGTGTCACAAATACAGGGCAGCAACGCCCCTTTGCCCCAATAGAGGAACCTCCCCTGTGAGACACTATTCTCCAGCCTTGTGCATAAACCTGTAACAAAGCTGAGATACCACGGCCGTTAGGAAAGTCCTAAGGACATGTAATATTTCCTTCTGAGTCTTTAAAAGAATGTAAACTGGCACTTAGATTATTGAAGGGCATTCTGTGTTCTAGGGCTAGGCCAGAGGCTTTACTATGCATGTTCTGAGTGCATCAGCTACAGTTAATGCTAGATCAATCGTCAACTTATGATAGACACTCCTGAAAGTGGACCAACATCTATCTGCTGCTTTTAAAGGGGGAACCTAGTGTACAGTGTCATGCATTGGTAATAATCACCATCAATAACAGTCTATGATGTTGAATGGTGACTGCTTGAATATTTCAGAGAGTGACGGGAGAACCGAAATGCATCGGGCGGGCTGTATTTTTTCTTTGGATTTATGCTCTGTTTGTAATTTTGTGTTCGATGATTAAGTCAAACATAATGATTGTTTAGGCTGTTCATCACATCGTTTGTATAATCACAGTTCATGGTACAAAAACAATGTTCTGACACATGTGATTACATTTAATTGAAAGAAAGTGATTAAAAAGAATATGACGTGCTTTGTCATAAACGTGATTGTTTAACCCCTTCACTGCGGCGGCTATTCCGCCGCAGTGCTAAGGGGGCGGGGCGGAAGAGCGGCGGGCGCATGCTGGTGACGGAACCGCTCCGTCACCAGCGTCGGTTGCGCTGTGCTTATGACGGAGCGGTTCCGTCATGGCCCGCCCCGCTCAATAGAACACAGGCGTGCCGGGCGGGCCATGACAGAACCGCTCTGTCATCAGCTCAGCGCGACCGCGGCTGATGACGGAGCGGTTCCGTCATCAGCAGGGGAGGGGTTACAAGTTGAATTATAACTGAGTACTATTGAAAAATGTGTTAGTATTAACCCATTCAGCAGTGCCTGCGTGAGTCCAAACCGCCGCAAGGGGTCTGTCCACTTTCACTGTACATTACATGTTAGGCTAACATGAGTCACACAGTGCACGCAATATAGTTAGAAACTGTTCTAATAAAGGAGAAGAATTGATAATCATAAGGAGTGCAATATCCACACTTGTTTAACCTTTCTTGCAGATACATATATAGAATTCAAGCATCCCTCCGGAAGACCAATAAACCCACCCCTGCTAGGCATAATTATAACTGGACTGAGATAATAGAGACTAAGAGTCCCTGACAACCAACATTGACTTCTCCAAAAGACCTGGGAAGTTCCTGGTAGTCTTGAAATCTGTCAAATCATCAGGGTTAGAAATCCATGCAGGTCCAGATTCTGAGATCCTATCATGTTCTAAAGGAGTTGAGGGAATGATAGAATTATCCTGGGAAATTCTACTGACAGACATACATTGAGAGAACCAAACCAAAATGTGATTTGCAATATCACTGTAGCTTTTGATACATACCAAAGTGCTGAGAATCATCAAGCAAAAGGACAATACATACTATTATTCCATTATAAAATGGTAAATGCAACTGGAAGCAATGTTTCTGGGTTCAACCTCTAACTGTGGAACCAGGAAGCTACGAATTGTGATGAGTACCTAACTAAGTCTGCCTAGAGGGGACCTTAAAAAATGCTGAGGAGTCAGTAACTGATCTCCTGAGACCTGGAAGATATAGCACCTGAATCATTATTTCGTTGTCCATGTAAAAAAATGCCAAAGTGTTCTTGCAATATCTGCTTCCCTCTTGCCTTCCCAATCTTTTTATCTGATGTATTATAGACATATTAACCATTCATATATGTATGCATCAGTTTACTTTGACACTCACCAAACATTTGATAGGTAAGCAATTTCAGGCTGTTTACATCCAAGTAAGATTTTTCTGGTGATCACTCCAATGTGTGGTCATCTTTCTGTACCTTGCTCCCCAACTAAGATTGCCAGTCTCCAATTCTACAGTGATATCTGGTAGTTGAAGAAAAGTACATCTTTTATTCTATGACTTCTTGAGAAAGAGACACCAAATCAAATCCTTTATGTCATCTAGAGAAATACGTTTCATACCAAATAGAGAATGCCTTTCCTGAGAAGGAGAACCTTCCCCCTTTGTTGAGTTCTGTAAAGCTGGTTGACTCAGAAAGATTGCTTGCATAGATTCTACAAACACTGTAGCACTCTTAACAAAATTGTTCAGGTAAAAATAAAATCCCTGTTCAAGAGCAAAGAGCAAATGAGTGTTCTCCTGGATCATCTTGATTTCTAGTTAGTGTCACACACGGGAAGGATCTGTTTGCTGCTAATTGGGGGGAGGAGGTAAGTTGTTTTAATCTTGTATTTTTACTATCAAAGCAAATAATTTAAAAACCTTTATTTGCACTGACGAACTACTGCACTTTTTCACACTATGTGTTGCCATTTTGGTTAGAACTACAGTTTCCTGGGCCCACCCGGCTTCCTGGGCGGGCTCTATATAATGAGAGGCATTGTGCGGATGCACCAAAGGTAAACTCGTCTGTGCCCATCTGCGCCCGAATGGGACTGGGGGCCAGGAGTTCAGATCCTTTAGCAGCAGATTAGAGAGTTTACTCTTCTCCTCAACTATTAGCTTTACGAGGGAATGTTAGTCAAAGCAGCTTTCATTCATTCGATCCCTATAAAAACTGCTCTTTGTCCTTTTTCAAGGTATGGGACCAGAGAAACATGCTCAAGATAAAGTTAGCTGGTGTATGTTTTCAATCAACTGTATATTGCTCCCCACCCACAAGCTGAAACTCTTTACTTTTATTGATGATAGAAAACAAGATGCAGTTTTCCTGATAGAAATCTGGCTCCATGCTGAGTCAGGACCTGACCTCATTCAGGCTATGGCCCCAAGATATTTTATTTTTCGGAAAGACCATGAGAACAAGAACATGGGAGGGTTAGCAATCATTCTTAAGGAAGATTTCGGCTGGCTTCTGGAACCTGCATTTATCTTAGAATGCTAGAGTGTGATCTTTGCAATCACCTTTTCTCCCACAATAATATTTCCTGAGATTTTGCTGTATAAATCTACCCGATCAAGTAGTAATTTTCTCCACTCCCTTCTGGAAGAGGCAGCAAATCTGGCCAGTATCAGAGCAAACTTCTCCTAAGTAGGAGATTTTAGTCTCCACTTGGAAGAGCCAGCAAACATCCAAGCTGCAGGCCTCTTGCAGGATCTGATGGCTATCAAATTTTCACAAGGGTGTCGGAACACACCCAGGAGACAGGGCACCTACTGAATCCTGTCTTTTCTGTGAATAATTAGCTACAGGTTCTAGAGCCACTTCCTGTAACCTAGTCTGATAATTTTTTTTGTTTTGCATATCTTGAATTCAGGTCAGCCACATATAAACCCATCCTAGTCACTTGGAAAAACTGCACCTGGTCTAAATTGCCCATGGAAGCATGGAAACAGGTACTCAAGAATTCCAGACCATCTCTAGACTCTGACCCGACCATAGCAAATTACCAAGTCTCCTTGTGTTTAGAGTCCTCACTTGATTCAGTGATTCCCAAATGTTTTTTTATACTAGAAGAGCCAAAGATAAATCAGCTCCCTGGTACTCCCCTCAACTTCGGAAACTTAAGCAAGCCTGCAAAAAGGTAGAAAGGATTTGGAGAAGAGACTCTGGAGAGTCCTTCAAACAGAAATATTGGGACACTATTAGAATTTACCATGCTGAAATTAAAATAGCACAAGCTGCATATTTTGGGGAAAAAATCAATGGCCCCACAAATTCCCTGCACAAAAGGTTTTGTATCGTGAAAGCCTTTGCAGAGCCTACTTCGCCCGGTCCCAATCCAAAAGCCTTGTCTTTATGGTGCAATGACCTGGATCATTTCTTCCAAAGGAAAATTCTGACTGTTTATGGTGCGTTCCAACTTACTTCTCAATCTGAAACCAATTGGCAAAAACAAAATGGGCCTGATACTAAGCCTACCAAACTGAGGGCTTTTCCCTCCCTGAAATTGGATAGGCTCTTAGATAATTTGAGCACAATTAAATCGGGCTCCCCTAAGGATCCGGCCCCCTATGAATCTTATCCAAAGGGACAGAGGTGATCCTCCTTATCCTGCTCGAAATAGTGAATCATTAATTAACCATCTGCTTTGTCCTGGTGCCGTGAAAATATGCCATGGTTAAAGGACTTTTAAAAAAGCCCAATTTGGATCCTCTCGATATAGCAAACTACCCCCCAATATCTCTTTTGCCTGTCGTAAGTAAAATTCTTGAAAGACATACCAATTTGGCGTTTTGGGAATTTTTGGAGAAACATGATATTCTGCATTCCACACAGACTGACTTCTGCCCCTATCACAGTACTGAGACTGTCTTCTGGCGGTGGTAGAAGAAGTTAAAAGGCTCTTAGCTGAGGGTGATTCTGCAACAATAATCTTGCCAGACCTCAACTCTTCATTTAACACAGGATATCACAACATTCTTGTCGAAAGATTACAGAGTGGTGGAATTGCAGGATCAACCTTAGTCTGGCTTAAGTGTTTTCTGGAAGACAAGAGCTTTTAGATTTTTGAGGTTGACTGTCCATCGGATAGCCTCCACCTTATATGTGGTGTACCCAAGGCTCCTTGTTGAGCCCTCATTTTTGTAATCTTTATCTGAGGCCTCCAGATGATATCGTCCTCTCCTTTGGGATTTCAATAATATTGTATGCGGACGATATGCAACTGTTATTTTCTGGGCAACAATCTCAATCCTCACCTAAAGTTTGGCTGGCTAAAATGCCTAGGTCTCTCCCCGACTCCAAAATCAGCCATAAAGATGCTAGGAATGTGGTTGGATAAGTCTCTCAATTTTGATTTCCAAACCATAAAACTTGCCGCTATCTGTTATGGCATGTTGAGAATGTTGCACAAAATTCTCTGCCTTCTTCCCCCCACTTTAAAAAGGTTAGTAGTCCAGGTACTGATAATCTGTCACCTGGATTACGGCAATTCACTTTCCTTGACAGCACCCAAAGCCACAATAAAGAAACTGCAGGTAGTACAGAACTCTGCTGCTCAGATATTATACAATATTCCCAGGCATCAATCAGTCCAACGTGCTTTACGCCTTCTTCATTGGCTCCCTGTGACCCAGAAGATAACATTTAAATCACTCTGTATCACCCACAGGACACTGGACGATAAAGGGCCTTCGATCACACTGCCATTGATGTCTCCCTATATTCCTATGAGATCGCTGAGCTCGACCAGTGCACACTTGGCTAAGATCCCTGCAATCAAGAGAACAAAATATACAATTAAACAATGGAACAGTCTCCCTTTCTCTCTCCATTCACTTGGTAAGGAACTTCCCATTTGAAAATCATTGAAAACTTGGCTCTGCTCCAATGGACCTCTGTAAATTCCTCCTAAGCCTCTGTGCCACACTAACAGTGCTGAGATACCTATGGGCAGCTATGCCCCATACAAGTGCTCATAGAATAGAATAGAATAGCTTAGGAAAATGAAGAGAGGCTTCTATTGAATCCAAGAGAAATCAAAGGAGCTGCCAACTCTTGGTATTAAACTGAATTCTTTGAATTTATCACACACCCAATTGTTGGAGAACTGAAATTCCCTTCCGCCTGTACTGGATCAGTGCTTACCTACTCTGAGACTAGAACAGCATCTTATGTAGGTCATTCCTTCTTTGCGTCCAAGAATTTCACAACTGGCTTCAGTGACTGGATGAAGAACAACTAGGCTGTGACTTATGCAAGCCCAATAAAGAGTTGCCTGAACTAGTACATTTTGATTCGTACTGCAGGAATTCTCTGTGCGGATAACAACAGGAATTACGTGATATGCATAATTCAGTTTACTTTTATCAACCAATTTTCGTGAAGAAAGATGTTCCTTAGACAGTGGAGCTCCTCAATGTTGAACTCTTGATATATGAAAAAACTTGGAATTGATTACCCTACATTAGTCATAGCTGATCTTCAAAACTCACATTGATGTCACATCCAACAAGGGTCTCCAAAGAATGGTCTTTATTTTGCCTCTATATACAACCAGCAGGTATGACTTTACATGCTCATACTATTTCCCATACCACTTATTTCCAAATGTAATTTCATTAAATTATTTTTCTCCTTTCACTCTGCCACTCCCCAAACTTGGAAAAAAATGAAAGACTGCCTCATAGGCCTCGGTCACTGCACAGTCTTCAACACCATCATGCCCAGCTTTGCAAAAACAGAAATAGTCTAACTGATGTCATCAACTTCACTTAAACACTTACTGTTACCTGTCTTTTTTTAGCCAATAGTGTTATTCCCTTCCTGCAGGCTTGAAGTCCAGTTCACACACCACATTGGACTGCCCTCTAGCCCCTTACTCTTAGAGAGACACCACAACAATAGTCACATGATCCAACTCTCCCTCCCTTTTCACTCAGGAATACATTAATAAACTCCTCCCTGGCCCAAAGGAAATTAATAATCTCCTCTTTTTTCAGTTTCATTTCAAACCTTCAAAATCACCAGCCTCCCACTCTTCAACTAATCCTAGACTAAACTACTATAACTACTACAATAACCAGGCTGAATGACTCACAGCCCTCAACTTCTATTCAGGTTTCTTTTTCTTATTGTTTCTAGGTCTTGTATACAGACAGTTCCTAGTTGCCTGTCACTGAAGACATATTTTGGACAATACCAATCACACTTTTTCTCTGTCTGCTGATGCTGAACAGCATCAACAAAAAGCATTGGCAAAGACAATTGGTCGGTATTGGCAAAGCCTACAGGGGAGACCTGTTGGCTTGGCATTGCAAGTTTTATTTTGGTGACGATTAAGTGTTTTACATGGGCAGTGATAGAAGCTGGGTAAGTGGCTACACAGCCATTTACAATATGTGAGAACAAGACAAGGGCCTGGAAATGGGTGGGTGATGTTTGTTACAGGATACCAATAGCAGTCACTATGAACATGAGGAGGAGAGACATGCACAGGACTAAAGAGGGTTGTAAATGGAGGTAGTGGGAGGAGTGGGAGAGGAAATTAGAATTTCAGTTTTTCATGAACGAGTTAAATGAAGATGAAACCTAGGAGTAGTTTATTTCAGAGTCTGAGTACCTAGGTGGAGACTTTTTTTTACAAGTTTCTGTTCTTGAAAGCTGTTGTTTTTCACATCACCACCCAACTTACTTACATCTCCCTTCACATCCTGTTATATTTGATTTGATGTGCTGTCATGTAGTGTCCTTCACATCCACATTATTTCCTAGCAACTTCAGTTCCATTGCTGGAATCCGGACTGGGGATTCCAGCAGTAGAGCTGAGCTGGGGAGCAGTGAAGTTGGCTGCTGGAGATCGTTGTACCTCTTGAATAAACCCTCCAAAAAACTGAAACCGTGTCCTGTCATCTTAACATTGGCGAAGAGGACGGGATTTCTTTGAAAAGGACCAATACAGTACCTGGAGGAGAGTTTTATTTAGAAAAGAAGAAGATTTGACTTTTTGCTAACTTCAGTTGCATTGGAATCAAAGTTTGGTAATTTCGACCCCCAGTTGCGACCAATGAAGTGCCGAAATTGGGAACCCCTCGAAATTTTAGAGGTGATTTGCTTTAGTGGCCGTGAAATTCTGTCCGGAGATTTCCTATAGGTGAGATTGTTTGCGTTCAAATTGTGAAGGATCGTTGTAAGAGCGTGGCACCGGCGGTTGTTTTTCAAACAAATACTACTCAAAGTCTGGTACACCATCCAGCTGTGTGACAATTCTACAAGGAGCGTGAAGGGGCGTGAGCATCGGAGAGGATACGTACCAAAGGAGTTCTTCATGATCTCAGTGATAGTAGGAAGTTCGTGAGTTCTGTGGCAGCTGATGTCTTAGATTTCCCAGAGTCACATATTCCTGCGTGCGTGCAATGACGTGGTTGCCTGATGAGGTGACGAAGCTGTGCGTGTCACCATTTTGAATTGGCGTAGGTCCTATAAGATGGCGTGGATTCCAGTGGCAATCATTTGTGGTGCAGAGCGCACAAAAGAAATTGTGTGGCACTGAGTGCACTGATTGGGCCTACAGAGAAGAGCGTGCTGGGTGACACCACTCAAGGGGTCGACGCATACAGGCGGCTGTGATGAGACATTGGTGATGGGCGCACCACCTGTCATTCATTGGTAAGTGAGATTATGTTGAACCTGCGTTGATAATTCTTATATCTTCAGTTGTGTTCCGGTGACTGCCACTCTAGCTGTGACATTGGAATTGGTAGCATCTACAACTTGTGCCTACTGCTGTGATCTATCTATCGGAAACAAACAAAATGTCCAGGTAGACTATTCCATTCACATTCAAAAGGGACCCTAGACCAACAATGTTAAGGTTCCAAGCTTTATTCAGCTTAATTTGGATTATTTTCATACATAAGATGGTTCCATTAATTTATACATGTCTTGAGATGAAACACACGTGTTTAAAGAACACAATACAATACAAAGCTTATTCAGTGCAATGTCAAACGAAACTCATCATGATATAAACCACAACATATTTGTGAAAAGACATTACAAAAGACATTTGTGTTGAAAAGTAGATATGCAAACATGAAACATCTCACCCAGTCCTAGGTTTCAAACTAAACACTCAGCAGACACTATCTCGTAACTAGGCTGCTGCCCTGCCTGTGATTTGAGCATAGGGGGTTACACAGTATCAAGGTGTTGCCTAGAAGGGGTAAACACAAATTAGCTCATTCCTCATAGCAAACCCCATTAGAAATGCCCGCCCTGTGCTCAAAGGTCCTTTGCTTTTGTGATGATGGATTATTACACCAAGTGGCAGGAGGTGGCTTTCGTCAGGAAAGTCAAGTCTGGCAATGTTATTGTTTTTGTGAGGACATTTTGTTCCCCAGGGAAGGATATCCTGTAGAAATGTTGATTGGCAATGGTCCCCAGTTTGTTTTGGTGGAGTTTTGTGACTTTCTCAATAGGGGGGGGGCATCAAGCATAGTAGAACGCCAGTGTATCACCCTAGGGGGAATAGTTTGATTGAGGGCTTCAACCATGTCCTGGTGGAGAATATCCAATTGGCTGAGTTGATTACTGAATGTTGGAGATGTCAGGTAAAGAAAATGTTGTGGAGTTCCAGAATAACACCGCATTCTGAACCCGGGGAGACTCCTTTTTGTTAATTAAAAGTAAGGGTTCTTTGCACTGTAGTTGTACCAGCATGGATGGCAAGTAGTGGCAAGAAGGAAATTGATGAAAGTATGTTGCAAGAAAAGGTAGGAAAGTACCAGGAAGCTTATGAAAAAAGACATAATGATAAGATTGGAAAAAAAAGCATAACATTTGAAGAACGGATGTTTGTGAGAGTGAGTTCTGGCATTGCATTAAAAAAGGGGGTTCTAAGTTATCTAAACCTAAGAAAGTAGAGAAGGTCATTGGTAAATTACTTAAAATGTTTAGTTTAAAAAAACTTTTATTTCGGTCACTAGGACCGTAAAAAATAGACAAAATAATAAAACAACATACATTTTAAGTCAATAAATGCATCATTAAAAACACTCCACTGATAAACAAATACAAATTTTAAATCATATACAAGAAATTTGCCTGACCGTTTGGAGGGGTAAAAAGGAGGCAAGGGGTTAGAGCAAAGACGATTGAATGTATCAATTGGTATGTGCAATCGGAAAAAGATCTAGAGAAATAGCAGCCAAATGTATATACATAATTTAAAGGAAAATTTACACTATTTACAATAAAATCCAATTCATCAAAGGTAAATCTATGTACAAGGTAAAATAGGACTAAAAACCAATGTCTTGAGCGGCTCTCTAGAAATCAAACAATTGTTCTACCGATACACATTTTATGTTTTTTTTTCCTTCTGAATAAAGGCCCATCTCCTTCGCCAAATCGTGTTTAAATATCTTGAGACAGCAAACACAATGGGTTTGGATGTATCATATTTTAGAACCCGAAAAGCCTCCCTACAATTGTCAAAACCCAAATTAAGGTAGAGCGGTACAAGCCAGTACCGCCTCACTTGTTAGTAGCCGGGGCAAAAAAATAAAATATGCATTTCTGTTTCGTCTTGTGTAATGCATACAGGGCAACCTTGCACTTTCTACCCAGCCCATTTGTTGGTCACCACACGTACTGGCAAAGTGCTATATCTAAACTGGAGGTATAATTGTTTTGCAACCAAAGGCAGGATATCGTCCAGGAAGGTTTCTAACTCATAGTTGTCCTTAACTGTGAGAAACTGTGTCGTGAGAGGACCCAATTTCGGATTAGTCTGTATAGCTTCAAGCTTTCAGGTGCAATAAGTCTTAAGTACAAAGACTCAGGGGACTAGAGTGCTGGTAGTATCTGGAGTACTCCACAAGGAAGGTTGGCCAAGCTTTTCGCACTCGTGTTTTACATGAGCAAATTAGGGGACCCTTTTCAACAAATCTGGGTGCGATAAAAGCTCTTTGGTCTCTACCTGATATGCTGCTAATTCGGGAGTTGCCCATAGTCTTCGCCAAAAGGTTAATGGTTTTAGGGCAATTTCATCTTCTATTGGCGAGATACCCAAGTCTAATCTTAAGGGGATTATGGGGCGCCCGTTGATAAACCCATTATTTGTCTTAGAAATCTGTTCTCAACTACAGCAATGGTAGAAGAAGTCCAGTGCCCCCATAGTTCAGCCCTGTAGAGAGAGGCTCCACGCGCTTGAGCCCTGTACATTTCTAGCGCGGGACCAATGGGTTTAAAGGGTGATTCCCTAGCTAATTTGGCTATGCTACCGGCAATCTGTGATAGCTTAAGCTTGGCCTTGGCTATTTGAGGCACCCACTGCATATCTGCTGACAGGGTTACGCCAAGATATTCAAAGACGGAGACCCTTTCCAGACATGAACCATTCAATTGTGGGTTAGGACGTGTTGTCTTTGGGGGGTTGACAATCATAAATTTTGTTTTTGTGGTGTTAATTGTCAGGCCCCTGATGTTACAAAATGAGGCAAAGCTATCCAGCAACCTCTGGATGCCCATCGATGTTTTTGATAAAAGGAGGGCATCGTCAGCAAACATCAATGCTGCCACCTTGGTGTTTGCTAACTTTGGGGCATCATTATTTGGTAGCTCTGCCAGAAATGGAATTAATGCGTTGACAAAGAGACAGAACAGGGTTGATGCGAGAACACACCTCTGTCAACGGGGAACCTATTGGTCAAACCTCCTCCCCTTCCACACCTAACTTTGGCATAGTTGTTCTCATGCAACTTGATCAAAATGTCGAGTAGATATGGAGGTATCCCCAAATCTCTTAAAACCTCCCACAGTTTGGGTCTTGGAACAAGATCAAAAGCAGTTTTCAGGTCCACAACTATCAAATAGAGGCTGCCACCCTCCATTGATACTGTCTTCCAAGTGATTAGTTGAAATCTAAACACTTGGTCCAGTGTGGACGTATTTTTCCTGAATCCTGCTTGATAGGGGCTGATGATGTAATTTTCTTCCAACCAACCCTGGATTCGATCCAATAGTACCCGAGCAAACAGTTTTTAAGTGACATCGAGCAAACTGATCGGTCTATAGTTTGCTGGGTATAATGGGGAACCCTTTTCGAAGATTGGGACAATTTCAGCCCCGGCCCAGGTGTTGGGGATGGGCATACTGTTCATGATGGCAATTAACAGAACTAAAAGATAGGGGCCCCAAATTGTGGGTTCGTCCCAAAGCATATCTCCAGGGAGTTTATCCAACCCTGGTGCCTTTCCGGCTGGTAATCTTTCTATTGCGGAGGTGACCTCTCGAAGGGTGATCCTTTCGAAACTAATGTTTGCCTCTGTGCTCAGTGGTGGCAGATGGACTCCTGCACATACATTGTCCAAGGAAAACATACCCCTAGATTCTTAAAATGTCGGATGGTAGCTGGTGGAATGCAAGACGAGTTGCGAAGTGCAGTAAGGTGGAAGTACGTGAGCGGATGATACTAAGGGGCATATGTACAAGGAGTAAACACCTCCGTAGCATACATTTTTTGACATTACGGCAGCTTTTCTCATTGCCGTATTTACAAGATGCCGCTAACTGAAGTTAACAGCAGTTTTCCAGTGTAAACGTACATTTTTAGGATAGCCACTTCGGTTAACGAAAATGAGGTGCAAGGAAGGTATTCCCGTGCAAAAACTGCCACTAACTCCACTTAGCGATATTAACAAGGAATTTCTTGTGTTAGACTTGACAACATTGGTGTGGGTCTCCCTTCCATTTTTTGCGTTTGTCTCCTCTGTGTTTGCTGGTGTTAGATGCTCTGGGCGCTGTGCCACTGCCATTCAGTACCCCAGCACAAATGCTCCCTATTGTAAATTGACTGTATGAATTGGTATAATCCTAATTGACCCAAGCAACATGATAGGAAAGTCGAATTTAGTATGCCTGAGCTCCGAATATTAAAGTGCATCTTTTAGTGACGATTATTTTTATATTCTGTGATTGAAAATATAACTTTTAGGAAGTAGGTATTTTCTTGCCTAAACCTTCCAGTGTGCTCTGCTGTTATGTGCATTGGCTGTCTGGTTTTGGAGGGTTGGGAAGGCTGAGTCCGACCGTGATTGAATAGAGAGATCTGCAGTGGAGTATGGGGAGGGGTGACCCTTTGATCTGAGTAGGGCTGTGCCTGGCAAGGTGAATGATGGCTCCACCTCCCACTGTGCATCTGATGGCAGACCCCCTCTTCCAGAAAGGCAGGATACAGCCTTGTAAACAAAGTGCTACAGGACGACACCAAACTGGTTCTGGCTGGTTCAGTGATTTGTGACTTTTTTGAGAACAAAGACTTTTGGGGTATAAAGATCTATGCTAAAAAACCCTACCCGGTGTGTTACTTCTGGATGTCAAGACAAACCTCTGTCCGTGTAACTAGAGGGAAAGGACTCTGAAACTTGCATCCTTCTTGCTGAAGCAACTACCCAAGGGCCTGATTTGAGCTTGTCTCCTGCCTAAGTCTCAGGGACATTAGACTTCACCCATCAGCCATCCGGATTCCTATTTGAGGGGGATTCTACTCGCAGGTGAGGCCTCTGTTGAGAATTCCAGAGCCTCTGGTTCTTCTGCAGGGAACGCAGGCTGAAAGTCATCGCATCGCTATTGTGAGCCGCCGCAGCTGAGGAGCTGTTGTCGCTGAGAGCCCGCATTTGCCTGTTTTACCAAAGTCATCGTTATCGCTATTGTCGGCCGCCACAGCTGAGGAGCTGTTGCCACTGAGAGCCCGCATTTGCCTGTGTTACTAAAGTCATCATTATCGCTATTGTGGGCCGTCGCAGCTGAGGAGCTTTTGCCGCTGAGAGCCCACATTTGCCTGTGCTACCAAAGTCATCGTTATTGCCATTGTGGGCCGCCACAGCTGAGAAGCTGTTGCCGCTGAAAGCCCGCATTTGCCTGTGTTACCAATGTCATCATTATCGCTATTGTGGGCCGCTGCAGCTGAGGAGCTGGTCCGCTGAGTGCCCGCATTTGCCGTCTTACAAGAATCATCACTATCGCTATTGTGGGCCGCTGCAGCTCAGGAGCTGTGCCGCTGAGTGCCCGCATTTGCCGTCCTACGAGAATCATCGCTATGGCTATTGTGGGCCGCTGAAGCTGAGGAGCTGTGCCGTGAGCGACTGTATTTGCCGTCCTATGCGAATCATCGCAATCGCTATTGTGGGCAGCTGCAGCTGAGGAGCTGTGCCGTTGAGTGCCCGCACTAGTCCCCACTTTGAGGATCTTGTTACCACCTGTGTGTGCCACTGGGTGCCCGCCTTTAAACCCCGTCCCAGAATTATTGTGAGTGCACACCGCGGACCCCTACAGCTGGAAGCTGTGGCCGCTGCAAGTCCACCTGTCATCACCACGGCATCCGTGTGAGGCTGCATGCCATGTCCCTTTAAATCTCAAGTACATTGTGCACCACCGGGCGCATGGACCCTGGCCTTGAACTAAGTTCATTCCACACGCTTTTTGAGTGCCTTTATTGCTTCTGAAGTGAATCTGTAATAATGTGCATTGTGGCTCCTTGAGCGCTTTTAAGCCTTGTGTTCAATCTATATAAAGATAACTATTTTTCTATAACTGCTTGTGGTGTCCGTCTGTAGCGTCTTCCCTGCATTATTGTGTATGGTCATAAATGCTTCACACACTGCCTCTGAGATAGGCCTGTCTGCTTGTTCTACGTTACCACAGGGTTGAGCAGGGGTTATTAAAGTGTGTAGCCCCATTACTCTGACTTAGGAAGGAGGATCCCTATTTGGACCTCGGTGCCAGCCGGTGCCAACTAGAGATCCCCATTTCTAACACCTTGTATGGTGCAAAACCATAAAAACTGCCTCTAACTCCAGTTAGAGGCAGTTTTTCAAGACCAGAAAAAAGCTGGTCTTAAAACTGGTGCAAACACTTGGGGCCTCATTTCAGAAGGTTTTGGTGCTGGACAGCGCTGCAAGGAATGTTGCTGCGCTGCCCTGCAGCAAAACTACAGGGCAGGAATGGGCACCAA
Source organism: Lissotriton helveticus (assembly GCF_964261635.1). Lineage (NCBI taxonomy): Eukaryota > Metazoa > Chordata > Amphibia > Caudata > Salamandridae > Lissotriton > Lissotriton helveticus. The sequence continues at coordinate 1,217,878,819 of NC_136059.1, read as the reverse complement.
CAATAAGATAGGGCACATTCCTGGGCCTCATTCATGAAACGTGTTGCATCGCTGCGACAAAACAGCGTTGCAACACCTTTCACTACGCCCTTTTTGTGACACCATGGATGCCCTGTATTCTCTGTACTGTGCTCCATGTCGCAATTAATGACAGATACATCTGGAATCATGACGTATCTGTCAGTGCTAAAGTCATGCATTGTTGCAGTTGTGTCACAAGGATGATGCAACTCCAGCAATGCATGCGGCCAGCCTATTCCTGTGGCACTGCCATGAGGCAGGCATAAGGTACTAACACAGTGGCATCCTACAGTTGTTGCAGTGAAATCTGATGGATTTCAATGCGCCACTCCTATGAAGCTTTGTTGCGTGAGAACACCCACCCTGCATACATCATACCTGATGCAGGTATAATGTGGCACAGGGCTTTGCAAGGTCACACATGTGCCTAGATGCGGCCCTTTGCAAATATGGCTCAAAGTGATGTAAGAATCATGTTGCATGTACATCAAGAAAATGGTGCACCGGTGGGGTGAAACTGTCAGAAGGGGCTCAAGAATAAGCCCGCCCTGTCTTTTCCCCCTACGTTGGCACACAATGGCTGCCATGTGCACACGCAGGCACCCTTTCGCCATGGTACTAGGGTGACAGTGTTGCAGAGTTGTTTGATGTTGCTCCATCTCTTCTCAAGACATCTGCAGGTGGGGCTGGACTAGTGGAGGGCAGGAGTGAACCAGTTGGCCTTCTTGGAGTGTTGGTGTTGTTAGCCTGGTCTTTTCTTGAGGAGTTCCAGGGTGTTGGCGCAGTTGGACCTCCATCGGAAGAGGCTGCGAGCTGCGGTGTTGGCATTTGTAAGCGTTGGCGGAGTGCTGGTGCTGAGGGAGTTGATGGGAATTTCTTTGGTGGCCTTGATTCAGCAGAGACGAGGGCAATGATGGTGATGGTGTACGGTGGGCGTGGTGAAGGCGTGATGTAAACAATGATGGTCGGTACAGAAGAGTCCTGTGGTGTGGCTGTAGATGAAGTTCCCGTCAGTGGATGGGAGAGCCTGGGGTGCAATGAGGTCTACAATGGCATCAATGAATGGGAGTTCATGGCCCGGGGGCCTGTAGATGAGGGTGTCGTGGAGGGTGGTGCTGGGGTTGGTCTGGATCTGGAAGTGGAGTTGTTCCATAGTCACTGTTGGGTCATTAGAGTATGTGGTCAGTCAGAGTGTGCTTTTTCAATGCCTCATCCAGGCTGCTCAGGGTGGTCTGTGTGGGTACATTTGTAGCCGTGGTGGATGGTGATGGCGGTGTCTGGGCTGGAGCAGAGGTTGGTCCATAAGGTAAAGTTTAAAGAGGTGGCATTGAGGAGGTCCCAGATTTCTGTTGCATGTTTGTGGAGGGACCACACTTTGAGGAGGATGCAGTTGAGCCTGTCGGCTGCACTGTTGGTTGGTTGGGTGGCAGCAGGTGCTGGTGTGCTGATGTGGCAGAAGGTGTGTTTGCAGTTTTGACAGGCGCAGGGTGTAAGAGAATTCCACAGTGTTGCTAGATGACAGGCGGTGTGGTGTCCAGGGTAGATGGCGAGGAGGGTGCTGGTGTGGTAGAAGTGGAGTGTCTGAGAGGAAGGGACCTTAGTGTTGGGCACAGTCCAGTGGCGGACGGACGCGGACAGGCTTGCCTTTGGCACACCTGTGGTATGCCCGCTATGCATCTTCGCATAGTGGCCACCATTATGTAGTGCTGCGGGGGACTGGTCAGCTGGGAGGCAGGAAACATGGGAAAAGACACTGGAGGGAGCAGGGATGCGGAAAAAGCGGGCGTTGTAAATAAATATATTTTTTAATTCTTACCTCGAGGCCCAGTCCCGCGTCTTCTGTGCTCCTGCTCTCCTGAGTCTGCTTCCAGGACCAGGAAGCTGGCAGGCTCCCTCCCCTAAGTCAATTCAACACTGTAATGTGGCGTTTTGATTGTTCTTGAGCGCTGTGATGAGGCGTTCAGCCTGGGGCTGGAGGGGTAGGCATGTTCTCCATGCAGGCTGTAACGCAGCCTGCATGGAGAACAGGGATGTGCGCATGACTGCTTTGGGTGGCCTGAGAGGGCCGACCAAACTGTCATTGCCCACTTGAGTGGGCATACTAGTCTGCTCCTGCCTTGCTTCGTAAGTATAGCAGCCCCACTTACCCTCCTGGCTGCAAAGGAAACATATCATGAGTACATCTGAAAGTTATCATCATGTCATGTTTCCTCTTCTTGCACTGCTTGAAAGCAGTGGGGCGGCGCTCTTCCACAATAGCGGATGTGCCACCACTGGGGGTGCGTCACCCACAGGTGCTAAGCCTGGGCCCGACTCAACCCACGGGCCTCCTCCACTACGCGTACCCCCTTCTCCTACCTGGACATTGACACTGTGGCGCAATCCGCTGCACTCTTTTCAAATCTGTGACTCAACCAGCAGGAGCCTCAGCCAGGTGGTATTTCATGAGCCTGTGTACAGGAGTCGCTGCCATGTCCACTGGGGAACCTTCCGATGCAGGTGATGCAACAGGGCCTCCTTAGGCATGAAGTTGCAGCATTCCCACCACACCAGTTTGGCGCAGCTCAGGGCCTCACCCTCCACAGTGTCCAGCCAGCACAACATCCTCCGGCCAGTGATGCAGAGAGGTGCGGCCCACCATTGGTAATCTCCTCCGTGCACACTGGTGTAGCGGTGGCGCCTGGTATGCAATGCAGACCTACCTACGTTGGTGCGCAGGAGCGCCTCTAGCATTCACAGCTCCAAGGGGCACCAGGCAGTCTTCTCACACAGGTCAGGAACGTGTGTTCATGCGACTTAGCAAACTTCACCACCAGGTAAGGGTGATCACCGACACCTCAATGTCTACCGCCACGGCCCAGCAACTCCACAGCACCTCCGCATCCCAGTCCAGGTACCAGACACAGGCCCAGCAAGCCCTCCAGGCACCATGGACTGTCCGGGCTTTCAAGGTTTTGGATGCCATGGTGTTGCAATGAGTGCGCAATGATAAGTGATGCATCACTAGTTTTGCCCAGTGATGCTCCTCTTTTCATGATTATTTCCTCTTCCCCTGGGACTCTGACTGGTCATCCTGGATCTTTGGGGTGCTTGGGGATCTGTACTGCACTTGGCCCTGGCTGTTCCATTCAGCATTCCATTGATTTTGTTTCCTATTTTTCATTGGGGGTGGTCTAATAGGCTTTTTTTGCCTCTAGAAGCAAGAAAATCACGTTGGGCTGACTAACGTGAGTTTTTTCCCCGCTAATAGGACTTTCGTCAGTTTTTGTCCACTAACGTCAGAATTTGTATCGCCTTCACGCTAGTGTTAGCGGCAGTTTTCACCGATGCTCACTGAAACTATCGCCATGTTGCGACGTATTGTAAATAGATCGCTAACAGGGCGATAGTTTTTGGTGATAGGCCGCGTTAAGAAAACTGCTGCTGACTAGCGTTTGCATTAGTTAGCAGCAGTTTGTGTACATATATTCCTATGATCGGGTGTTGTTGCAGGAGGAGTTGAGGTACAAAAGGGTATCTGCGGAAGGGATCTTAGCAAATGTTTGAAGACAAGACCAAGAAAAGTGGATGATCATATATGTACATAGGACTAGATTGTATATAGTGCAATGGTTAAAGAAAACATTTGTTTTGCTAAGGAAGCAGGATGTGTTATATTTCATTTGATGTGCTGTCATGTAGTGTCATTAGCAGCCACATTTTCTCCTAGCAACTTCAGTACCATCGCTGGAATACAGACTGAGGATTCCAACAGTAGAGCTGAGCTGAGGAGCAGTGAGGTTGGATGCCGAGGGTCATTGTACCTAGCTTGAATAAGCCCTCCAAAACACTAAAACTGTGTCCTTTCTTCTTAAAACACCCCTAATAGCCCCCTTGGTTTACCCAAGACTTGAATACGATAATTTACTCTTTTATCTCTCCTACACTGGGGTACGCATTCACTAGGTCTGCGAGCAATGAACACCCAAAAGTTATTGCAAAAATAATCAAATTCCACTGCATTCATGAAAAATGATGTGCTATCGCTGTCCATGAATTCATAAACATGCCACCAATACAATTGTTCATGAATAACCTTGGTTATTAGTTATTTACGTCATATAACTTTGCTAGCGTGCCAGTATTTTACCAGCATGATCTGTATTTCATGTCAAGGCGGGTAAAAAATGGGAATATCAGCAAAAGTTGATATTTCCCTCTTTTACGTATAAAATTAAAAAATCAAATGCATGATATAATCACTTTAAAATAATGTACAGCTGTTTCAGCAATATTTAATTTCTAAACCAGATACAGAAATGGCATATAAAAAACAATATAGAAACATTTACACAAATGTTGATTTAAATGGCAGCTCTAGAACATCCAGAATCTCAAAGCGTGAAAAATGGCCGTTATTTGTCCTGATAGAGCTGGCAACCCCAAGGTGGTGCCTGCACTAAATACTCCCACGCAACGTCACTTCCGCCACCACGCTTTATGATATTCACTAACTAATTACTATGTATCACCTATTGTAAAGCTGTAGACAGCGGTTAATTTGTAAAAGAATGAGTGCTGGTGCCCAAAACTCTGCTCAGAAAAAGCCTGCACCAGGTGCAATTATAGGCAGGTGCACCAAATACCAAGACTGCTTAGTCCTAAATCCTCACCATGCCTCTTTAATTCACTCGTAGACACTCCCTCCCCCTTTATCTCACTCCTTCAGGTTTCTGATTTCTCCCTTTGTGAGGATGAGTCCGCCTTTGTCTTCTTTTTCTTCCTTCTTGCACCTCCTTTTTGTGTTTTACCCTCTCGTGTTCTCAGTAAAAGTCTGATGAGAAAAAATATTCCCCGGTGGGCCCCACCGGCAAACACTTTCTCAAGTTATGCACTGACTTAGCATAACTTTATTGCGTGATTGAAAAAAAACCTTTGCACAATACAAAAGATAAAACATTTTGATACTTATTAAATTGATAGAATTATGAGTACAAATTTAACACTTGTTAGATAGCAGTAGTAAAAGTAATAAAAGAATGCCCAGCCCACCATGTGTCTGAACTTTCTTATTTGTGACCTGCACCTTTGGAGACTATCTCTTCAAAATGATTGTGGCCAGGATTGTGTTTAGCAGACTAAAGGTATCCAGCCTGTGTGCAAGGCCCTTTAATTGTGTTGATTGCACTTTTGCAGTTCCGTCCGGTTTTCTCGAGGTGCCCACAGGGCAGTAATTGTTCTTATTGTGGACGTCCATGCATCTGCGCCTCTGGCTGAGCTAGCGATTGGCATCTCCCCTTCCCTAGTTTTTTTACTGCGCAGTCCATAAACCTCACCTGTGCGCAATTTAATTGTGTGTTCCGTGGGTCGAAGCAGGCCAATACTGCAGATCTGCATGATCTGACTTCCTTATTATTCCAGGCCCTCCCCAGAAGGAGCCTTCTTTCTTTCAGGAGGCTGGGGCACAGGCACACAACATGAATTATATCTTCCCTATGCTTGCCGCAAAATCAACATGTCTCCGGGGCTTGTTCTCTTTTCCAATTGGGAAGGTGGCAAGACAGGTTAATCACCCCCAATCTTAATTTTAGAAAACTGAGTTTAGTGCGTGCATTGAAAGTACAAGTTAAGTAGCTCTGAAGTGTCAGCTGAACGTATGAGATGAGGGTCACCCAACCATGGCTTCTTTTTGCAAGGCTCGCCTTATCTTCCATTGAGGAGAGCTTTTTTGTGCTTTTTTCCACTAGCCTTTTAAACTCTTATTGGCTGACATGCAGGTCCCATGCGTCGCTCAGGCCTAAGGTTTTTAATCCACTTGACAAATATCGATGCCCCGCTTGCCATCGTTTTGTTCTCAGATCAGACCATAGGTGTTCTGCTAAGCTGCCCTCTTTTGATGGCCTCAGCTTGTGACAGCACATTAGGAAATGCATCATTCTACCCAAAGTTTGCTTACAGATGCCCAGTTCCAGCCTGATTTGTGCTGGTGACGTGAAAGATGGTAATTGGAAGACTGTTCTAAAAATGTTTGCTATAATTGTGTCCAGTTGATCACTGTCCAATCCCTTAAGCACCTTGCTTCCATATGTTAGGGTTGGAATGACTTTTGCCTGCGCCACCTGTAGTGTTTTAGCGAATGTTGGGCCAAATAATTCCTTTTGGATGGAACTGAGAGCAAAAGCTAATGCTGTACCTTTCTTTTTTTGTTCTCCCATATGGATTGTGTATCTTCCGTTGTTGTTGAAGATCACTCCTAGATACTTGTGGCATTTGGAGTCTGTAATTCTTTCAGAATTTAAGACCCATGTTAAATTTTTTGGTCTTCCTGAGCGAATTGCCAAAATGTTTGTTTTTTTGTTATTTATCACTTTCTCGTTCTTGTCTGAGTATGCGGCAGTTGCATCCATGAGTCTTTGTAAGCCCACCTTTGTGCTACTTAAGAGGGCCACGTCATCTGCATATAAAATATTTGACAGCTGTAGACTACCTAGTTTAGGAGCATGGGAATTTACTTTGTTAAGGTCTTCCGGAAGATCAGCTAAAAATAAATTGAAAAGTGTGGGGGCCAGGATGCATCCTTGTTTCAGTCCTTTTGTTGTGAAAATTGGTCTTGACAGTCTAGAGCCGTCACCAATCTTAATCCTGACCCAAGAGTCCTGATGCAGTAGTTGTAAGGCTCTTAGTAAATCATCTGGGATGTTCAGAGCAAGAAGCTTCTGCTACAGCTTACCCCTATTGACTTTGTCGAATGCTGAACTAAAATCTATGAATCCTTTGTAAAGCGATATGGTACTAAGCTCCGCCTGACCTATCAGACACGAGAGAGCCATGAGGTTAACCATAGTGCCTGTTCCGCTTGTGAAACCAGTTTGGTTTAGTGGGATTATTGAGCTATCCTCGGCCCAGTCCTGTAATGAATTTAGCAAAATCCCTGCAAAGTACTTGGCTTCATTATCAATGAGAGCAACTAACCGTTAGTTGCTGGGGGATTTTTTGTCCCCTCCTTTGAAGATTGGAACAAGGATCGATCCTCGCCAAGAAGTGAGTTTCCGTGATTTCGAACCAGACTCCATTTTGTTTGAGTTGTTCGTGACGCCATTTTTGTGTTGACCTCACGTAGGCCGTGGAGGTAACCGAACGAACAAAGTTGCATGTGCCTCATTGTTCATGTATGCATTAACAGGCCCTTTTCTGACTTGTGAGTGAATTGCAAAGACGCTGACCCCGTCACCTGAAACTGACCCTTTCACGAAGCCAATTTCTCTGGCTGATCGTTGTCTAAAATTGCCAATCAGTGTTCAGAATATCGTTAACTTTTAGTTTCTTGCACATATCTTATCCTACTCAACATCTGAATTGTTTCTTTCCTTACGACTTTTCATTACATGGGTAGTGCTTTCAATTATGGGTTTGTCCGGCTTGTGGAAATTGAATTTGGGACAGTCCTAATAATTAACTTTTGGGATGGGTTACTGTAAATTGGGTTTTTGTTAATGTGATACTCAGTTAGAAAATGTGTCCTATTGGTCAGAATTTTGTGCAGTGGGTGTACATTTATAATGAGACTATGGTGTATAAAAAGTGATGTCTCGCTCTATGAAATTGAGCAGTTTCCTGAGTTGTACACCGTGTTGTATTGCTTGGTTTACTGTTACTAGCTGCAGCTAATTAATTTGATCTTTGACGCCATCCAGAAGTATTCCGTGTCTCTGTATTCCAAGACAGGAGAATCCGAAGACTTCGGGTGTGTCCCTGGCAGCGCTGGGTTCTAAGAAAACCCGGTTCTTCAGTTGGCGCCCAACGTGGGGCCCGACTTCAGCGGTACCGGTCCAAGCCTGAGGATCGTGAGGAGCCCCGTGAGGAAATTCTGGAGGAAGGCCAACCACTTCATCGTCCCCTGTATGTCGACGTGGACCGAAAGTTTTTGCTGCAAGGCTTCCCGCTTTCCGACGGCTACGAAGGACTGCTGCCCTGATTGTCGCCCTCTCTTGGACCCTTGATTGATCCTTTGTAAAGCGAGACGATAGACGGTCTTCTGGTGGCGTGACAGATACTTTGGTTAAGTATAAGTGGGTCGCTCCCACGATCTTTGTTTTGGTTCTTGGTTTTGATTCGGTTCTTGCAAAAATCGAAGCCGAGGGGCTCGTATATTTACGAGTGTATCGATAGTTGATAACCCCTTGAAGTTTGAAGCTAGATTAGTGAGCTATAAGATGCCTGGTCTTAGCAAAATTCGGAAATGGTTTAAATGTGGTTGCAACAGGGATTCCCGATTGGAGGATTCGTGTCCGATACCTCCGGTTGGAACTCCGACTTATGAGCTCTATTCAAAACACGGAGTGGGTCCCATTGCTTATAATGAAGTGTGGGTTCGCTATACAAGGAAAGATGGTGTTTTACGATGGCCCCAATATGGTAGTTTCGAATTAAATATTTTAGATAATCTGGAAGTTACGCTATTTAAGAAGAAAGCCCGGCCGGCAATTTTTGACTCTTTCCGCCTCTGGTGAAAAGAAGCCAAACAGCGAAAAATTAAGCAAGCAAAGAGAGATAGGAAAGATAAGAATATGTCAGTACTACAAGCTGCTAGGCAGTTTAGGGAAGATGGAGAAGAGCGTGCGAGTGAAGTCTTAGATAGACAGCGTTGCATGGCCATCGATAAATGTTATCTGGCCTTGCCACCTTCTCCTCCGAAAGTAATTGAAGATCTTGAAAAAGATCCTTTGATCTCTCATCTACTGAGATTGCCACCCCCTTATGTGCAGGGTGCTACTGCGCCTCCATTACCCCCGGTTGTTCCACCCTTTGTTGTTCAGCCCCCTGCTGTTGTTCAGCCACCCGTTGCTTTACAGAATGTTCTCCCTCCTATGGCGCAACCCACTCTAGGGTCGCCAGCTTTGCTACCAGCATGGCGTCAAACTCCTTTGCCTTCCATTCCTGTATCTCCGACTCCTACTGTTCTTGTCCCTACACCTCTTTTGCCTCAAAATACTTATTCTCCTGTTCCTATGTCTGCTTCTTCTCCTTCTGTTCAAAAACGAATGACTGAGACTGTTGTTAATCTGTTGTCTCCATTGTTTGGGTCACTGAATATGACCCCTGTTTCGTAGCGTAAGCAGAGTCGTAGTCACCTAGTTCCGAAGAGCGGACAGTGTTGGATCTATTGGTTCGTAGATGGGTTTCAAATGCTTGTAGGTATGATTTGCAAGCGGTTATGGATGTTTTCTTTCAGTGGGATCCACCTAAGCAAAGGTATGTTTTTGATGTAATGTGTACTTTTCTTCGTCAGGAATGGAAAGATAATGAGTTGGGTCCGATTCCGCAGGAAGTGCTTGATGTTCAGTCCGAATTTGCTAAATGGACGATAGTGGAATCTGATGTTACAGATGCCGTGAAGACGATACTTGTTTTTAGGTCTAGATTACCGCCTCAGACATTGTACGAACCTGATTCTTCTGTTAGGAGGAAAGTGAAGCAGTATCCCATGAGAGAGATTCCCCCTGTATGGAGAGAGGAAGTTGTTGCTAATGTTAATCAGGGTATTCAGGGTGTACTGGCTCATTTTCAGCGAGTATGGGTACATGTTCCTTGGAAGAGAGCAGAGGTCTTGGCTCTTAAGCAGACCTTGCCTGACCCCCGTAAGAATCCTGCTGGTTATTACAAAGAGTTGTCTCAGACAGTTGATGCCTGTATTATGAATTTAGCTGATATAGATATGTTGATGGGTAATGTAGTCCCGCAACCTTTGTGGGCGAAGATCCATCATGAGAATCATGCGGCAGAATTAGGAGATACGTGGGCTAATATTGTTGCTGCAGATGGTCGGCAGGTAGGAGGTGCCAAACCTGAGCCCTTAGTTGCAGAATTACCTGGTAGGATTATTAATTTGATGAAAACTATGATGCCTCCTTTGCGAGTGAATTGGGACAAGTTAGCAGCATGCAAACAAAAGAAAGACAAGAGTGTGTCTGATTTCTTCACTAGGTTTGAAGAGACGTTTATCGATCATAGTGGTCAGGACATGAGTACTGAAGGTGGTCAAAGGTTGTTTGTGGACAAATTTGTCTTAAATTTGCTACCCGAACTTTCTAATAAGTTAAAGGACTCTGAGAGTTCATGGGCTGTTTCTTCGTCGGCCCAGATATTGGCTACTGCACAATATTATGAGAATAGGGATAAAGATGAGAAGGATAAAGCAGAGAATAAAACTAAAGATTTAAAGACGAAAGTTCTTTTGCAGCAAGCTTATCCGCCTCATCAGAATCAGCCTCAGTTTCATCAACCTCCACAGTTTCAGAGATTATTACAGAAGCCTGAGCCTTATGCTCCGCGATTCTTTCCTGGTCCTAATCAGTGTGCTTATTGCAGAGAGGAAGGTCATTTCAAGAATAGTTGCCCGGCTTTGTTACAGCGTGCGAATGGCGTATCTGGTCAGAGAGGTCGTGGTGGTTTCCAGCAAGCTCCTAGGGGTAGGGGACGTGGTGTGTTACCCCAGAATGAGCGTTCCTCTTCCCTTCAGAATTCTGCGAATTATTTTGTGAGACAGAATGTTCCGAGTGGTCAGTCTGCACAGTACTATGTTGATGATTATTATGTCGAGAGTGAGAGTGCTGGTTATAATGATAGTTAGGACAGCCATGGGCAAAGAGAGGGAGTAGTGTCAGTTCCAGTATACCAGAGTGGACCTTATGTTGAAGTGATTACATCAGGTGTGGCAGAACCTTTTCTTTTGGATACTGGTGCGACAAAGAGTTCTATTATGCACTCTAAACTTCCTGGCGCACCTTTGTCTGGCTTGACCAATGTTTCCGTAGGATTTTCAGGTGCCCCAGTTCCTAATCCGGTTTCTAGTCCTTTGTCCCTTTAAATTGGTCCTTGTGAATTGGAAGCTCCACTTATTCTAACGACTGGTTGTGGTGAGAATCTGTTGGGTTTGGACTTGCTGAAAAGACTGCATGCGACATTACATTGCTCTCCTTCGGGAGTACATCTTACCTTGGGTAAGAAAGTGATTTCTCCGATGTATGTGTCTACAGATTGCCTTCCACTGGAATTGCGTTCTCTTCCTGATACACTTTGGGCTACAGGTCCCAATGATGTTGGTCTCTTGCAGATTCCACCCTATGTTGTCACCCTTAAGTCAAATGCTAGGCTACCTCGTATTTCGCAATATAAAATATCTAGTGATGGCGAGAGAGCTCTTCTAGCAATTATTTATGATTTGGTTGAGAAGGGTGTAATTGAAGAAACGAGAGGTAATGTGTGTAACAGTCCTGTTCTGCCTGTCCTTAAGCGTACTGATGCTTCTCAGCCACCTGTGTATCGGTTTGTGATCGATCTTCGAGAAGTGAATAAGATTGTGGTGCCACAGTTTCCTGTTGTCCCTGATATCACTGCTTTGTTGACTCTGATTCCTGCTTCGGCAGCCTGGTTTTCTGTTATCGACTTGAAGAATGCTTTCTTCAGTATTCCGATTGCCGAGGAGAGTAGAGATATTTTCGGCTTCTCTTTAGGAGGCCGCAGCTTCCGGTTTAAGAGAGCTCTTCAAGGTTATTGTGAAAGTCCCTCCATCTATAGTCAGGCGTTGAAAACTCAGCTTGATGATTTTGTATTGCCTTCTGGTGCTACTCTTATCCAGTATGTTGATGATCTGTTGATTACTGCTGATGACGAAGAGATTCGTAAAGAGGCTACTCTTTCTTTGTTACGACATTTGTCTGACCTTCATCATAAAGTGTCACCTTTCAAGTTACAGTATTGCCGACAAGAAGTAACCTACTTAGGTCATCTCTTGTCGAAGGAGGGAAGAAGGTTGACCCCAGAACGAATTCAAGCGATTGAGCAAATGAGTGTGCCATCCACACAGAGAGAAGTGCGTGCCTTTTTGGGTATCACCTCGTATTGTAGGCAGTGGATCCCCAGCTTTGCCTTGCTAGCGAAACCTCTGTTGGCGCTGACTCTTAAAGATACTCCGTATCCTCTCCCTTGGTCTGATGAATGTCAGAAAAGTTTTTCTGAATTACGCGATGCTTTGTGTTCTGCTCCGGTATTGGGTACTCCTGACTACAGTAAACCTTTCACGTTGTATATTCACGAGAGAGAAGGTTGTGCATTGTCAGTATTGACGCAACAATTTGGAGACAAGCAGTGTCCATGTGCGTATTTTTCAGCTACGTTAGATCCGGTAGCTAGAGCGTTGCCGAGTTGTCTGAGAGCTACAGCGGCAGCGGCTGTTTCTATCCGAAAGTCTGCTGGTTTGGTATTGGATAATACGTTGATTGTGATGGTCCCACATGCAGTGGATACCTTATTGAATAGGACTAAGGCCCAGATGTAGGTAAAAGTCATTTACCGATTTTAAAATACCGATTTTTACCGAATCGGTATTCTGAAATCGGAAAATGAGATGTAGAGAAAAAAATCGGTAAAATACCGATTCGGTAAAAATCGGTAGCGTGTTTCGATACTTACCGAATCTGTAATTACCGAATCGGTAGATACCGAATCGGTAATGACAATACAAGCCTATGGGCCAAAAGGGCCATAGGAATGCATTGGAAAAACCGATTCGGCAAATACCGATTCGGCAAATACCGATTCGGTAAATACCGAATCGGTAAATACCGAATCGGCAAGCAAGTAAAAGTGAAACCAATTCAAACAGCCAATGAGGTGGAACCACCCTCCCCCACCCTACCAGGGAGTGGCTACCCAGGCAGGTGCAACTCATCAGAACTTTCTGGAGAGGCAGCAAGAGCTGAGCAGTGAGAGGGAGCAGCAGAGAGAGTGGTAGCTGATTTTGCAGACAGTGGAAATGGCAAACAGCTCAGAGAGCCAGAAGGCTGAGAGGAAGCGCAAAGTGAAGTTTAGCAGCATGGAGCTGCAAGTACTGGTGGAGGAGGTGGCGAGGGTCCACAGGCAGCTCTATGGGAGGCTGTCCCTCACAGTCCCAGAGTCTACCAAGAGGAAACTGTGGAGTGCCATAAGTGAGAGGGTCAATGCAGTTGGTGTGACCCCCAGGAGCCTGGAGGACCTCAAGAAGAGGTTTTATGACATCCGGAGCCTCACCAAGAGGAAATTGTCAGAGCTCCACAAGCAGGCAGGTCTGACTGGTGGAGGCAGGAACCCCGCGCCCCCCCTGACTGACCTGGAGGAACTGGTGGCCACGACCATCGAGACGGAGAGTGTGGTGGGAGTAGGGGACATGGACAGCTCAGCCAGAGCTACAGCAAAAGGTAAGAAGCATGCGCAGCATGACACACCCAACCAGACACCTCCCCTATAGCCTCAATGTACAGTCAAACCCCAGTCCAGTACTGCTAGCACCATACATGAGCAATGCATAATGGGAAATGTAGTCAGCTAATGTAGGAAAATTTGTCAGTGCACATTAATCTGCAAGGCACTTGAAAAAAGAATCAGAGTAATGAAAGTGACATGTGCAATGCTTTTATTTTAGTGACTGTAAGACATTTGCACTCAGTTCACAAATGCTTCTTTATACCTAGGGGCAACATCAGGCAGTGCAGGCAGTGGAGCATCAGCTGCACAAGCGACAGCTCCAGCGACGGCGCAGGGTGTGGTAGCAGGGCCAAGCACCATGGATGCCTCGCAGGAGGAGGAGGACAGCAGTGCCATGGTCAATGAGGACGACCCTGTACATGCCCTCGTTTTTCCCCACTCCCCCCAACTATCACAATCCCCCCCATTGGTGTTCTCAGCTGAGAACTCCCCCTCACGGTCCCAGCCAGCACCTGCCACATCACCAGCCAGGATGAGTATTGTGGCCCCATTGACAATCATGGAGGGAGCTGCGGGTCAGGCACCAGCACCCACACCAGCGACACCTGTAGCACAGCAGCCCACCCAGCAGGCCAGCACCAATCGCCGCCCACGCACTCCCAGCAGTGCATGTCCATCAGGAGAGGGCACAGTGTTCCAAGGCCTTGAGGGGAGCATGGTGCGAATCCAGCGCCTGCAGGCAAAATCCATCCTGGCATGCCACCGCCAATTGCGTGCACACAACCTGCAAATGGTAGAAATGGCAAAGGGCTTTGGTGAGTTGGTGGCAAGCAACAAGGAGGTGGCACAAACAAACAGAGACATTGCCACAGGAATGGGACGCATGACAACCGCCATCACACAGCTTTGTGCCAAGATGGAACATAATGAGCACACAAGGCGCAGGGATGCCCGTGTCCAAAACAGGGCAATTAACCGGCTTGCCGCCGCAACGTCCCAGCTATGTCGCCGAGGGGTAAATTTGGAAGAGAGCCTGACACAACACACTGCGGAGGTGACCAGGGGCATGGCCAGGATCACCAGTGCCATGGAGGCCCTCATCATATCTAATACAGTGGTCAATCCTGCCCTGGACGTGGCCAAGGCTGGGGACAGCAGCAGCCGCAGCAGCCCGGCTAGCGCTGTGTCAGAGCCGCGCAGGAGCAGCAGGCGCTCCGCAGAGGCAGCAGGCCATGCTGAAGGGGGTGATCAGCATCCCAGTGGCACTGTGAAGCGCTTCAGAAAATGACTCTGCCAGTGTGGGTGAGGCAACCCGGGGCATTTCCAGTCCCCACATACAATTTCATATTTTCACTTGTTGCACATCAGTGCTTGAACGTTCTTCCAACATTAAAACAATTTTTTTTCACATCCATAACCTGTGTGTTCATCTGTACTCACTCAGAAATAGTTGTCTGTTATTTCCTCCCGTCTGTATCTGCCATCACTTGGTGTTGACACTCCAGCAGGTTGGGTTTGTGGCACAGCAATGTCGTCGTCATGGTCCTCGTAGTCTGACAACTCTACCTCAGTGCCCTTCTTGACCGCAAGGTTGTGCAACATTGCACAGACAGCAATCTTCTTGCAGCAGGTGATGGGGGTATACTGCCTTGCACCTCCACTCTTGTGCAAGCATCTGAACCTGCTTTTCCAGATGCCAAAGGTCTGTTCTACCACATTCCTTGTGCTTTTGTGGGCCCGGTTATACCTCCTTTGGCTGGGTGTTGAGGGGTTGAGGTAGGGGATGAGTATGAATGAGCGGAGGGCATATGCACTGTCGCCTAGAAGAAAAAGGGGTAACGTTACTCACATGCATACATGTACTTCACACTGCTATTTTTGTTATGGGGGTCTGATAATGTGTCTCACCTAGGAGGTATCCTTCACCAAATTCCCCTGCCGTGCATGGATGCCGTGCATGGATGCCGCTGCTTTGGAAAATGTAGGAGTCGTGGGTACTCCCTGGGAATTTTGCAACCAGGTCTGTGATGACGCACTTAGCATTACAAATCACCTGCACATTTATGGTGTGTGTTGACTTCCGGTTACGGTATATGTATTCTGTGTCAGCAGGGGGGCAAATCGGAATGTGCGTGCCATCAATGCAGCCAATGATGTGGGGGAATCTTGCCATCTGGTAAAAGTCTGCTTTAGTTTGTACCAGGTCCGCATGGGTTGCAGGGAAGGAAATGTATTGGTCCATCCTCTGTATAATGGCGTCAAGGAATCTGTGGAAAAACCTTGACAGGCTGCTCTGGGTCACCCCTCCTGCCACAGCAACTACACTTTGATAGCTGCCAGATGCAAGCAGGTGTAGGCTGCATAGCACCTGCACTTGTGTTGGGATTGCGTGTGCCCTTGGGGTGGGGTGGTCCAACAGTGGTTGGAGGTCCCTGATGAGGTCAGTGATGGTGTCTGGGTCCAACCTGTATCTCTGTAGGATCTCTGCTTCTGTGAGCATGCACAGGGTCACCCTCTGCCTGTAGATCTGCTCCTGTCTCATCCATTCCCTCTCTCCTTCCTCCTGTAGCCGTAGCCGTCTTGCAATGACATAAAATGCCGCCATAGTGCAAGAAGAATTGCATTTTGGGTCCGTTTTTATAGGTTGCACCTGGTTACCACCTGATTCCAATCCATGGTAAATACAGACTCTTAAATACCGATTTTTAGGCAAATTCGGTATTTCTGAGCTTACCTACATCTCACTCTTTATTTTTCACACTTCTTATTTACAGAATCGGCATTTTACCGATTCGGTAACTTTACCAATTCGGTAGAATTACCGAATCGGTATATTTACCGATTCTGTATGTTGGCGAATCGGTAAAATTACCGAATCTGTGTATTTTCCGATTCGGTATAATTACCGATTCGGTATATTTACCGATTCTGTATGTTAGCGATTCGGTAAAATTACCAAATCTGTGTTTTTTCCGAATCTGTATTTTACCGATTCGGTTTAATTACCGATTCGGTAATTTACCGATTATGACGGATTTCGGACTCCTACATCCCGATGGTTCGATACCGCTCGGTAACGGCCGAAAATCGGTATTTTCGGCCGTTACCGACCGACCTACATCGGGCCCTAAGACTCAGCACCTTACTAGTGCGCATTTGTCAGGTTATGAGTTGACGATTTTGGCTAGCCATGTGCACATTAAAAGGTGCAATGTGTTGAATCCAGCTACGTTGTTGCTGATTTCTGTAGAGACAGATCAATCAATCAGTACATTTATAGAGCGCACTACTCACCCGTAGGGTCTCAAGGCTCAGATGCTCAAGAACAGCATGATTGCTTTCTTCGGACAGTGGAAGAAACGAAGGGTAGAGTTGATTTAAAAGATACTCCTCTTACGAATGTTGATGGTACCCTATGGGTAGATGGTTCGTGTTTCAAGCTTCCGAATGGTGAGACGACTGCAGCATATGCTGTCACAACTTTACATACAGTTGTTGAAACAGCACGTATAGCACAGAATTCAGCACAAGCAGCAGAGTTGATTGCATTGACTAGAGCGTGTGTGTTGTCAGAAGGAAAGCGAGTGAATGTTTATACTGATAGCCAGTATGCGTTTGGTGTTGCCCACAGTTTCGGACGTTTGTGGCGAGAGAGAGGATTTCTTACTTCTCATGGTACGAAAATTCAGCATGGGCAATTAGTGAATGAACTTCTTGAATCACTTACTCTCCCAAAGCAGATTGCAATTGTGAAGTGTAGTGCCCATAAGAAGGTTGTGGATGATGTGGGCCGAGGAAATGCGTTTGCGGATGAAGTTGCGAAGGAAACGGCGAAAGACATGATGAGCCGTGTGTATGTTGCAGGCCCTGCTAATTGGGTTATGGCTGGTGGAATGTGTGAAGACACAATAGAAAGTGTGAAGATGATTCAGGCTGAAGCTACTGAGAAAGAAGTGAGTACGTGGAGAGAAAGTACGGGTATGTTGGATTCGACAGGTTGTTGGGTTGAGTTGTCGGAGCACCAGCGATGGTTGTTGCCTGATGCGTATGTGCTCCCAGTAGTTACTATGGCTCATGGAATGGCTCACATTAGCTCGAAAGGGATATGCAAGTTGTTGGCCCCGGTATGGCAGAATGCTGGAATTCCTAAATGTGCTGAGAATGTGGTGAAGCATTGTATGATTTGCTTGATGCATAATCCTGGCAAGGGAACCCCAACTCCAGCTGGTCATTTTGCTCCCCCAACTTATCCGTTTGAAGTGATACAGCTAGATTACATTCACATGGAGAGATGCAACAATTTGAAGTATGTCCTTGTGGTTGTTTGTGCCTTTTCCAGATGGATAGAGGCCTACCCCCTAAAGGATAATACTGCCTTGTCCACAGCCAAGGTTTTGCTCAAAGAGAATTTCCCTAGGTATGGTTTGCCGAGAATTGTATGGAGCGACAATGGGAGTGAATATGTGGGCCAGATCATGAAGAAAGTGTGTGCGGGTTTGGGTATCAATCAGAAATTTCATGCTGCGAATCACCCCCAGTCAGCAGGTCTGGTCGAGTGCTATAACGGCACATTGAAGCTGAAGTTAGCTAAGATACAAGTGAGCACTGGTCTTACATGGCCAGATGCCTTGCCATTGGCCCTTTTGTCAACAAGGACGACAGTGCATTCTCGTGTGGGACTTAGCCCATACGAAATCGTTTTTGGTCGTCCAGCGAATGTTTGGGGTGTGCCTCGTCCTAAGAAATATAGTGAGATCGAGTACCCTATGTTGGTGGATTACTTACATGACTTGACTGCTAAATTACGTGTTCTCCACCAACAGGTCTATGACAGTTTGCCGACAGCTACTGCAGATCCAGGCCATACGATCCAACCGGTGAAGTACATCTTGATCAAGAATTTTCAACAAACCAAAAACTTGGAACCAAGATGGACTGGACCACATTTGGTCCTTTTGGTCACTAGAACTGCAGTTAGAGTAGCTAGTAAAAAAACTGGGTGCGTGCCACCCATTGCGAAAAAGTTCAGTTGCCATTACCGTATGATAAGTGGGTGAGGGATGGAATAGCCGACTCTGAATGTGAAAGGATTCCTAGATTTGTACCTTTTAGTGATGCACATTTGACATGGACTCAGTCAGAACGCGAGGATGATGACATTCTGCAAGCTGCTGTGCCTTCGCATTTGAAACTTGACACCACGAATCCAGAAACACTTTTTAAGGATCAAACTGTGCCTGGTAAAGAGCGCTACAATTTAAGACCGAGAAAGACTGAACCTATGGACAAATAAAGATCTAATTTTTTTATGTAGTGAATTACACCTTGTCAGATCAAGAGACTTTTTTTTACCTTTCTTCCTTTTTCGAGTCACCATCCGGACTCAGCTGCAGGGTCGCGGTACAGTCTTAAGGGGTGAGCCGCATATTGACATACGGTCTGTGGTTCATGGTCGTTAGTACGATCTTGACGCACACTTAAGTGAAGAAGGTAATAGCCGTGAGCAGCTCGTTAGAGGATGGAGTCTTTTGAGTCTGATGAGGGTGTTAAGAGAACTGATTTTAAAATGAGAATGTGTACATTGGTCCCTAGCAAATGTTTTTTGATATTGTGTTTCTTGATGCTTTTGAATCTTATATTGGGATGTGTGGGTTGGATTGTTTATGCCATACAACATATGCTTACATCTCCGTCCCAAACTACTCTTTCTTTTTCTACTGTTTCCCCACACGAATTTCATACGTTGCCTGAACATGAACAGACGCGAAGATCAGAATTTGTGAACAATTCGTTCATACAGATGTTGCATCAGCATCAGCTAGTCGAAAATACCACAAATTGTTGGGTATGTGGTCTTATGCCACATACGATAGATAAGGGAATGCCATATTTGGTTTTGCCTTTTTCACCTAAAGGGGCAGTATGGGCACTCCAAACAATGTTTATCTATGCAAATGAAGCATCTCCTGTACGTTCCGTCAAAGATAATGTGAGTAATAATGCCTTGATACAGGGAATAGAAGATTTGATCAGAGATATCGATGCGTATAATGCTATCCCTAAAGATGAGGTACGAGCATATGTTGGTTGGAACAAGACGAGATATAGCATTAGTCTGACAGAAAAGGAGAGACAGAAAAGGTCTCCTCCTATTTGGATTGTACCCCACCGAGGTCATTTTTGTCTGCAAGGTAATGGTCAGAATCCGAGAGCTCAGCTTGGTAAGAGTGTGTGTGTTCACACCTATGTCTATACATCCCAGAAATCTCCACCGTTTGTGCCAGCTAAAGGCACGTATTTTGTTTGTCACGACAGAGCATATACATGGTTGCCTTCTGATTTTTCAGGCACATGTTATGTGGCATTTTTGCTTCCCCCTACGTATACAGCTGCTTTCAATTACCATAAGACAAGATATGGTAGAGGTGTTATTGATGCGAAAGATACTGTCGCACAAGAAGTTGGAGACTACTTTAAGCGTTTTCTGCCCTTTTGGGGTCCTATGGCTAATAGTAGAAATATTCGTCAGCTTACGAGAGTGGTCGAGGCCACTATAAATGAGACTGCAGGTGCCCTTAGCAATATTACAGCTGAGCTTCAAGCGGATCGCCTTATGACATTACAGAACCACTTTGTTTTAGATATTATACTTGCAGATAGAGGTGGGGGTACGTAAATTGATCGGGTCTAGTTGCTGTGTTTTCATTCCAGATAACGCCCTGACAGTGTACCAAGCCATCTTGAGGTTACATAAGTCCGCTGAGTCTATACATGTAGACGAAGGGAACTGGTCATTGATAGAATGGTTTTGGGAACTGCTGTCCAAATGGGGATGGAAGATTCTGATGTTTCTTGGTATGGCTTTAGCAATCCTTTTCTCGTGTTGCTTATGCATCCAGTGTGGTCCCGCCATTTGTGGCGTTTGTGCTACAATCTGTGTGAGAAGACCCGTCCCGAGAGAAGCGAAGGATAATAAGATGATGTTACAGCAACACCTTGATGACCTGATGAGAATAGATATAGACCTGGATTCAGATTGACGTGAGTTTAGGTCATTGCCTACGTAATGGCAAAAGGAGGGTCTGAGGTTCCGTGATTTCAAACCAGACTCCGTTTTGTTTGAGTTGTTTGTGACGCCATTTTTGTGTTGCCCTCAAGTAGGCCGTGGAGGTAACCAAACGAACAAAGTTGCATGGGCCTCATTGTTCATGTATGCATTAACAGGCCCTTTTCTGACTTGTGAGTGAATTGCAACGACGCTGCCCCCTTCACCTGAAACTGACCCTTTCACAAAGCCAATTTCTCTGGCTGATCGTTGTCTAAAATTGCCAATCAATGTTCAGGATATCGTTAACTTTTAGTTTCTTGCACATATCTTATCCTACTCAACATCTGAATTGTTTCTTTCCTTACAACTTTTCATTACATGGGTAGTGCTTTCAATTATGGGTTTGTCCGGCTTGTGGAAATTGAATTTGGGACAGTCCTAATAATTAACTTTTGGGTTGGGTTACTGTAAATTGGGTTTTTGTTAATGTGATACTCAGTTAGAAAATGTGTCCTATTGGTCAGAATTTTGCGCAGTGGGTGTACATTTATAATGAGAATATGGTGTAAAAAAAGTGATGTCTCGCTCTATGAAATTGAGCAGTGTCCTGAGTTGTACACCGTGTTGTATTGCTTGGTTTACTGTTACTAGCTGCAGCTAATAAATTTGATCTTTGACGCCATCCAGAAGTATTCCGTGTCTCTGTATTCCAAGACAGGAGAATCCGAAGACTATGGGTGTGTCCCTGGCACCGCTGGGTTCTAAGAAAACCCGGTTCTTCAGAAGGTGGAATGTTGTCCTTTGCTAAAATGGAAGTAAAAAGTGGAGCTAGTTTGGATGACCAGAAAGCTGGGTCCTCCTTAAACAGAGCCGGAGGAATTCCGCCTGGTCCTGCGGCCACTTCTTTCCGACCCTTTTATTCTGCCTTTCGATTTGGTCCTCCAAGACTGTACTGTAGTCAGTGCGGTTGTCATGCTTTTGTCTCTCTGATTCCTTTTTGTTTTTTATACTTTTGTGGGAAAGTTCGTCCATTGTTGACCCTATTCAAAGGTGGTTTGAAAGTGTGTTCGACTCTGTTGACATGTTGATGCTCTTTGTGCCAGTGACCTGATTCAAAGTGTGGTCTTGTCGGTTGTTGAAATGGGTGTGCAGAAAAAAGTACCACACGGACTCCAGTATGTTTGATGAGGCGACTTTCGGGACACGACCCCCATGACTATTAACAGTACGCCAGAATCTCGCAGAGTTGTTTGACCTTATATCTTGATATAGTTTGGCCAAGAAGGAGTTCCAGTGTGCCCTGCGATGTTCTCTTTTTACTACCTTCAGATGCCTACGAGCTCCTCTCAGTTTAGTTAAGATTGATGTGTCCATTGGTTTTGTTTTTAATTACCGCCATAGCCGGTTCGTGCCTTTTTTCGCTGATCATATTACTGGATCCCATGAGATCGACTGTTGGGAGCCCGTCGCTTTCCCATGTGTTGTTGGCTTTGCATGTCTGGCTGACAGCTTACTTGTAAAGCTAGTCCAATTAGCAATTTGATCTTCAATTACCTCACCAGTGATCTCTATCATGTGCTTTGCCTCCTTTGATACTAGCTGTAAGTTTTTAACTTAGCACTTTTTAAGTTGATTGTAAAGCTTTCAAAAGCTAGTGTTCCCGCCTTATCGTGTTGCACCATTCTGGTGCTAAACAATATTTCTTGAGGACTGTGATCACTTTCAGGTCTGTCGCCAAACGCGAAGGTAATTACTTGATTCAGGAGAGAAAGATTAACAAAAGTATAGTCGATTAGAGATGCACCGGTGTTTGATAAGAATGAAAGGCCAGGCGGCTTGTCTGGAGTGAAGCGCCCATTAAGCGCTCTGAGACCAAGATGTTCTAGGTTTCCTTGTAGGATGCGTCCTTTCTGGTCTTCTTTGCGCCATCCAGGGTAGTCCTGTGGTGGTATAGCCCAAACACTTTCTTGTGATTTAATTACCTCGGTTTTTTGGAGGAACGACATTAACCACATGTTAAAATCTCCAGAAAGTACAATCTCTGGTTTCGGAAACCTTGATCTCATTCTTAGCACTGTCGCTATCAACTCTTCTGAGACTTTTTGCCTGGACGCAGAATTTGGACGAATGTACACATTCAGTAAGATTATAGTTCTGGGCTGGCCTTGGGGGGAGTTGAAGGAGATTCCCACAGACTGGAAAGAGTAGGATGAACTTGCGAGATCCCATGATGTAATTGCATTATTTGTTAATATGAAAATAGCTAGACCTCCGCTGCCTCTTCCTGATGATTTCGCTTTGATAGCAGGTGTTTGGTGAGTTTTAAACCCTTCCAAGTGCTGCGGCTCTGTCAGCCATGTCTCTTGTAATAGTATGATCTCGAATGACGGAAGGTAAGTGATCATGGAATCTTCTCCCAGTTTGTTCGATAGACCATTGATATTCCAAGAGCAGACCCTTAGTGGGCAGGTTCCTTTTCCCTTTTGACTGCTGATTTGTCAGCATAGCAGCCGGGTTGAATTTAGTGAGCCCGCCAACCATGACCATGAGCAGGTCTGTTCCATTCCCCCTTTTGATTTATACTGGCCATCTCGTGCCATTTGGTCTTCCTAGTTGGGGACAGGAGTCTTGTCCTGGGCACTCCTCAGGACTTAGTAGACTTTTCTTTGTTCCGCTCGTGGGTGGTCAATGGGTCGGATTTTCTGTAGGACATACGGGTATCCTAGTTCCCTGCCGGGAAGTATAGTGATGCTCCACTTATTAAAGGTTTCGGTGTGGCTTAAAATCCTATTCGTTACCTCACTCGAGCGCCAGATGACCTTTGTAGTTTCATTTGTTTGCCCCTGTCCTGGTGCTATAAATTCAATTGAGATGATATATTGTGAGGTTACAGCATTTGACAACCCGATGGCATCTATGAGCTTAATGATATTCCCGCAGTTTAGTATGTCACAACTGCCTTTGGACTTATACTCTGGTTATAGGAGTGTGATGGTTGTAGCTCTGTGAGAAGAGGCCCTATCAACCCCGGTTGGAGACTCAGATCTTGTCACCCCGTGGGCTTGGGCTGGTCCCATCCAGGGTCCTAGTATTCCCCCCTTCACTTTTTTATGTTCGGGTGTGGGAGACGACTTTTCCAATGCTCTAGGGATTTTTTGAATTGTATCACAACCTTTTTGCGCCTTGTCTCCTTTGTCCAGCGCCGATGGTGAAGAATTGTCCTGATAAGATTTGTGCTGGCTGCTGACTTAAGTCTGATTTTGTACTTTAGTGTTGCATGGCGGCTCTATAAGCCTATTTCGCCTGTGGCTCACATCACTTGTTGAAGGCGTAGGGTCCAGAAATGGCCCTTTGATGATAATACTTGACTCAGTCCCCCCCCTTTGCTTGAGTAGATCTGGTCCGCTTCTGCTATTTATTTTTCCATCTCAGGGGGTGAAGAGCCCGTTTGATTCTGCTTTACACGACTTGATGGAATTTTTGTTTTTTCTATCCCCTTGATTTCCTTGTCTGTACTAGTTTGGTCGTTTTGCCCGATTGAATCTGCACGACTTGATGGAATTTTGGGGTTTTCTGTCCCCTTGTTTTTTTTTTGTTTTTTTTTTGTGGGGAATTTATAAAGCGCGCTGACACCATGGGTTTCCTGGCGCTGGCAGACAACTGGGGGACTGGGAGGGTTTAGCCAGATTGAGGGAAGAGCCAAGTTTTTAGGGATTTACGGAAGAGGGTAAGGGAATTGGAGGTTTTAAGAGAGAGGGGGAAGGAATTCCAGAGTTTGGGGGCCAGAAATGCAAATCTCCGGCCTCCGGATCTGCAGAGTTTGACAGGGGGAGTGAGTAAGAGGTGCAGATGAGAGGATCTCAGGTTCCGAGAGGGGCTGTAGGTCCTGATGAGAGATTTCAAAAAAACAGGACAGGAACCAGATAAGGATTTAAAGGTGAGGCAGCCGATCTTAAAGGCTGCCCTCGAGATGACGGGGAGCCAGTGCAGTTTTAGAAGGAGGGGTTTGGTGGATTGCCATTTCGGAATCCCAAAGGCCAATCTCGCCGCTTGATTCTGAACGAA
Organism: Lissotriton helveticus; assembly: GCF_964261635.1. Taxonomy (NCBI): domain Eukaryota; kingdom Metazoa; phylum Chordata; class Amphibia; order Caudata; family Salamandridae; genus Lissotriton; species Lissotriton helveticus. Next base: position 1,217,854,464 of record NC_136059.1, on the reverse strand, counting down.
TTGTAGTCTGCAGAGAGATGTTTTGGGCAGACCATGATAGATAGCATTCGAAAAATCTAAGCGGGAGAGGACAAGGGCCATGATTACTTGCAGGAGAGCTTCAGGAGTGAGGAGATAAGCCACCTTCCTGATCCTGCGCAGCTGGAACATGCAGGAGGAGACAACTGTCCCCACCTGGGGCCCGAGGGAGAGACCGGAGTCAATAGTGATCCCTAGGCTTTTTACCGAGGCCACAGGGGTGGGGGGAAGGCCAAGTTCTGCCGGCCAAAAATGCGGACCCCAGTGGGTAGAGCTCTTGCCAGGGAGAAGAAGCTCCGTCTTTCCAGGATTCAGCTTAAGCTGATTTTGGCACATCCACGATAGGATGTGGGACATAACTGCCTGAAAGTTGGGAATAGCAGAGGGGGAATCAAGAGGGAAGATGAGTTGCAGGTCGTCCGCGTAATTGAAAACGGTGACGTCCCACTGCCTCAAGGAAAAGAGAAGGGGTCGAAGATAAAGATTGAAAAGAAGGGGGGACAGAGAGGAGCCCTGAGGGACCCCGCAGGGCAAGTGCTCCCGAGGAGCTCTAAAAGTGCCCAGGCTAAGGGTCTGAGACCTCCCGGTCAGGAAGGATTTGACCCATGCCAACGCCAGGCCCTGGATGCCAGCTTGCTCGACACGGTGGAGAAGGATGTTGTGGTCCACCGTGTCGAAGGCAGCCGACAGATCTAATAAAACCAGGGCCTGGGGGGTACCCTTGTCAGCACCGTCTCTCAGGGCATCCAGCACAGCCAAGATGACAGTCTCCGTAGAGTGGCCGGGTCTGAAGCCGGCCTGGTTAGTCTCAAGAAAGGTGGAGTTCTCAATAAACTGTGAGAGGCAGGTGGTGACATGGGCTTCCAAAATTTTGGAGAAAAAAGGCAGGAGAGAGATGGGGCGGTAATTCGCCGGGACGGCGGGATCAGCCCCAGGCTTCTTCAGTAGAGGCACCAACAAGGCCTCCTTGAAGGAGCGGGGTACCGTACCGGACGACAGAGAAGAATTCAGCAGGGGAAGGATACAATCAGGTAAAGAGTGGCAGATATTTCGTAATATGGTGGGGGGACAACAGTCGTCTGGGGATCCAGATTTAACGCGGGTGGCCAGTGTGGCCAAAGCGGTAGGGTCTAAGGGAGGGAAAAGTGTAAAAGAAAGAGCATTATGGGGGGGAGAAGCGGGGCCGGCGCCAGGGGGGGTAGTCGGAATGGTATCTTTGATCGAGGCAATTTTTTGGACAAAGAAAGTGCTCAGCGCGTTACATGATTCTTGTGTGGGGGCCTGAGTCGGAAGTGTCCTAGGATCGGAGGTAAATTCGTTGAGGATTTTAAAAATCTCCTTAGACTTGCAGGGGGCAGATAAAATTTTGTCTGAGGCATAAGCTTTTTTGGCGGCGGAAATGGCTGTTTTATACTCGTTCCACGCAGCCACATATGCACTTCTGCTAGGTAAGCAGTAGTCTCTCCTCCACCTGCGCTCGAGTCGGCGGAGTTCTAACTGCAAAGTCTTAAGGTGAGGGGTAAACCATTTATGGGAATGACAGTGTCGGGATCGGGGAAACTTGGTTAAAGGTGCGAAAGTATCGCTGGCTATAGTGAGCCAGTCAGAAACTTGCCCCTGAAGCTCGTCAGTGCTTGAGTCTGTGGGGAACAAGGGACGGGTGGGAGAGAGATGAGATAAGAGTTTGGAGGAGTCGGCGGCTCTCCACTTGCGTGCAGTACCGCCCTCCTGCAGTGGGGTCCTGATCTGGCCAACGGCCGAAAAGGTGGTGTCAATTAAGAAGTGATCGGACCACACACAAGGTGTTATGAATGGGCAGGAGGACTTGACCCCGTGAGCCCAGATGTGGTCAAGGATATGGCCACCGCTATGAGTGGCAGACCTGACTAGTTGTGTAAAATCCAAGCTCGAGAGGGCCTCGAACAGTTCGGTGGCATGGGGGCCGGCATCCTCATTCTGGAACCAGTAATTGAAATCCCCGACAATGATGGTACGGGGGGAAGAGGTGGCAAGATTGGTTAACTGTTCAATAAAGGAGGAGGGGAAGGAAGGCATGGGGTGGGGGGGACAGTAAAGTACCATAAGGGTGACAGCGCCTACCTCGGTCCCAAGACGGAGGACCAGGTTATCCACATCGGGGAGGGTCATATTGGCAGAGGCAATGATCTTAAGATTCTTCCGTATTACCGCTGCCACCCCTCCACCGGAGCGGCCTCCAGGTTGGTTGGTATTCAGCAGAAAGTAGTCAGGAGGTAGTGCAGCAAGGATGTCGGGGAGGGAGTCGTCAGTGAGCCAGGTCTCAGATAGTAAAAGGACATCTGGCTTCTCTGTCATAAGAAGATGGAAAATATCGGCTTGATGCCTGACCATGGAGCGAGTGTTGAGGTATAATACCCAGAGCTGCGACTCGGCAGGGACAGGAAGGGTGGAAGATGACGACGGCCCCAGCAAAGGGGAAGAGTGACCTGGGATCCCCAATAAGGAGATCCTGGTCCAGGTCTCGGGAGGTAGAGGGCAAGCAATGGTTTGTAGACTCATTAGAGTGGAGTGGGAATAAGAGATGGCAGAGGCAGCGTCCCTGGCCCCTGGGCCCGTCCGGCCGCGGACGGGCGCAGACGGGCTTAACTCTGGCGCAACTCCGGCGCGCCTCCGTCGCGCCCGCTGCGCTCGTCCGCTGCGCTGACGCATGGGGGACGTTTAAATAGACTGATGACGAGGGTGGGCGGAGCCAGCAGGGCGGGTTGGGAAGGGTTTTTTAAAAAGAGATAGGCGTCCACCGCTCGTAGTCAGTGGGACTGAGAAGGAGCGGGGCTGCTTGCAGTCAGCAGAGGAAGCAGGTAAGTTTTAAAATAAATGTCAAGTGCCCCCCACGAGCAAGCCCTCTGCCACAGGGCTGCTCGAGTACACTCGGCAAAAAAAAAGGAGCGGAGCCTAAATAGGCTGATGACGAGGGTGGGCGGAGCCAGCAGGGCGGGTTGGGAAGGGTTTTTTAAAAAGAGATAGGCGTCCACCGCTCGTAGTCAGCGGGACTGAGAAGGAGCAGGGCTGCTTGCAGTCAGCAGAGGAAGCAGGTAAGTTTCCTCGTCTGTATTAGTTTGGTCGTTTTGCCCGATTGAATCTGGTCGTTTGTAGATGTTGAACAGTGGGTAGAGGTTCGGCTCTTGCCTGGGCCGACAGTTCTTATTGCGGCCTTTTCGCTTCTTTTGTCTTTTCCCCTTTCTGTTAAGATCATCTGAGTCTTGATCTACATGAGATAATAGGGTGGTGTCTCCTTTGCCTTCGGCTTGGAGTTTTTTATAGTCAGTCGTTGTACCGCCAGTGGATGGAATTTCTAAGGATGGTGTTGTGGCCCTGGCTGCAGCCCCTCTTACCCCTAGTTTTTCTACCGCCTTGGCCTCGTTTACGGGGCATATATCATCATCTCTTTTGCTTAAGGGGAGAGACTTTGCATTTGTGTTCTCCTTAATGTCCTCCAATAATTTTGTCATCATCTCTGGCAGCGTGCTTAGTTTCTCTATAATTGGTGAGCAGTCGCAGCCCTGTCGCGGGGGGTCGGCATCCGCTTGGACCCGTCTGATCAGGTTATTTAGATTTGTGATTTTATCGTCAATGTTGGCGACGTACATCGCCTAAGTGTTTAGAAGGCTGATTTGTATGTCCATTTTGTTGGCTTGGTAGGTCATAGCATCAGCTGACCTTTGTAAGATATTCAGGGCGGTGACCCATGCCGACTCCTGTTTGAAGTCCTTATTTTTCCCCCCATTTGTGGCTGGGGATGGCCTAGTATGAGCAGGGGCATCTTTGCCATATGATGTAAGCATGTTCTCCCATTCTTTTGATTCCAGAAAGGAGAGGTCTCTCTCAGCGGCATGAGCCTCTACCTCATCAAGTGGAGGCAAAGATCAGCTCTGCCTTTGGTTTGAGGGCCGGGCTGGATCTATATCGCCCTCCCTCCAAATTGATGAATGTTCACGTGGTGCCTGTGGTGTGGTTGCATGGAAGTCCTCTCCTTGTTCTGTCGCATCGGTTGTACTGCCCTTTGTGGGTAGTGTGACGTCGTCGGGCTTAAAGGCTGAACTGACCTGGGGAGAGGATATATTTCTGGCTGCCAACTCACTCGTTGGATCTAGATAAATTTGAGCATTCGTTGGTAGCATGTGTTCTGCAACCAAGACTAAACATGAGACCCCTTGTCTGCTTGACGTGGTTATGTTACGGTTACCCCCCCTTCTTGTGGTTCTACATCATCCAACTTGCCGATAGCAGTTGCTTGGTGTGTTAGTGACATTCTTGACGCTGTAGTCTCACCTGAACTGGCCTTGCAGATGGTAACTATGGGACTCAAAGGAACAGGTAACCCCGTGATTTTCATGTTGCTTGAGAAGACAGCTGACCCTGCGTCTTTCAGAAAGGAGAAATTTTATGTTATTTTTGATTGAAGACAAGTTGATTTGTGTCCGACAGAACTGGCTTCCTGTGGAAGTAAATGGGATGAACTAGCTGCCATACCACCTGACGCGCTTGGTGACAGGTCGAGAATTTGATCAGTGGCAGCACTTGGTGTCTCTGTCTTTCCTCTCCGTTTCTTTTTATTTTGAGGGAGTGTATTCCTCTGCTTCCCTGATCGCATCCTGTGCTTGGGACTGTGTTTGAGCCGGTCTTGATCTAGAGGGCAAAAGCCCCGCCCTGAGCCCGCGCGCGGACTAACAGTCTCTGACAGTTACTTTTTGTGGTGCTCAGTTACCACAGCTGGTTTCCTCCTTCCCTACAGGACTTGTTACATGGGCCTGTACCCTTCAAGCAGTTTGCCCTCTGAGCAGAGGTCGTTCAGCTAGCCACTCACTTTTTATGCAAAAACTTCAAGTTTCCCAAAATTCCATGGCACTGTTGTAAACTCAGGATCATGAAGGGCACTTACGCAAAGGAGCAGGAGGACACCTGTGGGCGAGAGGACACCTGTGAGAGAGCGAGCGAGACTCCTGCATAAATCCCTTGCTCTAGCTCAAGCTCAAGCTCCCTCCACTCTGCCCGCCTGCAAGGAGATGTGAGGGGGGGACCGTCAGCATCCAGGTCCTACCTCTCCTATCTCGCGCCGTCCAGCGATGATGCCGGTAATGCTCACCCTTCACGCCTTCCTTCAGTCCGCCATCAACCGTCTGCCGTCTGGCTGCACTGCCGGAACAGAGTCGGGCTTCCCCCAGCCTCCCCTAGGGCCGCTGCACCGGGAGCCTGGGAGCCTGGGTCTGGGTACCTGAAATCACAGTCCGTCGAGCGCCAAGCACACACCGCTGTAGCCGCTGTAGCCGCTCACAGAGGCCCGGCCCGGTCCCGCTCCTGCTCCGCCGCACCGCCGATCCGCTGCACTAGCCAAAACTGCCAAACAGCTGTGGTAAGGTGCGGTAAGTCGGAAATCCCACACCAGACTCCATTAGCAGCACTGATATGTCACTGGATGGGAGACCGGGGAAGACCCCACAGCTCAGAAGCAGAAATTCATTGTGGGAGGCCTGTTCAAAGTACGCTTTGCACCCGCTATGCACCCGCGGCGCCTGCAGGAATCCCGGCCCACCACTCATGGTACCCACTCACGGCGCCCTCAGAGCAGTTCTGTGGCTCCTGGTCCTCCCGCGGCGCACGTAGTGCCGCACCCGCTGCACCCACAGGACTCAGCGGACTCAGGAGGCTCAATCGTGTTGCGTTGTCAAAGCCACCGTTTCTCAACTTCTGCACTGCACTGGATATAGAACATTTTTATAGAAATGTTTCTGCAACTAACCAATAAACTAATGATCAAATATGCACATGTGAACTGAACCCATTTCAAGCAGGGGAAGGGACTTCAGACCCCAGGATCCTTCACTTCTCTTTGCCTTGTGCTGTGATCTTTCCATGCATGGAGGTGCATAAAGCAACACAAGGGGTCTTGGTGCACGGAACCCATTTTAAGGTGGGTAAAGGACTTCAGCCACCAGACTCCTTCACTTCTCGCTGCGTGCTGAGGTGATCTTCCTGCACCCGGAGGCTCATAAAGCAGCATGTGGGGTCCCATTTTAACTAGAGTTTTTAATATTGCTGCGACTAATGTGATTCTGCTTTCATAAGGAATGTCCACTATAGTCCCAATTTACAAGAAGGGCAATAATTCAGAACCAAAGAATTATCGCTCAATATCACATATTAGATTCTTCAGCGAAAGTAATGAGCACAGTTCTACTGAAGAGATTGAAAGAATGAACATGCGAATGCTCAATACTTTCACCTGTACAGTTTAGTGTTAGGAAAGGTGTGGAGACAATAGAGCAATGCGTGAATTTGGACATATTAATAGGTAAATATATATGTGCTAAAGGTGGTAGATTGTATCTCTGCTTTGCAGATTTTGAGCAGCGCTTTTGATATAGTTGACCACCCTATTCTTTGGTCAGCTCTGCTTTCTATGGGGGTGCCCTGGCCCATCATTTGCTTTCTGGCAAGGTTATATGAGAAAATAGCGTGTAAAGTATACTATGGTCAACAGGGTGAATGTACCAACAAATTTGCCGTTAAACGTGGTATTCAGCAAGGTTGTGTACTTGTCCCTTTATTATTCTACCTGTTCATCAATGGGGTGGACATGGACCTACAAGCAGACGTCTCTTTAGTTTCTGGGCGTTCTGTGCCAGTGCTTTTGTATGCAGATTATGCTGTTTTGTTGATTAGGACCATGGTGGGGTTACAGCATTTAATGAACTCCTTTGGGGATTTTTTTGCTGCAGGAAATTGATTGTTAACAAACTTTTACAATGATTTGTGGGGCAAGGCACAGAAACTGAAGAACGCTTTTTATGGATAATACCCCCATAGTTACTGACGATAACTTTTGCTACCTGGGTATTACCTTATCAGGCAATGGCTTATGGTCCTGGGAGCTTACAAATGTTAGGGGCAAGATGACCAGATGTACCCATGGAATTTGTAGATTCTCAGCTAAGTTGGGCTCTCAGCCAATAAAGGATATGATAGCAATCTAATAAAATGCTCCAGATTGAGGAATATAGTTTCCTCAAATGCTTATTTTGTCTGTCCACCTCAGCCTCCACATGAGGTTACGCATAGAGAGGCAGTGTTACAACACCTCAGAGATAGAGTCATAGTCACACTCCGTCCCCTTGTTGCTCTGGCATCCCATTTTGTCCAAAGATGAGACTAGCTTTACCAAGTCAATTATTTTAGATTGCTTGCCTTTGGATAATGCATTGGTTATTCCCTGGCTAAATTATATCAACTTTTTTTTATATTAAACTATTCAAGATACCAGTCCAGACTAACACATTATCGGTAGTAACACTTACCAAACAGTCTATTAAAGAAACTTTGTTTGACTTCTAAAAGGGAGGCCTGGATGGATTGTGATGGAAGGAAACAAACAGTTACATTTTATCTAACACTTAAGTTAAAGGAGGGTTGCTAAGATTACTTAATTTATGCTTCTAACTTAATGCAACGTTTTATATAAGTTAGATTTAGACTGGGAACCACTCATCATTTAGTTGCCTTTCCCACCATGAAAACTTGTCCTTGGCCAGAGCAAGCAAAGCACCATGTACTTTATACTGTTTTGTGACTTTTATTCAAGTTTTAGGCGCACTACCTAAAACCTCTTTTGCTTGCACAATGTATCAGATTGCATACTGCTGCTCTGAAGTACATGCTTGAGTTAAATGATATTAAGGTCTTTATTCATGTTGCACTTTTTATTACAAAAGCAAATAATCTACGCAAAAGTATTGTAACACCGACACCATGACGATTTTATGGAACTTAGATGGAAATCAAAATTTTTTAAATAATTTTAATATGTGTCTTTGGCATGATTAATTGTGATATTATGATGTACATTTGGGTGTTGTGTTTATTTTTAACTTTCCACAATAATCATGTACAATTGTGATTTGTCTCTTCTCTTCTCCGGAATACTTTTATGGTTGTTTTAAACATACCGAATAAAGTTTCTTGACCTGAACTGAACCAAACCTTTAAGAGAGATGCCACGCTTTGGAAAATTCCTTGCACTCCAGTGTCTGATTTTGTAACTAAAGATGACTCAAGACAGGGAGGTGTGGACCACACAGGCAGCTAGGAAGAGTTAAAATAACATCCCTAGACAAAGTCCATGGGGTGGGTGGGGGCGAATTAATGATGAGAAACTGTATTGCTGGAGAGTTGTTTCAGCGGGATATTCTGGACGTTTCCCAAAAGGGTCTCTTTTCAATACAAATAGCAGTGAGCTGAACTTAATCAACTTTACTGCAGCCGACATGCCGTCAGAACGCTTGCTAAAATGTGGATAGGCTAGAAGGGGTTAACTTTCAATGAGAGCATGTTTTCAGTGTTTATTATTTCTTATCCTCGTACAGGAGCTATAGCGGCCCCAGCCAATCTACGGTGCCAGAGTGATAGGGTTTCCTGCTCTTGAAAGCCAAAACACATCCCACGAGGGTACAAAGGTGTAGATTTCTCCTCCTCTCCGTATTAAATCTCTCCTTGTCGCGAAGAAGCCGGTGCTGCTGTGCTTTGAAACCGAACTTCCAAGAGGCTGAAATAAAAGCTTGCACATCAGAGTTGTTCGGCCCGGCAGACAGAATGCAGTTTGCAGCTGTTTCGCTTGCCACACTGACATGGATACGCCTGTGTACAGTGCACGCAGACACAGGGCTGCAGCTGGAAGAGACGTTATGAAATTTTAAAAAGCCATGCAGATTGCGGGTCATTAATTGGCTGCTAATAAAAGTCCACTCGGTGGGTTCTAACTGTGGGAGTCCTCTGCTCTGTATTTGGAATTCGCACACATCACACCGTTTTTTTCTGATTTAGACCACGACTAATTGAAATTCGAGGCGTACTGCTGAAATTCGACGTCGCCAGCCATCTCCCGGGTTGAAATTCTGGGGCGACCAGGCCCTATCTACCTCTGACTCAGATTCTCACGGCCTGATTGAAATATCCAGCCATCCTGTCAGCAGGCAGGCCCATCTGGGCCTCAGGCCTGCTAATTAAGTCATTAAAAAGGAGGTCAAGCAATCTCATTTTTGCATACTAAAACGCATACCGGTCTTTATTATGTTTCGTAATGTGAGGATTTGTGTGTTTACTTTTAAATATTTTGCATACGTTGCAGGGCTCCAGTTTAGTTTCTAAATTGGAATTAGGTTGCTTGGAAACAATGAGAATAACTTAAATATTTCATGAAGTATGCTGTCCAATTAGTATTGAGGTGGTTGTTCTTTGAACATGCAGCCCAGTGATTTGTTGAATTTTTATCATGATGCAGGATTTAGCTCGGTTGCTTACTTTGCAGTTTATTTTACAGATGTGGAACCAGGAGTATGGCCAGAGACTAAAGGCACGGCATATTATTTCATAAACCCACACTGAAAACAGAGCAATAACGTGGAACCATTACAACAGCTGTGCACATACACCACACAGTGCTCGCACTTGGACACCCTGTGCTTTAGAAAATGGAAAAAACTTTCCTTTTCCCTCCATAATTGACATTTGTTTAACAAGCATTAAAAGAATGGAATGAAACATCAACCGCGCTGGGTTTTGAATCTGTGATGTAAATGTTATAGAAATGTCACTGCAGCAGGTGCATTAACTCAACAGCTACATTACCATCATTATGCACACATCCCCTATAGAAAGAAATTGGGTTGGCACTGAACAGTAAAATAACTCTAATATTCTGCACGCTTTGTTTCTGAACAAAAGCTGAACAAATTGATTTTTTTCCTAAGTGTGGCCTCAGACATTCTCAGACAGCTATACAAGCACAACCATGAGCTGTGTATATGCATATATAATGAGCTGAACACACACATGGGAAGTTACTCACATTTGGTAGTTTAACATTTGCACAGGGTTCCATGTAAATGGACCCTCATCAGTGCCATGTATGAGATGCAGTCTCAAGAACATGGTTAAGTGAAGGCATTGACCATTTTGCGTGTGTCCACCTCTACACATCCACAAGTGTTGAACTCATACTTTCACTTACTCGCTGGCTCGTGCTCACCTACGGCTTGCTCATTCATGGACATGCTCGCTCATTCACTTGCTGTTCACTTACGCATTCTCACTCACCCATTTGGTTCAATCGCTCACTGCCTCACTTGTTCGTTCACTTTTTCGTTTGCTCATTTGCTAACTGACTGACTAACTTGTATGATAAACTTTAGTAAACACAAAAACAAAATAACAATATCCACCCCAATTACACTTCAAATTAAAACAGGCATTCTTACAACACACATAATACATTCCTCTAAGAATCCACTAACAAAATAATCATCACTTACAACATAACTACTTTCACATCTACTCTCTCCCACATATTCAGCCTTGTCACGTTTAAGTGGTTCACAATGCACCAAACACATTTCACCTTTTCTTTGTTGTTCTATTCTCAATCTTCGATGTAGATTTAATCAACTAAATTCTTCATCTTCTTTGATTTGTTCTCTTATAGTTTTTTTATCTCTAAAATCTCTCACAATTTATTTTTCTCTTATTCTTATATTCCTTAATAAACTCATGCTCTTCTTCACTCAATCCACATACATACCCCCATTCAAATAGTTTTAGTTTCATGCTTAATTTTTTTAAATTTGTTTAATTTGCCACATTTAATACCATTATGATATAGGCCAATCTTCCAATGACATGTTGAAATATAACGCCAAATAAGGAGACAACAATTAAATATTGTTACATATACTAACAAACACTGGACATGATAAACTGTAAGAAATTCAAAGCTGTGTATATGTGACACCCTCACCCGCAGAAGAAGGGCGCAAAATGCAAACAAAACAGTCCTTAACCATCATAATATCAGAATACTCCTGTATCATTTTAGTATAAATGTAATCTTGAAATACACTAATTCTCCATCTGTTTCAATGTGTTGTTTCACTTCATTATGTACTCTCGTTAATTCAACTCTTAGGAGATGTGTCCCATTGAATATAGCAAGCATACAACAAGCAAATTAAGACTATAAATAATGTTGAGAAAACAAGTGAACCAATCATTTCACAGCATTTCTTATTGAGACAAAAAATTTGATTGTGAGGCTCAAAATTCCAAAGTTAACACAAATGGTCTTTAAAACAATAATACATTTTTTTCTTTCTTATTTCGTTCAAAAGAATTTTAAAAAGTCCTTTTTTCAAAGGTTTTTTCTGTTCATTCTCTCATTAATTCCCCCCCCCATTTATTTCACTTGAGAAATTCAACTTTTACAGTCTTTTAAACTCTTTTCAATGTAGTTCTGCTTCTGAGTCACTTCTAAACTCACTTTCAAAGCTGTATTTACAATGGCTTATTGTGCTGTAGATCTCTGATTCTTCTTCCCCTGACACTGTAGTTAGATACACCCAGTCATGTGATGCATACTTTTTATTTAGTGTTCTCCTTCTTTTTAGTCATTCAGTAACAGATGATTCCCTTTCACTATTTTCTAAATCTAGTTCAATTACTTCGGAACTTTCATTGATTAACTTTAGTCTTCCTTGTTTCTCTGATTGGCAATGTTTTCTTTTGCAGCTTCTTTTCAATTACTTATTTCCTTCTGTTTCTTCTATTCTTTCTCTTTCGCTTTTCTATTCAGTCACTGATGTACTTGACACCGATCAATTTCTCTGAGTGGGTGTGTGTGTGGCTGTATGAGTATGTGTAAATGGGTATCTGAAAGGTTTTCTGAGTCTCTGAGTGGGTGTGTGAGGGGCTGTATGGGTATATGAGGGGTTTTCTGGGTCTCTGAGTGGGTGTATGTGTAGCTGTATGGACATGTGAGTGGTTGTGTGGGCATGTAAGTGGGTGTGTGAATGTGAGGGGGGTATGTGAGTGCACTGAGGTTACGTGAATTCTGACCCCGGGTCATAATGGTCGTGGTTCTGTTACGAATTTGGTAAAAACAGCGAACCGTAAACAGTGAGCTCAGCAAGCATGAGTGTTTCCGTCATGTTACACTGATGGATTCACTGTGTATTTGACGATTTCGTTCTGAAACCCTTGGGTTCCATTTTGTGCATGGCAGCCATTTTGTGGTTGCCCTCACATAGGCCCATGACTGTGGCTGAACAAGTTTCTGGGACACGTGCACCTTAGTTTGAGTTTGTGCTGACTCCTGTTTGACCTGAAATGAACTGACCCTGCTGCCTGAAGTTGACCTTGCCAAACCAGTTCTTGCCCTTTAGCTGATCGAGATAGAGATCAAAGAGCAGGACATTGCTGAGTTTATGATACACACACACACCTTTCTATCTTGCGTCTCATCTGTTTCTGTTCCTTCTTTATGACCTATTTACGATGGGGATGTGCCCGTTTTTATTATGGGTCCGATCGACCTGTCTGATGAAAAATGTTAAGTTTAACCAATGATTGATTATGGGCTGGACAAACTGAAAAAAGGGCTTGTCATCATGCTCCTGCTTTTTGTCGTGGAAACATGTGAGTGGTCAAACTGTAAATAAGGAATGTTTGCCTTGAGGTTCTGAAAATCTGGATTCGTATAAAAGTTCTGGACTCGAGAAATAAAACTTCGTCGAAATATGACGAATTTGGTATCAAAAGACCGAGAATGACGAGTACATCATGTACATGTGTTTTCGGCGTGTTCGAGTGACGATTTCACCTCGAAATCGTCATTTACATTCTGAACCCTTGGCTCCCATTTATATGTTGCCCTTTACATAGGCCTTAATCCAGTTGAATTTGATTCCACAAGGACACATACTCCTTAATCGACTTCTCCCTGACCTCAGTACAAGTTAGAACCATTGCCCCAGGCCGAACTCGTTAGGTCAGTTCCCTCTCAGTGGCCGAGCAAGATAGCATCTAGGCTCAACCAGCCATAAACCCATTTCAGCGCGCACACCTGCCATATCTCGCTCACATCTTTCCTCCATTCTTTTTTTTCACTTGCTTTATGATGGGGAGGTGACCGTTTTTATTGAGGGTCCAGCGATATCTGATGAAATGTTGGGCCTCGCCGGATGATTTGTTATGGGCAGCACGACGTGAAATATGTACATGTCATCATGACTCTGCTTTTCTTTTGTAACCAGTAACTATAAATGAAATACCACGAATTCAAAGAATGTTTTGCCCAAGGCTGAAAATCATGTATAAAGAGAGAAGCCTGACTTCGTGAAAGTGTGCAGTCTCCTGAGAATATACCCGTATTGTACTTCTAGGACCCTGTTACCTTGGTTGCAGCCAATAAACTAATCTTTGACTTCACCTGGAAGACTCTGAGTTTCTGTAGGTCTGAATCAGGAAGAACCCGAGGTCTCTGGGTGTTGATTCCCTGACACCGCTGGGTTACCGGTTCTGTGCCGGTTCTTAAAAACCCAGTACCTCAGTTGGCGCCCAGCGTTTGGGGCAATTCCAGTGGTACCAGTCAGCCTGAAGATCGTGAGGAGCTTCGTGTGGAAATTCCGGAGGAGGACCCACCACCTCATCATCCCCTGCATGTCGACGTGGTCCGAAGGTCTTTGCTGCGAGGTTCCCCGCTTCCCGACGGCTACAAGGACTGCTGCCCTGGCTATCGCCCTGATGTTGGACCCTTGAAGTTTTCGGTAGAGCGAAACACTGAGACGAGTCTTCTGGTGACGTCATCGATATTTTCAGTTAAGTATAAGTGGAGCGTCTCCCAGTCCTTAGTTGGACTTACATTGTGGTATCTTTGGGATACAAAAGGTTTTGTATTGGTACTTGCAAGCACCATAACCGAAGGACTCGTGTATTCACGAGAAATATCGTAATCGATAATCCTTTGAAGTTTTGGAACTAGACTAGAGAGCGAGGATGCCTAGTCTTAGATTTGGGAATTTATTTTGTCTTGGTAGTAATAATAGGGACTCCCGATTGGAGGTCTCATGTCCGGTTCCTCCAGTTGGAACTCCGACTTACGAGCTATATGTTAAACATGGGGTAGGCCCCATCGTTTACAACGAAGTATGGATTAAATACACTAGGAAAGATGGTGTTTTAAAATGGCCCCAATATGGTAGCTTTGATTCTGAAATCTTAGACAACCTTGAAGTTAAACTCTTTAAAAAGAAAGCCCGGCCGGCGATGTTTGACTCTTTTCGCTTATGGCGTAAAGAAGCCAAACAAAAAGAAATTAAATTAGCTAAGAAAAATAAGAGAGAAGGGGGACTTTCGGTAATGCAAGCTGCCGTGCAGTTTAAAGATAATGAGGAAGAGCAGATAAATGAGCAGTTGCACAGGCAACGTAAAATGGCAGTAGATAAGTGTTATCCAGTTTTGCCGTCTCTTCAGCAAGAGGCAGCAAAAGAGCGTGGAAAAGACCCATTAATGTAGCAATTATTAACTTCACCACCCCCCTATGCGCAGAATGTCACAGCACCCCCGCAACCTTTAGTTGCACAAGCTGCGCCTCCTGCTCTTCCACAGCACCCACCAGCTGTTCTTCAGCTGGCTCCTACTTCTTCGGTGCAGCCTCCTCCAGGCCCACCGACCACTTCTGTTTCACCTGTGTTTTCTACGATTTTGCCTACTGTACTTTTCACATCTCCTAATGCTCCCTCTACGATTCTGCCTAGTACCACCTCTATTTTCCCTGATACCTCTTCTGCCATCTCTACCCCCGCCTTATCTCACCCCGTTTTTCCATCTGTTTGTCCTTCAGTTTCACCTTCCATTCGGCAGAAAATGGCCAGCACTGTTACTAATCTTCTTTTACCTCTTTTCGGGTCGCCTACTACGACCCCTAACATAGGAAGAAGACAGTTGCGAAGTCAACTGCCTGATTATCAAGAGAGAGATTCCCTGAATAGTTTAGCTCGGAAATGGGTCATGGACACTGCAAAATATGATGTACAGTCTGTCATGGAAGTCTTCCATCAATGGGAAGCAGCGACACAGAGATATGTTTTCGAACAGATGTGTGTCTTTCTTGGCGAGGATTTGGAAGACAATGATCAAGAATGCATCCCACAAGAAATGTGTCGTGTACGGTTTAAGTTCGGAGAGGGTATGATTGTAGGTCCAGATGTGGAAAAGGCAGTTGAAATGTTATTAACATATCGGAGTAAGGGAAACAGTTCTGGGTCACCATCTGAATGTAATACATCCAGTAGGAAAAAGGCACGACAATACCCTATGAGAGAAGTTCCCCCACAGTGGAGAGAGGGTGACGCGACTGCTGTCCCACCTATTTTGCCACACTTCCAGCGTGTATTGGTACATGTCCCATGGAAGCGAGCTGAAGTTTTAGCACTCAAACAAACATTACCAGATTCGCGTAAAAATCATGCAGCGTACTATAAAGAGTTGTCACAAACTGCTGGGTCATGTATAATGAATTAAGCCGATATCGATATGCTATTTGGGAATGTTGTTCCACAGCCTTTATGGGGTAAAATTCGTCATGTAGATCATGACCAGGAATTAGGTGACACGTGGGCTAATATTACTGCTGCAGATGCCCGCCAAGTTGGTGGTGCCAAACCCGAACCTTTGATAGCAGAACTACCTGGTAGAATAGTAGATTACATGAAAACGATAATGCCTGCAATACGCGTAAATTGGGATAAGTTGTCTGCATGCAAGCAAAAGAGAGAAAAACTGTTTCAGATTTCTTCACCAGATTTGAAGAAACATTCATTGACCACAGCGGTCAAGATATGACCACAGAAGGTGGTCAGAGATTGTTTGTCGATAAATTCGTGCACAATCTGCTTCCAGAATTGTGTAGAAAATTAAAAGATTCAGAAAGTTCTTGGGCAGTCTCATCTTCAGCCCAGATATTAGCTACTGCACAGTACTACGAGAATAGAGACAAAGATGAAAAAGATAAAGTAGAAAAGAAAACTAGAGAACTCAAAACTAAGGTTTTGCTACAGCAAGCCTATCCGCCACGTGGTGGTGGTAATCAACATAATAATGGCCAGAATCACTATCAGAATACTTTTCAGCAGCCTCAACAATATCAGAGAAACTTGCAAAGATTCGATTACACTCAACCCCGTGTAGGTCCTAACCAGTGTTTATATTGCAAACAGGAGGGTCATTACAAGTATAACTGTCCTGCCCTATCACAACGTGCAAATGGAATTTCTGGTGTAAGAGGTCGTGGCAGTCAGCAAGCGCCTAGAGGTAGAGGGCATGGAAACGCCCCACAGGACACACGTCCCCTTCCACCACAAAACTCTATGAACAGGTTTGATCAGCAAAATAACGTATCGGACAGGACAGCTCAATACTACGTTGATGAGTATTACACAGAAAATGAGCAGTGGGAGAATGAGGATTGCTAGGACAGCCATAGACAAAGAGAGGGAGTTGTTTCAGTTCCAGTAGATCAGAGCGGACCTTACGTTGAGGTGATTACATCAGGTGTGTCAGAACCTTTTCTGTTGGATACTGGTGCTACAAAGAGTTCTATTATGCACTCCAAACTCCCTGGCGCACCTTTGTCTGGCGAAATGAACGTTTCTGTAGGTTTTTCTGGCGCCCCAGTTAGAAATCCGATTTCTGACCCTTTATCTCTTTCTGTTGGTCCTTGTGAATTCGAAGCACCCCTTATTCTGACAACAGGTTGTGGTGAAAATTTGCTAGGATTAGATTTGCTAAAAAGATTATATGCGACTCTGTACTGTTCTCCTTCAGGAGTACAACTTACTTTAGGTAAGAAAGTGGTTTCTCCCATTTATTTGTCGAGAGATGCACTTCCAGCAGAATTGTCGATTATCCCAGATATTCTTTGGGCTACTGGTCCGAATGATGTAGGTCTTTTAGAAATTCCACCATATGTTGTAACATTGAAGTCAAATGTCAAAATGCCACGAATTCCCCAATACAGAATATCTAATGAGGGTGAAAAAGCTTTGCTAGCGATCGTTTACGAATTGATTGAAAAGGATGTGATTGAGGAAACACGAGGCAATGTTTGCAATAGTCCTGTCCTGCCTGTTTTAAAATGAACTGACCCTTCTCAGCCACCTGTGTACAGATTTGTGATTGACCTTAGAGAGGTGAATAAAATTGTTGTGCCACAATTCCCAGTTGTCCCCGACATTACCACATTATTGACTATGATTCCAGCCTCTGCCTCCTGGTTTTCGGTGATTGACCTGAAGAATGCTTTCTTCAGTATCCCGATTGCTGAGGAAAGCAGGGATATTTTTTCCTTTAGTTTAGGAGGTCGAAGCTTCCGCTTTTAACGCGCTCCTCAAGGCTACTGTGAAAACCCCTCAATATACAGTCAAGCTCTGAAAACCCAGCTTGACACAATGGTTTTGCCTAAAGGTGCCACTCTCGTACAGTACGTGGACGATTTGCTCATCGCTGCGGATACTGAGAAAATTTGTAAAACGGCCACGTTGTCATTATTGCGTCATCTATGTGATCTGCATCACAAGGTGTCACTTTCCAAGCTTCAATATTGCCGACAAGAAGTGACCTACTTAGGTCATCTCTTATCGAAGTAGGGAAGGAAACTGACCCCAGAAAGAATTCAGGCAATAGCGAAATTGAGTGTGCCAAGAACACAGAGAGAAGTACGTGCTTTCTTGGGCATTACATCGTACTGTAGACAGTGGATTCCAAATTTTTCGTTATTAGCCAAACCCTTGGTGGCATTAACGTGTAAAAATACACCCAATCCCATTCCTTGGTCTGAAGAGTGTCAGAAAACTTTTCTCGAATTACGCACAGCATTATGTTCGGCCCCTGTGTTGGGTACCCCCAACTACAGTAAGCCTTTCACATTGTATGTCCACGAGAAGGAGGGCTGTGCATTGTCTGTGCTGACTCAGTTATTCGGAGATAGACAGCGGCCATGCGCCTATTTTTCGTCAACTTTGGATCCGGTAGCACGAGCATTGCCAAGTTGTTTAAGGGCCACAGCAGCAGCAGCTGTTTCCATTCGACAGTCTGCTGGTCTAGTAATGAATAATACACTAATCGTGATGGTCCCGCATGCAGTAGACACATTGTTAAATAGGACCAAGACACAGCACTTAACTAGTGCTCGACTGTCCAGTTACGAATTGACGCTACTAGCGAGCCATGTGCACATAAAAAGGTGTAGTACCTTGAACCTAGCCACATTGTTACCAATTGCAGAAGAGTCAGATGCTTCAGAACAGCACGATTGTTTTCTTAGAACAGAGGAAGAGATGAAAGGGAGAGTTGATTTGTTCGACACTCCTCTTGCTGAATGTGATGGTACATTATGGGTAGATGGTTCATGCTTTAAGCTCCCAAATGGGAACGTGACTACAGCATATGCTGTCACAACTTTGCACACAGTCGTTGAAACTGCGCGAATACCACATGGTTCAGCTCAAGCCGCAGAACTCGTTGCACTTACGAGAGCATGTGTATTGTCTAGAGGAATGAGAGTGAATGTCTACACTGACAGTCAGTATGCTTTTGGCGTGGCTCACAGTTTTGGACGATTGTGGAGAGAACGTGGGTTCCTGACTTCGCATGGAACTAAGATTCAGCATGGTCAGTTGGTGAATGAGCTTCTTGAATCACTGACGTTGCCCCTGCAAATAGCGATCGTGAAATGTAGTGCTCACAAGAAAGTGACTGATGATGTTGGTCGTGGAAATGCATTTGCTGATGAGACCGCTAAGGAAACTGCAAAGAATGTGATGAGCCGAATGTATGTTGCAGGCCCTGAAAGATGGACTGGTGAGGTTGGAATATGTGAAGACACGATAGAAAGTGTGAAGTCCATCCAAGCTGAGGCCACGGAGAAAGAGTTAAGCACGTGGAGAGAAAGTACTGGGAGAATGGATGCAAATGGTTGTTGGATTGAATTGACAGAGCATCAGAGATGGTTGTTACCCGATGCATATGTGCCTGCAGTGGTTACAATGGCTCATGGAATGGCCCATATCAGCGCGAAAGGGATTTGCGAGTTGTTGGCCCCAGTGTGGAAGAATTCAGGGATTCCCAAGTGTGCAGAGAATGTTGTCAAGAATTGCATGGTATGTCTGAAGCACAATCCTGGTAGGGGAACCCCAACTCCAGCTGGTCATTTTGCACCTCCTACGTATCCGTTCGAGGTTTTGCAGCTAGGTTTCATACATATGGAGAGGTGCAACAACTTAAAATACGTGCTCGTGGTTGTTTGTGCCTTCTCAAAATGGGTAGAAGCCTATCCCCTAAAAGACAATACTGCCTTGTCCACAGCGAAAGCCCTTGTAAAAGAGTTCTTCCCCAGGTTTGGAATGCCTAGAATGGTCTGGTCTGACAACGGAAGTGAATTTGTGGGTCATGTGATGAAAAGAGTGTGTGAAGGGCTAGGCATTAGACAGAAGTTCCACACTGCAAATCACCCCCAATCAGCTGGATTAGTGGAATGTTACAATGGCACGCTTAAACTTAAATTGGCCAAAATCCAAGCGAGCACAGGTCTTAAATGGCCTGACGCTCTACCCTTAGCACTCCTATCCACCAGAATGACTGTGCATTCGCGAGTGAAACTCAGCCCCTATGAAATCATCTTTGGTCGGCCAGCCAACATATGGGGAGTGCCTAGGCCCACGAAATTCAGCGAGCTGCAACACCCTATTTTGCTTGATTACTTGTATGAATTGACGGCTAAATTGCGTGTTTTATATCAACAGGTCCACAACACCTTGCCTCCGGTCTCTGAGACTCCGGGTCACTCCATTGACCCCGGTTCATGGGTTCTCGTCCGCAACTTTCAAAGAACAAGAAACGACCAGCCCAGATGGACCGGGCCTCACCTCGTCCTCCTGTCTACAAGGTCGGCTGTTAGGGTGGAGGGGAAGGCCAATTGGGTCCACGGGATCCATTGTAAAAAGATACCCTTCCCTCTGCCACATGACCAATGGGTCCAGAAAGGAGGCACTGACTCAGAACGCACAACTGATGAACGTGTAAAAGAAACTAACCCTGACTGTGAAAGCGAGAACATTTTTCGAGAAACTGTGCCACCACCAGAACAATTGAACTCTGTGGAACCTGAACTACTATTTCTGGACCAGACAGTACCCGGGAAAAGACGCTACAATTTGCGACCAAGAAAAACAGACTAATTAAAAGTGATTCCTTTTTTGTGATCCGAGAGAAAACCCTATGGACTAATAAAATGTGTCTTTTTCCCAAATCCTATTTTTGAAAGTGCAGATCTCCCATCTAGGTAACTTGCTTATTTTGTTTTTTCGAACCGCCATCCGGGTTCCGCTGCTAGGGTCGCGGTTGATTAAAGACTTTTGGGTGCAGCTGACGACGTTAGGTCGTTAGTTCTGGTTGGTCCAAGGGAGTTGCCCTAGACTGACGGAAGCATCCTTTAGCAGAGGCAACCTACCACCGCGGGCAGCACCTTAGAGAGGATGGAGTTTCCTGATGTGGAGAGACCTGCCAAACAAACGAACTTTAAGCAGAGACTTTTTAACACGATGACGAAGAAAAGTTTTATAATAGTGTGTATTTTTATGCTATCCAGCGTAATGGTCTTTTTGATAAGCTATGTTTTATTCTCTTTTCATGTGACATTTGCGCCCACTACATCACCCATACCTCCTCCTACTGTTTCCTCTCATTCTTTCCACCCTCTGCCTGACCACGAATCAAATAGGAGATTAGAGTTCATTAATAACTCCTCCGTTCAGTTATTACACCAACACCAACTTGTAATGAACACAACTAACTGTTGGGTGTGTGGTCTCATGCCCCACACCACGGATAAAGGTATCCCCTATTTTGTCCTGCCATTTAGTCACAATGGTTCAGTATGGGCATATAGGACAATGTTCATATATGCACGAGAAATCCAACCCCTACGTTCTGTAAAAGACAACCTCAAGACTAGCGCCGTAGTCAAAGGTATAGTTGACATGATCAAGGAAGTAACTTCTTAAGAAGATACCCCGGATGATGAGATACTTGCATATGTAGGTTGGAACGTGACCGGATATGGCACTACATTAAGTGAGAAACAGCAAGCCAAAAGATCGTCCCCTATCTGGATCGTACCTCATCAAGGTCACCTGTGTCTGCAAGGTATTGGCAAGAATCCCAGAGCTCAGCTAGGGAAGAGTGTCTGTACAGAAACGTATGTTTTTGGATCTCAGACTTCCCCTGCGTTTTTAGCCGCTAAGGGTACTTATTTCATCTGCCATGATAGAGCCTATACATGGTTGCCCCCTGACTTCTCGGGCTCATGTTTTGTTTCATTCCTGTTACCTCCCACCTACACAGCAGCGGCGGATTACCATCGGACAAGGGTAGTTAGAGGTGTTTTGAGTAAAGAAGACACTGCAGGTCAAGAATTTGGTGACTTTGCAATGGGTTTTCTGCCGTTCTGGGGAGCCATGGCTAACAGCAGGAACATAAGGCAATTGACAAGGGTAGTTGAATCCACCGTGACTGAAACTGCTGGTCCCCTTAGTAACCTGACTGCTGAGCTCCAGTCGGATCGACTTATGACCCTTCAGAACCGGGTCGCTTTGGATGTAATACTTGCGGACCGAGGTGGAGTATGCAAATTGATCCAGTCTAGTTGTTGCATTTTCATCCCAGATAATGCTCCAACAGTGTACAGGGCCATCTCCAAACTGCATAAGATTTCCGAATCTATTCATGTGGATAAAGGAGATTGGTCGTTTATGGGATGGTTCTGGGAACTGATATCTGCCTGGGGATGGAAAATTCTGATGGTCATTGGGATGGTCTTAGCCATTCTTTTCCTGTTCTGTCTATGCATTCAGTGTGCTCCTGCAATATGTGGCCTCTGTGCTACATCATGTGTGAGGAAGCCTGTGTCAAAAGATGAACTAAGTACTAGAATGATGTTACAGCAACATCTCAATGACTTTAGGAATATAGATCTGGACTCAGACTAACATAAGGATAGATTAATTGCCTATGTAAGGGCAAAAGGAGGGTTTGAGGTTCTGAAAATCTGGATTCGTATAAAAGTTCTGGACTCGAGAAATAAAACTTCGTCGAAATATGACGAATTTGGTATCAAAAGACCGAGAATGACGAGTACATCATATACATGTGTTTTCGGCGTGTTCGAGTGACGATTTCACCTCGAAATCGTCATTTACATTCTGAACCCTTGGCTCCCATTTATATGTTGCCCTTTACATAGGCCTTAATCCAGTTGAATTTGATTCCACAAGGACACATACTCCTTAATCGACTTCTCCCTGACCTCAGTACAAGTTAGAACCATTGCCCCAGGCCGAACTCGTTAGGTCAGTTCCCTCTCAGTGGCCGAGCAAGATAGCATCTAGGCTCAACCAGCCATAAACCCATTTCAGCGCGCACACCTGCCATATCTCGCTCACATCTTTCCTCCATTCTTTTTTTTCACTTGCTTTTTGATGGGGAGGTGACCGTTTTTATTGGGGGTCCAGCGATATCTGATGAAATGTTGGGCCTCGCCGGATGATTTGTTATGGGCAGCACGACGTGAAATATGTACATGTCATCATGACTCTGCTTTTCTTTTGTAACCAGTAACTATAAATGAAATACCACGAATTCAAAGAATGTTTTGCCCAAGGCTGAAAATCATGTATAAAGAGAGAAGCCTGACTTCGTGAAAGTGTGCAGTCTCCTGAGAATATACCCGTATTGTACTTCTAGGACCCTGTTACCTTGGTTGCAGCCAATAAACTAATCTTTGACTTCACCTGGAAGACTCTGAGTTTCTGTAGGTCTGAATCAGGAAGAACCCGAGGTCTCTGGGTGTTGATTCCCTGACACCGCTGGGTTACCGGTTCTGTGCCGGTTCTTAAAAACCCAGTACCTCAGCCTGAAGCACAATTTTTTGTATAAAAAGGGATGGCTTGCTTTGTAAAGTTGAGCAGTCTCCTGAGAACTCATACCGTGTTGACTTCTAGGACTTCTGTTACTGGCTGCAGCCAATAAAAGTTATCTTTGACGCCACCAAGAAGATTCCGTGTCTCTGTGTTCTAAGACAGGTGATACCCGAAGACCTTGGGCGTGCCCCTGGCGCCGCTGGGTCTTAAATACCCCGGTTCTTCAGTTGGCGCCCAATGTGGGGCGACTTCAGCGGTACCGGTCCAAGCCTGAAGATCGTGAGGAGCTTCGTGAGGAAATTCTGGAGGACGGCCACCACTTCATCGACCCCGACATGTCGAATGTGGACTGAAGGTCTTTTCTGCGAGGCTTCCCGCTTTCCTGACGGCTACGAAGGACTGCTGCCCTGACTGTCGCCCTGTCTTGGACCCATTTGTGATGCTTTGTACGGCGAGACGATAGACTGATCTTCTGGTGGCGTGACTGATACTTCAGTTAAGTATAAGTGGGTCGCTCCCAGTCCTTAGTTTTGGT
The DNA here is from genome assembly GCF_964261635.1 of Lissotriton helveticus. Taxonomy (NCBI): domain Eukaryota; kingdom Metazoa; phylum Chordata; class Amphibia; order Caudata; family Salamandridae; genus Lissotriton; species Lissotriton helveticus. Next base: position 1,217,831,079 of record NC_136059.1, on the reverse strand, counting down.
CCTTAGGTTCTTAGTTTGTTTGGTCCTTAGTTTTGATTTGTCCTTAGTTTTGATTTGTCCTTAGTTTTGATTTGAAAATTGCAATTTCCGAAGCCGAGGGTCTTGTATATTTACGAGTGTATCGGTAGAGATAATCCCTTGACGTTTGAAGCTCGATTAGTGAGCGAAGATGCCTAATCGTAGCAAATTTGGTACTTGGTTTGGTTGTGGTTGCAACAGGGATTCCCGATTGGAGGATTCGTGTTTGATACCTCCGGTTGGAACTCCGACTTATGAGCTCTATTCTAAACACGGCGTGGGCCCCATTACGTTTAATGAAGTATGGGTCTGCTACACCAGGAAAGATGGTGTTTTACGATGGCCCCAACATGGTATTTTTGATACTGAGATTTTAGACAATTTAGAGACTAAATTATTTAAAAAGAAAGCCCGGCCGGCAATGTTTGACTCCTTTCGCCTTTGGCGTAAAGAGGCCAAACAGAGAGAAATATAACAAGCTAAAAGAGATAAAAGAGAAAAGCGGTTGTCGATAATGCAAGCTGCTAGGCAGTTTAAGGAAATGAAGAAGATAAAGCAATTGAGGTGTTAGATAGGCAATGTTGCATGGCCATAGATAAATGTTATCCGGCCTTGCCGTCTTCTCCTCCAAAATCGATTGAAGTTCTTGAGAAAGATCCTTTGATGTCACATTTACTGAGATTACCACCTCCTTATGTGCAGGGTGCTACTGCGCCTCCATTACCACCGGTTGCTCCACCCTTTGTTGTTCAACCTCCTGCTGTTATTCAGCCACCCGGTACTCCACAGGTGGTTTTACCTCCTCCTGCGCAACCCGCTCTAGGGTCGCCAGCTTTGCTACCAGCTTTGCCTCAAACTCCTTTACCTTCCACTTCGGCATCTGAAACTACTGTTCTTATTCCTACACCTTCTTTGCCTCAAAACACTTATTCTCCTGTTCTTATGACGGCTTCTTTTCCTTCTATTCGAAAACGAATGACAGAGACTGTTTCTAGTCTATTGTCGCCATTGTTTGGGTCATTGAATATGACCACTGTTTCGGAACGTAAGCAGAGTCGTAGTCAGCTTCCTGGTTCCGAGGAACGGGCAGTGTTGGATTTGTTGGCCCGTAAATGGATTATAAATGCCTCAAGGTATAGTTTGCCAGCGGTTATGGATGTGTTCTTTCAGTGGGAACCGCCTAAGCAGAGGTATGTTTTTAATGTGATGTGTATGTTTTTGCGTCAGGAATGGGAAGATAATGATTTGGGTTTGATCCCGCAGGAACTACTTGATGTTCAGTCGGATTTTGCTAAAGGGATGATAGTGGAATCTGATATTACAGATGCCGTAGAGACGATACTAGCCTTTAGATCTAGCCTTCCGCCTCAGACATTGTATGAACCTGATTCCTCTGTTAGAAGAAAAGCGAGACAATATCCCATGAGAGAAGTTCCCCCAGTTTGGAGAGAAGGGGACCCAAACGCTAATCCAGCTTTTCTACCTCATTTTCAGCGAGTATGGGTACATGTGCCATGGAAGAGAGCAGAGGTCTTGGCTCTTAAGCAGTCTTTACCTGACCCCCGTAAAAATCCGGCTGGTTATTACAAGGAGTTGTCTCAGACAGTTGACGCATGCATCATGAATTTAGCCGATATAGATATGCTGTTGGGAAACGTGGTACCTCAACCTCTGTGGGCAAAAATTTGTCATGAGGATCATGCGATTGAGTTAGGTGATTCATGGGTGAATATCGCTGCTGCAGACGCTAGACAGGTTGGTGGTGCTAAACCTAAGGCTCTAGTGGCAGATCTACCTGGCAAAATTATAGATCTTATGAAAACGATGATGCCAGCGTTACAAGTAAATTGGGACAAGTTAGCAGCTTGTAAGCAGAAGAAGGACGAAAGTGCATCTGATTTCTTCACTAAGTTTGAAGAAACATTTATAGATCATAGTGGTCAGGACATGAGTACGGAGGGTGGGCAAAGATTATTTGTGGACAAATTTGTTTTTAATTTGCTCCCTGAACTATGTAATAAGTTGAAAGATTCTGAAAGTTCTTGGGCTGTTCCTTCGCCGGCCCAGATATTGGCGACTGCACAGTACTACGAGAATAGGGATAAGGACAAAAAAGATCGAGTAGAGAAAAAGACTAAAGATTTAAAGACAAAGGTCCTTTTGCAGCAGGCGTTTCCGCCTCACTCGAATCAGCAAGAATCACAGCAACGCCCACACTTTCAGCAACCTCCCCTATTTCAGAGGCCGCAACAGAACGTTGGGTATTTTCCTCCAAGACCACCCTTGGGTTTGAATCAGTGTGCGTATTGTAAGGAGGAAGGTCATTATAAAAATGAGTGCCCTGTGTTGCGACAACATGCGAGTGGTATGCCGGCCCCGAGAGGTCGTGGTGGTTTTCAGTAAGTGTCTAGGGGTAGAGGACGTGGTGCATTTCCTCAGAACGAACGTTCCTTTCCCCCACAAAATTCTATGAATTGCTTTGATCAGCAGAAGATTACATCTGGTCGATCGACTCAGTACTATGCTGATGACTATTATGTTGAGAGTGAGAATGCTGACTATAATGATTGCTAGGACAGCCATAGACAAAGAGAGGGAGTAGTGTCGGTTCCAGTAGATCAGAGTGGGCCTTATGTTGCAGTAGCCACATCGGGTGTAGTAGAGCCTTTTCTTTTGGATATTGGTGCGACGAAGAGTTCTATCATGCACTCTAAACTCCCTGGCGCACCTTTGTCTGGCTTAACAAATGTTTCGGTAGGATTCTCCGGCACCCCAGTTCGTAACCCAGTTTCTAGTCCTTTATCTCTTTCTATAGGACCTTGTGAATTGGAAGCACCCCTCATTTTCACGACAGGTTGTGGCGAGAATTTGTTGGGCTTGGATTTGTTGAAAAGGTTGAATGCGACATTGCATTGCTCTCCTTCGGGAGTACAACTTACATTGGGTAAGAAAGTGATCTCTCCAATGTATTTGTCTAAAGATCGGCTTCCACCGGAATTGTGTTCTCTCCCTGATACTCTTTGGGCTACTGGTCCTAATGATGTGGGTCTTTTGGAGATTCCACCTTACGTTGTGACGCTTAAAGCAAATGTTACATTGCCACGCATTCCCCAATATCGGATTTCTAGCGATGGTGAAAGAGCGCTGTTAGCGATCATCTATGATCTGATTGAGAAAGATGTGATTGAAGAGACGAGAGGTAATATGTGCAACAGTCCTGTTTTGCCTGTCTTGAAGCGTACTGATTCTTCTCAGCCACCTGTCTACAGGTTTGTGATCGATCTTAGAGAGGTTAACAAAATAGTCGTGCCACAGTTTCCAGTTGTTCCGGATATTACTGCTTTGTTGACTTTGATTTCTGCTTCAGCTGCTTGGTTTTCAGTTATCGACTTGAAAAATGCTTTCTTCAGCATTCCAATTGCTGAGGAGAGTAGAGATATTTTTGGCATCTCTTTAGGAGGCCGAAGCTTCCGGTTTAAGAGAGCTCCTCAAGGCTATTGCGAAAGTCCTTCTATTTATAGCCAGGCTTTGAAGACTCAGCTTGATACTCTTGTGTTGCCTGTTGGTGCTGCTCTTATTCAATATGTGGATGATCTGTTAGTGGCCGCTGATGATGAGAAAACTTGTAAAGAAGCTACTTTTTCTTTGTTGCGACATCTGTCGGACTTGCATCATAAAGTGTCACCTTCTAAGTTGCAGTATTGTCGAGAAGAAGTGACCTACTTAGGTCATCTCTTGTCAAAGGAGGGAAGAAGGTTGACCCCAGAACGAATTCAAGCGATTGTGCGAATGACTGTGCCAAATACGCAGAGAGAAGTACGTGCTTTCTTGGGTATCACGTCATATTGTAGACAGTGGATACCGAATTTTTCTCTGCTGGCCAAACCTCTGTTGGCTTTGACTTGTAAAGATACACCGAATCCCCTCCCGTGGTCTGACGATTGTCAGAAAAGTTTTTCGGAATTACGTGATGCATTGTATTCGGCTCCTGTGTTGGGTACTCAAGACTATAGCAAGCCTTTTACATTGTATGTGCACGAGAGAGAGGGATGTGCGTTGTCAGTGTTGACACAATCTTTTGGGGACAAGCAGCGTCCATGTGCGTATTTCTCGTCGACTTTGGATCCGGTAGCTAGAGCGTTGCCGAGTTGTTTGAGAGCCACAGCGGCAGCAGCTGTTTCCATGCGACAGTCTGCTGGCTTGGTGATGGATAATACGCTGATTGTGATTGTTCTACATGCAGTGGATACCTTGTTAAACAGGACCAAGACACAGCACTTAACTAGCGCTCGATTGTCAGGTTATGAGTTGACACTCTTAGCGAGTCATGTGCACATAAAGAGATGCAATACGTTGAATCCAGCTAGGTTGTTGCCGATTTCAGTAGAGACAGATGTTTCTGAACAGCACGATTGTTTTCTTAGGACAGAAGAGGAAACGAAAGGAAGGATAGACCTTAGGGATACTGCTCTTGTGAAGTGTGATGGTACCTTATGGGTGGATGGTTCATGCTCCAAGCTTCCAAATGGTGATACGACTGCGGCATATGCTGTTACGACTTTGCATACGATTGTTGAAGCTACACGTATCCCACATAACTCAGCTCAAGCAGCAGAGCTGATTGCATTGACAAGAGCGTGTGTGTGGTCGAAAGGGAAACGAGTGACTGTGTACACTGATAGCCAGTATGCGTTTGGTGTGGCTCATAGTTTTGGACGATTGTGGAAAGAGCGTGGGTTTCTGACTTCGCATGGAGCTAAGATTCAGCATGGTCAGTTGGTAAATGAACTCCTTGAGTCACTTACTTTGCCGTCGCAAGTTGCGATCGTGAAATGCAGTGCACATAAGAAGGTTACCGATGACGTTGGTTGTGGTAATGCGTTTGCAGATGAAGTTGCGAAGGAAACGGCAAGGGATGTGATGAATCGAATGTATGTTGCGGGTCCGGCGAGATGGGTTCCGGATAGAGGAATGTGTGAAGATACGATAGAAAGTGTGAAGTCAATTCAAGCTGAAGCTACAGAGAAAGAGTTGAGCGTATGGAGAGAGAGTACGGGTAAATTGGATTCGAATGTTTTTTGGGTTGAGTTACCCAATGCGTACGTGCTGGCAGTGGTTACAATGGCGCATGGAATGGCTCATATCAGTACAAAAGGAATTTGTAAGTTGTTGGCTCCAGTATGGCAAAATGCTGGAATTCCTAAGTGTGTAGAAAATGTGGTCAAAAATTGTATGGTTTGTCTGATGTACAATCCTGGCAAGGGAACTCCAACTCCAGCTGGTCATTTTGCGCCTCCAACGTATCCGTTCGAGGTTTTGCAGCTAGATTTCATCCACATGGAGAGGTGCAACAATTTGAAATATGTACTCGTGGTTGTTTGTGCCTTTTCAAGATGGGTAGAAACATATCCCCTGAAAGATAATACTGCCTTGTCCACAGCTAAAGCCCTTGTTAAAGAGTTTTTCCCTAGGTATGGTTTGCCGAGAATGGTCTGGAGTGATAGTGGGAGTGAATTTGTGGGTCAAGTGATGAAGAGAGTGTGTGAAGGGCTAGGAATTCCCCAAAAATTCCATGCTGCAAATCACCCCCAATCAGCTAGTCTAGTTGAGTGCTATAATGGCACCCTTAAGTTGAAATTGTCCAAGATACAGACGAGCTCTGGTCTTAAATGGCCTGATGCTTTGCCATTACCACTTCTGTCAACAAGGATGACTGTACATTCTCGAGTGGGACTTAGTCCCTATGAAATAGTTTTTGGTCGCCCGGCAAACATATGGGGAGTGCCGAGGCCGACAAAATTCAGCGAGATCGAACACCCTGTACTGCTTGATTACCTGTACGAATTGACGGCTAAATTGCGTGTTTTACACCAACAGGTTCATGACACATTGCCTCAGGCTTCTGAAGATCCAGGACATGCCATCGATCCCGGCACCTGGGTACTGATAAAGAATTTTCAGAGGACAAAGAACGATCAGCCCCGCTGGACCGGTCCCTACATGGTGCTATTATCTACGCGATCTGCAGTACGAGTGCAAGGGAAGAAGAACTGGATCCACGGCGTACATTGTAAGAGGGTTCCTTTGCCTCTGCCGTACGACCGGTGGGTCCAGGAGGGTATTCCTGATTCAGAAACTGACACTGTGCCTCGTTTTCTGCCTTTTAGCGATGCACGTTTAATTGAGACGAGTTCTGAGCGTGAAAGCGACAATCTTCTGCAAGAAGCTGTGCCACCGTCAGTTCGATTGGACACTACTGAGCCTGACCTTTTGTTCCGAGACCAAACATTGCCTGGGAAAGGCCGTTATAATTTGCGATCAAGAATTGAGACTAATAAATTAAATTCCTTTTCTTTGCTATTTTTGAAAATTCAGCTCTCCCATCTGAGAAACTGTTTTGATTGATTTTTGTTTTTCGAACTGCCATCTGGGTTCAGCTGTAGGGTCGCGGTGTAAAGTCTTTGGAGTGCAAGCCGAAGACACAAGGTCGACGGTTCTGGTTGGTCCTAGGGCGTTCCCTGGACTGACAGACGCATTCCTTAGCGCGGAACACCCAACCGCCGCGAGCAGCACGGTTAGAGGATGGAGTTTTTCGAGATGGAGAGACCTGTTGAAGAAATTAGTTTTAAGAGCAAAATGTGTCGAATTATGAGTAGAAAATGTTTCCTAATATTATGTCTTTTTATGTTACTTAGCTTAATGATGTTTTTAATGGGATATATTATATTCTCTTTTCAAGTGACGTTTGCACCCACTACACAACCCATACCTTCTTCTACTGTTTCTTCGCATTCTTTTCATCCTCTGCCTGAACATGAATCCATTAGAAGATTAGAATTTGTTAATACCTCCTTTGTTCAGCTTCTGCACCAACACCAGCTAGTAGTAAACACTACTAACTGTTGGGTGTGTGGTCTTATGCCTCATACTACTGATAAAGGTATTCCTTAACTGGTCCTGCCATTCAGCTATAATGGTTCTGTGTGGGCATACAGAACGATGTTCATCTATGCTCGTGAAGTCTACCCCCTACGTTCTGTGAAAGACAATCCAAAGAATAGTGCTCTAGTTAAGGGAATAGTCGATATGATTAAAGGAGCTAGTTCCTATGAGACTATCCCGAGAGATGAGACACTAGCGTATATTGGATGGAACGTGAACGGATATGGAGCTAGTCTGAGTAAGAACCAGCATGCGAAAAGATCCTCTCCAATTTGGGTTGTACCCCATCAGGGTCATTACTGTCTGCAAGGTAATGGCAAGAATCCAAGAGCTCAGTTAGGGAAGAGTATCTGCACTGAGACTTATGTTTTTGTGTCCCAGACTTCCCCATCGTTCCTAGCAGCTAAGGGTACCTATTTCGTCTGTTATGATAGAGCATACACATGGTTGCCCCCTGATTTCTCGGGCACATGTTTTGTCTCGTTCCTGTTGCCTCCTACCTACACAGCTGCGGCAGATTACCACAAGACGAGAGTTGTTAGAGGTGTCTTCAGTAAGGAAGATACTGCAGGACAAGAATTGGGAGATTTTCTGAAGGGTTTTCTGCCGTTTTGGGGACCTATGGTTAACAGCAGGAACATACGGCAATTGACGAGAGTGGTTGAGTCCACCATAGTTGAAACTGCCGGTGCCCTTAGTAACTTGACTGCTGAGCTCCAGTCGGATCACCTTATGACTCTTCAGAACAGGGTTGCGTTAGATGTCATACTTGCAGATAGAGGAGGGTATGTAAATTGATTCAATCGAGCTGCTGCGTTTTTATTCCAGACAACGCTCCGACAGTGTACCAAGCCATTTCCAAGCTACATAAGATCTCCGAGTCTGTGCATATGTACGAAGGAGATTGGTCGTTGATGGGATGGTTCTGGGGATTGTTATCCACTTGGGGATGGAAGATTCTGATGGTCAGCGGGGTGGTATTAGCTATCCTTTTCCTGTTCTGTCTTTGCGTACAATGTGCCCCTGCTATATGTGGCCTTTGTGCTACTTCGTGCTCGAGGAGACCTGTCCAGAGAGAGTTACTAAGTACTAGGATGATGCTACAGCAACATCTTGATGATCTGATGAGTATAGACCTGGATTCAGATTGACGTGAGTTTAGGTTATTGCCTATGTAAGGGCAAAAGGAGGGTCTGAGGTTCCGTGAATTCTGACCCTGGGTCATAATGGTCGTGGTTCTGTTACGAATTTGGTAACAGCGAACCGTAAACAGTGAGCTCAGCAAGCATGAGTGTTTCCGTCATGTTACACTGATGGATTCACTGTGTATTTGACGATTTCGTTCTGAAACCCTTGGGTTCCATTTTGTGCATGGCAGCCATTTTGTGGTTGCCCTCACATAGGCCCATGACTGTGGCTGAACACGTTTCTGGGACACGTGCACCTTAGTTTGAGTTTGTGCTGACTCCTGTTTGACCTGAAATGAACTGACCCTGCTGCCTGAAGCTGACCTTGCCAAACCAGTTCTTGCCCTTTAGCTGATCGAGATAGAGATCAAAGAGCAGGACATTGCTGAGTTTATGATACACACACACACCTTTCTATCTTGCGTCTCATCTGTTTCTGTTCCTTCTTTATGACCTATTTACGATGGGGATGTGCCCGTTTTTATTATGGGTCCGATCGACCTGTCTGATGAACAATGTTAAGTTTAACCAATGATTGATTATGGGCTGGACAAACTGAAAAATGGGCTTGTCATCATGCTCCTGCTTTTTGTCGTGGAAACATGTGAGTGGTCAAACTGTAAATAAGGAATGTTTGCCTGAAGCACAATTTTTTGTATAAACAGGGATGGCTTGCTTTGTAAAGTTGAGTAGTCTCCTGAGAACTCATACTGTGTTGACTTCTAGGACTTCTGTTACTGACTGCAGCCAATAAATTTGATCTTTGACGCCACCAAGAAGATTCCGTGTCTCTGTGTTCTAAGACAGGTGATACCCGAATGCTTTGGGCGTGCCCCTGGCGCCGCGGGTCTTAAATAACCCGGTTCTTCAGCACGTGGGGCTGGCTTTGTAGGTCTTTGAGTGGGTGTATAAGTGGCTGTAAAGGTGTGTGAGTGGCTATGTGGGTGTGTACCTATGTGTGTGATTGGGAGTGGGAGTCCCTGTATGTGTCTGTGAGTAGTGTTCTGGGTGACTGAGTGGGTGCTTGAGTGCCTGTATGGATGTGTGAGTGGGTGTTTGAGTGGTTGTGTGGGTGTGTAAGTGGGTATATGAGTTAGTGTTTGAGTGGGTCTTTCAGGCACCTCTTCCCACTTACTCAGGTTTAACATTGGGTTTACACACTATCACTTTTAGTGAAGTCCGTTTTTTAGCTTAGTTATCCATACACAGATCACGTGCTCGGACGAGTGAGTGATAGAGCAGAAGTAGGCTAGAGCGACGCACGCTGAACATTACACCAAAACGGAAGAAAGGAGAAACCGCTATGGGCGTCCGTTTACAAACTACCCGGTAAGAGGAGATAGGGGTAGAGATTCGAATGGCTCAAACTACAGTTATGAGACCGTTTTGAGTGACTAGGTACTTTTGTCATTTATTACAGTTATGAAGTTATATTGAAAAACGGCGAGTGAAGTTCACATACATACATGTAAGTACAGATACATGAGCACAGTATGTAGGACATTGGGAAGTAGCCCGGGTATAAAGTGAACAACATAAAGGGTTATAAGGTGCTTTATTGTAAAATCACGTAATGAAAATGTTGGAAGTTAATTTGAATCAGTTTGTAAATATAAGCATGTATACATACATGAATGTACCGACATATTATTATACCTTTACAGAACGAAGTCCCCTGAGGAAGGGCATTTTTTTGCTTGAAATGCATTGGGCAGATTGAAAAGTTTGGAAATCAACATAAAAAACTGAAATGTTAATGATGAAACAATTAACAACATAACGAAAAATTAAAAAGACGTAATCATGAACAACATGTGAAGAACACATTCTTTTACAATTTATGAAGAGAATTGAACGTGTGCGATGTGATTGTGGAACTTGGGAGCAAGTAACGCGCGTCGACATTCATTGTACCTCCCATGCTCAGTGGGAGTATCACATGAGCACCAACTACATAGTGCAAAATTTAGGAAAATAAGAAGTGTATAAATCAAACTGAGTGCGGAGCCACACCCATTGTGGTTGTTACAAACTGTAAATAAGGAATGTTTGCCTGAAGCACAATTTTTTGTATAAACGGGGATGGCTTGCTTTGTAAAGTTGAGTAGTCTCCTGAGAACTCATACTGTGTTGACTTCTAGGACTTCTGTTACTGACTGCAGCCAATAAATTTGATCTTTGACGCCACCAAGAAGATTCCGTGTCTCTGTGTTCTAAGACAGGTGATACCCGAATGCTTTGGGCGTGCCCCTGGCGCCGCGGGTCTTAAATAACCCGGTTCTTCAGCACGTGGGGCTGGCTTTGTAGGTCTTTGAGTGGGTGTATAAGTGGCTGTAAAGGTGTGTGAGTGGCTATGTGGGTGTGTACCTATGTGTGTGATTGGGAGTGGGAGTCCCTGTATGTGTCTGTGAGTAGTGTTCTGGGTGACTGAGTGGGTGCTTGAGTGCCTGTATGGATGTGTGAGTGGGTGTTTGAGTGGTTGTGTGGGTGTGTAAGTGGGTATATGAGTTAATGTTTGAGTGGGTCTTTCAGTGGGTGTATTCTTTTTAATATTGGGATCTAGATGCAGATTTACAGAGGGGGCCGCGTTTAGCCCCGCAGTGGATAAGCAGAGCCTCATGCCCACCAAAAATATTTATGTATAATTTCTTAGCATCCGTCCTCCTTAGCACTGCATAGGCCCCATAGTCCGGGGTTATTCAGAGTTATAAATGGAATGGTTAAGACACTAATATTTCTTTTTAGATTAGTCATTATTCAAGTTCATAATTAGTCATCTTCAATATTTAATTCATCATATTGTGAAAGTGTTAACAGTGATGTGACACTCTAGTTTCACTGTTAAGTATGGCCATCAATCATTTCCTTCAACCCTCCCAATGCATTTCAGGCTACCGAGCCTTTCGTGAGGGGAAATTTCTACAAAAATACATAAAGTCTTATGAGGAAACCATCCTACTACCATGTCCACTGTCATCCCAATCCCGCGGGTGTAGTGAGTGTTCGAGGTTGCCAAAGTGACATGTTAGACCGAGAATAACACTAGTAGGTGAAAAATACATGAAGTGATCTTCATCATGCCAAAGCCATGGTACTGGCTGCATGAATATATAATATGTCCAGAGCGTATAGTGAGTTAAAGGATATTCAATATATTGCCCAAATGGTGAGCGTGTCAGCATGTGAACAATAAAGAACCCGAGTGATAGTGCTGTTATTCTCAAGTGTGTAACAACAGCGTCAACATAAGGTGATCCTCGAAAATGAATCCGGTGTAAAAGAAAGAGTGAAAAATGCAGAAGCGTATAAGTAAGCAATATATGACTAAAACTTAAGAAATCAACATAAACTGCAAAACGTGCCTTACATATAATATAGTGAGCATGCAGATAACGTACATAGAATGTGGTGTGTAAAATGGTTGAACACCACCTGGTAGCATAAATAATCTAACAATCCGAAACACGTGTAAAGGTGTTGCCACTAGCCTGGTGGACTATAACCTACTGTAATATTGAGTCATAATGCAAATAAGGGAGCCCTCAGGGCCCTACTCACTGGAATGAAGTCGCTCTTGCAGCATGTCTGTAATATATATTGAAACCGTACCTGTAGTGTGTGTGCATTATACAGCTGGAAAAAGGAACAACAGCAAGAAAGGACTACCCTTGCTGAAGGTCCTCAATAAGCCAACTGGCGGGTCATCTAGGAAAGTGAAAGAAAGTGTGTGAGACAATTGTTATGGACATCTCCACCAGCTGAGTATCCGAGTGTTCGGGCAATGGACAACAGGCTGTAAATTGCAATGAGAATAGAGGAAATATATGTTTGTCCTAATGTCCAAAGAACTGGCGAAAAAGGATCAGTGAATGCTGACCATATACATGAATAGTAAAATATGAGAGAGATGCAGTACATGCAAAAGGGTGATAGGTAGTACTAAAAACAAGGATGCATAATTCAATTTTTTCATGAGAATAACAGTGTAACACCTGTAGACAGGGTAGCTATACCCATGTGAAAAAGAAGTAGGTAAAAGAACAGCAAAATTTGTGCAAGTACATGCATCAAAAAATATACATGTCAAAAACTTATAAAAAATGCAATAAAAACATGCAAATGTGGGAGTCCATCAACATGCAAGTCACTTATAAATAGCATAAGAATTCCATCTTGTCATTGAGCCAGTTGGGTTTCAAAGCATCAAGATTTTTGATCCAAAAATGTTCTCTTTGAAGTAGACTGCTTTGTTTTGTTTGTCAATATTTTCTAAGATCAAACATTTCAATTGACTTATGTTATGGTTGTTTTCAACGAAGTGGCTAGCAACCACAGATTTCATGTTTTTTTGTACGGATGCTGCTTTTGTGTTTATTCACTCTTGTTTTAATTTTTCTTTCTGTCTTACCCACATATAGCAGACAGCATGGGCATTTCTATGAGTATATAACATTTTTGGTGTCACAGTTCGCAGTCACCCTTAGATCCATTTTGGTGCCTTTCATGGGATGTGTCATCCAGGACCCTTTTATTATGTTGCTACAATGTCTGCAATTATGACAAGCTATAGTCTCTTTATGTTTGATTTTCTGATGATCCCCCGTCTTTTGTGTGATCAACTCCTATATATTTTTGCCTCTATGGTGGGCAAATATGGGTGTCTCAGTGAAAATACCTTTAGAATCAGGCTCCATGGCTAAAATAGACCAAGGTCGCCACACTCAACGCACTCAACACCGGCCGGATCCCCGGCTGCTACCGAGCCACCCCAAGACGCACCCAGGGACCCTTCACCTGCCAATCCTGCAAATTCTCCTGCATCCGGACCTGCACCGCACCCGCCAAACCGAGCACCAGCAGCAACCACCTGAAGTGCATCCTGCTCAACACCCGCTCCGTCCACAGACACGCCGTGGAACTCTGGAACCTGCTCGACACCACAGCTCCAGACGTCGCATTCCTCACGGAAACATGGATGAACGCCTCCTCAGCGGCCGACATCGACATCGCCATCCCGGACGGTTACAAGATCACCCGGAAGGACCGCACCAACCAGACAGGAGGAGGCATCGCCATCGTCCACAAGAACACCATCCGCATCACGACCTACTCCGACAACACCCTCTCAGCCGCCAAACATCTTCACTTCCAGATACACACCGACCCCAAGACCACACTCAGAGGTACCCTCATCTACAGACCTCCAGGACCTCGCACACAATGCAGCGAAGACATCGCAGACTTCAGCAGCCCGCACGCCCTCGCCTCCTCCGACTACATCCTCCTAGGAGACCTCAACTTCCACCTGGAGAACAACAACGACAACAACACCACCACCCTGCTGGACAACCTCGCCAACCTCGGACTCAAGCAACTGGTCAACACCCCCACCCACTACGCTGGACACACTCTGGACCCAGTCTTCTCCTCCAGCAAGTACATCTCCTTCAGCCACTCCACCGGACTCCACTGGACAGACCACAGCTGCGTCCACTTCAGCTTCAGAAGAACCACGACTCACCACCACCCGTAACAGGTTCCCCGCAGGAACTCGAACAAGATCACCACCGACCAGCTCTCCACTTCCCTGAACCAGAACCCTCCTGCAAGCTCAACGGACCCCAACCAAGCAGCCAATAACCTCGCACAGTGGATCACCAACTGCGCTGACGACCTCGCACCCCTGAAAAACCATCCCAGCAGGCCCGGAAGCAAGAAAACCTCCTGGTTCAATGACGACCTCAAGAAATCCAAGAAGAACTGCCGCACCCTCGAGAAAGCCTGGCACAAAGACCCGACCACAGACAACATGACCTCCCTCAAGCTCGCCTCCCGCAAACACCACCAGCTGATCCACACCACCAAGAAGACAGCATTCAAGGAACGTCATGACAACAACGCACACAACAGCAAGGAACTCTTCAGCATCGTCAAAGAGCTCTCCAACCCCAGCGCAGAAAATAACGACATCACTCCCTCACAATACCTCTGCGACTCTCTCGCATCGTTCTTCCACAGCAAGATCGCCGACATACACAACAGCTTCGGCGCACAGACCACGCACCCAACCACCGAACCGACGCCCCCCACCACCACCCTCCGCGCCTGGACCTCGGTCAGCACCAAAGACACCATCCACATGATGAACACCATTCACTCCGGATCACCAACCGACCCATGCCCCCACCACATCTTCAACAAGACCGACTCCGTCATCGCACCCCAACTCCGGGACATCATCAACGCCTCCTTCAACACCGCCACCTTCCCGGAGAGCTGGAAGCATGCCGAACTCAGCGCCCTCCTGAAGAAACCATCAGCAGACCCCACCGACCTCAAGAACTACCGCCCATCTCGCTCCTCCCTTTTCCTGCCAAAGTCATCGAGAAGACCGTCAACAGACAGCTTGCCTCCTTCCTCGAGACGAACGGATCCCTCGACCACTCGCAGTCCGGCTTCCGAGCCAACCACAGCACCGAAACCGCCCTCATCGCAGCTACTGACGACATCCGAGCCCTGCTCGACAACAGGGAAACAGCGGCCCTCATCCTCCTGGACCTCTCCGAAGCGTTCGATTCTGTCTGCCACCGCACCCTAGTACAGCGCCTCATCAACATCGGAATCCAAGAGAAGGCACTAGAGCGGATCATCTCGTTCCTCGCTGGAAGAACCCAGAGAGTCAGCCTCCCCCTGTTCAGATCTGAGGCCACCGAAGTCATCTGCGGCGTACCACAAGGATAATCACTCAGCCCCACCCTCTTCAACGTCTACATGAGCCCCCTCGCAGCCATCGCACGCCAACACAACCTCAACATCATCTCCTACGCCTACAACACCCAGCTGATCCTCTCCCTCACCAACGACCCAATCACCGCCAGAACCAACCTACACGAAGGAATGAAAGACGTAGCCGAGTGGATGACGAACAGCCGCCTGAAACTGAACTCAGACAATCAATCAATCAATCAATCAATGCATTTATATCGCGCACTACTCACCCGGAGGGTCTCAAGGCGCTTGGGGGGGGTCCGCTACTGCTCGAACAGCCAGGTCTTGAGCTGCCTCCTGAAGGCGAGGTGGTCTTGGGTCAGGCGGAGGTGGGTCGGGAGGGAGTTCCAAGTCTTGGCGGCCAGGTAGGAGAAGGACCTTCCTCCTGTGGTGGCTCTTCGGATGCGGGGGACGGTGGCGAGGGCGAGGCTGGTCGATCGAAGCTGGCGTGTGGGAGTGTAGAAGTTGAGGCGGCTGTTGAGGTATCTTGGGCCTTGGTTGTGTAGGGCTTTGTGTGCGTGGGTGAGGAGACGGAAGGTGATTCTCTTGTTGACCGGGAGCCAGTGCAGGTCTCTCAGGTGTCCGGAGATGTGGCTGTGTCGGGGGATGTCGAGGATGAGTCTCGCTGAGGCGTTCTGGATACGCTGGAGTTTCCTCTGGAGTTTGGCAGTGGATCCGGCGTAAAAGGAGTTGCCGTAGTCCAGGCGGCTGGTGACGAGGGCCTGGGTGACCGTCTTCCTGGTCTCGGTGGGGATCCACCGGAAGATCTTGCGTAGCATGCGCAGGATGTTGAAGCACGATGAGGAGACGGCGTTGACTTGTCTGGTCATGGAGAGGGAGGAGTCTAGGATGAAGCCCAGGTTGCGTGCGTGGTCTGTTGGTTTGGGTGCGCTGCCCAGGGCGGGGGGCCACCAGGAGTCGTCCCAGGTGGAGGGTGAAGAGCCCAGGATGAGGACTTCCGTCTTGTCTGAGTTCAGTTTCAGGCGGCTGTTCATCATCCACTTGGCTACGTCTGTCATCCCTTCGTGTAGGTTGCCTCTGGCGGTGGCGGGGTCGTTGGTGAGGGAGAGGATCAGCTGGGTGTCGTCGGCGTAGGAGATGATGTTATGTTATGTTATTTGTTATTTTGTGGCTTTTATAGCGCACGGCTACTCAGAGAGTGTCCCGGCGCTTTATTAACATCCTGAAAGCAAACATAACACACAAAGAATAAAGAAGGGAACAGAAGGGAATTTAAAAACTACAAGGCAAACAGCCAGGTTTTTAGGCCCTTTCTAAAGGATAGCATGTTGGAGTTGCTTCGTAACGCGAAGGGCAAAGAGTTCCAAAGCTGAGGAGCCCGAAGCATAAAGGAACGACCTCCCAGTCGGGCCCTCCTCACACGAGGAACAATGGCGAGAAGCTGCGATTCTGATCTCAAAGATCGAGACGGACAGTATTGCTTAAACCTCCTCTGCAGATATTTAGCCCCGGTGGAATAAAAGGCCTTATGGGCAAGAGTCAAGGTTTTAAAAACTATCCGCTGTCGGATAGGCAGCCAGTGAAGTGCCTGTAACAGGCCAGACACATGCGCTCGCCTGTGCAGACCAAAAATGGCACGAGCCGCCGCATTTTGGACCACCTGCATCCGCTGCAGGAGGTATTCGGGCAGGCCAAGATATAAGATGTTAGCATAGTCCAATCTTGACCCAATCAAGGCCTGCACCGTGATCCTCCTGTGATCCTCTGAAAGCAGCGGAAAAAACTTCCGCAGCATGCGGAGAAGTCCAAAGCATGTGCCTGTAAGGGTGAGAATCTGAGATCTGAGGGTCAGGCCGTTGTCAATTTTGACCCCCAGATTCTTCGCAACCTGCGAAGATTGGCTCGGGGGAGACATGTCCGCCGGCCACCACATCTGCCAGTCCGGATCGGATTGACAGCCGAAGAAGAGTATCTCCGACTTATCAGAGTTGCACTTGAGGCTGTTCAGTTGGAGCCATTTAAAAACAGCCCCAAGGCACTCACGGATACTCTCTCCGTCAAAATCCTCCCCTTTCCGGCAGGTGAAGAGCAGCTGGGTGTCATCCGCGTAGGATACGATCTGGGCACCATAGGACTCCGCCAGAGCCGCCAAAGGGGTCATAAAGATGTTAAACAGAGTCGGGCTCAATACCGAGCCCTGCGGGACTCCGACTCCCAATGGCGGCATCTCGGCGGAAGCCGAGGAAACCCAGACCGACTGTCGGCGACCAGCTAGAAAAGATGCAAACCATCTAAACACCGTCCCCCTCAGACCGATCTCATGAAGTCTGATGAGGAGACCCTCATGGGGGACGGTGTCGAAGGCCGCTGACAGATCGAGCATGATCAACATCGCTCTACCACCCAGATCTAGCATCTCCTTGATGGCCTCAGAAACCTCCAGCAACGCCATCTCCGTACTCAGATTAGGGCGAAAGCCCGACTGAGTGGAGTGAAGCAGGTCGTTGGATTCCAAAAAGTTGGAAAGCACTCTATGAACATGCTTCTCCAGGGTCTTGGCTAAAGCCGGAAGAAGAGAAATTGGCCTATAATTAGACAAGACCTCAGGAGCTAGACCAGGCTTCTTAATCAAAGGGATGACCATGGCCCGCTTCCATGCCGAAGGGACCTCACCTAGGCTAAGGGAACGATTCAGGAGAGGGTTGACCAGCGGGTTAACTACTACACGTTGTGCTAGCGTGCGATGGCCGCAAGGGGGCTCATGTAGATATTGAAGAGGGTGGGGCTGAGTGAGGAGCCTTGGGGAACGCCGCAGATGACTTCTGTGGCTTCTGATCTGAACGGGGGGAGGCGGACTCTCTGTGTTCTTCCGGCGAGGAAGGAGGTGAGCCATTCTAGTGCCTTCTCTTGGATTCCGGCGTTGCTGAGGCGCTGCACTAGGGTGCGGTGGCAGACAGTGTCGAATGCCGCGGAGAAGTCCAGGAGGATGAGGGCCGCAGTTTCCCCGTTGTCGAGCAGGGCTCGGATGTCATCGGTGGCTGCGATGAGGGCGGTCTCGGTGCTGTGGTTGGGCCGGAATCTGGACTGCGAGAGGTCGAGGGATCCGTTCGTCTCGAGGAAGGCTGTCAGCTGCTTGTTGACGGTCTTCTCAATGACTTTGGCCAGGAACGGGAGGAGCGAGATGGGGCGGTAGTTTTTGAGTTCGGTGGGGTCCGCCGATGGTTTCTTCAGTAGGGCGCTGAGTTCGGCGTGCTTCCAGCTCTCAGGGAAGGTAGCGGTGTTGAAGGAGGTGTTGATGATGTCTCGCAGGTGAGGTGCGATGACAGCGTCGGCCTTTATGAAGACGTGGTGAGGGCAAGGGTCGGTTGGAGATCCGGAGTGGATGGAGTTCATCGTGCGTCGGGTTTCTTCGGTGTTGATCGGGGTCCAGGTGCAGAGGGTGGTGGTGGGGGATGCCGGTGCCGTCGTGGGGTGCGATAGCTGTTGTGTACGTCTGCGATCTTGTTGTGGAAGTAGGAGGCGAGGGAGTTGCAGAGGTCTTGCGATGGGGTGATGTCGTTGTTTCCGGCGTTCGGGTTGGAGAGCTCTTTGACGATGTTGAAGAGTTCTTTGCTGCTGTGTGGGTTGTTGTCCAGTCGTTCCTTGATTGAGCGTTTTCTTGGTGGTGTGGATCAGTTGGTGGTGTTTTCGAGTGGCGAGCTTGAGGGTGGTCATGTTGTCTGGTGTAGGGTCTCTGCGCCAGGCTTTCTCGAGGGCTCGGCAGTTCTTCTTGGAGCTCTTGAGTTCGTCGGTGAACCAGGGTGCTTTCTTACTGCCGGGTCTGCTAGGCGGGGTCCTCAGAGGGGCGAGATCATCAGCGCAGTTGGTGATCCACTTCGTGAGGTTGTTGGCGGCCTGGCTGGGGTTCGCTGAGCTGGCGGGGGGGGTCCTGGCTCAGGGATGCGGTGAGCTGCTCGGCTGTGATCTTGTTCCAGCTTCTGCATGCAATCTGTTGCTGGTGGTGGATCGTGTTCTTTCTGAAGCTGAAGTGGACGCAGCTGTGGTCTGTCCAGTGGAGTCCGGTGGCGTGGCTGAAGGCGATGTCCTTGCTTGATGAGAAGATGGGGTCGAGTGTGTGTCCGGCGTAGTGGGTGGGGGTGGTCACCAGCTGCTTGAGACCGAGGTTGGCGAGGTTGTCCAGCAGGGTGGTGGTGTTGCAGTCGTTGTTGTTCTCCAGGTGGAAGTTGAGGTCCCCGAGGAGGATGTAGTTGGTGGAGGGGAGGGCGTGGGGGCTGATGCAGTCGGCGATGTCTTCGCTGAATTTTGTGCGCGGTCCCGGGGGTCTGTAGATGAGAGTGCCTCTGAGGGTGGTCTTGGGGTCGGTGTGGATCTGGAAGTGCAGGTGTTCGGCGGTAGCGAGGGTGTCGTCGGTGTTGGTCGTGATGCGGATGGTGTTCCTGTGGATGATGGCGATGCCTCCTCCGGTCTGATTGCCGCGGTCCCTCCGGGTGATCTTGTATCCGTCCGGGATGGGGATGGCGATGTCGGGTGCTGAGGAGGCGTTCATCCATGTTTCCGTGAGGAAGGCGTCGTCAGGTGATGTTGTGTCGAGCAGGTTCCAGAGCTCTACGGCGTGTCTGTGGACGGAGCGGGTGTTGAGCAGGATACACTTTAGGTGGTTGCTGCTGGTGCTTGGCTTGGAGGGTGCGGGTGCCGTGCAGGTCTGGATGCAGGAGAACTTGCAGTAGTGGCAGCTGAAGGGTCCGTGGGAGCGTCTCGGGGTGGCTTGGTAGCATCCAGGGATCCGTCCGGCATTGAGTGCGTTGAGTTCGATGGCGTCGTAAGTCCGGCGGGTGGGCTGGTGTCTGCGGGGGCCAGGGGTCCTGGTGCTGGGCGCAGTCCAGGCGCGGACGGGCACAAACGGACTTACCTTTGGTGCGCCTTCGGCGCACAATCGGCCGCCCGCTGCGCGTCAACGCTGCGCGTCAACACTGCGCGTGCGCGCGGTCGCCATTTATGGCGAAGTGGGAGGGAGGGAGGATCAGCTGGGAGGCGGGAGCGGGGAGGGTACAGAAGAAAAAGAGGGCGTGGCCTTAAGCACGGCGGCGGGAAGCGGGGAGGGTGGTCACAGGGGGCAGAGGGTGACGGCACAGGGGAATACAGCGAGGAAACATACAATACAATGACACAAGGGAGATAAAAACAGATTAGACGGCAGAAGGGAAGAAAATAACAGCGATAATAGCGCAACAGCGCCCGCTAGTGCAGCGGGGGCAGGGACGACGAGGCAGGCTCAGTGAGGCTGAGTGCAGCAGCGGGGCGGGGTGGCACACGCTACAGCTGGTGGCCGTGCGGCGCGGGGGTGTCCTGAGAACAGGTCACACTCACCTGCGCCACGCAGTCGCCATTTATGGCCAAGTGGGAGGGAGGGAGGCTCAGCTGGGAGGCGGGAGCGGGGAGGGTACAGAAGCAAAAGGGGGCGTGGCCTTAAGAATGGCGGCGGGAAGCGGGGAACGGGGCGGGTGGTCACAGGGGGCAGAGGGTGACGGCACAGGGGAATACAGCAAGGAAAAATACAATACAATGACACAAGGGAGATAAAAACAGATTAGACGGCAGAAGGGAAGAAAATAACAGCGATAATAGCGCAACAGCGCCCGCTAGTGCAGCGGGGGCGGGGACGACGAGGCAGGCTCAGCGAGGCTGAGTGCAGCAGCGGGGCGGGGTGGCACACGCTACAGCTGGTGGCCGTGCGGCTCGGGGGTGTCCTGAGAACAAGACGGAAGTCCTCATCCTGGGATCATCACCCTCTGCCTGGGACGACTCCTGGTGGCCCCCTGCCCTGGGCAGCGCACCCAAACCAACGGACCACACACGCAACCTGGGCTTCATCCTGGACTCCTCGCTCTTGATGACCAGACAAGTCAACGCCGGTTCTTCTTCATGTTTCAACATCCTACGCATGCTATGAAAGATCTTCCGATGGATCCCCACCGAAACTAGGAAAACGGTGACCCAGGCACTCGTCACCAGCCGGCTGGACTACGGAAACACCCTCTACACCGGAACGACAGCCTAACTACAGAAAAGACTCCAACGCATCCAGAACGCCTCCGCACGACTCATCCTGGACATCCCCCGACACAGCCACATCTCCGGACACCTGAGAGACCTACACTGGCTCCCCTGTCAGCAAGAGAATCACGTTCCGACTCCTCACCCACGCACACAAGGCCCTCCACGACCTGGGCCCCAGGTACCTCAACAACCGCCTTACCTTCTACACTCCCACCCGTCAGCTACGATCGACCAGCCACGCCCTCGCCGCCGTTCCACGCATCCGAAGAGCCACCATGGGAGGTAGATCCTTCTCCTACCTGGCAGCCAAAACTTGGAACTCCCTCCCCATCCACCTCCGCCTGACCCAAGATCACCTCTCCTTCAGGAAGCAACTCAAGACCTGGCTGTTCAAACAGTAGCAGACCCCCCCCCCCCAAGCGCCTTGAGACCCTCCGGGTGAGAATGTCTTGATTGATTGATTGATTGATTGATTGATGAATAGCCTGTTCTAAAACTCTCTTCGGGTATCCTTGTTCGTCAAATCTTTTAAGCATGATATCCATTTGTTCATTGGATATGTCGTGGTTAGACACTATTCTTTTTACTCTTAATAGTTGAGAGTATGGCAGATTTTTTAAAAAGATTTCTGATAAAAAACTGTTGTAGTGAAACATGTTGTTTCTGTCAGTTGTTTTCCTAAAAAGGTTGGTTTCGGGGGCGTGGCCAAGATGGCGGCGGAATAGGACGCACTTTCAGTCCCTCCGGCACCAAGCGTTGAACAGCTTTGAATATCGTCCTGTTAGGCGCCCATCCGCGCTCCTACCTGTGCTGCCGAGTAGCAGGATCCCGTGGGGCATTCGCTGGGGCCCTTCGTTGTGAGTGGGGGCTGGACGGATGAGGTGCGGCGACGTGCGGCCTGTGTGGGTGCCGGCCGAGAGTGCCTCATGGCCGGTGGAGCACGGAGACGGCCTGTCCAAGGTGAGGTGTGGGCTGGAAGTGGAGCAGCGGAGCCGGGATCGGAAGCTCCCCGGATGTGGGGACTGTTTCGAGGTGCCTCGGGAGCTGGGGACTGCAGAATGGGCCGCGAGACTGGTGCGGTGGAGGGGCCGGCCGGGACCCAGACGGGACAGTGACTGTGAGGCCTGGGACAAGAAGAGCAGCGCGGGGGGCTGGGAGGCTCCTTGGCGCCTGTTGGCGGTGCGGAGTGGCCCCGGAATTGCCCTTGGACTAGAAGGTAGGCCAGCAGCCCCCTGGAAGAACCCGTGACGTCGCCAGGTGCCCAGCGGGAGCAGTTCGGCGAGCCGGCTACGCGACCTGCTGGTGGCAGGCAGACGACGCCGCCGAGCCCCGGGAGTGCAGGGACAGTGGGGGCCCGGTGCGGAAGGTGGAGTCCTGGCCCCGACTTGTCTATCCTGTCTATGGGGCTGCCGTGAGGCGCGGGGGACACTGTGAGGGGAGCTAAGTGTTCCAGTGCAACAGATGGGGTTTGTGGGGTACAGGGAAGGCACCCCCCCGGCAGCGTGAGAGCGGAGCAGGCCGCACAGGTGTAGAGAGCCTGGCCTGGGCATAGCGAGGGAGCACCGAGGGGCCCTGGAGCTCGCAGGCCTGGAGGGAGTGACACGGCGAGCAGCAACAGACGTAGGCCTCATGAGGCCTACTACCGGTGGCTGGCCTGCATACTGCCACGAGGGCCTGGTGGGACGCTGGTGAGGAACAGGCGGTCGCAGACGCCCCCCCCTGGCTGGCCCAGCTGAAGTGAGGGCCTTAAGAGCTTGTTGGTCCCGGGCTGAACACTGAGGTGGGGACGATGGCGGGAAGCAGGGTGTGGGGTGGCGGCTGCCCGACTCACCCCGGAGATAGAGTGCCAGGAGTGGACGGCGAATTGGCGGGCCTGACCGGAGGAGCGTCGTTTGGGATAGCGCCCTTGCGCTGCAGCCGAGGGCGCTTGGAGCACCCCGACCTCCCTCTCAATAGAGTGTCTAGCTGGCTGAGGGGCTAATCGCGGGCCCTATGATTGGACTGTGATTGGAAGCAACGCGGCCACGGCTTCAGAGTGGGCGAGACGACAGCTGAGGTGCCCCTTTCATTGCACGCACGGCTGGCCAGCGGGCCCCCGGGGTGCTGACCATGGCGACGAACAGGGTCAAGAAGGACAAGACGGTGAAAGAAGGAGCCCCAAAAGTGGCAGTGCCGCCCATCTCGCCGGTGGCCACTACGTCTCCACGGAAAGATGACCCAGAAGCCCCTGCGACCAAGGCCTTTATGGTCGAGCTATTTTCTGCCATTAAAGAGGACATTGCCGAGCTGCGCACTCAGCTCGTGTCTGATCTACGAGAGGTCGACGAGATGTGGAGGGTGTGGGAGAGCGGGTCGCGACACTGGGGGAACATGACTTGGGGACGGCGGAGGATATCCATCAGCTCCAGCAAGACGTGATTCGCTTGACGGAACAGAACCTGGACCTGCAAGCTCACGCGGAGGACCTAGAAAATAGGTCCCGCCGCAATAACATTCGGATACGGGCGGGACCGTGGAAAGGCGAGGGTTCGGACCTGCGGGAATATGTGGAGATGCTCTTCAGGCACATTCTGCAGGAGGAGGACTTGCCAGCCATCCAAATGGATCGAGTGCACCGAGTGGGTCTGCCGAGGGGAGCTAAGGCCCCTCCACCCGACATCTTAGTGTGTGTGCATGATTTCCAGCTCAAGGAGATGATTCTGAGGAAAGCCCGTGACCGCAGCCCTCTGCAATTCCGCGAACACCACCCTCTGCTCTTTCAGGACCTTGCGGCCTCCACCATGGTTAAGCGGCGAGAATTTAAGCCCATTACCAACTTCCTCCGCAAGCAGAATGTCCCCTACTCCTGGGGGCACCCATTCAGGCTTATATTCAAGTGGCGGAACAAGCTTGTCCAGGTCAGGTCTCTGGATGCAGCCTACGACATCGTCGGGGTGGCCCGGCCCGCCCCCGCCCCTGATCAGGTGGCTCGCCCAGCAGGCTTCGGGGGAGCTCTGAGGGTTGGCAAAGGGTTGGCAAGTCTGCTCCGGTAGTAGAGCCTGACATGTCCACAAGTCTGCTGGAGCTGGGAGCGGCGGTGGCCTCCGTGGCTCAAGTGATGGATGCTCTGCAGGCACATGAGGTATGGTCCCATCGCTTGGCTCCAACAGGGCCGACAGCTGGCGAGGTAGGAGGCGTGCTAAAGAAGGTAACTGACTGGTCCTTTATGTCCTGGGCTGAGAGGACGTCCTGTATCAGGAACTGGACGAGTGACTAATTGGTGCCATGTTCCCCCACCCTTGGGACCTATGATGCGAACTTTCGTATGTTAACTCTTCTTGCACTGTTATGCTATGGGGGTTGGGGGGGTTTGGGGAGCTGTTGTGCGGTTTGTCTGGGGTTCATGGGTGGGTTGGTGGGATGGTGGGTGGGGGGTCATGGTGGCGGCTTTTCGGCTTTGGTTTTTTTTTTCTTTATGCACTGGGGTATATGCTAGTTACGATGGACATTCAGGTATAGTGGCCGGACGCGGGTTAGTTGGGTCCCCTTTAGCCTTGTTGAGACTGACGTTTCTCCGTTAATGCCATGGCACCTATTTCAATAGCCACTTGGAATGTCAAGGGCCTAAATTCACCGCAGAAGCGGCTCAAAGTGTGGAAATATATCATAGACCACCATCTAGATGTGATCGCCTTAAAAGAGCAGACGAATCACGCCTCAGGCACAAACTATTCCCACTTATTTACCGATCCTCAGCTACCACCAAACACCCTTCTCCTCCTGGGTGACTTCAATCTTATTTGGCAAAAAGAGCTTGACAGCACACACACACAGAGGTCAGATGCGGGGACTTTCACAGGAGAGACACAACAACACTTTCAGGACTTGGGACTCTTGGACACTTGGCGGGCACTTTACCCACAGACACGAGATTTCACATACTTTTCCCACGTCCACAGAACATACTCCCGCCTATATTACATTTTCCTCAGCCAATCTCTGCGGGGCACCCTCCAGGAGGCGAAAATTTTTCCTATCTCGATTTCTGACCACAGCCTTTACTCGATTTGCCTGCAGTGGCGAGGACCTGCGCCGGCTGCCCCTAAGTGGTACTTCCCGCCCTCCCTCATACACGATAAAGAGTCATGCAATAAGCTTTGAACTGCCATTTCTAGTTTCTTTGAGAATAACACCACAGACGACCCGTCAGAATTTACTAATTTGGATACCCTGAAAGCGGTGATTCGAGGCGAGTGCATCGCCCTCAATTCCGCTCTAAATAAGCAACGTGCCCGGGAACGCGAGGCTCTCGAGGTGGAGCTTGCGGCTGTGGAGCTCTCCCACAAGGCAGATCCCACTCGGCAAAAGCAACGACAGCTGACTGCTCTCAGAGGCAAACTCCGGGCTATTTATTCCAACAGGAGAGAAGTCACCTTCCTTAAGCTACAGCAGCTTTTTTATACTCAGGGCAATAAAATAGGCAAACATTTAGCGCACCAACTAAGGGATAAAAGGGAAAAAGAATATATTGGAGGTATCCTAGACCCAACTGGCCAGATCACCCACAGGGATGAGGAGAAGGCGGGTCTGTTTGTTCCTTCTATGAGAACCTTTACGCAGGGGACTCCCTGGATGGCGACGCCCAACAGGTGTTCCTCGACTCCCTAGCGCTTCCACAGGTCTCTGAAGCGTGGAATGACCTGCTTGTAGCTCCCATTACTCCCGCGGAGGTTACCTGGGCGATCTACTCACTGAAAACCAACAAGGCCCCTGGTCCCGATGGATATACGGCGCTCTTCAATAAAATGTTCGCCCCTGTGCTGTCTTCACATCTGGTCTCTTTTTTCAATACGATGGCCGCAGAGAGTAGGACGACTAGCATCATGGCAGAGGCAGTGATCTCAGTCATACCTAAGCCAGGGAAGGACCCATAGTGCTGCGCCTCCTACAGGCCAATCGCACTGCTCAACCTGGACGCCAAACTTTACTCTTCCATCATCGCCAAAAGACTGAACGACCTCATGCCGCTCCTCATCCACCCAGACCAGTCAAGTTTTATCAAAGGGCAGCAGACACATGACAATACACGACGAATTATACACCTCATAGAAAAAGCCAACAAACTCCATATTCCAGCGATCCTGGTAGGCCTCGATACTGAGAAGGCTTTCGACCGTGTCAACTGGTCCTTCCTGTTCCGGGCACTGACCGCCTTCGGTTTTTCGTCCAAATTCATTGACATGGTGCAGGCGAACTATCGCGTCCCCACCTCCAGAGTGGTGGTCAATGGGGCTCGCTCGGACTCCTTCACTCATTCTCGGGGGACCCGGCAGGGTTGCCCCCTGTCCCCACTGCTCTTCGCCCTCAGCATTGAACCCTTGGCGGTAGCTGTGCGGCAGAATTCCGATATCAAGGGCATTCCGTTCACTGGCGTCCCCCACAAAATCTCCCTTTTTGCCGATGACATACTTCTGTCCCTTGGGGAACCAGAGAGCTCCCTCCCAAGCCTCCATACAGAGCTAACCCGTTTCGAGTTAATGTCAGCCGTCAAGGTAAACTCTGGGAAATCCTTCATTCTCAACCTCTCCCTCTCTTCGGAAAAAGCTGTTCAACTTCGCTCCACAACGTCGCTCGTTTGGGCCTCTAAGTCGCTCCAGTATCTAGGGGTGTCCCTGACCCCGACACTCCAGGGGCTCTTTAGAGCCAATTTCCCCCCCCCTACTCGCTCAAATTCAGGCAGATCTTGCGAAATGGAAGCCGCTCTTCCTTTCCTGGATGGGCCGTATCCACGCAATCAAAATGACCCTTCTGCCTAAACTCCTCTACCTTTTTCAAGCTCTACCGATCGGCTTGGACTCTGATTTTTTTTAGAAACTCAAAACCATGATTCTGTGCTTTATCTGGCAAGGAGGTCGGGCGCGCTTTTTCTTCTCCTTACTTTGTCGCCCCCGTACGGAGGGGGGGGAGGACTACCGGACGTTCAGATGTATTATAAAGCAGCCCAATTACGGGTACTGGTCGAGTGGTCCCAGAAAGACTTTGAGAAACATTGGCTCCATATGGATCGAAGCGTGACGGGTCAGACCATTTGGGACTTGGCTTGGCGTCCTCGCAGAGATAGGCCTCCGAACACATACCTAAGCACGCCTATATATACTACTCTGAAGGTATGGGACACAGTTTCAGGCGATGATAGGTGGACTACCTTCCCATCTCCATACACCCCGGTCCACCACACGTCCCTCTTTCCTCTGGCTCTCCATGAGGGCCCCTTTGACTCCTGGAAACAGGGCCGCTGTCTAGCGCTTATCCACCTGTTCCGGGATGGCGAGCCTCTCACTTTCAAAGAATGCAGGGACGAATTTAATTTACCAGATACAGAATCCTACCATTACACTCAAATTATGCACTGGGCACTCCACCCCCATGTTAGGGAAGCTGCTACGTGCTCTCTGACCAAATTTGAGGCTTTTCTCGCCAAATCATCCTCCATGAAAGGAGTGATTTTCTTTACATACGCCTTTCTGCTCAAAACCACCACCTCTCCAAGGCCCAGGTACATGGGGATGCAGGAAGACCTACTGCAACGACCCATCTCAGACGAGGAGTGGGCTCATCTCTGGGCAGATACCAACCGCTTCAATCACTCCATTGCCCTCCGAGAAGCCCACCTCAAGACTATGATGGACTGGTATCTACATCCTTCCAAACTCCGGCGGATCTTCCCTACCACCTCAGACAGATGCTGGAGGGGGTATGGACAGCTAGGTGATTTTCAATATATATGGTGGGACTGTCACTCTATCAGACCTTATTGGGAGGAGATCTTAGCACACATAAAGGAGATGCTGGGTTACCCTATCCCTACTGACATGGCGGGGATTCTTCTGGGGCTGCGTGACCCGTCTCTAATACATCAAACTCGGGTGGACAAAATGATCATGTGGCTGTGCATCGGGGCAGCCAAGGTGACCTTGGCGGCGGCCCGGAAGAGGAAGGAGGCCCCCGCTGTATCCCTCTTGCATGCACGCCTATGGCAACTCCTGAGCCTGGAGCGCATGGCGGAAATCTTCAGAGATTATTTTAAAAACTTTGAATTCAAATGGGGTCCGCAGGTTGCTTTCCTTTCCCGGGGCCTCCGGTCTGTGGTTTGCCCCCCCACCATTAGGGCTCTACATCTTTTCCAATTCTGAGTGGTGTTCCAACACCCATTGCTATAACCCCTTCTAGTCTTGTTTTCTCTTTCTTTGCTCGTTTCCACTTTCTATTGTTGTTGCCGCCACCATGAGGGGGGGGGTTGTGTGGGAGGATATGGGTGGGGTTTTGTTTTCTTATTCGGGGTGCAATGCTTGCCTCCTATTGAGGCAATTCAGCCAATGCCAGTTCTTCCATACTTCACCTAGCAGTTTCGGGGGATTCTTCAACCGACAATTCCAGTAGGGTGACGTTATGCTTGTTTATGAGACTAGGCTCCTTGGGGAGTGGCCTCCTCCGCTACTTTAGCATCTGAGACTCTTCACTAACTAACGCCCTGCAGCGGGGAGCCCTCCCTTTCCGATGTCTTGTTGTTGCACTTACTGTTGCCTTCTCTGATTGTCATGCCTTCATCTTGCATGCATACTCCCCGCGAGGGACCTTTGGCTATGACTATGATCCTTGGTACACTGTTTGCTCCTGCATACCTCAATAAAAATATTTTTGACAAATAAAATGTTGGTTTCTAACCTGTTGTGGACTCTGTTGATTTGTACATCTAAAAAGGTGATTGTGTGGTCATGGATGTCATAGGTGAATTGTAGTCTGTCGTTAATCTAATTCAATATGGATAATGCTGTGATGAGACTTGTGTGTGGTCCCTTCTAACCCTGGGCATAGTGTGCATAGTGGGGCTAAGCGGAGTGCCACAGAGTGGGAAAAAAACTCCACACACTCCGCATAGTCCCACTACGTGCCACCGTCCTCCCTCCTGCCCTATTAACAATGAAATTACACGGTTTAAAAGCAAGGCCGCCTGCGCAGTTTTGAGCAAGAAGTCGCGATGAAGGAGGAAGAGGGAGCCCCGGGACGCTGCAGCTCAGGTAAGCCACTTTACTTTTAAATTACTTTTAGACCTTGTAATTTAATTGTTATTAAGGCGGGAGGGAGGCGGAGGCTAGCCAACTCCGCTCCGCCGTGGAGTGTGCAGAGGTTTGCCTACTCCGCCTACTTCACAGAGTGCGGAATAGGCAAAACTCCGCACACTCCGCGGGCGGAGCAGAGCTCTCTGCCCACCCGTAGTCCCTTCCATAGGATGAAAATGTCATCAATATATCTCAAGAATAGCATATGATGTTTTTTCCAAATGGCATTCCCCAAAATGTTATCCTCCTCAAACTTACTCATGAAAATATTGGCATATGTTGGAGTGGTGCAATTGCACATAGAGGTTCCTGTGAGCTGTAAAAACCCTTGATCTTCCCATTTGAAGTAACTGATAGAAAGTAAAATGTAACAGTTCCATAAGAAATAATTGGAAGCTTTGATTAAGATTGGGGTTAACCAGTGTTTCTTCAATGGCTTCTATAAACAAATTATGGGTAATTGAAGTATACGATTTGGCGTCTATCAATCATAGCCATATCTCGTCATTCTCCATAAATGAGATTTGATTGATTTTAGTGAGAGACTCCGTAGTGTCTCTGATGTGGGTACTCATCCTGAGAACAAATGGTTGGAGATGTTTATCCAAAAACTTGCCCACAGGTTTGTGGAGGCTTCCTCTGGTGGACATTATTGGTATGAATGGTGGATTGTGTAAGCATTTATGCACTTTGGGTAACATGTACATGACCGGAGTCTTGGGGCTGTTTTGAGTGAGGTAGATGATTACTATTACTATTTAATGATGACACCATTGTTGGTGGCTCTTTACAATAAGATCCTTAATATGCTTGAAAATTTCTCAGTAGGATTGTAATCCAATATAGCATAGGTTTTAATGTCTGTCACATGATTGTTCACCTGTTCTTTGTAGAAACTTGTATCCATTACTACCAGTGATCCTCCCTTATTTGCGTTTTGACAGGGTATCGCACAATTATTGGCTATTTTTCTCAAAACTCTAAATTATTTATTGGTTAAATTTCAATGTTTCGATTTCTTATGAAAGTTCAATTTCTGGATGTCGTGTTTCACTAAACTCTCGAAGGTGTCCAAATGTTTGTGGCTAACAGGGGTCATGAAGGTGCTCTTGATTTTTAGATCTTCTAGTAGGTCTTCTTCCTCATGGTCATGTTTAACCCCTTCACTGCGGGGGTAATTTCCCCACGGTGGGGGGGAGGGCGGAGCACGGCGCCGCAGTGCTTGTGATGAGCCCAGCTCGTCATGAGTCACAGTGGAGCTGTGCTCATGATGAGCTGGGCTCGTCACGACTCCGTCCCCTGATTAATTCGCCCGCACAGGCGGTGAATCTACCGCGCATGGGTGGAGCGCAGCCGTTATGACGAGCCTAGCTCGTCATGAGCACAGCTCCACTGTGACTTATGACGTGCTGGGCTCGTTATGAGCACCGAAGGAGTTAACTGCAATGTTTTCAAAAAAGTTTCTCAGATGTAAGTTACGCATCAACTTAAACAAACTGATCTCGAGTACCAGGCCACTGGTTTGAAATGTGGGTACGAATGATGTTCCTTTCTGCAATGTTCTAAATTCTATGGGGCTCAGTAAATGTGAAGAGATGTTGATCACTAGGTTGCAATGTTCTGTATTTTCTTCCTTTTGGTTCTCTTGCCCATCATTGGTGCGCTCCTTCCATCTGAGTTCTCTTTCTCTTTTTCTTTTTCCTTTTCTCCTCCTGGGCCGTCCTTATCTCTTTGGCCCTCCTCTAAAAAGGAGACACCAGATGTTTGCGGTTGTTCGGTATTCACTTGAGTGAGAAGTTGTTCAGTGACTAATCTACGAGGTCTATTAGTGGCATCCCTGTCTGAAGAGGATGTTTCAGTCTCAGTATTCTGTCTATATGGTCTGTTTTGTCTGCGTCTGGCATAAACTTCTGCCCAGGAGTACACTTCCCCCAATTTATAGTCAATGGTGTCTCACTTGTACTTGCAAATCTTCCTTTCATTTATCTCTTGTGTATATTTGTTTAATTGAATGTTAATATCCTCCAATGTTTTAGTCCAGTCTTCAGTTTCCATTATATATCTGTCAGTTCAGATTTGATGTGTGAAATTTCCTTTGAAAGTTCTTCCAATATTTTTGACATTTCTTCAATGCTGAGGAGAATTTAATCGAGAGAACACTTATTTAGTATAGCGTACAATTTTTCCACAAATCTGGGGCTAATTGTACAGAATAGAGGATTGAGTGGGATCCATAGACCTCTAGGGATCCTTTGTGCCCGATGATATTTGATAAGGGTTCTGGCGTGGAGTCGTTGATTGATTTCTCTCTTTGTAGGTAAAGAAGTTGTTTGCTATTATTTTTTTTGTTTCTGGTGTTAGATAAAAGTGTGGTTTCCTCTTGGATTAAAGCGTAAAATTGTGTAGCATCTTCATCTGCGAAGGCGAACGTATCCGCTATTAATTCAGTTAAGTTGGATATGTCTTCATATGCCATGGTGTACATTTTGACACAGTGTCCAGTGTTCAAAGAATCAGAAGAACTCAACAGAAAAAAGGGTAGAACACGCACTACTATTTTTCTACAAATTTAAATGTGGTAATCCGTTTGTGGGGTACTTCAGGGGTTTCACTCTCTGATCAACAAGCGCAGTCTTCCAATTCACATGTCGCGTCCCCTGTTAGGGGCAGTCCCTCTTAGCACTGCGTAGGCCCCATAGTCAGGCTTATTGTGGACCTTCAGCGAGGGTAGTCCTTTCTCACTGTCGCTCCTTTTTCCAGCTGTATAAAGCGCACACACTACCGGTACGGTTTCAACATACATTACGGACACGCCGCGAGAGCGACTTCATTTCAGTGAGTAGAGCCGTTAGGGCTCCCTTATTTGCATTATGACTCAATATTACAGTAGGTTATAGTTCACCCGAGCTAGTGACAACACCTTTACATGTGTTTAGGATTGTTAGATTGTTTACGCTACCAGGCGGTGTTCAACCGTTTTACTCACCACTTTCTATGTACGATATCTGCATGCTCACTATATTAAACGTAAGGCACGTTTTGCAGTTTATGTTGATTTCTTAAGTTTTAGTCGTATATTGCTTACTTACACACTCCTGCGTTTTTCACGCTTTCTTTCACACTGGATTAATTTTTGAGGATCACATTCTGTTGACGCCATTGTTACACACTTGAGAATAACAGGGGTGGGCGGAATTTGCGTAGTCACGCTACGCAAAGTTCAGCGAAATGGCAAAAAATCTCCGCGACCACACAAAATTCCGTGAGCTCGCGGAATTGCTTGTGCCACCAGAAGAATTGTTGTCTCCAATAACCATGTGTGTATGTAACTTTGCCACCGCGCTGAAAGGCGCTGGGGTTCCTTGAGTGAGCTGTCCATCATAGTGGGTAAAGGGCGGGAAGACATTGCATACCACTTGTGTGTGTGGGGTGGGGCTTCTATGCGAGTTCACATGCCTCTTGTTTATAAAAGGTCAAAGATGATCAGAGCAGCAGATGAGGAGAGAAAACCTCTTGGTCACAGGAACTACACGGAGATTGTGTTCGAGAAAGTCATGGATGCAAAGACCTCCATCAAGCATCACAGCTAATTTTTTATGGTAGATATGGGGAGAAGGCACACTTGCCCAGCCTCGACCGAGTTCGCAATTTGTTTGGGCTGATTAATGCATTACCTAATTTGAGCTTTAACTCGGGCACCTGCTTTATATCGGTAATTGCTTCCTGTTGAGGTTTAATTTTTGTGACAGGAGCATCGTGCCAGAATGAATCCTGCCCAGTATATTATTATCCAAGAAGATGCCACCGTTTTGTGCAATACCTGTACTTAACTGCAGTACTACTGGCTAATCATTAAGTGCTACCTCGTAGGGTAAATGTATAGTGCCATTCCTACACTACAGCTGTGTAAAGGGCCAGAAGAGTTGTCACCAGTGACCATGTGTGTCTGTAACTTTGCCACAGCGCCAAAAGGCGCTGGGGTCCCTTGAATGAGCTGTCCATCATAGTGGGTAAAGGGGGGGAAGACGTTGCATACCGCTAGTGTGTGTGGGGCGGGGCTTATATGCAAGTTCACATGCCTCTTGTTTATAAAAGGTCAGAGACCTATCAGAGCAGCAGATGAGGAGAGAGAACCTCCTGATCACAAGAACTACACGGGGATTGCGCTCGAGAAAATCATGAATGCAAAGACCTCCATGAAGCATCACAGCTAGTTTTTGATGGTAGATATGAGGGGTAAGCACACCTGCCCAGCCTCGACGGAGTGCACATTTTTTTGGGGCTGCTTAATGCATTACCAAATTTGAGCTTTAACTCAGCTTCTGCTTTATATCTGTAAGTGCCTTCTGTTGAGGTTTAATTTTTGTGACAGGAGCATTGTGCCAGAATGAATCCTGCCCAGCATATTTATTTATCCAAGAAGATTTCACCATTTTGTGCAATACCTCTACTCACCATGCCCACGAATTCCGCTATGCCACGTATCGCAGAATTTTTGGCAATTCCGCGTGGAACACAGAATTGCAAAAATTCCGCAAATTCCATGAGCGGAACGGAATTTACCACCCACCCTTAGAGAATAACGGCACTGCCTTTCGGCTTCTTTGTTGTTCACATGCTGACTCGCTCACCATTTGGGCAATGTCTTGAATATCCTTTAACTCACCATACACGCTGGACCTATTTGAAATGCATGCAGCCAGTACCATGACTTTGGCATGATGAAGATCACTTTACGTATTTCTCACCTACTAGTGTTATTCTCTGTCGAGTCCTAACATGTCACTTCTGCAACCTTGAACAGTCACTACGCCCGGGGGTGTGGGATGACGGTGGACATGATAGTAGGATGATTTCCTTATATGCCTTTATGTATTTTTGTCGAAATTTCCCCTGACGAAGGGCTCATTAGCCCGAAATGCATCGGGAGGGGTGCAGGAAATGATTGATGGCCATACCTAACAGTGAAACCAGATTGTCACATCACTGTTAAAATTTTCACGATATGATGAATTAAATATTGAAGATGGCTAATTATGAACATGAACAAAGACTAATCTAAAGAGAAATATTAGTGTCTTAACCATTCTTTGGATCATCATTTATAACTTTAAATAACCCCGGACTATGGGACCTATGCAGTGCTAAGGGATACGGACCCTAACAGGGGATGCTACATGTGAATTGGAAGACTACACTCGATCGGATTGCCACATTTAAATTTGTAGAAAAATAGTATTGCATTTACTACCACTTTTTCTGTATAATTTCTTATCCATGAGGGACCCCTCACAGACCTCTCTATCAGTCCAGTGGGGGTCAGAATATATCTATCCAGAATCCTCATATCCTATTTACTTTAGTTCCCCTACCAGAAACCATGTCCCGATTGACAAAATGGTGGCCGCAACTTTTCTCTCAGGTTGTGCTAAGGAATTAATGGCATTGCTGCAGGCGTGTGGATCTGTGAATCCAACGCGATAGCTCCATGTCCCTAGATATATATAACTCTTTTCTTTAATAACTCCAAAACTACTGAACAGGTTTACATCAAATTATAAAAGACACTTTTTCTGGACCAAGATCTAGCTTTCTGGCAAATTTGGTGAAATTCCGTTTTCACAGCCCCCACTTGACAAATCACCTGAAAACTTTCCAGACAGCTGCTGAAGTGGGTGGCCAACTAGTTTGAACATTTTGTGAAGATTCTTCAAACTGCGCCATAGTTATTAGCAAAAGAAAAACCTCTTCCTACGGAAACTAGGTCTTAACTATAACTACCTACTGTAGGCCAACAGTAGTTATATATCAGAACAGTACTCTTCCATGCATAGAGTGAAATATAAATTTTGCAAACAAGAGGAAGAGAACATTGAGTAGTTCCCAAGTTTAGGTGAAGAGCCACTCCTATTGTATAGAGCACCCTACAACCCCAGCTACACTTTAAATTTGCTAACCTCAAATGTCTGCTTTTCTTTCAAAGTCTTTAACCTTTTCCATGTTCATGAAGAGCTCCGCTCGTCATGAGGCATGGCGCTCCGGTGCTCATGATGAGCTGAGCTCGTCATGAGCCGTGGAACGCTCACACGCGGGGAAAATTCCACTGCTGTGCTGAGCGTTCCTCGGAAACGGGTGTGGTCATGACGAGCTGAGCTGGTCATGAGCACACAAGCACTGTGCCTCATGAGCACCGGGGTGCTGTGCGCGCCCCCCGCCCCTCAGCACAGCGGGGGAATATGCTGCGCACAGAAGGGGTTAAGCACATGATTAGCAGAGTGTCATCCCTGCTGAAATAGAAAGGGACAAAGTATTTTGCCATTTCTACAATAAAGTCTTCAAGCATAGGATTAGCACACTGTCATCCACGCTGAGCTATAAAATGACAAATGCCTTTTACCACTCCAGGCACAGTATTACAGCATTGAATTCATAAAATACCAACCAAGCTAACATGAAATGATTAAAAACAACCCCTGCCATTTGTATCGTTATCATTATATCTCTACAGAGAGGCTTAACTTTGTCCAGAGTACCCAGTATAATACAAAACCAAGGACGTACTGGCGGTAGCGGGCATAGCTGCAAAATCGTCCCTGTAACAAAATTGGCAGACAACCGGCCCTGGCAAAGAGCTTGACGGCACCCCCAATCCCCCGCCGAGGGGGGCGAGCACTTTGCCAGGGCCGGTTTTGGTTCCCAATCCGGCCTGAGCAAAAAAATACCCTTGCAGGCATAGAGTGAGCGATAAAGAAGCAGAGAAATTTTGGTAGTTCCAAGGTTAGGTGAAGAGCAGCTCCACTATAGAGCACACTCTGAATTTGCTTACCTCAAATGATTGCTTTTCTGTCAAAGTCTTTAAGCTTCAGATTAGCAGCGTGCCATCCACACCGAGATAGAAATGGACTATGTTTTTTGCCATTTTTACTGCAAGATTTTAAGCATAGGACTAGGACAGTGCCATCCACGCCAAGCTGTAAAATAACACATGCCTTATACGACTCCAGGCACAGTATTACAGCTTTGAATTAATAAAATACCAACCAAGCCAGCCGGAAATGAATAAAAGCAACCCGTGACGTGTTTCGCTATTATTATTGCTCTTCAGAGAAGTTTAGCTTTGTCCAGACACAAGAAAGAACCCAGTATAAGTCAAAACAATGCCCTTTCAGGCATAGAGTGGCACAATAATTATGCAAAAAAGAAGAAGAGTACTCTGGGTAGTTCCCAAGTTTAGGTGGAGAGCAGCTTCTGAATAGAGCAACCTACAACACCAGCGGCACTCTAAATTTGCTTACCTCAAATGTCTGCTTTTCTTTCTAAGTAGGATTAGCAGAGTGCCATCCAAGCCAAGATAGAAATGGACAAAGTCTTTAGCCATCTCTACAGAAAAGTCTTTAAGCATAGGATCAGCGCAGTGCCATCCACACCGAGCTGTACACTGTCTAATGACATTTAGCATTCCAGGCACTATATTACTGCTTTGAATTGCTAAAATAATAAGCCAAGTCACCCTTAAATATATAAATGCAACCCTAACACATGTTTCGCTATTATTATAGCTCTTCAGAGAGCACCCAGCATAAGATTTATCTACCCAATCCAATCATGCCACATCACCCCTCAACTCCTAATTGACACTTGCAGACCTACATCCACTGGTTGCCTCGCCCTTGCAGAGTACTTAGTGAAGAATTCAAAATGGCAGCTTGGAGTCAAATTACAGTTCACTGCTTCTCTGAGTCAAAGTGCATGCACCATGGATTGGATTCTTCGGAAGACTTGAAAAAATACTGTGGGGGTGTGCCAAAATGTCATAATTTGCTGTTGTGTAACTACACGTACTTTCAGAAATTAATATGCCAAATTAGGCATAATTACACAACATGCAAAACCATAATTTGGGGCTCTGTTCTAGCATGAAATTTGCCCCAGCCTCCACTTTGGATACACAGAGGCATTTTGCGCATTATGGCATAATAGCATAATTTAGAAAAGTTTGTGTAACTAGTGTACACTTATGAAAATTTAGTGAGATTACTTTTGTGCAACATAAATTTCAACTTGGCCTAAAATAAACAAACTTCAACAACTAGAGTTAGAGATCTCACTGAGTTCCATTTGATCCATGTGGCAATATCCTAGAAACTACTTAAGTGAAAGGTGTTTCTAGCAACAATGGAGATTTAAGCCCCTCCCTCTTCCTCTACCAGGAAAAGGATTAATCCCTTTGGAATTGACCTATTGTCTAGGGGGATTTTAATCTGTGAGGTGGGTAGCATATATGTTAACACTCCCAGCAGAGAAGCTAAAAACATTGAGGGTGGAACATGCAATCATTCACAATTCAGAAGTATGTGAAAAAACTAATTTAGGGCAAAAGTGACTTTGATATGAGATGGTGAACCAGCAATTGATAAATAAGGACCCAACAATGACTTTTCTATCTCATGCCAATCAGACGTTACATTTTGGGAACTTTATTTAGAGTGCAAAGCAGCTTAAACACTACAGATTTACACTTCAGCTAAAAAGAAACTTGCCTTTTTTTATTCCCAATTGAATTAAAAGTTCATGGAAGGCCCACAGCAATTTATTCTGGGTTCCTTCTGTGACATTGCTACTAGGGGTGGGCAATACATTCCGCTCTGCTGGCAAATGGAGTTTTTGACCACTCTCTGCAGAGTTCCAGGCAACTTCCACCAACCACTGCATGGTGTAGTATTTTCTCACACGCGGCTCCCCAATTGTAAGTTGGTGAGTGAGATTTGGCATCCCCTAGACTCAGAGAACAGTCTACTTCACTCATCTTACCTCAGTTGCACAGCAATAGATCATATTTTAAACGATGGGCACTAGAAGTCAAAGCGCAACTACATTTTTAAATTTCGCACAAGATAACACTTTGCAGGGTTCCCACAACACAAGAAAGGTCCAAAAGCCATTGGTCCATGAGCAAAGAAAATGGGGTTCCATTGGGCTAGAACACACTTGGTCACACAAGTGTAATGTGTACCGACATGCTAAAGAAGCAAACAGAGCACAAAGACAAAAACAGAGCAGGGAGAAAACATGGTGGAAGTGGTCTCTGGTGTGTCTCAAATGCTACTCGCAGTGAAGTAAATATTTGTGATCATTTGCCGGTTATTTGTAAAACAGATGCACCAGTCATTTTTGCAAAGCTTTTCACTCCACTTGCTTAGTGTTATACTACTAACCACTGTGCGTCATGTTCACAAAACTTTACATTTAAAGAAAAAAAAGAGTGCGGTCTTTTTTGGCCTTTGGACTGTGGGCAGCTCCCCTGGTGCCTTTAGGTACCCAAAACCTACGCAAAGGACTTCTACCAGCCTTCACTGAAGTTTGGGTTTAAGGTGGTGAGCTCTCATCTAGAGATTGTAGAGATGGTGGTGTTCCCGAGGATTGGTATCTGTGGATTGGAGGTCCATAGTGGTTAGGGTCCCTTCAAGCACAGAGGGACAACAGTGACCAAGAAAAGAAAAGCAGTCCAGTATCACAAGTCCATCAGATCAGACACGTTTTAAAGTTTGATTCACTCAAACTCCACTCAATTTAACATATACAGCCCCCAAAATCCAGTTCTATTAGAGTTCCCTGTGGTAGCAAGGACCTTTTCACTGACTGTGACTCTTAACGTCGCGGTGCAAATAAAAGTGTAACTCTAAAGTCTTCTTTGATAATGGCAATGAGGCATTATGAACACAAGGCAAACTTTCATCTGAATCTTCGCAAGGTCCATAAACCGATAACCTTCTGGTCGTTTTTTCTATTACTCAGTAGTCCTATAGTATGGGAAAGATAATCAGTTCTGTCCAAACACATCAACCACAAATAGAGGGACATTTTCGACAATCCTTAGAAACGTTACACCATAAACGCTGCCACTTTTCTTCCTATTTGAACACACATGGTGAGACAGCCATGGAATAGTGAGCCGTCGTTCCGTAGGTTAATCATATAGGAGATGATGGAAGCAGCGCTGAACCATTTCAGACACATAGCCCCAGTCACAGATCTGGGTTGAATCCATCAACGTTCTTTAGCGCACTTCACTACCTCAGTTCAGACTCAGTCATATGCAAATCAGACTTGACCCTGTGCTTCATGGGAACAGTCCAGCCTGACCTGCCAAGCCAGGTCTTCCCTTAACCGGAAACAAGCATCCTGGGACCGGGTTCAGTGTAACACCCCTCATCCACCAGGATCTTGAATCCAGTGGCAAAGTGAGCAAGGGACCCACGTCTGGGCATACCCTGACAACTTAGGGCAAACAAAGCAAACACACAAGGAGATAATGGATGGATCGCTGAAACTTTTCAGACACCCCAGTCACAGATCTGGGTTGAATCTATCATCATTCTTTCGTCACTTCGCCACCTCAGTTCAGACCAAGGTATATGCAAATCAGTCTTGAACCTGTGCCTCATGGGACTTGTCGTGCCGGAACTGCCAAGCCTTCTCTGATCTGGAAACAAGCATACCGGGGTAACACACCTCATCAGCCAGGCTAGCTTGAATCCAGTGGCAAATTGAGCAAGTGACCCATGTCTGGACATACCCTGCCAACTTAGGGCAAACAAAGCAAACACAATGAGATGATGGATGGAACACTGAAACATTTAAGACACTCATCCCCAGTCACAGATCTGGGTTGAATACATTATCATTCTTTAGCTCACTTTGCCACCTCAGTTCAGACCCAGCTATATGCAAATCAGTCTTGACCCTATGCCTCATGGGACCAGTCCAACCCAAACTGCAAGCCAGGTCTTCCCTGAACCAGACACAAGCATCCCTGGACCGGTTTCGGGGTAACACCCCTCAACAGCCAGGCTAGCTTGAATCCAGTGGCAAAGTGAGCAAGGGACCCACGTCTGGGCATAGCCTGCCACCTTTGGGTGAACAAAGCAAGGACAAGAAGATGGTGCTGGGGCGCTGAAACTTTTCAGACACTACCCCCCAGTCACAGATCTAGGTTTAATCCATCATCGTTCATTAGCTCTCTTTGCCACTTCAGTTCAGACGCAGATATATGCAAATCAGTCTTGACCCTATCCCTCATGGGAACAGTCCAGCCCGAACTGCCAAGCCAGGTCTTCCCTGAACCAGAAACAAGCGTCCTGGGACCGGTTTTGAGGTAATACTTCTCATCAGCCAGGCTAGTATAATTCAGTGGCAAATTGAGCAAGGGACCCATGTCTGGGCATACACTGCCAACTTAGGGCTAACAAAGCAAACACAAGGAGATGGAGGATGGAGAGCTGAAACGTTTCAGACACTCACCCACTGTCACAGATCCGTGGTGAACCCATCATTATATTTTACTCACTTAGCCACCTCAGTTCAGACCCAGCTATAAGCAAATCACTCTTGACCATGTGCCTCATGGAAACTGTCCTGCCCAAATTCTCAAGCCAGGTCTTCCGTGAACCAGAAACAAGCATCCTGGGGCCGGTTTTGGAGTAACACCCTCATCAGCCAGGCTAGCTTGAATCCAGTGGCAAAATGAACAATCGACCCACTTGGGACATACCCTGCCAACTTAGGGCGAACAAAGCAATCACAAGGAGATGGTGGACGGAGCACTGAAACTTTTCAGACACTCACCCCCAGTCACTGATCTGGGTTGATTCCATCATTGTTTTTTAGCTCACTTTGCCTCCTCAGTTCAGACCCAGCTGTGTTCAAATCAGTCTTGACCCTGTGTCTCATGGGAACAGTTCAGCCTGCACTGCCAAGCCAGGTCTTCCCTGAACCAGAAACAAGCATCCTGGGACCGGTTTCGGTGTAACACCCCTCATCAGCCAGGCTAGCTTGAATCCAGTGGCAAAGTGAGCAAGGGGCCCACGTCTGGGTATACCCTGCAAACTAAGGGTGAACAAAGCAAATACAAGGAGGTGATGGATGGAGCGCTGAAACCTTTCAGACACTCAACCCCAGTCACAGAGCTGGTCAATCATATAGCCTGAGCACCCTGATCTTGAGACCACTTCGAATGAAGATCAGTTCGAAAAACATGAAATATTACGTGGTCCAGATAGAAGACTTTTCTAGACTCAACCTACCTAAAAGAGCTAGGGGAGCGAGGTTAGTACCATTGGAATTTTATCTAAAATTTAAAAATGAAAAATGTAGGGTTTTGTTTAGGCTACTATTACATCACAGTCCTTACATCGGGAATGGGACAGCCAAAATAATTAAACAAAATTATCAAAAAGAATAATAAATTAGTGGCACAAGCTGCTCATTTATTATTCACTGCTCCAAGCAAGGAGCCCTCTAATGCACTGCAAGGGAATTTTATTCATATTTTGGAATCCTGGCCCCTAGAAAGGGCAGGGGCACCACCAAGCATTTTTTTTATTGGGGGGGCTGCAGGGCATGCAGAAGTTCCCTGCAACATTAAAAAGTACACAGTAAGTCTCCTGGATCATGAAAGCCATGACCCCAGGAGAGGTTACCATATTTTTTTTAACATTTGGAGCTGGAGCAGCATGCTTTTCACATGGAGTACAGGTAGCCCTTCTAGTTAGTTCTGCGGCTGTGCTTTGTGGTCTGAATTTTTTTATAAAGAATATACTGAAAGACATCTTGATTTTTTTTATCCTCTTTTGAAAATATGCTATGACAATCACTATTATTAAATTATCAAAGAGAATCCACCTATTATTGTAGTGAAAGTGTTCCTCACAGTGGTATGGAGCACTTAGTGTTTCTTAAAAAGTACCTGGCTCATAATGAAAATAGCAATGCTATGTATTTATAAAACATATATGTGTATAGTCTATAGGCTACAATGTACCTACAGCGGTATAGCTCAAGTATAAGCGAATCGCTTTACTTGTCTTTTTTATGTTATTCGCATCATGAGCCTCCTGAACGTCTGGGGTGGTAATTGCCAATCTGCAATGAAGTCCAAGTGTCCCCAGGTGCAGCTCCGCTGGTGTGACCACCCCAGACGTTCAGGAGGTTCATGATGCGAATAACATAAAAAAGAAAAGTAAAGCGATTCGCTTATACTTGAGCTATACCGCAGTAGGTACATTGTAGCCTATAGACTATACACATATATTTTTTATAAATACATAGCATTGCTATTTTCATAGTGATACGTGAGTAAGGTGGGGAAGTTGTGCACCCTGTCCTGAAGAAGGAGCTGTGTCTCCGAAACATGTCGACGCACACATGAGGTGATGTACATAATCACGACATATACACCTCGCACTTCACTTCTTTTAATAGCACCAGCCCGGGGACCGAATGAAAGGTTTTTTCAGTGTCCTACGAGCCAGGTACTTTTTACGTTTTTCACGTTACCCACCATTCACTCACTTTATTGTAAAATTAACCTCACATGCACCATACATAGTGTAATAAAAAGTGCTCCCGCGTAGTCGTAGGTCGTAGCACGCCGCATCCCGTAGAGGGGTGCGAAGACCCCTATGATGAAGCATGACACCAAGGGTCCTTTTGGTGTGTGAGGGTATTTTAAGAAACACTAAGTGCTCCACACCACTGTGAGGAACACTTTCACTACAATACCAGGTGGATTATCTTTGATAATTTAAACTAGCTTTGGGAGTACGAATCCAGCCGGAATACTCTCTCTCCCTTCCTCTGTTGTTTAATCACTATTATTAAACATTGTAATGTAAGAATTTATGAAATATAAATTTGATTATATTTGTTTATAAAGCCCATAGGTCTGATTTATATATATTGTTGTGCTAACACCATCATAAACTCAATAGGCCCACATTTTAGAGCTGCCCCCTCTCCACACTGATGTTCTTAATAGACTTAGAACCCCTGGTGATTGCTATCCAGGGAGATGGAAACATTCATGGGATCCAGATGACCAAAGGGGATCATAAAGCAATATACTATGTGGATGATATTTAATGACCTTATGAAAATCTCCCGAATTAATAGGCACACTAATGAACAAATTAGATTCCTTCTCCCGCTTTTTTGGGTCTACAAAGTTAATTGGCCTCAATGTAAAGCCCTACCCATCAACCCCTCTACCACAAAAGCATCCCTAGGTGACATGCTAGTGAAATGGCTACAGTCAATTGAAATACTTAGGGATTTATATTAATCAGGGGCTGCATGAGATGGTGCAAGATAACATTTTACCCATTTATTTATTTGAAATTTTATATAGCACGGACATGACCCGTTAGGGTATCAGAGCGCTTTACAGGGTAAGATACGTTGCGTACATGATGGCATAAGCAAAATACTTGTTACAAAAATGAGACAAGACATTCAAAAATGGACACATCTGAATATATCTCTCTGGGGGAGGGTCCAAATCATTAAAATGAACACAATATTCAAATTCAGCTATGTGTTCCCTTTGCTACCCCTTTCCGTTCGGCAAGATGTTTTTAGAGACATAGCCCATGATATCACCAGATTCATAAGGGATGACAGACCAAGGCTAAAGAGCTCTAACCTGTTTTCAGCCTCCAAGAAAGGGGACACCACTCACCTCATACTGAAAGCTACTGGCTGGAGCAGCAACTGGCCCACTCAGACTACATGATGAAAACTCACAGATCACCACCTTCATGGATCATCAGTGAATGTCATATCATTAAAACAGGGACGTCCTTCCTGTATATTACACAAATAAGCCCCAAGTACCCCCATTAACTAGCGCCAACATATTTACCCCTCAACACGCATGGAAAACTGTATATAAGCTGAGAAAGGTGAAATACTACGGACACTCACTACAAAGTGCCATCAGGGCACAATGCGAGTACCACAATCAGCAGAGAAGAGATACATTTATCCCTTTGGAAAACAGATATTCTGAATGAAGAGCACTTTTCTTTCCTGAGCTCTTTTTATCTTTTTCAATCCTTGTAACTTTCTTCAATAGAAGGACAGGCCTAGGGTGAAGTGTATCAAGGGGCTCCTTCCTTCTTAAGAAAAGATGTTATACCCTGTCCATTCCAAATCTTAGGCACATTTGGAATTTTGAAATGCAAGGGTTTAAACAGCATCCCCTAATGTTGGAAAAAGTAGGTTCTCCAAGCTTCATATTATATCAATCAATCAATCATGCCATTTGTATAGCGCACTACTCACCCGGGAGGGTCTCAAGGCGCTTGGGGGGAGGGGTATGCTACTGCTCAAACAGCCAGGTCTTGAGTTGTTTCCTGAAGGTGAGATGGTCCTGGGTCAGCCGAAGGTGGATGGCGAGGGAGTTCCAAGTCTTGGCATCCAGGTAAGAGAAGGATCTTCCTCCGGCGCTGGCTCTTCGGATGCGTGGTACGGCTGCGAGGGCGAGGCTGGTGGACCGTAGCTGGCGGGTGGGTGTGTAGAAGGTAAGGCGGTCGTTGAGGTACTTGGGGCCCAGGTTGTGGAGAGACTTGTGTGCGTGGGTGAGGAGCCGGAACGTGATCCTCTTGTCGACGGGGAGCCAGTGCAGGTTCCTCAGGTGGCTGGAGATGTGGCTGCATCGGGGGACATCCAGGATGAGTCGGGCGGAGGCGTTCTGGATGCGCTGGAGTCTTTTCTGTAGCTTGGCTGTGGTTCCGGCGTAGAGG
This sequence comes from Lissotriton helveticus, assembly GCF_964261635.1. Lineage (NCBI taxonomy): Eukaryota > Metazoa > Chordata > Amphibia > Caudata > Salamandridae > Lissotriton > Lissotriton helveticus. The sequence continues at coordinate 1,217,786,466 of NC_136059.1, read as the reverse complement.
GCGTTTCCGTAGTCCAGTCGGCTGGTGACGAGTGCCTGGGTGACAGTCTTCCTGGTCTCGGTCGGGATCCAGCGGAAGATCTTGCGAAGCATACGCAGGGTGTTGAAGCACGATGAGGAGACGGCGTTGACTTGTCTGGTCATCGAGAGGGAGGGGTCCAGGATGAAGCCCAGGTTGCGTGCGTGGTCGGTTGGCTTGGGTGCGGTGCCCAGGGCTGGGGGCCACCAGGAGTCGTCCCAGGCGGAGGGCGAAGATCCCAGGATGAGGACTTCCGTCTTGTCCGAGTTCAGTTTCAGGCGGCTGTCCTTCATCCACTCGGCGACGTCTTTCATCCCTTCGTGTAGGCAGGTTCTGGCGGTGTCGTGGTCTCTGGTGAGGGAGAGGATCAGCTGGGTGTCGTCGGCGTAAGAGATGATGTTGAGGTTGTGCTGGCGTGCGATGGCTGTGAGAGGTTTCATGTAGATGTTGAAGAGGGTGGGGCTGAGTGAAGATCCTTGCGGGACGCCGCAGATGACTTCGGTGGCCTCGGAGCGAAACGGGGGGAGGCGGACTCTTTGTGTTCTTCCGGCGAGGAACGAGATGATCCACTCCAGTGCCTTCTCTTGGATACCGATGTTGCTGAGGCGCTGGACTAGGGTGCGGTGGCAGACCGTGTCGAACGCAGCGGAGAGGTCCAGGAGGATGAGGGCCACTGTTTCCCCCTTGTCGAGCAGGGTCCGGATGTCGTCGGTGGCTGCGATGAGGGCGGTCTCGGTGCTGTGGTTGGCTCTGAAGCCGGACTGCGAGGGGTCGAGGGATCCGTTCGTCTCGAGGAAGGCGGTCAGCTGTCTGTTGACGATCTTCTCGATGACTTTAGCAGGAAAAGGGAGGAGCGAGATGGGGCGGAAGTTTTTGAGATCGGTGGGGTCCGCTGTAGGTTTCTTCAGGAGGGCGCTGATCTCGGCGTGCTTCCAGCTCTCCGGGAAGGTGGCGGTGTTGAAGGAGGCGTTGATGATGTTCCGGAGTTGGGGTGCGATGGTGGAGTCGGCCTTGTTGAAGACGTGATGTGGGCAGGGGTCGGTTGGTGATCCGGAGTGGATGGTGTTCATCGTGCGGGCTGTGTCTTAGGTGGTCACCGTGGTCCAGGTGCGAAGGGTGGCAGTGGGGGGCGTTGGTTCGACGGTTGGGTGCGTGGGTTGGGCGCCGAAGCTGTTGTGGATGTCGGCGATCTTGCGGTGGAAAAACGAGGCGAGGGAGTCGCAGAGGTCTTGTGACGGAGTGATGTCGTTGGTGCCGGTGCTGGGGTTGGAGAACTCCTTGACGATAGTGAAAAGCTCTTTGCTGTCGTGGGCGTTGTTGTCCAGTCGTTCCTTCAGGGATTTCTTCTTGGTGGTGCGGATGAGCTGGTGGTGCTTGCGGGTAGCGTGTTTGAGGGCGGTCATGTTGTCGGTGGTCCGGTCGAGGAGCCAGGCTTTCTCGAGGGTGCGGCAGGTCTTCTTGGAGTCCTTGAGGTCGTCGGTGAACCAGGATGCCTTCTTGCTTCTGGGTCTGCTGGGAGGGTTCTTTAGTGGCGCGAGGTCGGCGGCGCAAGCGGTCAGCCACTGTGTGAAGTTGCGGGCTGCTTCGTTGGGGTCCGTTGTGTTGGCGGGTGGGCTCTGGCTGAGGGAGGTGGTGAGCTGGTCTGCGGTGATCTTGCTCCAATTCCTGTGAGGTACCTGTTGCGGGTGGTGGTGGGTCGTGGATCTTTTGAAGCTGAAGTGGACGCAGCTGTGGTCGGTCCAGTGGAGTCCGGTGGCGTGGCTGAAGGTGATGTACTTGCTGGAAGAGAAGACGGGGTCAAGCGTGTGGCCGGCGTAGTGGGTGGGGGTGTTTACCAGTTGCTTGAGTCCGAGGTTTGCGAGGTTTTCCAGCAGGGCGGTGGTGTTGCGGTCCTTGTTGTTCTCCAGGTGGAAGTTGAGGTCCCCGAGGAGGATGTAGTCGGTGGAGGGGAGGGTGTGCGGGCTGATGAAAACTGTGATGTCTTTGCTGAATTGTGTGCGTGGTCCCGGGGGTCTGTAGACGAGGGTGCCTCTGAGGGTCATCTTAGGGTCGGTGTGAATCTGGAAGTGGAGATGTTCGGCTGCGGCGAAGGAGTCGTTGGCGTCGGTCGTGATGCGGATGGTGTACCTGTGGACGATGGCGATGCCACCTCCGGTCTGGTTGATGCGGTCCCTCCTGATGATCTTGTACCCGTCCGGGATGGCGATGGCGATGTTGGGTGCAGAGGAGGCGTTCATCCAGGTTTCCGTGAGGAAGGCGACGTCCGGTGATGTAGCGTCGAGGAGGTTCCAGAGTTCCACGGCGTGTCTGTGGACGGAGCGGGTGTTGATCAGGATGCACTTGAGGTGGTTGCTGCTGGTGTTTGTCTTGGCGGGTGCGGGGCAGGTTCGGAGGCAGGTGAACTTGCAGGTGCAGCAGGTGAAGGGTCCGTGGGTGCGTCTCGGCGAGGCTCGGCAGCAGGCGTGGGTCCGGCCGGCATTGAGTGCGTTGAGAGTGGCGGCGGCGTAGGTCAGTCAGGTCGTCTTGCCTCTGCGGGGAGGGCCAGGGGTCCTGGCGCTGGGCGCGGGCCAGGCGCGGCTTTGGCGCACCTTCGGCGCTCAATCGGCGCTCCCGCTGCGCGCGTCCGCTGCGCGGTCACTCTGGGGGCGTCATAAGTAAGGAGCCGGGAGGGAGGAGCAGCTGGGTGGAGGGAGCGGGGCGGCGAATGGAATCACAGGGGGGCGGGGCCGCAGGGAGGCAGCGGCGGGAAATTCCAAGAAGCAGCGGGCAGCGGGAAATTCCCAGGAGCAGCGGGAAATTCCCAGGAGCAGCGGGAAATTCCCAGGGGCAGCGAGCGAAGGAATCTGCAGGCAGGAGGCGGCAAAGGCAGGCAGGAGCGGCAGCAGTGAGTGGGGCGACCAAGCCCTGTGGAGGGCTGAGCGGTCACACTCTGTGGTCCCCTACAGTCCCCTTAAGTAAGGAGCCGGGAGGGAGGAGCAGCTGGGTGGCGGGAGCGGGGCGGTGAATGGAATCACAGGGGGGGCGGGGCCGCAGGGAGGCAGCGGCGGGAAATTCCAAGAAGCAGCGGGCAGCGGGAAATTCCCAGGAGCAGCGGGAAATTCCCAGGAGCAGCGGGCAGTGAGCGAAGGAATCTGCAGGCAGGAGGCGGCAAAGGCAGAGCGTTCTCCCTATCTCACATTCCCCAATAGACTATTTCACTTTGACTAGATTGGTTTTGATAACACTTTGTAATGACAACTTGTACAATTGATATGCTAACAGTTGTACTGACTGATATGTCAAAGAAATGTGTTACACAAAGGAAAATGAGAGGGGGCGGGGACAATCCCTTTTCTTTAACACACATGATGCATACTTTCTAACATAATTCAAAAACAACAATTGATGGACAGAATGCTTAACAATGTCTTACATTCGCCCCAGTACAGAGATCTGAGCCTAAATCCATCATTTTTTTGCTCACCATGCCATTCCAGTTTGAACACGGCCATATGCAAATCAGTCTTGACCCCGTGCCCAATGGGAACAGTCCAGCCGAACTGCCAGGTCAGGTCCATCCTGGACAGGAAACAAGCATCCTAGGACCGGTTTCAGGGTTCACCCCTCTTCAGCCAGGAATGTGTGACTCCAGTGGCATGGAGAGCACGGGACCCACGTCTGGGCATACCCATCACACTCGGGGTGACAAATGCAAAAACACCAATTTATGGACTTTCTAACGTAAATACATTAATCCTATGACAAGTGTACTGCCATGTGACAGTGGTGCTTACACATAAGTCAGGGTCCTCTATGAATGACGTTATGAGTGCAGTAAAAATAGATAAAAGTAATACATACTTAGTACAATAAACACAAACTGTAATATGATTAATTAAAGGATTCTCTGAAAACCAAATTATGAGACAGCAAAAATAATATATAATCAGTGCAATAGACACAAACTGAGACATGATTAAGTATTGCAGGTTCATTTCATTACAAAATCATCCTATATACACATTACCTTTCTCTGCTGAGTTCCAACCAGATAGTTCCTTTCTTCTCAGCTGCAAAATATATTTAATCTCGAGTCTCCAAAATGTCTTTTCCCAATGCCCACCTATCCAGTGTTGCTCTATCCTGTCACTCCCAAAAAAATACGAGATCAATATTGTGCTGATAGAATTTCCAAAAATGTGTACGTACAGGGTAAGTGTGATCACTCGTTCTAATTTCTCTCCTATGTTCTAGAATGGCATTTTTTAATTGGAATGTTAGTGCTCCCCAAATATCGTAATCTACAAGAGTATTCTAAAACATACATGCAATGGTCTGACTTGCATGACATTCATTTTTCAATAGGTATAAAACATCCGTAGGAAAATAGTATCTGCTTCTTATTGTTACCCCCACCTTTTGCTGATGTCACACAGTTTTTGGCTTAGTCTGACTGGGATCCTGCTATCCAGGACCCCAGTCTATCTGCTTTCCCCCTTAAATTGTAAACAATGTACTTTAGGTACACTCCAGATTGAATTCTGGGATACCCTTATCAGCCCCTAGTATATGGTACACCATGTACCCAGGGTATAGGTACCACAGAGGCCTTCCATGGGCTGCAGCATGTATTATGCCACCCATGAGAGGCCATCCAAATTGACACAACAGACCTGCTACTGCAGGCTGTGTAAGATGGTGCTTGCACCACTTGCTGAGATATAGGTTCACTATATCTATCTAAGTCACTACACTTAAATACCTATCAATCACCCCTATGGCAGGCCTTAAGAATCCTGAAGGCAGGGTGCTGGGTTTTACATGAGAGGGTGCCCCAGCATAAGCAGAGCCCCTCTGAAGCCTTCGGAGACCATTCTCCGGGATTGTCTGTGATGCAGCCAGACATATATGTTTAAGTGCATTATAACCTCGCGGTAAATGCTAACTTTAAAACGGGTGCTTAAAAAGATGTTGTTTGTGTTGTCAAACACCTAGGAATCATACCTCTACACCAGTAAGTGGTGTTGGAGGTTTGATTCCACCCTTCTGAAGGAACATATGTGGGTCATCGCTCTATGCAGTACCAGCTCTTTCAACCTGGGCAGCACAAAATAGATTCTGCCAGCCACAGACATGGATCTGCCCTCCTGCTGCTGAGCCAAGCTTGTGCAGAGGAAGGAATGACGATAGGCATCCTGTCACAGGGAGATGTAACCACCTCCCAGACAGGAATTATTGTATTGGGGCTGGGTGGGTGCACTCTCTGAGTGCCAGAAAGTCTGCACTGGGGACACATTTGGTGTCCTTGTGCATAGTCCAGCTCAAACCAGTTCGGGGAACAATTGGCTCCTGCTCTGGCATGCAACTGGACAAAGGAAATGGGTGTAACCACCCATCTGTCCTGCCCTCCCATAGGACGGTCCCCGGAATCTTTCCAACCCATTCCCATGGGTATAAAGTGGGTTAACTGATCACAGGACTTTAGATTTTACCTGGACAAGATTATGCTAAGAAGAAAATAAGTAGTTCACCTACCTGCACGACCCTGGATGACTGAAGAATCTCTCTTGGAGTAAAGGAGTTACTTCCCTGCCAAGGCAGGCACCAAAATGCAACTACCCAGTTTGCTTCTCCCAAGCTCCTGAGGACTCCGAAGATTTCAGCAACACAGGAGGTGGGTTACCAAAGATCTCTGAGGTCAATCTGCCCTCTCAGTGATTCTGAGACCAGTATCCTTTCTGGGGACTGTGCAACCCAAATCCCAGTGCACAGCTTACTTTTGTAGTTACATATGTTTAGTGACAATTCCTGGGCCTGTGTTTGGAATCCGTGTAGTCCTTACCCTGATCAGTATTTTCTCTGAAGGTTTCTGGCCTCCACTCTCCAAGTGTCCTGTGGGCTGGTGCTTTGCAGACCTGCTTGAGGTTTCCTTGCGATCCCTGGTCTGTTGGCCTGTGGGTCTTAGCGAGGGTTACCTTGTTAATTCATGGGCTTACCTGGTTTCTCCAGATGTGCCCTGACTCCTTGTTGCTTCGAGAGTACCATGGACCTTGCTGGTCCACACCGTAACCTGTTTCCTCTGACCGCGTGGGTTGTTTTTGCGAAGGCTTGTTGTTGCTCCAGCCCAACATTGACCCCTGCGCTCTCGACATCCTTCGTGGGACAGCTTACCTCCGGATTCTGGTTGTCCTAGACATTTCCTGGTCCCCGTGGCTAAGAGTCAAGCAACCCTTCTTCTCACCTGAGGCACCTGACATTGGTGGGCATACGACTACCGAGCCCTTGGTCACCAGAAGTGAACCAGACTCTGTCCCCTATGCTTTCAGGTTCCTCTCACCTTGAATCCAGCCTTGTATTCCACCGGACACTCTTTGCCTTCCTGGCAGCAGTACCTACCTGCAGATCTCCATTGAAAACTACAAAGGTTTACGACATCACTTGACACTTATGCACCCGGCTCCTCTGGGATAGGTACGTGGGTACCAAGGTACTTGCTGGTGGGTCGGCCTTAGAACCTTCTATGTTCCGAAGGGTTTGCTTGATGTCCTCTTAGTAGTGTCCGTAACTTGTAATTTTCCAACCGCGACTTTTCCATAGAGTTGTACTGAGCAAGCCTCTGTGTTACCTCACGGCACCCGTCCTCCGTGGGCTCCCTGTGTCACTCCTTTGTGTGGTTCCTTGGGGTCCCATAGATTCTACGTGCTCTAGGCTCTGTGTCTAGTTAAGTCCTTGTTGCTTTACCATTTGTTAAGTATATGTTTTGGTCTTCCCCTGGAGCCCGCTGTGTATTGTGCTATTTATGAATGTTCCATTGAGTCAGTATTGTGTGCTTTATGCCCTAGTGTCACATAGAGACTAGTAGAGAGTGTTATATTAATACATGCTCTCCATAGCTACCACTAGGATAGCTTTTAATAAGGTTATCTTTGACCTCATACATCATAAGGGTCATGTGGACTGGTACAAGTGCCCACTTTAATTAGTGGACAGCATATATCAACCCACCTTCTCACATTGGTGTGCAGCGGTTGGGATTTAAGCTTGCTATTGTTTTACCAGATAAATCTAATTGAATGATTAACTGAAAACCACTATGTATTAGGTACATATAATACAATCAAGATTAGAATAAAGTAAGTTCTACTGAACTTGGATTTGTGTAAGTTAAGGGTCCAGCATACCCCTTCTCCAGCTCAAGAGAGTTTAGTCTCCACTAGGTTAGGCAGGTGCCTACACCACATAACACGTGTCTGTCTTCTAGAAAAGAGCCCAGTGGCTCTCTACCAACTAGGTACAATGGTATTCCATTTTTAGAATTCAAAGCCATCTGTGTGTCTAGGAAGTTGAGGACAGGGAGAAGTGCCAACACTCAATACCTCATAGAGATATTGCTTCTAGATGACCTCAGAAAGACCCCAGAGTCTGATGAGGTAGGTAGAGTGGGTGGAACAGGGAATGAGGAAAGGCCAGAAAGTTAAACATGTTTTGACCTGGACTCAACCCCTGACCAGGAGAATCAAAATGATTCTAACCTGGGTAACTTAGATCTTCCTTTAGGTGGGGGAGAAGGCCCCAGTGGCCTTCGCTTTACTCCACTAGAAAGAGTACTGAGTTTACCTAGAATTTCCATAACTCCCTCTGTAGAGTCTGATCACTCAGGTATTTCTGTAGGGACTTCCATATCAAACAAGAGGGAATCCTCTTATGATAAGCAGTGCCAATTTCTGGAAATTGAGAGGGTCAATGCCAGGCTCAAGAAAGAACAATTGGCCCTAGACAGGTAATCCCTAGAGCTCCAGAGAGCAACAAGAAGATTGGGACTAGAGTCCCATAGTGGCAGCAACAGTGTACCTAGAACTAGAGAATATTCTCATGATCATAGGAACCTGTACATGATAGTCCCTCCCTATCAAAGTCGGGATGACATCCACAAATGGATAACTGCACTATAGAGGGCCAGTAAAGTACAGAGGGTCCCTCAAGAGCAGTGGGCAGCTATCTTAATGCTCTCCTTTGCTGACAAAGGTAGAGATACGCTCCTCACTGGTAGAGAAGAGGATGCTGATAATTATTCAGTCTTGAAGAATGCTCTCATTGATGGGTTTGGCTTAACCACTGATCTGTATAGGATTAAGTTCAGAGGCACCCATAAGGCATAGACTCAGGACTGGGTTGACTTTGTAGATTGTGCTACTAAGGCTCTGGAAGGCTGGTTACTTGGCAGTAAGGTGTGTGATTTTAAAGGATTGTACAATTTAATTATGAGGGAGCAGATCCTTAATAATTGCCAAAATCAGTTGTTGCATCAGTACTTGGTTGATTCTGATCTGACCTCTCCCCAAGAATTGGGAAAGAAGGCAGACAAGGATGAAGCAGAAAACTCTGAATCAAGGTGGTGACCAAAAGAAGCAAGATGCTAAAACCTCAGATAAGAGTGGGGAGAAGGGTAAAGACCAGAAGTCTTCACAAGAGCGCCAAAAACCTGCAACTGGGGGGAGTCACAGTCTAACAAGGGCAAAGGCAAAAAGAAACCTTGGTGTCATATCTGTAGAGAGAAGACACATTGGACAAAAGATGCCAGTTGTGCAAGGGCCAAGGAATCAACTCCAACCACCACTGTGCCTAAGGCAACTGTTCCCCCTAGCTCAGTTCCAAGTGGTAGTGTGCAGAACAAGGGTATACTAGTGGTGGTGGACCATGCCACTAGGTATCCAGAGGTGACTTCCCTTAGGCCTACCACAGCTCCTGCTGTGGCTAGAGCCCTCCTGGGAATCTTTTCCAGAGTGGGTTTCCCTAAAGAGGTATTATCAGACAGAGATGCAAACTTTATGTCTGGTTATCTGACTGCTATGTGGAAGGAGTGTGGAGTGAATTACAAATTCACCACACCCTATCACCCACAACGCAAAGGGTTAGTTGAAAGTTTCAACAAGAACCTCAAGGGCATGATAAAAGGTCTTCCTGAAAAGCTTAGGTGCAGAGGAGACATCCTTTTGCCCTGCCTACAGAGAGGTTCTTCAGAAGGAGGTTGGCTACAGCCCTTTTGAACTTCTGTTTGTACATCCAGTTATGTTTGGTTAAGAAGGGATATGAGTTACCTCTCAAACCCCCTAAACAAGGCATAGTGGACTATGTACTTGGTCTCCGCTCCAGGATGGCTGAGTACATGAAGAAGGCAACCAAAAACCTTGAGGCTAGCCAGGAATTGTAAAAGGCCTGGCATGACCAAAAGGCTGTTTTGACTGCATACCAGCCAGGACAGAAGGTATGGGTGTTGAAGCCTGCGGCCCCAGCAGCTCTCCAAGATAAGTGGAGTGGGCCCCACACCATACTTGAGCAAAAGGGAGCGGTTACCTACTTGGTGGACCTTGGAACTCCCAGGGGCCCCCACAGGGTGCTCCATGTGAACAGGCTCAAGCCATATGTGGACAGGGCAGACGTGGGCTTGCTCATGGCTACTGATGAGGGACAGGAAGAAGAGAGTGATCCATTCCCGGATCTCCTCTCACAGAACCCTGATGATAGTTCAGTTGATGGAGTGGCCTTGGCAGGCAGCCTCACTGAGCAGCAACAGACTGATTACAGGAAGGTCCTCAGTCAGTACAGACATATGTTTTCACTGACTCCAAGTCAGACTACCTAGTGTACACATGAGGTGGACACGGGTGCCAGTCTGTCTTTTAAAAATAAGATTTACAGGTGACCTGTTCATGTCAGGGACTGTATGAGGACTGAAGCCAAGAAAATGGAACTGGGAGTAATTGAGCCCTCAGATAGCCCATGGCTAGTCCAGTAGTCTTGGTACCAACACCTCACACCCAGGGTGGTAAGAGAGAGATGAGGTTCTGTGTGGACTACATGGGACTGAATGCGGTCACTAGGACTGATGCTCATCCAATTCCAAGGGCAGATGAACTGATTGATACTTTGGCCTCAGCCAAGTTCTTATGTACATTTGACCTGACAGCTAGTTACTGACAAATCAGATTAGCTGAGGATACAAAACTAAAAAGCATTTTCAACCCCTAGTGGCCACTACCAATTTGTGGTGATGCCCTTTGGAATGAAAAATGCACCTGCTACATTTCAAAGGCTGGCGAATAAAGTTCTCACAAGTCTGGAAGCCTATAGTGCAGCTTATCTAGAAGATATTGCTGTATTTAGCTCCACCTGGGAGGATCACCTGGTCTACCTGAGAAATGTTTTGGAGGCCCTGCAGAAGGCAGGCCTCACTATGAAGGCCACCAAGTGCCAGATAGGGCAGAGTCAGGTTGTATACCTAGGCCACTTGGTAGGTGGGGGTCAGGTTTAGCCATTGCAGAACATCATCCAAACCATCATGGATTGGGCTGCTTCAACTACCCAGACTCAGGTCACGGATTTCTTGGGCCTGACTGGGTACTACAGGAGGTGTGTCAAAGGTTGTGGTTCCATAGTGACCCTTTAAATAATCTAACTTCCAAAAGAATGCCTAAGAAAGTTCAATGGACAGTTAGCTGTCAAAAGGCATTTGATGACCTGAAGCAGGCCATGTGCACTGCCCCCATTCTGCAAAGTCCTGATTATTCCAAACAATTCATTGTTCAAACTGATGCATCTGAGTTTTGGGGTAGGGGCTGTGTTATCACAACCGAATGAAGAGGGTCAGAATCAGCCAGTGGCTTTTATTAGCAAAAGGCTGACCCCCAGAGAGAAACGTTGGCCAGCTATTGATAGGGAAGCCTTTGCTGTGGCTTGGGCTCTGAAGAAGTTGAGGCACTCACTTCATTGTTCAGACAGACTCTTAAGGCTATAACAGATGAAGGGTGAAAACCCCAAACTTTTGAGGTAGTCCATTTCCCTACAGAGGATGGACTATACAGTGGAACATAGACCTGGGAAGAGCCTTGCCAATGCAGATGGACTCGCCAGATATTTCCACTTAGAACATGAAGACTCAACTGGTGAAGGTTAGTCTAATGTCATTAAAGTGGCCGCAGGGTCAGCCATCAAAAAAGAGCGAGTCTGTTGCTGAGCATCTGATCCTGACTTATCCTGATCTGCAAGAGAAATATCATCATCGGAATCAAGGGCAGGGGCAGAGGGAAAAGTGTAAGGAGGCGGGGAGCGATCCAATAAAATGTAATCATTCTGAGGTTTATTAAGGAGAGGGTAAAGGGGACTCTGGACAAAATATTGGCCATTTACCTGTAAACTACGCTCCCTTTCCTCTCTCTCTTTTATTTCCTTCATTTCTTTATTTTTTATCTCCAGCGCTTTCACATAGATATTTTTGCGCTGTTCTTTCTCTGCTGAAGCTTGCTCTCTTCTCACTCGTTCATGCGATTCTTTCTCACACATTCGTACACAGTCAAACATATCTTGTCTACTTTTGCGCTTAAACGTACACTGTTCCACATACTGAATTTTTCTAAGATCGAATGACCCATTTATAGGCCAGCGCAACTCAGGATCCTTGCTAGTATATATATTCCATAGTGTAATGTACATTATAGAAGAAATACCATTTTTATGTACACATCCCTATTTGGTGCCCCCTCAGGGGGAGCCGGCTGATTTTGTTCAAGTTTCACATTGGTACCTCCAAGAAAGCAGCATATTCTACGAAGTGCGCTTGAAACAGGCATGCCAAGAATATTATAGCATATACAATACTATACATAAAGTGGCACTTAACTCAAAGTGTGCCGTTCAAGTTCTCACAATTTAGAGAAAAATCCCCTCATTACCTGCCTACATAAATTGCAATGTATATATACCCAGACAAATCACGTAAATCACATTTTTGGCCAAAGAAGCAAACAAATGTTGACGACCTTACCAAGCACAAATCTCCAGCCTCCCACTGCCAAGTTCTGAATTGACCAAATGGTCTCTGCACAGCGAACACCAGTAGGAATCTTAGTCAAGGACCGACACCACCTGGAGGGTCAGATAGGTAAAAGTAGAAAAATACCTTGTCTGCCAAAACAATTGTCTTCTCAGGCAGTGATCATACACAGCGAGATTCCGTCGGGCATCTGAGTTGCTGATGAGCCCCACGTGTTGTGCGCCATTTTGTAGTAGTAGACCTCCGAAAGGCCTACCAGTGCTAGGGTTTTGCCCTTCTTTACGCACTAGTCCACAGAACAATAAGTAGAGATTGGCACGGAAGCTGGAATGTCAAGAGAAAAGTTTATTAAACCTCATGAAGTGGAACAATATCTATACAAAAGCCTTCAGCAGTGTATGATGTAGCACAAGGAGTAGACAAAGCTCAAAAAGAGGTGGTACAAGTACACATAGGAAGAGTTACACACATAGATTGTCATACAGAGAATGCACAGTCAACAAAGAAGGAAGGGGAATTAGTTGCTGACATCAGTTAAAACAGCCTGACAGTAACAGAGTAGGGCAGGTGCATGGGCAGCTACAGACTTCTTCTGAGCATGTGTAGTGTAGCAGGGGCAAAGTATAGCCAGTTCTTTAGCAAAGCACAATGGTAGGCAACAGCGACGATCGAAGGAGAACATGGCGAGCACATGGTCAGTCAAAATAGCTGCCAGAAACAATATGGCTTTAACTGATGCTAACAGTGATCTTGGTCAATGTACAACAGCAGTAAGGGTCTCTAGGGAACTCCACATGTAATAGGGATCCTTTGTTGCCTGGATGTGCCCATTTGAGCAAACTGGTATTGGTTGGAAAGATATAGGAAGAAGTAATGAAGATCAAATCAATAAATAAATAAAAAATATTACTTTATTTGATTTGTAAAAATCTTAAAGATCATTGCCGATGAATCCCACTCCAGGTTGCATATAGGGTTGGATGCCTGACTGCGCCAAAGGCAACTGAGAGAACCAGCAATATTCATCTGTGGTCAGGAGCGTATTATATATGATGTGCAAAGTGATGGTCACCATACTCCAGTGTGATCCCAATGCAAAATGATAGTCGTTTATGAGATTATAGATGTGGACATGTAGCGGAACATAGTCTGTTTTTTCAATGATCTTGCTGATGAATGCCAGATGAGTGATGGGCCGGTAGTCGGCAAGCCATTGGGGTCTAGTGTAGGTTACTTTAGGAGGATCTGGCCGGTGTTGTGAATGTCTAGGAAGATGCATTGTTTTGGGGAGGCATTGACAATGGTAAGTAGGGCTAACAGAGCATCTCCAGAGAGAGCTTTGATGAAGGCCAATGGTAAGACTTCATCTTCATAAGAAGTAACTATGATGGAACTGAGCTTGTCAGCAAGATTCTACAGGAAGAAATGGGTGTCAGAATTGAAGCAGGCTTCGTCTTGTTGATGTACTCTCGAAACATCTGCATTTTTTCATGGAGAAAGAGGCTGATGGCATTGCACATTTTTGTGGAGTGAGGAAGCATTTTTTCATAGAAAAAGAGGCTGAAGGCATTGCACTTTTTTGTGGAGTGAGGAAGCATTTTTTCATGGAAAAAGAGACTGATGGCATTGCACTTTTTTGTGGAGTGAGGAATAGTTGGGTCTAGCATGGAGCTGATGCAATGATTGATTGTCTTGAAAAATGTTCTGCTTCTGTTGGTGGCTTCATTGATGATGTTGGATTTTAGTCTTTTGCTTTAGCTGATGTGATGAGCTGTGTGTTTGCTGAGTTATTGAGTGAGGGGACTTCAGAATGAAGAGGTCCTCTATAGTTCTATTGTTCTTCCATTTTCGTTCCTTCCTGCCTGCAAATGGATTGTCTATTGTCAGCAAGGTCATTAAAATACCAGGGTGTTGAAGTCTTTGGCTTGTATTTGTGCGTTGTAATTTGGTTGTGGATGTTCGCATAGCTTTCCCAAAACTTCTTGAACTTGTTTATAAGGTGTCGGAAGTATTTGTATTTGTATTTGTATTTGTATTGTGTATTTATAGAGCGCAACTATCGCTCCGAAAGGAGCATCCTGGAAGTGAAGTTGATAGGACGAGAGAAGAGTTCAAGCATTAGGTTGTCCACGGAGAAGTGTTTGAAAGATCTGAAGGTTTCATCTTCTCCTTTGTGTTGACGTTGTTTTTTTGGTAGGATGCTAAGAATAGAGAAAGGGTTGGCAAAGTGATCAGTCCCATCCCAGGGTATGGTTGGCTTGCAACAGATTGTTGGTGAAGTTGAGACAACAAGGTCAAGGATGTGGCCATTGGAGTGTGTTGGGTGTGTGACATGAGGTATACAACCTTTACAACAAAACTTTTACAACGAACTACCATTACAACGCAACTTTTACAACGCAAACTATTACAATGCATTGCTCTGGGGGGTGCTCTAGGATAGGGAATAGGTTAATTTACTATCCAATAACCTTCCCTAGTGTCCACGGGGACTGGAGTTGGAATAGTAAATTAAACTATTCACTATCCAACACCCAAAAGCGCTATGCGTTGTAATGGAATGCGATGTAAAAACCGCGTTGTAAAGGTATGCGTGGTAAAAGTATGCGTTGTAACGTCATACGTCCGTGACATGATGTACCACTTTCAGTGTATCATCGAAGTCGAAGGTCCAGTGTGCATGTTGGATAGTCTAGGTGTGCTGTATTCTTCAACAACCGCAATCGTTGTCAGGGTGAACCACAAAAGTCACTAAATTAATCTGTGCTTAATCCTCTGGCAGCTTGGCACAAAAGTAGTCAGGCTTAATATTTGGTTTTCTTGAGCCTTGGAAACTTACAGAACACACTCACACTCTAAATGTGAAAAGTTAGACAAGAAACTTCAAGACCTCTCGGCTAGTCACCCATTCAAATATGTCGCTGTCCATTGTTCTGAGCCTGTGCCAGGGCTGTAGATGAATTTCCTAGCTAACAGAATTCAAAGAAAAGAACATACACATTTTTCCTTTATTTATGCGAGGCTGGCGTTTCTCGGTGTCATTTCTCTTTCGCGTTTTTATATTTTATCGGCTGTGTTTTTTTTTGTTTTGTTTATTCCGATATTGCACTGTATATTGATGCTCCCTTCAACAAGGTCATTTCCAATAAAAAATGAATTGAAGTTTGTGATTAGGCTGGGAAACTGACTGAGCCTGCGTTTGTCCAGCAACAGGGTTTTCTATTTTGTTTCACTAGTTCAAGGTTCGAGATCCAAGCTCTGCCCCTCATGAATAAGTCATCCCGCGCTTGGGAGCATGCTCTGCATTCATTAGCGCTGAGAGCGCATGCACGCGCCACTCCAATATCGCTGCGAAGAACGATCATTATAAAATTTGAAATCAAATAATAAAGCAAGGCGCAGCACTGAAGGCGGACAAAACTGCTCAGCTTAGTCTAGAGAGGCAGTTTCCGGGATGTAATACAGCTCCTCTAATTCTGATTTTATTAAACATCGGAAAGTCAAATAGGTATGTGCTTGCATTCTTTCTGTTTTTCAGTAAGGGCGACCCGGATATTGTTCCTCAATAAATGGAAGCCTTCGACGAAACTGAAAACGAAATGGCCGCTCTTGTCATAAATCAGCTCTTGTCAGGTTTGTCTTACCACATAAACAAGCACTTGATTTCTATGGGTAGAGACAGAAGTCTTGCGGTTTAAGAAGAGCTTGGAGAGAGGATATGTTTTCAAGTGGGACTTCCCTGCCATACTTGTAAGCAATGATAGATCTGCATGAAATTAAATCCTGATTAAAAATGCATGTGCGAAATCCTACAAAGAAGGCTCTTTGGAATGTCAAGGAGCTCCTTCATGTAACAGAGAACATCGAATGTCGTTATTATTGTTAGGAGGTATTTGTAAAGGCACTGTCTGGCCACAGCGTCCTAAGACTTCGAGTTGATGGGTGGTTGAGTGATTTTACTTTCTTGGTGGTGACTAGGCCCCGGCGAAATGCTCGTTACACAGGCTTACTCTCAAAATAATTGTCGTCATTTTTTCGTTACACTTGCTCAGCGAACTTCCTGAAATTAAGCTATTACGTCACACCATGTAATGCAAGTGCGGGCCGGCAAAAATCCTGTTGCGGAAGCACAGGAACAACGGGAAAAGAAAACGTGAGTACCTGTTTTTAGTGACAAATGTTTTTTCGTACTTTTTTAAGGGCAAATGTGCCTTCGCATCCAAATTGGACACAGGACACATGTACTGCTAAAATATAGTACGAAATGCCAGATTTGAATCTTGAATAATTTTTTTAAATTTTGCCCCATTATCCAAAATTTCACATAATTATGAAAAAAAAATGACATAAATTTCTCAAACCACTAGTGGTAAGTCCCCTTGTCATTGTCTTGGTATTATCTTAATCTATGTCTCCCTGTCATACTGTGCATGTCTCCTTGTCTCAGGATTCATGCACCTGCCTTCTGATATTAGTCTCCATGTCCCGTGGGCGATCTATATTTTGGCAAACGGGGGTATTGCAGTCAGGGCAACAGAATAATTTACTCCATCGCCTTGACGGCACCTCCGCCTGCGAAATTATGAAATGACTGCCAAGCTGGTGGTCATTTCTTAGAGCATTGCCAGGAACTGCCGTCACGGTATCCAGAAGCAGGATTTTCTTTTTGAAAATAAAAAACAAAACACCCCCTCACCATGGGAGTCATCTCCCACGGCGAGGGGGCATTCTTTGTCTTTTACTGCCCCCTAACCCCAGGGTTTGCCTGGCGGTGACGGACAGTAAAAAATGGCTATATGCCTTCCCATTGTATTTGGGCGGATGAACATACAGCAAATTCTCCTGCAGTCCTAATCTACTGGGCCGTCAAAACAGTTTGGCCAGGGTAGAGACGGAGTCGTCTCCATTGTGGTCAAACTAAGATCTGCCCACTTTTAAATTTGCGGGGTGGACATATTGTTGGTGGTAAGCACACTTCCTCGCCATTACAATGGAGTATGCATGCCACCACATTTAAATCGGGCTCCAAGTCTTCCTTACACCCTCACAGGCTTTGTCAGAATAACATTAACAAGACTATAATGTTAGAAATATTGTATACAAAATACCAATGACAAAAATATTGCACCACTGGGTGTAGATTCTTTTTCCTTAACTCCGGTAGGATTGCCTATTTTTATAAACAACATTTAAGTAACAATATTTCCGTCAGACATTACATGGCAGTATTCTGATACCATGGCCCTTGACCACTAGGTGCAAATATGGCACCTTCAGCTTTGGAATCACCACTTCACAGAAAAAAGCCTATTTTTGCCTTTTGCCCTAAAGTGTAGTTTATCATTTTCTTGAAGGTCACAGAGCAAAGAGCTCATTGGTAGGATGGACGATTCACAATTATTGTACACAAAACATTAAAACATTCATGAGGGTCAGTCTGATGTACTGCTAATGGGGATAGACACAGCCTCAAATTTGTTTGTGAGTACATGATTGTTTTTTGTAGGGATTTTATTTTGAGCCATTATTGCGAAGTATCTTAGCAACGTGTAGGTTAATCTTGGTGCATTCTTCCTCCATCCTTTTTTTTTTATTGTTATAGGACTGGGAGTTTTTTGTTTGTGTCATTACGAGTACTTATATCACATGGTCTAAGTTGAAGGTAGGTTTGAATAACCACTTGTATTTTCATCTCGTTTATAATCTGATCTCTTTGAAAAGGACATTTTTGTGAAAAACACTTGAAGGACCTCTATCTGACTGAAGAGGGTTATGCAGCGATAGATTAGGGAACCGTACAATTGTGAAGGACCTATGCTGAGTTTAGATAGATGGCTGCTTGTATTACATCACCTTTGTGACGGAATCCCAAATTCATTTTCCACATTACATTTTGCATTGGTGATTGCTTAGCCATGCAGCCCATGTGAGCCACTGAAGGAGTCTCAGTATGATGTGCCTGTCTCCACGGGAGCTGCACACTTACCTCTAGTAATGGCCGGTAGTTCTATACCTTTGTGAAAGACTCTATAAGAACTTGTGCTTGATTAGGGAGAGACCTTCCCCTTTGTGAAAGTGTCTTCAAGGCGTTGAACCTCATTCAAGAGGGACTTCCAGTAAAGCCTTGTGGTACGCACCTTTGCGGACACATCTTCAAGGACTTGTCCCTTCATACAGTTTCCACATTACTTTTTTTAAAAGTTCACAGAACCTTCAAACAGATAAAGGACGGCTAAAAGTATAGACTAAAGGCACAATATAATTCTTGTGAAATACTGTGCCCTTTTGTCTAAGAACATCTCTTGATATAAGTCCTAGCCTTTGTATCTCTATTTGTGCAACACATTTTGAACTTACAGCAGCTTCAAACAGATAATATGCTGATCAGCATAAAAATTAAAGGTACTTCCCGAGTATCAGTGGCTGGTAATACCTATAAATAATATATTGCCTTTACTGTTAAGTACATGCAGGAAGCGCATTAAGAGCCACAATAAGGGCTCTCGCTCTCATAAATTTGATCTTGTGGAAGCAGCTATATTTGCTATAATGGGCATGCTAGTGGGACTTTAAAGTAAAGTCTGAACTACTGAAATTTGGTAGAACAAGAACTTGCCTTTGACTCTAGAGGGGTAACTAGTAACTCCTCGCAGCACTTGTGACTGACTCAAGAGGGCTAATAACAGCATATGGTGCTACTTTTTGTGAGAAAATATTTAGGGCTTGTCCTTAATCAAGAGGGGCATTTAGAAATAGCTCGTAGTATTACTATTTTGGGAAAAATCTTCAAACATGTGTACCTTATTGAAGAGGGACATGCAGATAGGTTTATAGTAGTGCACGTTAATTAAAGAATCTTCAAGCACTTGTGTTTAACTCAGGAAGCACGTTGAGTAATGGCTTGCATTAATACAGTGCTGTTTTTTTATGAATGTGTGCTTTAATGCACTAATGCACACAAACAGCATTTGTGCACGTCTGTTTGAGTAAATTGTAAAATTTAGGGCCTCATTATGATGAGAGTCGGAAAGCCCCCGACCACAGGTCGGAGGCTTTCTGCGCCTCGTTGCGTTTTCAATTTTGACCACTGTATTACGATGCAGGCAGTTGAAAGTGAATCCAACCAGGCATTCTGGCTGGAATCCGATGGGGGAGCCCATCGGCCAGTCGGAGTCTGGCACATAATCCCTATGGACGGTCGTTACGACCATAGGGATTACGATGTCGGAAAGCCTGTTATGGAAAGCCTGTCAGAAAATGATATTGAGGGTCCCTAGCAGGGCACCCTTAAACCTGAGGCTTCCGGTTGGGGACGAGGGGGCAACTATGATGCCCCCTGTTGATCCCTGCACCATGTGGCAGGCACCCTAGGCTGCCTGCCACACATTGCAGGGATGAACAGATTCTCCCGTTTGTCTACGGGAGACTGTGCTACGGCCGGTTTACGGCCGTAGCACAAGCTCCCATAGAAAAATGGGAGTATGCAACCACACCTTTTTTCTTAAACTTTGTTAAAAGTTTAAGAAAAAAGGAATTTGATTGGTTGGGGAGCGCGAAACGCTTCTGCAGTAGAAAAAGATTGCATGATTAGTATATTGGCATTATTTCTCTACATTGTCACCATTATGTATATGTGCAGAGGAATTCACTGTGACTGTTTTATATATAGCAGAACGTGTCTGATTATGGCAATCATTTCGACTGCCTGCATCGTAATGCAGAGGCACATAATTTCAACACAAGAGCCTTCTGCTTCCCATCAGAAAGAGAAATCCGATTTGGTAACTATTGAGGAAATTCCCAAAACACCATCTAAACCTCCCAAAAAGTTACTAGTATGGCAATATTTTAGCCACAAACTTGAGCAAAAAATGTGAATGTTCACCAGTTACTTGTACACTAATTGTGACCAGGACATGGCCACTCACGAAATGAGGTCTCAAGGGCAGAACATCAGTACAAGAAAAGTGAAACGGCAGAGGAATAGGCATGAGTCACAAAAGCACTTATGAGTAAACGTACACATTTGAGTAAGTTTACTACTTTTCAGTACTCACAAACTGCACTTTTGTAGTAGCTTACAATTTTGTGGCAATTCCAAAATTACATATGACCAACTCCTGGTACTTCTGTGACCTTCCTTGGAAAATAATGGAGGTAGGAACTTAAAATAAAACCCCATGGGAAATAATGTTAAATTAAATTAGTTGAAATAGTTTAACATATCAATAAATATAAGTCAAACGTGCAGTTTGTGACTACCAAAAAGAAGTAAACTAACTCAAAAGTGAAAGTTACCTTTGTGAATTAGGCCCATTGTATCTATGGAAGTGCTGGAGGATCAGGAACAACATAATTATCCCTCTCGTCAGCAATTAATTATCACATAAAGAAGTGCCATCGTGCATTCCTTTTCACGTCTCCAGGCACTATGATCTTCCCTCTTTTTTGTGCAATTTTGAGACAAAGGTAGCCATTAGATCATGTATTTGCAACAAATGTTAAACCAAATGAAAAACCCCACAAACCAACCTAAAGACCCCACATTTGAACTTGAGCAAAACACTTTTTTCCCGCCTCATAGATTGCACGTCACAATTATTTTACACAGGGAAACAACTGTAGTGTTAGCCACAAGCAAGTTTCAATTATATTTTGCCTTACAGAACAAATGGAAGCTCTTGCTTGGATCCATACATTTTCTGAACCAAATACACACAAAAAATACTATGGCATATACAATATATCCAGAGGCGCAGTGCAAAATTCTATTAATATCCGTTTTTAAAGGAGCAGAGAGGCACCGTGAGGAGAGTCATGCTCACTCCCCACACTCATAAATGGTAATAAATATTTTTTTTTTCTGAGCAAAATTCTTGGCATACCTTCATGGCCGCCTCTGCCTACATCCCTCTGAGAGCATCAAAGTGAATGTAAGCAAGTCAAGTAATAAAAATACCTACAGATATTTCCCAAAACAATTCAGTTTCAGGTGTAATCTATAAAAACAATCATTATTATATCATTAAAACAAAGAAAGATAACCCACTTGTTCAATCAATCAATTTCGCCAATTTTTTGAGTCCTGTGTTCAGATAGATTGACCCTTTTTTCACATTTGGTTTTTAGAAACAAAGGTGAACTACAAGAGTATTGTATTCATGGCCATTTTCGAGGCTGGAAATCTCCGCCAGAACCTAAACAAATAAACATGGCATTTGAGCATTGTGTTCTTTAATCATACACCGACAGACTTGGCTAGGGGTTAAATGTATTTACACATGGTCATCAAGTTATTAAACTGTGATGACAATAAAAGGTTCCATTGACTTTCCTGGGATTTAAACACATGGCCATGAGTTTACTGTGGGCTTACTACCGGCCATTTTGCCAATTGAGTTGCTCGAGTAGCTTTCAAAATATTGACAATGCCAATAAATTTGTAGGCACGTTTACTTTGTGAATTACATAGTTATCAGAAACATTTAAATTTAAAAAAAAGCAGCGGATAAGCTTAAAATCACAGGGGTTTTCATCTGCCCTTGAAATTAAAAAAATCCCGTGGATAGACTTAATTATGAAAACGACTCGAAAAACACAAATTTAGGGCAAAGATAAATCGGGATGACGGTAGCCAATGTATGCATTAAAATGGTACCAATTTCTTGTAGCCATAAATGCTTTGCTTAATGTTCAAATCGTTCATGCTGCCTTTGAATTGCAAAACGAAGAGACTTTTTTCACAAGCGTATTTTGAGCCACAAACATTTGTTTATGGCCGAAAATGTTTCACTCATGCCTGCCTGGAAAATTAATTTATTATTGTGGATAAGGTCGCCACGAGTGTGGAGAAATCTGCATTAGTAATCTCACCTAAGATGTGGGAAGTGGACTTTACAAGATGTGTTTTGCCTTGGAAGTTTGTGAGCGTCCACATGCATTAACAAACCTTTACATGTGTGTGAAGGGTAGAATTGATGCTGTGCGACTTATGGAGTCCTGACTCTAACCCGGTAACTCACTCTGTCCAACTGAGATGATCACGCCCACAGTACCAACGGTTTGGACTTCAGTATAAAGCCATCTAATCCCCTTTCTTCTACCTTTCTCCCCTTTTTTCTACCTTTCTTTCACTCTTTTTATTCTTTTCTTTTTCCCCTACTTCCCTCCTTTCCAAACTCCCAAAAATAAAAAAAAAGCATTTTCTCTTAGTATATTCTTTATATTTCCCCTTTTGGGGTTCTTGTTTTTAGTATTTCACATTCATATTGTATTATCCCATTTTCCCCTTTTTTTTGCTCCTCTTATTGATTGTGTTTCTGTACTGAGGTTTTACTTGGCATATTTGACTCAATAAAGCTTTCTAAACTTAAAAAAAAGCCATCTAACGTCATCAACATTCAGTATCAAGCTGCATGTAAATGCCTGAAACAACCCTGAAGCAAGTTTCTGAAGCCAGTATTGAAGTCGCAGCATCATGTATCCCTCTCGAGTAGTTGAGATACAGTGTACCACCCAACTGCACTCGAACATTCTTTGCTACATTTTATCCATTTGTCAGAATGGAGCTGGGGAGAAGACCCCCATCATGGCGAGTGCTGGTGCGGAGGAAAATGAAGGAAGAGGATTGCTCCTGCCTAAAGATACGCCAAGTATATAGAGATGGGTGGATGGGTTGTAAATGAAGGTAGGAGCTGAACTCCACCCTCTTTGCTTTTGGTCTTCATGTCTGGCAGCTCTGCAATTCTTGACTGAAAACTGTTCCAGAGTCTAGCAGTTAGGGAAGGCAAGACAGAAGTAAAGCAAAGCAAGGAAGAGTAGAGAAAGAAGAGAAAGAAAGGGAATGAGGAAAAAGGAAGGGGGAGGAGGAAAGGAAAGGAAGAAGAAGAAAAGGAAAAAACGAAGAAGAAAGGGAGAGACAAACTGAGTGACACGTTTCCCTAGGCCTGCTGGCATTATGGAATAAGTGCCAGGCCTACGGTATAGATTATATGAAAGTAACTCTAGCTGGCTAGTGAATGTGCGCATAAAAAATATGCTAAATGTCTCCTAGGACACAGCATTACTCTGGAGACCCCAATAGCAGTGGTATGAAAAACCGCTACAAGGAGTTCCCTACATAAAAGATACAGGTAGAAAATCTACAGTAAAAACATAATTGCAGGCAAACTGTCTTTGCTGAAGAGACAGCGGTTGGAGTCCACCAAGAGAGAGTGAGTAGAGACATATTTACCCACACCTAGACAGTTGATGGATATGCTCATATGTTGTGCTATCAAAGCTAATACTTGAGGAACAACATGAATCTCTACTCAATTTAAACAAGTCCAGAGGAAAGTGAGGTTGAAGTTGCCCAGGAAAGAGTTGGCATTTGCGCCTTGGATCAAGCAGTAAATAACAGCACAACCGTTTTAGTGCATACCTTTCCTTCTTCGCCTTCTTCTCATCATCAAGTGGATTGTAGCTAGGGAACATCTCCACGGTATAGCTCATCCTACCATTTCCCCTGAAGTACAGAATCAAATGTTCACTTCAAAGAATGCGGACTCAATTTCCCAAGAGGCAATGGTCCTCCGGCGCATGCATACACATTGAACACTTAAAGATCCCTGGGAAGAACCTCCATATTAGGTGATTCTTACACTATGTTTGGAACCAGGAGGTATAGTCTACCTAAAGGACATGGGAGCAAGGTCAAAAGAGTTAAGTTAATCTATGACACCTGAAAAATTAAACAAACAAAGTGCGTGACCAAAGTGGTGCAGCAGTAAAGAACTCAGTGCAGATTTTGGAAGCCAAGGTAAACAAAAAGCCTACTGAAAGAAAATCCGCATATCACATGAAGTGCCAAATAAAAAATATGAAACAAAATGTTACTTTCTGATTGTTCATGCTTTCAACAAGGACATTAATACAGATGTATCAACGAACATCACTAGCACGAGGGGTTCAACCATCAGGCAAACTCAACTTTAGCAAGGGGTCCCCAACCACAACTCATTCTTAAGGAGAAGCAGCCTTCCATCTGTAATAATTATGTTTTAATAGCTCTCAGACTCTTCCAGTCCTTCCTCTACAAGCTTCTAGCAGACTGATGGATTCTCCTGTGAAATCAACCGACAAGGCCCTGATTGGATGCTTCAAATGCTGTATCTTATTTGAAGTGAGGTAAAATATGCACACATAGAAACTGCAGCATAATGAAATACTAAGATTGAGCAGATAGATGAGAAATTTGCTCAAATGGAAACTCATCTAGTTGAAATTCGAACAAAGAGAATCAGATTCTGAAAACCAACAATTAAGCATCCTGTCTGAGTTAATTGAGGTAACCGGCAAATAAGTTTTGTTCAAGAGTAAATATGAGGAACTTAAACACCAGTCTTGAAGATAAAACCCAAGATTTTTTGGTATCCCTAAAACGAGTGTATCTTGAACTAATACTGCAGATCTAATAAACAGACTGGTCAAAGATCACATATTACCAAAGTTTTCCAGTGATCTTAGAATAACCAGTGTACAATCACAAGTTGCTTATGTGCCCAAGCCATCATGCTCACCCAAAAACTCTCTTGGCCAGCATTTCTGATTATTGTATTAAAGAAAAAATATAGCAAGCAGCTTTTTATAAGAGTTATTTCATAACTGGAAATAAATACACCCTTCAATGCTTTTTCAAACATGTCTGCAGACACAGGAAAAAACGACTGTGATCTGAAGCAGATGATTCCCTAATTTCAGAACAATGGAATACAAGGTACCATGTTCCAGCAAGCAAATTAATATTAAATATCAATGGCAGAAGTCCTATTGTTTCACAAGTGAGGTAAGCAAAAGAGATTCTGACTTCTAAATATCAGGAAGCTTTCAAGTGAGATATTTAGCTAGCTAGCTTTTTTCTCTCCTTATGATCATAATATATTCTTGTGCTCTGTCAGATGAGGCACACGTTTAGGATCTTCGGAGCAAGACATGGCACTCACAGAAGTACATTAAGCTGCAGTGCTAGAGAGAGCACCAATGCATGAGGGGAAGGGAGGAAAGCAGGATGAATCAGAGGGATACAGTGTCTGGCGGGGGTGGGTGGGGTAATGTTTCAAATCTCCACCAAAACATAATACAAAGTATAGAAATTTTAGGAGAGGGATTGAAATTTATTTGGATGAGTCAGGCAGTAGAAAAATTAGATTGCAGAAAGAGCATAACAAGTGTAACAAAGTAACCATCAGTAGTGCATTTCCTAATATCCTACATAAAAAAAGATAAGTAGCACAAGGATTATGTCATTTAATCGCAACAGCCTAGGTACCATGGGAAGTCAAAAGTCATGGATATTGAGCCAGAAACCGTCTATAGATATAGATTTATCACAAGAAATAGATTGGACTAAACTTAAAGTAAAGGAGGATCACATGTTCAAATGCTAGGCACAACATAGATTGTATTAATCTGCTAAGGCCCCTCACAGAGATGTTGCAAAAATGGTTTCAAAGAAACTTCACATTACACTTAATTCCATAGGCAATGAATGATGGGTCAGGGCTAATTGCAAGACAGCAGGTGCTGTTTTTATACTTTTGGCCATTTTTATGGCCCTATTGAGGATGATCCACAAACCATCATTATTTATTGATTTCTTTATTTCTTCTAAAGGGGAAAGTAATCAGCGGAGGAGATTTTAATTTTGCACACATTTTTAAATAGAGTCCACTAATCAACATAGAAAAATAACTAAGCCTAAAGTAGTGTCAAGCATGAGGAATTTAAAGGCAGAGATTAATTTGTTAGACTCCTGGAGAAATAAGAACCTAATAAGGTACACTTGTATATCATAAAGACTTAAATCCTAATGAAAAAATAGATTATTGCCTCATTCGAACTGGGATTAAAATTAATACCACCCATATCTATTAAAACCACAGCACTATAGCAATAGACATTTTAGGTGACTGCACCCAAAAACAAGGGTCAAATTGGCAAATGAACAAATTATTACTAATGACTAGAGAAGTCAGTTTCACACTTATATCTTTTAATAAAAGATTTCATTAAAATCAATTTAGGTTGAACAGAATTTGGGACGCCTTTGAGTCCACCTTGCATGGTAGGATTGCAACCAAAAATATCATCTGGAAAATTAGAAAAATTTGCAAAAGCTAGAAGGCAGGGTCACCAAAACACAGAATGACTAGCTATTTATAATTGTAAAAAATAGGAAGAGGCCAAGAGCTCTTTTTGAGATTATTGTTATATAATAGAGCAGTTAAATACTGTGGCTGTAGCACAGCATGCATACATTGAAGGATCGCATAAGGGATCTGTTGTCATCGCCTGCCAGACTAAAATCCAATGACAATAAAATCATACAGCTTGTAAATCCAGAGAATAATATACTAACATCAGAATACTACAATTATTCTGGAAAAACTATTAGAAAATGTACTTGAAAAGATTGTAGTGGTAGAGTGTCTGTTGCAGAACAAGCTGCGACGTCTATTAGTTTCTGAGGTAGAAGAAATGCTAGCTGCTTATAAGTCATAGAAATAGGCACACAGCTGTCCATGGTGAATTTATGATGTCCTAGGAATGTTTAAAACCTTTTCAAAATCATTGAGCCCATTTATCACACAGTTAACAAATGGACTGATGTCAGGGAGTCTCCACCACTGCCATGAGTGGTTAGTTTTTTTCAAGTTACATAAAAACTGAAGGCTTACTTCTTATAAACCAATTACATTGCTAATGTCTGATTATACGATAACTGCCAAAATAATTTCAAACAGGAGTTCCCCTATGGTGCCCTCAATAATTCAACTAGATGCATGTGGTTTTATCTCTGGAAGGCAATCATTCACCAATACAAATTTTCTAATTGAAGCCATTGACTTATTCTCTGGGAGAGAAAATACCCAGTCACAATACTATTGCTAGATGCAGAGAAAGCCCTTGATCTTGTGAATTGAGAAACAATATTTACTATATAGGAGGCATTCAGTTGTCCTTCCCAACTCACAAGAGTCATTCATTGCAAGTCTGTATTATAAATCTAAAGCCACTGTACTGGTTAACTTCCAAGAGGCAGGTGCAGTCTATGTTTTAGAGGTACAAGAAATGGCTATTCAACATCCCTGAGACTTTTTGCTTTGCTCATTTTCCCCCAGATGCATCAACAAACCAATTTCCGATTCCTTAATAGCGAAAAATACTGATTCGCTATTAAGGAATTGCAAAATGGAATGCATCAAGAAATCACTTAAAAAATAGCAATTTCTTAGAATTCCTTAATTGCGACTCGCAAATTGCGAGTCGCAATTAAGGAATACCTCCCCATTCATTCCTATGGGCCTAGAGGCCCATAGGAATGAATGGGAAGACAATCTCAATTTGTGAATCGCAATTAGCGATTCGCAAATTGAGATTGCGATTTTAAGGGTGCCGGGGTGTCCAAAGGACACCCTGTTGCACCCCTGAAATTGATATGTGCACATATGTTGCACACACACATGCCCTTAGGGCATGTGTGTTTGCAACATGGAACTTTGGAAAATGCACTTTAGTGCATTTTTCAAAGTTTTTGCAAATTACCACGAAGCTGTACTTCATGGTAATTTGCGTGCCCTATTAGCGAATTCGCTATTTTAAACACTTTCATGCATTGCATTTAAGGAATCTCAAATTGAGATTCCTTAAATGCAAATAATCGCAATTTAGCGATTTCTAAAATTGCGATTTTTGCATTTGGGATGATGCATCCCAAAAGCAAAAATACCGCTCGCAAAGGGCCAGATTCTCAGAATCTGGCCCTTTGCGAGCGGATTTTTGTTTGATGAATCTGGCACTTAATCTTTATCAATTAGCATACGTTACTGCTAATTTTCCTAAAATTAAATTATATTCGGACAGTATTGCATTGTACCTGAAAGCAGACTCAGGAAATGCTAATTCAATACTAGAACCAGTGATTAAATCCTCTAAAATAACCATACCCTATAGTACACCACAATCCTCACACTGTGTGGATGAAAATTCTTTTTTTGTGAAGCTGAATTTTCGTCACATCGCAGTATAGAGGCTTTCAAGGCTGCAGCTGCTTATAAAACCATTTCATGGTAAAGGGCTCAAACCTTCCTCATCAGCCCTGTAAGATAATCCTTACTAGCAATACACTTATATTCACTTCAGAAATGAAGGTAAAGGTATATCTGGAGGGTTTGCAATGACAAGGTTTAATTTATTGATGGGTGGAATGTTGATGAGTGGTAATCTTGGTCTCTTTCGAGGGATTTATGGGTTATGCCAGGAATGGTGAAGGTCTTTTTAGGGCAAATGGAAGGAAGCCCAAGGTTTAATGGCTTTGGTGCTTGTATTGAAATCTATTGGGGTGTTTGTATTCTTCGCAAGAGGTGATCTCTTCTTTTTATCTCTTTCTCTCTTGTTTACTCTTCCCACTCTTTATAATTGACATTACTGGTAACGCTCAGGAGGGCGAAGATTGCATGTTCCATCACACAGACCAGGAATGGGTATGAATGCGTCACTAAGGTGGAAGGGCGTGGTGGAATATGAGAAGAGCTGGAGAGGTTGTGGGCGGTGGATTCAGGGGGATGGGGATATCTTAGGGTGGGTTAGGGTGGTGTCACGATTCAAAAGGGGGAGCAAAACAAGGAGTCTAGATGGTGAGTAAAATGGCTCAAATTGATTGCCCAAGGAGGGAGCATGGCCGATGCTGCTGTTTGGGGAAGGGCACAAATAAGGATGAGAGAACACGTTGTAATTCTAGCTTTATATTTCTGTCACAGGTTTGTGAATTTTGCATATTTATATCAGTCACATTTTTTGTATCTTTTATGGGGCATTATAAAATGTTGCGTGTCTGCACAATTAACATTCAAGGTCGGAATGGTAGATCCTGTCGGGCCAGGGTGGCTGAAATGTGAGAACGTTTGGTACAGATATCATATGTCTACAGAAAACGCACACAGCAGTGACCAAGAGGGGTTGTTTTGAGACCCTCTGGTATACTCTCTTGGCTTGCACTACACAGGGTACCACCATGAGGAGATTGCCAGAATTTGTGGTAAAGCTGAGTGCCTCAGATAAGCTTGCGAGGTGGGCACTGGTGGAATGTCAGATGGATGGGTCATGTTTTACTATTTGCTCAATATACAGGATTAATCTGGATGAAAAAGCTGAAGTGGAGTATTCAGGGGTGGAATTAGCCCCATTTCCAATTCCCGTTATTTTGTGTGGGTATTTTAATCTGCATGTGATTGGTATTAAGACTTCATCACAAGCAAAGATATATCTGGGCTGGAAGCCAGACCTATACAGGACAGTACGCCTGCTCACGAGCAACCATGGGCTTATCGACGCCTGGGCTAGGTTAAATTACCCTGCTCCCAGTTAGGGATTTTTTTCTGATACTCACAGGAAGAATGTCCACCTAGGTTATTTTTTGGTCTCACCCAGTCTTTTGAGGGATGCACAAATAGAGTAACTCCCCAGGATCTTGCCGGATCACAACCCTTTAATCTTATAGTGTTGGGTGACTGTTGCAGATAAACTGCATCAAACATGAATATTTGAGAAGGGGCTACTCCTTAGTTTAGAATATATTGAACATATGAAGGAATGGCTCACAGATTTTATGGATAGAAATTGAGGAAGCGCTCTTTGAAAGCATGTATTTGAGGGGAAACCCTTAGTTTCAGGCTTCACAACCAAAGAATAGAATGAAACAAGGAACATAAATATTGTGAAACTGGAAGCTCTCCATGTTAAGGCAGTAACCGAAGGCCAGGAAGAGTATGAGATCCTTCAAAGGATTGCAATTGTTAAAGTTAACATCAACAGTTACTATGATAGAAAAGTAGCAGAGAAATGTCAGACTCAGAGGGCTAAAAGGTATGAATATGGCGACAGCCTTGGTA
This sequence comes from Lissotriton helveticus, assembly GCF_964261635.1. NCBI lineage: Eukaryota > Metazoa > Chordata > Amphibia > Caudata > Salamandridae > Lissotriton > Lissotriton helveticus. Next base: position 1,217,756,709 of record NC_136059.1, on the reverse strand, counting down.
AACTCATGGCATTGCAAATGCAACAGAAAGTTCAATAGCATCAGTGCTATTATGTTTAGGGATTATCACCAGGTTAACACTTCAGAAGCTACTGTCAGGTTGTTTGAAGAATATTATCAAACACTTCATCAGGAAGATCCACCTTCCCTTTGAGCAAGATCAAGCAGTATCTTTAGTTAGCCAACAAAGTTGTGCTAGATGCGGGTGAATGGGCAGCTCTGAATGCTACTTTTACATCAGAGGAATTGAAAGATGCCTTTGAGTCTCTGGCATCCAGGAAGGTGTTGGGACCGGATGGAATCCCACTGGAATTTTATTGCACATTTTACTTGTGCTTGCGAGGGATATGATCACTACCTTACTTGAAGCCTAGCTTGGATCCACTAACATCATGGTTTTTCAGAAGAAAGGGTCAGGGTTGCTGCGATCTCTGAAGTAAGGAAATTCAAGGAAACTCGTTATGATAACATTCAATTTACATTGTGTTATTTTTATTGAAACGTATTCATTTTAATATGGAAAACATTTGAAAGTGTCATTTTAATTCTATTTATAAACCTTTGTGGGAGTGTACTCAACAACTTCCCAAAGTGTCATGGCGATCGGATGAATGGTGTTTTAATTCTATTTAGTTATTGGAGTGCTTATGGATACCCGATTTTTCGTTTTTCTGTCTGGTGCGTACATCAGTATTCGAAATATTATGAGGGCCCTGGAGGACCAATTTAAAAAAATATATATGCCAGAAACCTTCGCGGGAGTGTACTCAACAACTTCCCAAAGTTTCATTGCGATTTTTTGTTTTTCCGTCTTGTGCGTACATCGGTATTCGAAAGCTTATGAGGGCCCTAGGGGGGGCCAATATTTAAAATATGTTATGCCAGGAACCTTCGCAGGAGTGTACTCAACAACTTTCCAAAGTTTCATGGCTATCGGATGAATGGTGTTTTAATTCTATTTATTTATTCGAGTGCTTGTGGATACACGAGTTGTTGGTTTTCCGTCTGGTACGTACATCAGTATTCGAAAGACTATGAGGGCCCTGGGGGGGCCGATATTTAAAAAAAGAAATTATGCCAGAAACCTTCGCGGGAGTGTACTCAACAACTTCCCAAATTTTCATGGCGATCGGATGAATGGTGTAGTAATGCATAAAGGACAAACAGACAGACAGACATACATTCGTTTTTATATATATAGATTACAAAAGGGTGAGGAAGGCCTTAAAATCCATAGTGCTCCCAGTGGAGAGGGGTGGCTGGGCTGTGCATAATCTTAAATACTATTAGTTGGACAGCAATAATGTAACACATGGGTGTTGCCATTACTGGTTAGCAGAGCAAGGATCCGGGCCTTGCGGGACTTCCAACCATCTATCAGCTAATGTTGGTAACAGAAGCCATAGGTTGCTTTTTTATTAATTTTAGAACCAAGCTATTTCAAAAAAGTGAATTGCAAGACGCTTAAGGCAACTTTCAAAATTTGGATCTAGCTTAAGGGGAATTTGAGCATTGTTCTGTATAATTGTTACACTCCTTTATGGGCATCACAGCTTTTTCCAAATGTGTTCCATGATGAAAGTTGTACTATTTGTGAGCAAGCAGGAATATTGAGATTAGGTGATATATTCAATTCAGATCAAGCAAAGTTGTCCTTATGAGGACTTACAGCAGACATTTGGGCTAAATGGAACCTTTTTTAGTAGCTGCAAATCAGGGACGTGTTAAAAAAAATGGTAAGAACACATTTTCATCAGAGCAGTTCTCTATTGTTCAATCACTAAGCTGTTCTGTGGCTGTGAAGATCAGGACAATCTATCAATGATTAACTGATTTAATCACAGATGGCCAGAAATTGGAAGCAGAGAACTGGGCCAGAATATTAGTAATAGTCAGCTCTAGTAACATATATTTTCAGCAATCATTGGATTTAGGCCAGAAGATTTTACTATCAGCATGGTTAAAGAGCCAACACTATATACAATCTATATTACACACACGCTAAATTGCACAGCTGGGGGAAAAGACCTGATGCTAACTGCCAACGAGGTGGATGAAGCAAAGCGGACAACGAGCATATGTTTTTCAATTGTATAAAGCTAGAGACTTCTGAAGAGGGAATCCGTGGGTTTTCGAGACCTTCTTTGAATACACATATTTCAATCAGTTGATGCTGCTTGGAATGGACTAACAAGTTGCTAATGATAAGGGGAAAATATATCTGAGTTTTGTAGTTAAGGTAGTAGCTCGTATCTGTATCGCTGTGGCTTGGCTAAAGCCAAAATCCACTTCTTATCACTAATGGTTAGCCAGATTGTTGTCTATGAATCATCTTGAGGGTATCCCCTCCTATACCTATGTAAGGGCAGAAGGTCGAGGAAGCAGGGAACTCTGAATTGGACACCGGTGGCTATGTGGGTAATCAGAATGAAACCCAAGGTTTCCATTTGGAATATGGGAGGGTTATCTGTATGGGGTTCTGATTTGATGGGAAACTGGGTATCAAAGCTGATGTTGAATAACAACTAATGAATTGTGTTTTAGCATAATGCGCTAATGTTGGGGTTCAGTATGAAATTTTAAGGGCATCTGATTGAATTATTTTTCTGCCTCCCCTGTCTCTGATCCCTTCTCTAGGACACTTAGGCACTTAGTGCGAGCATTCTCTTAATTCTGATCTAGACAGAAGCAGAAGTTTCTACCCAAATTAAAATCAGGGGTCATGCAGTATTACCACATTTGGTAACAGTGCATGCAATAAAAGGAAGAAATCCAACAGGTCACGCCTGGTACAACATGTACCTGGAGAAAGAGCCAGAGTTTGGGAATTCCATGTGGAAATTGAGGGGGAAACCAGTTTTCTAGAGGACACTAAACATTGTTGTACTACTGTGACATACTGGTAATGCCAAGAGACACCTTTGGGTGATTGAGCACTATTCAATAATTTTATAACATTACATATCAATTATTCAAATTCCTTCTTCTAATAAGACTACTTCTTAATACAGTCATAAAACAGATCTTTCATGTTTCCTAAATTTTAGTTAAACTTGTGAAAAAAAACTTCGCTCTACAAATGTCAAATGACTGGTGTTATCACAGTGCCGGGTGAACACAGGCATTGAGTAAACAGTGGATAAAAGGTGTAAGAGTAAAAAAAGTAAGGGAGGTACCCTGTTCCTCAGAAAAGGGATGGGTATGTATACACAAACTACAAGTTTCCCTTTTCCCATTATTAGACAAGAAAAACGAATGCTGTAACCAAAGTAGCAGACCAGATAAAGTAAATCCGTAGCTAAATAAAATTTTAAAAATTATAAAAATTACATATATTTCTAGGTTGCTAAATTACAAACTTATAAGTGGGAACCACTGTGTTAGGAAATATATAAACAAAATATGAAAAGGAATGTAATATAAGACAGATTTTTATTTTAAAAAACGTTGTTTTTGTTTTATAATTGTATTGCACACTTCACCACATTGATTTACCAAATCACACTATTCGTACATGAAGTTAAAAACATTAATCACTTTTGACACTTTCTAATTAAATACATTAGTTAAAAAAGAACAAACTGTCGACCCGGCGTTTCGATGTTAAGGTGTTTGGTCACCTTCTTCAGGACAATAGTTCAATAAAAAATCTAAAGTGAACAGTATAAAAGGCATTTTAATAAAAAGCATTCCTTTTATAGAACTTTAAGAACCACATTTTAGCAACTCAGAAAGACAATTTTTTTACTACTGATATCTGCTATTTCTGCTAATTTGTAGAGACATTAGGTTACCCTTAAGTTGACAGTATTCTACTGGTGGAGATATCCTTTAAGTCCCGTATCAACTAAAAGTAGGGGACATAGTCCTTACATACCTTGGTTTATATTATCGTAGCCACTGAACAATTTGATTTGGCTATCAGAGGGGATCAATCTCCCATATGTCATCTTTATTAATATTGAAGACACTCTAGTTGATTCTAGAAAAAGGCATGATAGCGCTTGAGTTTATACCTCAGTTTATTTCATGATACTCTATCTCAAAACAATATCTACCATTTATAAACCCACCAGTACGGTCTGTGTTTTAAATTTGAAAAACCTGTGCTGCTGAATTTCCGTGCTTCATACAGTCACTATGTTAAATCTACAAAAAAATAATGAAGAAAAAGATTTTAGTAGATCTGTTCTAATTCTGCTGGTGGAGTTATCATAAATGTGAGTACTTACTCCCACCTGTACGGTATCCTGTCACTGTTACAGGGCATACTGTTTCAGGTTTTCATCAGTGCAGCAGTTCCTCTAAAAAAATAAGAGTCAAAAAGACTACAACATAAGAATTGCAGATAATGGTCTATTAAACTTATAGCCTCAATTTTCCTCATTAAATACTCCCTCACCTTATTTAAAAATTAACCATTATTATTATTATTTTTATGCGTTCTTATATAGCGCTCGATTACCCGTAGGCATCTCGGCGCTTGCCTTGGGAACCCGTCCTGGCTTTTTTTCCCTGTGAGATACCCATACTGGGCATCCCCAGGGTGAAAGCCAGGCATGGGCGTAGTGGAGATTAAGCAAGCTAATGCCCAGAGCTGCAGAGTGTGAACCCGTGATTCGAGTAGGCACCGAAACAAGAATTATCGAGTCCGTGGATATTTGGGCTCAAGACCCTGCCGCGTCGGGCATTGAACCCTAGTCCCGGGTCTGACCTCTGCTTCAGGGTCTGCCTCCTCTAACCAGTGAGCCACACTTCTCCACTTCTCAACCATAGTATGTTGGTTTGCAGGGTGCAGGTCTGTTAACTTCTGGATAGTATTCCTTCTATGAGAAATGAACCCACTGTTAATATGGGAAACGTTAGACTTAATGTAGCCAAAAGAAAAATTTAAAAGACCACTTATTTACCTCAAGATATTAGATTCCCAGCTTTTGCATTAGAAATCTACGGTCCCCAAGTAGTGAGACAACCATAAGGATGTATGGGATTCTAAAAAAGGAAGTGGATGAATATATTTTTTGAAAGAATAATTGTTGAAGAATACATATTGGTGTAATTTTTTTATATAAAACAACTTTATTCTTCCCAATCTCATTCTGAGTATTAAAGATGGCCATTCGTCCCACATTTAGGATTCTGATGGTTGAAGCTTAATGGGAGCTGGCTTCAAATTGCCACTTTTTAACTGTCTAATTTCTATTGTTACACGTCCCATTTCAGTATTTGTACAGAATATAGGTTTTAGTGTTTACCCGCTAGCTCTAAGAGTTCTCATAAGGCTAAGCCCCCATCTTGCATTAGCGAGTTACTCACCTCTTGTAAGTAAAATGACCATTTGTATCGCTGGCCCTTCGTCAATGATTAACAACGGGGCTTGTCCTGGGCTTCTTTTTGAACCTCCTGTTTGTGAGTCGCCATAAAGTGACGGCATACCTTAACGTTGTTCACTTGTGTAAATACATCCGCCCCTTCCGTGTATCGATTGCAACCCGTATACAGGTTGAAAAAGCGGAGCAGCCACCTTGAAATGTGCAAATAGCTAATGTTTAAAATACTCCGTGTATCGGGTCACTATGATCCGAAGTAAAATTCTTCCTCATCTTTATCTTTAACTCCTATAAGGAATTATATTATTTCAAAATTTACAAAATTTCGACCATAGTTCTGCCGCGCATATAGTTTAAAAACGTGGCAGGCATCTTGCATAGGGCAAATACTTGATTATGTCGCAACTTCTTATTGCCTTTATCTATAGCTATGTTGATTCTCAAATTTTTGTCTTATACTGGCCCCAATCTGTTTATAGTTTACAAACATATATAGCTCTTAATGGACCAAATGTCTGCTATTGCCATGTATATGTAGGCAAAACAGAGAGGTAAATAAAAACTCGCATCCATGAGCACAAAAGCAGCATCTGCACGAAAAATGCTAAATCAGCAGTAGCCACACATTTCAATGAGAACAAGCATAATATCTCACAACTCAAATTCACCATTCTAGAAACAATTGAGAAAAAACAAGGGAGAGGCAACAAGTTTCTCCTACAAAGAGAAAATCATTGGATTTACTTCTTGGACTCAATGAAACCAAAAGGACTGAATGACCGAATGGAATTTGCTTGTTACCTTTGATTTGATTTATCATTGTATAACTGACTTACTATCAAACTGTGTAAACGCATTGTTAATTTGTTATGGACCCAGTACCATTCAGCATCTCCCATTACACCATATCTCAACTTGTTTAGCACTAGAGGACATCATCCTCCACCTCACATGCACAGAGCAGCACTAGTGTGCACTTTAACCTATGCTAAGATGGTGCCCGCTTTATCCTTGGCAGCAGCCTTTCATACACCCTGAGTCCCTTTTCTATGTTCAGGTTCCCACACAGCCCGGCGTTCATTGCAGGCACCTTTTATTTTCAAACCAGGAACTTCACTAACATTATCACCTTGTAAAGGTTTGCATATAACAATCAAACCGTTCACCGCACGCGTGGGAGGTAAGAGCCACACATTTTGTTAACACGCACAGAAACCCACAGTTTAAACTCCGGTTACCTAATACGTGTCAAACAACTACGGGCTTAATGTCCTCACACTGCATTTATTTTGCCAATAAATACCACACGTCATTTCTGAATGTCGAGCATGCCTTAGCACTGCCCCCATAATCTGTTAATTTCAGCGCAGCGGTTTAAACAATACTTTTCTTTCACCACATATACATGCAAATAGTCATTTTAAACCCCTAATCACACTTTAATTGCCTTCAACCCACTAGCACATGCCCATTAACTCACGTCCAATACTGCACCTTTAAGATCGCATCTCAATACAACAGGTTCGCATTAAGACGCCAGCCACCCCCACAGTGTACGAGATAGTAACGCGCACATCGAGCTATCAGCTTATGTATATTGGATATTTATCCCCATCGAATTAACTCCCACCCATACTGATTTATGTTTAGATTCCCCCTGATGAAGAGCTCATGCGGAGCCTGAAATGCATTGGGAACTGTGAATGAAACAGCATTGCAAATGATTGCAAATAATAAGGATGACACTTCATGAATGAATGAAGTAGAAAAATTGCCTTTGTAATAATAAAAGAATGGTGGAAAACCACTCACAAAGTTTAAACGTCTCGTCTATGATTGGATGAATATGAGATAATCGCACCAGCGACCCACAAAAACTGCGCCCAGAGGGACGTTCCCTAATTGGAAGAGAACGCTCCAAAACAGTAATTTCCAAAACACTCTAAAGGCCAGAAAGTGATACCTCCATGGCACGGCACCACCTTGCAGACACCCCCAAACGAACCAGGCTGTGCGTGTTCAAACACCCAACCAAATGTCTTAATAACCCAGCAAAGAGTCAGATTGTCTATTTTGGCAGGTCTCAGGGGCAATTGACAAGTGCCAAGAGCCTCCCTGCTCATCCACAACAAGAGTTGCCGCAGCAAATCTAAAGTCATTGTAGTCTTTCAGTTCTAATAGGGTTTAGTTTCTCTTCACTGATGCAAGAGTTTTAAGAAACTCTGACCGCTTTTTAGGAAATACCATTACACACAGGAATAAGAAGAGGATATGGAGACTGTGGTGACCAATAACCCAGTTTTAGAAGTACCCTCCCCATTCGATCATGGCGCCTGTTCAGTTGGAAAGTACAATGACTTCCTAGTTCAAGATGGTAGACGAGTAATTCTGTGTCAAGTTTGGAAGAGACAGTATTTAACCAAGCACAACAGAGAACATCTTGCCTGGCAATTGTGAGTTTTGTTGGGTATCTTCGCTCTCGTACCAGTTCTCCCCCAGAAATCCCTTTGCTTGCAACTTTGTTGTTTTCTGCCACTCCCCTCAGTTTACCCTTGATGATATCTGCCTTAACCTCCACACCTTTTCATTTCTATTTTATTACAGCAATGATCTTGCTCACTTGAAACCATCTGCTACTCTCTTATCCTCTCCTCTGAGTCTGATACTGGAGTGTTTATTCATGCTGTGAGGGATGTCCTATGCTTTGCCTATGGTGGTGAGTACTATCAACTATTTGGCATAAACGTATACTAAGCTTTACTATTTGATGTCCATAAAAAGTTGTAACATATTGGGTCTCACCATAGGTGGTAGACAAATACAGAGTGAGGGTAACACTCCTGATGACTCTGGGAGTCATACCGGTGTTTCTTCTTTCTTGTATCATGCTCCAGTGTTTCATCATTTAAAATAATATAGCAGTCGGCAGAATGTTATGAATAAATGTCTTACTTCTGTTATTATTGTTATCACAATCTTTGGGAATAACTTTCCTCACAAGGTTTTCATAACTAGGTGAAAATAAGGTCTCACAAAACTACTTTAGACCTTTTCCATCAGGCTGGCAACAAGCGGTTGACAATCTCGCCAGCCACCTCTACTGGCCGTTTCATCATAGAATGCTCAGGTAAGTATTTGTGACTTCAAAAGAATCATAATAGCAAAATAAAAGAGTTAAGCAACCTTGCTTCATCCTGTTGTATTTTCTTTTAGTAAACCTGTTAGATATATGACAATTAACTCATATGCCCTCTTCTTTCTTGCATTCTTTCCTTTTTGGTGTTGATCATTCTGTGGCCTAGGTTCACAGAAAGATTACTATTACTTCTTACACAGATACTTTTCTTTACTTTTCCTCATCAGCTGTCTTTTTATCTGTTAACATAAGTAAGGAATTCAGGAGGTCATTAAAACCCCATAAAATCAATAGAATATTAATATGCACTCTGTGTCGTGATCTGTACACTTATCTCACCTTTTGGTATTTGCCGTTCATCCTTATATGAGCCACTCTAATCATTGGTCTGTCCTGGGACTTGCCTGTGCTATGGCTCATCCTCGAGCCCTGGAGAAAATCTGCGTTCTCTGGTGCGCATCAGTGGTGTAACAAAGGCCCCTGCATCTCCCGCCGTGTGGGGGGGTGGCAAGCTCCAGGTGGCCCCCTCAGCACAGTACTCTCCCCTGAGAACTCCTGAGTGAGTCCCGAGGTGGGCTCTTCTGGCACTTTGCAGGGGGGCTCCCTCAAGTTTCGTTACACCACTAGTGTGCATGCCTGGAAACCACCCTCCTCTGGCAACTACTGCTTGGGATAGTTTTTCCAGAGCACCTCATGCCCTCAAATGGGCACTTAAAAGAAAAAAAGCATTGGAAAAGGTGGCAGGTCTCGCTTTTGCTGAACTTATGGCTTTGCCAATGTTTGATTCCTATGCAGAGCAGCGTTGGCAAATTAAAAAAAAGGAAACAGTTGCTGCAGATTCTGAATAACACCTGTACTGTCAAGAGCAAACACAAACACACATGGTCGGCCCCAGCACGATGATATATACATGTGCACGAGTCCCTTTGCATGTACATGTATGCATCAGGACACCACAGTAGGTTTTTTTAAATGTTATTTCGAGAATATTTTAAGTACGAACATGACCCAAGAGTATCAACACTCTGTATAGTGAACCCATTACATGACATAAAGCATCAAATATAACATAGAACATACCATAATACAATACTGAATAACATAAAGTTCAACGCTTAGTCTATGAATGCTCTTCTGGCGGCAGCGGGTCAGTGGCCAGTGAGTCTGGTGGACCAGGTGTCGATCCTGGAGGACATGATGAGTCATGGTCATTGCCAGTTCAGGGAGAACCTTAACAAGATAATGCTGGAAGGAATCTGTTTAATAAAATCCCTTTGACCTCTTTTTTCAACATGATGGTTGATGCGTTTTAAGCCGATCGCCAGTGGAAGAGAGTCCCAGAATTTGATCGCAGATCCAGAGAAAGTGTGGACATAGGTCTTTCTATTTTTGAATCTTTGTGCTTGCAGTGGAATGGAACTTGCACTCCGCAGAGAACTGGTGCCTCAAGGCGATAGTGAGATTGAGGGCTGCATTCGTGGGTGTGCTAAAGTGCATTGGTTTGTGACTCAGGCATGCTTTCTTAAGTTAGATCCTGGCATCCATTGGTAGCCAGTGGCGAGAAATAAGTGAGCGTGTGATGTGGGCAAAGTGTCTTGTTCCCGTTGTCAGTTTTGCTGTGCCATTGAGGGTCACCTTGTGTGGTGCAAGTCATGTTTTTGGTATTTTCATTAATGTCATTCTTCCATACTGTAGTCTGAATATGACCAGGGACTGCACTGAGAATTTGAAGTGTGGTGGCGTGATGAATGGTTTACCTTCTTGAGGTGGCTGATTTAGAGAATCACACTGCACATGGATGCACTGATGCAGGCTTCTATGCTGAGGATCTTGTCTAGCGAAATCCCAAGGGATTTTGTTGATTAAATTATGGGTTTCCAATCAGAGGGGGTCATGATGGTTGATCCATTCTTGTTTAGGGGGAAGCTGTGGGGGATAAGAAGGAATTCAGTTTACAGGGAGTTTAGTTTGAGATGGTTTTATGTGAGTCAAGTTTGGGTTTTCATTAATGTATCATTGCGCCGTATAATATCCTCCAGGAAGGATATCTTTAATTATAGCTAAGTGTCATCCAAGTAGATGTGGTTTGAAAGGACTGCGTGCCTGAAGGGCTTCATCTGCATTTCCATATAGAAGTTGAAGAGGGTGAAGGAAATGGTGGGTCCTTGAGGGACTTCAGGCCTATTCTGGGATGAGCTTGATAATGAGCCACCCAATTTGATAAATTGTGAGCAATTCTGTAATTAGGAGGTGAACCATTTCAATACGTTTCCTGATAGCCGCATTCGGAGTTCTGTCAGCTCTAAAAGATTGCTGCAATTGACAGTGACAAGGCTTTCGAGAAGAATAAGTAGGCAGGAGGTGTTCTGGTCTAGGAGTTTGAGTACATTGTCCATGATGTGTAGGATGGCTGTTTCTGTGCTGTGTCCTGGTTTAAAACCAGATTGGAAACTTGAACTTTTTTCAGTGTTGGCAGAGATGGCTGTATACATATTTTTTCCAGCATCTTCATGAGCAAGGGAATGTTAAATATTGGACAAATGTTTTTTAAATCTGCCGGGTCAACTACTGATTTTCAGGAGAGGTGTCCCTTACCCAATCTTCAAGCAGTCTGGGATTGTGCCTTGGATTAGTGATTAATGTACTATCTTCATCCAAAGGTGGGTGGAATTGCAACAGGACTCCAATATTCGGTGTGGATAGCTGGCTACATGTACTTTTGGATCGTTGGGTGCCGTTGGATGCTCTAATGGATGGCAAAGAAAGAGTGGGAGATTGTCTTCCTGGGGTAGATTGTACTAAGTGATGCATGTGCATCTGTTTATTTTGTATAGAGAGTTTGACTTCATTTTGGTTTGTCAGGATGTCGTTTAGCTCCTCACCAATCTTGATGAGTTTTTAATCTAGTTGATTAAGATGAGGATGCAGTAGTGTAATGGGGTAGTGCATGTGGTAACAAACATTCCCTGGGGATTCATTGTCAGGGCTCACTAGCTGATGGACTGTCTGGAGTGGGGGAACGTTGGACATTCTGGTGCCTAATCTGAGTTCTTGCTATGGTGTCAGTGTTGGTTATTAGGTGAGTTCATGGTTAGTATATGACTTTTTTTTTGTGAGAGGCAGAGCATAGGGCTCTGCTACCCCATTGTGGTTTGGTGGTCGGGTGAGAATAATGCTGTTGTCTTTTATGACCTGCAGTTCACGCGGGTATGCAATCCGACTGTGATTTGATGGTGGCCTGTGAGGAGCTCCGGGGAACTCCATTTGGATATGAGTGAGGTAGATCAAGGTGGAATGAGTCGCTCTTGTGGGGGGGGAGTAGAATGAGGAAAAGGATTGTATGTGCCTATTTTGTGAAGAGTGATTGTGTGCTTGATTGTGGGAGGGTGAAAAAAAAGGGTTCAAAAATTTTATTTGTTTGATTAATTAAAATCATACAAAGCAGATAAAACATTTACAAAATATAAAATTCTAAAACAATCCGTATATTCAAATAATTTCCTTCAGGCTAATATAATGTTCAATCGGTGGGTTCGTATGGACACAGTACATATTTTAATCAAGCTCGGGCTTCCAAGTTTCTTTGAACCATTTGAAGGAATTTGACAAAAGCTGAATTAATTGGTAGGTCTTCTGGATTTAAACTTGCCGTTAGTGCCTGCCTACAAGTCCTTACACCACGTTCATTAAACAGTTTCTTAAGTATACTTTTTCTTTCAGCTTCCAGATCCGGACAAAGGCACAATAAGTGTAAGATGGCTTCTTGCCCTGATTTACATAGCCTACACAGGGAGTTGTCTTCTGATATTTTCCATGGTGCCAAGTGGCATAAACCTGGAAAATTACCAAACCTAGCATTCACAAAAATGTGTTTTTTTTTTTCGACCATGAAGTTTCAAGGTAGGTTTGAATCTTTTTTTTCTTGTAACCATTCACAGTTGGCCACGCATGCTTTCTTTTAACAAAGATATCTTTGTCCTTTATCAAGGAGAGATGATCAGTAAGTTTGTTTGCTGTTTTTTTTAAACTCTCCCGGACAACAGTGGTGATTCAAATAGGTGTTATGCCAAACTCATCAACTGCTAGATTTACATAGGAGCTGGCAGTTAGGTTCCTGTTCTTACTTATTTCTAGCCACAGTAGGCGAGACATTTCGTTGCCCTGATCGTTTTTTATTCTATACCACGTTTTCATTGTGTGCCCTTTTCTTGCATAACATTGGTCATTTAGCCCAAATTCCAATCTCACTTGGGCTTGTGAGGCATTCTTTGGGAGAGAAAATAAAGTTCTATAGGTCTTAGCGACAGAGGTGTTGATGATCTCTGCATCTTTCCCGCTGTGCACCTCACTGCCATATGTTAGAGTAGGCAATAGTTTTGCTGCAATTGTTTTTAATAAGGGGCGATAAGACAAGTCTCCAATGGTTTTCTGGAGTGATCTAAATGCTCCAACAAGGGAGTTCGCTTTCCTTGTAATGTCAAGTTTGTGAGTCTCGTACTTGCCATTATCACTAAAAGTTACTCCCAGGTACTTATAGTCAGGTACTTGCTCCAGTTTTTTCCCTTGCAGGATCCATTTATGTTCATGTTTAATCGTATATTTTTTGTTATTACCATCACCTCGGTCTTAGCTTCATTTATATGCATACCATTTTCCTCAGAGTACTTGGAGATGCCATGATTCAGTCGTTGCATCCCTACCTTTGTATAACTCAGGAGGATGACATCATCCACATATAATAAACTGGATGTCTGAGTTTGAGCTAACCTTGGGGGGTGGGCATTAATGGCGTTTAATTCCGTGGTAAGATCAGATATAAATAAGTTAAAAAGTAAGGGGGCCAACACACAACCCTGTTTAAGACCACTCGATGTTGGAATTATTTTGGTTAATGTTGAGCCATTACCCATCCTCACCCTAACCCAAGTTTCAGAGTGCAAGAGCTTAATCATCTTTAGTAGCTTTTCTGGTATTCCTTGTTTGGCCAGTTTGGCCCATAAAAGTTCTCTATCAACACAGTCGAAGGCTGATTTAAAATCTACAAAACACAGATATAAAGGTAGCTTAGCTAGTATTGCCTTTTCTATTAATATTGCTAAAATTAAAAGATTTGTTGCCGTACCAAGGCCTTTGACGAAGCCTGTTTGATTTGGGGGTAATACATGATTCTCTTTAGCCCAGTCGGTTAGACTCATCAGGAGAATTCCAGCAAACAGCTTAGCATCCGTGTCCTGTAAAGTAATTAAGCTATAGTTTTCTGGCTGTTGCCAGTTTCCTTTCTTGAATATGGGAGTTATAAGTGGTCCTTTCCATGATTTTGGGATTTGTGGGAGGGTGTCACTGTCTTAGGTAAGGTCGTGGGGGAGATCATGATTGAGTGTTTTGCGGAGACTGTCAAATTGGAGAGTAACATTTCCTTTGTGAATATGATTACAAGTTACAGGCATTGTAAGATTAAGCAAGGGGATAAGCTGTGGGTCCACAGGAGAAAGCGTTATCAAAGAAGTGCTGAGATGGGGTGTGGGAGCTTGGTTTACACAATTCTCTTTTGGTGTAATGCCCATTCAGTCTGTGGTGGACATAGCTCAACGTGGAGGCCTTGTGCTCATTTGTCTTTGGATTACTCAGGGTACCATCTCGTGATAAGAGGGTTTAGATTGGAGGGTTGGTGATGGGGTTTTGGCTGGGTCGGTTCCTGTGGGAGGCCGAAGATCTTGTCACTGACCTGTCTGAGGTGTAGTGTTTTCCTTCATAGATTGTAGGTTATTAGATGGGGCGGATAAACTTGGTTTTGCAAGGTAATGGAAGGTTGTGTGAGATGTGGTTACAGGTTTATGGGGTACCTAGGATCCAGTGAGGTTGTGTGGGTTCAAGTGTAGTAAGGGCAAAAGTTCTGGTACTCCACTGATGTTGTGTGGAAGTGTAGATCAAAACATTCCAGATTCAGTTCAAAAACTTGCACAAGGAAGTTACTGTTCCTGTAGATAGATATTGCTACTTCAGCTTTGAAGAAGGATGACGGTGTGATGAATAGTTTGAGACAGTGGAGTATTTTAGTAGAGTATAGTTTATATCAAGGAGTACATTTAGCGATTCTCTTCAATGGGCTGTGCGGTGCATGAAAAAGTTGAGGCCTGATTTCAGATCTCTTTTTTTCACACAGAAGAAAATTTTTGAGATCAGTGTTTCAGGGAGGTCCTTTCGGAACCTGGGTTTGGAATTCTTAATTGCATTCTTAGTGAGGTTTGGTGGGTAATTGATTTTGAATGAGTTAGGACTGGATATTGATAGCCTTTTTATAGTACAGAGTTGTCCTGCACTGTCGTGTGTGTAGTCTGGGGTAGTTCGTGAACAGTGACAATAGTCTGATTTGTCCTAAATAATGCAGTTTCCCAAGGGTATAATAAGGTGTTGGGTTTAGTACATGCTCTCGAACTAGTTTGATGTTCTAGCTAATTTAGTCTGCTCATAGGTCCCTAATCAAATATTCTCATCTTGCATCTGGTTGGGAATTTAAGTAGTGATTCTAGAGTGTTCATTGCTCCAGGTGATGAATTCATCTTCTTTTCCTTTCAGTTATTGCTCCATATCTCTGGAACTGTGTAAGATTTTAAAAATAGAGCATTATGGACAGAGGTGCTAAGCTTTGTTTATTTTCATTAAGATTTGTGTAAGTCCTGTTTTCATTGACATGGTGATCAACCAAAAGTAGCGTTTTCAATAGATGGTCAGCCATAATTTCTGTCTTGGTAATGACAATAAAGTTCTCTCTTTGTTTTGTGCCAAGTATATTTCACTCTTTCTGACGAAGACCTTTTTTTGTTTCTATGCCCGCCACACAAACATAGTGCAGCAGTCCCAAAGATGGCCACTTCCTGTGATAAAGAAGGAAGAAGAGGAGTTCAGCAATAAAAGTAAAGCTCAACAGGATTCAGTGAGGTGGCGCCGGGGAAGCAAAGGAGGAGCTAGGGAAGCAACTTGGAGAGCATGGTGGTCAGCTCTGTGAGAGGAAGAATCACATGGGGTAGGGAGCAAAGCAAAAGAAATGTCATTCCCTGAATGAAAGCAGCGGATGAACACAAGCCATCCAATCTAAAGTCTGGTAAAAATATATTCTCCAGTGGATCAACAAACACAAGAAGAGGAAGGTAAGCCATTGAACAGGAAACAAGCAAACAATATTGACTAGAAAGTCAACCATTGAAAAGGAATGGGCTGACCCAAAACCCACTGTGGGGAATGTCACTGTACATAATGCCTGTGTTGACAACAGACAGCTGTAGCTGTCTGAAAGCAAGACCTGGCATAATTGCAGGCAAGTCAGTGTTATAAATAAATCAATATCTCTGCTACAACAACGTATAAAGTGAGGGGACAAGAAATTAAACATTTCCCAGAGGTACACAGTGTTCCTCTGTATTTTGGTGGGCGATATACATTGAAATGGGACAGACAGGAGAAGTGCATCATAGTTGTCTTCTGCAATTTAAATGGTAAGGGGTCAGAGAAGTGAGCGGAGAGGAAGTGGGTTGGGATTCCCTTTGCAAATCTTTCACTGCTGTAATAGTTTACATTAAACCTCGTGAAAAAGTGAATAAAAAAGTGTCAGTTCTGATAAGGTTTTTTTTAAATTAAGTACAATGATAAAATAATAAAAAAGATAGGGAACCCACCTTTCTTTAAGAACTAAATCATGAGGTAAATAAGGTGAGTTCAATTTGAAATAAAATTAATAGGCTCAATGCCATAGATCTAATTGTGCCGGGTACACTAGATGTTTTCTATAAGCCCAATTTCCTAAATCTCAATGTGAAACATCATGTGGATGCATTAATGAACCAGACACAATGCCTTCTAGACCAGTCAATGTCACTCTAAGCTTAAACACATATTCTGTCAGGAATACGCTCCACAGGATCCAGTTGTTGCTAATTGGGGTCCACCTCCAAATGTTACTGTCACGGGTCCAGCCCCCAGGAGCCTGTTACGGAAGACTGGTGGTCCGCCACCCCCCTTACACCCTGCACCTTTTCCCCACAGCCACAACTCGGTACATGGTATGGAAACCCCGATGACATCACGAAGGAATGGTCCGAGGAAAATGAGTGCGGTTCCTTTAAGGCTTGGGACCTTGAGCACGGGACTCCACCCCTGATGACGTCAAAAGCAGGAAGTACCGACACGAAGGCGGACGGCGATTCCCAGGCAGCGGAGGAGGACGCAGGACGAGAACGAGGACGAGAAGAAGACGGAGACGACAAGCCAGGAGGCCCCCGGTTGGACGCTTCGCCCTGCCACGCGCCCACGGGAGGAGCGTGGCTGCGAGAGGTACGGGGCCGGGTCGCGGGCTGGGTTGGGAGGCGGAGGCAGCCACCCCCGTAGACATCTCCCGCAACGAACCCTTCCCCGAGCACGAGCACTCCTAACCACCACAAGTATCTCGAGCACAGTGCACTGGGTGTGTTCCCTCACTCCCGGCCCTTGTGGACATCCCCGAGTGTAGAGTATAACTCGTTGCTTTCTTTTTCTTTCTGGGTTCACCGCGAGACGCCTGGGGCCACACCTTCCTGAAAGCGGGACTACCAAGACCACAAGGCATCGCGACGGGACCTATTATCAATAGACTTTACTGTGATATCCATGAAAAGAACCTTCATTCCAATAAAACCTTCCTTAAGACCTCTCTTGAAAGAACCGGTATTTCTGTTTGACCCATCAGAACCCCCTAAGGTGGTCGATATCCCTGTATACCCGGCTCCCCCGGGCCAGTTACCAACTCCCTGATCTTAAAATACAGGGAATTCGAATCATTAGGCGAGTGAAAAAAGGGAAAGGGAAGGAACTGCTGGGACCAAGGCTCTGAAAGACACAAGAACAAAATACAATGTTATACAAGGCATATAGGTTAACAGCTACTCTCATAAATTCTCCCTATGAGGAACCTGTCTGAAGAACCATAGACACACCTTAAACACTGAGCCAGCAAGCAAGGCAGCAGTTCAAGAAATGAAACAGAAAACGTAGCAGCCCAGTTCTCAACTCCTGAACCAAGAAACTTTCTTTTTTACTAATAGTTGAGACTTTCTGGCCTTCATAAAATCATAAGTAATTCAGCAAGAGCAAAGACTTCCTAAACTCTTTTGACTGTATCAGGGTTCCTAGTTCCTGGAATATTGTATAGTCATATTCCGTCTAGTTCAAAGGACACGTAGTTCATTCCAATGAAGTCTGTGATACACACGGCAGAACGTAGTAGCCACCACTGTTCTCTGCAGTACTAATAAAGAAAAGAATCATTCAAGGATACACGGCAGTAAGTGGTCACCAAACACACCTTACTCCGCTACAAACGTAGAATAATTAATCATACACGGCAACGCGTGGCAGGATACACACTGCGTTCCGCAGTCAATAAAGAAGAATCCGATGTCACGGCAACATGTAGTAATACCACTATGTTCCGCAACGTAGCCAAGAGGTAACAGTGTTCTAAACGGTAACGCGTGGTCCACCGACCAACAGCGTTCCGTTATGCCCCCAAGCGTAGCCGCGCTGGAAAACACTGTAATTCAGGAAGCAGCAAGAGAACCTAAGGTGTAATCGGTAACGTGTGGTCGGCCGACACACACCGTTCCGTTACTGCGAGAAGGGCACAGCCGCTCGGTGTTCACTCACCAACCTCGGACTGAGATGGAGCCAAAGGACAGGAAACTAAGACTCTTTCCAGGAAGCCAGCGAGCAACGAGAAATGAGAGACCTGCTCACATGGACACCAACACCAGAGTCAGGAAACAAACAGAATAACGTTCATTCGCTTGAGCGCGTGATGTCATTAAGTACATCCCACAGTGAAGGCTTATGGGAGTTGTAGTTTTCAGCATTAGGTAGGCGCGAAGGAACCCCAATCCTGACAGTAGGTACTCCTCATCAGCGCCTCCTAGGACCTGGCTTGGCCGGGAATCTCTCATGAAAGCGACGCACAGCAGCAGCAGCATGGACATTGTGACAAGGCTCCCAAGAGTCATCCTCAGCCGAATACCCTTTCCATGCAACCAAATACCACAGAACATTACGCCTCCACCGTGAATCTCTTATGCACCTCACCTCATACTCTTCACCACCATCTACAACAACCGGAGGGGTGGCTCTCCGTACACAAGATAAAGCAGGTTTCAGAAGGCTACAGTGAAAAACAGGGTGTATACGAAGACTAGCAGGTAACTTCAACTTGAAAGCCACAGGGTTCACTTTCTTTATGATGACGTAGGGACCAATGAAACGAGAATGAAACACACTTCGCAGCTTAAACCTGCTATTCTTAGTGGAGAGCCAGACCTTTTGCCCAACCTGATAGTCTGGACCTTCCCTACGATGCACATCAGCCCATCGTTTGTACTCCACCTTAGCCTTGATCAGATGTTTGGTAAGCTGCTTCTGTATAGAGTGCAATATCTTCATTCTGGTATGCACTGCAGGCTGATCAGACACACTCTCAGGGATGTTCACTGGAAGGATATTAGCGTCTACTCCATTGTAGCATAGAAAGGAGACACCCCTGCAGAGCAATGCCAGGCGTTGTTATAAGCTAATTCAGCCATCCACAACAAAGACACCCACAAGTCCTGTGCGGTAGCTGCATAACAACGAAGATATTTCTTTAGAGTCTTATTCAGCCTCTCCGTTTGTCCGTCTGTTTGAGGATGAAAGCTCGTGGACAATGAAGACTTGATCTGCAAGGCTGAGCAGCAATGTTTCCAGAATCTAGCAACAAACTGGGGGCCTCTGTCAGACACAATTACCTCAGGTACTCCATGCAAACGAATCACTTCCGTGAGGAGCAGTTGTGCCGTTTGACCAGCCGTAGGAAGATTGATGCATGGTACGAAGTGCCCTAGTTTGGTTAGACTGTCAATCACCACCAGGATGGCAGACTTGCCTTGATCGGGTGGCAAACCAGTGACAAAGTCTAGACTGAGAGTTTGCCAGGGTCTTCTAGGCGTCGGCATGGGCATCAGTTTACCTCTCCTCCTTCCACTATCATTTTTAGATCTTGCACAAACATCACATTGAGCCACCCATGATGTAACATCTTTTCTCAGTGTTAACCACCAAAAGTGTCTCTGTACCAAGTGTATTGTCTTGAGCGCTCTCTGATGTCCGGCCAACGGAGCCACATGACACCACTGGAACGCCTCCTTCTGTAAGGCGATGGAGGGTAAAAACAACTGAGTGTTCACAAAAGGCAATCCCTGTTTTATGGATCGTAGATTGTTCTTAGCAGCCCAAGAATCCCAAAGAGGTATGGTTTTAGTGTTCCTTATCTTCTCTAGGAAGTTCTCCGCGCTCAGGACACAAACCACCTTCGTGGGTTCTATTATGGATTCCATAACCGGAGTAGTAGAGGGATTCCCCTCTTCTTGTCTGGACAGCGCTTCTGCCTTCCTGTTCTCACAACCAGGTCTGAGGGTGATGACGAAGTTGTATTGAGCAAAGAATAGCATCCATCTCATCTGACGTTGGGTCAGATGTCTGGCTGTCTGCATATACTGAAGATTACGGTGATCTGAATACAACGTAACGGGGTATTCTGCCCCCCAGAGGTATTGTCTCCATTCCTGGAAAGCTCTTTTCACCGCTAAAAGTTCTTTTTCAGATATCGTATAGTTCTTTTCAGTAGGGTTCAACTTTCTAGACAAGTAGGCCACCGGATGTAGTTGTCCGGTCACTGAATCTCTTTGTGATAGAATGGCCCCCATTGCTTCATCTGAAGCGTCCGCTTCAACAATAAATGGCAACTCAGGCTTTGGATGAGCCAACACTGGAGCGGAGGTGAATGCATCCTTCAAACATACAAAGGCGTGATCATCTTCAAGTGACCAACAAAAAAACACTCCCTTTCGGAGCAGACATGTCAGATGCACTGCCAACTGAGAAAAACGCACTATAAATCGTCTATAGTAGTTAGCAAATCCTAAGAAGCTCTGTACTTCTTTCA
Source organism: Lissotriton helveticus (assembly GCF_964261635.1). NCBI lineage: Eukaryota > Metazoa > Chordata > Amphibia > Caudata > Salamandridae > Lissotriton > Lissotriton helveticus. The sequence goes on along the minus strand of NC_136059.1, from coordinate 1,217,736,249 downwards.
CAGTCTTGGGTGTGGGCCATTCTTGGACTGCTAAAACTTTACGATCTGACATACGCAAACCCTCCGGGTGTAGCATAACCCCCAGAAATTCAATGGAAGCCACTCCAAACTCGCACTTGCTCAACTTGCAGTACAATTTATGTTCCGTCAACTTCTGGAGCACCATGATGACCTGAGCTGTGTGTTTGTCAACCTCCTCAGAGTAGATCAAGATATCATCTATATACACCATTAAACAGATGTCTATGTACTCTCTCAGCACATCATTCAGGAAAAACTGGGACGCGGCAGGGGCGTTGCACAGCCCAAACGGCATGACAAGGTATTCATACAAGCCATAATGAGTCTTAAATGCGGTCTTCCACTCGTCACCTGCCCTGATGCAAACCAAATGGTATGCCCCTCGGAGGTCGAGTCTTGTGTATATCTTTGCATTACGAACCTGATCCAGTAATACTGTAACGAGGGGTAAAGGATATCGATTCCGAATAGTGATCTTGTTGAGCTTGCGGTAATCCATGCATGCCCTCAGTTCACCATTTGCTTTCGAGATAAAAAACAAAGAAGAAGCTGAGGGCGAGCGGGAAGGTCTGATAAAGCCTATTCTTACATAGTGTTCTAAATAATCCTTTAGGTGTCTTTTTTCTGGGATGGATAAAGCATAACCTCTACAAGTGGGAATTATGGCTCCGTCCACCAGATCAATACGACAATCGTATTTCCTATGTGGAGGTAACTGCTCCGCCATAGTTTCGCTAAAAACATCCTGGTACTCTTGATAGCACTGAGGCAGGACCACCACCTTCTCCGCTGCCGTCGCTATACAGTGTGAGTTCAATAACGCTTTCACTTGAGGGTTTTGTTCGGATGTGATATGTTCCCTGCAACTAGGATCTAAAAATTGTAAGGTCTTATTCCTCCAATCTACAGAGGGATTGTGATGGCTCAGTCAAGGCATACCCAGGATCACTTCATATTGGGGTGCTTCTATAATATTCAGGCTTAACTCTTCTCTATGAGTCCCCCCTGTTACTGTCACAGACAATATTAAATCATCCGTTCGTTCCGTTATGCAACCTGATTTCAATGGCTTACCATCCACCGCCCACACCACCTCCGGACTATCCCTACGTACCCTACGCAGAGCCAAGGAGGTTACTAACCCACTATCCACGAAGTTCCCTGTGGCTCCCGAATCAACCATCACCATTACTTGATGAACTTGAGCCTGACTTTCTAGGGTCATGGGAAGCACTATGTGGGATTCATGTTCCTGAACAACAGAGGCTGCTAGGGAAGGGAGTTTCCAGTTCATATCTTCCCTTACTGCCTGTGCCGTTTCCTCAGTAGTAATAGACGACACAGCAGCTTTCTGGTTTCTGGCCCATGTTCCTGAATTCTTAAGTTTCGTGGGACAGTCTTTGACATAATGACCTTTCTTCCCACAGTACATACACAAACCTAAGACCCTACGGCTTTCTCTTTCAGCTCTAGACAAAGGTGCCCTAACAGCTCCTATTACCATAGGCTCCCTGCCTGCTTCCACTGGGCTACTGGTCTTACAAGGGGAGTAATCAGATCTGTAGTACCCTCTGTCTGCCTTGCGTCTCTCTCCCCCTCTCTCTGTAAGCCTCCCATCTAGTCTCAGGGAAAGGTTGATCATGTCAGAACAAGTGAGGGGCTGAGGATCAATCTGGGCTATAACATCCTTCAAGCCCTCTCGTAACCCCTGGTAATACAACGACATCCTCTTCTCCTCAGGCCATGCTGTTTCGGCTACAAACCTATTAAAGGTTGTAAGATATGAAACTAAATCCTGTCTCCCCTGTTTTAATTCCAAAAGCTCTCTGTCAGCGCTAAAGGTGGTGGCCCTTCTATCGAATACCTTTTCAAATTCGGTACGGAACGCAGTCCAATCAGATAAGATGGCATCGTCATTCCGTACCAATGGTACCGCCCAATTGGCTGCGTCACCACTTAAATATGAAATTGCGAAAGCTACTTGTGAATGATTAGAAGGGAAAGAGGAAGGCTTGCAAGAAAAATGCATCATGATTTGTGTTAAGAAAACCTGAGTCCTTGTCGGGTCACCTGAATACCTCTCAGGATTTGCCAATGGTATAGGAGGGGGTACTGTGACCTGGATTTGAGGAGCAGCAGTGGTGGGGTCAAAAGGGTTTCTAGCTAACTTATCTACCTTTTCACGCAAAGCAGCTGTCTCAGCTTTTGAGGAAATCAATTCCTGCTGCACCAATACAAAAGCCTGAAGGACATCATCCATAGTGGCCATGGTCCCCAAAACCACCGGATCGGGTGGAGCACAATTCGTGGGTGTGTTATTCTGTGATACACACGGCAGAACGTAGTAGCCACCACTGTTCTCCGCAGTACTAATGAAGAAAAGAATCATTCAAGGAAACACGGCAGTAAGTGGTCACCAAACACACCTTACTCCGCTACAAACGTAGAATGATTAATCATACACGGCAACGCGTGGCAGGATACACACTGCGTTCCGCAGTCAATAAAGAAGAATCCGATGTCACGGCAACATGTAGTAATACCACTATGTTCCGCAACGTAGCCAAGAGGTAACAGTGTTCTAAACGGTATCGCGTGGTCTGCCGACACACAGCGTTCCGTTATGCCCCAAAGTGAAGGCTCATGGGAGTTGCAGTTTTCAGCATTAGGTAGGCGCGAAGGAACCCCGATCCTGACATATTCCACTTCTATAGGATGATTCCTACATGTTGAGTACATTTCTGACTCCCCTTTTAAACACAATCACTTTCAGAAACACAATTAGGAACCTGGAACACTCATCATCTTCACCTTTTTTCTGCGCATCACACCTATGTCGCAAATTGAAGGATTTTCTGATGAAAGCTCAGCTTCCTTAGGGTGTCGTAAATGTCCCCAGTTACCCTCAACTGTAGAATGAGCCATGAAAATGTATTCATATATGGATACAGTGATTGACTGAATGGCGATGCACAAACAAGACATAACCCTTAATGAACAGTTGGATGGCAATAGAAAATTATCAGATTTTTGGAGAAATTGATGTTTCTTCCCTAGGTGAATTATCCTACTGCAAATGCATCTGCTCTGTTGGATCCTCCGCAGAGAAGAATTCGCCAACAATGGATTTAGCAATTCCACCACAAATCAAAGGATCTTCTTTTGCCATCCTACTCTACAACTGACGAGTAAATTCAATGGCGTTTCTAGAAATAATTTTTAATTGGACCAAAAAGAGCGACAGATAAAACTGGTGCAGCTAGCTTTAACAGACAGGCTTGAAGAGTTTCTGCATATGCATATGTATATATGTATGAGGCATATAGATAGCTTTCTATTTCATTTTATTTTATTTCTGTTTTATGTCATTCATTTTATAATTCTCCATTTTTTCACACCATTTTTGCGTTCCGTTTCTTACCGTGCAACCCTACCTTCTTCTTCAGACTTTGCTAAACGGATGCAGTTCTGCTGTCTCTTTTTCTTTTAAAGTGTTCTTTGCCGAAAAGAGGTGGTGATGGTGTACAAGGGTGGCCAGCAGGAGCGCGGGTGGGGCATGGCCTCCAGTTGGCCCCTCCCTGGTGATGCCTCTACTTAGTCTCTAGCTTCGTCTTATTCCACTATTACTGCAGTAGGCCTTATGTTTTCAGGATGTTATAGGCTGGGAATTTTGAATAAATGTCGATGGGTCACAATATTGTGACCACACTATCGAGAGACAATATATATATAAAGGTAATTTTGGATACATTTTCTATACCTAACTTCACACATGCGTACCTTAGTAAAATATATATATTTTCAAGATGTGGAGTTAAGAATAGCAAAACCTTACCTCCCTCTCTACACTTACCTGTTGGATATTTTGTCATCCTTCCATATTTACGATTTGTTTTTTCTTACTTCAATCTAAAGATTTGCGTGCACCATTTTATGTATTCAAAAGCAAAACCAATTTACAGTCTTGAGTACTTTTCATGGACCACTTCTACAGCCTTTATAAAGGCTGCCTGTAATACTTTGTAGCTCTTCGAATGGCACCTTACTGTGAAAATCTGCATCAAGGTGAGTTTTATTCATCCGCAATTCTTGTACCAAATGAGCAACAATTTTAACATTGCATTTTTCTTACGAGTCAAACTAAATATTGGCAAGTTTCATATCAGTATTACAGAAAGCAAACTAGGGTATCAATTTCAGCACTAAGCATTTATGTGTCCTATTGGCTATGGTTTTTTAAGGCAGATCTCGGCAATTGTAAAAGACTTACTTTTTTTTTTTTTACAAATGCTATCTGCTCATTTCGCTGTTATCCTACTTTAAAACAATACTAACCATTAAAATTGTGACGTCACCCAGCATTTAATAAATTCGCATTTATTTAGAGGTTATTAGAATAGGAACTAGCTCAAAAGATCTGTATAGAATATCCTGAATATTGAAGTCAAGGTTGATATAACCCAGCTAAACCCACATATATGTGTGGTGGTGTAGAATGAACGCATACATTTACAATATAATTCAGTTTAAAATAATCATTTTAAAAAGAACTTCACCTCATGCAGTCTCAATATGTTTTTTCGGGAGTAGTAAAATAATGTCCATGCTAAAAAGGAAGATTGCACTAATTTCCTTGAAAGATAACATTTTCAAAGGTAGCACTGCAACGATGGCATTAGATTTAGTGTTTGCAGCTGACGCTCTGAGGTCCCTGGCAGAGGTTTTCTGTGTGTTAAGGATGAGTACACGAGCCACGGACATCAGTGTTGTGTTATCCTTAGGAAAATGTGTTTCTTAATCTATGGATGGCATGTGTCTCCAAAGCCAAGTTTGGCAAAGAAAAATAGTACTGCAGTGTGAGGTACACTCATGCGAAAATGTATGTGATTCTTCCATTGGCCAATTGCTGTTTCCTGTTTTTGGAGAAATTAGACTGGTTTGAGAATTGGGTTTTGTAAGGGGTACAGTGAGCAAAAAATTAATTCATCAGCAGTTCTTAACCTGTGGTCTGGGGATCCCTGGTGGGTTCACGACTTCTACTCAGGAGCCATCAACTGCTTAGAAAATGTAATAATATTAACAGATTAAAGTGTATATAAGTAAAGAAGTAAAACATAAAACTTAAATTTTTAAACCGTTCTATAAATGTGAAGGGTTTTAAAATGGATTCCAAAAGGCTGGTATCCTCAGATTGAAGTGCGCCAAACATAATAATGTGTGGACGATGGATTGCCTCAATTAAATTTAGAAAAAAGTTTCAACCTTCATTTAAAATGTATATTTTTCACATTTGTTTGAGATTTAAATCAAATATATTTCGGAATTTGTATATTTGTTTGATGAATGCTTGTTTTTGTATTTTTGTCTATTATTTTGTAGGTTATAAACAATTAAATTGTTTAAGCCAGGCTCCCCGGCTTCCAGTAATAAATCGGCGTGTGCGCCCGGATTACAAAAATGATTCAGTGAAGGTCCACTGAAGTCAACAATTTAATAACCACTGGACTAGAATGTGGCTAAGAGTTATTAACTGTGGCAGAGAGTAATTCTAACATTTCACCTATCACTTTTCTGTTTTTGTCTTTCAAACACCCAAAGTGTGATGGAAATGCTCAGATGTGGATCTCATGATCACTGGGTGAATGGATTGAATGTTCAACTTTCTCATTCATAGGGCATGTGGCACACACTTCCTACAAAAAACAGGGTTTATGCCCCACCACACATTCAGTGCTTTGTACTGTGAGCAGAGATTGTCTACCTGAAATTCACAAGTGTCAGGGTGGCTATTTCACTCGCAAATGATTGCTTGGCGATAACGTTAACTTAAATAGAAATACACTCTTCAAGGATTGCCCACACACCAAAAGGTTTGGGATGATATTTATATTTGAGTGGACATCTGGAGATACCAAATCACCCAGGAAGAGCCCAGCTCATCAATCCAATGTTTATCTTTTGGCTCCCTGAAGCTATGCACATCTGTGTACAGAAAGGACTTGCTGGGTCAAAAAAGTCCTCTGCATGCCCACCTGTACTGTTGTCTGGATCCCAAATGCTGTTTATTTGTCATAGGTGAACATTGATCATGTGTTTGCCACATGACGGATTGTGGTCTTAATGGACTGGGAGTGGTGCCCAAAGTGATACCCTTTTAGTGGTGGAAGGCTATCACCTTCACCTAGAATTAGGCATTGAGGTTGGTGGTGGTAGAATACCGTGTAATGATCAGTAGCAGTGAACATATCTTTTTTTGCTCTTTGTTACTGGAGTGAGACTTACAGGCTCAGTTATCTTTTAAAAAGTTCTGATGCTGTGTGCTGAACTCCCACTTGGCCTACATCTGGTAGATGTGGAGTGCTATGCAGTGCAAGAGTAGTGACTCTGAGCTGGAAGTATGTGTTTCTGGGCAGGGCACAGTACAGGGATAGAGCAGTATTGTGCAGTATATGTATGGTTAGTGCATGTACTGGGTGTATGTATGCCTGCAAGTGATAGAATACATGCGAGATGTAGTGGTGTACAGTGCGTGTGCAATTAAAGCATATGCTGGCTATATTTGTGTTTGCATGAAGAACAAAGTGTTGTGCACTGCACACAGGGTGAGTGTGTGTGCTGTCAGTGTGTATGTTTGTAGATAGTACAATACAGAAAAGCTACAGTATTGAACAGTGTGCACAGACCGAATGTGTGTGCTGAACATATTTGTTTTTGTAGTTGCACAATGCGTGGAGGTAACAGTGCTGGAAAATAAGTGTGCTGTGAATGTACATTGAGTCCAAGTATGCTTTCAATAGTACATCACATGGAGGACCTTGGGTTCCATTTTGAGAAGTCCAGAAACACACTGGAGAAAAGGAGGAAGAAACTCCCCATTTACACTTCAAAAGGTTGCTCGTTGATACAGTCATTGATAACAAGGAAGGGTCATGGACACATCTTGAGAAGGATTTGTGGATGATCATAAATAGTACAACTGGGAGCCAGGGATTACACTTTTGATGCACTTATATGTGTGGCTGATATCCAGGTGTGAACTCCAGTCCCTCCTATGAATGTGATGGGTCAATCAGCTTCAGAGGCTTGCCTGCTGTGACAAACTTTCTTTCAAGGGGAAAGCAGAAAAAGAGAAGTATACACTTCAAAAGAAGCAGACACTAAAATCACATGTTGTTGTTTGGAAATGCACTATAGGAAGGGGAGGTTAAGACCCCAAACGTTGTCATCTGCCAAGCAGCCAGACTGGTTGAGTGAGAAAGGGAAGCTCTGCAAGACTTCAGCCTGTGACCAGGACTAGGGCCACGGCCTGCTAGTCTCCCTGCTGGTTGAAGGGCCATCACCCATGAAAAACCAAGATCAGCTGCTCTAGAGCCTGCAGCACCAGTGCCTGCCTGCTTCTGTCATGTGAGGAAGAGAAGAGAATTAGAAGTGAAGTCCATTGGGGAGCCCTACTAAGAGGACTTATTGATCAAAGTGTGAGGAGAAGGGCTAAGCACCGATTGTGTTGTTGCCATGTACAGGAGCGGTGACCCTTGTATGCCATAAGATGGCTGTCATGATCTGAGCCATTCCCAGAGCATGGTGAGGGAAATACCAGGCCCACACCACCTCGCTGCGGTGACCCTGTATGCCAACGGGGCTACAGTTGAATTTATTTGGGCCAGGGGTGTGAGATGTTTATCCACCGATATCGGCGACACCGTATCCCAGGAGGGCCACCAATGTGAGGATAATTGCATCGGAAGTATCTGTGCCCAGACCAGAAGTAATACAGCAACTCCTTATGCCAGGAGGGGCTGTTGGTACCACTGTGGCCAAGAGTTTGGGTAATTGGCCAGTCGGGAGGATTACTGCTGTATCTGGCAGGTCAAGCCTGCACATTGTGATCTACTCCTGACAGATTTCCCCAAAGACTGCAAATCAAGTGCAGAAGTACAAGTGCAATAAGGGATCATTGAAGGAGAGTAGGGCCTGCTTCCAATGGTCACCCCCACTTTTTGCCCTGATTCACTGGTTTTTCGTCTCTAGTGTGGCTGTGGGCCTGCTAATCAGACCCACAGCCCAGCTGTTCTCTCTCTAAATTCATACCATGTACTTTAGGTACATATCCAATTGGGTATTGGGTCACCTTTGTGAGCCCCTGTATAGTGTACCATAGGTACCCAGGGCATAGGTGCATCCAAGGCCTACCAGGGGCTGCAGCATGTATTATGCCACCCCTGGCTGGCCATCCAAACTGACACAACTGGCTGATCAGTCAGCTGTGGCAAGGTCGTGTAATCACCCCTTGCTTAGGTATAGTAATCCTATACCTACCATTATATATAGACATATATATACCTATAAGTAACTCCTATGGCAGGCCTTAACAATCCTGGAGGCAGAGTGCTTGGTTTTATGTGAGATGGTGCTCTAGCATGAGCTGAGCCTGTCTGCAGCTTTCGGAACCATGTCCTTATAGCTGTTCTATGATATAGCCATACTATATACTGTTAAGTGCATTATAATCCTCACAGCTAATGCTAACTTTGGTTTGGCTTTATCAAAACATGTTGTGTTAGGTGTCATACGCTTTGGAATACTACCCCCCCCCCGCCAGTTCTGGTGGCGGGGGTACCATTCAACCCTTCTAGAGGGAGAAGACATGTAGTTGTAGCTTTACCCGGTTAAAGTTAAACAGAGCCTCAGCATCACAAAATGGATGCTGCTGCCACAGACACGAGTCTGACCTCCTGCTGCTGGACAAAACTCCAGCAGGGGGGCCTGGACAATAGGTTTCCTGTCTTGGTAGGTGCTGGCACCTCCCCAGACAGCCTGTAGTGTATTGGGGCAGGGTGGGTTGAATGAAATGAGACACTGCCTGGGGCACACAAGGTGCCCTGGGTGAGGTAACTCGAGTACTCCGCTGCTCCCGTGGGTATCAACTATCCAAGTGTCCTAGTTTAACTGGGTTTCCCCGTAGTCCACCCAGAAGTGTCCGAAATCAACTACTTTGTAAACATTACGTTCCCATTGAAAGTCTATGGTAACCCGCATGTGTGTTTAGACACTGCACACGCATCCTGTGGGTCTCCTACTTCCAGTCCTTTGGTTGATCAGTGTAGCCCCAGCGATTTCCTAGGCCCTAGGCCTACTCACCTTTCCTGAAGTGGTTCTTATACCACTTCTTTAGTATATGGTTCGTGAGGCCCCTAGGGAAGAATTGTATATGTGCAACTTATAGTATGCTTATTGAGTAACTTGTGCTGTATCTTGAACTCTGACCTCCTAAAGAGTACAGAGGGGTTGTGTTAGTAATAAATATATATATATTTGATATATACCTTGTGTGGTGTCCTTTGATTTGGTATTCAAGGGATTGTTATTGGTAAAACAATTGGCTTCACATGCTCTCTGAAGTGTTAGCCTAAGACTGCTTTGTTCATGCTACCACTAGGATAGCTGGTCTATAAGGTTGACTTTACAACCATCACCATAAGGGTTGTTTGGACTGGTGCAAGGTGCTCACTAGAATAGTGAACATCATATACCAGGCCAACTTCTCACATTGGTGGCAGCGGTGGGATAAGAGCTTGCTGATTGTTTTACCATAATATTTTGAGATCACATTAAGGTACCTAGAGGTACATATAAATCAAGTCTTCAATACTTAAGTTCTACTAAACTTAGGTGTTGTAGAGCAAAGGGCCTAGCACACCCTGACTACAACTCCTAGAGAGGTTTAGTAGATAACCCTTAGTCTAGGTAGGTGCACACACCACACCTCACTAGATCATGTCTCGGTGAGCAGAACCAAGTGGATCTCTCCCAGTGGAGGTAGTTCCTTCCAGGATACCTTCCAGATATGATACCCTAGCCTTCCATGATTTGAGGCACTTGTGCACAACTAGGAGGTTAAAACAGGGTTCAAACCCTACCCTCAAGCACCTGATAGAACTTATGGAAGTATATGATGCTAAGAAAGCATCTAACCCAGGTCCTACAGGCAATGCAGAAGAGGGTCAGCCCTCAGCAGAGGATTCCCCTGATCACAATCTAATTGATGAGAGTGAAGTAGAGGAGGACTCTGGGGAGGATGACAATGGCCAGGTCCAAGTGGGAGTACTTAGCCAGGCCAACTTAAGCCTACATGGGACTGGAGAGGGCGTAGTACCTTACAGACCCCTAAGCAGGCTTAACTCTGAGCACAGAAGGAGGAGATCTCTATCCAGGGAATCTCAGCACTCTGGTGTCTCACAGGGGTCAGATGCTATCAGGAGAATGTCTACCCCTGAGAGAAGAGAACATCAGGCCAGAATGAAAGACGTCTATCTGAGGATTGAGAGGCAAGAGCTTGCCCTAGCCAAAGAGAGACTTGCTCTTGCAAGAGAGCAAATGTTAAGTGGGTTAGAACCCACTGGTGGCAGCAATATCCCTAAGGATAAGGATAGGTCCTATGATACTAGAAACCTAAGTAAGATTGTCCCACCCTACAAGATAGGGGATGACATCCACAAGTGGATAACTGCTTTGGAGAGGGCTTGCAAAGTACAGCAGGTACCCCAAAGTCAGTGGGCAGCAATCTTATGGCTCTCCTTTTCAGAAAAAGGTAGAGACAAGCTCCTCACAGTCAGTGATGAGGATGCTAACAACTACACAGTCCTGAAGAGTGCTCTGATTGATGGGTTTGGCCTAACCACTGAACAGTATAGGTTGCTGTTCAGGGATACCCAGAAGACACAGACTCAGGACTGGACTGATTATGTAGATTGTGCCACTAAGGCTCTGGAAGGCTGGTTGCTGGGCAGTGGTCCTATGTGAGATGGTGCTCTAGCATGAGCTGAGCCTGTCTGCAGCTTTCGGAACCATGTCCTTATAACTGTTCTATGATATAGCCATACCATATACTCTTAAGTGCATTATAATCCTCGCGGTTAATGCTAACTTTGGTTTGGCTTTATCAAACATGTCGTGTAAGGTGTCATACGCTTTGGAATACTACTCCCCCCCGCCAGTTCTGGCGGCGGGGGTAGCATTCCACCCTTCTAGAGGGAGAAGACATGTAGTTGTAGCATTAACCGGTTAAAGTTAAACAGAGCCTCAGCATCACAAAATGGATGCTGCTGCCACAGACACGAGTCTGACCTCCTGCTGCTGGACGAAACTCCGGCAGGAGAGGCCTGGACAATAGGTGTCCTGTCTTGGGAGGTGCTGGCACCTCCCCAGACAGCCTGTAGTGTATTGCAGGGTGGGTTGAATGAAATGAGACACTGCCTGGGGCACACAAGGTGCTCCATTCATAGCCCGGTTCAAACCAGTTGCTGGGGCACTCCAGCCCCAGCTCTGGCGCGAAACTGGACAACGGGAAAGGGGTGTAACCACCCCCTTCCCAGGTTCCACCCATAGGAGGGACCTAGCAGGTAATCTAGCCCCTTAGATTAGTATAAAGCTAGGAGCTGAGTCTACAGACTTTAAATGATCCTGAAATGAAACACTAAAACGAAACTCTGGACCTTCGACATTCTACTGCAACTAGAAGACTGAAGAATCTCCCTTGTGGTCAAGGAGTGACCACCCTGTGCAAACAGGCACCACCAGTAACTTGCTGGTTTGCTTTGTCGATGCTCCAGCCGGATCCCGATGACTTAGTGATGCAGCCTCTGACCTTCCAGACTTCTCTGACTCCGACCCACATTCACAGCAAAGCTGAGACCTGTGGCGGACATGGGAGACGTGGGACCGGATATCCTGCAGTACCTGCTTTTTGCTAACTGTGCAGCTTCTGAGGTGTCCTCGAAGTTGTGCATTGGGGACTGAGAAGTCCCAACCCCGAGCAGTAAGTGCACCGAAGCTCAGCCCTCCACACTCCACAAGTGCCGCACGGGGCCCGTGCCTGCATTTCTCCTTGACGCGTCTTCGCGGTTGCTAGCCTGTTGGCTAGTGGCCCTCCTGAAGACATCCTTTTGAATCAACACTGCTTGTCTGGTTGCTCTGGGCTTGCTCCTGCATTCCTGTAAAGGGGAAGCTCCCCAGACCTTGCTGGTCTGGACAGAAGCCGATCTTCCCTTCCTGCGTGGGTTGCCTTTGCCAAGGCTTGTTAGGTCCAATCCGGATTCCGACACCGCCAACAGCAAGATCCTTTGTAGGACAGTCGGTATACAGCTCCTGGTTGTCGTCGACGCCTCCTGGTCCACGTGGCTGCAGAGTCAAGCTTCACCTCATCACCTGATTGCATCTTGACATCGCCTGGTTCCTTCCTGATTCCTTCCTCGTCACTGGCTAGTGACCCAGACTCTGTCCCCTCTGCTTTCAGGTTCTTCACTTCTCCGATCCACCCTTAGATCCACCCGGACATCTTCCTCCGGGTCGCCTGCAGAATCTTCCTGCAGCTCTCCATAGGATTCGACAACGAAACCTGACACAAAAGAACACCTATGCACCCGGCTTCCCTGGGTGAGGTAACTCGAGTACTCCTATGCTCCCATGGGTAACAACTATCCAAGTGTCCTAGTTTAACTGGGTTTTCCCGTAGTCCACCCGGAAGTGTCCGAAATCAACTACTTTGTCAACGTTACGTTCCCATTGAAAGTCTATGGTAACCCGCGTGTGTGTTTAGACACTGCACACGCATCCTGTGGGTCTCCTACTTCCAGTCCTTTGGTTGATCAGTGTAGCCCCAGCGATTTCCTAGGCCCTAGGCCTACTCACCTTTCCTGAAGTGGTTCTTATACCACTTCTTTAGTATATGGTTTGTGAGAATTGTGCAACAAATAGTATGCTTATTGAGTAACTTGTGCTGTATCTTGAACTCTGACCTCATAAAGAGTGCATAGGGGTTGTGTTAGTAATAAATACATATATATTTGATATATAACTTGTGTGGTGTCCTTTCATTTGGTATTCAAGGGATTGTTATTGGTAAAACAATTGGCTTCACATGCTCTCTGAAGTGTTAGCCTAAAACTGCTTTGTCCATGCTACCACTAGGAAAGCTGGTCTATAAGGTTGAATTTACAACCATCACCATAAGGGTTGTTTAGACTGGTGCAAGGTGCTCACTAGAATAGTGAACATCATATACCAGGCCAACTTCTCACAATCATGTGCAGAAGGGTAAATTAGCACAGTTGCACAGGATCCATAATAGGTCGGCCCATAGGAAATCAGGAGTAAAAGGGCTCAGTCACCACGGTTGGACCCAGTAGCCCCTGAGTGTTTCGACACTCTCTGGAGGGGTTCTGACACAACTAGACCAAATTCCTAGGACTGTGGAGAAGAAGATCTTTGCTGCTCAGCTTTGCTGAGAAGGAAACAGACTGGCTCTTGTGGATATAAATGCCTTTGCTCTGCTAGAGGTTTAGATAACATGTGCCAAAGCCAGGCGCGGTGCGTCCATTGGGGCGTAGGGGCGAAGCCCCACTAAGCCCCATGGACCCACCACGTCGTCACTAGAAGGCAAACACAATTATTTTTAAAAATCGCGCTATCTGCCGGCCGGGAAACCGGGAGACACCCGACCTTCCCGGAGTGCGCAAGGGGGGGGGGGGGAAGGATCGGGCTGCTGCAGCTGCGCAAGTGTATTTTTGGGCACAAACATGCCCGCGCATGCGCAGATCGTTTTCTTGTGAATTCCCCCTTAGAGAGAGGACCAGGGGGCGGGCCGCAGCCCCCGGGGTTACACAGGGCGACTGGGCGAGGAGTCATGGTGCCCCCCCAGCCAATCCTGGCGCAGGATTGGCTGGTCAATACATAGCCGGGTTACATAACCCCTGACGGATAGCACGGCCGACTTTGGTGCTGGGAAACCAGGTTCGAGCCTCTTATCGAACCATAAACATGTATACATGGCTTACTTTGGTGTTAAATAAATAGATATTTTAAAAAACAAATAAAAATGATGTTCCGACTAAGGTGTGAAATTGGTGTCGAATAAATACATGTTTTTAAAAACAATTAATATTAATCATGTATCATTGGTGCTGGAGTACAAGGTTCGAGACTGGCATTAAACACTGACAAGCTGTGTGCAAGTTATATGGTCATAAAAATACATGAATGATGGATGCAGGATGGGTGGATGCATGAATGGATGCAGGATGAATGATGGGTGGATGAATGGATGGGTGGATGCATGAATGATGGATGCAGGATGGATGCAGGATGGGTGGATGGGTAGATGAATGAATGATGGATGCAGGATGGATGCAGGGTGGATGGATGGGTGCATGAATGAATGGTGGATGGATGGATGGATGGATGGATGATGGATGAATGATGGGTGGATGAATGGATGGGTGGATGCATGAATGAATGATGGGTGCAGGATGGATGCAGGATGGGTGGATAAATGATGGATGCAGGATGGATGCAGGGTGGATGGATGGGTGCATGAATGAATGATGGATGGATGGGTGGATGCAGGAATGGATGCAGGATGGATGATGGATGGGTGGATGGATGGGTGGATGGATGGGTGGATGGATGGATGAATGAATGATGGATGCTGGATGGGTGGATGGGTGGATGGATGGGTGGATGAATGATGGATGCAGGATGGATGGGTGGATGGATGGGTGCATGAATGAATGATGGATGCAGGATGGATGGGTGGATGGGTGCATGAATGAATGATGGATGCAGGATGGGTGGGTGGATGGGTGGACACATGAATGGATGCAGGGTGAATGATGGGTGGATGGGTGGATGCATGAATGAATGATGGATGCAGGATGGGTGGATGAATGAATAATGGATGCAGGATGGATGCAGGGTGGATGGATGGGTGCATGGATGCAGGATGGATGCAGGGTGGATGGATGGGTGCATGAATGAATGATGGATGCAGGATGGATGGGTGGATGCATGAATGGATGCAGGAATGGATGATGGGTGGATGGATGGGTGGATGAATGAATGATGGATGCAGGGTGGATGGATGGGTGCATGAATGATGGATGCAGGATGGGTGGATGGATGGGTGGACACATGAATGGATGCAGGAATGGATGCAGGATGGGTGGATGGATGGGTGGATGGATGGATGAATGAATGATGGATGGATGCAGGATGGATGGGTGGATGGATGAATGAATGATGGATGCAGGGTGGATGGGTGGATGGGTGGATGAATGAATGATGGATGCAGGATGGATGGATGGGTGAATGCATGAATGAATGATGGATGCTGGATGGATGGGTGGATGCATGAATGAATGATGGATGCAGGATGGATGCAGAATTGGTGGATGGATGGGTGGGTGGGTGGATGGATGGATGGGTGGATGCATGAATGATGTATGGATGGATGCAAGGTGGTTCGGGCTCGCTCGCTGCGCTCGCTGCAATATGCAAATTAGTTTATGCCCCACCACTTTCAAATGTCACCAGCCGCCCCTGGCCAAAGCTGTCTTGATGCGCTTAGCATTGCTAAGGGCTAACAAGACCTGAGACAGTGCATGAAGTCCCAGCTCAACCTGAAGTGAGTGAGCATCTAAGTAGCCCATTCAGGTAGTGTATGCCCTGGGGTGGCCTACCATTCCTATGACATTATACTCTCCAATGTAAATGAGTGTTAGATCTAATGAGAGGTACCTCAGAAGGTGGTGAATCATTGTTCTGAGGTGCTGCTTACCCCACAGATATGTCACTTTATGACACTGTACTTGGAAAATTGTAGCCTTAGCCTAGATAGAAGCTTCACCAAACACACTGTGATCGATTTTTGGGCATCTAAGTCTCACTCAGCTGCAAAAAACGGTGAAATCCAACAGCAAATTCCACATCATGATACAAAGAATAAGAGCTTGAAGATTGTTATGAATGTACATGGCTCTACCTGTAGCCGTTGAAGGTCTATAAGTAAGGCTGAATTTCAATTCTCTTGAGTATATTTAAGTATTATGTAAGTCGATAGACATGGGGAATATAGTGAAAATATAGGGAATGCTCAGATTTGTGAGTACTCACAGAGGCGTGTGCTAGGGACTTTCTATGGCAGTGGTAGGCAGGCAACAAAGGTATTGAAGAGTTATGCAAAGTTTCCACCTTCATCATTGAATTTGGAGTGTCTGGATGACTGAAAAATGACAACTGCTGTAGATTCTCAGAAGTACTTCTGGATTCCTTTGTGAATCTAATAAAAGTTGGAAATATTTACCAAATATAGTAGACGGCCCATTGGAGTAAATTTCAGAATTTACCATCTGAGATTTGTCAATGGACCTTAGAGTCAATACACAGAAAATAAAGCCATGAATTTTAGCTCAGATATTGATGCAGGATATACATTCATTAAATAAACGAAAGCACTCCTATTTGCAAAATGACTGTTGCAAATTTAGCATGTACGAGAATATTGCTCAGCCTGGTGTCAAGATCCCGTTTGGATCAAAGGCTTTTTTTAATGTTAATTGATAGCAGCCAACACCGTAAGTCTGTGAACTCTGTAATACCGGAGGAATTGCCACAAGTCCCATCGTTATCATAAGCAGTAGGGCCATTGAGAAACCGCAGGAGTGCCATATTCTACTTCACTAATGAAAAATTAATTTAGAAAACCTAGTGGAACAGCTCTTGGCTTTTTTGTACTGATCTGACATTCCTGGGAGTGATTTGGACAGTGAGGAAAATTAACAGCACTTAGTTGTTTTGAAGAGGGGGTTTAAGTTATATGCAAGGTAATTATTTTCTAAGCTGTCCACTTACTTTCGACCCTCCAACTTGCACCGAACGTGCTCTTCTGCATGACATGAATTTTTATAAAGGTGGCCTGAGTCTCCAAAATGGCAATTTGTATTATTTTTGGCGTTCGATGGTATTCTGTCTTTATTCCTCGCTAAGTGTATTTCTCTTAACATATTTTTTATGTTTAATAACAAACAAAACAACGTTTTCAGACATGTTTGTGGTATTGCTAATACATAATATAAAAGCAATGTACAAAGCCACGTTACGAATGGCAGCAGAACAATAATTATTGCTAAGTAATCTTTTTGCATTATTTTAATTGCAATAATTAAAGCCGATCCATTTTTATTGCGGACTCTCTGATAAGTGCATTACACCTTTGTGTTGAGCGTTTCATTTGTTCATTTCTATGGTCATCCAGTTGTAAATGGTTTTTATGCTAAGGTGTCATTTGGCAGGTGTGTTATTACTTTTTTGGTAGATCCCTTACTTAAGAGTGATTATTCCAGCTAGTACTTATGTGTGTAAGGGGCAAATTATCCAGTGAGCCTTAGACTTTTGTTGTGAATTCTTTACAAATGTTGGCACTTTTGCCAATATTTGTAAGGAATGATTTTATAATCTCTTCCCAAACAAAGGCAGTGTCAACATTAACCCCTTTTTTAAGCCTTTCTGAAAGAGGACATCCCCTGCAATATCAACCAACTACCCACTCCATAGATCGATTAGCCCATTGCCTAAACTCTGGAACTCTAGTGAGCTCCAGCACTGTGGAGTGGACAAACGCCAAATTTAGAAAGCTACTGCCAAGTTTATTTTTCTTGGGGCGTGGTTCTTGACCTAGTAAACTCATTGCAGGTTAAAAGACACCAGTGCCTTTTTTAGGATGTATCTATTTTTCTCCCACTTTTCAGTGATAATTGGGAATGCCAAGATCATATGATAAATGCCTGCTTCCAGTACTTCTCACCTAGGGCAGTTTGTCATCACATTGTGATATATCTTGGATAGTTAATTTGGGTGGAAGTAATTTCTCTGCAGAAAGTTGAACTGCTGTATTTTGAATCTTGCATTCCTGGAGACTCCAGGTATGTTCTACAAAGTTAAAGCCCCAGTCTTTCTCAGTTTTCCTATTCCCCGTTGTCTTGTGCTAGGTCCAGAAAAGACTAAAAAAGGGTGATGAGTTATGCTGGTGCATAGTTGTTAAAATACTATATGTGTCCCACCCAAGCTATCAACCATTTGTCTGTCACTAACTTTCTTGATTGGACTGCCAAGGATGTACGTGGTCTTGGTGGACAACCTCGGTAAACAGCAAGTCCAGGATGTTTACCAACCGTCAGTGCTTGTGACAATGCACTCGATCGTCTTTAGGGAACCAATAACCTAGGCATGATCCTGTTGAGCGGGAGTTCAATGAACCCATATCTTGCCTCCAATGTGAGCCTTTCCAAGAACCACTGAACAACCAGTAGCAGTTGCATGGGCAAGTAAATGAGCTCATAATCAGGTACTCGCGCACCTCCCTATACACTAGAGGCCTCTACTGTCTTGAAAATCCTGTAGTGGAGTGTGAGAGGTAAGCAAAGTGGTTTAGGATGTGTGGTAATATTAACATTGTTGCCAAAGCTATCCTACCCCTGACTGATGTGTAACAATTTATAAAAATCAACATTACTTTTAGCAGGCATTGTAGCCATTACTGCTTGGCCCATATGTCCCCTGATTAAATCTGATTACATCTGCCATGGTATGGAAAGTTCTGTTTCCCAAACTGTTGAATGATCCTTTTTACCAGATGAGATCCAATGTGGGGAGGGCGAGAGCACCACAGCCCTTAATAGTTTAATCTAGAATGCATGCGTTGGTACAGTTGCCCTTCAGCTCAAATGACAATCTGAAATGCTCAAGCATGGATGACTTGACACACATCAGCCCAGTGCCCCTCAAATAGAATAAAATGTTACGCACACATATAATAAAATTGCATACATTCTTCCCTCCCCCCCTCCAGAGATCGGTGGCATGCCGCAATGGGGCCCTCCCGCAGAATGCGATGATAACCCCCTGAACCAATCATATCTCACAGATATTCATTGACCTTTGGCTGAATGGGGTGCCCTTTAAGGGTTGGCGGTCCCCTGAAGGGTTGGGGCCCATTTCACCGCAGGGGCTGCAGGAGCCTGTGTTACTCCCCAACCAGAGACAGTAATGGCCTTAGTCTTTCCCTGAACCGGGCATAACATACACAAGGGGCTCGGTTGCTAATGCAAATATCAAAAGCCACAGAGGACATCCCTGGACATGCCCCTTTTAATGCTATATGGTTTGGATATCACTTGCCATTCTGTACCATAGCAAGTAGATTGGCATACAGTATTTAAATCCATTTTCATATTTCCTTCATTTACCTTAAACACATACCTCCAGTTGAGTGTGCCAGGGGCCTTTTGCTAAATGACACTGAGCACCACTGGATAGGGGGTTAATGTGATCATTAGCTCGAGCACATGGAATAAGTGTCTGATAGTAGGAGATATATTCTGGCCAGGAACAAACTCACTTTGAATGGGATGCCAGACTGGAGGTAACATTTGAATTATACAGTTCACTGTAACTTTGCTAAGAATGTTGTAGTCAATTTTTAGCATTGGTAATGGTCTCAATGTAGTTTCATTTTGAGT
This sequence comes from Lissotriton helveticus, assembly GCF_964261635.1. Classification (NCBI taxonomy): domain Eukaryota; kingdom Metazoa; phylum Chordata; class Amphibia; order Caudata; family Salamandridae; genus Lissotriton; species Lissotriton helveticus. Next base: position 1,217,716,879 of record NC_136059.1, on the reverse strand, counting down.
TTTGAGTCAGGCCTTGGGAGAGAGACTCTTAAGGTCTCTTTAGTGATGGAAGAAAGCACTTGTTTTTGATATGCTGCCTCCTAAATGGCATAGGGTTTTGTTGCTATCAAAGTATGCCACATAAAATTATGTAGGCAACCCACCTGCCCCAGATGTTTTACATGTGTCCATGTCAGAAAATGCTTTCATTTCATTTTCTCAGACATTATCACTGGTGTCTTCAAGTCTGCTATTTTGTCCGTCAAAGGGCAGTATAAAATTGGCCCCAGCTAGATATTGGGGAAACGTCTGTTTATCTGCATCCTCGTTGATAGCCTATAACTCAGATTAATACCAATGAAAGACCCAATCAATCTGTGCCACAGTGTGCGCATCCTCCCCAGCATTATCCCAGACATTAGTGACAGGGATCCCTCTGTATTCTGGCTTTATAGGTCAGTCCAGTAGTTGCCAAGCTTTGTCAAGTTCAGTGTGCACTTTGTGCGCTTGAGTCATGTAATTACTGTAACCTAAGTACCCCAACCATTCCATTACTTGTGCATGTGCATTCTTCTTCTGAGAAAGCTCCTTGTAAACCCCTGGCATAGGAGTGATCCCGTCTAAGATCGCAATTACTTTTCCAGTGACTTCTTTTCCAACTATAGAGATTTGCTATTGTCTGATGTTGTTATGCAGTGTCCCCATATTAACACCGTGAAAGCTTCCCATTCTGTTCCTATATTGGAAATGGTTCACTCGTTCTCTGTAAAGTAGTAGCCAATTTCTTCCATTATGTTGTCCTCAAACGCACTGAATCTCCAGTGGCTAGTCTCCAGATTGGGATCTTAGTTCTGGATCTTCCCCAGTGTAAGTGTAAAAGAAGCAAGGTGTGACCTGATAGACTTCTGCAGAGGTATTTAACCTATGGAACTGGTGTATGCAATCTCATATAGCAGTAGATCTTTTCTAGTCTGACATGTGAGCCATGTTAACCTGAAAAAAGGAATGTTCCCTAACAGCTAGGTTAAGTATTTACCACAAGCAGACCAGTTCATCAGCCAGTCTGACACTACTCTAGCCATCTGCACTGTGGTCAAGGAAGGCAGGAGTGGATGGGTTCTATCCTAATTTAGGTCAGATGAACTGTTAAAATCTCCCCCATCAACATCAACAGTTGTGCATGTTTTGACAAATGGCCAGCTAAGAATTCAAACAATTTAATCTTGTCAACATTAGATACATATAATCTTGTACAGTTTATGTCAATGCTGTCTAGCCAGTGCACTACCAATATATCCTGCAACAAGTGGCTGCTAGTGGGGCGTTCGGATTGGAGGTGAATCACGAACCCTCCTCACGGACATCAACGCTACTCCTCGCGTTGCCCGCTACGCGGGAAACGCTCGTATTTGGGAGCACACCTGAGCAGTTCTGAAGGGAGACTACGTTGCCCAGAAATCCTTGGGGCATACCAGCACCCTCCCGCAACGCCCAGAGGAGGTGTACTTAAGCAACACCTGACCCGCGCATTACGGGGAACCTTGCCTAACCGGTTTTTGGAGGAAATTGAATTCCTGCAACAAGTGGCTGTTAGTGGGGCGTTCGGATCGGAGGTGAATCGTGAACCCTCCCCACGGACATCAATGCTACTCCTCGCGTTTCGCGTGAAATGCTCATTTTTGGGAACACACCTGAGCAGTTCTGAAGGGAGACTACGTTGCCCAGAAGTCCTTGGGGCATACCAGCACCCTCCCGCAACGCCCAGAGGAGGTGTACTTAAGCAACACCTGACCTGCGCATCACGGGGAACCTTGCCTAACCAGTTTTTGGAGGAAATTGAATTCCTGCAACAAGTGGCTGCTAGTGGGGCGTTCGGATCGGAGGTGAATCACGAACCCTCCCCACGGACATCAACGCTACTCCTCGCGCTTCCCGCTACACGGGAAACGCTCGTATTTGGGAGCACACCTGAGCAGTTCTGAAGGGAGACTACGTTGCCCAGAAGTCCTTGGGGCATACCAGCACCCTCCCGCAACGCCCAGAGGAGGTGTACTTAAGCAACACCTGACCCGTGCATCGCGGGGAACCTTGCCTAACCGTTTTTTGGAGGAAATTGAATTCCTGCAACAAGTGGCTGCTAGTGGGGCGTTCGGATCGGAGGTGAATCACGAACCCTCCACACGGACATCAAAACTACTCTTCGCGTTTCCCGCTACGCGGGAAACGCTCGTATTTGGGAGCACACCTGAGCAGTTCTGAAGGGAGACTACGTTGCCCAGAAGTCCTTGGGGCATACCAGCACCCTCCCGCAACGCCCAGAGGAGGTGTACTTAAGCAACACCTGACCCGCGTATCGCGGGACGCGCGCGGGTCGACCCGGGCGAAGCGTGGGCAAAGGGCGGGCCCTTTGTGGCCCTCGGAAGCCAGAGGAGGCTGGGCTGGGCCAACCCCCCAAAAATCGTCGTGAGACGGGTAAGAGGCGATAAAGTGACAGGTGAGATCGCAAACAGTGACTACTGGCCCCCTGCAGTTATAAAATTAAATAAAATAAAAAAAGATGGCCCTTAATTCAAAGAAGGGGAGAAAGACTGAACCGACGATATCAGGTGGCAGCATAATTGGGACCCTCAAAAGTTTCTTTACAAGGATGGCTGCGGTGGTGGGGAGGGAAATAGAACTAACGGAGAAACGGCTATCCTTGGAACTCGGAGCGACAAAGAGGTCGTCGCTAGGCGCTATAAGAGAAGCATTTCCACCAGAGCATGCTGATGGCCCAAGACTTACTCCAGTTAATTTGATGTCCTCAGGAAATGATCTAAACGAAACTATATCCACGATTGACGATAATTCGTCTAGCTGTAATAGTGTCTCTTCTGAAGAATTCCATCCTATTGTATTAAAAGTAAAACTATGCCAAAGGATAGCAGACCTGTTTGCTTTAAGCAAGCAGGAAAAAGGAAAAGGGGGGGGGGGGAATCGTCAAGTTGGTAGAAAACCAAAAATCTCTAAAATTACTAAAAAATGGGTGAAGCCTCTCCTGAGTAAAGCAACACCATCAAGCCCTCTCAGGGAAACCTCGCCAATAGCACTATCTACACCCTACCCAGTGATTGATCATCAACCTCTAGCCACAGTAGATAGAGATGGGGTTTGTACCATAGCACATATGGAGCACCTATTAAGATCATTCACACTCCCACTCATTGAGAGGTTGAATGTCCTAACTGATAAGATGGATAATCTCTATAAGGCAGTCGCAAACAATAGAAAGGGGTCATGGAATCCTGTAGCCATCAAGCAAAGCAGGGGACCTGTTAACGAGCAAAGTAAGCAGGGTAAATCTACCCTCCCAACTTCATGTCCGAAACCAGCCAGTGTAGCGGAGGGGGCACGACTGACCTCAAGAAAGAGTGATGCGGGGAACAACACAGGGAAAATAACAGGCAGTGAAAAGAATACTAAAGTTAAAGAGCAGAGGAATCCCGGGGTAAACTCATGTTTTGCACAGGACGAGGGCGTAAGATGTGTACCTGAAACATCACCCACCCCGGTTAAACTCCGGACCCTTGACCTACCACCACAATCTTCACCACTTGTCTTAGTACTACGGAATGTACCCCCTCTTAAGGAAGGAGTAAGAGAGAATTACAACCAGCTGAGAAATAAGGTGATGCACTGGCTCTCTAGCAATACATCAGAGGGGAGGATGGTAGGCCCGAACATCATAATGGTCAGACGGGTGCTTTGGGTTGGCAGATCTAGGAAATCAAAACAGGGTGATTGCGTGGTGGGTGATTAATTTTTATAGCCTAGTACCAGTTGAGAGGATCATGAGTGAAGTGGGGTGGGGGGGATGAGTGGTCAAGGTATTGAGATTTTACCATTAGGCTTCTTCTATAGACCCATTAATCAAGCCAGATCTGTTAACAGGAATAAATGGCAAGAAGTCAGGAGAGCCCCCCACGGTCAGGAAGGATACCAGAGTGGGACACTAGGAGGACAGAGATGGGGTTTATCGGGGCTTAACGGGTACTCAGGGCCTAACAGATTTATAGCGCTGTCAGGTCTAAATGACTGTGACTGACGGTGTGAAAGGAACAAGGGCTATAATAAGCATAACGGCAGTATTCCAAAGCAGAGTGAGGGTAAGGTAGTAATAACTTGAAAGGGGATGAAACAGGAGGCGTACCAATAGAACCCCATAATGACTTAGATCCTGCATTAAGAATTACGTCATACAAGGAGGCTTATAGTAATGCAGTAAGTGGAATCCCTAGTACTGTGATAACAGATTCAACAAATTTTAATAGAATTCCCAAAGCAAGTGAGGATAAGTTCATTATGAAACCAACATGTGTAGGGGCGAATGCAGCAAAGGTAGCTGAGCCATTGTCAAACGGAAATGCTAACACCCCACCTACAAAGTTAGGGGCATCACGAGTTAGGGTAAGGGTTGTCTTCTGGAACATCTGTGGTTTGGAGAATAAGGTTTCTAACATAGCATGGAGAGACTTTATAAATGGCTTCGATATCCTCTGCATTCAGGAAACATGGCTTATAGGGGAAAAACACCTGGATGGTTATAAGACCTTTCACATTCCGGCGGTATACTCCGCACATGGTAGACATAAAGGGGGAATTTGTGTCTATATTTCTAATTTACTGAGAGTGCGGGGGATAAAAATGCTGACGTTTTCCCCATATTATCAAATAGTGTCCATCCACCTTACATCGGGATTAGGTTTGCTAGTAGTGAACTTTTATAATAATACAAAAGGAATGTTTGAGGAGGTATTGAATAATTTGATGGAAGATCTGAATCACTTGTATCTTGCTAATGAAAAAGATAAAATTGTTTTGTGGGGAGGGGATTTTAACATCAGTATTTGTAAATCACATGTATGTAGATCTAGAGAAGATGAGTGGGAAGGAAGTAATAGTGTGAATCATTTTATCCACTCAGGGAAAGGGGAAAAATTAAATGATATTATGGCCACTCTCGACCTGGGGTTTGCAAACATGATGAGCTCTCCTTTGGTGGAATTTAGCCCGACCTTCATATCAAGGGGTCTACAATCGGTCATCGATTTCATATTGGTCCCTAATAAACACCGCAACTGGGTGGAGAAGTTTGAGATCCATTCAAATGGCCTGAGTGACCACATGCCTATTAGTCTTTATTTATCCCTACCTGTCTTCAATAAATCCACCACCATTGAGGCTCTGGCATGGGTGCAGGACATAACATTGGCCCGACAAAATGGTTTGAGCCTAAAATGGAGCGCGTTAGATCCTGTGGAAACAAACAGGGGGATTATTATTAAAGCTGTGTCGCCCATTCAGGTCTGTTTAGATGAAAAGGCCTCACATAAAGAAATATTGGATGCTTTTGGAAGTATCACTGCGGTAATACAGGATACTCTCATTAAAACTTGTAAAAAGCGTGCTAGGTCCACAGGGTGGTTTGATACCCAATGCACAAAGGCATATACCAAACTAAAAGCCGCGCTTAGTGCTAAATCTAGAGACTATGATTTAATAAGAAATTGTAGAAGGGCATATAAGCAAGACAGGTCACAAAGGAAAAGGGAACTTAAAAAGCAAGCATTGCAAAACCTGCTCCTAGCCTCTGAAAGCAGAAACCCAAAGCTGTTTTGGCAAGCGGTTAAAGCACCTTATTTTACAAAGGAGGATATGGCAACAATAGAGGTCGCCATGGATCAACTTCTTCTCAAATGTTTATAAAAGGGAGGGGGAAAGCCCGTGCCCTATTGTTGAAACGGATGCACAAAAGTCGGACCATCTTCCGATAGGCCTAGACATTCGTCTTGATGAAGTCTTGATGGCAATTAGCAGTAGTCAAGGAAATAAGGCTCCGGGCCCTGACGGAATACCAAATGACGTTTTTAAGTTGACCCCGGATTTGTGGGCCCCAATATGCACGTGTGTCTTGCAGTCATGCTGTGCAATAGGATTCATCAAAACCTGGTCCGAATCGGTGATAATACCGATACACAAAAAGGGGGATAGAGAGAGCCCGGCTAATTATAGGCCTATTTCCCTATTGCACGCCCTTATGAAGCTAGCAGGTCGGGTGGTCCTAAATAAACTTCATACATGGACAAATGACAATAACATCCTGAGTCCCGTTCAATATGGTTTTAGAGAAGGGATGGGTACGGTGGAACAGGTCCTTAATTTTGTAATCATTCAAGGGAAATACACACGGGCGAAGAAAGAACGCTTATATGACATCTTCGTTGATCTCACAGCCGCTTTCGACTGTGTGGATCACGCGAAGTTATGGCAAACCCTTGAAGAAATAGGAGTGGAACCAGTTATACTATCATTCCTCCGCCAGCTGTATTCTGGGGCTACAGCTAGGGTGAGATACGGGACTAAGGGAGAATGCACGAGGCCCTTCCTCACAGAGAAGGGGGTGAGACATGGCTGTGTGCTGGCCCCATTCCTATTCTCCATCTATACTAACTCATTGGAGGAGGAATTGGAGGCCAGCAACATTGACTCCCCGAGATTCGGTAAGAGACAGGCTGTCTCACTCCTCTATGCGGACGACGCAGTGCTTATGGCCCGAACAAAGATAGGTGCCAAAAGGGCATTAGCAAAATATAATCATTTTATGGGATCAAGAGGGCTAAAAATTAATGCCAAAAAATCTTTCATGATGGTATGCGGTAAGGGGCGGGCCGAACACAAGAAAATTAAGGTGGACTGCCTCACAATTGGATGCACAAAAACCTTTCCTTATCTGGGGGTATTGCTTGATGGTTCAGGCATGTGGGGGGCAGCCATAAAGACCAGGACCCTGCTATTTAAACGCTCTATAGCGGCTCTTATGAACTTCTCCAAACAATTGGGTAAAAGACCACCAGAAATCCTCCTAAAGATTTATATGGCAAAATGCAGGAGTATCGCCCTATATGGCGCTGGTATTTGGGGGATCCAGAATGCACCGACTATTCAAATAGTCGAAAATTGTTTTTTACGATATTTATTAGCGCTGCCGCAGGGTGCGGCAACATTCAGCTGCCATGCGGAGCTATGTCTGGAACACATATCCGATCTCATAAAACTTCAGCCAATCTTACTCTGGCATAGGGTATGGACGGGGAAAGCTTTGGGACTTAATCGGGACATTATAAAGGATGCGATGGCCCTTGATAATGCAAAATGTATTCCGTGGTTAATGTATGTCAAGAATACCCTCTCAGATTTGCAAAAACCAGAGCTATATAGTAACCCAGAAATAAATAACGGGATATCAAGGAAAGATTTGAAAAGACTATGTATGAGTCACTTTGAAATATTAAGACGTTCAGGTGAACTTTTGAAAAGTACAGTCATCCAACACCATATGACCTTGACATGCAAGCTGATTCAACCCTATTTATCTATCTGCAATGTGGGCTTTGATCGTTTTATATTAACGCGGTTTAGATCTGACTTATTTTTTCGCTTGGTAACCTTTCCTTTAAGAAATGATTGGTCACGGAACCTGGTACCTTGTACTTGTGACAATTTGTCTATACAATCTACTTTCCATCTGATTTTATTTTGTAAACACTACGATACTGAACGTAAAAGATGGATTAGACAATATTTGAGACAGGGCTATTGGCGACAATGTAGACCAGCGTATTTAAGCCTGCAGCAATTAGGGAGTGATAAATGTATCATGGTTATGATTGGCTTCTTAAAAAGTATTTTGAAGAAACGGAAATTAATGATGCTAATTGACTGATGACCTAATCGAGATAATTAATATGAATTGCTTAATATCGATAATGTACTAATTTAATGCCTTTTTTTTTTAAAGTTGTTTTTAATGGAGGATGATCATGTATTTTATGAAGTATGATTTTATACTGTGAAGCTTTTATGATTTTATATCTTGTTAAAGTCGAATAAAGCATTTCTGAATCTGAATCTGATATACTATCCTTTTTGATCTGACAGGACACTGAGCACTGTAAAGAATACTACGGGTCTCACCTGTAACAATGCCCTTCTCGTATATGCTCAGTAATAAGTACAGAATTATTGGTCCATCGATGTTTTTCCGCTTGACACCCTCCTCCTTAGGCATGAATAGATTTTATGTTTCTTTACTACATTAATCATGTCTTTCACATTTCACATCAGTACTACATACTTATTTAAAGGAGTTCAGGAGTCAGCTCTAAGTGATGGAGACCAAATGCCCTCTCTGTGCCCCGATGGCTACTTGCCTCCCGTCATACTCAGGTGCACCTAGCATTGTGCATGCAGAGCAACGACCCAATCCCTCAGGTCTAAAATTAACTTGTCATAATCTCACTTGCAGTAACTTCCCCCAGGGCAGTGGGGCAATGGCTGCACCCAATATAGCAGGAAGTTCAAACACCAGTGTCTCCGTCACTAAATGGAAAGCGTAAGAACCGGAGAATGGCCTGGTCCAGGGTCACACCCCAGCAGACACACTGGTGTTCTTCATTATGTGCTCACTTCTAACAATTAGGGTCTCCATGCAAGCATCGCACCACGTAGACATTTGACTGTTCTCAGTGCCCATAGCTGTATGCCATGCCTGATTATCAGAATAAACAGTCCAGTGTTGTCTTGACAGAAGTTGTCCCCCGGTAACTCTGGTTCTGTGGTGTTCAGCTCAGAATCATTGCAAATAATGTGACCTTCTGTTGGACTGTTGGTCCACTGTTAAAACTAACGCTCCATTCTCCATTATTTGCTGAGCTGAGTGGGTTGTCTATTCACACAAATCACAGTCTTCTCACCCTTCTTGTCTTCTTGAAGAATTACTCCTAGGGATGTGATGGGCCCTCTTTTAATACGTTGGGGCATGCTGAAAACTAGAGCACCTAACAGATGCCCAATTCTTTCATTTTGCATTTTTCCTCTAGGTTGGTGGAGTGTTGCTGCTGCACCACAAGCATATAGTCTGGGAAAATCATGATCCTGGCATTCTAAAAAAAAAGTGGTCAGCTTTTCTTGCTATTTGTAGGATCTCATCTCTGTAATTCAATTGTCGCACTATCAGAGGTCTCAGGAGGGTTGCATGGCAGTAGGTGAAGGGAATTTGCTGGCCTCCTGCAAACCCTTTTCACTGTGCAAAAGCCATAGTGACCTTGCAGTGTGACACAGTGCAATACATTTTAAAGGTATTTAACCATGTTAGATCTGTCCAAGTGTTCAGGAAACCCAACCACTCATACATTTGTTGCGATTCGATCTCCCTTCTAAGTCTTAAGAACTATACACATACAAGTTGGCCTTTCTGTGAGTTCTTGCACTTGCTTCAAGAGCTGGCTTATTTTGTTTTTGTATGCAGTTCACCCAATAGACCCTCATTGTGCTTGGCATTGTCTGTCAGCTTCCTCTTGCATCTTGCATTAAGCTCAGGCCCACAATTACTTAATCTGTTCACTCCCCAGAACCTCTATTGTGGCTGTTACAGCTGCCAGTAGCACAGCAAGCTTGTCCTCTGACTAAATGTGCACACTATTGCTCCCGTCTTTATAAATATAGATCCACGTAGGTGGGTGGTACGGGTCCCCTGTGAAGGCTAGCATTGTGATGCTGTGTTGTTTACTATGAACTGCCAGCTGGCATCAGTCCTGCACACGTTAAACATAGACTCCCTAGCTCTTAGTGTTCACTGTCCTGATAGGCCTAACAAATAGTTCTTGTTTGTTAAGCTTCAAAATGTCTAACACTTTAGATGGGGCATGCGGGGACCTCACTTTACCAGCATCAAATCCCCACAGCATCTGGCATGTCCCCTATTTATCTCCTTCTTCATCACAGCCATCATCTCTAGGCCAGATGACCTGTTTGGTGCTACCACAGTTTCCTTCAAGGCCACAGTAAGTTGAGTGATAGGGCAGCTGCAGCCGCCTCGAACCTGTGGCTCCCTAGAGAAGGAGTTGTAAGCCCTTGCTTCTCACTTCATCCGTGACTTTCCATCTACAGCAAATCCCTGGGCTGGCAGCTTCTTCCTTGTTTGGCTTGTTCCCTCCAGTCCTTGGAGTCAGCGAGCAAAACAACATAACTCCCCTCACCGCCCTAAAGTGTTTGGGCTGGTCTCTTTACAGGGAACTCTTGTCTCAGAGGGCACAACATGTCTCTCCGTCTGTGCTACCCCTTCATTGCGTTGAGCACGTTGGTGTGTCCTAATGACATGGGATGCACGATTTTCTTGGTCCTTTAGCAGCTCATGGGCCAGCTGGAGCGCCCATTGGTCCTGGGATGGTAGGGTCAGAACTTGCGGTTTACCGTGCAGAAAAAATGTGTTACAAGGGACGGCGGATAGGAAGTTCCAAAGGAATCATCCCACACCATAAGCAGCAGATCACTCACTCCCAGACAGTCCACATGGATACTGTAAGGAATGAGCGCATTCATTACATCGCTTACCACTATATTTTCAAGGTAAGTATATTATTATTATTGGGTTTTTTTTCCCAACAATTTTTTTTATTTTTTTATACAAGAACATATTAGCAATTCTGTTACAGGGTCAGCATAGTTTGTCAGTCATAGTTTATACAGCAGTGTTTTGGGACATTGTGTCCCGTGTGTTTAGCTAACCCTCCCAAATCTATAGGAAAAGAAAAGCAAGGCATCAGAAAAAGGCAGAAGAAAGGGGGAAGAGGAGATGGGAGACAGATAAGGAGAGTTACGTTCATTTTACATTACATCCATTATACATTACATCTAAACATCTACCAATCTTAACTTACCTTGCATTGTGTTGGCTAGTTTGATGCAATATTTTTATTCTGCAATATGACAAATGCGATATAGTGGTGTTAGACATATACCTTACATTCATATATTTTGAGGGTTGCCGTAGTCATGAAGCAATGCTTAGTGTATATTTAGGATAAAAGCCGCTGCACCGTTGCTGACTATGGCAGATTTAGCTAAATGCACTTTTGAGGCAAATTATCAGCACTGTGGTTTCAAAAATAGTTTTTGCACACAGCATTAATTACCATCGCTTTTTAAACTGGGACTAACTGGCTGTTTCAGATTTTCACCATGTGTTGACTTGCCTTCAAAACAAAATACTAGCCACGTCAGTGAAATGTCAGCCAGGTTTTATTAAGTCTAGTTAAGAGACAAGGGATTGCAGGGTCGAATTTTTGAAAAATGAGTTCAAGAAACAAAACAATGGACACAAATTGTCATCTTGGAGAACAGCAGAAAATCCTCCTAAACCCTTTAAAACCCTGAATTATTTCTAATCCCAAGGTGCCTTTTAACAACTGCGACTTCGTTTTTATAGGACTGTTGTCTCTGGCTTTCTTTCAGATTTATTGTGGCTTCTGTTTATCTCAGAATCTATAACTTACTGTCTGCATTCTTCAGCCACGTTCACTTACAGATTGTTCAGATTTTTTTCTACTTTCTTTTTTTTGTATATAATGAAGTCGGACATCTTGAATGTATGTGAACAAAGATATTCATACAACATTTAAAATAGGAGTGCAAAGGCAAATACACATCATATTGACTTCTTTACACTGAGCTGGTGATGAAATTCATTATTCTGAGATGGAATCATAGTGTATAGATGTTTACCTTTTCACCTCTCCATCCGCCTGTCAGTATGCCTGTCTTCCTTCCAGTCAGCCTTCTAGCCCACCCAAAAATCAATCAATCTATCTATCTATCTATCTATCTATCTATCTATCTATCTATCTATCTATCTATCTATCTATCTATCTATCTATCTATCTATCTATCTATCTATCTATCTATCTATCTATCTATCTATCTATCTATCTATCTATCTATCTATCTATCTATCTATCTGTCTGTCTGTCTGTCTGTCTATCTATCTATCTATCTATCTATCCACCCGTCCGTCTACACCTTTCTCTTTATTTATTAATATCTACTTGTCTGTCTAGATGCCCACCTAACCACCTGTGTGCCTGTCTACCTATTCCTTCTGTTGGTCATGTGCTCATAATTTACAACTATTGGCTATTTTCTCAAGTACAAATGTTGTTTGTGTTGCTAGAGTGCATGTAACTGTGTTACATATTTGTGTATTCCAAAAGCAAGCTTGAAAACAGAAGCATTTTCTGATAAACATTGTTACAGCAGTATCTTGTTCTGTTGGTCCTTTTTATTCCACATACATTAATGTCAGATCCAAGGCCTTAGGCACCTGGTGGAGGTGGTGAGCGGAGGACGTAGGCATGGGTGCCTGGTCAGACCACAATTGCCTATGGTCCACCCCCAAAATAATGTCATGAAATCAATAAATCCAGCCACAGGCCAGCCAGTAGCTCAATGTGTCAGCAGCCCAGGCTGAGGGGCACGAAATGACCTGGGTTTTCCTCCTACTCCCTGTCTCTCTAAAGTAACCAAACCGTATACAGAGGGGGGCTAATGGTAGATAACATTCTCTATAATAATGATTAAAGAAATCCCTTTAAATGCAGTGAGAGTAAGGCTTCAAAAGTTTGAAACCGAACCTGCTCTACGCCTTGAAATTCCCATAGAAGCAGATGACTTGTGCCTCACAGCCCTGAAGAAGCCTCGCTTCGGGGACTAAACACGTGACCTGAGTGCCCAGTTACTAAAACTGTATAACACGGGATGTTAAGGCTCATGACGCCTGGCCTGGTAGCATTGCAGGATGTGAATTAGGCAATTGAATTAAATGTGGACAATACAATTATTTCTGTGAGAATCCCAATTTTTGTGTATATATTTCCCACAATGAAACTGCAACAAATTTAAATTTAGTAAAAATCTAGCTTCTCAATGCTCACTTGCCAATTATGTCTGCAAACTACACATTCAATATTAAACACCTTCATTTCAAAATACCACCCTGCCCTGCAACTTGATATTAACAAGTGTAGATACACAACAAGAATACATAAAGGGCCTGAATATGAGTTTAGAAAGCAATTATTGCATCTGATAAATATCAATACTGCGAGGTATGTTATTTATCAGGTGCGATAAATTACACCTACTATGAGTTATTGGAGAATAAATTGCAGATTTTGGTGTTTAACGCACCAAAATTCGCATGGTGCAGTATATACTGAATGATTTTCCTCCAATAAATTTCTGCAGGTTTGACAAGCTGAAATTTAATGAGAGTTGAGGTATTTATGGCATCCAATAATTATTGGATGCGTTAAATATCTATCAACTCGTAGGCTTACGCACAGGTGGAAATATTGGCGGCAAGCACAGATCGTGGGTGGTGAGGGGGGATGGGGGAAGCGGGTTTAAAATGCAAAAAACTTACCTTCTTGCAGCTTCCTTGCCACGTCTCTCCTCCGTAATCCCTCGCTCCGGCCCGAACAGGAAACACACCAAGGCTCCCCATAGCCAAACGCAACTCTGCAATGTAGCATTGTGATTGGTTCTGAGCACCGTGATTTGGAGCTCAGTCAGAGAATAGGAGCCTGGGCGTGTTTTCCACCCAGGCTGCAATACAGCTTGGGTGGCGAACATGCAAAGTGAGCATGAATGCTTGGACAGCCTGAGACAGCCGTCCAAACATTCATGTGCACTTACAAAGTGTGCTCACCACCACCCCTGCTCCTGTCGTCAGAGCAACCCTGCCCTGCCCTGCAAAGCTGCGGCATCAGGAACAAGTAAAATGATAATAACGTTGAGTTGTTATCATTTTCTTTTTCTTTTATTTCACTGATAAAAAGCAGTGGGGCAACGCTCCTCCGCCTTAGCAGAGGAGCCGCCACAGGGTGTGAATGCAACACCTAACTCATAATCAGGCCCTAATTGTTAGTGCATACCTGAGAAGCAGTGAGTGTTTCTGCTCCCTGAATGGGACCATTAGTAGCAACGGGAATTTTGCATTTCCAGCTTGGAAACCAGTTCACTCTATTGCAGCAAGTCATGTGTTTATGTATGCATTGATGAATATTTACAGCTAATATGCAGTGATGACAGTGAAGAACACACATGTGAGTAGTGTTCAATCACGTTCTTAAATATTGTTTTTTAACAATCATTGGTCTAAACCATTTGGGTCCTATTATGAGTCGACTGGAGTGCTATCCCTAAAGGGAATACTGCTCAGGCTGAGTCTGGAATTATCAGGTGTCGGAATACTGGGCCCAGCTTTCCCGTGTGACTTTCCTCACCCAGTAGAATCACCTGCAGGTCCTTTGACATTTTCCACCTGCTCAGAGGGAGTCTGTAATGTTTAAATTCAAAGGTGGGAACACTGACCTGAATTGATAACTCTGCCACTGAAATATGACCCCTTCAATTCCAGGCAGATCATAGTGGATCACACAGGGTCTCGTTCATACTCTCAGGCAGAAATCAGACATGAAAATCTATTCCTGTAGGTTTATTTCTGAAGTAGGTTGAAAACGTTTCTAGGCCTCGGAGAGGCCCAGAAGGTCCTTATAGCCCCTGATTTCGAGTTAGGTGAAATATGCAGAAATTCCAACCAGCCGGAATTACTATTACTATATCTCCAAAATGAATGCGCGTATTATGAGTTAACCCCCCCCCCCCCCCCCCGAAAGGAGAACGACTATGTATTTTTTAAAGTTGAAAATAGAATTCATTGAAATAATTGTGCAATTAGAACACAAAGAAAAAACTCATTAAGCATGTCATCACAAATATTAAATACATAACACCATCAGGAAGAATGTGTCACTTCTATGTCAACATGAAAACAATCTGTAATAAGAGCTGAACGGTATAGTGTGGACACCGTTTTACCATGGAAAATTCCGAACTATATTCTCTAATCCGTGGGTAGATTTCTGGAGCGAAAAATTATGTTTGGACACTCAGGGGTGGATGTCGATTTCTTCCGCATACACTGACTAGGAAAAACTCTATATTTCCACTTTAGTGCTTGTACCTACCTACCATCTATCTGTCTGTCTGTCTGTCTGTCTGTCTGTCTGTCTGTCTGTCTGTCTGTCTGTCTGTCTGTCTGTCTGTCTGTCTGTCTGTCTGTCTGTCTGTCTGTCTGTCTGTCTGTCTGTCTGTCTGTCTGTCTGTCTGTCTGTCTGTCTGTCTGTCTGTCTGTCTGTCTGTCTGTGTATATATACATATATTTATATTTATATGTATTCTTTTGCAAATATCTGTAGCACTGAATGGGGCGCTATGGCAGTAGAAACCACACACTTTGCTGAGAGTAAGAGCACCCTTTCCCTCTGTTGCTATCACATTTGGGTGAAAAATCAACCAACGAAGAGCAAAGAGTAGCTCGCAATAGAGACCTCAAAGCAGGGCCGAGGATGAATAAAGTCAGGCGCTTTATACAGCTTAATACTCGTGCGACCGGCCCCAATGGCAGACACATCTAAGCAAATGGTGTTTGAACAGCGAGCAGGCGGCCGGGGAGGGGGAGGGGGGCCGAGGGACCTTTGTTAAATCATCACAGTCTGTTAACGTCTGTTTGCAATCTAAACCCTCCCTCTGGAATGCACGTCTTTAGAGCGAAATGAAATAAAATAACGGTAAGTAATAGTAAATAGATTTTCCTATTGAAAGTTATTACTGGGGCGGTGAAGGAGACGGTTATCGATCCGGGCCCGTCCTTTGCCATTACACTCAGGCCCGCGGCCGCGGCCCAGACGCTGCTCCTGTGTTTTTTTTTCTATTTCATCTTCTAGGCTACCCGCTATCCTCCGCGAGATCCAGCGAGAATTGAGAGAGAAAAGGGATGGTTTGTAAAAACATTTTTTCTGTCCTTCTTCTAGGGGCAATTGGTGTTGGAGTAACAGTGTCTGAGAAGCGCGCACCTGCTATTGATCCGTTTCTGCGTCGTCACGGGCAATCTCCTATCTTCTAATAGAGTCGGCCTTGCGCGCGCCCTGGGTCACCCGTTAAGAAATAGTCTTTATTTATTTATTTTTTTACAGTAGTATGAGTCGTGGGAGGGCAAAAACTGAGGCTCGTGGGACACACAAGCGGGGTCCAGAGGAAGACATAGCCATTCTGAATAGCCATTGTGTGGGATGACTATTTGACCAGAAAGTGATTTTTATTTTTAAATGTCCCTTTCTTCAGAGAATGTCCTTGAAAACCCGTGTGCTATAAAATAGGACAAACAGAGCGTCCTCGTTCATCTCTCCTCACAACTTTCTTGATTACAATCGTGCCATGTAAACTTCTACTGTGAACAGAGAGGGCACTGAGATAACGCCTGAGTGACGTTTAAATCCCGCTGGCAAAACGCGTAACATTCGCGAATTTCGCATTATGCGCAATTTGTGGGGATTGGGCAAACCGCAATTTTGTGTACCTTTTTTTTTTTTAAAGTGATTGCGCACTTTGCGTAAAAAGTCCGACGAAATCAGGCGAGAGACTGGTTCTCACACAACAGACTCTACTGAGAGACATGCAAGCATGAGGTCTGGCATATGTCTCACTGAGAGACATGTAAGCATGAGGTCTGTCATTTTCTATTTGTGCCTTTAGCTTTCCATTTTTTAAATATATAATGTGGCTTTTCTCTGTGCTTGTGCAGCCTGCTCCGTGGCAGGGCCTTAACTGATTAACACAGGAGGGCCCTCTGTTTGTCTTGCATCTCCTGACATCCCTACGACTTGCACTTGACAGTTATGAACATCTGCAAAAGTTATTGTTATCATAACTCGAGCTCCTCGGAGCTCCCGTCACGGACGCTCCGTGGATTACGTTGCGCCTGGGGTTAAGAGTGCATTTATATACTTTTTCACTTCAATTTATTTGTGATTTATGATCGAATCGACTTGTTTACTTACTTTTTTCTCTTGGATAAAAACACCCCTAAAATTCCAGTCCTTGTCATTTCTGCAAAACGATCGTGCAGAAGCGTTTGCCATCTCTTTATTACGATGGCTGTTTAATCAATTTGTTTTATATAGTGCCAAACGTGCTCCCTATGGACGCCCCACAATGCTTGCATTTTTTTTTAGTATATTTAGATCACAAGTGTAGAAAATATATTTTACCTCTACTCGAAATTATCTTACACCATATGCAGGCAAATAAAATAACAAAACAATGATAGACAGGCACGTAGGCGGTGTTCCTACACAAAGAGGCTGAACATATCTTTAATTCAGTGTTTAACTTGAGCCGGTGCTCTTGATGGATTGATGGATGCACCCGGGAATCCCTAGGTGAACAAAGATGGGTGGATGGATGAATGGATGGATGAATGGATGGGTGGGTAGATGAATGGATGGATCAGGGAGTTAGAAATTCTACTTTCAGATATCTTTCCAGGTGAAACTCATCAGTCCAATCAGTGGCACCTTGTTTTTCTGCTCAAATGCTTGTGTTCCTGCAATGTAGGCAGGCAAACCAATAGCTGTAGCATCAGCCTTGTGCAGCCAGATGATGACGTAAGTCGTCATCATTCCGATTAAGTAGTGAATTTTCAAACTTGGTAAAATAAAATCCAGACCATCCTAGAATTAACTGAAGCAACTACTGGCATGCGTTTGGGGTGATCCATTTCCTTTCACATTCTGTAAGGGGATTGAGTAACTCTCTATTTCCAGGGTGAGAAAGGGTCACATAGGGGTGTTGGGAATACTCACAAACCTACAAGTTTGCGTGCGTTGATAAATTTGCAAGTCTACGCCTCCCTGGTTACTCCCATTTCCCACAGTCTGAATCACATTTATCGCAGCAGATTCCTCCACACCCATGATGAATTTCCCAGCAGTAAAACCACTTATACCTGCTAGGGTTCCCTTTGTGCATTTGGCAGATGTAATAAAGGCGCTCTTGACAACAATTGTAAGTTGACGGTCAAAAATACATTTGACACTTTGGCTCTCGATGTCTGATTGCTCCCACCACCTGAGGCTCCCATTGCCGTTCCTTTCCATTTGTAGGGTCCCTGCCAATTTTTCTTGATAAAATTGAGCATGGTGGCCCGAGAGTACATGCTTTTAATATGGATTGCTATTCCATTGACATAAAGTTTCTCAAATACTTGTTGACCATGAGATGTGTAGGCGAACCAGTGCTGTATTCACTACCTTTCCTTAGGCGCTGTTGGGCAGCATTAATTTAAGTCGATCATCGTGATCCAACCGCAGATAAATCTTTGATGTTACTCCATGATGATGAAAAGGGAAAATCATGGCAGCCCTTGTATGTTGCTTGGAAGCGTGTGCAAATTGATAACAGCATGCCTCCTATATGCTCTAGTAATATGTGCATTTTCTATGAATCTTTATGATAGTAGTTAAGATATTTGATCTGCCACATCTAAGGTCATCTAGTGTATTGGTTTTATTCCCATTTTTCGATTCCCAAAAGTCCACTAAGAATCCAACTGGAGGCTCATGCGTGTGGTCTCCAAAAGAAGATTTTACATTCAGAACTTTCTTGAGGTATGGAATCTGGACCCCATATTTCTGAAACATAACAGGGAGTTTGAAACACTAAGCATACATTTTGCTAAGGGACTGATTTGTAGTGCTTCAGACTTCCTATTATCTTGAATGCACTTCTTTCATTGGATATGATTAGGAAGGGTGTCCAGTCCACCTCCTTTCGGAGAGATTCATCTCTTTCTGTCCCCTTTTTGGTAAGGCCATTACTTATCTTACTCCTGTTTATCCCACATACTTTAAAGGGTTGCTTTGATATTCAGCCTGCGTAACCTGCAGACAAATGAGCTTCAGCATAGATGTGCAAGGACCATGTGTCTGTAGATTACATATTTAATCCCTTCCTGCAGCCTAAGGCTTCCAAGGTGACTTCCACATACCTATTATTCTAGGCTTGCCATAATTTACACTGGGACCAATAAGGGTATGTCAGTACCATCTATTGTTACTTTTCATGATGTTGTTGGTTTTTTTTTTTGCTACATCCTGCCTCTGCTGACCTAGAGGAAAGGGTAGTGAAGATATTTGAAATCCACAATGTTAGAGCATCATCAGCTGAAAAGAGATGGTGGAGAGGACCCCATGCAACAATTTTAACAGCTCCTTCAGCTTTACATACTCTTAATTTGATCAGGGAGTCTATGGGATAAAGTACCACCTGTCATACTTAAAAGAATATTGTCAGGCACCACAGAATACTGCTACCATATGGGGAACAAGGCCAACGGCTGAGTTATCTGTAAAGTCGTGCAACTCCGAGGTGACTTGAAATGTCCTTATAATGTACAGTGAGGGGTATTTTATTCCTTCTAATACATGGTTACACCATTTCCTTTCCTATGCAAAACTTTAATACTTGCTGTCTTTTTCTTTCTTGTTAATTTCAGACATGAAGATTAATAGCAGAAACTGTACTGCAAAATTCAGCACTCCAAAAAGCAGTTAGTAATTTTTGCAAAGAGGTATTATAGTCCATTTAATGTAAGTCTGGATAAAAAAAATGTTCTGCTTCAGATTGTGTACAGACATGGAGGGGTTCATTCTTCCCTTTAATGACCTATAGGATGGAAAGAAAATGAACGTGGCCTCAAATGTCACATTTTTGCTGATCATCTTCTCTGTTCAGAAGGAAAAGCCAGATCTTGTTTTCATCGTTTACAGTGCAGCTGTAATTATGCTCCATCACCTGCCTATCACCCTGACTGCTAGCTCTGGCCGTAGGCACTCTGACGTCAGACACAACTACAATAGCTTATTACAGTTTATTAGCTCCATCACTTTTTTATTATATGTGACGTCACAACTTGATAGTAAAATGAAAATTAGAGACGGGCTTTAATACAGGGATAGCAGGCTTCCATGCGTTATAAAAATATGAAGCACACCTAGTGCCAGTGCTCATTTTTTTTCTTTACTCCCACTGAAACTGTATTGTGCTTTTGCTTTTTGGCTACTTTTTTATATTTCACAACTGCCGAATTCTCGGTCTGGCAAAAATGCACAGATAAAGTTAAGGTCAGTTTGAAACCAGTATCATACAAAGGGCTGTGTGCCCTTTCTCGAAGTACATTATTGAATGTCACTTAAAACCGAGAAAGATGAAGACGTTTACTTTTTTCGTGAATATGTTGCATCGAATGACCCGCCTGTAGCCTAAACCTTTGTGTTATGATTTACTGTTATCACCGCGAGTTTTCGGCTCTTACACTGATGAAATGTTCAGGAAGATAAAACTGCGTCCTGGTGAGGAGATGGAATACGCATTTTCATGCAGTCACCCATAAAGATACAATGTTTGTTTGCTGCGTCAGACAACGCTGTCTCTTTTCTGTTAAATACATACTTATTGCACTTTAGGAATGTTCCACTTGGCAAAACGAGCCAAATTATCAGGGAAGCGTATTTGTTATACATGTATTATGCAGTAACACTGGAAAGAAAAATTGAAAGATGGCGAACATAAACTAGAGAGAAAATGCTAAGAGAAATACATTGCTCTCTCTAAGCTTAGAAATATTGAAATAGAGAAAAGAAAAGACCAGCAAAGGATATTTAGGGCAATTGATAACAGACCCTTCTTAAAAAATGAAAATATTCACTTTTTGGTCTCGAAAGTGGGTTTGGGAGATATAAATACAGACAAGTGCGCAGTTTAACAAATGGGATATGGCAGGGTTAAAGTTCTCTCGCCAGAGGTCAACGGAGATCAACAAATAGACTAACAGAGGGACAGATAGACGGACAGGTGTGCAATCAGATGCTGAGGTGATTTCCTTTTAGTTAAGTTTGCTTGGCTGTTTCCTAGTACGGTTATGACTTGTATAAAGCCTTTTATTTGCTACTTGCTGCTCACTCTGCATTCCCGCCCTTCCCATCCCATGCATTACGCATACCTCGAAGACGGCGACAGCCAGAGCAAACGCAGTTAGTCATTGATGTGCGTATTACAGTATAAATCGCCAAGATTAAGGGGAATCAGTTTTCGGAGCCCCACAATTTTGTAAGCAAAAGCACTTAAATAATTACCCCTGTAAGCAACTTTTATTGACTATGCAAGAGGATAAAGAGTAATCTTACTTGTTTAAAGCGGCGTAAAGCAACCAGACGCCATTAACGGAGTGTTACATTTCTTATTTCTCGAAGATTGCCGCAGCTTACCCGAAAGGCATAAAGCAATGTATAAATTCAGGGACACTGGCTAGTAATATCCCAAATCATTGTCAGTGGACTTCTACTTTCCCCCGCCAAAATATGTGGAAGCATGCGTGGATTCTGCTAGATTAGCAAGAGGGCCTTGTTTCCCTGGCATTAGCCGGGTATCTTAGCAACAGGATCATGGCGGATTCTAGCAGTGCTCTGTGGTGGCGCGTGCAATATCCTGGACATAATCTGTCTTTTAATTTTCTTTGGATTGTCGTGATATTACAGATACATGTGTTCAGTTATAGATCTTTATTTAATAAGAAGGCTGCCTTAGCTGAAGATTTGTACTATGTCAGAAGTGGGGAGCTCACAGTGATGTTCCTCGAGCTTCAGCCCAGGTAGGGCCTTGTCTCGCGACGCCGAGTGACAGGGAAACTTGGCGCCTTCATTAAGCAGCGTCTCATAGTTCATATTCTTTGTTCTGTTCGAAGGCGGGGACGTCGGCGGAATTGCTAATAATGAGAACATTTCTTAATGCCAGTTTGAATGCAAATTACTTGTACCATTCAAATGTCATCTAAAACATGCCACCGTGAGCAGAACCATTTTATCGTCAGGGGGAGGGGTGGCGCAACATCTTACATTTTGGATTGAACTAATCCTTCATCTGTTTTCTTGTACCTTTGATCTTTAATAAAGACGTCCAATTTCTGCGGGGTTTTCATCATATTTCAGCAGATTGCCGATGGAGGTGACATGGGCAGCAAATGGTGCTTAGTTTCTTCCTGCCAGAGCTGAAGAAAGAAATTGGGGGAAGGGAAGGAAGCTGCATTATTCGTTCAAATGTGCAAAATCAAATCATAATGGAAAGTCCAAACCATATGCATGACTTAAAGGGGTTTATGCTACTTTATTGTTCTTCTGAATGCTGATGCCGGGCAGTGGTAGCTGGATCAGCCTTTACGTCTGCAGTGTAATATGCCACATGCAATGCTTACTTCCTCCTTTGTACACCTATATGTGGTACATTTGAGGAGCGTCTCCCTCTTCACCTCAACAAACATTTGAAACCTCACTGGAGAGGTGTGTAATGATAACTGGCCATATGATGGTGTTACATTAACATACTTCATGAGGGCCTGTAAACAAGCAGTGGCTTGCAGTAGAGTGGGTTTATAATCCGGTCCCTGCATCACACAGGTACATCTGAGGAGCTAAGAGGCCTAATGTGAACTTTAAAACAACAGCATACTCCATTGGCCTTGACCTGCCAAAAGCATAAAAAATCCCTTCAAAAAAGCATTTTTCGTGTTAACGCTGGAGTAACTAATATTTAATTGGGAGCCTTCATCAAAGTCAACAGACTCATACAGATGTCAGAGGAATTGGATGAAAGGTGATGATTTTTTATAGTGGGACATATAGTGACTCTTCCGATTGAGGAGCAACACGCTTTCAGTAGCACAGACACTCTAAATGAAGGTAGTCCCAGGAATGAAAAGTCACCCTTTTTTAACAGCTCAAAGGCAAATTGCCCTATAACAGAATTATTTAGAATTATACAAATGTAAATACCAAACATAACATAACCTAATTTAACATAACATAATCTCAGCGATTTGGAAGCCGATTAACCCGTAAAGTACCAATGGCCAGACACATTGCAGGGGATAGCATACACAGATAGCGGGGAGGGTGATGTACCAATCCTCACCACCATGCAGCTCAAGGGACCAGACACCGTAGGATGCATCATCACATAACGAGTTGAATCAATAATAGACCTATGGGCGATGATATGTTACCGTACTTGGAAGATTAGAACCTAAATGGAGTTGTTATTCTGTAACCATCGTTGATGCTCCACAATTGCAAAAATAATGGTTAAACTGGGATATACCTGAAGTCTCACATGGGAATCTGTAATGTAAAACCCTAATAAAAAGATTTAAGGAAAAAAAAAACTTAACATAACATAGCATACCATAGCATAACATAACATATCATAACACTGTTAAAGTTGTTTTAGAAAGAACAATTGTGTCATTTAATAATCTATACAAAGGTAGCAAAACGATGGCCCTGATGTATCAAAGCGTTCCAACTCTACCCGACCCGATTGCGAGTGAAGTGGCTAATTATTATACCTCATAAATAATGATACCCTGGTGTACATTATTTATCAGGTGCAATAAAGAGCGCCTAATATATTCTTTCACGGAATAACATGCGGAGTTTGGTGCTTAATACAGCAAAATCCTAACGGTATGGTAAATACCATGCACATTTCTCCTGTTACATTTCTACAGATTTGACCGGCTGAAATGTAATGAAAGCTGAGGTGTTTAACTTAGCCATTAACTATGGGATATGTTCCATACCTCCTAACTGGTAATTCTGACCTGTGCGCAAACAGGGGTTTACACATGTGTCAGAATACACTGACCGACTTGCAATCAGGCTCTTTGTGTCTATGAGAAAATTTGTTGATACATAAGCATCTATGCTTTCCTAATTCCTTGAAAGGTTTACTAAATGTTTATGTACACTTGCATTATACAATTTAAGAACAAATAAATGGCAAACAAAGCAAGGACTCTAGAGGGCACACACAACTTCCCTAGTCTCTGAAATAGTCTTCATACCACTAATAAACCCCAAATAAAACAAGGACTCTCGGGGTACAGAGATCCCAGTATTCAATAAAAGATGAGATTTCATTCTACTAATAAAATCCCAGCAAAACAAGGATGTCTGGGGGTACAGAAGAGACCCCAGTATTCTATGAAAGATGAGCCTTCATTCTACGACTTTGAGATTCAGATACTTAATTATAAATCTTCGGAAATGTGCAACTGATTAATAATTTCTTGAAAGCATCATTCAGATGCATACTCTGCCCCCCACATTTGGAATTTACATTTATATATGCCTGCTATTTACATACATCTTGCATGTGGTTCTTTTGCCCAAAGCCTTTTTTTGTAACATTTCCATAGTTAGAAATTTAGTGAAATTACAGGCAAACATCATTTATGTATATATTACGGTGAAAAACATTTTCCCAAATGAAGTCTATCAATGCTGTTTCCACGCTTACACCTGCTGTGAAAGTAGTACCTTTCTTGCTATTATTCTGTACTACTTCCATTCAAATCATTTATGGGCAGGTTTATAAGAGCATTGTGTGAAAAACATTACAATTATTTCTGAATAACTGTAAACTATGACTCCTGGCTGCACTAATATCTTAATTTTTGTGATTCTGATTCCGAATACTAGGAATAGATTAGTTTTGACCCTGCAGTGCAATTTGTCTTTTTAGAAATTGGCAAGAGAGGGGGGATGCCACGCCCCAAGCGGCACAAGTTTTTGGACCCCCCCGCCCCCGCTCTTACCTGCAGTCGTCGTGGGGAAGCAAAGGCTAGCCTTGCCAGCCCGCCCCACTCTCTTACACTCGGCTGCTGCGGGCGGGAAATGAAGGGGCCGCCAAAGGCGGTATAAAGCCTAGATACACCACTGGCTTGAGCAAATGTAATCCAGGGAATGTTTGCAGACATACCTGGTTAAGTTCACTAACTAAGGCTTTTGGGCACGTGCAGATGGGGATTTTATTACGTTTTAACAAAAATTGTGTTGGTAGTTTTATACCTTGAACAAGTTCATCCACTAATTCCTATAAAGAGGGAGGATGAAATGCTTTTTTCATGTTTGAAATTATATATTATCTCTCCTCAAATCTATGGGAGTGTAGGGGAATGGGATTCTACATGAGGGTAAATGTTTTCATTGAGGAGAAAAAAGATAAGAAAAAATATGCAACTGCAAAAACACTTTTGCATTACATTTCTGTAAGTTTAAGTGACTATGCATATCAAGAAGTTGGGAATCTGCAACTGTTGACAATATCCAGGGGCCAGATGAACAAAAATCTAGAACTGAGATTTACTAATTGCGATTCTTACTGAATCGCAATTAGGAAATCGCAATTCCTAATGTAAGAAAACCTACATCTCTGAAATAGCGATTCCTAGGGGATCACATATCGACCTACCTCATTAATATTAATGAGGTAGGTCGCAATTGTGACCCATTAGGAATTGCAGCCATCACGGAGATGGTGCCTGCAGAGGGTAGAAGACCACTATGTCTGTGATTGCTTTTTAATAAAACAATTCGGTCACAAAACAGCAATACATGTCATACAGATTCAGTATTTGGAAGGCACACCCAAAAACACGCCTCTTCAAAATACCGAATTTTAAATGCAAATTGTAATTCTGTAATTAGTTACAAAATCACATTTTGCAATTTGTACTTTTGAAAAGGCATTTTTGCAGTCTCAAACTGCCCTATTCTGCAAATTGGGTGTTTTGCGATAGCAAAAATGCTTTGTACATATGGTCCCTTGTGTACTACTGGACGTCTTTGAGAGTTACTAATGGACATACATTTACTACAAATGTAAGTGTATGCCTTCAAAAGTAAATGTATGAATTTCACCCTGCAGGTTTTGTAAATCAGACCCTCTGTGCACCTTTAACTCATTTACATGAGCTTCTCCCCTTACATTCACCGGGAACACCGAGAACATAACAATTATGGCTATAGAGAATTATTAATGCATGGCAGTAATTTCACTTTTTGTGGCGTTTTGGCATGAAAAAAACTATGCCAATTCTGCTATTGTAAATCTGAATTAGTCTTTTTTATTGCAACGTTTTGAATTCTTTCTGCAAGCAGCTCTAATTTGAGACTTGAAAAGTCTTTGTGAATATGCGTATAATCAGCAATATAAAGCAAAGTGTATAGGGTGCATGCTTACACAATCTGCTTGAAGGGCTGAACTATATTCATACACTACGCTTTAACACATTTACTGATCCTTTAGTATGCACTTTAACAAATACGTATTACAAAAGGTTTATACTAGTTCAAAACCACAAATCGTTTTGGGGCAATTTTTGCTACTTGCAAAATCTAAAAGATGAGCAAAATATTGCATGAAAACTTTTACAAGACAAAAATATGCCAAATGGAAAGAATGCGTTATGCATCAATTACCTATTTTCCATTTTTCATGTATTATGTAGTTTTGTTAAATGCAAATTTAGCCACATATATAACCTTTTGTCGCTGGTCTGGCATCCAAATTAAATTCACCAGACTGGTTAGAACTAGTTCAAAAACAGGACATCTTAATATTTCAGGAGACATGGGCTATAAGGGATTTATTTTTAGAGGGGTTTGGGTGTTTTAACATCGTTGTTCCTATTCCAAACTTAAGGCCGCACATCAGGTGGCCTTTTTATCTGGGTAAATATCTCTGCAGGCGGAACCGCAAAGGTCCTTGATACTAATAAGGACACATTTCAGGCAATCATTTATAAAAGAGGGGTTTCTATTTGTTTGATCAATTTTAATAACAATGATTTTCAGAATGTACCAATATAAATTTTATCATTTTTTTTAAATTCATTTCCACTATACAGAATCAAAAAAGTTTTGCTAGGTTTACAGGGGTTTGTTTCGGGGGAGATTTTAATGCAAAGATGTCCAGCGGAAGTTATACAGCTACCCACCCTATTAGCAAGATACCGCTATGTAATAGGGGGGTTGAATTAATTGACCATTTGTGTATCAGCAACCTCCTAGATGTAATGGAGATTGCGGCAATATCTAATAGGGATAATCATATTATACCAACATATAGAGGCTGGGGCAGTGCCTCCTTAATTGATTATGTCTTTATATACCCCTCATTAGAAGATTGTCTGCTAAAAGTTGAGGTTATCTCCACAGTTTATGGACACCATAACCCCATTAATTTAACCCTGATACTCACCCCAAGGCCAACATATGGTCAAGGGTGTGGTGCTAGAGATCTGTCTCCATCTACCGATAATCTTAGATTGGTCTGGCGTGGTGTTGAGAATACAGTTTTATTTGACAAGATGGTTTAAGAGAACATTCTGATCTTATTGACACATGTTTGTCTTTTAAAGAATATAACACAGCAGTAGTCAGTGCCTACACACAATTATGTGAGGGTATCAAATATATGCTATCTAGGCCCATTAAGGAAACATTTCCTGGTCCTAGATGGTTAATAGCGACTGTTCTGCAGCTAATAGGGATCCTCGTAGGGCACTTGCAAAACACCCCAGAGATCAGGCTGCTATCAGATTATCTAGACAACGCAATAAGGCAGTCATTATGCTAAGAAAGGAGAAAATAGTTAAAGAGCGCTGGGACAATCTTGTATGCGCCGTTACGCTAAAGGACAAGAATGGGTTTTGGTCGGCTGTTAAAGGCATGAGGGCCTTAGGACACCCCCTGTCTCCGATCAGCTGCAATATCACCAGCGAGACATGGGAGGCCCATTTTCCGGAGATTTATTTAGCTCCCATTCAAAATATGGCCTCCAATGAGCACCTAGTAGTTACCAGGGTTTAGATAACTTTTTCTGAAGAGGAAGAAGCAATTCAACAGAGCCTGGGCAATAAAGCCCCAGGCCCAGATGGCTTGCCTATTGATCTCATTAAAAACCAGCCAGAATTCTGGGCGCCTCTTTTACTGAAAGTTTTAAATAATTTAACAGTTTCACCAACACCAAACACATGGTCAACTAGCATCATCATACCAAATTTTAAAAAGGGTGATTGTTCCAACCCAAGTTGTTATAGGCCAATCTCCCTGATTGACAACATGCTGAATATTCAAGGGAGGGTCCTGTTTAACAAGATCAGGACGTGGGCTGAGGAGGGCCATATTATACACCCTTGTCAGCTAGTGTTTAGAAGCAGAATTGTCACTGTTGAGCAGTCCCTAAACCTCAACTTGATCATTGGTAAATACACAATAGCTAAAAAATCCCCTATTTACCTGACTTTTATGGACCTTACCTTGGCCTTCAAATTTGTCAACAGGTCCTGGCTTTGGTCTATCCTTTTAAAACATGGTTTGTACGAGGTATCAGTACACTTTTTAGCCTATTTACATAAGGACCTGAATGCCAGGGTGCAAATCAGTAAGGGCAGAGAGGTATCAAAAGACATCAAGGTCGGCATAGGGGCCAGGCAGGGTTGTGTTCTGGCTCTTCTTCTTTTTATTCTTTATATCAATGACTTGAATAAGTCGCTGGTATCACTTACTTCTGATGTCCCTAGCATTAACGGTAATACGCTCCCCGCCCTACTGTATGCCGACGATGCGGTCCTCATGGCCCGCACACCAAATGCTTTACGTATTTTGGTGTGGGGCTTTGTTGATTTTATGGCTAGTTTGGACCTATGTACTAATTCTAAGAAATCGGTTTTAATGGCTTGTGGGTCGAAAAAGTATTCTAATAATACCATTGTTGTAGATTCAGAAAGTTTACAGAGCACTTGCACTTTTCCCTATTTGGGGTTGGTTTTCGCAGCAAATGGTTTGTGGGCTGAGCATGTGGCGCACAGTCGAAAAAAGTTTTCTAAAGCAATTAACAACATAGTCTGCCTACCCCAACCTAGAATGACAGAGGTAGTTTCGGCCATTAATAAAAAGTTTAATTTACAATGCAGCTCCACTGCTACTTATGGTGCAGAAGTTTGGGGTTTTAGACAGTGTGATAGCATCCAGGAGAAAGAAAATAGATTTTGCCTTAAACTACTGTATCCCCCTATTTCTTCATCACAGTATGCCTGTCACAGTGAACTGAAACTGCCCTACATCGAAGATTACATTAAGACCCGCCCGCTATATTTTGGCTTGCGGTCTGGAAGAACCCAGCTGCACATTTAACCAGGGAAATAATAACAGATGGCCTCAATTGTGATAAGGGAAGGGAAATGCCCTGGCTTGCTGCATGTCAGGAAGACTTTGATTAGTGTGAATCTTAAGCGAATATTTCTAAATCCTACCGACAGGTGCAGAAATCCTCAGTCGCCAGAGATATGACGATCGAGAATACCTCCCACTTACCATCTAGCTACCTTTTAAAACCTATTGGCAGCTGGAAGAGGGGTTTGCTCTTTCGGTTAAGGGTCTATACTATGAAATTTCTGCTCTGTTTCCCTCTGGGGTACAATCCTAATCTTGATCATCTTCTATGTCCTCATAATGATCAATGTAATCAATCAACATTGCAATTTTATTCTTTTGCACCTTTTATTTAAAATACACGAAATGGTTTTTGATGCCAATTTTTAAGACAATACGATTGATTGATTACAAGGCAGCCTATCGGCATATTGTTGCCTTGGAAGATGAGGAGATAACCTTCAGTGTAGGTACCTTCTTGAAAGTGGCAGCACGCACTTGTAATTCAATGTGCACCCTTTGAAGGCTGTTTTAGCACATTTTATATCTTGCATCTTGTCTAACTATGTTTTTATATTTTATTTTTCAATTGTATAGAAATTTACGATGTATTTGTTTGATGCTTGATTAGAAATTATTTCTGTCATGATCTGTTCTATTTTTAATTGTCTCCCCTCTTCTCGGACCTATGTTTTCTCATTATAGGCTATGATCTTTGGTTTGTGCTTTAATGGATATTTATTGTATCTGAATAAAGATTTTGAAATGAAAAATGAAATGAAATAACCTTTTTCGAAAAGTGAAACAAACTAAAGATTCACTGTTTTCACTGCTTATATAATAAATTAGAAAGGTTGTAGTTGCCTCAAATGAAATTTCATTTTAATATTTGCAAAGCAGTGAAAACATTATTTGCTCCAGTTCAGATTCTGTAAACCTAAAAAAAAATTACATATTCATTTAAAAGATCACCTTTTAAGAGTCTCTTTAATTTCCTTGACTTTTTTTGGTTTTCCAAAATGTCTGAAAACACTATGATCGATTAATTTACCATTCCATTTGGACAAATATTTCAATTGTCGGTGATCATTTTTAGCAGATGCCCTTAGTAGTAAAACATTTTTAAGTTGATAATATTATCATTACAATTCAACTGCATGCCAAAATCCTATAGAACTGATTATAATAACAAAAAATATAATAACAAAAAAGAACGTAAAATGAGATTGCATGAAGCAAATTAAATTTATAGTAACCCAAACAAAAATTGATCACCTCTAATATAGGCAATTTGAACTAAAGTACTTGTAATTTAATCATTAGCTTGAAATGAATAGCTCTTGATTATAAGAGTAGACGCACTGATTAATAAACACCAATCTACAGTGAATGTTCATTGAGTTCTTTAGCGGTAGCATTCATTAGTACAAAGGGCAGCACCTTTAGACTCAATACTGAGACACAAATAAGAGTAATCTTTGGCTTCTTACAAGTTCAGTACTATCGACAAATCAGGTGATTGATTTAGACAGACCCTCCAGGATTTCGCGATCTGCACTAAAATCACGAATTCAGGACTTTTGTAAAAAGTTTGCGCTTTTTACAAAAGTGCCCGCAAAGTTTGAAGGCCTCCGAGGAAGGAAAATCCGCACTTTCCCTATTCTCCACACAGGCTGCAGCCTGTGTGGAGAACATGTCCAGGCCACCATTCCCTGGCTGATCATTGAACCACAATGCTCAGACCAATCACAACGCTGCATTGCAGTGTTGTTATTGGTCAAGGAATCCTGTCTGTGCTTCTTCTTCCTGGAGTCTGACGGAGGAGAGCAGGAGCAGAGACCCGGGACCCAGCGGCAAGGTAAGTGTTTATTTAAAAATAAATGTTTTACATTGCACCCCTGCACCTCTCCCTTTGCCTACCCTGCCACCCACGAGCTGTGCCAGCTGCCACTGCCAGGTTTCCAGATCCACATAGCTAATGGGATTACAGGTTTCACGTGAAACCTAGGCCCTCATAAAATGTTGTGCAGGAAACTGAAGGTGGCAATGCCGTACCAGTAATTACCTTACAAAATGGTTCCTATGTAACAGGTTCGATATTACGGCACCATGGGTTTTCACTGATGGAAAGGGGAATATAGTTAGGAATCTGTGTTTATGCCGCTATTTCTATAGAATTTTCCACATTCCTCACACTTTTTCCCAGATTTATTCCATCTGGTTTTCACTGGCGGAATTTTCCACATTCCTCACACTTTTCCCCAGATTTATTCCATCTGGTTTCTCTGCAGAGCTTCAGGCATCTGAAGGGTCTCCTGAACCGCAATTATGGCTTTATTTGGCTACCAAACTATGGACAAAATTCCTTCCCTGAATTATAACCGAAGGCATCCTTGCTACGCCTCTGGTTGTTGTTTATACAAAATATGTTTTAGTGGTAGGTCAATTCTCAACCTGGACTAGGAGCTAAAAGCAGGCACAGAAAATGTTTTTATACCAAGCTACAATGCAGTGAGAGCTATCATGTTTGTCCAAGTCCCACTCTCTCCAGAAGTTCTACTTAGGAGCTCTTCTCCCAGTAATCTATTTTAATCTATTCTAAAAAATGGGACCAAAACCTTAATTGCACAGCACAATTTCCTGTACATTGTGCAAGCGGGCGTTGCTTCCTTTCTGCAGCTCGAGTAGATTTTTAATCGAGCGGCAGCAATGCGAACGGACAGTTTCTCAATGCGAGCCGTTGCAAGCATACGCGACCACTCGCAATGAGAAATCTGACCGCCCGCGTTGAGAAATCTTGCCGTGAGGTTGATTTTCCATGCTCACCAACTTGACGTTGACAAATGCGAGTGAGGAAAAAACTCTGCTCCGCAACGCGAGGCAGAGTTTTTCGAAAACTCCTCAAACTCCGCGAGTGGAGTGGAGTTCACCGCCCAGACTTAAAAATAACAATGAATTTAACCCAGATCTCTTGACTGGTGGTGAATGTTTGATTTGTTCCGCATTCCGTCCATCATTTTTTTGTCTCTTTCTTTCTCACCCTAAGTGCAACGAATGGGCCCAGACGTGGCCTGGGCTCACTGTGCCACTGGATTCAAGCTAGCCTGGCTGATGAGAGGTAATACCCTGAAACTGGTCCCAGGATGCTTTTTCTGGTCAAGGGACGACCTGGGTTGGCAGTTCAGGCTGCACTGTTCAGACTGATTTGCATATGGCTGGGTCTAAAGTAGGGTACCATGGTGAGCTAAAGAATTATGGAATTAACCCCGATCTCTTTACTGTGGATGAATGTTTGATTTGTTCTACATCCTGTCCTTGATTCGTGTGTCTTTTACTTCTTCCAACGAGGGTGCTTACTAAGCTTATGATAGCTTATCATATGTTTTATATTTACTTTGTATTTCTCATGATTTGTATGTTCTCTATAATTTGTTCGCCATTGAGTTTCATCTTATTATTGTGTATATCATTATCATTGTGTTTATAATTATTTATTTGTTTATTTTTTTTAATTCAATAAAATGATTTGAAATCAAAAAAGAATACACTATGACTTTATTTGGAAGGCTTTGAATGAACTTGCATTCAGCTTCAGAATTGAAAGAGCAGCTCTATTATATAAAAGTTATATGGCAAGTGGTCTATTGAATGGGGCTCTCACTCATGAATTAGAGAACAACAGAGGCACTCTGTTGCCCCGAACCTTCAATTATCTTTAAACTACAGGCAAAAGATCATATTTAATTAAAGTCATTTCACCCAGTACTTACTTACCACTCAAGAAACAACTTCAAATGGATTGTATACTAGTGATGTTCCTTCAATTTAGAATAGTTTGAACAGAAATAAAAAGATAAACTCCCTTACAATGATTGCTCTTTCTCTAGGAGAATGCTGGGGCAAATTTATTTTGCAATCCAAATGCCTTTTATTGAAAATATCTAAAAGGCTATGTTTAAATAGCACATATCCTAAATGCAAATTTTGCAGTAGGTAATCCCACACAAGTGTAATAAACCTGCAAGTGAAGTATTTCTGTGCTGATTTAGATTAACTCTTGATGCCATGTTAACATAAAATAATGCATTAATGTTGAAAGTATTGTTTTCCACATTGAACTGATGTTTTCCACAATATGTTTTCTATTTTGCTGCAGATATTGCACGTTTCAAGAAGCCTTCTGTTTGTTTGTGAATAGGCATTTATTTTGTATTAGACAACCTCATAGTGAGGTTCCCATTCAGAGGGGAGGAGGAAATAAGAAGGCTTACTCACGAGAAGAACTGTCTAGACTGTAAAATGTGGACAGTATATCTTTTCAAGGACTAAAGTCTATAGAACATTGAACAGACATGAGAAAATAGGGAGTTTGCTTATTCCCAGGAGTTTACTGAAATCTTATTGGAGGATTCAGTAGACAAAAGAAAACATTTTGCGTTCCTGGGATATTCTGTGTTCTTGTTAGAGAGTGTTCCTAGAGAAGGGCAGTACTTTCCTTCGAGATTTTCTATTATGGGACTTCTACTTTTGAGCTTTTCTTTCTTGTACTGGTTGGGGACTCATCTCTGACTTTCTTATACCGCTCTACATAAGAGGTTGCATAGCTGACTTCTTTGATGTCTTCTGATTTATAGCTGAGAATACTTTCCAGCTTGACATGCAAATGCTTTATGCTTGTGCATTGATTCGCATCAGCACTCTTTATTGAGTATGACACCTCATTCTAACTTATTCCAATTTAATTTATCGTAAGGAGCTTCCTTTATGGAACACATTTGTTGTATTATTACCATACTAACTGTAGTTTTAACCAATATTTTATTTTTACTTATATTGAAGATTGATTTTGGATTATGTTAACATTTAATGCTGATACTTACAAGATTTATACTTATTGAATAAACAATGAACTACTACAAGAATTGAATAAAACCCTTAAACTCATACTAATTCTCTTTATTGACTGTACTAAAAGTCATTAATGATTTGTCACGGTATTGGATTGATGTAGATGTACGCTCCTTTTTATTTCTCCTTGTTAACTGACAAAGGTCCAAACAACCAATGGTGTGGGATATTTAATGATTACACTCAAAGATTGAGATATAGAAATCAACGCTCCGTTAAGGTGTAGCAAAGGGGCGGTTTATGTCACAAGAGAAAAGAAGCTGGAATAATGCCTATGTTCAGAACTGCCTATGTCCCTTAAGTCCAAAGTTCAAACTTGAAGACGAATGAGTCTCTGGTTTCAAAGGTGGTTGTAGTGGTGGAGACACGAATATCAACAGGGTTATGCGTTGCAATTGTTTAGTTAAGAATTTGTCATTTTGTTTGGTATTTTGTTAGAGGTTGATAGATTAGTCGTGTCTAGGCATTTGATGTTCAGTGCTTGAAGTTGTTATATGATTTGGAGAAGTTCAAGATACCAGGATAGTTGAGAAATAATAAGTTGTGGTGCTGCTCAGGTTTTGAAGTGCAGATTCGTGGACTACAATTGGCTGCACAATTGAGATGGGACTATAAAAAATTGTTGTGACAGTTCTAATATTAAGTGTTGTTAGTGGAGCCTATTGCTCAAAGGGGAAACTTTATCAGTCAGGGTGATTTCCTCCTGGTCAAGATTTCATTCATACATGTGTCTGTGTGTGTAAGGGAGTTAGAGGGTGGTAAATGTTTAATTGTAATTTGTTTCTTGTATGAATGAACTATTTTGAATACTTTAGCAGAGGAGACGAAAGTCATTTGTTTATTGTGCTTCCTTAAAGTTGTAGAATTTGTGTATGAGAAAATTGTAAAGGAGAGTAAACTGCTGCAAGGAGTGAAAAACTATGTCAGGGTGTGCTTCGCTGAGATAGGTCAACGGGAGTTGTATGCCATGCTGAGATTTGCTGATCAGTCATCAACTACTAAGCTGCAGTAGGCTTACGAAAAGAGAATTGTGACAGGCTTGATGGAAGATATTGACGTATATAGAATTGTAAACTGAACAAAAACTTTGACATTTTCTTAATTAATCTTTACTCAATTATTGTTGAATCTTTGCAATAATGAAATGTCTAAATCTCGTGTAAATTTGATGATGTGTGATGTGCGCAGTCACGGTCTGTGCAGGCAACATCAGTTGGGTCAGGTAAGGGGGGATTTCAAGGGACAATGCGGATGGAAAATGTAATATTTATTTAATTTCCCCTCTGCATCGTCCCTCGAAATCCCCCCTTACCTGGCCTCACCACACCACCGCTGTTACCTGCACGGACCACGGTTGGATGTGCAGGTCAGTGTTCGGGAGTGTGAAGAGTCTCCTCAAGAAGGTACGTCAGGTCAATATATGGCACAAATTTAGGGCTTCATACATGTTTGTGGCTTCACCAATAGTACAAGATCACTGAAAATGAAGTACCATTTAGTTTTCTACAATATGGTACTTATAAAATAAAGATTATTGAACATTTAAGGGAAAAATTACTAGAAATTAGGCCACATCCTAGACCTGTACAGTATGTAGCATTAAATGCTTGGGAGCAGCAGCTCATGAGAAAGAGATACAATGGTGCCAGAATAGAGCCAAAAGAGCAGTGCGAAAATGCGCACATGCCCCATGAAGTGAAGGACAGCAGAGGTGGAGAAAATGCATAGTTGAGGAAGGAATAGCAACAGAAAAGTCTACAAAGAACTGGAAGCAGGGAACTGATGATGAAGAAGCTGCAAGAAAAACTGGCACTACTATCGAATCAGGGGATGACATTTTAGATGTCTTGTCATCCTCACGTCCACCACCATGTGTGACTCTCAGATTAAGTTCAGAGAGTGTTACAATCACTAGCGTAACAGTGTCAACAGTCCCTGTTCAACTGAATGTATCTCAAATTGAAAGACTGATTCCAGTACTTCCGATTGCAACTGCACCTGTTGAAGCAGCCTCTAAAGTAATAACTCCAGGTGGTACAGCGTCTATTGTGACTTTTCTTGCACCAATGTCACAGTTTATATTAGCTAAAATATTGGCAGTGTCTGTTGGAACTGCAGCAATAAGTACTGTTCCAAATCCCACTGTTCCAGGTGCTGTTGGAGGAGCAGCTGTGACCGTGTTTATTCTAATGTTGCAAAACTCACAGATTATTGCATGAACCCCACCACAAAAAGTTCAATCATTAAGAGAGAGGAGAAGGATTGTCTTTACAACACCTATTGCCCGTGATGAAACAGGACCATTTGATGATGGGATTTTTCCCCATGGTCCCATGGTTTGAAGAGACTCCAGGAAATAAAAGAATGGACGAAACAGAGAGAATATTTACTAGCCAGGAAAGGCTACGGCTTCTAGATTTGCTAAAATCGAGGATGCAATTGGAAGAAATCATTAGAGGATGTCTAGACATTTCACATTTGAATCAGTATCAGGAAAATGAAGTGATACATTTTATAAAGAAATAACAAGACATGCAGCTGCCACACATGGCAGATTAACTGAATTGGCAGGAAAATATGAGATGGACTTGCACATGCGTTCGTTTTAGCTTGACTCTGCTAAAATTTTAAAATTAGACTTTCGCGCTCCCTGCGCTAGCATTTACCTGCTCGAAACCTCTACTGTTCCCCTTGAAGTGTGATCTCCCCCATTGCAGACGATTAGGTGCTGCTTGGGGTCTACCACTTCAGGTGCCATCTTGAGTGAGGTGTGGAGCAGGCGAGCGGTCTAGTGCTCGGCCCTCCCGCCCCACAGGCATAAAATGGCTCCCTGGGGTTGGAAGCGCAGCGGACGAGCGCAGCGGGCGCGCCGAAGGCGAGCCCGTCTACGCCCGTCAGCGACCGACCGGGACCAGGAGCCAAAGACCCTGCTCCTTTTTTAATGTACACTTCTGCGCAGCTCCTTGCCCATCATGGCAATTGGCCCCTTAGCTCTCCAACGCTTGAACGCATTTTAGCCCTCGGCATTTCGGCCCCCTTTCCCCCTCCCATTACTGTTCCATCGCTTAAGCCCAAGCTTGCCTCTTCTCTGGTGCGCTCCCCCCTTCCCCCCTCCCCTCCACACACGGAGGCCCCCGCCTACCTTCTTAATACCCGTTCGGCTGGCAAACACCAGCTGGAACTTTTCAATCTCCTCGACACTGAGTCTCCTGATTTTCTGTTTCTGACGGAAAGTCGGAAACTTGGTTTTCTACTGATTCTATGCCCGATGTCCTATCTGCACTTCCCGATTCCTACTATGCCCTTCGGGCAGATCGTCCTGATGGGAAAATCGGTGGAGGCGTGGCCATGATCATCCGGTCTCAACTTCTGTTTCAACCCTTGCCCTACTCTTCTATACCTAATGTGGATTTCTTAGTCGCCCGCTTGACGAACCTCTTGGCTCCCCTTACTATAGTTCTTTTATAACGCCCTCCCCAAACCATGCCTCACTTTGTGTCCGCTTTGCAAGATTTGTTGGCCACTCTTGCGATTAACAATTCATCCGTTCTTCTACTGGGTGACTTTAACTATTGGCCTGGTGACCCTAGGGAAGATCAGACCTCCAAAGACTTTTCTGACACCCTCCGCTGCTTCAATTTCACCTCTCACATTCATGCCCCTACCCATGTCCATGGTCATATCCTTGACCAGATATGGTCGGCCAGTCGTACTATATCTTCCATTACCATCCTTCCCTGCACCTGGTCGGACCACTCGATTATTTCCTTTTCTATTGATCTTTCAGTAACTGACAAGCCCCTTCTGCCTAAGAACGTCTTAGCACGGAATTGGAACCGGGTGGATTTCAACACTCTCCACTCTTCCTTGGCGACCTCTCTCCCTGATCTATTTGATCTCCCCCTCGATCTTCAAGTTGACGCCATTAACTCCTGGCTGTCTTCTTCCTGTGACCTGGTCGCCCCCCTCAAGAGGGTCAAGGCTTGTCGCCTCCACGAAGCCAACAAATGGTTTTCTAGTGATCTCAAAGCTCTCAAACTGGCCCTCGGACAGTCAGAGCGTCAGTGGAGGCGCAACTACTGTCCCCTTCTGAGGGACCGATATAGGTCTCTCCCTAAGAACTACAAGAGAGCTATTCTCTCAGCCAAACTGGAATACTTTTCGGGCAAAATTCTATCAGCGGCTAACAAATCCAAGGAGATCTTCTCCATCGTTCATAATCTGGCCGCATCCGACAGAGTTAATTCTAACCCTGTCCCCTCCCAAGCTCTTTGCCTTTCCTTGAACGACTTCTTTCTTGAGAAGATTGCTAATATCAAACGGAACATTCCCCCGCCATCCTCTTTCCTTCACACTGTTTCCCTACCCCCTCTGCTCTCCTCCCTCAATCATTATCCTCCCATCTCGAAGGAAGCCTTCCTTGCCCTGCTCGGGAAGGTCAAGTCAGGCTCCCCTGCTGACTGTGGACCAGCTCGCATATTAAGGGAGCTACTTTCTGGTTGCCCCGACCCCCCTCTATCCCTTCTTAATGCATCCATATATCAGGGTATAGTTCCATCCCTTTTTAAATCGGCCATAGTCATTCCTATTTTAAAAAAACCTGGCTCTGACCCTACTCTCCTTGCTAACTTTAGGCCCATCTCCCTGCTCCCTTACCTAAGCAAGATCCTGGAGAGCCACATTACTTCATGCCTGTCGGCCTACATTGAGGACAACCATCTCTTGGCCTCTCATCAAGCGGGCTTCCGCCCGGTCCACTCGACCGAATCTGTGGTCCTCTCCGATTCCAACTCTCCTCAAGCCTTGGTGCTCCTTGACTTGTCTGCTGCTTTTGACACGGTTGACCATTCCATCCTTCTCGACCGTATCAGGGCAGCGGGCATCCAGGGCACCGCCCTTTCCTGGCTCTCCTCATTTCTCCAAGGCAGGACGCAGGCCGTCCGTCTGTCCGGCTTCTCTGCCCCACCCCGTTTAGTGCCTTGGGGGTTCCCCAAGGTTCCTCCCTTTCCCTTCTTCTTTTTAATCTCTATAACTATCCCCTTATTATTTCTCTGCTTAACATGGAGGTCTCCGTGTACAATTACGCCAACAACCTTCAACTTGTTTTCTACCTTTCCCCCGTTCCTGATTCTCTTCTTAAATTTCAAACCACACTTATTTTTATTTCTGATTGGATGAACCAAAACCACCTCAAGCTTAACCCGGACAAAACGGAGTTAGTCCTGACTGGCGGCGCCATCAGCCCTTGGACTTCTGCCTTTTGGCCTTCCACTTTTGGCCCCCCTCCGGTTCCCTCTGTGTCAGTTAGAACCCTGGGTATCAAAATCAGCCAGGACCTCTCCATGCGTCCCCAGGTTAGTTCTGTTGTATCATCCTGCTTTCTGTCCCTTAGGATTATCCGCAAGATTTCTCATTTTTTTCCTCTGACGCCCTTAAAATAATTGTTTTGGCTGTGATTCTCTCACGGTTGGACTACGGGAACTGCTTTTACGTGGGCATTCCTGCCTACGAGCTGTGGCGCCTTCAGACCATCCAGAATCAGGCCGCCCGCCTTATCCATCGGCTTCCTAAGTTTCACCATATCACCCCCCTTCTCAAGTCCCTCCATTGGCTTCCCATCCTGCAGAGAACTCTCTTCAAGATGGGATGTATAGTCTTTATGGCCCGCGCCCGCACTGCTCCTATCTTCATTAATTCCATGATCACCCATTATCTTCCCTGCCGCAATCTCCGCTCCTCTAGCCAGGCACTCCTCAGTGTCCCCCGCTTCCGCAAGTCCAGAGCTGGTGGCACCAGGTTCTCTACTCTTGCCCCCCGCTTCTGGAATAGTCTCCCACTTACCATCAGGTCCATCACCGTTTATCTGCACTTCCGTAAGGCGCTCAAAACCCACCTGTTTGCCCAAGCCTTTTCAACCCAGTAATTCCCTGGTGCTCCTTCCATCTGTTACTGTCAATCTTCCAGCGCCAGGAAGCCGCTTGGCCACAGTGCGCTCTACAAATACCTTCAACTTCAACTTCAACTTCATGGATCTCTCTAAGGCCTAGATGTAGGTAATAGCAAATTACTGAATGGTAAATACCGAATTTTACCGATTCGGTATTCACTATTCGGTAATTGCTATGTAGGTAAAAAATTCGGTAAAAATACCGAATCGATATGATTCGGTATTTTTACCGATTCTGTAATTACAGAATCGGTATTTGTCATTGATTCCTATAGGCCTTGAAGCCCATAGGATTAAATGGCAGATACTGATTCGGTAATTACCGAATCGGTAAAAATACCGAATTTACAAGGGGGACAGGGTGTCACTTTGACACCCTGTTGCACCCCTGTTTCGGGCTTGTGTGCCATGTGACACACATACATGCCCTTAGGGCATGTCTGTGTGCCACATGGCACAGGTGTACATGCACAGATGTGCATGTACACTGGAATTCGTTATTTACCATGGAATAGTATTCCATGGTAAATAACGATTCGGTAAGGGCCTGTGGCACTGATTACAGTGCCACCTACATATTGATTTACAGATTCGGTATATGTACCGATTCAGTATTTTACCGAATCTGTAAATTTACCGATTCTGTAAATAAATTGCCCCCTACATGTCAATTCCCAAACACCGGTCGGTAACGGCCGAAATCGGCAGTTACCGACCGGTAATTGGCGAGCTACATCTGGCCCTAAGAGTGTTCCTTTACAGAAATGTTTCAGGGCACAGTTAGATGATGAAGCTATTGTGGCAATGCAGTCTTCGGGGATGAGATTACACTTTGTAGAGTTGGTAAAGTGCATCCGCAAGTGGAGTGATTTTGACAGGTTAGAGAGCAACTGGGCAAAGAAACAGGGATAGAAAAAGAAACAATCAAAGACTATAGGAGCAAATGGTAAGCCACCATCAGTACCCCCAGATGAAG
The DNA here is from genome assembly GCF_964261635.1 of Lissotriton helveticus. Taxonomy (NCBI): domain Eukaryota; kingdom Metazoa; phylum Chordata; class Amphibia; order Caudata; family Salamandridae; genus Lissotriton; species Lissotriton helveticus. Next base: position 1,217,676,243 of record NC_136059.1, on the reverse strand, counting down.
ATGAGGCTTTAACTTTACCTGTGCAGGAAATACCAGGTGAAGGGTATGTTCATGTATCATGGAATAGAGGTGATCTTGCAACATTTACAAACAACTTCCTAAACTAAGAGAGAATTCTGCTCAGTGGTATACATAAGTTGACAGACTTGTAAAAATGTCCAAGTTGTTGTGGACAGACTTGAATACCATGTTGATATTGTGGCACCAAGTGATCTATTAGCTGATTGTATGTAGAATGGGCACTATCCGAGCCCTGAAAAAATGCACGTACTCGTGCATCTTCACCTGTAGTGTAAGGAATTAGTGCTTGCTCATTATGAATTAATGTTGCAGGTGTTTAAACAGCATAGTGGTCAAGAAAATCCCCCCAAAAATGTGGGGAGTTTTGTATCACAGTTCGTTCTTGGGTTGAGACCAAAGACCAGCATGCACATACAACAGAACGTAAATTGTTGGGAAATAAAACCCTTAGATAAGTTTCTGAAGTATGAAAAAGTAATGTAGCTCCGAGTAAGAAATGAAGCAGAAGAGAATTAAAGAAAATATAATTTTGGCTCAGACTAAGGTGGCTCAAAAGGATTGCAGAATCAAACGCATGTAGGGAATGCTGGTGGAATGCAAGGTGTTTGTTTTCGGGTTGCTGGTCGAATTGCACAGGGTGGAGTTGGTGTTCCAGAGGGTAGAGATCGAGGTGTTCCTGGTCGAAATTTAGGAGTAGACATTGTAATGCAGAAGAAATCAACTCTTTGTCACTACTGTAACATGCTCAGGTATTGGAAGAGAGAGCACAGACAGAATCCAAATCGACTGAGTGGTGATGGGCAAATGCAAGGGTTAAATCAAACACAAATGCAAAATGTTTCAGTTCAGGTTCCAGTCTTGGTTTACAGATGTCCAATGGCAAGAATTGAATTGTAAAGGATCTTCAAAAAATAACAATATAGTTGTCCCATGTTGTTCCGCGGTACAGAATCCAGCAACAATACTATTTCAGGTTCCCTGCACTACAGAGTGGGTTACTGTTGTGGATCTCCTCCAGGCCTTTTTCTCTTATTGAATCTGAGATTACCCGTATTCCCATTTCATGAGGACAGTCAATTCTGGTTCTCTTTTGTATTTAGAGCTAGAGCTTTGTCATGGTGCTGAGTTCCAAAAGGGAATAAAGAAAGCCATTCGATCTTTAATCAGGTCTTGAAGAAGAATCTTGAGACTTTACAAATGCCTTGCAGTTCAATTCTTGTGAAGTATATTGACAACTTGCTTGTGGCTTCAAGTACACAAGAAGATGTTTTAAATCATTTAGGTGAGAACGGACACAAGGTGCCCCTGAGCAAATTGCAATACTGTCGAAAAAGGAATGAGGAAGTTGTTACAAGAGAGCATAGAGACAATCCTGAACATGAACCCACCCAAAACAAAGAGCGAAGTCAGGATGTTCCTGGGAATGGTTGGCTACTGCAGACAGTGGATACCAAACTTTTTCATATGGTCAAGCTTTTACAGCGGCAGGCACACAAAGTTGTGCATGATCTGCTTCCATTGGAGAATGATTGTTCGAAAGTGTTGAAAGTGTTCCTAGAGCTGAGAGAAATTCTGTGTCATGCCCTGTCACTGGGAATGCCTTATTACTGTAAAATGTTCACCTTGTTATACAGTGAGAGGAGACTGTGCTCTCTCAGTGACTACTCAGTTGCATGGAGATTCTCGAAGACCTCTGGCATATTTTTCAATTACACTTAAACCTGTTGCTGCAGGACTGCCAGGCTGCCCTAAAGTGGTTGTGGCAGTTGGTGTCAGTTATGAGAGATTCGAGAGCATAGTGTTGGGGAACACCCGCTTACAGTGATTGTCCATCACTCTGTGGAAATTTTGCTCCCACGTAGCAAAACACAATTTTTTACAAACAGCAGACTTACAAAATATGAACAACAAATCCTTGTTGCAGACAATGTGGTACTCAACGAATACCAAACACCCAATCCAGCTGCATTGTTACTGTTGTGAAATTAATGTTGAACATTAGTGCCTTGAGGTTACTGACTTATGCACCAAGCCAAGACCAGGCATTAAAGATGAACCTCTCGATGAACCTGACTATGTAATTTTGGGGTTGGCTTATGCACCAAGCCAAGAACAGGCATTAAAGATGAACCTCTCGATGAACTTGACTATGTCATTTTGGGGTTGGCTTATGTTTAAGAGACAATGAGGGGACATTGAGGGCAGCTTATGTAGATTTTACAGTTCAGTAAGTGGTAGAAGCCTCCAGGCTTCGAGGTGTTACTCCTGTACAAGTGGTGGAATTGGTTGCCCTTACAAGAGCATGCAATTTTTCAGCTCAATTAAGAGTGATTATATTTATGGATAGTCAAAATGGCTTTCATGTGGTAAATTGCGTTGAGCAGTTGTGGATAGAGAGGGGATTTATGATGTCATCTGGTTCTCCAATACTTAATGGAGAATATGTGATGCCATTGTGGAAGCTTTGCAATTACCACAAGAAATTGTTGTAGTTAAATGTGCAGCCCTCAGATGTGGCAATGATTATGTCACAGTTGGAAATAGATATGCTGATGAAATTGCACAATATTGTGCAATTGTGGCGTGCACATTTAATTGAGAATATACAAATAAATCTGATTACTTCACTACCTTTTCAATGTTGTTGTCAATAGCCGATATGTAGGGAGAAATCAAAAGACTGGCAAGAAGAGATAGAACAGCAATGGTGGATCAGAGCAGGATGCGTTAAAAATGCTAATGACATTGAGTTTGAGCAGATGGAAGTCTAGTGTCGCCAGATAGCCTATTTCCCATGACAGAACATTTCCATGGCCCTGCACAAAATAAAAGGATCACATTGATTAGGCTGGTTATGGTTTAATCCATAATTAGAGTTCTAGCTGAAGAGCATAGCTGTGCCATAGGTTTGTGACATGTCCGCAGATAATTGTAGGGAGGAGAGCCCCAGTAACATTGAGTCTCCTTGGAAGATCTCATTGGAAGATCGGGTGAGGAGGACTCTTTAATAGGATGCAGTTGAAATTTATGGAAATGCCTGTTTGTAAAGGGCTGGGGTATGTCCTGGTTATAGTGTGCATTTTGTCCCAATGGGTGGAAGCCTACCCAACACAGAGAAATGACAGTCTCACTGTAGGTGAACTGCTGCTACGCAAACTCATTCCATGATTCGAATTTTCAGTTTCCCTGGAAAGTCAGACTGAGGGACCGATTTTAATAATGAGGTCCTTAGAATGCTGTGTGTGGCTCTTCAAGTGGAACAGAGATTGCACTGTAACTATTGCCCCATGGCTTTGGGGATAATTAAAAAAGTTGAAATGCCTGCTGAAATCTAAATTGTCCGAAATCTGTACATGTACCTCTCTGAAAATGGGCAGATGCTTTGCCATTGGTGTGGACGAGTATCCAAAGCACCCATGGCAGGAGAACTGGATTATCTCCACACGAAAGTCTCATGGGACATGCTAAGCATCTGCCTGCTAAGCATCTAAGCATCTGCCTGCTAAGCATCTAAGCATCTGCCTGCTGTGCCTGCAACTGTAGGAAAAAAAGGGGGTGGTGATGGACGGAGCATCTGAACCAATCAAACACTCACACCCAGTCAAAAGATCTGGGTTTAATTCATCACCGTTCTTTAGCTCACTCTGCCACCCCAGTTCCGACATGCAATTGTAAGCATCACTGATGACATCAGACTTGATTACTGCAAAGGATTAGCGGATGTGGTGTGTTCTGTTTCTCACTAAGTTGGTGCTGCTACTGCCAGTCCACACAAAGAACAGTGTCATTACCTTAACCCTTGTGACTGGGTTTTAGTCGAAATACATGTGCGAAAATCCTGCCTGGAGCCAAGGAAGAAAGGCACCTACTAGCATATTCTGATTTCCAACACTGCTGCCAAATGTGTTGGGATGCCTAATTGGGTGCATGCTTCATACACCTAGAGAGTGAGGTGCCCATACGAAAAAGTAGTGTTCTTTGAGCCAAGCCCGAGAGTTCCTATACCGGTACATCCTGAAGGACCAGACGGAGGGAAGTACAACAAGATCCCTCACTGGTCCAACTTTCTGAAATTTCGCTTAGTGGTGCGGAAATACCCTCTGAAAATGAAGAATTGAGAGTTGAAAATAAAGAAACTGTTGAATCAGAAGAGCAATAAAATGATTCAGATGAAGTGGCAATTGAGCTTGTGTGTGTCAGTTGAACACATACCATAATCCATCATCAAAGAAACACAATCTAGTGGTATAAGCAAAACAGAAGAAGATTAACAGACACCAAGGAGATCCAAGAGAGCATGAGTAACTTGTCGCAGGTATTCTGCACCTGAATAGACCTATCACTCAGAGAACATGCATCAGATCAAAATTCTGACAAATGAGTACAGATTAATTTGAACCTCCATTATGCCACACCAAAACAGCAATGATTTAAGCCAGATGTTGAAAGAGCATTGAATTTATAACAAAAAACATAACAAGCACTATTTTGTGAATTAAAAACTGAAAGAACTGAAGCGATAAATGATGCATCATTTTAACTGTGATTAAAACAAAAAGATAAGAGACTATGATAAACGATCATCAAAATTATTCTCTAATAAAGAAAAGAAAGTAATAATGTAAAGAATTAGGAAGAATTCCCTAGCGTCAAAGGTGAAGTAGAGGAGTAGGAATAATTTTTCTAGAAGATGACGGTGTAGGGATAGGGATCTCTCATGAATACTCTTGTACATATAATAAATGACCAACTGCATATTAATCATCCAAACCTTGCTTGTTCTGCACAAGTAGAAATCGACGCAGAATATTGAATCTGCTGCTGCTATATTATACTAAAGGTCTGATTGTAGGCTAACATGTACATCCTTACTAGTATACATGTAGGGTAGTGATTACTGTCATATTAATTGTTGTTATGCTAACATTTATAGCTTTTTTAGTTGAGTGAGTTTTAACCCAGGGGTAGACACCCTTAGATCTACACCTGCACCTTAATCATCTGCACACACAATAGATGAGACAAAATTAAAAGCTTCATATACAGACATTTCAAAAGAAGATTTCTCAATTAATGTTTTTTCTAGACTAGTTCAGGAATACACTCAAGCTTTGGACACTAAGATTTGCTATGTCTGTGCACACTTTGCTTCTTCAGCTGCAGAAGATGTGACACATCTCCACATCCCACTTTGATATGCAATTACATGCATTATTTAACATAGTTTATTTTATAGACATGAATTTTTCAATATTATTTTTCCAATTACTATATGATCCTTTATACGGTTCCCTTTCAGAAAACAATGAATCTTCATCCACAAGCAAAAGACTTGAAATTGCATGGTATTTCTTTTGATCTCCTACAGTTCTAGACACTGTTAAGGCATATTAAGCAAATTAAACCTGCTTAATGAGACCCTTAGAAAAGAAGTTCATTTTAACATTAGCGTAAAGAAGAGCTCACATTTTTCATAAGGCAAACAAGGAGGAGAAAAATGATTGGAAGAAAGAGGAAGAGGAATACAAGAAGAAAATTATATATGCTAAATTAAAATTAGATAGACAACAAAAGGGGAAATTATGTGTTTATAAAAGGAGTAATCAGCTGAACGTTTTAGGATGATCTGCTCAAACTTTAACAAGATAAGAGGCAGCTATTCTGCTTTGTAGACAGAATGCCGATTTCCAGTTACCTGCTGATTGAGAGGTTATTTTCTAATTAGTTTTTTTGTACCCTAAAATGTGTCATGTGAATAGCATAGATGCTTTAACTACAACAACACCCCATAGACACACCCGCAGAATTAATGATGGGACAAAGTTAATGGAAGATATTTTTGGAGCAATCATAACACCAGTAGGAGTAGTTTTAAATCAAGAGAAAATTAGAAAGTCATCTACTGTAGACAAAAATACTGACTACTATTGCATCTGGTGCTTTGCTTTGCTGGCATTTAATATAGAATTAGTGACTATTAGATCAATGGTGTTGCAAGATCTGTTAGCTTTAGATATATTATTGGATATATTATTAGTAGAGATAGGCGGAGTCTGTAAAATGTTGAGGGCTCAACATTGATGGTCCTACATATCTGATGAGAGTAGAAAGAAAGAAAAATTCCAAAAGAACATTTCTGACCTGAATCCTGAGTAAGTACCATTATAAACCACCAGTGTTTTAGGAACTTTAAGGAAGGGAGATTCTGTTATTAGAAATTGGAGTCATATTAAAACTTGTGTTAACTTTAAGCATTTGTTCAATATGCTTATATGCTTGATATAAAGGATTTAAGTGCTACAACAAGGAAAAAGAATAAAGAAAGAGAAAGGAAATCGAGAGAAGAAATAGAAATGGAAGAGAGAAAGTATAGAGAATATCAAAATGTGAGAGAAGTTTGAACCCTCAAAAAACAAAAATAATCGCACAACAAAGAAAATGGGGGCACTTTAATGATTTGTGTAGAAGAGATTGTGATGGTTATTCAAATATCAGAGGGAAGAACTGCTGGTGGCAAATTCTTTTGCAAACAAAAACGCTTGTTATTAAAAATATGTAAAAGCCTATGTTTAGATACTTAAATGTTAGAAGCCTGCAAGTGAAGTAAATATGCGCTGATTTAAGTGAGCATAACTGTTGATGCCATGCTAACTGAAAATAATGCATTAAAATTACCATGTTGAAGAGTTATTTTCCACAAGATGTTTTCTCTTTTGCTGGAAATGTTGTAACTTTCCAGCAGCCTTCTGTTAGTTAATGAATATGCATTTGTTTTGTATTAGACAATTGATAGTGAAGTTCTCACCGGGAGGAGAGGAGGCAACAGGAAGGATGACTGATGAGAAGAACTGCCTGGACTGCAAAATGTATACGATGTATCTTTTCAAGGACTAACGTATATAGACAATTATATGGACATGAGAAAATAGGGCGTTTGCTTATTCCCAGGAGTTTACTGAAATCTTATTGGAGGATGCAGGGGACAAAAGATAACATGTTATCACCTAGGATATTATGTGTTTATTTAAGTAAGTGTTCCTCGAGCAGGGCAGGACTTTCCTTTCAGTTTTTCTCTTAGGTGGGATTTTCCCTTTGAGTGTCTCTCACTCACACTGGCTGGGGACTCATCTATGATTTTCCTACAGCTCTCTACTTGAAAGTTTGCTTAGACTATTTCTTTAATGTCTACAGATTTATAGCTAAGAATACTTTCCATCTTGTCATCCAAAGGGTTTATGCCTATGCATTGATTCATTCATCATAACACTTTATTGAGTATCTGAACTAACACCTTATTCTACCTTATTCTAATTATTTTTAGATTAGGGAACTTCCTTTATGGAACATGCTGGCTATTGCTAGCACCTTATCTGTATTTGTAGCCAAAGTTGTTTTTTCCTCATATTGAAATATTGGATTATATTTACTTTTAATACTGATACTTAAAAGATGTATGCTTATTGAATACACAATGAAATACTAAAAGAATTGGAAATAAAACTCTTAACCCACACAATTCTTTTTATTCACTGTACTAAAAGTCATTATTGATTTATCATGTCATTGGATTGATGTAGATATTTGCTCCTTTATATTTCTCCTTGTCAACGAAAAAAGGTCCATACAATGACAGGGGTTATTTAATCATTACACCTGAAGATTGAAATATAGAAAACCCCGCTCTGTCAAGAAGAAAGCAAAATCCATAAGTATATGTGCTTCTGATTTTGTTTACTTAATTGCGTTCCCCTTCCAATTGTCCTTTCTCTGAATCCTTTTTATCACAGGGTTTACTCCTTTTCTTATATCAATTAACACTGGGCGGCCAGTTAGGCTAGCGTAGGGAAAACCACAATGGGCCACATGGGACACATGACAGTTAAAATTTGAAGATGGTATGGGAAACAGAACATTGCACTAAAAGGCTTGCTCTTTAATGCGCCTCAACTCAATTGTGTGCATTACTCCAAGACAGGCAGATTACCCCATTGTCCCAAGTTCATCCATAGCAATGAAAACATCATAAGGATCTTGCGTTCTTGTGCAGTTTAGTGATGGTAGCAATGGTTTACATCATAGCAGTGAATCAATCAGAAGCAGGAGCATGAAGTAATCGTTCATGATGGAGTATTAGAACAAGAGGTTTGTGCTGCTGATACCCAGATGTAATTCTTATTTAACCTAGTTTGAAGAATGTTTGCAAGAAGGTATTGATACTTGTATACTTGTATAGCCCAAACCTACCTGGAGTGCAGCCAAACAATGAAAAACAGCTGTGAGTCCTGAAATATGATTTAAGATCATTTACAAGAGGTAGGCAGTACATAGGTTTCTAATGTGTGAGGACAGAGTAGACTTTAATTTCTTTCTGAATTTTTGGGGAACATGAATTATTCCTATGTTAACTGAGATTTTGTTCCCGATCCTGTAAATGTATTTCTTTAGCAGTAATAAAACAATATTTTCACTCCCGATTTAGTGCTGTCTGGTTTCTTGACAAGAAATCCTTAAAGTGTCATCAAGTCATTGGAAGAGTGAGTAGGATACGGTTAGGATAAGTCATGGGAGGTCGATGACTAAGTTCGATGTCAGAGACGCACTGGCCAGTTGAAGTATGGTGATTTCAGTTTAATAGGCTGGTAATCAAAGTATGCGGAGAAAAAATTAAATAGCCTTGTTCAGTTCAGGAATCGAGTGTGGGCGGGTGTGTCCAGTGGTAATCTCGGATGTCAGAGAGTCAGGAGAGGAGCCTCTATTGGGGATGTATGACGTTACAACGCATACATGTACAACGCCTACCTTTACATCGCAAGTTTTACAACGCATACCATTACAACGCATAGTGCTTTTGGGCGCTGGATAGTGAATAGTTTAATTTACTATTCCAACTCCAGTCCCCGTGGATAGTAGGGAAGGTGTTGGATAGTACATTAAACCTATTCCCTACTCTAGAGCGCCCCCCAGCGCAATGCGTTGTAATGGTTTGCATTGTAAAAGTTGCGTCGTAAAGGCACTGCGTGGTAAAAGTTGCGTTCTAAAGGTTGTTCACCCTCTATGGGTGCATCCAGCATGAGTCTGGTACCGAGGGGAGTTGGTACTTTAGGTTTGCATCGATCTCCGAATGATTTAGAACTTAGTCACCGACCTCCCACAACTCATTCTAACAGTATCATACTCGCTCTTCCAACAACGCGATCTCACTTTAACAATTGATAGGATTACTTACGTTCGCAAGTGGACGTGCTGGTACGCTTCCTTGACAGACAGCCTGTTCAGAGGAATCCATCCCTTACTTGCGGAATCCTTTGTAGCCACAGCACTCCCTGAATCACCTGCAACCCAGCACTGATGACTACCTGATGTATTTATAGGTCGAAACGTCGTCGACCATTCAGCGCATCTCTTGGCACCTTTCTGGTTCCGTAAAACAGTGGATTATTTTGTGTACTGCATAAAGTACTGTTTTATAACCATTTTCTCAAACTCTTTGAGCTGTTTTCCCGCTGTTTTTCACCATATTTCATGTGTCACTTGCACCGATAACCTCCTGCATGAGTTTGTTTGTGCACACACCTTTTTGGGTTACTCCCACCTACATTGGAAATAGTGCTGATATAACTATCAATGTTTATTTAATTATCTAAATGCAGATCGCTGTCTATACATCACAAAAGCCTTGAGTGTCTCCCTTTTTCCCATCCAACTCTTATCTATGTTTATTTTGTAAATTTGCTTTTCCTGAATATTACCTGTTAAGACATTGTTGATTGTTATAACTTTCTAAATTGTGATTTAACATACAACTTCACCATGAAAGAGGATTATAAATTGAAGTGTAAACAGCATGTCTGAAGTTAGCACTTATTAACTGTAAGATACAAATAATACCCCAGTGTTAGCCTGTGGAAGAGATAGACCTTAGAACAGTGAAAACAACTTTATGAGTTTGTCACTGTCAGGACATTCAAACGTCCAACCCACATGCCCAACATTCTAAATGTAAAGCACTTTGCCCTATGGGTGGTTAGGGCCTACCTTGGGGTGACTTATAAGTATTAAAAAGAAAAGTTTAGGCCTGGCAAAGGGTTTATTTTGGCAGGTCGAAATGGCAGTTTTATAACTGCACCACAGGCTGCAGTGGCAGGCCTGAGTATGTTTAAAGGGCTATTTTAATGGGTGGCACAATCATTTCTGTTGCTTACCAGTGTAGCATTTAATTTACAGGCCGTGGGTACAGATAGTACCATTTACAAGGGACTAAATATGACAATTAGGTGTAGTCCAATGTTACCATATTTTAAGGAGAAAGCATAATAACTTTAGCACTGGTTATCAGTCTTAGGGCCAGATGTACGACCCGCCAATTAGCGAGTCGCATATTGTGTCGCATTTGCAACTCACAATTTGCAACTCGCTAATTGGAATGCTCAACAGTGTCTCAGACACTGTTTGAGAATCCCAATGGGGTTGCAAATTGCATGCTTCATTAATATTAATGAGGCAGGCGCAATTTCTAACCCCTTTAGGAATGGCTAGCACTCACAGGGATGGTGGCCTGCTGGGATCAGCAGATCACCATGTCTGTGACTGCTTTTTTAATAAAGCAGTATTTTTTAAAAAATGCAACCTGTTTTCCTTAAAGAAAAACAGGATGCATTTAAAAAAGAAAAATGAAACTTTTCAGCTTCATTTTTTTAAGGGCAGGCAGTGGTCTCTGGGACTGCCTGCTCTCCAAAAATATTTTCCCAAATACTCACAAAGGGGAAGGGGTCCCCTGGTGACCCCTTCCCCTTTGCGAGTGGTTTACCACCACCTTGAAGTAGGTGGTAACCTGCTGTGGTTTTGGGGCCGCAAAACATTAGTACATAGCATGTTGACTAACTATTAGGAAGGCACGCCCCTTTCGAAAAGTGAGAGTCGCAAATGCTATTTTGATAGCCAGTGACTCACAAAATACCATTTGTAAATGCTTTTGCCCTTTTTTGCGGCCGCAAAAAAGGGCTGACATCTGACCCTAAATGCTAACAAAAAAGTGTTCAACAAAACAGGTGAAGGCAAAAAGTTTGCAGGAATACCATACCAAGGCTAACAGGTCTAACAAATGCCAAACATTTAAATGCCAAGACCCTATCCACCATCACAACTACTTAAAGTTACCCAATGGCGCAAAGGTTCTTCGGAACAACAAAGTACTATGTCTAAAATAAAAATAAAAAAACAGCTCTAACTCAACTGCTTTGAAATTTCTCACAGTGGCCGCTCCCTAAGTACACAATTCTCTACCACTCAAACTTTGTCTTTTAAATTATCATACACATTTTGCCTCTGTCCACCACAGCGTACATCATAGGTCAATAGGTCAGTCAACTTTTACTATTGATTCTGTTCACTTTCAGTGATTGCATAAAAACTGTGCCAATTGTTCTCTCTATCTAAAAATGGCTCATTTCTATTCAATGACAAAGATGGTTCAAAATGCACCATTTTATCTATTGTTGTCTTTAAGTAACTGCTATCTGTAATGGTTGGCATTAGGGTGCCCAGCTAGATGATCCTTTCATTTCCATCTCCTTTTTATAGTTGTTCTAAAGTGAGTGAAATTGTAACACTGTAGATGCCTGCAGTTTGAGTAACAATAATAAAATGGCACCAATAAAAGGTTTGGTTGTTAAAAACATCATTAGTAAAATGGCGACATCAGTGAACATTTGTTTTGATTTTCAAATTGGTTTTGCACACACAGTGGCTTTGTTTAGCAAGCAGCATGTTTTCTTCTCATTTTTGTAGCTTATGCTTGAAAATAATTTATTGAAAATACAAAAACTTTTGATTACATTAGTTTGCTATAGCCATACATTATTACCATGCCAAACTTTATCTGTACTATTCTTCATTCCTAAGTTTCCTAGCTCTTTTCTCTATTTCCTTTATGTCAAAATGTCCCAGAGTTACCCTCACCATTTTTTACTAATCAAAGTGATGAATTTGTATCTCACCTTTTTTTCCAGCCTTTTCTTTTTTTAAATTATTTATTTATTTATTTTATACAGAATACATTTGCAACATCTGTTACAGGGTCAGCATAGGTTGAGACAGTTATCGATTATACATCGGTGTTTATATAGTTAACCCCACATGGCATTATTTATTGAAGAATAGAGAAAGACAGGTAGAAAAAGGCAGAAATGTAAGGGGTGAAAAACAGAGATAGGTGACAGACATTGTGAGAGTTTCATTCCTTATTAATTACATCTGACATCTGACATTCTGTGATGATGTATGAGCCCGCATGCAGGCCCGACAGGGCCATAACTGGATACGAACCTTTCGGCCCAAGTAGATGTGGTTGTCTTGGTGGAACGATCGTAGGGGTTACCAGAGTGTGATTCGCTTGCCTGGCAGTTTCATGGAGGATCACAAGAGTTTAGGTAAGTGTCCAGAGATCTCCCATCCCTCTGGAGGCCGGTTTCCAGGGTGAGTTCTGTAGTGCAATGTTATCCGCTCCTCTAGGATGTGTGATCCAGTTGATCCAACCTTTGTAAGTTGCCTTACTTGTGTCCTTCCAGTTGGCTAGGACCATTTTCACTGCTGCTGTCAGTAATAGGTCTAGTAGGTCTTGTTCCGTTCTCAATTTCGTGCTCATAAATGCTGAGGTGAGGGTGGAAAATTCTTCTAGTAGTGTACAGTCAAACAAATCAATTATGAAGCCAAAGATTTTGCCCCAGAATACTTTGAGTGTTGGGCATTGGAAGATAAGGTGTGCTAGGTCCCCCTTCCCATTGTTACAGTTCCAGCATAGAGCGTTCTCCCTGAGGCCTAATGAGAATAATCGTGAGGGGGTCCAAAAGGCCTTGTGAAGCAGCCAAAATGTTGTTTGTGCGAGCACTGAGGAGATCTTATTGTGTGAGTTCGAGGCCCATAGTGTGGCCCATCCTTGTGAGGTTTTAGTTTGTTTATCCCAGTAGGCGACTGTCTTATCATTAAGTTTTGAGGTTTTTGGGCAGAGGAGTTTATAGAGCTGCGAGACTTAGTGTCCTAATTTGTTAATGTTTGACACATATTGGAAGATTGAGGGCTGTGGAGTAGATAGCTTAGTTATTTAATAGGCCGATCTGATTTTCAGAAAGTTATAGAATTCAATGTCATTTAAGTGATGTCTTGATTTGAGGTCTGTGAATGTAATGGGGTACGTTTCGTTCTCTAGTTGGTGAGGGAAGTAAATACCTTTCTCAATCCATGTATCGATGTTTGGATTTTAATATTGAATACTTGAGTTATCTATGTAATGGTTCCTTGACAGTTATGCATGTTAGCATGGTTCTGTTCACCGTAAAATACACAGTGACACCTTGTATCGGTAAAAGTTAGACTATTGACACAAGAAAAGCAGGAGATTGGTTGTTGGATGTTAAACATCTCATCACGTCTTAGGTAATATTAGTTATTTATGCTTCCTTTTGATAAACGTCGAGCAACTGCCTTAACAGTGTTGGACAATTTTGCACTATTCTCAAGTTTGAACTGCTGTAGACAATTTGCATCACCAGTTAATTTCTGCATTAATCATTCAGTGTAAATCTTGTTTTTTAGAAGACAAGAGACAGAAGGCCAGGGCACTCAGATCCTACACCAGTCAGTTTGGTATTGAGTAGTTTGGGCAAAGATAGTGGCGCAAAGAGCTTGGAACGTGACCTTCCTATGTCCCCACTAACTTGGAAAAACCAAAAACACAAGATACAGGATAGCTCAGCACACACCTATGGTCAAGAAATACAGTTACAAGAACTACAGTGATATATCGTAATTAATGATTGATAAACAAGAAAAGATCGCCCAAATGAATCCAATGTGTCTTCAGAGTACTGGAAAAAATATCCTTCTTTTATTCTTTTAAATTATTTTTCTTCAGACTTTGTTTATTAAAAACACAGTACAAAATTCATAGCAGACGCAGCGAGTTTCTTCCCAGCTGGACTTCTTCAAGGCTGTTTATGTTTTTATGGAGTCCACATTAGCAGTACACAACGTCAGTCCATATCATATTAAGTTGCCTTGGCAAAAATCAATTTCTTAATAAAAGGAAAAAGCACACCAGTGTTATGAATTGTGGATATTCGTGTGCAAGAGGGTATGGATCACCCAAAGATCTTATTGAAAAGAGCACCACTATTGTAAGTTGTGTGTGCTGATACGCTATGAGGGTATGGTCACCCCAAATTAGTGAAAAGACAAGTAACTGTGTGGTACTAAGTCCGGGCCTGAAAAGTCATGCCAGCCTTTTGATAAACGTCGAGCAACTGCCTTAACAGTCTTGGACAATTTTGCACTACTTCTCAAGTTTGTACTGCTGTACAATTTGCATCACTGGTCAATTTTTGCATCAATCATACAGTGTAACTCTTGTTTTTTGACGACGTCTGTGCAAAATGTTACTAAAAGTTGCTAGGCATGGTGCAGACTTGCCATCAACTAGTGCAAAGCTGGCAGTCAATGGTGCAGTTTGTTTATTTGACCCATATTTTTAATACTTCACAAATGTCTCAGAATATGAATTGATTTTGAAGGGACTGGGAAACGTTCATTTTCAAAAAGCCGTACAAAAATGGGTGTTTAAAGGGATTGAATAAAGCTAATTGAGCTTTTAGAGCAACCAAAATGAATACATCACAGATGCATTTTCATATTCTATATCTTGAAAACCTGATTCTACTTTTTGGTTCATCAATAATCATGTCCTTAATCATACCCTAAAGCACCTGATGAATCGCAACACCGACATCATTCTTATCAGCATTCAAAATTCCAGTGTAGGAACACATGCTTCGAAGGGTATATCTTGATGCACACTCCACAAATACCTTTTTTCCACTGAGCTCTTTGACTCCTTTTTGGCAGCTATGGAAGTAGGATGAACAGGATTGTCTGTTGGTTTAGAAAATAATAGTAGAAAGGCTATGGGTTTATATGATTCATTTGTTGAAGACAGTGGAGGCTGGCTTGGATAGGGGTGGTAAGGTGGTGGGAGGGGGGTAAAAAAAATATTACACTTTCCTCCTCAAGGCCGTTGTGTCTCCTCCGTTGTCTCTCCTCTGCTTCTCTTACTGACGAGTCCCGGATGCAGGAATCACATAGGCTCCCCAAAGCCTTCCACAACGCTTCTGCCACCAGCATGACAGCAGCGGCATGATTGGTCTGAGCGCCATGGTTCGGCACTCGACAGGGAGTGGGAACCTGCACATGTTCTCCACCCAGGATGTCCAATGCAGCCAGGTGGCGAACATGCTAAGTGCGTATGACTGTTTTCCAGTCCAAGGCGGCCAGCCAAACTATCATGCCCTCTTAAGAGAGTGCCCACCACTCCTCTGCCTGCTCTGGACAGCCCAGCCCCACCCCACCCTGCACCTGGAACTGAGCCAGAACAGAGAAATAAAATGATATTAGCATTATGCTGTTATGATTTTATTTTTTATTTTTTGCACTGCTGGAAAGTAGTGAGCCGATGCTCCTCCACCTTAGTGGATGAGCCCCCTCTGGTTGGAGGCCAAAAAGGAGCTCTAAGGAATGCCGGCTGAAGAGCAATCCTTTAAAAACAGTAGGAGGCAAATGACATCGGCCCTCATAGTAGTACTACTGCAAACAGGTGCAGATTTACAACTTTCTGTTATTCACAATCATTGCTTGGAGTTTCTATAGTAAGATGTCACAGTCACAGGACTCCTGCTGCTCTGCAGGCAATACCATGTGATGTTTGTATAAGTCTCTATTTCACAACCGATACAATTTCGCATTGGAGAAATGCAGCCACAAAACAGGCACCATTGACCATGGCACAAGGGTGCCTGCATTGGAGCTAAGCAACCCACAGCGTGTCAGTTCGATGAGAGAGCTGAACTGTGCTATTTCTTTGTAAATATGCTGCAGCTCTGCTCTCTCCCTTTCATGCAATGCAATGCAGCAGCTTCTCCTGCTGCACTGTGCTGCATTGTGTGAAATCTTAGTAAACCAGGCCATAATACTCATGGAACAGTGCTTAATTAGAGCAGGTGCTTTCAGGGGCTCAGCACTTTCACAGGGCCAGGGCTACAATTTCTGACCCTGCAGGTGGTGGTCTCAATATTAATTGTTCAAATTTAAAATAAAAAGAATAACATACATTGCATGGTGACTAGCTGGTAAATGTTCATAGACAGGCCAGCATACGCCTGTCCAGGCAGGCATGATTGCGTTTCACCACGTTAGTGATGATGTCATCACGCCAATCACAAATCCAAGAATTCATTGACAAACTATGTGTTGCATTCTATTCCCCGAGTCTGCTGCACCCTGCCACTGCCTGCGCCTAAGCCTCCCATTGGATAATTGTAGCTGGGGGCTGGCTCATGACGGAGTCGAGGCAAGGAAGCTGCGAGAGCGCACTTGGAACTTGGGAGTCAGGGCTCTTGAGGAAGAATAAATGAAAGTAAGTGAGGACTTTCCACTTGCTGTGTAGCCAGAGTAGAATATCCTGCAGCCCTGCATTGCTGCTATCCTCAACGTGCTCGAGACGGCTGTGGCCCAACACAACTTTTGTGCGCCATGGCGTCACCTGTAGAATCTGTGTGCTGCACCCCAGCATGGTAATTGCTGAGTGTGCGTGAGTCCAGTAGGCACCACAGCCATACTTACCGGCATTGGCAGCATTACGGCTGGGAGCAATGCCTGTGCTGTAGCAGGTAGGGTCACAGCAAGCTGAGCAGTGGATGCCGATGCCGTCACCATCCCTGGAACTACTAATTACAGGCAGCACTAGTAGTGACATCACCTGCTGTGCTCGAGCAGCTACTTGTTCTGAAAATAACCCAGTTATACTGCACTGAATAATATATGCAAAAAAAACATTTTCATTTGGTGTTCATTTTGTTTTTGCACTCGGTGTAGGTAAGAAAGTAAAACACATGTCATCTTCCTCTTCTTTAGGAAAGACAACAGGAAAACGCAGAGTTTAAAATAGCAGGGACATGTACAGGCTGCGTGCCAACAGGGTTCACAGGCAGCAGCAATGTTATGGATGAGAGAGAGAGCAGGAGTAAAGAGGAGAAAGAAACAACAGGAGAGGAGAGAGATAAGACGGCGCTAAGTAGAAGAAAAGGAGAGTAAATCAGATACAAAGAGAAAGCAGCCATGATGTGAAGAAGAGAGCATTAAGAAGAGAGAAGATAGAATAAAAGGAGGTAGAGGACAGGACAGAGGAAAAAAAGCGGACCAATGATAAAACTGAGACACAGCTAATCACTGCTAGAAGAGTGATAGTAAAGAGCCAAGATCGAGGGGAGAGATAGCAGAACATGGATAAAAGTGAAGAGGAAAAAGGTCAGGGGTAGAATGAAAAGAGGGCAAATCAGAAATGCAGGGAATAAGGTAACACACCAGGTGTGACAAAGATGATAGAAAACAATTAGAGAGGTGAGAGGATAGACTCCAAGAGCAAAGACTTAGGGGACAGACAACAGATCAAGGTTAGAAGATAGAGACTGAGGCAGTGAGAGTGTTGAAAGTGGGGATCACCAGAGGAAGAAGTGAGCTGTGGCCTCCTTGGCAACATTTTCACCACCTGCACTTCCTTTTTTTATCAAATTAAGCACTGTCATGGCAGTGTATCCTACATAAACTGTGCTCAGTCATCTCTTAATGAAGAAATTAGGCCATCAACTACAGAAAGTATTACTGGCAGAGCTGTAATATAGAGTTCCTATTTGATATTATTATCCTGCAACCATTATAAATAGCTTATAAATAGAGCGGGTGCAGAAAGAGAATAAAACAATTCGTCTATTTCTTAGGTGCAATCCATGGCATCTTGTTCCCATAAAACATTGAACTATAAATACTTAAAAATAATGTTTCATCAAAATGTAACACAAATTCAGATACATAATGGGTCATCTCTCAAAGAAACTCATCAGCTGCAAACGTGTCAGACTACCAGATATAGGGGAAACGTACATTTTTATCGGTCTTTAACCAGACACATACCTATATCATGTCACTTCTTTGGGAATTTTAAAGACCTTTTATGCGATTGAATCTGGCACCTCCTCAAAAAGAAATCATCTTCACGCCATTTGCACGTTGAGTTAAATGTCAATCAATATTGTCAGTGGGCACTGAAAACCATAACTGCAGCCCCTAAACTTTGTAAATCAATGTTCACATTTTATATTTGAAGCACTGCTCATTCCAGCCGCAACCCCAGACGATATGACCCTTTTTATTCTATAATATAGACCCTAGTTAGACTTGATTTATAGGCGACAGGCGCGGGAGCCTATGTATAATATGTATCCCCGAGATGCAGTTTATGTGAAACTTGGCTTTTGGGACTCATTTATTCTAACTGCAGAACCAAGTTCCATGTTTTATAATATGACTCTGACAGCTGTGATTTCAGATTAAAGATTTTTCATTCACATTCTCAGCCTGATTTCTCTGCATGGTCCTTATATTACCGTATTGTCAATAGCAAGTGTTCATCCTGCAGGGAGCCATTTAATAACCAGCTGCCATTTAATGTGGAGACAGAACATTTGTCTCAGGCAGCTCATCTCGAGCAAAGCTGCTCGTCATGGGGAGCTGGGACCCCCAGAAGAAAAACAACAGCTGGATTTCGGCATTGTCCCAGCTCCTTCTCATCTCTTGTAGTGGCTTGATAAAATAAACGCCCGCACCCTTTGTGCTTTTTGTCTGGGTATGTCTGTGTTTCTTTAGTAAGAAAATAGGCTTGTTACATGGCTCGCCGTTTTATACTTCCATGTGCTGTAAATGTGCACGGGTGTACTCCTTTATTAAAAACTGGATATCAACTACATTTGTATTCTAAAAGTACTTGTATTGATTCTTAAATTCTTACAGAATACTTTTTAAAATCCTGAACAAATTTCACTTTTACAAAAGCGAAAAAAAAAGAAGCAGGGAATGAAAAGAAAAAATGAATCAGGCCAAGGGTACATCCTCACGGTTTGCACAGGTCATGGAACACAGTGTCTTTCTTCCTCTAGTCAACAATATTTTAAACAATAGAACAAATGCCTTCCTTGAAGATTCATAGCCATAATCAAGAATCAGGACCTCATCTAGTGCAGCTTAATCATGTGGCATGACCTAAGCCAGCTCTTCATAAACTGTGGTCTGTTGACCCCTAGGGGTCCACAATACCTAGTAAGAGGGCAATGACTGTTTAGCAAATTGAATAATATGAGTCGATTGTAATAGTAAAAATGAACATTTTAAAATGCTCTATGCTTGTTACAAAATTGAAATTAGAGGCTAAAAATAGCTTGATTCATGGGAGCAGTGCAAATACAGCAAATGGAATATAGTATGGGTGATTGATGGCATCAATCGAAGCACTGGTATGCCCTGAAAAAAGGAGAGCATGCATTAGGAAGAGAAAAGACAATGTGATACACTAGAGTTAATCATATTTCTTCATCTTTTAGAAATAAAAAGAACATTTTGAAAAGCTCCAAACATACATTCAAATTTGTTTTTTTGTGAATTAAATAACATAGTACATACTTTCTATATTTGTTTGAAGTATATTTTTACATCTGGCATTAGCCAAGTCCTTTTGCTTTTACTAAACTATATGCATAATATACTTACATTAACAGGGCTTCGGCCAACTCTCTACATTCATTTGGTCTGCTGTTGTGTCACTCACATTTTCCTTCCACCTACTGCAGCAGAAAGCATGGGGCAGTGGGTCAACCTACTTCAGCCACTGGCTCACTTCACTTTCAGTGACCACATTTAGTCCTTTAACAAGGAGCACATCCACACATAAGGTGGTTCTTTTCAGTGCCAGTGTTTTTGTTTTTACGTACGTATTACTTTGGTGTGGCCTTTGTTTGTAGAATCTGATGTGATGGCCGGGCACTTTTTACTAGATGAGAGCACAGGGCATATTCCAACTTTATCAGTACCAGTCTCCTACCAATGCTGTTTCAAATTCCTTATGAACTGACCTATGTTTATCTGGTTACTGCTTTTTTACACCATACTCGCAGCTCACATGAACTCTGACTAGAAGCTCATTAGGATGTTCTATCTTTGCAAACCTAACTGTCTGCCTGATACTCTTCCTTTCTTTCTTTCTTTCTTTCTTACTTTCTTTCTTTCGTTTTTCTCCTTTCCTTTGTTACTCCTACCCTCCTTTCTTCCCTTGTTTCCTCTTTGTTTGTTTGTTTGTTTCTTTTGTTACTTCTTCCTTCCTTCCTTTCTTTCTTCTTCTTTTTTTCTTTCTTTTGTTTGTTTGTTTCTTTCTTCTTGTATTTCCTCCGTTCCCTTCCTCTTTGTTTACTTCTTGCTTTTCCTTCTTTCTTTCTTTGTTTCTTTGTTTCTTTGTTTCTTTCTTCCATTCTTTCTTCCATTCTTTCTTGCCTTCTTCCCCAAAGGCAAGAGTCTGGCATCCAACTGGCTTTTTTTTTTAAGTCTGTGTTAGCTAAGACCATCATTATTTTTCAAAAATTATGTGTATAACATAGTTGCTCTCAAGGGATTTTAACCAAGACTAAGTCAATTAGTCTGTGGTTCTGTCATTCACATTTTTCGACCACCCTTTTCTGGTATGCATCATGGGGCAATGTGTAAGCCCACTTCAGCCATTTGCTGTCTTCACTATAAGTTACGGCTCATATATTCAACTTACAAAGTAGTTACCTTCCCTGCCACGAAGTACTATGGCAATGTGTGTGTTTTATTTTTGCCAAAACACATTATTTTCCTTTACCCAATGTTTTTGTTTAGATTGATGATGGCCCAGCAACTTCCCGAGCAATAAAGTATTGACAAAACCATGACAAAACAAAACAAGAATTGCCAAAAAGATGGCGGCCAACACCAGAACTATTGGCTTAGAAAATGATTATTATGAATTATTTTGGGGTGCAAACCATAGAAATTGCTTAGGTGGGTGTCCTCTTCTTCAAATAGGTAATTAGTGGGGGTCCACAGAATTTAAAATGCTAAGACACACTGGCCTATGCCATGACATGAGTAAGCAATAGTCTCCATTGCCTACAGACCTCCCATTCCAACTATCATAAAAACACAACTTACTAAATCTAGCAGCCTGTTAACGATTCTGCCTGGGAGGGAACTCATTGCTGGTTCTGCCTGTGTCTTATGCCAGCCTAAGCACACTATAACCATTCTGAGACCATATTACATATAAAGCCCCAGGGGCGCAATGGGCGTGTGCGCATGTATTGCTCCCCCAATGCGCTACTGTATTACTGAATGGACCACTGATGCTTGTGCAACCCCTACTATGAATCTGTGTTTAGCTCCATGGCAAAAAACCTCTTCTCCCAAGCCACCAGCCACGCATCCAAGGGATCGGACGTCTGGGACACTTTCATCAAAACCATTAGGGAGCAAATGGCAAATAAGGTTCCCACCAAGCTACACCATCAACAGTTGCCCCATTGTGGGATTCATTCATGTCCAGAAATGAAACTACAAAAAAGATTAGTAAATCAATTACTGAGACAGTTGCGAAAGCACCCTTTAAATCATAGCTTGCAAACTGCCCTACGGGCAGCTAAAACAAAATTGAAACGGACAAAATGGGGCAATCAGCAGCGAAGGAACGAAGATCTATGGGTGAAACTAGTGCACGAGGGGAAGCAGAAGAACAGCTCCAGATTCTGGCAAATGGTTAAAAGAATACAGAATCCTGACCTTCCAGGTCAGAACTCGCACATAACTGAAGAAGTATGGTCGAAATATCTACTGGAGCACTTCAACAACGATGGGACCATAGACAAAGCTACTACAAATAAACCTTCTTTAACATCTACAAAGCATAACAAAAAAGAAAACCTCAACCACTACACCCCCACAAACCTCAGTGAAATGGGGGAATACACTGTCAAGAACACACTAAAAATTGATAAACTTAAATTGGATAAAAGCTTAAAAAAAACAGCTGAGTCAGGCCCCAAGCCAATTCGCCCATCAGACATCCAACGACAAATATCAAGGGGGCGACCAACCGGAGCTCCTGGGCCGAACGGCTTACCACCTATGCTCTATAAGTCAGATGCCGAATTTTGGAGCGCAGCCTTAGCACCAGTGTTTAACAGTATCAGACTCACACAGATCCTTCCTGAGTCCTGGCACGGTTCAATCATTAGCCCGATACATAAACAAGGTAGCAAGAGGCTTCCAAACAACTACCGCCTTATTGCTCTCATAGACGTGGAGGCAAAATATTTTGCTGGCCTTATCCTGGAGGAGTTAACATCATGGGCAACTGAGAATTCCATCATGCCAATCAACCAAATGGGTTTCTGTAAAGGCCAAGGGACCACAACCAATCTAATGGCGCTATCACTGCTGATGGAAGCAGCAAAAGAAACTAAGTCATCTTTATTCTTTTCATTTATTGATTATACCGCTGCATTTGACCATGTGGACCGAAACAAACTTTGGATGAAACTGGACAAACTGGGAATACCTAAACACCTATTAGACATCCTAATACTGTTCCACACAAACACCTGTATCAAAATTAAACTTGGGGCTGGAACACACCTTTCAAAACCCATAACGACAACAAAAGGACTGAAACAGGGATGTCTACTTGCCCCGATTTTATTTAATCTTTTTTTAGCCGATTTACCTGGGCAACTAGACAAATGCTCCAACCACGCACCGAAACTAGGGAAAATCATCCTCTCAAACCTGTTATATGCAGATGACCTGTTGTTGATAAGTCGGACCCCAATGGGCCTCCAACATCTTTTGGACATAACCAATGCCTTTTCAGAAAAAAATGCACTACAAATAAACCTCAACAAATCAAAGGTGATGACTGTGAATTATAAGAAAAAAAAGAACCCTTGCTGGTACTTAAATGGCGAAAAGCTTGACCAGGTCACCACATATAAGTACCTGGGAGTAATCCTGGACTCAAATAACACCTCGAGGGCGCAGTTTAAATCTTTGCGAGGGAAGGCTACAATGACTTATATGGCTCTAAAATCATTGAAGGGCAAACTACCTGATCTGACACTTAAACCTCTTCTCGATCTATTGAGTGCCAAATTAAAACCGACCCTCACATACGGGAGTGAATCACACCACGGTAAGGATGCGGCATTACTGGACACACTCATTGCCAATTCATACAGGGCTATTTTCAACCTTCCCAAGTACGTTTCCCCGGCTCAGATTCGATTAGAATTTGGTATCCTGAAACAAACTCTAGAGAGGCGGAGCGTATATGCAGCAAATTGGCATAAAATTCGCAACGCAGATGCAGGATCTCTATGTGCAAACCTATGGGAAGAACTACTTCGGCACCGCAATCTCGCGCCGAGAGCCTACCTATATGAATCGCTCAAAGTTTTAGGCCTGACTGAAACCTGGGAAACATCAATCGATCTCTTGTCCTTTAAAAAAGTAGCTAAAAAATCGGCTAACATCATCTCAGTGATAGAAGACAAGAAAGACCTAGCAAACCGAGCACATGGATGGCTAACGGTGGGAGCCTATGAGAAACTGCGGCCTCAAGCGTACTTCAGTATTGGCATGAAAATAAATGTTAAAGAAAAAATCCTAAAATTACGACTTGGTGTACTTCCCATACTTCCACATCTTCCACCTTGGGAGAGAAATAACCCTTAACATCAGTGTCGCATGTGCAAAACCGGCAAAGAAGATATAATTCATGTGATTTGCATCTGCCCCAGCATAAAGGACCTGAGGTTCAATCTCTTACGTCCTTTTTTTAACCTTTATGCCGTCCGGACTTGCAGACAGGCAGCCATATTGTGCTTTTCTACTAGTGACACTAAATTGAACTGTCAAGTTGTGAAGTTCTTTGACCTAATAAGAAAGAGATTTAACCATGCTAGATGAACTTTTTAATTCTATGATGCTAACCATATAACTGGTAATATCACTGTAATTTTATGCACCCTAATTTTTGTTACGTTTAAGCAACAATAACTATGGACATTTTTCAATTTTGTAAAGATTTTAATTAATCATATACAAATAAATATTTACCTTACCTTACCTACTGTGAATCTGATAGTGCAGGTACACATGGCTCACCAGGTCTATCTTCAGAAGGTGTTCCCTCATTGTCATTAGGGGGTGTCCCAATGCAAATGAGGGGATCACTTTGCCTCTGTGCCCACGTCATATTATGGACATGGAAGCAGAGGCAAACAAGCCTTAGAAGGCTCACTGGCACTGGCCAAAAAGGTGGTGCACTGTGAGTGAGCCTCCCCAAGCCCGCCCTCTGAAGGGGGGAAGAGAATCCCATGGACGCCCCAGACATCTTCTAGCAGGCAGGTGCAGTCATTCACTGTACCTGCCTGCTAGGCGATCTCACTCTTTAAATGGCAGGCAGCATGCAACCTGCACTGTGAAATAAGGAGCAGCTTGTAAACAGCCGGTTCGTATTTCAATGTATTGTCCCCAGGGCAGGAGTGGGTTTGTAGCTGCTCTGAGGGCAGGTGAATTAATTGAAATAATGCATACTGTCCCACTGTGCCCAATGCACCTGTTTAAAGGTGTGCCATAGTGCAAACAAGGACAGTGCTGCTCTGTAATACAGGCCTAGATGTTCACTAGACACATGGAGGTCACCGGTCAACCCACTGTGGAGGCAGAACATTTGTCCTGTCTACAACCTGTCTGACTGTCTTGCCAGGGCTCATTATGGTGCTATGTCCACTCAACAAACACGAGGTGCTTATCTCTTCTCTAGATGTTCGGAATGTTGAGTATTAGAGATATAAAGACAACAATTATTTTCACAGGCTCACATAAGTGGGCCAAGCAGAGTTGTTTGAGTAGTGATGAAATTACGTGGGCATCTGAAGCACAAAGAGCCCACTCCTGACCCATCTTTCGCCGAGAAAACTATCCACTGCTGCTGCTGAATTTAGTGTTAGAGCCCCAAATTGGCTAAGGATAAATAGAAAGGGCCTTCCTCTTCATTAAAGCCATACTCCCACTTGGTCAAAAATGCATGCCCGATGATTAGATCGATGATCACAAGAAATTGCACTGCACTGGAAGTCATGATGTATCCTGTGAGGTAGTGGCGCATGTATTGAGGGACCACCAGAGCAGCGTCCTCCTGAAGAGCCAGTAGATTTTGGGAATGCCTTTATAACACAACCACTAAGCATCCCTAGCTCACTCCTCTGCAAATGGGGATCCTGCAGAAGGCCTGACCAGACCTCCAGCAGGAGGGATATCTGCAGGAGCATGGAGGTAAGTACTGTTTATTCATCTTCCATTGCTATTCCTGTAGATATCTTAGATGTATAAATTAATCAAATACATTTAAAAAATGTAAAAGTCCAATTTTATTCCTCTAATGCGAAATATTATGGTCGATTGTGAAATTACTCCCACGTCTAAAGCAGGGACAATCCAGTAAAATCATCAACATTTACAAAGGAAATAGTTTTAGCTTTTTAATAGTGACACTTTTATGATTTTGCTCTAACAATGCCATATTTTGGACCCATGACACTTTATGGCCAGTAACATTGTCATTGGAGCTTAGCACTCAAGTTGTCACACATGTAATGCTCCACATTATGACGTTGTTCAAGCCTAAAGTTTTAGTAAAATGCAATGGCTTGGTTAGATAAAAAATAGTAAGGAAACAATTATATTTTAAATACAAATAAATATAATAAGGGGTCAGATTCTAGGTGAGCAACCGTGGGAACTAAAAATGAGAGATTTGTTGGTACTGTCCAATTCCATTCTAAGAGAGTGCCTTCTTTACAAGCAAATGGAGGATAGGGGAAAGCGTACATGCCAAAGCCCACCTCTCTCCCTGACTGGTGCGCTCACTCTGGGTCTATTATTAAATGGTGGCACCAGGGATCCATGCAGCTGAGAGGCAGGTCCTGGGCAGAGAGCAGAGATTTGCTGTTGGAGGACTAATCTAGGTTGGTGAGAAAAGGAGGCAGCAGAGCCGCAGAGATTAAGCAAATGAATAAGAGAGGAGAGAGACAGCAATGGGAGGAGAAAAGGGGATGCAACAACGGTAGAGTAAGAAGTAAGAGAAAGGTGAATTACGAAGCTGAGGGTGAAAGTGAATGCCCTATAACTTTCTAGTAATCTTCATTTCTCCTGGTACCGTTGTCCTCGTCCCATCCATTACTTGTGGAGATAACCATCTGCCAGACAGAAAAAAAGAACAGAGAAATACTGGGACCGAAACCCCACCCCATCCCACTGGGAGTACATAACCAGTACTTACCCAGCATTCCACCTGAACTACCAAGCCACCAACAGGAAGGCCTCCCATCCAGGAGGGAGGGGCATAATGGATGGGACAAGGACAACGGAACCAGAAGTAATGAAGGTTACCAGTAAGTAATAGGGCATTACCCCCAGGTCCCTCCAGTTCTCGTCCCATCCAATACTTATGAAGCATACCAAAACCAGGAATCCAGCCTTCCAAACCCCCAAAGAACACCCAGGACATCCCACAGAAAGCAGCATTTCAATCGAAGCAAACGGGAGAACCAGAGAAAAAGACAGCTAGGAGCACACAGACCGCAAGACACCCAACCAAACAAAAAGGGCTGCACCACCCAGAACAAGCAGCAGACGACCCAGGAGAATGAAAAACAACAAGGCCACACCAGGCACCGCCAGCCAGAGGGCAGCCAACCCCCACCGGGAACACCCCAAAACCAACAATGGAGAATGAGCACCCACCAAGGAAGCACCAGAGACCACCAACCATAAAAGGACAACTAGAGGCCACAGGCGGAAGAAGACCAGAGCGGCCAGACACCCCAGCAAAGCCAGGGACAGACGAAAATGGACACAACCAATGCCGGGAAGAACCAGAACTTCGGAAAAGAGAAGCCACCACAGGCGCCAAGCAGGCAGCCAACCACAGATAAAGGACAAACAAAGCACTCAGGCCCCACCAGCCCCAACTCCCAAAAACCGCAGAGCGGAAGGGAGCCCAGAACACCACCAAGAAGGTGACCAGGCTAGGATAAACAAAACCAAGGCTGGAAAGGAGGCACACCACAGCGATCCCAATCCCCAAAGGCCAAGCCCCAGAAGGGAAACGGAGGCTGAGGCAACTACACCAGCTGAGCAACAGACACCAGGAGCACTAGAACAGACCGAGGGCCCCAAAGGGCCCAAAAAGTCTGTAAGCACCCCCACAGGGCAAGAAAGTCACCATGTCCAGCGCCCCCCCAGCCCTAGGGACATGGCAGCAGAACCAACAGAGAGTGGCCCAAAGTAGACAATGGAAGGAACGCAAAACAAAGTCGAAAGGCCACCGGGGAGGCCCACAGCAGAACAGCCGAAAACAAAAAAGGAGAGGGGCCGCCAACAGGGCCTAAGCCTACACTCAGAGGACTAGCCAAGCGCAGGACCACACAGACCAAACCAGGAAGGGAGGATGCACAGACAAAAAAGCAAGCCCCCCCCAAACCAGCCCCCAGAAAGTTCAGAGGACACCACAGCCACTGAAATCCCCAGAGGAGCACCAGGCCCAAAGGCAAGAATGTTCAGCACCAACCACCAGCGCCGGCAAAGGACGACCTCCAAAGCCCCCATACCAGGAGACAGATCTAGGACACCGGGACAAGCCAACAGGACAAGACCAGGGAACTCACAAAAGAGCACAGGGAATACTGAAATACAACCACCGGAACCCTGCCCAACAACGGCACTGCTGTAACCAGACAGAGGCAGGCCGGATGAGCATCAGAAGACCAGCTGCCCAAAGACCAACCAGAAGGACCAGGTAACCAGAAGCACAAAGCAAACACAAGGATATGATGGAGGGTGCTCTGAAACTTTTCAGCCACTCACCCCTAGTCACAGATCTGGGTTGAATCCATCATCGTTCTTTAGCTCACTTCACCACCCCAGTTCAGACGCAGCTATATTCAAATCAGTCTTGACCCTGTGCCTCATGGGAACAGTCTAGCCCGAACTACCAAGCCAGGTCTTCCCTGGAACGGATACAAGCATCCTGGAACCGGTTTCAGGGTAACACCCCTCATCAGCCAGGATAGCATGAATCCAGTGGCAAAGTGAGCAAGGGACCCAGGTCTGGGCATACCCTGCCAACTTAAGGTGAACAAATCAAACACAAGTAGATGATGGACGGAGCGCTGAAACTTTTCAAACACTCACCCGACAGTCACAGATCTGGGTTGAATCCATCATCATTCTTTAGCTCACTTTGCGACCCCAGTTCAAACCCAGCTATATGCCAATCAGTCTTGACCCTGTGCCTCATGGAAGCAGTCTAGTCCAAACTGCCAAGCCAGGTTTTCCCTGTACCAGAAAGAACCATCCAGGGATGGGTTTTGGGGTAACACCCGTCATCAGCCAGGCTAGCTTGAATCCAGTGGGAAAGTGAGCAAGAGTACTACGTCTGGGCATACCCTTCCAACTTAGGGCGAACAAAGCGAACACAAGTAAATGATGGATGGAGCACTGAAACATTTCAGACACTCACCCCCATTCACAGATCTGGGTTGAATCCATCATCGTTCTTCAGCTCACTACGCCATCAGTCTTGACCCTGTGCCTCCTGGTAACAGTCCAGCCCGAACTGCCAAGCCAGTTCTTCCCTGGACCAGAAACAAGTGCCCTGGGACCAGTTTTGGGGTAACACCCCTTATCAGCCAGGCTAGCTTGTATCCAGTGGCAAAGTGAGCAAGGGAACCAGGTCTGGGCATACCCTGCCAACTTAGGGCGAACAAAGCAAACACAAGGAGATGATGGACGTTGAGCTGCTTTTCAGACACTCACCCCCAGTCACAGATCTGGGTTGAATCGATCATCGTTCTTTAGCTCACTTCGCCACCCAAGTTCAGACCCTGCTATATGCAAATCAGTCGTGAGCCTGTGCCTTATGGAAGCAGTCCAGCCTGAACTGCCAAGCCAGGTCTTCCCTGGACTGTAAACAAGCATCCTGGGACTGGTTTTGGGGTAACATTCCTCATCTGCCAGGTAACTTAAATCCAGTGGTAAAGTGAGCAAGGAAATGATGAATGGGGTGCTGAAACTTTTCAGACACTCACCCCCAGTCACAGGTTTGCTTTGACTCCATCATCATTCTTTAGCTCACTTCACCACCCCAGTTCCAGAAGCACAAACCCCACCAGTACAGGAAAAAAACAGGGGGAAGGCTAGAGGACAAACCCCAGTGAAGAACAACACCCCACCAGGAAAGAGGCCAAACACAGGTCCCATCCAAGGAAAGACACCCTCAAGGGGCGGACATCACCAAGCTCAGACCCGGACCAGGGACTAGAAAACCGCCACTACCACGAGAGAGGCGAGGCAAACCCCCAAGGCAACAAGACCAGGGGAACCCAAAACCAAACAGGCATACCAGGGAAAACCCGCCCCCAAACAACACACACCACGGATGACACCCCAACCACAAACCCGGGGGTCAACCCAAGGCGGGAAATGCATCGGAGAAATACAAACTCACCAGCCAACACAGACACCCCCCTTATGAGGTCTTGGAATCAATCGTATGTGCCCAATAGGACCCTTAGATCTTGTGGAAGAGGCCTAATGTTTGTCCCGAGAATTAAACGAGCAAGAACAGGTGGACGCCTATTCTCTTATAATGCTCCTAGATTGTGGAATGGTATTCCACAATATTTACGCTCTCAGCCCGATCACCTTAAATTCCGGAAACTTCTCAAATCTTACCTCTTCTAACTTCTTGGGGATATTTAGGTTGCCCAGCGCTGGGATGCACCTGGGTAACTACGCGCTTAACAAATGCTACCCAATAAAACAATAAACAACCTGTGCAATGACCAGCCGCTACACACCCCAGTCCCCACAACTGGGATGAGGGGCACAGGACACCATGCCGACCAACAGGGAGAAATACAAACCCACCAGCCAACACCGACAAGCCAAACAACCCGTGCATCAACCAGCCGCTACACACCCCAGTCCCCACAACTGGGACGAGGGGCACAGGACACCATGCCGACCAGCCCAAACCAGTAAGAGGAAACCCCCAATCGAAAAACC
Source organism: Lissotriton helveticus (assembly GCF_964261635.1). Lineage (NCBI taxonomy): Eukaryota > Metazoa > Chordata > Amphibia > Caudata > Salamandridae > Lissotriton > Lissotriton helveticus. The sequence goes on along the minus strand of NC_136059.1, from coordinate 1,217,646,153 downwards.
AGCTGAACAACTGGCCAGGAGGGCAAAAGACAACCAACAGGAACCATCCCAAGCGAACCCCCACACCAGCCGCAGAAGGACCAAGACAACAATCCATACCAGCCCCAGAGCAACCGGGGATGGAAACCACAAAGGGCCCCAGAGCCCTAGGACATAAACATGGCAGGGAAACAAGCACCATGCCAGAACTCCAAGGACAGGGTAGTCAAACAGGGCGGCCCTCTGCCCCCAAGAAGCTAACGGACAGAACCACAGACCCGCCAGCAGAGACAGGAGCAGGAACCACCGTCACCCACGAGAAAGTCAGACCACAAGACAAGAAGGTCAACAACAGGCCAGGAGAATAAGCACTAGCCTGCAACCCCGAGGCCAGCAACTCGAGGAAGCACAGGAGGTCACCCTCCAAGCCGGCCACAGGGCCCCCACCAAACGCCCCCGGAAGAAGGGAATGGAGGCAGAAGGCCACGTCACAACCCAAACTACTGGAAGCAGAAAACCCAACACAAAAAAAGGCTGGCACAGTTGCCCCCAGCATGGGGTCAATCAGGCCACCAACAGGGTGCCCCAACAGACCCAGCAAGGGAGGCCCAGGACCTGAGAGCCACACAGCAGAAAAAAACACCAAACCCCGAAGGCAGAAAGAAAAATCACCGGAACCAGCCATAACCCAGACCCCAGAGACAAGACCCACAAAACATGGGGGAAAAGCCAGGGCAGAAAAGAAACAGTCGGTATGAGGATGGACTCACCACCACCCAGCCCACACCGGGGTAAGGCAGGCACAGAAGAAACAAAAAAGAGAAGGGGAAGAACAATGGCCGGGCCTCCAGCCATGCCAGGCACAGAACCACGGGATCCTAGGGGAACTAGAGCACCCACATCCAAGGAAGACGCCAATAAGAGGAAGGGAAGCAAGAAAAACCTCCAGGCAGACACTCAAAAGTCGCACCCCTGCCCCAAGGCCCAACGGTCAGTGCCAGACACACACCCAGGAGGCAAGCCTCCCCCCCAAACCAGGAAGTACCCAATCAGGAGACAGGGGCAGAGAATACACATAGGTGTCACCACTACCCCAGGAAGACAGCCTGGAGGACACAAGCCGCACCCCACCCTGAGGGAGCAGGGGCCGGAAGGAGATAGACCCGAAATGGACCCACACCGAAGCAGGGTAGCCAAATAAAACAGAAGTGTCACAGGCCCTGACACCAACACCTAGGCGGGACACAAACTCAGGAGGAGGATAAACCGGGGACACTGGAGGACGAACCCTCAGCCACAACGCCAAGCACAGGGAAACCCAGCAAAAAAGCAGGCAGGGTCCCAGCATTCCTCTGTTCTTTTTTCTGTCTGAGAGACGGTTATCTCCAAAAGTAATGGATGGGACGCGACCTGGAGGAACCTGGGGCAATGCCCTATTACTTACTGGTAATCTTCTTTACTCCTGGTTCAGTTGTCCTTGCCCCATACAATATGCCCCTCCCTCCCTCAGGGATGGTCGGCCTTCCTGTTGGTGGCTTGGTAGCTCAGGCGGAATGCTGGGTAAGTACTGGTTATGTACTCCCAGTGGGATGGGGTGGGGTTAGGGTCCCAGCATTCCTCTGTTCTTTTTTCTGTCTGGGAGACGGTTATCTCCACAAGTAATGGATGGGACAAGGACTGGAGGGACCTGGGGGTGATGGCTGAGCAAAAGTATGGGCAGATGACGCTCTGTTATCATCCTGGTTTGTTTTATAATCTTCCACTTTAATTCGCACATGTCCTCATCACGTGTGGCACGTTTAATTGTGATATGTGTGATGGCTGTTGTTACCTCACATATCGTACTTATTAAATATTTGCAGGCTAAACCTGCTGATATATATTGAGGGGAAAAGGCCCAATATTAACCAGAACATGTAGATTTTGGGGCACCAAAAGTCACTAGTTATCACCCCAACCGTGCAATTGGGTGCTATTCATCGCACCCGATAAATTCTGACTTAGTGGAGTTGTATTGTTTCAGGCACGATTAATATCACGCCAATTACTGGGCCACTCGTAATGAGGGTAAATGTCCAGGAAAAGTCTACAGCCCTCATTGTAGGCGCAGGCCTGAATTCTGATGACTGTGTGAACTAATGATAATTACCACACCCTTGTAGTTTTCCAATGTTAGATTCTAGCAGGGTAAACCAGCAGCAATGTATCAGGGAAAATGCCCATAAAAGAAGGTAAAACATGCAGGATTCAATGCAGTAAATATGGATTTCACATTTTGTGCCTCATTTTCAAGTGAAACACTTGGAATAGTTAGTGCTTTCCATGTAAGGAAAATTAATTACTCCAGGGTAATTGTTGCAAATAAAAGACGCTTCTCTGTTGTATGATGAACAGAAGTATGTACTTTATTAGTACAAAGATGAGGCCCCGCACCACACTTTTGCCAGGCACAGCACAGCAGCAGAATGACGATGCCTGAACCAACATTCCAAGTATGACATGAATGGAACTGAGCCGTGTTATAAGTGTGAGTGACACATCAGGTACGATAAATATAGACTGAAATCAGAGCTATATTGTACATGTGAAGCAGGACAGTAATTTAATAATGAAAAAAATTGGGGCAACCGTGGTTGCAAACATCAATCTAGTGGGACACAATCCTTTATCCTCTCTAGGACATGACAAGTACAGCACAAACACATAGACATTTCAGGCAAGTCAAGTGAAGCTTGTTACATTGCAAGTTTTGTCAAGCTTTTTTTCGAGACAGTAAGTGCACTCGCGTTACACAATGGAGTAATGCACACAACTGTCAAACAAGAGTCGACGACATTTCGATCCGTTCAACACGATATTAGGATCATCTTCAGGACATTAATGATGCATGCCTAATACGATTTAAGAAATTGCATTACGAGTACACAGGGCACAAGGATAGTCTGTTACAACATGGAACCAAATGGCATGGGAACAATGGGGTGTGATTAGAGTGGTTCTTTTAAAAGATACAGTTTCCAGGAATTGCAATAACTAACTCTGGCTACCGAGTACTGTTACAATCAACGGTGTAACGCGGCGTGCCCGCTGGGAATCGGCGATCAGCCTATTCCCAGCAGGCACGCCGCGGTACATTGTTGATTGTAATAATACGCGGTAACCGGAGTTAATTATTGCAATTTCTCGAAACGGTATCCAGGAATTGCAATAATTCATGTTGTAGCGGATGACTAAAAGTTTGTTCCTTCAGATGCGGAGGTTGGTCTCAATTCTATCCTTGTGCCCTGTGTACTCCTAATGCAATTTCTTAAATCGTATCAGGCATCCATCCATTAATGTCCTGAAGATGATCCTAATATCGTGTTGAAAGGATCGAAACGTTGTCGACTCTTGTTAGACAGTTGTGTGCATTACTCCATTGTGTAAAGAGAGTGCACTTACTGTCTCGAAAAAAAACTTGACAAAACTTGCAGTGTAACAAGCTTCACTTGACTTGCCTGAAATGTCTATGTGTTTGTTTTGTACTTGTTATGTCCTAGAGAGAATACAGGATTGTGTCCCACTCGATTAATGTTTGCAACCACGGTTGCCCCAATTTTTCTAATTATTAAATTACTGTCCGGCTGGACATGTACAATATAGCTCTGATTTCAGTCTATATTTATCGTACCTGAGATTTGATTAGTTAAGGACCGCTGTTTTTGTATGTGAATTGATACCCAAGATCCTTAATTACCTTGTGGGTTCCCTTGTTCTTTTTGACCATAAGTGTGTGTGAGGCATTAGCCTAGCTGATGCTACCAAAGCATCTTATAACACATCTCCCCACCTTGGGAACATATAAACTACTAACAGAAAAGTGCAACATTGGTGCACAAGAACAACAAGAAAGACACCCTGGACACCAAAGGAAAACATATAACTTGTGAGAAGATATCCAAAGTCTTGCAGTGAACAAGGAAGGGAAAAGAGAACAGACAACACAATGACAACATGTTGAAACACCAGAAAATACCATTTAGAAAGAACAAGTCAACAAGTTAAGAGCAAACATAATCTTTCAAATAAATAGGAGGCTTCATCACCCTCATTTCTCTACCAACATGAGGAGCATTTAACACAATGCTATTTTCAGGAACCACCTGCTCCAGTGGACTGTCAGAAGAATCAAGATCAACTTGACCCGACCCATCTCCTCCTCTCACACCAGAGGGACTTTGAGGTCTAACACCACCCTGATCATCTGTGAACTCACAATCATTCATGAACCTCAGAGGCAAACATGAACCTTCTTCATCGCACACAACACTCCTCAACACTTTTCCCTGTCTTTGGTAAACAGCAACCCTTCTGACGTGCCAAGTTTGTCCATTATCCAATTTCTCCCAAATTCCACCCACTGCACAAACTCTAAATGGGCCATGGAACTTGGTCAAGTCCTTCACAACAACACCAGGCCTATCTTTTTCCCAATCTCCAACTGCAATAAAACTTTTTTTTCCATCCTATCTGTGCCTACTCAAACCTTTGTCACACTCTCACGCATCCATGAAAGTACCAACTTGCTCCCGGGGCACCTTCCCCACATCATTTCAAATGGAATTCTCCCCGAGGATGAGTTAACAGTAGTGAAATACGCCCAAAGCATGTCTTTGACAGCCCCCACCAAAGACATCCCGACACTGCAGGCCAACTGCATAGTCCCTTTAACCTGCCTGATCCAGCAGTTCAACCACAACAGATACTCCACTTCCATATACTCACCTGGGCCCATAAACTTCACAAGTGGTAAAAACCGCCGGGGGTCGGTTTAAGTTTTGTGATTTTCCACAGTGCTCAAGATTAGTTATTTAATATTCCTAACTAACCTTTCACTGATTAAAAAGTTCTTTGCACTGGTCAATGGACCATTAGTTGAACTAGTTGATGGTGAAAATTAACATAAGACTAATTGTTCTTTATTCGATGTAAATAACCACAGGCTCAGGATTTTTTTAAATCTTTATCTAAAATGAATGCATGTGAACCATCCCAAAATACATTGCAGTCACCAGCACTCATAGGAGAGAAAATTAAATTCATAAAAACCAAGCATCTACTTCGGACTCATACAATAATAAATGCTCAGAAAGGGAGAGGACAGAGAGAAAGGGACATCAACAAATAACACGAAAAATATAGTTACCAAGGATGGTGTGAAAGACCAACCCCCTGGCCAAAGGGCTGGTGAGGGTACCCTGGGATAGGGCAGAAGACAAAGACTTCAGGACAGGAATCAGGACAGGATAGTTGACCTCTCTAGAATACCGACGACTGCGTCGCACCCCTCTCTGACACTCTCTTCCTCCTCAAGATTCTTCCGTGATCTTCTGGTGTAACCATATTATTTAGGATAGAAAGTTTTGCTCAAGATCTGCATTCGGTTCTTCATCAGCATCTCACAGCATCTCTCCCAGCAACAGCATCTCCCGCAGCAATGACAGCATCCCAAAATTCTCAGCTCTGACTAACTAACTAAGGCAATGTTAAATATACCTTTCGTTCTTCATGTTCCAGCCATTAATGTTTCAATATCGTAAAAATACGAAATCTGATTGGTCAGGCAAGGGGGAAGCTCCATCACACCATGCTTACATGTCATTATAATCAGATCAACTATTGTTCGCAAATCCATCCCCTTAATTTTTTTATTTATAATTTTAGTTCTCACACATTTCCAAGTTCACTATGCAACATTTCTATTAACATTCTGAATAAGATTCTTCTTCATTGAACTCTTCACCATCCGTTCCCACGTTTGTAACACTCAATTTTTGTCTTCCTATCAACTGCTCAGTCATGACCTTCATGGCCTCCCTCAGTGAGCATGTGCAGGCATCGCGTCATTTCCTTCAATCCGTCTATGCAAGAGAGGCCCAAATACGAACTAGTGATAAAGTCAAAAGGCAGATGTTACTTTCACAAATAAAATGGTTGCACTGTATACCACCCACCTCTACTCTAATCTAGTTTTTTATTTATATATTTTCCTGCATTAGCATTAGTAAAAACCACTCGATTTAGTTCAAACAAGCAGATGCCATGCACGTGAGTCTTCATGACTCCATTTTAGTATCTTCTGCTCATGCGCCAGAATTTCCCTCCAAGCATTAACTTGTCATACTGAGTGGATGCATTTGACGCATGTGCACAACAGTTTACCCGTTAAAAGCGGTATTCGTCTGTCTTCATTGGTATCCGCATAAGTAAACACATAAGCAATCTGTAAATGTAAATGTACCGGAATTTATAGAGCGCACAGCTACTTCCCTGAGGTGGTGTCCCGGCGCTGTCTGTATACCGCTTAGGAACCCTTCCTGGTTTTCCCTGTGAGTGTCCACTCCTGGGTACCCCCCAGGGTGAAACCAGGCATCCCAGCGCTTTTGGGGCCGTTGTGGAGATTAAGCAAGCTATTGCCCAGAGTCGCAGAGTGGGACCATGATTAGAATAGGCACCGAGGCGAGAATTTTCAGGTCCGAGGAAATTGAGCCCAAGACCCGCCAAGGCGGGTATTGAACCCTGGTCCCAGGCCAGACCTCTGCATCAGGGTCTGCCGCTCTAACCATTTGAGCCACACTTCCCGCTTGTTCAATGTGGTGCGTATTAGTTATTCAGAAACATGATCTAATAGCTTGTTAGTAAGTTAACGAGTGGATTGCATCCAAGCAAGTTTCTTTTACACGAAACATTGCTCCATCACCGTTACCCTGGGGATTGTACAAAAATGAAAAACCATGCCTCACACTCAAAGTGTCCAAAATATTTTCATGTCAACTGACCTCAACTGTGTGCGGTTATCGGTGAGAATAACTGAAGGTACCCCTTCTCTCCTAAACACATTACTAAGAAAGTCGATTGTAGAGGTAGTGGTAATGTTCCGCATAAATGCAACCTCCACCCACCTGGACTTGGCATCAACAAGTACCACCGCAAACCTTTCTTGATCAGGTAAAAATGAAAATCTCGGCAAACTTTCTCCCACACCTTCCTAGCCTCGGACACATGCTGCTCCTCCTGCAAATGTCCAACACCCACTCTGAGACGTTTCTCAGATTCCTTGCACACAGAAAAAAATACAATCCATTCCTTTATTACAGCATCCCTGAGCGGCCACCAAAATCTCTCTTACTCTCTATGTAGTTAAAATCTGTCCCAAATGTCCATCATGCGCCAACCCAATAAGACGTGACCTTAAAGAAACAGGAGGCACACATTTTTCATTACGCATCAATAAGGTCTGACCACATGAGGAAGAATGCTTTCCCTTCTAACCTCACCTTTCACCATTTTCAATACTCGCTGAAGAGTCATATACTTCTCCATAGCACTCATCCACTCCCCTCTGGAAATGGATGCTCCCAAACCCTCAGTAACATCTTCCACACTCGCAACCACCCCTTCAGTGACCACCTCAGAAGGTTTAGCATATCCATCTGGAAGTCTAGATAGGCAGTCAGCCATTTTATTTTTCCGACCAGGGACATATTCAATCCGATAATCATAGTCTTGCAACCTGACAGCCAACCTAGCCAAACGCCCAGAACAGTTCTTACTGCCACCTGGTCCCAAAACCTTGAGTAGAAGTTTATGGACTGTCCTAAGAGAAAATACACTTCCCCACAAAAAGACTCTGAAGTAAGTTGCAGCCCACGCAGCAGCTAAAGCATCTCTCTCAATAACTGAATAATTGCTCTCCATGTCAGTTAATGACCATGAAGGAAAAGCTACAGTCTTCTCTTGCTTGTCATGCAGCTGAGACAAAACAGCACCAATCCCAGCTGCGCTAGCATCAACCGTGACAATGCTCCTCAAGGAGCTCTGGAATGGTGCAAGAACACTAGCATTGGCAATGTTGTTCTTAATGGCAAGAAATGTTTGTTTTTGTGACTCACCCGACAGAAATTTCCTGCCCTTCCGCAACAATTCCCTGAGTGGTTCCGTTTTGAGGGCAAAATCCTGCACAAAAGTGGAGTAATGCTCCAGTAATCCCATGAAGGATCGTAGAGCATCCTTGTCACGAGGGACATCCGCATTGACAATGGCACTCACTAACATCATCTCTTTTCTGTGATCTTAATGTATTTAATTGATTCAGGAAGTGCTGATTGTTTTAGGAGTTATAGTTGGCTTCAGGAATATCCTGCTAATTCTTTTCTGTGATTTTAGTGCATGTATACTTTAGGAATGTTCCATCAATCATTTGTGAATTTAATGTATTTAATGATTTGGCAATGTAACTTTATCTTCTATTTTCTTCCTTTTGGGTTATATGCCTGTTTCTGTTCTTTGCATGATTTTTGTTTATACTTTCCCTAAGGAAAGGGGATATGTTATGTCATATGGGTTAATGACTTAACTGTTGCCATTCCTTTCCCTTAGCTACATCTTCACATCTTCCCTACTGCTCAGCCAGGATGAGTGCTAGAGTGCTTGGTGATGAATGGAATGCTGAATGCTTGGTGATGTCATAGAATGCATGGGTGCCTGGTGATGTGCTGAGTGTCAGTTGGAGTGTGCAGGCTGAGCAGCAGGGAGGCTGCTCCTGGTGGGGCTATCTACTATCATCTACTTACTATCCTACTTATCTGGAATGTACCTTGTAACTAAGCTTAAATAAACCATCTATGGAATATATACAACCTTGGCTAATGGACTTTGTATTACAACATTTTGGTAACAGTAATAGTGTTTACCAAGTATTGTAAATACATGACTTTATTCTGCCTAACATGTTCCTAGTCTGCCTACCTTGAAATGAGGCCCTCTGTGCTAGTAAACGTAAATTATTATTTGAAAAATACTTGTTGTAAATAGCTGTCAATGAGTATGAAGATGAAGACCAGACTCTGTCCATACATTCTCACGCTGAAGACAGGACCATAAGACCATTAACATGCTAGAGAGTAAAATGTACCCACAAGTTAATAAAAACAAATTGAACCCATCTATAGAACTAAATTGTTGTATGGGAACCATATAGCAATATTTGCCAGGGGCTGAGTATTGAGTTAAATGTAAAACAGCATTGAATGCAACAGCTTGGTGCAAAGATTTTTTTTATCAGCGTGTGAAGAGGGAGGAATGCCTTAAATGATTTTGATTATTTTCATATTTGTATTTTGACACCAGAATACACAATAATAATCTCCAGCAACTAACCGAGCCTTTCCCTCTATAGTTTATAGACTGCATACACAGTGTGAAACAAAAAATGAATTATTGTTCCTATATAAATGCAAAAAAAAAGTATACAGATTTATGTCCATACCAGAGCCTCCCTTTATTATTTTTTTTATTTGACAGCAGGGGTTAAGCTTAGTAATGCTCAGTATTCTGTAGAAAAGAATGAAAGGTTTTAGAGAGATTGTTTTTCCTGCTTAATTAAACCCAATGTCAATCAATTCGCAGAATAATTTATTACCATAGCAAGCCTTCCTGCCGCATAATGCCAAATATACATAGACTTTGTTATCTGAATCATCTTATAGGGCAATCAGTGTCAGCTTTCCATTTATGTATAATATTGATCAGGGTATCTCAGGCAAATAATAGAAGTTTAGGCTTATAAACTGAGCATAAACATTCCCTTTCATTATGTTCATAGATTCCTGGATTAGCCATTATGCTTTCATATTCCCACAGGTTCGAACATCCTACAAGCTCCAGGACAATCAAATATATCAAGAACTGAGAATGTGCAGGTATAGGTGGGTGGCAACTTGATTGCTTATTCCTTGATTTTCAGATAAATTACGATTGCTTATGTCATTTTTAGATCACATATTACATTACCCATACAACTTTGCAGACATGATTATGAATGTAGTATCACTAATTGGTTTGATTATGTGTGGTTGTTTAATTACATTTAACTTTAAGGTGTTTTCATTTATTGGTAAGAATTTTGAAAGACAATAAGCCTTACGTTTCCTATTGAGTTGCGGTTTGCATGACTGTTGTATGAGCTATGTATTCTGACCCTAACCATAACTTTGACATTTCAGATGCTTTTTAGTTTTAATGAGTAACCATTACTGCACATCAACTATGTTTTTAAGTTGAATTTCAAAGGTTTTTGAACATACATTTTGGTGATAGAATAAAACAACTACTTTAGTGTTTGATTTTCAGTAAATTTCTGTTTGTTATCGCATTCCACATGCAAGAGTTCTCTGCACCCATTCACCCGCCAGCTACACCTGTTCACAGCATGGTTGGCTGCAGAGCCAGGCCTTTTGCTCAGCTCTTTGCCTGCCCCTATTCTGCAGCCAAACCCCACTGTGCAGGTCTTAGGCCATATGCAACAGGCATGCAAACTCTACTATGCCTGGTCACAAGGCCTGGATCCCATTCTGGCCCTCAACTCAACCTCCAGGGGTCCCCATTACATACAGCTGTCAATTATGTTCAATGGTGGTTGGCCTCAGGTGACCCACCACTGCTGCAGAAGGCCAAACCAGCTAGAAACTGCACTTAACCCTCTGTGGGCAGGGCAGTGTTTGGTCTGCCCCTCCCCCGGCACCCATCTCACCACATGCATGCAATCCCTGCTGCATAATGCCTTTGTCCATACCCAGCTGGGACTGGCTGTAGGACCAGGTCTTTCAGTGAGACCCTGTGCCAATGTTTTTTAGCAAACAGCCAGATCCCACTGCGCAAAGCCTGAGCAATAGGGATTGCCCTCAGAGTTTTGTCTATGGCCACACCCTTCATCATTATTTTTCAATTTTATTTTTGGGATCCACAGACCCTCCACAGATCCTCCAAGGCAAGGAAGATCCATTAATTTCCACAGGAGGGCCACACATGGATTTTCAAATCCATCCACGAAAGTAACTTTTTTCATTTTAAAGATTGAGGGATTCTTTTAGGTTCCCTTCATAGGCCTGGCGTCAGGGTATGCTTGTCCTGCCCCATTTGTGCCCTTTCAATATTTTTTCCAGGAGTCTGGAACTAAGGGCCGGATTACAAGTTACTATGGTGGTGGTCCAACCACTGCTGCACTGCGGACTGCCTGCAGTATTTCTATAGCGTTGGTCGGACCACCACGAGACTGCCGGCACCACTGGGATCAAGGATCCAGTGCAGCCGAGGAGGTGCAGATTGAGGCAGCAATATGCAGGCAGTGCCCTTCGGCACCGCAGAGCATATTATGAGTTTCCTCACCACCATCTTTTTCATGGCGGTGAGCCCTACATGAAAAGGATGTCAGTGAGGCAACTAAGGGGGCCCTAATAGGGCGCCATGCTGCCTTCGGCCCCAAGGGGTGCAGTTGGGCGGCACATGTAATTACCCCCTGTATTTGCACCCCGAGTTCCTGCATGGTGTATCATGTATGCCACACCATCGTTTTTTACGAGTGCTGGAGAAGCATAGGACGTTAGACTTTTTTAGGTTTATTGTTAAATGTGCATTTGAGATGTACAGCGCGAGTTGTGAAATCAGCCGTTGTAAGCCAAGTGGAGTTTGAGAGAGAAGCACAATATTGTCCGCATATTGCAGGCTCGCTATAGTTGTTTTTACCAATTTGGGTGGGCCACCCTGGATTGTGCGTAGGTTGTTCTGAAGGTCAGCAGTATAGATGTTGAATAGGCTAGGAGCCAGCACACATCCTTGCTTTAGCCCATTTATTGTTGGAAATTACTTTGTTAGGTGCCAGCCGTCGCCTTTTTTTAAAATTTGGACCCAGGTATGCGAATATAAGTTGATGTTTGCTCCCAATAGGTTAGGGGGGGCACCCCAAGCTTTCATTTTGGCCCATAGTTTGCTTTTGGCAATTTATCAAAAGCTGCTTTGAGGTCTAGCAAGCATGTATATAGGATGTTAGAGTTGTCAATTGCTTTCTTAGCTAGAAGAGTTAGTGCTGATAAGTTTGTTAGGGTGCCCATGCTGGCCTGGAATCCTGCTTGTGTCTTTGGGATCAGGTTTTTGCTTCTGACCCAAGTCTCCAGTTCTGCCAGTATGTTGGATGCATAGATCTTAGCCTCAACATCTATTAGGGCTATTAACCTACAGTTGTTTGGGTCTGAGCGTGTCCCTGATTTGTGAATCAGTTGAAGGATGCTGCCCCTCCAGGAGTCAGGAATATTCCCGGTCCTTAAGCTGTTGCAAAGCAAGGGGGATAAGAAGCTGGACCAATATGTAGGGTTTTGCCTAAATAGAGCCTTTGGTAGGCCATTTGGTCCGGGAGCCCGTCCGTTCTTAAGTGGTTTATTGTCCTCAGAACCTCCTTTGGCATTATCTGGTCTGTTTCTTCTCTTTGCTCCAGAATAGCTAGCTTCCTACTTTCTTTCTAGGTTTCTCTATTTGTAATTTGTGATTTGATTTGGAATTGGGTCCGCAGCTGAGGCTTCCACTGATATCGGACTGAGGGTATGAGGTGAACCTTTTTGCTTGCTGGGCCTCAGGTGTTATTCTCGAACCGAGAGTCGGTTTGAGCTCTGTTGAAATGTCAGTTATGCTATCTGTGCGCATGTCCAGTGTGTTATTGTATGTTGCGTCGATGTGGGCGATCCAATGGATGGCAAAGGAAAACATACAGCTGCCATTCCAAGTCGGATTCTGACAAAAACTGAAACAATTGACCAGGTTTTTAGATTCATCCTGTTGTATTGGAAGGTGGTGGTGCTGGGTAAGGGTAGCCTATTTATTGCTTTTGTAGACCTGAAATCGGCATTTGACCTTTTCCCCCTTGGAAAGCTCTGGGTGGTGTTGAGAGACATGGGGATGCCTGTGGAGATCCTGTCATTGGTTGTTCGCCTTCATGATGACAACTATGCCAGGGTATGATGGGGTAAACAGTGCTAAGTCACCCACCCCATTGTTGTTAACAGAGGTGTCCAGCAAGGCTGTGTCCTTGTCCCACGATCTATTCCCTTTACATCAATCAAGTTGTGGACTTCCTAGGTAGGACCCCAGGTGATGCTCCTTCGCTAGGGAATAGGAAGGTCATCATGTTTCTTTTTACGGATGATACGCTCCTCGTCTCTAAAACTCCCAAGGGGCTTTAGACTCTACTAAATCGGTTCAAGGCTTTGTACAATGAGAGGGCTCTCGAAATAACCACCACCAAAACAAGACTTGATGATGCTTAACCCATATAAATCTTTTAAAGGATGCCTAACTTTAAATAACAGTTGCTTAGAATGGATATGCAGCTTCGAATATCTGGTTGTAAAATTGGCTGAAAAGTAGGACCTGGAAGCAACATTTGATCAAGACAAATTTAATATATGAATAGATAGTTGGGGCCTTGAGAAAGGAATACTCTTGTTCATACACTAAACCAGTTGCCCCAGGCTTAGAAATCTATAAAAGCAAGGCAGTAAGTAATGTCCTTTATGGGGCTGAGCTGTGGGGCTTTGAGAAAATGGATGACCTCATAGCAACTGAACATAGGTATCTTAGGAATTTAGTGTCTCTTTCACTCAGTACTCCACTACTCCCCCTCAAATTTGATGTGGGGGTCAAATTAATAAAAGACTTAGCCAAATAACTCCCTCTCCTTTTCTGGCAGAGACTGATATTGACCCCGGAATTGTCCCTGTGTGTCTCAGCCTGAGAAGAAGTTTATACATTATACACATTGAAGAAGATAGACTGGATAAAGAACATCAATATCCTACTTATGAACATTGGGATGAAAGGAGATTGTACCGGTTGTTTGGACCTCCCTACATACACACAGCTCAAATCTATGTATTGGGAGTGGGTATTTGAGAACGAGTCTAGAAATAGAAAACTAGGAAGATTAACAGGGGAATTCCTAGATTTTAAATTGTTGCGCTCCCTGCAGGGTTTTCTTGATGTTATACAGGTGCCGGCAGATAGGAAATTATATATTCAATTTAGACATGCCACAATCCCTCTAAATGCGTGTACTAGCTCATGGCTATACAGTGCTGCTATCAAAAAAGGCTGTCCCTGCTGTCTTGCCCAATTATAACTGTAGGCCATGTCTTCTTTGGCTGTTTAGCATACTCAGTCCCTAGAATCAGATGGTCTACTCCTATATGCAAACACCTAGGAACTAGAGACCATAGCATGACATTGCACATTTTAAGAACTGATGCAAGACCTTTGTTTCCATGACCAATTGCTAAATTCCTTGGCCATGTGTGGAGAATCAAAAGGAAAGTGCAATCTCCATCTCCTAATTAGTTGATTTGATCTAATGTGATCCCCCTATCCTTGGCCAGGGAACATCAACCAAAATCCCCCTTGTGAAATAGACACTGTATAGCTGTATAACAGTGGAAGGACAGGGGACCATTGTTCAAGTGCTTTATAGTATTTTATCTTTTTATCCAAATGATGAATTCTAATTGGTATAGTTTCATAATATACTTATTCAAATGGGAAACAGCCATTACAACGTGGCTGATTCCCCGCATACCATTACAAAGCAAGCATTGCATGTATGTGTTGTAACAACGTGTAGTCATTACTACGCATTTTTTTTTTTACAGTGCATGTGCTTTTACTACGCATGCCTTTACAACGAATATCATTGTAAAGGTATGTGTGGTAAAAGCACGTACCAAAATATAGGCGATCCATATAGTTGTGAGGAAACGGAGGCTCTTACGTTTCCTCAAAACAACGTGCACTGCCCCTCAGACACAACATGCAGCCGGAACCAGGAGGAGAGAGAGGAACTATGAGGAGAGAGAGGTAAGGGGGATTGGGCCGGGGTGGGGGTTACTTTTTTAGGGTAAAAGGGGGTCGGTGGGGGGGTCACGCTGGGTACTGTTTTATGGTTTAGGTTAGGGTCGGGGGTCATGCAGGATAGTGTTTTAGGGTAGAGAGAGGACTGGGGGTGAGTTAGGATCGTGCAGGGTAGTGTTTTAGGGTAGGGAGAGGACTGGGGGTCGTGGTAATGCAGGGTAGTGTTTAGGATTTAGGGTAGGGTTGGGGGTCATACAGGCTAGTGTTTTAGTGTAAGGAGAGGACTAGAGGTCGGGCGGGTCGTGCAGGGGTAGTGTTGTGGGCTTTATGGTAGGGTCCGGAGTTTGCAGAGTTTCTGCACTCCATGCTCCGCAGAGCTCACGGAGTGCAGAAAACTCTGCTTCGCGTACTTCAGCAGTTTTTTCCCCACTCGCACTCGCGAACTGTAAGATCACGAGTGCGAGCTGATGCTCAGGTAGATTTCCTACCCGAGCGGCATGAAGGCAAGCGCAAACTGCAGTTTGCACTGCACTGCGCCACTTGCGGAACTCCACAGATTTTTTTTGTAACTTTGTGGGGCCCGCGTAGCACAACTCTGCAAACTATGCCCAGACCTGGTTTAGGTAGGGCAGGGTAGTGTAACTTACCTTAGATATTTTTACCAAGAGAATACCTTTACCATGCATGTCTTTGCGTTGTAATGGCATGCGTGGTAAAGGCATATTCGTGGTAAAAGTATGCGTTGTAATGGTATTGTATTGTAATTGCATTTATATAGCGCTAACTGCCCCTGACGAGGCGTCGAAGCGCTTTTTCGGCGAGTAGCGTGCTACTCCGGGACCCATAGAGGATTAGTGTTGAATTAGTACAGTGAAACATGCAAGTACATTTTAAGTGGTGGATAGGTTAGTCAGTTAATTGTATTTGGAATCATAGCAGAAGGATAGAGGAGGACAAAGGTTTGTATTTATATAGCGCTTGTTGACGCACGCTATTCAGGAAGCCTACAAAGGATTAGTGGTGAATTAATATGGTGAAATATGAAGTAATTTCAGTGGTGGATATTAGTCAGTTACTTGGAGTGAGAAGGATAGCGGAGGGATAAAGGGGAAGAAAGATTTGCATTCATATAGCACTTGTTACCCCTGATGGGTGTTGAAGCGCTTTTCTGGCGAGTAGCACACCTCTCAGGAACCCATAAAAGATTACTGTTGAAAGTTAGTATAGTAAGAAAATATATATGAAGGAATTTGAGTAGTGGATATGTTATTCAGTTACTTGGGTAGGATATTAGTATAGTTTATTATGGAATTTCAGAAGTGAACATGTTACTCTGTTAATTTCGATTGAAAAGGATAGTGGAGGGATAAAAGAGTGAAGGATTTCGTTAAAAACTGTTTTTTAAGGTCTTAGCAGTAGGAGGAGGCTTTTGGATAAGTAAAAAGGAGTTTTGGAGGGGAGGACTCAGAGGGAAGAGTTAAGAAAGGTTTGTTTTAGGGGATCGGTATAGTAAAAGAGGTGTCAAATGATGCAAGGAGGGGTAGAGTAGGAGAGAGTCTGGAAAGGGTTATTTTGGCAATCATAGTAGTGGTATGGGGTTTGGGATATATGAGAGAGTAGATGTAGAGGATATATTGATAGATGTATAGGATGAGAGATAGGGTAGTGCATTGGAAGGAGTAGTAGAAGAATTTTGAGATGAGTCAGAAGGTTGGGCTAGAAGATATATTGAGCAAAGTATAGGCTGAGAAATAATATAGTGCATTGGAAATGCTAAATTAGAAGAAAGTGATAAATATATAAATCCATAATTACATTGAAAGTATATAGATACATAAAGGAGGTAAGTATATGTAGATTAAAGATATTGATAGAGGCACAGGATGAGAAATAGGGTAGTGCATTGGATATGCTTTCTCAGGAGAAAAGTAACAAACACACAGATCCAAGTACATGGAAAGTACATAGATGCACAATGGAAGTATGTACATGTAGACCAAAGATGATTTTTATTTATTTATTATTATTTTTTTTTCTCTCAACAACATAATTATTTTACATGTTTATACAAAGTAATACACAAAGATAGGTACATATCTATAGTGAAAAAAATGCTTGTATACAGAGGGATATGCTGTAAATTTCTGTTTGCGTATGGTGCTTATGTGGGGAAGAGCCAAATCTTGAGTAGTTTTCTGAAGATAAGTTGGATGTCGGTGGACCTTATCTTGGGGGGGTAAAGAGTTCCATAGTTTGGCTGCTTGAACAGAGAAGGATGTGCCACCCATGGTTTTTTTCATGTATGGTGGGATTTTGAGGCGAGAAGCTCCTTTAGAGCGGAGGTTCCTTTGTTGAATGTGTTTGGTGATTTTATTCCTGATGAAGAGTGGTACCATTCCATGTATTGCTTTGTGGGTGATACAAAGCAGCTTGAACGTGGATCGTCTGGCAACCGGTAACCAATGCAGGGCTTTCAAGGCAGGGGAGATGTGGTCTTGTGGTTTGATATGCAAGAGTAGTCTGGCAGCCGAGTTCTGAATCCGCTGTAGTCTTTTCATGGTCGTTAAAGGTGATCTGTGGTAGAGGCTATTGGCGTACTTGAGTTTGGACAGAACAAGGGAGATGGTAGCTGGTACCTTGTGTGGAAATCCCAAATGAGGGAAAATTTGTTGCAGCGTTTTTATGGTAGCAAAGCTTGATCTTGCTAGTTTATCCACTTGGGCATTCATCGTCAGCTTGGAGTCCATGGTCATTCCGAGGTTTCTTACTTCCTTCGATACTTTAGGCAGCGATCCCAGTTCATCAGGCCATGCGGCAAGCGGGTTGTAATGTTTCCATTCGCCACACGTGAGTATTTCAGTTTTTGAAGCATTCAATTTGAGATGGCTCCAGGTCATCCACTGATCCACGGCTCTGAGACAGCTGAAAATTGGTGATTTTCCAATGTCTTTGGGGCATTCCAGTTGAAGGAGTATTTGCGTGTCATCTGCATAGTTATAGCATGTAAGGTGAAATTTATTGATCAGTACTGGTAATGACTTCATGTAGATGTTGAAAAGCATGGGCAAGATGATAGAACCTTGAGGGACCCTTGCTTTTGTGGAGCACGGTTTGGAGGAGAAAGGTGGGGCATGGATGACATTAGTTCTGTTTCGAAGGTAGGACACGATCCAGTCTAGAGCAGTTCCCTCTATGCCGGCTTCATGGAATCTTTGTTTCAGAGTGTCATGGTCAACCGTGTCAAAGACAGCTGAGAGGTCCAAGAGGAGTAGCGCAGCAACCCAGTTGCGGTCAACTGGATTCTTTAGGTCATCCCAGATGGCAAGGAGGGCAGATTCAGTGCCTCTTCCCGGACGGAATCCTGTTTGGAAGTCTGAAAGTATGTCATTCTCTTCAATGAATTGTGACATCTGGGCGAACGCAGCTCTTTCTATCAGTTTGCCCAGGAATTGTCCATTTGTAATGGGTCTGTAGTTGTCAGGGTTCAGCGGGTCCAAGTTTGTTTTCTTCAGTAAAGGGCGTATGTATGACTTTTTGAGTTCTTCTGGAAATATTCCAGTAGTTAAGGAATTGTTGATGATTCTTCTTACTGGAGTGGCAGCAGAGGTTGTTAAAAGAATAGTCTTGAAAGTTTGTGGCGGACAGGGGTCAGAAGGGCTGCCGGCACGCCTGCTTGGTCCATGAATTCATCGTGTGAGATGTGTTGGAAGGAACGGAGAGGCTTGATTAGAGCATTCTGGGATTGTTGTTTTGTACAAGGGTTAGTGCTGGTTGTTTCTGTTTTAAGTACGATTCCAACGTGTCTGCTTTTTCCGTGTAATGATTTGCCACTTTGTCTGTGAAATCTTGAGTAACAGGATGAGTGCCTTCTAGGCAATTTGGTTTGTGAAATTCATTGAGTATTTTATAGAATTCTTTATTTGCACATTTAGCGTTTTGAATTCTGTCTGAATATTACCTTTTCTTAGCTTTTTTGATAGCAGACTTGTATAATCTGTTAATTTTCTGTAGGTGAAGTTTGTCTTGTTTGGCGTTTGTTTTGAGCCAGGTACGTTGCAGCTTTCTAATTTGTTGTTTTATGTCTTTTATTTTTATGTTTCTCCAAGGCGCTTTTTTTCTTTTGTTCTGTTGTTTGGTTTTGAGTGGTATCAGGATGTCAAAAGCTTCCTGTAGCCACTCATATGGATTTTGAACAGAATTTATGGTTTCCAGATTTGTACTGGATGTTAGTTGTGTTTCCAAGTGTTCCAAATTGAGTTTGTTCCACGGCCGATAGGTGGATGGATGTAAGGTAGTTTTAGGTGAGTCGCTTAGCGTTGTTTTATGTTGGAAGGCAAGCAAGTGGTGGTCTGACCATGTGACTGGAGTTATAGTTTGAAAGGTAACTAGTTCAGTATTAGCAAAAATGACATCTAGGATATGTCCAGTGGTGTGTGTCGGATTGTGGACAATCTGATGCAGGTTCAATGCGTATAGTTTTTGGATGGGTCATATTGGGTTTATAAAACCAAATGTTAAGGTCACCCAGAACACATAGGTTGGAGTGTATTGTTATCAGGTTTGAAACTGTGTCTAGAAGTGCGTCTGGGAATGTTGCCTTGCTAGGTGGAGGTCTGTAAAGGAGCATGAAGTTACAGGAGATAGACGGTGTAGGATTGCATCTTGTTAGAAGAGCCTCACAATTCTTTATGGAGATGTTGTCAATTTTATTGATATGTATTGTCCTGGTGAATGACTACGCGTAATAAAACCAGCGCTGTAATAGCATGCGTGGTATTAGTACGCTTGGTAACATTTCATATTCATCTTAAATACACTGTTTTAATTAAATCAATGAATTTTGTATACATAATATCCAAGAATCTATGTGAATGCACTTTGCACTTCTAAGGTCTATTGACCGAAATAAAGTTTATTGATTGATTGGTATATATATGTATGTATGTAGATATATATTCCATTGCATTTGAGCAATGCCAAGCCATCGAGTCGGGGTTTGTTAGTGACGTCAATGCAAACATATCCCAGAAGCAATGTCACTCACTCTCAGCAACGTGAAATCAAGCCCTCCAGCCGAGTGTCAATAAACAACGTTTTATTTGCAGTTGGAAATCCAAAAAGCATAATGTGTTTTGATCCCAAATGGGCCATAATCATATGCATAGTAAACACGTGATCAATAGCTCTTCCGTTAATTATATAGTGTTCTTTAAACAGTAAAGAAGGACTGCAGTGAAAACCAATTAATCACAAGATGATGATTTATTTTCAATAAAAGATATCCAACAAACGGGAATCAGAGAATACTTCAAACTTGAAAACTCTCATTCAACCTATCATCAGTTCACTCACTTGATGTAGGCACGAGTTGTCACTGATAAAAGTTCCCATATATTTTATGTAGATTGCAATATCCAAAGTGCTTTGCCACGGTGAAAAAAGCATAATTTTGTCCTTCCTTTTTTGTACTTTTAACTTTGGGCCTTAGTCATTCTCACCAGACACCATTCTCTTGTTTCCACAGAAGAATCAATTCCATGTAGAGCATATGCGTATGTTTATGTATTGCACTGTGTGTTGAAATCACCAAAGACAATGGAACATGACTAGGCCATTGCGCTGTTAAGAGCAGCTGGACAGGTTTGTTGGATTAGATGTATGATCCATTATGTGTTATAACTCTAACTTAATACTGAAAATGCTTGTTGTATACTAAGTAGTGGTATTTGGGGTACTGCGTGCTGAACATAACAGGCTTCTTACTTGCATGGAACATGTTAACACTGGATAACAATTTTCTCCTGAATAATGGGAAAATGATTTTGTTATGGCACAAGGTACTTTACCATTGAAATCCCGGGAGGCAAGAAATGAAAATTTGAAATTTGCTGTTTAACATATAACAATTGTGGAACAAATCTAATCATGATTGTGCCACCATTCTGGAAGCTTAAGATTGAAAGTGTGCTTATCATACTTTTTCAAAAAATCATAAAATTAACGTTTGGGTTTTTGGCATGTTTTAAGAAATGAACTTTCACACAAATTGAGTACCTTACAATCTGAAATACCAGTACATACTGTGCAATGCTCATTGATTGACTAATACAGTGTTTTTCCTACAATATGATGCTGTGTCGTAAATGGCGACGCTACTGTGTAACTTTTCCAAAAGCTGTCATGCAGTCCAGTTCTCTTTTGAGGTTTACTGTTGGAGGGAAGAGGGAGGAGCTTTTTCCACCCTTTAAAAACACTCTTCACTTTGAAATATGCTATGGCTAGTTGAATGCTCCTGCTGAAACGTGTTACCGACTTGCACTTTTTGGCACTTCGGAGGATTAAATGTTGAAATAAAATTCATTCATTTGCGGCGACTGTGATGGCTGCACTGCCTGTTCTTTGTACCATCCTGGTGTTTGGATTTGTGTGGAAAGGACGAGCTGGAGGAAGACACTGTTTGGAATCAATCGTGCCGTGACTAGACTGTATGGGAGGCACACATGGAAGTGGGCAGGAAATTGTTCCTGCATTGCAATTAATTGTGCACAGATGGAACCCTGGCTCTGTTCGGTGTCTCGGAAGCAGCACTTGAAAATTGCAACTTGATGCCTGTGGAAAATGACACAAAGAGGTAAGCTGTCTGCTATAGTGGGGAGCACCTCGTCTGGTAGGAGTAGTGACATGTTGCTGGGAGCATCGATTTCTAGAAAAAAAACTGTGGCCTTTGTGTTGCCTAGTCAGCCTTTCAATTGCTAAACAAATTGAATGCAGTAAAATAGTATTACAATATCCGAGTGCAACCATTTTGTTTGTGTACGAGCACAGAGCAGCGGAGCACATTTGGGGAAAATCGTTCATCCCAGAGATTGAGGAGATTCACCATTAAATGTCCCACTGGAGCATTTTCTAAATCAGATTGTGCCAAGATTACAAGTTTATTGAAGGACTGTGAAAATGGTGGACAGGTTCACTAGACACAAACAAAGCCTGAAAACTTTATTTGATAATTAAAGTGATATGGTGTCAGTCTAGAGTGCTACACATAGGGAGCAGGATTGTGCGCTTATGAAACTATTGAAGGAATTGGAACAGGGGCGCATAATGGAGTTCAATTAATGGCTAGAGATGTTGTCTTTAAATAAATACATCGAATATGGTTGCATCCCAAGGGGACTGAGGAACTTTGTCCTACAAGCTCTTAATGACGTATACCAAAACCTCTTACAACAGTGGCACACGGATAATACAGAGTGTTCTATGACGCTCATGAACTCTCTAATTGCACATGCGAATGGAAACTATAGTTGACATCATAAAAGCTCAAAGAGATAGAAAGATCTTTGGAGCCGTTCAGATCAAAAGAAGAAATAACAAATGCATTTAGTGAAATGGAAAAGACAGTAGAGAAACATGAGAAAAAGGCGCATGCGAAAAAAGCCAGAAAATGTAATTGTGACAAAATACGACTTTACCAGATACAGGCAGAAAGTAGGGGCAAGAGAGTGACAAGCAGGACTGCAGAGAAGTTAAGCGATCAAGAATGTCAAAAGGGACGAGGAGGCAGAAAAGGAGGTGACAAGAAGTATTATGCACCATGGAAGATAATCTAGTCGTTAACCTCTCTTTAAAGAAGCTTATTAAGAAGCATATTAACCAACTTTACATGGGCTTAACATTCTGACCACTAATATCAATGGATTTAGTGACATTTAGAATAAATCTGTACAAGTTCTCAAGGAAACTGAAAAAACACTTTTCATAAAAAATTAAGAAAAAAAAACTTACCAACAGAATTTCTCTCCAATTACAACTGTGCATATCAGTCACCTTTAAATATTATCTGACTTGGAAGCAGAATCAGAGGGATCAGAGGCCTCCCCATTGGTGGAAGAACTATCAAACACTGAGTATTCACGGATGCAAGTACTAGCAGCAAGTGCAAACCAAGATCAGCATTCTGCTCCTGATTGCCACCACGTAATAAGATTGATAGCTTTCAAGAATTGATGATTGAGGTCTAACTAAGAAATCATGCACAGAATGCAAATGGAGAAAATCAAATCACCACCAATCAAACATGACAAAGGATGATTGCTTTGTGTTAAAGGACTTACAAGATGAAAATCTTATAATAAAAGCATCCGACAAAGGAGGAAATATTGGGGTAATGGACAGTATCAAATACATTGAAGAAGCAAAGTGACAGACTAGTGGTAAAGAACACTATGAAAAATTGAGCTATGATCCTACTGATGATCACATGAGGTTAATCATCAAAAATTGAGTGGCTGGCATCAGATGTGTCTAATAAATGATAATGAGTATGCGTACCTGAAAAATGATCATCCCATCTATTTCTTGTCAAAAGTGCACCAAGATATTTTAAACCCACATGGAAGGTTGATAGTGAGCTCAATTGGTTCTCTTTTGGAACAAACATCCAGGTTTATTTACATATTCTTCTTTCCATATGTGCCCACTCTACCCTTATACTTCAGGAACTCCATGGACTTTCTCAATGGAATTAATGACATCCCATGGAAAGAAGGCTATTTTATGGCCATAATACATGTAGTTGCTCTGTACACATCGATTGAACATGCTGGTGGCTTAGAGGCTTGTAGATACCTCTTAAGATCCAGATCTGTCAGTCTGCTTATGTTTCTATTTAATAAAAGCTATTATCTACAAAAGAAGAACCGCTATAGGTACATCATTTGCCCTCACCTTTGCCAATTTAACAATGTGGTGGTGGGTGGCAGAGGCAATCTGGATGGAGCAGAACGCATCAATCATGAAGCATGTGATTTCATGGGTGCGGTACATTGATGATCTGCTTTTTAGCTGGGGGAAAAAGTGAGAAAGATCTTGGTAATTTTATTAAATCACTTAATGATTATTCCCAGAAACTAAAGTTCACCCATGACATCAGTGCCAGTGAGATAACGTTCTGGGATGTGGAAATTTACATTTAAGATGGCAAGATATGCACCAAGATGCATAGGAAAACCCCGTGCACCAATAGTTTGCTGCATGTCAATAGTGGACACCCACGTGCACTCAAATGGAGTTTACCGTTTAGCGAATTTCTAAGGGCAAGATGGAACTGCTTGGAAGATGGAGAATTCGCTAAACAGGCAGAGGATATGTACCAGCAATTTGTTCAAAGAGGGTATCCTACGTCCGTGTTGGATGATGTTCTATGCAGAGCCTGTCAAAAAAAAGAACAGAGCTTCTAATTCCAAAACAAAAGCATTAGGAATCTGAGCAGTTACAGAACACCTTTAGATATATCATGGATTAAATGCCTCCAGATATAAAGCACAACAATTGATCAAACAACATTGGAAACAGTTGAAAATGGATGATGACTCAAACCAAGTTTTATTGGATCATCCCGAAGTCACCTTCAAAACCCCTTAATTGGGAGACCTTCTAACCAGGAGTTTCTTGGGAAATCGTAGTGTTGAAGCCCCAAAAGGCTATCTTCAAAACAAAAAGATTTTTAGTGTTGCCTGAAATGTAAAGCCTGTTGCCATGGCCAGAACAGTTCATCCTTCCTATTGCATAATGCTAGATATGAACTGAGCAGAGAACAGTTTACTTGAAAAACCAACTCTGTAGTTTATGCTTTGGAGTGCACATGAGGAAGAAATATGTGTAAGTACTGTCCGCAGGCTCAAATAGCATACTTTACAACATCTTCGAGCAGTCACTAACAGAGACTACACATATGCCATGGCTAATCACCAGGGTGGGACTGGGAACCACAACCAGCCCTGGCAAAGTGCTCAGCCGCCCTCACCACTCGGGGGGGGTTGGAGGTGCCACCGAGCTCTTTGCCAGGGCCGGATTTCGGCCGATTTTAGTACAGGGCCGATTTTGCAGCTATGCTGCAAAAATGGCCCTGTAACAAAAACGGCCCCCAGGTGCCCAAAACCGGCCCCCACCCGTGCAGCGCACCGGGGGATGGCTCGTTGCCCGTTGCCCGCTATGGCCAGTCCGGCCCTGCTAATCACATCTGGGACAATCATGGTGGAAGCATACTGGAGATGAGCTACTATGGCATTCAGAGAATCATGAGAGCACCCAGAGGTGGTAATCAGGAATTGGCACTGAGGATATCAGAGTCAAGGTGGATCATCATGATGGGCACGGGAGTGCCCAGAGGTTTGAATGCTGATACAGTGTAGCATGTGCATCTAGGATGACTCCTCCAGCACCATTATTTCTATCTCGAATATGAGAAAACACAGGACTGTTTGAAAGATAACCCATGATGACTATGATTGAGCTAACTGTACAGTGTCCAGTCTACTAATGTTTGATGTCTAATTTACTCTTTTGTACTGGTTTACCAGTTGATGGTGTAAGACAGATCATGTACATTGTAACGCTGTTATACAGGCTTGACAATATATGTTGCTGTCTCTATAAATGATCTTCTACATGCAAATAGCTGGAGAAGTAATCAAATCTAGCACTATATTGTTGTACATTGCACTTTTCCCACACATAACATTCTTTATCGTACCAGCTGAGAAAACTGAAAGGACCTCATGCAATATAGAGTTTAATTCCGAGACACTAGGCACTTCATAGTCTACTCTAAGCACTTTATTAAGGGCTAGCAGACTGCATCTGAAGTGGTGTTTTATCTCGTAAAAGCAGAGAGATTGGACTCTATCCTGTGTAATTGAGAATCTTGAGACACTGGGCACTTTACAGTTGAAGCACTTTATTTAGGGCTAGAACACAGTATCTGATGTCTGTATTGGTTGGGACACTCCAATATATGAAAAGACATAGGCAGAATAGGTAATATACAGCATGAGTCTGTAAGGACAGATACATTTGGTACTTTTCCATCAAAATCCCAGGGGACAATGGGACATGAACAGTCCATTGCACTGTTAAGAGCGACTGAACAGATTTGATGGGATTAGATGTATGTGCTGTTATGTATTATGACTAACTTAATACTGAAGATGCTCATTGTATACTAAGTGGTGGTATTTGGGGTACCACGTGCTGAAAATACCGGGAAACTTGCTTGCATGGAACATGTTAACATTGGATACATTATTTTCTCCTGAATAATGGGAAAATGCTTGGTTACAGCATGAGGTATTTTTCCATTATTATCCGGGGAGGCATAAAATGAAACTGTGATTTTGTTGTTTAACATATAACAATTGTAGAACTAATCTAATCTTTTGGAAGCTTAAGTGTACTTATCCCTCTTTTTTTCAAAAATCCCCCAAAAAGTTAGAGTTTTGGTACGTTTTAAGAAATGAACTTTCACACAAATTAAGTACTTTACGATGAGAAATCCCAGTATATATTGTGCAATGCTCAGTGATTCACTAAGGCAGTGTGCTTCTGCAATATGGTCCTGTGTTGTAAATAGTGACCAAACTTAGAAATTTGTCTGAAAGGCCGACATGCAGTCCAGTTCTCTTTTGAGGTTGATTGTCGGTGGGAAGGGGGAGGGCTTTTTCCCACCTTTAAAAACACTCTTGACTTTAAAAAAGCCTACGGCCAGTTGAAGGCTCCGGCCAAAGCACATCACCAATTTGCACTTTTTGGCACTATGGAGGGTTAAATGTTGAAATAAAATTAATAGATTTGCGGTACTTGTGCTGGCTGTGATGCCCGTTCTTGGTACTATCCTGGAGTTTGGGTTTGTCTAGAAAGGTCGGTGTGGAAGAAGATGCTGTTTGGCATATATATATGTATATATCCAGTGGTCACTGGTGTATAGTTATAGTTAGAATCATGTTTCCATAAGAAACAATTTTTTTTGTTCATCTATCAAATGGGGGCCAAGAAAAAAGTGTCCCATAACACATTTTCTCCATCCATTTTTCATTAGGAAAATTCAACACAGCTAAAACTCAAACAGCTGATTGGAATTACTCCAAATTTGGCAGAATGCTAGATCTGGATTCAAAAAGCGTGCTTTTTATGATTTGGTGTAAACCTGTTAAGCATTTTTCATTAAATGAAGGCAAAAAATCTTTGTAAATTTCATGCCAAGGACAATCCACGGGACCATCAGATCTCAAGATGAGATCTGACTGATTGCCAACCCATCAACAAAGATGTCGCTGCAGCCATTTTTGTACTTGGGATTCGTCCACTGCCCTGAAAAATAAGTATACAAAAACATATAAGGGGCAGAGTAGGGATACTCTGCACCCTAGTCCTGGAGGGGAGGTTTAAAAAAAACATGGGCTTCTGCACTGGTCCAGGGCCCGTGAGTGATGCATCTTAATTAATAAGTGTAGGGTGGCATGCAGCCACCCAAACTGAGTGTTGAATAGGCAAAGGCGACACCATCCCCTGGTGCCGGTATATTAAAATTAAGGGGTGGGGGTAGTGCGCCCTCCTCACTGAGCCTTTTAAAGGGCCCGAGGATCTCATTCTCAGGGACTGCATTGATTTTTAAGAGAAGAATGGCATGCAGGCCAATACAAATCTTGTCGTTGGGCTTCTGTAAAGCCATAATCAGCGAAATGCGAGGACTTCTGACAATTTCTTTCAAAATCCTGTGTTTCAGCATGTTTTAAATCACTGGGGATATTCCAGCCACTGTCTCTGCTCTTAAGTCATAAGGGGATGTTCTCTGAATAACTGCATTTGGTTTTATCCTGATTCTGACTAGTTCTACACCTTTGATTGGTCTGATGTATTTCCCTGAAAAATCCTGTATGTTAGACCTGACATCTTTTGGAATGATTTCCCATTTTTTTGCCTTCTGTCCTCATGTTTTGACTGTGTGCTGAACTTAGTTTTTGCTAATTTTAGGACTTTGGGCATTTTTTCACTGCTGGTCAGTGTTAAAGTGAATGGGCTCTGTGTCTAAAATATAACCGCTCTTGGTTCCTCCATGATCAGCATATTTGAATTACTAATAAGTCCCTAGTACAGTGCACTACAAGTGACCAGGCCCTATAAATAAAATGCTACTAGTGGGCCTGCAGCATTGATTGTGCCACCCACATGAATAACCCTCCAAACCTGCCTCAGGCCTGCCACTGCAGAGCCTATGTGTACAGTTTTAAACTGCCATGTTGACCTGGCAAGTTCATTAACTTGCCTTGCCCAAATCTTCCCTTTTAATACATGTAAGTCACCCCTAAGGTAGGCATTAGGCAGCCCCGTGGGCAGGGTGCAGTGTATTTAAAAGGTAGGGCATGTACTTTGGAGGTTTACATGTCCTGATAGGGAAACAATGCTAAATTCATTTTTCACTACAGTGAGGCGTATCTCTCCCATAGGTTAGCATTGGAGCTGCCTTGTAACACTTTACAAGTGTAACTTCAAATTGGGAGCAGATAGAAAAATTGAGTCTGGAGTCTCTGGACTCACAATGTAAAAACACATCTTTTAGTGAAGTTGTTTTTTAAATTGCAGGTCTGAGAATGCCACTTTTTAGATGGTTGGCATTTTCTGTCCTTAACCATTTTGTGCCTTTGCTTGTCCCTAGAACACATATCCGGGCTGGATGACAGCTGGGCTTTCTGCATTCCATCTAGAGAGTCAAACACAAAGGGAGCTGAGGTGTGCCTGCATATCCTGATGGCCAGGCTCGTGGGTCTTTCTGGCTAGAGTGAAAGGGAAGAGCTGCCACTTGCACTTGAATCGGGTTGTGCTTTTACCACACAATGAGCTGCTTGCCCCCCTGAAGTGTGTCTAGAGCCAGGAAGGGCAGAGTCATGTACACTACAAAGACCAATTCGTTGATGTCTCTCTACTTCAAAGGCTAAAATGGGTACACGTACTGTACCTCTGACACTATATATTCCGAACACTTCTTAGCTGAGGACATTCTGCCAGGAAGAAGAGCTGTTATGCTGCCAAGAGGGACTGCCACTTTGCTGCTTGCTTTGCTGTGTTTGCCTGGTGCTTTTTGCTTTTTGCTTGGGAGTGAGAGTACTGGACGTTACTCTCTACATCCTGCATCTCTAAAGGTTCTTCAATGGCGTATTTGTGCTTCATCCTGTTACTGAAGTCTCAGGGGTATCAAATACTTCACCTGCATCTTGCTACCAGTACCTGGGCTCATCTGCCGTGAGTCCTGCTCTGTCAAGTGGTGCCAAATCCATTCCTGGGCCCTTGGAAGTGAGTCTTTGGTGCTGGAACCCAAGAAACCAATGCATCAACACCAAAGCGTTGTTCGGAACTGGTGCATTCCCTGCAACATCAATGCATCACCTTTACCTGCACCAAAGCAATGGACACCCCTCACTGAGTGCGGGACGCAATGACCTTGACTTACAATGCAACCCTGACTTTGCCGATGAAGCACCTCCGAATCACATCCTCCTCGAGCACTGGCACATCCAAATTGCCAGTGCGTGACTCCTGTATCCGGCCCATGCTCCATCACAGTTCGACTGAACTTTTGGATTTGCCCCTCTCAAGCGTGACCAGATTGCCCCAGTTAGACCTATTGATTTCTAAGTACTGCACACATACTTTACACAAGGCTTCTTTAGTTTAGCCTGACTGCTCTGTGCCAAGCTATCAGAGGGTGAGTGCAAGTAAAGTTTAGTGTGTACTACACTTACTTTGACTAGGATTGTGGTTCCTTCTTGGACAGGGTGCATACCTCTGACAACCAGAAACCCAATTTCTAACATTGGTATTCAGCGGTGAGGATATGACTTGTATTTGTGCATTGCATATACTGATTGATGTACCCTACTTCCATATCTCATACCATTATGTATCCATATTCTATTTTTCTTTTTTCTCTTTGGAAACCTTTTGAGTCTTTTAAAGAACCATGTCTCAATCTGGAGAGCAAAAAGCTGTCGCTGCAGTAGTGAGGTTTAAGCAGGGAAAGTTGGAGATCTACACCGTGGCCCAGCTCACAGGTTTCTGCAGGGAGCACAAATGATCTTCTAAAGTTCTCACTAAAAAGGAGGAGCTTCAAACGGCTCTGAAGGACTGCTTAGCAGCCAGGGATGCAGCTGTGCACCCAGAAGATGGGAATTAGACTGTGGATGATTAGAAACAAACCTGCATCTGGGATGGCTGGAGAAGCCAGTATTGCCTGTGCAGCGGAGACCAGCCTGAACTGTGGAAGAACTCCCTCTATAGCTGGCAGCAGTGTTTCCTCTAAGGATCTATCTTCAGCAGAATTGAAAGACAGGCAGGAAGAAAAGAAGCGCCAGTTGGAACTGGCGAAACTCCTTTTGGATGTGGAAAAGCAGAAGTTGGCCATGGAGGAGAATAAAATGCTTTTCCTTAAGGGCTGAGCTAAAAAGAGCTAGATTTGAAATCCAAGAGGCTGAGTCCAGCACAGATGGTGGCAGTGTATCTTCATCGTCCTCTGAGAGAAATTCTGGTGCCTGATTATGGTTCTGGAGTGGTAGATGACATAGGTCAGTGGTTTGAGGCCTACGAGATAGCATTGCAAATGCATATGGTTCCTATAGGGGATTGGGGACAGGTTTGTGGAAGCATTTCTCATGTGAGGGGAGGGACATCTTACTAAACCTAGAGAGAGGGGAATGACAAGGTACCCACCATGAAGGAGGCCCTGAACAGGAGACATGGTCTGAACCCAGAGAGATACATGGAAAGGTTTAGGGACAGTGTGTAACTTGCCCCTTAGACATGGGTAGAGAGTGGTGATTCTTTTTGCAGGGCACTGGATGATTGGGTAAAGGGCAGTGAGGTAACAGATTTTCAGGGACAGTACAATTTGGTTACACTAGAGCACATATTTAGTCTTTGTTTTCCAAAGCTGTGCCAGCACTTGATTGCCAGTAGTCTTCCTGACCATAGAAAGCTTGATAAGAAGGCGGACCGCTGGATCAGCACCAGGGTCCACAAAAAGGTACATGGGGGAGATCCAGCAAAAATGAGGGCAGTATCCCCAACAGAAGAAGTAGGGGGGACACAAGTAAATGTAAGGAGTACTCTACAGACCCCCAAACTAGTTCCCAGGGTCAGCGTTCCCAACCCCCTAGTGAAGAGAAGAAATGGTTCCCTACAGGAAAGCCTTCAGGGAAGAGACCCCTGAAGTGTTTTGAATGTCATCAGGAAGGGCATGTCAAGAGGGATCCCAAGTGTCCTAAGCGGACACAGTCCCCCACGGGTGGGCTGTCACTGGGGATGGCTAGCTTAACACTTGGGAAGGAGTTGGGCCCAGTTAGTGGTCGGGATACAGCTGATGTTACCTTAGTGTCCCTGGGGGACAGTGAAATGCAACAGATAATTCTCATGCCTGTTAATACTAGGATGTATGGGCAGTGGGTTACCTTTAATGGGTAAAAGAGGAGACTCTGCAAGACACAGGAGCCAGCATGACTACCATCCTTTGTCATCTGGTGTCTTCAGAGCAGGTAGTTCCTAAAGTAGTCTATCAAGTTGTTGCTATTTAAAATCATGAGAGTCCATTTTTTAGTGCCATGGGTTCCTTTTGAATGGGGTGGTCTCAGGTTCCTTGAGTGTAGCTGTGAATCCATCCATGCCTGTGGGTTGTCTGCTGGGTAATGACCTGGAGCTTCCACTTGGAAGAAGGTGGAGTTCAGGTCACACTTGGAGAAGTTAGGGTTGCCAAAGTGGGTGTGCCTGACCACACTGTCCATGGAAGCACGTGAAGGTGATCAGAAGGACCTGGAGCCTAAAAGAGTGGCCCAGGTGCCTGTTAAGAATAGAAAGGCCAAGGGGTGCTACAAACTCTCTAGTGAAATTCCCATGCTCCAGGAGGAGGCTGAACCTGAGGGGATATCCCGCATCCTACAGGGGAAGATGTGGGTGAACTGGTGAACCTGCCTAAGCTATCCCATTGACAGGAGGACTACGGTTCCACCAAGGAGACTTCTGTGTGGTGCAGAAGGTGTGCCCTACTCTTGTGGATCTTCGGTGGCTAGCCAAAGCCCAGGCAGCTGGTGATGCCTCTGGCCAACACATGACGTATTGGAAGAATTTACTCCTGTATAGTGAGCCTAAGGTTCCTAAGCCTGGTGCAGCACATGTTTTAGTGATGCCCCAAGCATCCTGGCTGAAGATGGCTGATAGCCAGAAACCGGTCCTAGGATGCTTGATTCTGGTCCAGGAAAGACATGGCTTGGCAGTTTGGGCTGGACTGTTCCCATGAGGCACAGGGTCAAGGCTGATTTGCATATGGCCATGTCTGAACTGGGGTGGTGTGGAGTGCAAAAAAACGATGGATTTAGGCCCAGATCTCTGTACTGGGGTGAATGTATGACATTGTTCTGCATTCTGTCCATCAACTGTTGTTTTTGCATTTGTCACCCCGAGTGGGATGGGTATGCTCAGACGTAAGTCCCATGCTCTCCACACCCCTGGAGTCAAGCTATCCTGGCTGAAGAGGGCTGATAGCCAGAAACAGGTCCTAGGATGCTTGATTCCGGTCCAGGAAAGACATGGCTTGGCAGTTCGGGCTGGACTGTTCCCATGAGCCACGGGGTCAAGGCTGATTTGCATATGGCCATGTCTGAACTGGGGTGGTGTGGAGTGCAAAACAATGATGGATTTAGGCCCAGATCTCTGTACTGGGGTGAATGTATGACATTGTTCAGCATTCTGTCCATCAACTGTTGTTTTTGCATATGTCAGCTGTTAGACCAGCTAACTTTACAGTGCCACTACTACCCCCCTGTATCGTACAGTGGTGTAGGTAGTTTCTGGCAACCACTGAACATGACAACCCCGATTCCTCAGGGATCGTGGAAAACAGTACAGTACTTTTCGCTCAGTCACTCGTGCTCACTTATTCTCAGAAAATACACAGGATGGTGATTAGGACGTTTCAATAAGTATTTATTGGTCCAGCGTCAGTCTTGTGTAAAACATATTTGCTGCGACAATCAGGAGACAGAAGTATACTAAAGAAATTGCAAGTACTAATATAGTAAACAGTAGATACATTTCTACTATAGTGCTAAGAAGATGAACATATACAGTTCAGATAAAATAGTAGCATTTGCATAATCCTATAATGCGCGCCCTAAGTAATCTGCCTAAGAGAATCTAACCTAGATATGTACGTGTAGCATGCATATGTGTGTAGATATATATGTAAGTATATAGACAAGCATCCCATAGCGAAGAACTATCCCCCTCACCTGATGGTAAAGAATGATGGACCCCCTCTCTGCTCCGAGGATGACACCCCACAAGGGATGTCAGACTGCTGCATGTCAAAGATTCAGCATAGAGGACGCCATGTCAGCTTGGAAGGAATTCTCCTCTAATTTGCAGGGCGAATAAGTGTTACATATGCTAGAGTTTCTTCTGAATCAATATGTTTTGAAAACAGTCACAACTGTTCTGAAAACAATCATAAATATTTTTCCAAACAAATGGGATCATTGTCAGCTGGTAGTTGGCCAAGGATGATAAAAGTGTTGATCCTTATACAGAATAATTATGCGTTGCCTGAGGGCATGTTTATTTACGTCTGGTAGAGGGATTATGATAGAATACTAAGAGCCCGATATCGAAGAGACTGGAGCAAGCTACTAGGTAAAAGGTAACCTGTTTCAGAACTGTCATTGTTGTGTGGATTGGACAATGTATGAAAAAAGGGGTATACATGACAGGACTAGCCTAAAGGACATGACACTTCCACAACCAGATATCCCTCTTCCGGGAACTTGCCAGAGGAGACTCCGGAGGCTAGCTAGGAGGACGTGAAACACTGGTATAACCAGGATACCACTCTGGTTGAATTTCAGCCCGGTCAAAATGTGTGGGTGATGGCGCCTGTAGAGCCCCGTGCTCTGCAAAGACCGATGGTCTGGCCCGTTTGTAGTAAAGGAGCGTGAAAGTGATGTCACCTACCTGGTGGACTCCTAGGAACCCTTTGAGGGTCCTGCACGTGAACAGCCTCAAGCCACACTTCGAGAGGTCTGAGCTGACCATGCTCTTGGTCACAGATTATGTGATGGAAGAGGAGAGTGAACCTCTCCATGACCCCTATCTTCCAAAGATAAGGATGGGTAAGTGGGGGGTGTGACCCTGTCCCCTACTTTGACTCTAGAGCATCAGAGAGACTGTCCCCAGTTGCTGGGCCAGTTTGCATCTCTGTTCTCACTTACCCCAGGAATCACCCATGGGTGTACTCATGAGATTGGCAATGGGGATAACCTTCCAGGTAAGCAAATAACTTACTGGTTGTCTCTCAGAGTGAGGGCCAGCATTAAAGAGGAAGTCTCTAAGATGCTGGAGTTAGGGGGTTATTGAGCCCTCCAACAGTCTTTAGTCTTGGTACCCACAGCTGCTCTACCCATTATCACACCCAAACTCCGACTCTGAATAGGCTGCTTTAGGCTTAATGCGATCACCAAGACTGACGCACACACTATTTCCAGAGCTGAAGAGCTCATTGATTAGCTTGGAGCTGCCAAGTTCATCAGCACGTTTGATCTAATGTTTGTGTACTGGCAGATTGCCTTGATCGAGGTGGCACAAGAGCGATCAGCATTCTCAACACCAGAAGGGCACTACCAGTTTTGTGTCATGCCTTTTGGATAGAAGAACACCCCTGCCACCTTCCAACAGTTGGTCAATCGGGTCCTGGCTGGGTCCGAAATTTTCAGTGCTGCCTACCTTGACAACATTGCAGTCGTAGTTTCTAGTTGGGAGGACCATTTGCAAGGAATTGCTGAGTGCAAGTCTCACCATTAAGGACAGTAAGTGTTAGATATGCCAGGGTTATGTGGTTTAATTGGGACACAAAGTAGAGGGCAGCAATGTGGAGCCCCTACAACCACAAATTGACACCATTCTGGCTTGGCCACCCCCAAGAACCAGACGGAAGTGAAATGCCTTCTTAGGTCTACAGGATATTGCAGGGGATTCAGCAAGGGATGCAGCACTATTGTTGCCCCCTTGAAAGAGCTGACTTCCAAGAAGGAGCTACAAAGGGAGATCTGGACAGAGGCGTGATAGGCCGCTTTTGACACTCTGAAGGAGGCCATGTGCAAGGCAGCCATGCTCAATGCTCCTGACTTTTCCCAAGAATTTGTGGTGGAGACTCATGTCTCAGAGCATGGCATGGAGGCTGTGCTTTTACAGCTAAACAAAGAGGACCTAGATTGACCTGTAGGCTTCATCAATAGGTGTTTACTTCCCAGAGAACAGAGGTGGAGCACAATAGAAAGAGAAGATGTTGCTGTGCTCTGGGCACTGAAGAAGCCAAGACCCTACTTGTTTGGAACTCACTTCAAGGTTCATAGAGACGACAAGCCCCTAAGATGGTTAATGCAGATGGGGGGGCGAGAATCATAAACGGTTGAGGTGGTTCACCTCTCTACAGGGGATGAACTTTACGATGGAACACGGGCCTGGAACAGAACATGCCAACGCTGATGGTCTTTCCAGATTCTTCCGCCTTAGTAATTAGAACTGCCAGGAGGTTGGGTAGCTCTCCTCAATTTCAGCTGGGGGGACACGTGTTAGACCTGCCATCTTTTGGCATTATTTCCCTGGTCTTTTTGCCCGCTGACCTCCTGTTTTGAGTGTGTGCTGAACTTTGTTTTTGCTGGTTTTAAGACTCTGGGCACTTGTTCACTACTGACTGCTAAAGTGAATGCGCTCTGTGTCTAAAATGTAATGGAACTTGGTTTCTCCATGAGTGGCATATTTGAAATACTAATACGTCCCTAGGACAGTGCACTACATGTACGTAGGGTCTGTAAATTCAAATAGTACTAGTGAACCTGAAATACTGATTGCGCCACCCACATGAGTAGCTCTTCAAACCTGCCTCAGGCCTGCCACTGCAGAGCCTGTGTGTTTAGTTTTAGACTGCCATGTGGACCTGGCAAGTTCACCTACTTGCCTTGCCCAAACTTTCCCTTTTATTACATGTAAGTCACCCCTAAGATAGGCCCTAGGTGGCCCAAGGGCAGGGTGCAGTAAATTTAAAGGATAGGACATGTACTTTGGAGTTTTACATGTGCTGGTAGTGAAACACTACTAAATTCATTTTACATTACAGCAACGCCTACTTCTCTGATGGGTTAGCATTGGAGCTGCCTTGTTACACTTTGCAAGTGCAACTTCCAAATGGGAGCAGATAGAAAATTAGAGTTTGGTGTCTCTGGACTCACAATGTAAAAGCACATATTTTAGTGAAGTTGGTTTTTAAATTGCAGGTTTGTAAAGGCCACTTTTAGAAAGTTGCCATTTTATTACTTTAACCATTTCGTGTCTCTGCCTCTCACTAGAATACAAGTCTGGGTTGGATGACAGATGGTCTTTGCACATTCCCTGCATATCTTGATGAGCTAGAGTGAGAGAGAAGAGCTAACACTTGCACCTGAATAGGGCTGTGCCTATCCTCACACAAAGAGTTGTATACCCCCTGTAGTGTGTCTGGAGCCAGGGGCAGGAAGGGTAGGGTCTTGTACACTACAAAGACCTTTTCTTTGATGTCTCCCTACTTCAAAGGCTAAAATAGGTATGAGTACTTGATCTCTGACACCATATACTCAGACCACTTCTGGACTGAGGACATTCTTCCAGGAAGAAGAGCTGTTGTGCTGCCAGAAGGGACTTTCATTTAGCTGCTTGCTTTGCTGTGTTAACCTGCTGCCTGCTGCTTCTAGCCTGGGAGTGAGTAGACTGGACTTTATTGTCTACATCCTGCGTCTCTAAAGGTACTTCCAGGGCTTGTTTGGACTTGCCTCCTGTTACTGGAGTCTCAGGGATATCAAAGACTTCCTCTGCGTTTTGCTACCAGCACCTGGGCTCCACTGCTGTGAGTTGTGCCCTGCCAAGAGGTACCAAATCCAGGCCTGGGTCCTTTGAAGTGAGTGTATGGTACTGCAGCTCAAGAAACCAAATCGTCAACACCAAAGTGTCATTCGGACCCAGCACATTCCCTGCAAAATAGATACAATGCTGCTGCCTGTGCCGAAACCTTGACCACCACTCACCGAATGGGTGACACAATGACTTCATCTTACAAAACAGACCCAACTTTGCCAACACAGCACCTCGGAATCACTGCTGCTGCGTGGGTCTCGAATAACGCATCACCAATGTCTGAGATGCCCAGTCCCTGACTCTGAATCATTCACAGTCCAGTATAACTTCTAACATACCCATCTCCTTCAGCCCAGCACTTCAACATCGATGCCTCAGAACTGACGCACAGCATTTTGACATCAACGCATTCAATGACTTTGCCCAACTTCGGGCCAGACACATCGCCTACAACAGCAACACATCATCTACATATTTCAATGCATCGTTCCCAAGCATCGACGCATCCAAGGTACTGTCAGAGGATCTGTGTGACTGAATCTGGCCCACGGTCCATCGCAGTCAGACTGAACTATTGGATTTGCCCCGATCAAGCGTGACCAGATGAAGGAAGTGACCTGCTCACCAATGTCCACCTCTCAGCCTTCCGTATAAAATAAATGAAGACAGTGGAGAATACACACCAATAACTGTTTATGGTATACACTTAGAGTGGAGCCCCGTCTGCACAATCTCTAGAGAGCTACAGAGGGAAGTAATATATAGCAAGCATAGAGATACATTATGTACATTTCATAGTTGGGCAAAGACACACCCACAGTGGAATGCACGCAGGTGTGGCTGGACAATGAAATACAAAAATAGGGTTTCTGTTCTCATATCTTGTACAACCTAGCACAGTCCAAGGTCTTTTCACCTTGGGCCTTGATCAAACTCCTCTACCAAACAAGTTGAAGAGGGCCTATATCTTGTGAGAAAGCTATGCGCTGGCATGAACAGTTACTCATTAACAAAACGAAACATTACTGAAACGAAACTTAGCAAAGGGCATTTCTCAGAAATGGAAAAGATCAGTTTCGAACAGCTTAAAATGGCACCTGCAAAGAAAATGGTATAAATTTGGTTGGATGAGAGGCAATATATAGAGAACAAACATTTAGGCACGTGCAATTATGTGGACACAGACAATTGTAGATGAATGAATTTTTGTGATGTCTTTATTCTCTGTTGTGCTTCACAAAGTATGAGCAGCCAACACGTTTCGCCCAAACATGGGCTTCTTCAGGGCAATATAGTATACAAAAGAAGGCGCATCCAATTGCGCGTGTCTCCAAGAAGGACGATTTCAGATGAAGCCTAATGCGTTTCCTATTAGCTTATGATAGAGCAGAAAAGGGGACCAGAGAAAGTGTAGCTGTTGCTCCAGTGTTCAATCATACTAAGTTAAGTGTTTCCGGCCTGGTAGTTGCTAGTGACTGGATATCAGTAAATTATAATTTAGGAGCGGCATTTACCGCATTTTGGAACCCTGCGTCTGGTCCGGTGAATGCCACACTCGGTCTGGTCGGTAGAAGCTTCTACTGATATCAGGGCAATTGGATACCATCTACAATTGTCTGTGTCCACATATTTGCATGTGCCTAAATGTTTGTTCTCTATATCCAACAAATTTAGCCTAGTTATGTTTTTGTGATCTATAAGCAGCAGATCACTTGAGGTTGGCAATAGATACCATTGTGACTAGTTTGGTGGTGCAGTCATCTGTGACCCAGCTGCTTCCTTTCTCCTTTTTTCAAAGAAAATGGTGTATGGTGTAGCGAATGCAAACTAAAACATGGCATTTGCGTGAGCATTAACGGGCCTAATCTAACACAGATAGTCCCATTTGGAGCTATTGACTTCTAAGCACTGCATTTTGATTCAATCTTGCAAAATTCATA
The DNA here is from genome assembly GCF_964261635.1 of Lissotriton helveticus. Taxonomy (NCBI): domain Eukaryota; kingdom Metazoa; phylum Chordata; class Amphibia; order Caudata; family Salamandridae; genus Lissotriton; species Lissotriton helveticus. Next base: position 1,217,607,769 of record NC_136059.1, on the reverse strand, counting down.
TCTTGACTTGTGTATGTTAGATTTTTATTGTTTTGGTCTTGTTTTACTCAGCTCAATATTGGCTATTTGTCTAAACTGGTATGGAGTACATTTGTAGTGTTGTCATTGTGCTACTGTGTGGGGTGCTCAAATACTTTCCACATTGCCTGAATGCTCTGTGCCAAGCTACCAGGGGGTGAGCACAGGTAATCCTTTAGGGCCTTATTTACAAGATTTTGCCATAGGACAGCGCCAAGGGCATCCAGCTGCGCTGCCCTATGGCAAAAGTAAAATGCAGGAAGGCGCCATATCTATCAAATACAACACATTCCTGTCCTTTTCCCCTGCACTGGCGCAGAACGCAGGCACCTTTCGGGCATGATGCAATGGTGCCTGCATTGTGGGGGTGATTCTTTTTGTGCTGGAAGGGAAACCTTTCTGCACAAAAACAATCACAAGAGACTTTTTCCTCTTTTATGTGTGCTGCAGAACTTGGATCATCTTTCCCGAGATGGGTAGATCTGGGGCTTCTGTTGATCTAACAGTGGAACTGGTAGCTTCTGTGTTGAGAAGAAATGATACTTGGTGACCATTAACATCTCCTTCTAAAAACAGTCCATTTTGGTCTACCTCTAAGGCTTCTCCAAGTACGCAATCTTCCTCCAACCTCATGCACCTTCATTAGGAATCATCAGAATCGAAACACTCATTCTCCAACCTGTTGAAATGGGCTCTGGTTTTGGAAAGCATTTGAATTTCCTCCCAGTACTTGATTCATATTGAATCTGAGGTTATCCATATTCCGGGTAGCCATTGAACCTTGTGGGATCTGCCTAGTTGGAACTTGTGAATGTTTGCATCTGTAGTCAATGAGCTATAACCTGAAATGCAATATTTTGTATTTGCGTTTGATTACCCCTTGTGTTTGTCCATTACCATTCACTTGATTTGGATTCTGTCTACACTCCCTCTTCCAATACCCAAGCCTGTTAGAGTAGTGACAAGGAGTTTGGTTTCTCTTCAATGTTGTAATGTCTATTACTGAATTTGGTTTGACAGAACACCTCGACCTCTACCCTATGAAACACCATCTTCGCCCTGCGCAATTTGACTTCCAATCTGAAAACCAACATCTTTCATTCCACCAACATTTCCTGCAAGAGATTAATTCTGAAATCCCTTTTGAGCCAGCTAAGTCTGAACTAGCTTAAACTTCTCTTTAAGACTCTGCTGCTTCACTTCTTGCTCATCAATATAGTATTTTGCATACTTCAGGATCTCGTCTAAAGGTTTTCTCTGCTAACAAATAACATTCTCTTTTATCTGCATACTGATCCAAACCAAGAGCAAAATGTGACACAAAACTTCCTATATCTCCATTTTCTGGATGTTCATGTCCTCTATGTGGTTTAAACACCTCCAAGAATCATTCGTGGTAAGCATACACTGATTCTTTAGCTTCTTGGGTACTTCTATTGATCTTTAACCAATTGAAGTCCTTTGCTGGAACATTTCTTTTCAAAAAGGTAATACCCTCATTATACTTTATCATTACAACAGGTGAAGGTGCACGAGTATGCACGTCTCTTGGAGGTTATGCCATTGAACAGCTATCTCGCATTCAGCCCACAGATCACTCAGTACCATAATATCAAAAAGGGTATTCAAATCTTTCGACAAAACCTTTGAAATCTTTACAGATCTGTCAATTTGTGTCTACCACTGAGTGGGAAACACTCTAGGCTTCAGAAAGTGGCTCGTAAATGTTGTGAGATCGCCTCTACTCCACGGCACATGAGCATACCCTCCTCCTGCTATTTCTCCCGTAGAAAAAGTTAAAGCCTCATATTCATCTGGGGGTGCTGGCGGTGTGTTATCATTCATTTTGCAGGTTCTAGGTTGTTTCTTTTTTTCCATGTTTCTTTGCCATCTGCCAATCTGTCAAAATCGCTTTATTGCGGATACCCTTTACCAATTCTGAAATGTGTAATCTGATCCCTGAAGACCGCATTGTCACAGTGTCCTCATCATCTAACTGTGCCCGAAGCTCTTCTGTAAGTTGCAACATTCCAAAATAAAATGATGAATGGAGTGTTGAAACTTTTCAAACACTCACCCCCAGCAACAGATCTGGAATTAATCCATTGTTATTTTGCTCACCACATCAGCCCAGATTGGACCCAGCCATATGCAAATGTGTATTGACCCTGTTCACCATGGTAACAGTCCAGCCTGAATTGCCAAGCCCGGTCCTCCCTGGACCGAAAACAAGCATATTGGGACAGGTTTCGAGGTATCACCCCTAATCACCCGAGCTAGCTTGAATCCAGTGGGGCAGCGAGAAAGAGACCCACATCTGGCTATACCCTTAGCCACTTAGGATGCAAATAGTAACATCACAAAATAAAATGCTGGGCGAAATTTTGAAACTTTTCAAACACTCACCCCCAGTCACAGATCTGGGTTTAATCCATCAATATTTTGCTCACCACATCACCCCAGTTTGGACTCAGCCATATTCAAATCAGACTTGACCCTGCTCCTTGGGTGGCTTAGTGAGCAAAAGAATGATGGATTAAACCCAGATCATTTGACAGGGGGTAAGTGGTTGAAACGTTTCAGCACTCTATCCATCATCTTGTTGTGTGTGCTATGTTTGCCCTAAGTGGCCAAGGGCATGCCCAGGCGTGGGTCCCTTGCTCGCTGTACCACTGGATTCAAGCTAGTCTGGCTGATGCGGGATGATAGCCTGAAACCAGTTCCCGGATGCTTGTTTCTGGTCCAAGGAGGACCTGGCCTCACAGTTTGGTCTGGGCTGTTCCGATGAGGATCAAGGTGAAGACTGATCTGCATATGGCTGAGTCCAAACTTGGGTGGCATAGTGAGCAAAAGAACAATGGATTAAACCCAAATCTCTTGCATGGGGTGAGTGGTTGAAAAATGTCAGCACTCCATCCATCATCTTGTTGTGTTTGCTATGTTCGCCCTAAGTGGCCATGGGTATGCCCAGATGTGGATCCTTTGCCCGCTGTGCCACTGCATTCAAGCTAGCCTGGCTGATAAGGGGTGATACCCCGAAACTACTCCCTGGATTCTTGTTTCTAAGCCAAGGAGGTCCTGGCCAGGAAGTTCATCTTGTGTTTGCTGTTCTCTTCTGTAAGTTAACACTCTTACCACTTCAGTAAATTTGCCATGGGTGGCAGCTGCATGTCTCGTGAACTCATTACTTAAATATATCAACTAATTTCCTGGTACTGTGTCAAATGTGAAATGTCCAGGCATTCTCTGATAATCTTCCTTAATTCCACCTTTAGTTTTGGTTTATCTAAGGGTCTCACTCTTTCCTGACCAATTGATGGTCTCTCTGTATCTCCCACCCTTTTATGCTCTTGGGTTTCTTCAAACCATGGGCTAAAATCCTATTGTCGAATGATCCTGGCTCTCTGTGCATTTGCTGTTGTAAAGACAATTCTTCTCCTTTCTTTCAATGGTTGAACATTATGTGGTGGTGTCCAGGCATCGATTTGTGAATTCTGCAATGTCAGGATGAATCCTGTTGCAGCTATTACTAATACTGCACCTTGAACAACAGTATTCAGAACAATATATTTTGGTGCAGTTGGAACAACAGGCACTGCCAATGTCTGAGCTTTAACAACTTGTGACACTGGGGTAGGAATAGTCACAACAGAAGCAGTAACATCCAGAGCAGTTATAGAAGGGACTGCTTCAACAGGTGCAGGTGCAATCGGTAGTGCTGGAAACGGTCTTTCAATCTGAATTGCACTTGGATCAACATAGGCTGTAGCCACTATAGAACTAACAGTTGTAGCACTCTCCATGTTAGATGTGGGGGCCACATATGTCGTAGGATAAAAAGGCATCTAAAATGTCATCCTCTGAATCGCTGTTAGTGTCTGTTTGCCTTGCAGTTTCCTCATCATCCTTTCCCTGCTTTCGATTCTCTTTAACTTTATCTGTTGTTATCTCCGGGTACATTCTAGTTTCCTCAACTACACGTTTTCTCCACCATTGCTGTCCTTCCTCCCATTGAGCATCAGTGCAATTTTGCACTGCTCTCTTTGCTCTATTCAATGTTTTACCTTCTCTTTGGCATGAGTTACTCGCTCCCAAACATTTAGTGCGTCATATGGTGTAGACCTAGGAGATAGCTATGTTTCATATAACTTTTTTCTAAAGTTTTCAATACTCTTTAAATCAAAAGTATCATTGTGGAAATTTGAATGCACCTTCATTTTCAATGATCTTGCACCAATAACGAAGCCATAAACATGTATGGAGCCCCAAATCTATCGCCAATAATGAGCTGGTGTACATTCCGATGGAGCTTTTTCACCCTCCTGAACTAGGACTCACACATAACCCCTCATCAAGTCTCTAAGGGCTACAAAACGTTTCAAGATTGCAAAAATTAAAAAATAAATGAACAGAAATTAATTTTGAAAATGTCAATGTTTTGTTCAGATTACAATTCCGTATACATCAATACTTTCCTCCAATCCTGTCACAATTTTCTCTTGCAAACCTATCACAGCTTAATACTTGATGACTCGTCAACCAATCTCAGAGTGACACTTAACAGTAACTAACCTATCTCAGCGTAGCACACTCTGGCATAATCGTTTATTCCTTGCAGCGGGTCACCATCCTCTACAATTTTCTCATACACAAATTCTACAACTCTAAGCAAACACAATAAACAAATAACTTTTGTTTGCTCTGCTAAAGAATTCAAAGTAGTTCATTCACACAAGAAACAAATTGGAAATAGTTTACATTATTTCTGTCTTCCCTACACACATGCACATGTGAATGAAATCACAACTAACGGGGCATCATCCTCACCGATATTATTTACCCTTTGCACAATAGGAGCACTAACACCAATCAATACTAGTACAATCACAAAAAAAATTGTAGTTCCTATCTCAATTGCGCAGTTGATGAGACCTCACAAATTCGCAGCACAAAACCTTAGCAAACAAATACTACCACAATTTCAACTATCAACTTACTTATCTATCCCTGGATTTTATACTACTTTGAGTCCAATAACAACTTCAAATGCTCAAAATCTAAGCATAAACACAACTATTATAACACTTTACCATACCACAAAAATACAACTTCAACACAAAGACAATTGTGATCACCAAAACAATTGTGATGCATAACCCTATTCATACTAATACTCCACCACTGCAACCACCTTTGAAACCACAAACTCCTTCTGATTTCTAGTTCAGGCTTTGGACTTAATGGGAAATTCTAAACTGTGACAAATTATTTAAACTCCTTTCTCCTGTGACATAAACTGTCCTGTCGCTACAACTTGAGGAAGTAGTGTTTTCTAAAACTCAATCTTCAGGCGTAATCATTAGATAACACCCACGACTGTTGTTCATCGACAAGAAGTAAGGAGCTATCATCTTCATAGCAATAAAGCATTACAATCATTTTAGTTCAGTCAATAAAGAGAATTAGTGTGAGTTAAAGGGTTTTATTTTCAATTTTTTGGTCTTTTATCTTTTATTCATTAGATATTAATCTTTAGATTAGGAAGGAACAATGACAGAAAAAGGAAAAGGTGTCAGTTCAGAAACCAAATGAAGAGCTCTGATGAGAGAATCAATGTGCAAGCATAAAGCTTTTGCATAATTAGTTAGAAAATATTCTCAGCTAAAATTATCAGCAGACAATTCAGCAAAATCTAAGTAAGGCAACCTCTCATGAAGAAAGGCATCAAAAACTCAAAATAGAGACTCTAGACAGAGAGTCGGGATGGAATCTTGGAATTTAGCAATCAAGCTGCTACTCTAGGAACAGACACTGATTTAAACACACACTATTCTATGTTGCAACATTTTTTCTTCTGTCTTCTTCATCCTCCAATAAAATTTCAGTAAACTTCTGGGCAAACTCCCCATGTTCCCATACAGGCACAGTAGACTTTCAGACATTAAACCTTGAAAAGTTTATCCTTGTTTTTTTGTGGTTTCGACAGTTCTTCCATGAATCATCCTTCCAGTTGTCTCCTCTCCTCCCATTGAGAGCTCACTATCAATTGTATAATACAAAACAAGTGTCTATTCACTAGCTAACAGAAGGCTTCCGGAAAATATACAACATTTGAAACAAAGAGAAAAACATTGTGCGCAAACAACTATTTAATGTGGAAAACAAACCTTTCAGTGTCAATGCATTATTTTTCAGTTAACATGGCATTGATGGTTAGGCTAACTTGAATCAACACTTTTATTTATTTGCAGGCCTATAACATTACCTACTACAAATTTTGCAGTTAGCATATTTGTTACATAAACATAAGCTTTGCACATTTTTAATAAAGCATTTTATTAGCGAGTAAAATTTGTATCAACACCATCCATAAGCAGAAGGCTCCATACTCAAGACTGTAAAGATTAAGTTGAAGCAAGCTTGTGTGAAAAGTCTACCATCTCCTGGAAATATAGGCAGAGGGGGCCAGTATGACAGCAAATATCTGGCAAGTATACCCATCCAAATCTACCCTATGTTGCACTGCTTGGTTTCCCAGAATCCACTTCTGTGAAAGCCCACTCTTTATGAGATGGATCATCTCCAAAGCTCGACTTCATACTCAGACTTATCTGCATGCTCAAAAGCAAAGTCAGGACCAATATGTTTACTGTGATTGCTCTATCAAAAGTGCCCAATGGGAAGATATTTTTAACAATATTTTGGAAACAATATTTCTGCCAAGGAATAGTCCTGCTAATAACAGTGCTTAATTTGAGCCCGTGGTTTCTGGTGCTCAGCATTAGCACTCAATTGTCAACACCTTCATTTATTACAGTCTGTCACATGGTGGCAATGTTTATCTAATTTAGGGATGAGCACAACAGTTGATTATTAAATAAATATACATTAAAAACTACCGCCCAAGCCATTTTTAAAGCTTTGTGGGCCAGGAATAGTCCGAATTGAAACAATTGTAAGAGTGTGGTGGTTGGTTGGTTGTGTTGATAGTGTCATTGGCAGTGCTGGTGGGGGCTATGGGTGGTGCAAGCGGCAGTGGTCGCCTGACGAGAGCCCTATCACTTTTTTTTTTTTACACATTAAGTCCTGGCTGACAATATTCTGAAACAGAATCCTCTTAGTGACCTGATGGAGATTTTTTTTCCACCAGATTAGGAGAGATTCCCCTATGGCCTTATATTTTCATGTTCGACATGGTTCAAACTATAGTTCATATTGGCACAATCCCATCAGGCACCATAGATAACGGAAGAACTATTTTTTCATTAATTTCTTTTATTCTTTTACCTTTTTACACATAGGTTACTTTCATTTTTTTCCTTTTTTGTTGAATATTTTCATCATATAAACATCTAATAAATACTGTACATAATTCAAATATCAAAAACATATACAACCAATATTTTAGAAAAAAGCCCTGTTTTCCACACATACAACGACAATCACTCACTATTCATGCATACTTGATAATCTTTCCCATTCAACACACAATCCAATCATACATATTCTGTGTTTGAGGTAGTCCAGATGGTTTCAATGACTAAATACGCCAGGTCTACGCGTTTCGGTGGATTGTAACCACCTTCTTCAGGACCAACAGATCTTCTCCCTTTAATTCTTGTGTGGGCAGGGTATCTATGTCGTCTGAGAATAGATATTAGTCGGGGATGTAGGATTTGTTTGAAGATATCAATTCGGTCAAGGAGAATAATTTGGATCCTTATATCAGAATGTACAGGGTCTTGCTTTCCAAGTATAGACTCTGCTAATAGATCTGTTTCTTTTTTTCTTTTTTCTTTTAAAAGTGTAAGCACGAGGACTTTGTCATCTCATCAGAAGGTCATTAGAGTGATATAAGGAGGTTTTGAAGGCCTTGACGTATTTATGGATTAGCGTCCTATTTTCTCACCAAAAAGCTTTCACAGTGGAGCTGTCTCCCCTCCGATTTTTTCCTTTTTCTTTTTCTCTTCCTATTCCTCTGGTTTGTTCAATTTTGAATTCTTTTAATCGTCCTATCGCGAGTCGTCGTGCTCAGAGTCGTACCGCAACACCCTTTTTTTTCCACCACCACATCAACACAGCTGATCAGAGAAATCCTGTCCCTCAACAACTTCTCTTGAAATCACATGTCTTTCGAATTTTGTTCAAATGACGAGCTTCTGAGACCACTTGATGAGTCCCAAAGGCCAACTGCCAGCTTAACTGCTGTAAAATGGAACCGACAACACACTCAACAACCTGGAGGAAGAAAAAAAAGCAGCACACGAGAGCAGCAATGCAAGCCGCATCATGAAACAAGCATGAGGGACATAAAAGTCAACAAGCCGCATGCTTCACTGGTACATGTCCACCTGTGCACCAATATTCAACCGTAATCAGTGTAAGAAGTCATTGGTCAGATTTGAGTTGGTTGTGCTATTCAACGATATCGTTTTAAAAGGTGCCATTAGCGTAGTGATGGGTTATAGTTAAATTTCTGAGAAATTGAATTACAAATTGTTTCTTGACATTTATTTCTCGCTTATATGAAATATAAATATTTCTATATATGCATGTATGTATTTAATTTTCCACAGAATAATAAATATGAATTTTAATATCACTTCGCTTCTCTACTGCCTGCTATGAACATAGAAGTACACTCGGAAATGTCTGAACCTAAATATCGAAATTACTTAATCTTTACATATATGACGAAAATGCATATTTCCAAATGCATTTGGTAAAAATAATTATTTTGCCTTAATCTGGTGCATTGCTGTGTATTTATTGAAGGGATACATTTCTTCTGTTAACACAACAGAACGTTTCTACGCTCGTGTCATATTTTAGTAAGAGAAACGTTATCCAATGTCATCATGTATTTGGGGACAATATATCTATACTGTTAGAGTACATTCTTTCAATGTTTTTGGTGTGTGAACCTGTTCTTTTCGGACAACACATCTTATGAGAGGCTGATAGTGCGAAAATAAATCCATCACATTTAAGGTTTTCCAACCAGCGGGGTGGGCAACGCACAGCTGTAGCCGAATGTAAACAATCAGAAGCGACCTCTGGGGGTTAATTGAGCGCTGATCGACGTGTCTCCCTCTCAGCGGGAATCATCTGGGTGATGACGTCTCGTGCTTCTGTGCATTTAAGATTGCAGACTTGTGTTAGGGGAGGGCCAATCCGGAAGCAAGAATAGAGCCCGTTGGTTCTTCTACTAATGCTGCATGAAAGGCCCTGATTATTTAGCACTCTGAGGACCAGGCCTCTGAAGAAACAAACATGTTCGTATTCTTTCTGGGCTGGCCTCCTACGCATATTTGATTTTCATAGTATTTTTGCATTTTTTAAAGTTTATAAATCTGATGTAATGTCACTCTACTAAACTTTTGAAAACTCTTGCAAGTCTTAGATACGACTTTTAGGTTCAAGATTTAGGTTGTATAGTTGTATTAGCATGTTCTCGCTGAAATGCGCCCCACTCCGTATTCTTCAAGGTCTGTTACAGTGAATTATTTTGCAAAGGGCTCCCAAGCACACTAGGAGACAGTAATACCAAACCATTACAGACATCGCCACAATGAATAAAGGGAAGATGAGTTTTTCCTCGTTTTAAAAACGTGCGAGAGAGAGAGGAAGGCCGCTGCTTCCTGAGGTTCTCAGTGGTTTCGTTTTTTAATTTTTAATTTCAGCTTTTGACATAGGTCCTGCTCCTTGAAGTAAACTTACATGCATTGCAAAGTAGTACCGAGACCGGACAGCAGCATCTGGGCTATATTTTGATTAGATGAACTTAATTGACTTATCTTTGTTCAGAATTTCTAATTATCGCTGCTGAACTGGTTCATTTCGACTAAGTTGGTAGCATGGGGAAATAATTCAGGTGACTGCCCAAGCGTGACTAATGGGAAACCGTCCAAAAGAGGCAGCCCTCACGAGCAAAATTGTAAGTTAGAAGGCGACGAGATCGCTCTGTTAATCAGAGAATACTTCTTTACCTACTTGTAATGAAAATGCTTTATTCTTTTATTTCGTTTTGTTCGGGAGCGGATGTGAAGTCATGGCCAGGCCTACCTACATAAAAACAGAAGAACCCAGTTCGCGCCCCGGCGTCAGCTTATATATTCTGTGAGTCTACTCTGGGTAAGTCACTTACCCCCATGTGCCTCAAAAAATATTCTAACCTTCCATAATGTAGTTGTAGTTTATGTAAGCCCTCCAATGCCCTTGGGCCGAGTTCATGCTATAAAAAAACTGCAAGAATAAAACACTGGTGTAATTTTTTTTGTCTCAGTATATTCATGTTTTTTTCAGCGTCATATGCAGAACAAACCTGCTTCAGCATTCAAAGGCTAGGCTCATTCTAACAAAGAGAGGACACCTTAAGAAAACACCCGCATAAAACCCCAGTCCTTTTGGGATACTATTGGTGTGAAAAATATAACCTGTTGAATTAGGGGTTTGCACAACAACATGTGACTTTGGACTGCCAAACAAAGTAATGGTAGTATAATCCACAGTATGATGTCCAACACCACATTTTGTTTAAGAGTACTGTGTTATACCTATTTAGCAACGCCTACAGTGCAGTATCATGTGGTGTGCATTTATCCAAATAGGTCACGAGACAGAGGTCACCTCTTTCAAAAAAGGCACCACATGCAATCAAAATGTGATCCTTTTATGGTAGGGTGATCAGGCGTCCTGTATTTTCCAAGACAGTCCCTTTTTTCACCAGCTGTCCTAGTTGATTTATGCAAATGTGGCTTGTGTCCCTGTTTTCAGGTAGGGTAGACTCAAAACAGTGTAAGGCACATTTTTATGTGTTCGAAGACAGGACTAGTGTACGGTTCTTATCAGAAAAGAAAACAATGTAATTACTAAGTATGATTCTAGGTTTAAAAAATGACATTTAATTTATCTCCATAGTGCCTCGTTGTCTGTGTTTCTGTGTTGATGAGTGCTGTCATTAAGTACCCCTCAGTTGATGTAAAATTGTAGTCCTAGGTTGGGAAATGTCCAGGGTCTTCGTTTTTCAAAATTTAGTCACCCTGTTGGTAAACCCATTTCAGTTAGCTGTTTCAGACTCAAGCCTCAATTCCCCATGAGGGCACGGGAGCCTGTCATTTAGATACCTAAAACCAGCGACAGCTCTTTTTGCCTGCTGATTGTAAAAAAACTTTTCACTTTTGTATCAGCATAAATGGCTGTAGGATTATATCTGTTACTTATTTTATTAATTTCCAACTGTTGTCGCTGGTAAACAGCGTTTACAACGCAACTTTTACCACACACTACCTTTACCACGCAACTTTTACAACGCAAATCGTTACAACGACTTGCACTGGGGGGCGTACTAGGATAGGTAATAGTTTAATTTACTATCCAAAACCTTCCCTACTATCCACGGGGACTGGAGTTGGAATAGTAAATTAAACTATTCACTATCCGGCGCCCCCAACGCAAGTCGTTGTAACGACTTGCGTTGTAAAAGTTGCGTGGTAAAGGCATGCGTTGTAAAAGTATGCACGGTAATGACATACATCCGTTGTTGCTAATGGTCTAGAACTTTCTTCAAGGAATCTGGTTCGAAGCGCTTTAAGTCTCCTACAAGGTTTGCTGTGGTGCTTTTCAAAAACTCCAAGCACAATAATTACAATATAAATAAAGGTGGTGAGAGAGATCAATGTTAGAAACCATTCTACTGGGGATTGCTTTTTCCTTACGCATTGAGGAGAACATATTGATTCAGTAACAGACATTTTGATGTATTTGATATCTGATAACATCTTCCTGCAAGGGAGAGAAATTTAGAGCTGATGCATGCCATGCACAATCACAACAAGACATATCCCGTGACGAGTCATTTCAGGGAGAAACACCAAAACAGTAGAAGTTTGTTACAGTTTTTTGGGTTTGATAAAATAGAATACAGTCAGAGAGACGATAACAGAGTTAAAGAACTTAAGCTTCTAGAATCACTCTATATCATTGAGCTTCCCGCTGGGACCGCTGTGGGACTGAATAGTGATGAGGAATTGGCAGTCTTCATATAAAAAGTATGAAGAAGACTACTTCATTTAGTTTGATTTGGCTAACATTGGCTGTGAAATGCCTTTTACAGTTTGTAATCCTTTGTTACAGCACAGTTATTTTTATTTCCTCTTTCATGATGAAAGTTATCCCCGGGAAAAAGACATCCATGTGAAGCGTTATGAATTGGATAAAAGCCTATGAAGACTTTGCCCACTCGGGCCTCACGAACAATGTATTAACTAATGGACTTCATGTCACAAAATTTTAATTTTGATGCTTAGTGAAGGTATAGCTGACTTGAGTCTTATTCATGAGCACGGTGACATCATTGCAGAGAACAGATGAACTGAAAAGTGTTCCATCAAAGGGTCCTATCGCACTGTTTTGCTATGAGTGCCTATTCCTATGTATATGATACAATCAACTGACATAATACTATACAACATAAGCTCTGGTAGTGGTCACCAAGACTACCATTAAATATATGTGTATTATGGATTATACCTACACATGCCCATTTGGGCATTATTACTAGTGAATTATGGTTGTGCCACTATTACACAAAATCAGTGCACATGTATTGTTTTAGACTTTGAGGGATCAAATGTATTTGAGATTTAATCTTTTCCAGTGTTCAGAATCATATAACAGATAAAGATTAGGATTCTTATAAGTTCTTTCCCATTCTTCACTATATTACGTTCTATAATCATTGCTTCTTTTGAAACTTATGATTTGATTACCAGTGAATTCATGTAGGCTGTATTGTATTTGTGATGAATAATTATCTCAGGTGGCATAAATGAATTTATCGTTGATCTTGGTGCCATATGTATATGTATTTCTTCTATCTTTATGACTGTAAGATAGTTCTTCTTCACAGTGGATAAGGCACAAACACTGAAAAATACGATGGACTGTAGATTTATAGTTTGGAAAAAGGCTTGTGTTAGAGCCGAAAAGCATCTTTCTTGCTGCTGATATTGCAATAAATATAATTACAACACTGGAGCACAAACCCTCCTGCTGATTTGTTTTGTTTTTGCTGGTGTTTATTTACACACATCAGCTTTTACCAGTGGGCGTTGCACCTACCCTGTACCCTGTACCTTGTCTGGGAGTCATCATCATCATGCAAGCGCCGTACTCAAGAAACATATAAATATATTTTTCGGAATTGGTGATAGCTACATTGTAGTTATTGTTAATACAGGGTTTCCATTGAAAAGGCATTTCTTCTTTTCTTAATAACTTCAGTGCTGTCTGATAAATGCACATCAAATCTTACAAAGAATAATGACCAACAGATTTGGACTAGGCATGCCTAATTTCATGCTGTTTCTTCAAAGGGGAGAGGATCGAAAAGGTGACTTTTTCTTTGTAACTCCCATGAGAAAAAACACCGAGTGGAATCCCCCAAACTTGGAATGAAAGTAGAACTGCACTTGTTGGTTTTGTGTAAATCCATTTTGTGCAATTACTGTTTATAAAACATTTCGGGGTGGGCTTGAAAGGGTTTAAAGTTAGATGCATCTGGACTTTTTGGACTTTTGGACTGTGGAGTTCCACACACCTGGGTTTGCTGACAATCCGACAATCCAAATCCAAAATATAAACAAATTGGGTTTCAAAAGGAAGAGTTTTTCCTATTAATCCGTTTGGGTCTGCAGACACAAAACTGCATCTCTGGACCCAAAGATATGTGATTGGCTGACAATAACTTGAAGAAAATGTTTGTGGCCACCATTATAGGCCATAGCGTGCTAATGTGCTGAAAAATGGAAATGATGGCATTGTAAAGGGGCAGGTGAAGTATTCCCTGACTCCTGAGCAGTGCTGAATTAAACCCTGTGGAGGCCCTAAGACATTCAACATTACAGGGCTCCCCAGGCAAATTATCTCCTAATACCCAATGCTCCGGATTTGTTTACAAAATGCTAGCTGCCAGAAGATGAGCTATTAAGAGACAAAATGTTATGTGAATCTGATGTCTCTGGTTTATGTACTGTAAGTTGTTAATGGTTACATTAAATTAATACAGTAAATATTTTAGAAATAATATTTAAGAAAGCTTGATTGTAATTTTCTATCAAGATCAAATCAATATTATTTTGATCCATTGTCGCCGGCCCCCTAAAAGGAGTGTGGCCCATAGGCCGGGGCATACTTTGCCTATTTGGTAATACGGAACTGCTCCTGACCTCTGGATGTGAATCCGAAAGACCGCAAACCCTAGTCAAAGGTTCACAAAGCAATAGCAAGGGGGGTTTGCATACTTGTGTAACTTTCAGCTGGATTTCTGGAATAAGGTCTATGAGCCAGGTTGAGGAACAACATGGATTCACAAATCTGCAAGGGTTTGCAAACCCCATGCCTGGGCGAGCAGACCACTTATAAAACAAATAGGGTTCAGGGTCTAGCCAATGGCCAAGCCCGGCACTCAACCCATGCAGTACATGACAAAAGGCTATGTGTAGAGGATGTTGGGTCCTTTCAGTTGATTGACTACAATGCTGGACATATTCCAGGACCCGTGGGCAACTTAAACTGTACATGATCAAAGGCTATTCGCAGTAGTATTTAGCTACCCATGGTAGGTCAGGCACAGAGTCCAGGTGAAGATCTGTCCCTGCAATCAAACCAGCCGAACTTTGCAAAGACCTTGCACTGTGGGTGTAGGCTACCTGTAGTGGGTTTAACGTAGGGTCTGGTCATTGGCCAATCCCTGCAGTCAACTGGTGCTGCCCATTGCCGAAAACTTTTTTTTTTAAAGAGCAAACTCATCCTGATAGGTGCTAATTTGCCATATCCTAAATTATAAATAGCCTTGTATAGGTCAGCATAATAGATGCAAATCCCTGCAGTATCTCTTCTCTCTCTTTGAAAGCCCCACTCTTGTATGAAAGCCATAATTACAGGGGCATGCCTGTTTGTGCTCTTAGAGAGCCACAGCAAAGTTCTGCTAAGTCTTTCACCTTCACCGCAATCGAGAACTGATGTGTATTTTCAGAGCAATTTTACCTCCCTATCCCCTCTATTTGCTACACTCCAGCAGGAGTCCCTGAATCCGTACAAGTATGTCGAACTGGGGTTTATCAGCATCTTGTTTGTCCAGAAGGCATAGATCTGCCTCACACCTCTGGAGCTGGTGACATATATATTTTAACACTTGGAGTGTTTAGCGTTTGACATCCCATAAATGTCTCCCACTCAATAGCATATTGTAAAATGTATCCCAGATTGCTCTTGAAAAAACCAGCACTGTCCGCATCTCCTCACAAAAACTCATGCAATATAATGGAAGAAAATCTCAAACCCACCCTGTAAGGTATCGCCACCAGAATTTTAAGCTCCAGCACCATTGGGAAGTGGTCAGAGAAAGTAAGTGGCAAAGTCTTCCAGGATGAAAAGTCAGCACGAACAGAGCACATGATGCAACAGAGTGTGCAGCTACTCGAGTTGATTTTGATGCCCTTCAAGTGAATTTTCTGCTCGAGCTGGAGCCCTTGACCACAAACAGTCGCCATTACCTGCGACTGTCCGTGTTAGAAAAATCTCGCTAGGTGTCCTCCTAGCGACCTTAAATCATGCTAGGGGACACCAAATCTCGCTTGCCAACTTACCATTCATGAGCCGCACATGAGGAAAAATTCAGCCAATCGGAGATTGGCGGAATTTGGCTAAAACAACACGTTACAATAGTAACACAGAGACGCCAAAATTCCACCAATTCCGAGGCCAGGTGTAATATTATGCCCATCCCTAGTTATCTGCCCCATATCAATTTGCCAGATATCTAGAAGGCTATGATCCTAAAGGTCTGGGAAAATGGCATGACAAGCCTGGTATATCAAGCATGAGAGAGGACTCTATCTGTAAACTGAAGGGTCACCAGCTAAATGAAAATTGCCTTCATATAACAGTTTGGAGTTTTCATAATTTTGCAGAATGGCATCTACACTCTCAAAGAACTGGGATTATTCTACATTCAGGGTGTTCATCTTTGTTCACATAATACCTCCAATACCAACAAGGACTTTGCCCTCAGGATCAGTTTGTGTATCCGCTAGGGTGAAGTGAACTGTCCTCTTAATGTGAATAGCTACCCCCTAGCACAGGAGCTATATGATGAAAAATATATGTATGGCCCCATTTCTGAGCAAAATCCAAAAGGCACCACTGGTCTAGGAATGTCTCCTGTAGAAGTATTATGTCTATTTTGAGTCTGGCAAGGTAAGATAAGAACAAGCCTTGCCTTCTTGGGTGTATTAAACCCATGAAAGTTCCAGATTGCACATTTAAATCCATGCAGTACTGAGAGTTTGGCATGTGTATGGCATATACGCATGTCCAATGCGGCACCAGCAAAAACACTGTACTACAATATAGCATCCATGTATTCTTGTTTGTCGAATAACCAACCTAACCTACACTTCAACCCCATTCCCACCCCCCACCGACCCACACTGTCTTCCCCTACTAGCAGTGCAGATACCCATAGCTACCCAAACAATATGTAGTAGTAGGATAACTTTTATTTCGGGAGGGGGGAAACACCATCAAACATGCAAGAATAATATCTTATTTGCATAAAAACATTAAAAGATATACATCTTAGTAAAGTGCAAGTGCAAATTGAATTCTATTGAAATCGAAGATCGATGGAGCAAATGAATATACATCATAGTCATCTTATAATTGCCCACATTATCTATATCTTAAGTGCCAAGTGGTTCATTATTATCTGTTTTAAAATGCCTAAGTGCAATTTTATGTTGTCTTTTAGCCAATTTCCGACAGATTGGGACTAGCTATTTCCTTCTCATGTATTGATAAATGGGCCTTTCTGGGCTGTGCCTGGCAGACAGGGCAAACATTGGATTCTGCCGGCAAAACATCTAATTTACTGTGAAAACTTGATTTGTTGAATCCCAATACTGAATTATAGATGTACGGTTCTTGTCTCTGTTGGCTCAAATCTATTGGAGTAAGGTTCAAACAGCATCAGGCTTTTGCCCTCAAGGAACATTCCAACCAAACCATCCTTTCTTGACTCTTCATACCACTTTTAATTTACAAATACCCAACATCTAGATTTTACCAGAGACAATGAATCGTTTGAGGTGGATTCTGGTGCTTCCTAGATCCTCTACAAATGTAATTGATAGAGCCAAGCTTTCACTAACTGAACCATGGTAATATGAGCACTTAATCTCATATTTTCAGCTCAATAAATGAATACTTATATGGCTCCAATTGATTGTTTATCAACAGTCTCACCCAGTACAAATGTGGAGGCAGATTAGCAACACCTGCTACATTCTTTAGCCCTAAGTCCAGGCGTAGATGAGTCATGGGTGCACTTTTTAAATTTTAAGTAGTGCTCTCTCGAACTTGTATACAGCTTTAACAAAGCAGATTAGATTACCGCCACACTACATCTCTGCACCGTATAGGGTGGTGCCCAAGCATTTGACTCGATATATTTCTACTACTGAGAATGCTGGTCAATAAAACAATGACTTTTGTTGTTTCAATACCACCCATGCTCCATGTTGTAGAGTTATGTGTCTCTTTGCAATCTGTGGGCCTAGGGACAGTGCACTAGGCGATCTGGTCCCTTTTCCCAGAATGGCCTATGTGGATTGAATACCATAATTTTGGGTTTACTAAGATTGATTTCAAATCTGCACTGTTAAGAAGAGATGGGGAATATGCTAAGCAGAGTTTGGATACCCATTAACATTTTTGATAGTGTGTCATATGCAAGGAAGAGTGCAGGGATGTTTTTGTCATGGAGTTTTCGGGAAATCGATGTTACAGCCATATTATAAACCAGTTTATATAAAGGGTGAATATGGTTTGTGCAAGCACACAGCCCTGACGGACTCCTATTTTGATCGTTATCTGGTCTGTCAAACCATATGTAGCTCTTGCCATATTTTGTGTGGAACGCACTTAGAGGCATGAGTCGCTGACCATCATCCGCATGTAACCCCATCATAGTTATTCAGTGAGAAACAATATTATAGCAAATCCTCCCATCATAGACTGAAAGGAACATCAATCATTACCTCGAATAGTAAGAGGAACACAGGTCACATAGTTATTTAAATATTAAGACATACATGTTAGCATTAGCAATAATGGCATATTCAACATCACTGATTGATTCCTTGGAGTCCTCCATGCTGGTAGGAGGTTGTGCAGAGTTCTTTTTTCTATCAAATTTCTTACAAAACATAAGCTCCTCATCTAGCCTAGCAAGAAGAACATGCAGCCCTCTGCCGTCATACACAGCTTGGCAGAATATAGCACAGAATAATGAATGTTCACTACTCAAAGGGCTTTCATGGTTGCAATAGAAGATCTTCGGGCTTCCTGCAGTGTCCCTGCAAAATCTGGGAAAAAGAAGATCATATCAGCTGATATCCAATTGTGTTTCTCTCACTGACCAGTCGCAGAATGAAGTGTCAGTCTGTGAAATTAAGCTGTTATCCAACGTGCAAGGAGCACCTGGCAGAAGCCTCAGATCCACAGCACTGTGCACTCTCAGCACTATAAAGTACTGCAAGAGATTTTTTATGACAAAGAATTTTGCAGTATCAAGTGAATAGTATGTAACATACAACAATGTCTCAACAGGTATTATTTAGTTGCCAGTTACAAAGAATCATGGACATAACATGTTGCAAAGGAAGGGGAAGAAAGAAGGGAGACAAGAAACCAAAGAAGAATGCATGTAAAAATCCTTTCTGTATATTTTGGGTAAAAAGCTCAAAACAAGTTCAAAACAACAGCACTCTGTTACATTAAATGTCATGTCACCTGAACGAAACTGTGCACAAGTGCTCATGAAAAGGGTGAACGGCGAAAGTGACAAGAGAAGGGTATATATACAGCGGGAAACGGCGCAAAAAAGAACAATACCATATACAAATAACTCTTACTGGTTCCCACACATGAATCCATTAATGAGTATAATTCATTTTTGTGGGAACCATGAGGATGGCACCCTAGATTGCGATGCATTGTCAGCGGCCCTTCGACCTGTTCAGATTTAAGGCCATCTTCACGACCAGGTTACTTATTTTTACACAGTTGGTGTAGGCTACCTGTAGGTGGGTGCTGTGCTGAAAAAGATAACCTCAG
The DNA here is from genome assembly GCF_964261635.1 of Lissotriton helveticus. Lineage (NCBI taxonomy): Eukaryota > Metazoa > Chordata > Amphibia > Caudata > Salamandridae > Lissotriton > Lissotriton helveticus. Next base: position 1,217,588,572 of record NC_136059.1, on the reverse strand, counting down.
TCAAAAGCAGACCGGGACATGCAATGATAGATGACAGAGAGGGCTCTAAGTAGATAGAAACAGATATGACAGATTGAGGGGATGAGCCATCAAGGGACAGAGATGTCATAATGACAAGAGTCAGGCAAGACACATGAATTCATGCTGCGCTCAAACAGGAAGCGAGTGCAAGATGAGGAAAGTTAGTCCGTTTTTAGTGTTGACACCCGCTGTTTAGCGCGAGTGAAGCTGAGGAGTCTGAACACGATATGTGTGGATGCTGGTGGAAAGAAGGAGGTTGAGAGATCAATCAGAAGAGAGTCAAGCTGCAGGTATGGCCAAGGGCTGTTTGAGCAATAAATGGGAGCGCTGGGTGCTCTCTATGGCAGTTTGATAGCGTTTTGGGTAAACTTGTGATTCCACCGTTTGTAGGAGACAGGACCAGTGAGAGGGACGGACAGCATGGAGTAGGGATTGGGGGTCTTGAACGAGGGAAGAACAGGTAAGGCTGTTCATTAAGTTCAAGTCAATAGTATCAACAAGTTAACAAAGTAGGAAAGCCGTTATGGTGAATCAACGTGCTTGTCTTTGTGTTGGAACAGACTGCTGTTGGAAAAGGTTGTTTTGGAAACAAGGAGGTGTGTGGAGGACTCTTTCACTCAGCGAGTGAGTATTGCAGGAGTGTCTAAAAGCCATGTCAAGCACAATTGACACAATGAACATTCCAGATTACACACCTGACATAAGGCAGCACAATATCTTGCACATTGTGAATTTCTGACTGAAAAGGTTTAAAATAAACTCATTTGCATGTTCTTTTCACAGGCCCCTGAGGAAGAGCTTTTACAGCTCGAAATGCATTGGGCACGGAGGAATTCGGGCACGGAGCGAATTCATCTTTGAAGCATTTAAGATTTTGAGTGTTTCAGCAATTTTGTAAATCTGTAAATTCTCAGACGTTGTTGTTGTTTTTTGAAACCACAATTTAAAAGGCAGTCTTATGCCTCAACTAAAAATATGTTAATATAAGTTTCATGAAAATTGAAAAATATATGTGGAAGACATATGAAAATTGTGTTCATTTATTATTATTTCTTAATGTTGTATAAATGCATGTGATGTTCTAATTTTAGAACCACACCGGCAACGGTGCACGGAGGTTAAGTGTCTTGTTCACTTAAGATAGGAGGTTACTACGCAGGCATGGTAGGGACAAACGTGCTACCTCCGTAGCACACCTGGTTTAAAAACAAAGTAAATTAGTTCAGTTTAATAGGAGAATTAAAATAGGAGTGCTTCTCCAACTTTCGTAGAATTCATTTTGTGAGTCTGGGGGTGCCATGCCTGGCTCAGGGGATTGAATGTGGACTGGAGATGGACGGTGCGTGATGTGGTGACGTCAACGCAAGGAGGAAATGAAAGCGAGGAAAGACTGAAAAGAGGAGGCCTTCTCTCAAGGAAATGAAGGACAGTTAGAAGAGAATTAGAACAAAGCTGGATTCCAGCTACAGTAATTGGAGGTTGGCTAATATCAGCACAAATGTTTAATTTAACAATTATTCGAGAAAAATTAAAAGTTGGAGAATTTACAAAAATGGACAATTACAATGAAACTAAAAGTGTGGAGCAAGCAACCCAGTATACAATGAGCCATGTAGATCAATATTTGGAGTTGATCCAAATGATTTAAACAAGTGTAAAAAAACATGTTCTAAGATTGATTTTGTGAAATTAAGGCATAATTACGGCCATAATTATCAAGATATAGTGAGAAAGCAGGAACGTTTATACATGCTTAAATAAGATGTGTGAAGGGCAAACAATCTAAGGGCATATGTATGAAAGTTTGGTTTTGCGATTCTCAAATAGCGAATTTTAGAGAATCACTATTTGAGAATCGCAAAACGAGATGTATGTAGGATTTGCAAAAAAGTTTGCGAATCCTACATATTCCTTAATTGCGTATCGCAAAGTGTGATTCGCAATTAAGAAAACCCTTCCCATTCATTCCTATGGGCAGACCCAGGGGAATGAATGGGAAGACATTCTCAATTTGAGGATTAGCAATTAGAGAATCGCAAATTGAGTATGCAATTTTAAGGTTGCAAGGGTGTCAAAAGGACACCCTGTTGCACCCCTGAAATAAGTATGGTTGCACATGTGGCACACATACATGCCCTAAGGGCATGTATGTGCACCACATTGCACTTTAAAAAATGCAAATAAATGCATTTTTCAAAGAAAACGCAAATTACCACCAACTTGAAGTTGGTGGTAATTTGCGATTCCTTAAGGCCAAAATGCACTTTTTCTGTGCTTCTTATATTGCATTTAAGTAATCGCAATTTGCGATTCCTTCAATGCAATCACAAAATAGAGAATCGCAAATTTTGCGAATCCTTATTTTGCGAGACAATTTTTCATTAATACTTACCACTAAGCCCAATTGCGATCTCAAACGCCGAAATTCTGTGAATTATGGCATTTGCGATCGCAATTTGGAATGATACATATGGCCACAAGTATACAATGAGCCAAATGAACCAGTTTCAGAGTTGATCCAAATGATTTAAACAAGTGTAAAAAAGTATTTTTCAAGAATTTGAGAAATGAAGGCATACTCACGGCCATAGTCATGAAGATATAGTAAGAAAAATGAATGTCTATACATGCATAAATAAGGTCTTATTCAAGAATATTAAGAAGTTAAGAAATATATATGCAGGGCCCTGCACTTGCTAAATAGATGGGACCAGCAGTATAGCAAGTGTAGGAAAAGTGACAAACCAGCTATAACAGAAAATCATGCCACATAGAGGTGTATATGATTTCTAACAGCAGAGTTTCCCCAAAGAGATCCCGGTCTCATAAAATCTGTGAACTCAGTAATACCTAATAGTTGTATATTGTTGCACCATGATCATGGTTCTAAATCTTCACCCTTTGCTCAGGATGTGGCTTCCAGCATTCCGACTCTGCAACAAAGAGAATCTGGAGCAATTCAGGTCCAGCACACATGCTCCACATATCAGTAATCTTTTGAAAATAGGGGTATGCAGTTCCTCAAGGCAAGCGAAGTGCGAAAGAATCAAGTTCCAGGGAAGGAAATGTATTCTGAACAGGAGCACGGTCCCTCACACACCCAAATGGGTGTCATGCTTCATCATTGGGCTAGCTCCTTGTCGGGCTAGCACTGCAATGCCTGACGGGCACCCACTGGGGGGCTCTTTGCAGGAGATCTTTTACTTAGCCGTCTGGTGAAGTGGGGTGTGGGCTCAAGTTTAAAATGTAGAGTGGTTGCAAAGGGTTGTTTAAAATAGGTATGGTCGGGCATTGCAGCGCTGGCCAGATGTGGAGCCAGCCCAATGACGAAGCATGACACCCATTCAGGTGTGTGAGGGCCCATGCTCCTATTGGATCACACTCCATTCCCTGGAACTTGAATCTTTTACACTTTGCTTGCCGTGAGGAACTGCACACCCCTTTTTTCAAAAGAACACCAACATTTGAGGACAATATAAAGAGTGGAAGGTGGATCAACAAATCCACGACCAAACAGCAATGCCCTAATTGGTTACCACATCTTCAACAAGGAAATGGTGGCAGCCATCTTGGGACTTGGGACTGGGCCGAGTTCCAAGAAAAGCACACAAAAAAAACACAAGGGGGCACGGTAGGAATAACCTGACCCCTAGGGCTGGTGATGGGGTCCTATAGGGACCTGGCCTGGAGCCCAATTTTTATTTTAACAGAGGATCTGTGGCAAAATACAAAAAAAAACATGCATGTCTCCTACACTTGTTGATTTTTTTTTATGACCCCTGGGAGGGCCAGGTTCTCAGTAGAACAATATATAGATTTGGGGGGAAGAGGAGCATGTGAGCATCCCTCCCTGGGCTGATTTTCAGCCCGGGAACTCAATTCCTCAAGGCCCTGCCATAGTCAAAAAGGAGAGGGAGCATGCATACCCCCTCCCCGGGCAGATTTGGCCCCAGTTACCCCGTCCCCTGGAGACTGGCCATTAAACAGCTGCGGTCGGTAGTGGGAGTACCTACAGGGTGGTGACGTGGGAGGTGGAGGGGCAGGGCGAGGGTAGTAATCTATGGATTACGGAGCTTTACAGGTAAGTAAACTTATAAATGAATAAAACGAATTTCGTTGCACGCACTGCATCCCCAAATGCAATGCAGTGCGCGCAATGAAATTCGTTATATTTATTTATATGTTTACTTACCTGTAAAGCTCTGTAGTCCATAGATTACTACCCCCCACAATGCCCCACCCCCTTCCCATGTCACCGCACTGCAGGTACTCCCACCACCGACCGCAGCTGCCATTAAAGTAATGGGGAGGAGGCCTGTGCAGGCCCCCTCTCTGTTCTGATATTGGACCAATCAGCTGGGGCCTGGCCCCAATTACAAAGGGTAGGAGGCCATGCAACCCCCCTCCCTGAGTCATTAATGACCCTAGGGACTCCATCCCCCCGGGGCAGCTCATATGCTAAATGCTGCGGTGCCTACTCACAGGATATAGCAGTTTCCCTGCCCCACTGGCACGGGCAGGTAAACCTGTGCTTGCTCTCACTTGGTAGGAGCAATTTCAATACTCCCGCTAAGCAGGAGCAAACACTAAGTCCGATCATAGTGGAAGAGAGAGGTTGAAAATGCTCCTGCCTGCTGGGAACGGACTTTTCTTCTGTTTCCCTGTCTGCCCAGAAGCGGGAAGGAAAACAGATGAATAAATTAGTCCCTCCCACAGGGAGCAGCTTTTTTAGCTGCTCCCTGCAGGTGGAAGCAATGCCAGCTCCCGCTGGAGGCAGACAGCCAATTGGGGCCATGGTGGCCTTGGTGCTTGCCCCGCAGGCCCAACCATAGTGCAGTGGGAGCCCTGGTTAGGAACCAGGGCAACTACCCTTGGTTGGTCAGGCCCAGGGGGATGAGGTCCCTGGGACCAAAATCTGCCCGTGGAGGGAGGCGGCATAGTTCCCCTCCCCCTTTAGACATTGGCAGGCTCAGGGAGATGGGGTTCATGGGGCCAAAATCAGCCCAGGAGGGGAGCCGAATGCTCCCCCCAACTCCTTTTTTAAAATGCTGGGCCCTGGGGGAAGTGGTCCCCGGGGTCGATATGGGCTAAGACAGGAGGGCTTGGAGCCCCCTTCCGCATGTATATAGGCGCAGAGCCACAGGGGATGGAGTCCCTGGGGTCAAAAATTGACTGGGGAAGGGGGCTGGATGCTCCCCTTCCCCATCGTGTACTTTCACAGGCCCAGGGTGTTCTGGTCTTCGGGGTTGAAATTGGCCCACTAAGGGTGTCACATGCCCCCCTCCTCAACGAAATGTTCCTGGCTCTGGATATGTTATGTTATTTTAATTTATTATGTGCATGAATCTCACCGGGAGGGGTATCTAGGCACGAATACCAGGATTTATTTATTTATTTAATTTATTTGCGAGTTTATATCGCGCTTGAATCGACTCCCGGAGGAGTATCTCTGCGCCCTAAGAACACCACAAGCACAGTCAGAGGGGACACTTGAAAGGATATATTTTTGAAACAGAAAAGTTTTAAGCTGCTTCCTAAACAACAGATGTTCTGAACATTGTCTGAGAGCTAATGGGAGCTTGTTCCATAATGAGGGCCCAACCACAGATAGAGCTTTGCCTCCGTGTCTGGCCTTCTTTGCACGGGGCACACACCGTAAAAACTGGTTGCTGGACCTAAGGGAGCGATTAGGAGAGTAAGGTGTAAGTTTGTTTTTTAAATATGCGGGACCTAATCCGTTTAAGCTCTTTTGAATTAGGCAGCATGTCTTAAACTTAATCCTTTGCTGGACCGACAGCCAATGTAGTTTGTCCAAAAGAGGTTTGGACGCAGATCTAGGAGGGGCGTTCAAGACCAACCGGGCCGCAGTATTCTGTACAACTTGGAGTTTGGCTAATACTCCCTCATTTGCAGATAACAGCAGGCCATTACAGTAATCGATGCGGCTAAGGACAAGAGCCTGTACCAATGTTTTCCTGAAGAAGTCGGGGAGTAAGGGAAACACTTTGCGTAGAAGGCCTATCACGTGGAAACATGAGCCCACAATGTAGTTACTATGCTGCTTCAGTGATAGCTCCTGGTCTAGTCGAACTCCTAAGTTCTTCACGACAGGTTTGGGGCCAGGGACTGGCTCGAGATCTTGTGGCCACCAGTCCGGAGTCCATAGGATTTTGGCCTCCCCGAACAGCATGACTTCGGTCTTCCCTACATTACACTGTAAGCAGTTTGATGACATCCACTGAGCCACAGCCTTCATGCCCTGGGAGAAGGAGGTTTTAACCTCAGTGGTGAGAGATTTGAAGGGAAAAAGGAGCTGTGTTTCATCCGCATATGACACTGGGATGAAACCAAAAGCTCGCATAATTCTGGCCAGGGGTGCCACATAGATGTTATAAAGAGTCGGGCTCAGACAGGAGCCCTGTGGCACCCCCTTAGAAATCTCTACCTCCTCCGAGCGATATGTACCCATGGTGACACATTGGGTGCGGTTGGATAAAAAGCTTCTTAGCCAGGCCAGTGCCTTATTCTCAAGACCGATGTTTGCCAGCCGACCTATCAAGATGTTATGTGACACAGTATCGAAAGCTGCCAACAGGTCTAGCAATATCAGGACAATGGAGTAACCCCTGTCCTGAAACATATGCAGATCGTCCGTAACTGACTGTAGGGTTGACTCTGTACTGTGCTTCGGCCTAAAGCCGGATTGAGAATAATCCAGGCCTCCTGCTTGTTCGATGTAATTAGATAGATGTCGATTCACATGTTTTTCTGTGAGTTTACCCAGGAATGGTAGCAGCGAAATTGGTCTGAGATTGGACAAGTCTGTCCACGGAATTGTAGAGTTTTTCCTAATTGGTCTTACCAGAGCCTTTTTCCACCCCCTGGGGACCTCACCTTCAGTCGAGGAGAGATTTACAAGTCTCTGTATCCCAGGACCTAGTTCTTTGCCAAGCATAGGCATTATTCTCGCTGGGATGGTATCAGCTGGACACCCACTCTTGATCTGAATAGTTAAAGATGCTACCTCTTCTAAAGAGATAGGGGGAAATATGCTGAGGGTATGGGTGGTAGGGTAAGGTTCTTCCTCGACTTGCGGTCGTAATTTATCTCCACTAAAGGACAGATTGGAGCTAATGATTTCTTCATAAATCCCATCTATTTTCTTAGTAAAGAACTGTGAGATTTCATCACACAATTGCTGTGAAGCTAACTCAGAGCTCTCGCAAGCCACAGGTTTAACAAAAGACTGCAGGATTTGGTATAAGGCCCTTGGAGCATTTCCAGCAGCTGTGAGTTGGGACGCAATATGATTCTTGCGCACCGTGCAAATGGCTTTATGGTATATGTGAGGGCTTCCCAGTAATGGTTCTTGTCATCGCCCAAGTGGGAGGATCTCCATTTCTTTTCAAGTTTTCTGGCGACTTGTTTTAGGGACCTTAAATGTTCTGAGAACCAGACTTCCTGCTTGTGTGCTGGGCGAGGTTTGAACAACTTCAAGGGGGCAATAGCATCCACTGCTGTTACAACTGCCCCTTCAAATTTGGTCAGAGCCACCTCAATACCCTCTGTGGGAGTGAAGGTGGGTTCCACAAACCTCTTATTGAAAGCTTCTTGGGTCATTTTATGCCATTGTCTCCGTTTACTAGGCAGGGCCATTGGGCATGAGGGAGGTGTGCTGATGTTAGGAGTATAGAATTCCACAATAAAATGATCGGTCGAGTTTACTTGTGTTGGAGGTAGGCAGTTAATCAAGGGGGAATTAGACAAGATTAGGTCCAATGTATGTCCTGCCTGATGTGTCGGACCACTATTCGCTTGTTTTAGGCCCAATAAGGACAGATCCGTCAGTAAGGACTGTGCCTCTTTGCACTCTTTTAGTTCACTATGAACATTGAAATCCCCCAAAAGTAGAAATCGCTGTCTTTATTCACATAGGGGGCCAATGCTTCCACTAGTGAGATGGAAAAGTTGGCACAAGGCCCAGGAGGGCGATATACCAATGTCCCTTTCCGTCTACCTTTGGGTGCCACGTTCATTTTAAAGATCAGTAGTTCTAGTTCTGGGGTACAGAATTCGTCTAAGATAGAGATATCTATTTCCTGTTTGTGCACAATTGCTATCCCTCCCCCTGTCTTGGTGGGGCGATCTAGTCTGACTATTTTGTACCCAATCGGAATTCCCAAAGTTATGGCAGGGACCGAATGGGGTTTCAGACATGTTTCTGTTAGAAAATATAGATCAGGTTCTGCAGATGAAATGAGTTCCCATACCTCAGTAGAGTGCTTTGATAGCGATCTAATGTTACAAAGCAGGTTCTTGCTCCTCAGTATCACATTAGCGCCCACCCCTATTGTTGGTATTTGATGACGGCCAGCAAGATCAATGTCATCAAATTGAGTCCGAAACTGGGTCTGGCAATGGCGGCAGGAGAAAGGGCCTCCAGACTAGTATCCGCCACCCTTATGCATCCCAACTGAGGGGTAGTTAGTAATCCTAAAAGTACCTGTGAGGTATAATTCAACCGGGTGATGGGACGACATCCTAGGTCAGCAGATGTAAGTGCCATGGCCCCTGGCCCCGTCCGGTCGCGGACGGGCGCAAACGGGCTTCTCTTTGGCTTGTCTTAGGCGCGTCCTTAGGCGCTCCCCTGCGCGCAACCGCTGCGCGCTTAAAGCGACGAGGGGGCTAAATATACCTTTGAGCTGGAGAGCTAGAGCGCTAACCGCTCGAGTTGCTGGGAGTGTCTGGCTCTTCCTGTCCCGCCCTCCGCTCTACGGTATTGGCTATTGAGTCGGACCGGGGCGGGCAGGCTGGAATACCGAGCACAGACCTTCAGGAGTTCGAGTGAGCCCCAATGCCCCTAGCAGCACCGGGAATGAGCGTGGTTAGACACTAAGTGAGTGACTTTTCAAATTAGTAATCAATTTTAAGTTTCAGCAGATAAAAATTTCAGCTTGCAAACAATTAAAACAATTCAGCGCAGAGTCTTGCGCTCTGAAAGTGCTTACTGGCGCCAAGCGGAGTCGGGGAGACTCTGCCGCCGCCTTGCCTTAACGCAATCAGCCGGTAGCTCCTCGCTGCCTAAAAAGCTCTTTGAGCTGGAGAGCTAGAGCGCTAACCGCTCGAGTTGCTGGGAGTGTCTGGCTCTTCCTGTCCCGCCCTCCGCTTTACGGTGTTGGCTACCGAGTCGGACCGGGGCGGGCAGGCTGGAATACCGAGCACAGACCTTCAGGAGTTCGAGTGAGCCCCAATGCCTCTAGCAGCCCCGGGAATAAGCGTGGGTAGACAATAAGTGAGTGACTTTTAAAATTAGTAATCAATTTTAAGTTTCAGCAGATAAAAATTTCAGCTTGCAAACAATTAAAACAATTCAGTGCAGAGTCTTGCGCTCTAAAAGTGCTTACTGGCGCCAAGCGGAGTCGGGGAGACTCTGCCACCGTCGTCCCTTACCGCAATCATTCGGTAGCTCCTCACTGCCTAAATAGCCCTTTGAGCTGGAGAGCTAGAGCGCTAACCGCTCAAGTTGCTGGGAGTGTCTGGCTCTTCCTGTCCCGCCCTCCGCTCTACGGTATTGGCTACCGAGTCGGACCGGGGCGGGCAGGCTGGAATACCGAGCACAGACCTTCAGGAGTTTGAGTGAGCCCCAATGCCCCTAGCAGCACCGGGAATGAGCGTGGGTAGACAATAAGTGAGTGACTTTTAAAATTAGTAATCAATTTTAAGTTTCAGCGGATAAAAATTTCAGCTTGCAAACAATTAAAACAATTCAGTGCAGAGTCTTGCGCTCTGAAAGTGCTTACTGGCGCCAAGCGGAGTCGGGGAGACTCTGCCACCGTCGTCCCTTACCGCCAGGCACAAAGTAATACTGTTAGAATACCTTAGTCTTAAACAATTTCTTGAACTGGAGATGATCCTCACAGATTTGCATTTGAAGATCCAACTTATTCCAATAAAAAGGGGCAAAGAAAGAAAATGACCTGCCCCATGACCGTGACTTTCTGAACCTAGGGATAGCAAGCAGAGCTTTGTCGCAAGATCTTCAAAGTCTTGTGGGGAGTAGCAAGTAAGCTTTGAAGATAAATAAGTAGGTCCTTTACTAAATAGAGCTTTGTGAGTTAAACAGCAAATCTTAAAGATAATTCGGTCTCTCACCTGTAATCAATGTAAAGCATGTAATAGAGGGGAGAATGCAGCTCCAGAAGGGAGGTTGCAGATGAGATGGGCAGTGGTGTTCTGTTCCACCTGAAGTTTAGATAGCAACATCTCATTAGCTGAGGCCAAGAGTGCATTACCATATTCCAGAAGACTGATAACCAACGTCGGGACTAAATTTTTCCGTGCTGTAGATTGTAGCAAAGGAAAGGCTCTTCTCAACAAATGCATTATGTGGAAGCACAAGGCTGTGATGGGCAGAACTTGTTCTTTCGTTGTAAGAGATCGATCCATCCGGACTCCCACATTTTTAAATACTAGTTTAGCTGAAGGGGCCATACGAAGTTCTGAGGGCCACCAATTAGGCTTCTAAAGTTGTTGGTGTTCCCAAACAGCATAATCCGTCATCCAGGTAGCAATTGCCTTCATCCATGCCGAAAAAGATTATTTAGTTTTAACCAGATTTTTGTCTAGGAAGAATAGTAGCTGTGTATCGTCCTTGTATGATATAATATCAAAGGTTATGACAATTTTGGAAAGGGGACAACACAAATGTTAGAAAGTGTAGGGCTGAGGGATGAGCCCTGTGGTACCCCTCTGTCCAGAGTTATGGTACGAGACTTATAAGGACCCAGAATAACCATTTGGATCCTGTTGGAAAGGAAATCAGAAAGCCATTGGAATGCTGTTCCATGAATACCAATCTCTTTCAGCCTACCAAGTAGAGAGGAGTTGGCCTAATGGCTAGGGTGGTAGACATCAAATCTGGGAAACCTGGTTTGAGTTTCGGCAATAACACTGAACAGCCTGTGATTCTGGGCGAATCACTTAATCTCCCCATGCCTAACAAAAATGAATGTGTCCTCATGTAACGCAACTGGTGCTATGTAAAGCGCTCTGATACCCGATACCTTCTGGTCAAGTTCGTGCTAAATAAAACTCCGTAAAAAAAAGTATTCTGGGATGGGATACAATATCAAATGCTGCGGACAAGTCCAGCAGCTCCAGCATTTATGGTATATTAGCATTGAGAGAGCTTCTGATGTGTTCAGTGACCGCTACCAGGGGTGTCTCTGTGCTGTGTGATGGTCTGAAGCCGGACTGTGATGAATCCAAGAATATATTGGCCTCCAGATATTCTATAAGTTGTTTAGTTATATCTTTCTCAAATATCTTCCCCAGTAAAGGGAGCAGTGAGATGGGTCGACAGTTGGCAAGATTGTTCAGTGCCAAGTTGACCTTTTTTGTAATGGGTCTGACCTGAGCCACCTTCCAGGCCATTGGAATTTTACCTGTATAGATAGATAAATTACATGGGGAACAGCTTGAGGGGGCAAGCTCATATGAGAGGTCTGCCATGGTTCTAGGGGTATGACATCTAAGGGAGAGCTTGACTTAACTGAGACAAGACATTTCTGAAGTATCTGTGATGCAAATAATCCAAATTTGCCGAGGCTGGTAGCACAGTTTGGTGGAAGTGCACAAAAATCGAGCTCCTCACAGGCATGACCAAGAGGGCTGGAGAAATTCTGAGAAATCATTTTGATTCTGTCTTCAAAGTAGTTAGCTAAGGCATTACAAAGTGAAGCAATTATTTCTTTAAAGCATGCATCCAGATTTATAAAAGTATTAAGCACTGTAAAGAGGGCTTTGGGGGATTTTTTAGCCTCCGCGATTTGGTTTGTTATAAGCAGTTTACAGGCTTTCTAGTTGTTTGGATGGTACATGTTTAAGGATAGTCTATAAGTGTCCTTGTCTGTTAGAAGAGAATCTGATTCCACCATATTTCTAATTTCTTACAAGATGGCTTTCTCTATTTTTAGCTCTGTCGAGTGCAGAGGCACGTGGATCTATGTAGCAGATTGTCATAAGGTTTGAGTGGGGCTATTTGATCAAAAGCAGAATTCAGAGCTCTATTGTAGTCAGAAAGTGCTTGTTCTATGTCTAGATCATGGGTACTCACAAACTTTCTCTCGGGGCCCAAATTTACAGTGTGGTTTGTGTCCGAGGGCCGCACCAGTGGGGGTGGGGTCAGTGGGGCAGGGGGTGGGGCTAGAGCAACAAAACAAACTGTGACCATGAGGTTGAACAGAGGTCCCTGCAGCGGTCTCCTTCGTCCACTGAGCCACCAGACCCGGCATACACACATCCCTCTCTCTCTCCCTCTATCTCCCTCTCTCTCCCTCTCTCCCTCCATCTCTCCCGATGTCTCCCTCTGTCTCACTCAGACTGTCTCACTCCCTCTCTCTCCCTCCCTCTCCCTCTCTCCCTGACTCCCTCTGTCTGACTCACTCTGACTGTCCCACTCCCTCTCTCTCTCTGTCTCTCTGTCTCCCTCTCTCTCCTTCCCTCTCCCTCTCTGTCTCCCTCACTCTGTCTCCCTCACTCTGTCTCCCTCCTCACTCTGTCACCCTCCTCACTCTGTCGCCCTCCTCACTCTGTTGCCCTCCCCCCTGCCTCCTCCCTCCCTCTGTCTGTCACCCTCCCCCTCCCTCCTCTCTCCCTCTGTCTGTCACCATCTGTCTCCCTCCCTCTCCCTTTCTCTGTTTCCCTCCCTCTCCCTCTCTTTGTCTCCCTCCCTCTCCCTTTTTCTGTCTCCCTCCCTCTCCCTCTCTTTGCCTCACTCTTTCTCCCTTCCTTTCCCACCCTCCCTCGCTCTCCCTCCGTCTGCCTCCCTCTCCCTCCCTCCCTCCCTCCCTCCCTCGCTCTCCCCTCTCTCTGCCTCCCTTTCCCTACCTCCCTCGCTCTCGCTTGCTCTCCCTCCCTTTCCTTCACTCTCTCCCCCTTTCCCTCCCTCCCTCCCTCGCTCTCCCTCTGTCTGCCTCCCTTTCCCTCCCTCCCTCGTTCTCCCTCTGTCTGCCTCCCTCTCCCTCCCTCCCTCCCTCCCTCCCTCGCTCTCCCCTCTCTCTGCCTCCCTTTCCCTCCCTCCCTCGCTCTCGCTTGCTCTCCCTCCCTTTCCTTCACTCTCTCCCCCTTTCCCTCCCTCCCTCCCTCGCTCTCCCTCTGTCTGCCTCCCTTTCCCTCCCTCCCTCGTTCTCCCTCTGTCTGCCTCCCTTTCCCTCCCTCCCTCCCTCGCTCTCCCTCCGTCTCCCTCCTTTTCTCTCCCTTGCTCTCCCTCCCCTTCCCTTTCCCTCCCTCCCTCGCTCTCCCTCTGTCTCCCTCCCTTTCCCTCCCTCCCTCGCTCTCCCTCTCTCTGCCTCCCTTTCCCTCCCTCCCTCCATTGTTCTCCCTCCCTTTCCCTCCCTCTGTTTCCCTCACCCCCTCGTTCTGCCTCCCGTTCTATCCCTCCCTCGCTCTCCCTCTCCCTGCCTCTCTTTCCCTCCCTCCCTCGCTCTCCCTCCCTCTCCCTCCCTTTCCCTCCCTCCCTCGCTCTCCCTTTCTCTGCCTCCCTTTCCCTCCCTCCCTCCCTCTCCTTGCTCTCCCTCCCTTTCCCTCCCTCCTTCCCTCACTCTCCCTCCCTTCCCGTCTCTCCCTCGCTCTCCCTCCCTCCCTCGCTCTCCCTCTGTCTGCCTCCCTTTCCCTCCCTTGCTCTCCCTCTGTCTGCCTCCCTTTCCCTCCCTCCCTCGCTCTCCCTTCCTTTCCCTCCCTCCCTCGCTCTCCCTCTGTAAGCCTCCCTTTCCCTCCCTCCCTCGCTCTCCCTCTCTCTGCCTCCCTTTCCCTCCCTCCCTCGATCTCCCTCTGTCTGCGTCCCTTTCCCTCCCTCCCTCGCTCTCCCTCCCTTTCCCTCCCCGTCGCTCTCCCTCCCTTACCCTCCCTCCCTCGCTCTCCCTCTCTCTCTCTCTCCCTTTCCGTCCCTCCCTCGCTGTCCCTCTCTCTGCCTCCCTTTCCCTCCCTCCCTCGCTCTCCCTCTGTCTGCCTCCCTTTCCCTCCCTTGCTCTCCCTCTGTCTGCCTCCCTTTCCCTCCCTCTCTCGCTCTCCCTCCCTTTCCCTCCCTCCCTCGCCCTCCCTCCCTTCCCCCATCCCTCGCTCTTCCTCTCTCTGCCTCCCTATCCCTCCCTCCCTCGCTCTCCCTCCCTTTCCCTCCCTCCCTCGCTCTCCCTCTGTCTGCTTCCCTTTCCCTCCCTCCCTCGCTCTCCCTCCCTCTACCTCCCTTTCCCTCCCTCCCTCGCTCTCCCTCTGTCTGCCTCCCTTTCCCACCCTCCCTCGCTCTCCCTCCCTCCCTCGCTGTCCCTCTGTCTGCCTCCCGTTCCCTCCCTCCCTCCCTCGCGCTCCCTCTCTCTGCCTACCTTTCCCTCCCTCCCTCGCTCTCCCTCCCTCTCCCTCCCTTTCCCTCCCTCCCTCTCCCTCTCTCTGCCTACCTTTCCCTCCCTCCCTCCCTCGCTCTCCCCCTCTCCCTCCCTGCCTTTCACTCCCCCTCACTCTGCTTCCCTTTCCCTCCCTCCTTCGCTCTCCCTCTGTCTGCCTCCCTTTCCCTCCCTCGCTCTCCCTTCCTCTCCCTCCCTTTCCCTCCCTCCCTCGCTCTCCCTCTGTCTGCCTCCCTTTCCCTCCCTCCCTCGCTCTCCCTCTGTCTGCCTCCCTTTCCCTCCCTCCCTCAATCTCCCTCTGTCTGCTTCCCTTTCCCTCGCTCTCCCTCCCTTTCCCTCCCCCCTCGCTCTCCCTCCCTTACCCTCCCTCCCTCGCTCTCCCTCTCTCTCTCCTTTTCCGTCCCTCCCTCGCTCTCCCTCTCTCTGCCTCCCTTTCCCTCCCTCCCTCGCTCTCCCTCTGTCTGCCTCCCTTTCCCTCCCTCGCTCTCCCTCTGTCTGCCTCCCTTTCCGTCCCTCCCTCGCTCTCCCTCCCTTTCCCTCCCTCGCCCTCCCTCCCTTCCCCTCCTTCCCTCGCTCTCCCTCTCTCTGCCTCCCTTTCCCTCCCTCCCTCGCTCTCCCTCCCTTTCCCTCCCTCCCTCGCTCTCCCTCTGTCTGCTTCCCTTTCCCTCCCTCCCTCGCTCTCCCTCCCTTTCCCTCCCCCTGCCTTTCCCTCCCTCCCTCGCTCTCCCTCTCTCTCTCTCCCTTTCCCTCCCTCCCTCGCTCTCCCTCCCTCTACCTCCCTTTCCATCCCTCCCTCACTCTCCCTCTGTCTGCCTCCCTTTCCCTCCCTCCCTCGCTCTCCCTTCCTCTCCCTCCCTCCCTCTCTGTCCCTCTGTCTGCCTCCCTTTCCCTCCCTCCCACCCTCGCTCTCCCTCTCTCTGCCTCCCTTTCCCTCCCGCCCTCGCTCTCCCTCCCTCTCCCTCCCTTTCCCTCCCTCCCACTCCCTCTCTCTGCCTACCTTTCCCTCCCTCCCTCGCTCACCCCCCTCTCCCTCCCTCCCTTTCCCTCCCCCATCACTCTGCTTCCCTTTCCCTCCCTCCCTCGCTCTCCCTCTGTCTGCCTCCCTTTCCCTCCCTCCCTCGCTCTCCCTTCCTCTCCCTCCCCTTCCCTCCCTCCCTCGCTCTCCCTCCGTCTGCCTCCCTTTCCCTCTCCCTCGCTCTCCCTCTCTCTGCCTCCCTTTCCCTCCCTCCCTCGCTCTCCCTCCCTCTTCCTCCCTTTCCCTCCCCCACTCCCTGCCTCCCTTTCCCTCCCTCCCTCGCTTTCCCTGTGTCTGCCTCCCTTTTCCCTCCCTCCCTCGCTCTCCCTCCCTCTCCCTCCCTTTCCCTCCCTCCCTCTCCCTCTCTCTGGGGAACAGCTTGAGGGGGCAAGCTCATATGAGAGGTCTGCCATGGTTCTAGGGGTATGACATCTAAGGGAGAGCTTGACTTAACTGAGACAAGACATTTCTGAAGTATCTGTGATGCAAATAATCCAAATTTGCCGAGGCTGGTAGCACAGTTTGGTGGAAGTGCACAAAAATCGAGCTCCTCACAGGCATGACCAAGAGGGCTGGAGAAATTCTGAGAAATCATTTTGATTCTGTCTTCAAAGTAGTTAGCTAAGGCATTACAAAGTGAAGCAATTATTTCTTTAAAGCATGCATCCAGATTTATAAAAGTATTAAGCACTGTAAAGAGGGCTTTGGGGGATTTTTTAGCCTCCGCGATTTGGTTTGTTATAAGCAGTTTACAGGCTTTCTAGTTGTTTGGATGGTACATGTTTAAGGATAGTCTATAAGTGTCCTTGTCTGTTAGAAGAGAATCTGATTCCACCATATTTCTA
This sequence comes from Lissotriton helveticus, assembly GCF_964261635.1. Classification (NCBI taxonomy): domain Eukaryota; kingdom Metazoa; phylum Chordata; class Amphibia; order Caudata; family Salamandridae; genus Lissotriton; species Lissotriton helveticus. The sequence continues at coordinate 1,217,572,295 of NC_136059.1, read as the reverse complement.
ATTTCTTACAAGATGGCTTTCTCTATTTTTAGCTCTGTCGAGTGCAGAGGCACGTGGATCTATGTAGCAGATTGTCATAAGGTTTGAGTGGGGCTATTTGATCAAAAGCAGAATTCAGAGCTCTATTGTAGTCAGAAAGTGCTTGTTCTATGTCTAGATCATGGGTACTCACAAACTTTCTCTCGGGGCCCAAATTTACAGTGTGGTTTGTGTCCGAGGGCCGCACCAGTGGGGGTGGGGTCAGTGGGGCAGGGGGTGGGGCTAGAGCAACAAAACAAACTGTGACCATGAGGTTGAACAGAGGTCCCTGCAGCGGTCTCCTTCGTCCACTGAGCCACCAGACCCGGCATACACACATCCCTCTCTCTCTCCCTCTATCTCCCTCTCTCTCCCTCTCTCCCTCCATCTCTCCCGATGTCTCCCTCTGTCTCACTCAGACTGTCTCACTCCCTCTCTCTCCCTCCCTCTCCCTCTCTCCCTGACTCCCTCTGTCTGACTCACTCTGACTGTCCCACTCCCTCTCTCTCTCTGTCTCTCTGTCTCCCTCTCTCTCCTTCCCTCTCCCTCTCTGTCTCCCTCACTCTGTCTCCCTCACTCTGTCTCCCTCCTCACTCTGTCACCCTCCTCACTCTGTCGCCCTCCTCACTCTGTTGCCCTCCCCCTGCCTCCTCCCTCCCTCTGTCTGTCACCCTCCCCCTCCCTCCTCTCTCCCTCTGTCTGTCACCATCTGTCTCCCTCCCTCTCCCTTTCTCTGTTTCCCTCCCTCTCCCTCTCTTTGTCTCCCTCCCTCTCCCTTTTTCTGTCTCCCTCCCTCTCCCTCTCTTTGCCTCACTCTTTCTCCCTTCCTTTCCCACCCTCCCTCGCTCTCCCTCCGTCTGCCTCCCTCTCCCTCCCTCCCTCCCTCCCTCGCTCTCCCCTCTCTCTGCCTCCCTTTCCCTCCCTCCCTCGCTCTCGCTTGCTCTCCCTCCCTTTCCTTCACTCTCTCCCCCTTTCCCTCCCTCCCTCCATCGCTCTCCCTCTGTCTGCCTCCCTTTCCCTCCCTCCCTCGTTCTCCCTCTGTCTGCCTCCCTTTCCCTCCCTCCCTCCCTCGCTCTCCCTCCGTCTCCCTCCTTTTCTCTCCCTTGCTCTCCCTCCCCTTCCCTTTCCCTCCCTCCCTCGCTCTCCCTCTGTCTCCCTCCCTTTCCCTCCCTCCCTCGCTCTCCCTCTCTCTGCCTCCCTTTCCCTCCCTCCCTCCATTGTTCTCCCTCCCTTTCCCTCCCTCCGTTTCCCTCACCCCCTCGTTCTGCCTCCCGTTCTATCCCTCCCTCGCTCTCCCTCTCCCTGCCTCTCTTTCCCTCCCTCCCTCGCTCTCCCTCCCTCTCCCTCCCTTTCCCTCCCTCCCTCGCTCTCCCTTTCTCTGCCTCCCTTTCCCTCCCTCCCTCCCTCTCCTTGCTCTCCCTCCCTTTCCCTCCCTCCTTCCCTCACTCTCCCTCCCTTCCCGTCTCTCCCTCGCTCTCCCTCCCTCCCTCGCTCTCCCTCTGTCTGCCTCCCTTTCCCTCCCTTGCTCTCCCTCTGTCTGCCTCCCTTTCCCTCCCTCCCTCGCTCTCCCTTCCTTTCCCTCCCTCCCTCGCTCTCCCTCTGTAAGCCTCCCTTTCCCTCCCTCCCTCGCTCTCCCTCTCTCTGCCTCCCTTTCCCTCCCTCCCTCGATCTCCCTCTGTCTGCGTCCCTTTCCCTCCCTCCCTCGCTCTCCCTCCCTTTCCCTCCCCGTCGCTCTCCCTCCCTTACCCTCCCTCCCTCGCTCTCCCTCTCCCTCTCTCTCCCTTTCCGTCCCTCCCTCGCTGTCCCTCTCTCTGCCTCCCTTTCCCTCCCTCCCTCGCTCTCCATCTGTCTGCCTCCCTTTCCCTCCCTTGCTCTCCCTCTGTCTGCCTCCCTTTCCCTCCCTCTCTCGCTCTCCCTCCCTTTCCCTCCCTCCCTCGCCCTCCCTCCCTTCCCCCATCCCTCGCTCTTCCTCTCTCTGCCTCCCTATCCCTCCCTCCCTCGCTCTCCCTCCCTTTCCCTCCCTCCCTCGCTCTCCCTCTGTCTGCTTCCCTTTCCCTCCCTCCCTCGCTCTCCCTCCCTCTACCTCCCTTTCCCTCCCTCCCTCGCTCTCCCTCTGTCTGCCTCCCTTTCCCACCCTCCCTCGCTCTCCCTCCCTCCCTCGCTGTCCCTCTGTCTGCCTCCCGTTCCCTCCCTCCCTCCCTCGCGCTCCCTCTCTCTGCCTACCTTTCCCTCCCTCCCTCGCTCTCCCTCCCTCTCCCTCCCTTTCCCTCCCTCCTTCGCTCTCCCTCTGTCTGCCTCCCTTTCCCTCCCTCGCTCTCCCTTCCTCTCCCTCCCTTTTCCTCCCTCCCTCGCTCTCCCTCTGTCTGCCTCCCTTTCCCTCCCTCCCTCGCTCTCCCTCTGTCTGCCTCCCTTTCCCTCCCTCCCTCAATCTCCCTCTGTCTGCTTCCCTTTCCCTCGCTCTCCCTCCCTTTCCCTCCCCCCTCGCTCTCCCTCCCTTACCCTCCCTCCCTCGCTCTCCCTCTCTCTCTCCTTTTCCGTCCCTCCCTCGCTCTCCCTCTCTCTGCCTCCCTTTCCCTCCCTCCCTCGCTCTCCCTCTGTCTGCCTCCCTTTCCCTCCCTCGCTCTCCCTCTGTCTGCCTCCCTTTCCGTCCCTCCCTCGCTCTCCCTCCCTTTCCCTCCCTCGCCCTCCCTCCCTTCCCCTCCTTCCCTCGCTCTCCCTCTCTCTGCCTCCCTTTCCCTCCCTCCCTCGCTCTCCCTCCCTTTCCCTCCCTCCCTCGCTCTCCCTCTGTCTGCTTCCCTTTCCCTCCCTCCCTCGCTCTCCCTCCCTTTCCCTCCCCCTGCCTTTCCCTCCCTCCCTCGCTCTCCCTCTCTCTCTCTCCCTTTCCCTCCCTCCCTCGCTCTCCCTCCCTCTACCTCCCTTTCCATCCCTCCCTCACTCTCCCTCTGTCTGCCTCCCTTTCCCTCCCTCCCTCGCTCTCCCTTCCTCTCCCTCCCTCCCTCTCTGTCCCTCTGTCTGCCTCCCTTTCCCTCCCTCCCACCCTCGCTCTCCCTCTCTCTGCCTCCCTTTCCCTCCCGCCCTCGCTCTCCCTCCCTCTCCCTCCCTTTCCCTCCCTCCCACTCCCTCTCTCTGCCTACCTTTCCCTCCCTCCCTCGCTCGCCCCCCTCTCCCTCCCTCCCTTTCCCTCCCCCATCACTCTGCTTCCCTTTCCCTCCCTCCCTCGCTCTCCCTCTGTCTGCCTCCCTTTCCCTCCCTCCCTCGCTCTCCCTTCCTCTCCCTCCCCTTCCCTCCCTCCCTCGCTCTCCCTCCGTCTGCCTCCCTTTCCCTCTCTCTCGCTCTCCCTCTCTCTGCCTCCCTTTCCCACCCTCCCTCGCTCTCCCTCCCTTTCCCTCCCTCCCTCGCTCTCCCTCTCTCTGCCTCCCTTTCCCTCCCTCCCTCGCTCTCCCTCCCTCTTCCTCCCTTTCCCTCCCCCACTCCCTGCCTCCCTTTCCCTCCCTCCCTCGCTTTCCCTGTGTCTGCCTCCCTTTTCCCTCCCTCCCTCGCTCTCCCTCCCTCTCCCTCCCTTTCCCTCCCTCCCTCTCCCTCTCTCTGCCTACCTTTCCCTCCCTCCCTCCCTCGCTCTCCCCCTCTCCCTCCCTGCCTTTCCCTCCCCCTCACTCTGCTTCCCTTTCCCTCCCTCCTTCGCTCTCCCTCTGTCTGCCTCCCTTTCCCTCCCTCGCTCTCCCTTCCTCTCCCTCCCTTTCCCTCCCTCCCTCGCTCTCCCTCTGTCTGCCTCCCTTTCCCTCCCTCCCTCGCTCTCCCTCTGTCTGCCTCCCTTTCCCTCCCTCCCTCAATCTCCCTCTGTCTGCTTCCCTTTCCCTCGCTCTCCCTCCCTTTCCCTCCCCCCTCGGTCTCCCTCCCTTACCCTCCCTCCCTCGCTCTCCCTCTCTCTCTCCCTTTCCGTCCCTCCCTCGCTCTCCCTCTCTCTGCCTCCCTTTCCCTCCCTCCCTCGCTCTCCCTCTCTCTGCCTCCCTTTCCCTCCCTCGCTCTCCCTCTGTCTGCCTCCCTTTCCCTCCCTCCCTCGCTCTCCCTCCCTTTCCCTCCCTCCCTCCCTCGCCCTCCCTCCCTTCCCCTCCTTCCCTCGCTCTCCCTCTCTCTGCCTCCCTTTCCCTCCCTCCCTCGCTCTCCCTCCCTTTCCCTCCCTCCCTCGCTCTCCCTCTGTCTGCTTCCCTTTCCCTCCCTCCCTCGCTCTCCCTCCCTTTCCCTCCCCCTCCCTTTCCCTCCCTCCCTCGCTCTCCCTCTCTCTCTCTCCCTTTCCCTCCCTCCCTCGCTCTCCCTCCCTCTACCTCCCTTTCCATCCCTCCCTCACTCTCCCTCTGTCTGCCTCCCTTTCCCTCCCTCCCTCGCTCTCCCTTCCTCTCCCTCCCTCCCTCTCTGTCCCTCTGTCTGCCTCCCTTTCCCTCCCTCCCTCCCTCGCTCTCCCTCTCTCTGCCTCCCTTTCCCTCCCGCCCTCGCTCTCCCTCCCTCTCCCTCCCTTTCCCTCCCTCCCACTCCCTCTCTCTGCCTACCTTTCCCTCCCTCCCTCGCTCGCCCCCTCTCCCTCCCTCCCTTTCCCTCCCCCCTCACTCTGCTTCCCTTTCCCTCCCTCCCTCGCTCTCCCTCTGTCTGCCTCCCTTTCCCTCCCTCCCTCGCTCTCCCTTCCTCTCCCTCCCTTTCCCTCCCTCCCTCGCTCTCCCTCTCTCTGCCTCCCTTTCCCTCCCTCCCTCGTTCTCCCTCCTTCTCCCTCCCTTTCCCTCCCTCCCTCGCTCTCCCTCTCTCTGCCTCCCTTTCCCTCCCTCCCTCGCTCTCCCTCCCTCTTCCTCCCTTTCCCTCCCCCACTCCCTGCCTCCCTTTCCCTCCCTCCCTCGCTTTCCCTGTGTCTGCCTCCCTTTTCCCTCCCTCCCTCGCTCTCCCTTCCTCTCCCTCCCTTTCCCTTCCTAGCTCTCCCTCTCTCTGCCTCCCTTTCCCTCCCTCCCTCCCTCCCTCGCTCTCCCTCCCTTTCCCTCCCTCCCTCGCTCTCCCTCTGTCCGTGTCTGCGTCCCTTTCCCTCCCTCCCTTGCTCTCCCTCTGTATTTCTCCCTTTCCCTCCCTCCCTCGCTCTCCCTTGCTCCCACTCCCTTTTACTCCCTCCCTCGCTCTCCCTCCCTCGTCCTCCCTTTGACTCCCTCCCTCGCTCTCCTTCTGTCTCCCTCCCTCCCTCTGTCTCCCTCCCTCTACCTCACTCTGTCACCCTCTTCATCTCTCCCTTGCCCTCGCCCCCACAGAGCAGCAGAGTCTGGGTGCGCAGTGTTTGCAGACACTCTTTCATTTATTTTTTTTAAACACGGGTAAATTGTCTGCAATGTCCGCGGGCCGCCAGGGAAGGCTTGCCGGGCCGCTGGCGGCCCGCAGGCCGTACTATGAGTACCCATGGTCTAGATCATCTGCAGGGACAGTGAACTTCAGCTCCTTAGCTACCAAGTTCAGAGTAATTGTCCGCCACTGTCGAGACATATTTTTATAATGTGTGTTAGTTTTCCCTGTCCCATTGAATGAAATGAATGAATGAATGAAATTAGATTTGTAATGCGCATGGCTGCCCGAAAGCGTCCCAGCGCAGCAGAACAAAAAGCAGCCTAAAGAGAACAACGTTAGTTAGGGGTCAGTGGAAAAAGAAAAGTTTTGAGAAGTTTCCGAAACTTCCCATGATTGGGTTCCGTTCGGATCGTCACTGGAAGAGAATTCCACAGTAATGCCGCGTTGACTGAAAAGTGACGCCCCCCCGAACGTGCCCTCCTCACTCTGGGGACAATGGCGAGGTTTCCCTGGTCAGATCGTAAAGACCGCGAGGGCTTGTAAGGACGGATCAGGGACCTCAAGATAGGAGGTCCCTTATCCTGGAGGGACTTGTGTGTTATACACAGAGATTTAAATTTTATTCTTTCCCGAATCGGGAGCCAGTGAAGAGATCTTAAGGCTGGCTTGGCCGAAGTTCTTACTGAGGAGCCCGTAAGCAATCTAGCTGCAGAATTCTGGACACGCTGGAGGGTGTTGATGGTTGCTTCAGGTGCCGCCAAGAACAGGGCATTGCTGTAGTCAAGTCTGGATAGTATTAGACCTTGGACTAACAGCTTCCTGGACTGAAAAGGCAGAAGGGGAAGAACCTTTCGAACAGCCCAAGCAGCCCATAGCATATACCTGCTGTTTTCTTTGCCTGGGTCTTAAAGGTGAGGTCCCGCTCAAACCAGACCCCTAAACTTTTGATTTCATCTTTAGGGGCGGGAACATCACCCAGGCAAGGGGGCCAGGTGGACTTGGGGAGCGCTGTTAGTTGGTGACCCAGGAACAAGATCTCTGTTTTGGCTCCGTTTAATTTGAGCCGAGATCTTGTCATCCAAGCATGGATTCCCGAGAGACAGGCGGTCAGATTCTCCAGGCAACTCTCTTGTTGGGATAGCGAGACGACTAGTTGGGTGCCGTCAGCGTAGGTGACTATTTTTATCCCGAAAGGGTTGACCACCTCCTCCAATGGAGACATTTAAACGTTAAAAAGGGTAGGGCTCAATGAAGAGCCCTGGGGCACTCCACATTGGAGGGGGATCGATTTCGAGGTTGCACTGTTTTCGCAGATCTGGAAAGAGGGACAGCTCAAGAAAGATGACAGCCATTGTAGCGCCATGCCCGAGATTCCCAGTCCCGCAAGCCGCTGAATGAGGGTGGCATGGTCCACCGTGTCAAAAGCTGCACTTAGATCCAGGAGGATCGCAACTGCGGATCCCCCTGAATCTAAAATGCATCTTGCCTCCTCCGCCACTGCTATCAGGGCGGATTCGGTCCCCTGACCCGGGCGAAAGCCAGTTTGTGAATTGCGCAGCAGCAGATTGTTTTCCAAGAAAGAGGAAAGCTGCTTGTTGACCAATCTCTCCGCAATTTTGCTAAGCCCCGGTAGGAGTAATATTGGGCGATAGTTTCCCAGGTCTGCGGGATCCAGACATGGCTTTTTAAGAAGCGCCTTCACCCTGGCTTGCTTCCAGCTGGGTGGAACAACACCACATGTAAGTGAGAGGTTTATATGCTCAGTAACTACCGGGGCGATGGTATCAGAGATGAGTTTAAGAATATGGATGGGCGCAGGGTCAGTAGGAGAGCCGCTTTTGAGAAGGGACAGGGTTTTACTAAAGTCATCCAAGGTACAAGGGGAAAAGGAATCCAATAATGGGCCAGATGTGCGAGAGCAATGGTCGATAGAGAGGGGGCAGGGCCACTATCCGGAAGACTGTCTAAAATATTTTGTATTTTCATATCAAAAAAGTCGGCTAATTGGTTGCATCTGACTTCTGAGTTCTCTTGACTAATTAGGGTAAGGGGACATTCAGCAGTTCTTTTACTATTTTAAAAGTTTCCCTGGAAGAGTTGGAGGCAGTTTTAATTCTCTCCTCCAGGTAAGCTGACAGGGCTATTTTACGGGCAGTTTTATAAAGCCTCATGGCGGCACGATATGCTGCCTTATTGTTGGCAGACCAGTCTTTTTGCCAAATAAGTTCTAATAGCTTACACTTTTTCCTCATAGTTCTGAGTTCCGGAGTGTTCCATGGTGTTTTGAAGGGACTGCTCTTCTTCGTTATTTTTTTCCTGGGCAGTACCACATCTAGACAATTAGTCAGCCAACTATGAAAGTTGGAGTCGGCCACAAGTGGGTCCAGATCAGGCCTGGGAGTTGTTTGTTCCAGTGTCCGAATAAAATTCTCCAAGGGTAATTTAGACCAGGCTCTCTCTAGAGTGCGGGAGGGTGTGACATTTTGTGAGTGAGTGCTCGTTTTCCATGTAAAAGGGACCAAAAAATGGTCCGACCAAGGAATAGGGGAGCTGGAATCAAGATGAGTGATATTCGAAAATATAGGGTCCAATAGATGACCTTGAATATGAGTGGGCTCCCTATTTATAAGGTTGAGTTCAAAAGATTTAAAATCGAGCCTCAGATCCGCTGCCACCTTATCGTCAGGATCATCAAAGTGTAATTTGAGGTCTCCTAATATCATAAAGTTGGATGAGGAAGACACTGCGGCTATAGTAGTGTCCAGAAGAGATTCCTTAAATTGTTTTATACTGCCGGGAGGGCGGTAGATTAGGAGACCTGATAGGGAGTTGTTGGGGGTGATTTGAAGACTAAAGTGACAACTTTCTGAGTCAGCAATACAACTGTCGTTAATTCTACATGAGAACGTATTTTTATAAACTATGGCCAGGCCACCTCCCTTCCCATGCGCCCTGTGTTGGCACTGAATGAGAAAGCCGGTCGGAAGGGCGCTGAGAATGTCAAACTCTGAATTGGAAGATAGCCAAGTCTCGGATAGAAATAGTATATCTAAATTCCCCTCTTGAAGTAAAAGGTTTATCTCGATAGCGTGCTTAGGTAATGACCTAAAGTTGAGAAGTGCCATATTGAGCTGATTACCGGTTTTGTCACCCATTCTATTGGCCTGTGTGATTTTAGGACAGAACTGACCTTGACTCGATTGTCTGTCGTGAGAGTCGCGTTGACCGTGCTGAGGGCCTACCTTCTGGTTTAGCTGTATGAGTTCGCCCCTAGTATAAGTTCTACACTCTTTGGAAGTGGTAAATGACAGGGTATCTGGCCCATGGCCCGGTCTGGCGCGGACGCGCGCCCGCCCGCTGCGCGTACAGGAAGTGACGTTCATTTTGTAGTGTCTGGGCCGCCAATCGCCCGGACACTAGTGCGCTGACCTGCAGTTGCTGCCCTAAGATGGCGCCCGAATTCTGTGGGGAAGCTGCAAACTGTAAGAGCCCGAAATCGGCCTTCGCTGTAATCGGAGCAGTAAGGGGAACTGGAGCAGTCCCGCTTCAATCAATGCGCTAGGTCAGTAAATTCCAAATTATTTAGAAAAGCACCACAAAATACAAAAAGATTTAAAATTACGGCGAGATTAAAACAGGCAGGCTAGTGAGTACGTGTGTGACCTAACTCCCGGCTTGAACGCCTCAGGAGCTTTCAGTTCTAATTCAGTTCCATTGAGAGTAGGATTCTGAAAGCAGATGAGTAAGTGGTCTGTCCAGAGTAAAGGTTCGGGCGGTTCGCAAGTCAATTTTTAAGATGTTAGAAAAAATTAGGTCCAGAGTATGACCTGCTGCATGAGTTGATCCAATAACTTGTTGGTATAGGCCAAGTGTTGCTAAATCAGAATATAATTGGCTGGACACTAAGTTAAAGGAATCTTCCCCATGGTAATTGAAGTCTAAAGAACTGTTGCGCTGCTAGCACATGGGGCCCAATATATTCGAATAAGAGTTGACAAAACTCTTTTTTAGGTCCAGACCGTATATTAAAGCGCCTTTCCAGCTTATTTTGGGAGAGATGTACAAGCTTAAATATGCATATTTCCACCCAATCTCTCGAGACAGTATCAATTATTGAAATTTTACTATTGTCTTTAAAGCAATGCCACCACCAATCTTGCCTTCCCTATCCAGTCTGAGCATTTTGTAATTCTCATGTATTGCACGTGTAATGGCTGGTAAAGTAGGAAGCCAACCTCCAGTGATAAAGAGGAGAATAGGTCACAAAGTTCTACTGTATGTTTAGGCAAAGACCTAACATTGAACTCTTAAAGCTATTGGGAGCAGATGTGTTCTTTAGGGAGGGAATCATTTGTGAGTCAATTGGAGTGGCAACATTCAGATTTTTATTGTCACTTCTTAGCCCTGAAGAGTTGTTGGTTTCTATAGAGGACATAGAGGAGCAATGTAATCTACATTTTAAGCAGGCCCCAGGACCCTGTAGTTGAACTGGAAAGATAATATTACAACTAAGATGTGAAGAAATACATGAGATCTGATGGTAGAGTAGCAGGAGTCCTAGTTCCTCCTGGCGATGGCTGGACGTGGACTGACACAGACGGGCTTGCCTGTGGTGCGCCTTCAGCATGCCATCGGTGCGCACACTGCACTTCTTTGCCGGCATCAACTTGCTATAGCTGCCCGGAAGAGACGTGACTGGAGCAGCTAGACAGCTGCTTGATGCTGACAGGGCAAACAGGAAATGAAGGATAAACGGCTTCCTCCACACAAGCGGCACAAGCAGCGGTGGACCAGGAAGCGAGGCACCGCAGGCAAGAACCCCTGGGCAGCTAGCAGAAAGTTAAAACAGTACCTTTAGAGACATAGTTAAGACAGTAGTAGCGCTTGCCTGTGGCTTGGAGATTTGGTTCCACCGCCCAAGATCGACCCAGGGAGGGGGTCTGTGTGCCCCCTCACCATTAAATATGGTGCCGGTCCCCAGGGGTTGGCATCCTTGGGGCCAAAATTAGCCTGGGGAGGGGGGCTGAATGCCTCCCTCATGCTAAAATACATTGCCAGGCTCCAGCGGAGGGTGTCTCTAGGGCCAAAAGCACCCCGTGAAAGGGGGCCCTATACCCACTCCCTCTAAAAAATGCGCCAGGCACCAGGGTGCCTGCGAGTTGACAGCCTTTGGTGGTTACCACTGGACCTGGCCGCAGGGCAGGCCCTATGGCCAAACCCCCCACTGTGCATAGCCAAAGGTCATGCGCAGCGTGGGGCTGATGCATGCAGGTGGTTGGCCGCAGGGTAGGGCCACAGGCCAGGCTTTGTGACCAACCCCCTTCTGAAACATGGCCAAAGGCCGTGTACGTCATGGAGTTGGCTGCATGCGTGGGGTAGCCAAAGGCCCTGTGGCCAACCCGCCATCGTGTACAGCGGTGGTTGATTAATGTATGGTAATCACTAAAAAAACAAAGGTTAATATAGGGATGTTATAGTAAGGTTCCGATTTTACACACATTCACTGCTAATTACCTCAGATATTACATAAGTCATGACATCTTCTATGACATTATTGATAATATCACTGCAATATTTGCTGTGAAATTATTGATGAGACAACTGCGCATGGCAGGGCGCGAGTTATAGTTACCTTAGGACACAAGTTATATTTTCTTGAGCTAGCTATAACTATAACTAATGCATTTTGTATGGTTTTATGTATGCAAAATCTGAACCTTACTATAATGTACCTGTAAACTTAGTTTTTTTAGTGATTATATATACAACCCGAACCACTGAATGAAATTACACCAAATTTGGAAGAAATCTAGATTTGCTTAAACAGGCTGTGCTTTTTGTTATTTTGGGTAAATCCTTTCAGTAGTTGTTGAGAAATGTAAAGAAAAAAGATAAAGATATCTGTGTTTGTGGATATTTCGCAAAAAAAGATGAGCTTTTGAATGTAAATGCAAGGCTCTCATCAGCTGACAACACTTCAACCAGGAAGCATTGTCAGCCACCTTGGGACTCTCTTCACACGAGAGCCAATAAAACAAAGTGTAAAAAAAAGAATAGTGGCAGGATAGAAATACCCTGGCCCCCAACACATAGTATTAGGGTCCCCCTGGAACCCTGCCATGGCATAAAGCATTTGTGAATTTTCGTAAAAAAACTAGTGCAGGCTCCTAAGCTTGTTTTACATTACATTAAGCCCCAGGATGGGGTCAGGTCCCAGGGGCATGTGATAAAAATAGAAGAGGGTGCACGGACTCTCCTCCTAGGGCTTATTCAAGTTCAAGTTCATGTATTTATAAAGCGCACTACTCACCCAGAGGGTCTCAAGGCGCTGGAGGGAGGGGTTTACTTTTTATCGAATAGCCATGTTTTCAGTTCTTTTCTGAAGGAGATGTGATTCTGAGTAAGGTGGAGGTGGGTGGGGAGTGAGTTCCAGGTCTTGGCAGCCAGGAAGGAGAAGGATCTGCCACCCATGGTGGTTTTTCGGATGCGCGGGACTGCGGCGAGGGCTTGATTGGATGATCTTAGTTGGCGGGTGGGATAGTAGAAAGACAGTCGGGTGTTGAGGCATTCGGGTCCTAGATTATAAAGGGCCTTGTGTGCGTGGGTAAGAAGGCGGAAAGTAATTCTTTTGTTGACGGGAAGCCAGTGGAGGTTTTTTAAGTGACCGGTGATGTGCTCTTGGCGCGGGATGTCTAATATGAGTCTCGCTGATGCGTTTTGGATGCGCTGGAGTTTTTTCTGCAATTTTGTTGTAATTCCGGCGTAGAGTGTGTTGCCATAGTCCAGTCGACTCGTGACCAGTGCATGGGTGACAGTCTTTCTTGTTTCGAGGGGGATCCAGCGGAAGATCTTTTTGAGAATGCGAAGGACGTTGAAGCAGGAGGACGATACGGCGTTGACTTGTCTGGACATTGAGAGGGAGGAGTCTAGAATGAAGCCAAGGTTACGTGCATGGTCTGTGGGTGTGGGCGCAGATCCCAAAGCGGAAGGCCACCAGGAGTCGTCCCAAGCTGAGGGGGAGGATCCTAGGATGAGCACCTCCGTCTTGTCTGAGTTGAGTTTTAAGCGGCTCTGTTTCATCCATTCGGCTACTTCTTTCATACCTTCGTGAAGGTTGTTTTTGGCGGTGTTGGGGTCTTTGGTGAGGGGAAAGGATTAGCTGGGTGTCGTCGGCGTAGGAGATGATGTTGAGGTTGTGTTGACGTGCGATGGAGGCGAGGGGACTCATGTAGATGTTGAAGAGGGTGGGACTGAGTGAGGAGCCTTGAGGTACGCCGCAGATGACTTAGGTGGGCTCTGAGTAGAATGGGGGGAGTCGGACTCTCTGTGTTCTCCCGGCTAGGAATGAGATGATCCAGTCCAAGGCTTTTCCTTGTATGCCGATGTTGTTGAGGCGTTGTATGAGGGTGTTGTGACAGACAGTGTCGAAGGCGGCGGAGAGGTCGAGTAGAATGAGGGCCACTGTTTCACCGTTGTCCAGGAGTGCTCGGATGTCGTCGGTCGCCGCAATGAGGGCGGTTTCGGTGCTGTGTTTGGCTCGAAAGCCGTTCTGTGAGGGATCCAGGGAGTTGTTGGATTCAAGGAAGGCTGCTAGTTGGCTATTGACGGCTTTCTCGATGACTTTGGCCGGGAAAGGGAGGAGGGAAATGGGTCGGTAGTTTTTCAGATCTGAGGGGTCTGCTGTTGGTTTTTTCAGAAGGGCGCTGAGTTCGGCGTGTTTCCATATTTCTGGAAAGGTGGCGGAGTCGAAGGAGCAGTTGATGACATCGCGGAGTTGGGGAGCGATGATGGAGTCAGCTTTGTTGAAGATGAAGTGGGGGAAGGGGTCAGAAGGTGAGCCAGAGTGGATTGAGTTCATGAGGCGAATGGTGTCTTCGATGGTGATTGGGTTCCAGGAGTTGAGGTAGTTAGTTGGAGGGGTGGGATCTGAAGTGGGTGGGGTGAGTTGGTCATTGGGAGTGTTATTGAAGCTGTTGTGGATGTCGGCAATTTTGTTGTAGAAGAAGGAGGATAGCGCATCGCAGAGGTCTTGGGAGTTAGTGATGTCGTTGGATGCTGCGGGAGGGTTGGTGAATTCTTTGACGATGTTGAAGAGTTCCTTGCTGTTATGAGAATTGTTGTCGAGACGGTCCTTAAGTGCTGATTTCTTGGCGGATCGGATCAGTTGGTGGTGTTTGCGGGTGGCTGTCTTGAGGGAGGCCATGTTGTCTGAAGTTGGTTCTTTTCTCCAATTCTTCTCCAGGGTGCGGCATGTCTTCTTGGATTTTTTAAGGTCATCATTGAACCAGGGAGCTTTTTTGCTGGATGATTTCGGCTGGTGTTTTTTCAGGGGTGCTAGTTCGTCCGCACTGTGGGTAATCCATTGCCTGAGGTTGGTGGCCGCTAGGTCTGGGTCCGTTGTCAGGGTGGGAGTGTTTTGGCTGAGTGATGTGAGGAGTTGTTCGGTGGTGATTTTGTTCCATTTTCTTCGGGGAATGGGTTGTAGACGGTTGTGGGTCAGGGTTGTTTTGTAGCTGAAGTGAACACAGCTATGATCCGTCCAGTGGAGGGCTGTAGTATGATCGAAGGAGATGTGCTTGCTGGAGGTGAAGATAGGGTCGAGCGTGTGTCCGGCTATGTGAGTGGGGGTGTTAACAAGTTGTTTGAGTCCGAGATTGGACAGGTTGTCCAGAAGGGTGGTGGTGTTGTTGTCGAGAATGTTGTCAAGGTGGTAGTTGAGGTCTCCTAGAAGAATGTAGTTCTCGGAGGCGAGGGCGTGCGGGCTGACGAAGTCAGTGATGTCATCGCTGAATTGAGATGATATTGAAGCCCTGGGGATCACCACCTTCCTGGGGCTTTATTAAAATTGAATGCAGGGCCACAGGGGATCCCCCCGCAGCCCCGGTACTGCCACCTCCCAAGGGGCTTTATTTAAATTGAATGCGGGAAGACCATGCAGCCCCCCTTCTGCAGCACCGGGGACCACCTCCTCCCCGGGACTTTGTTGAAATTAAATGCTGTGGGCTGTGTGGACCCCTGCAGTCCTGTGAACCACCACCTTCCCAGGGCTTTACTTAAATTGAATGCATGGTAGCTGTGTGGTCGCCCTTGCAGCCCCTGGACTGCCACCTCCCTGTGGCATTTTAAGATATATATGTGGATGGACCCCCTTGGCCTGCCTGTGCCCTGGGACCACCACCTTTCTGGGGCCAAATATAAGAAATGAGGGGGGCTGCACAGGCCCCTCCTTGAGCCACAGATGGCCCTGGGGACCACCACCACCCAGATCTGGCTCCTACTATGTCCCCCGTTGCCCAACCCCACGACATAGCTGTTTGCTGTGGTTTGGCAGGAGCTTTACCACTCCCACCAAGCCACAGCAAACATTCTGCCTCTAGCAAGCCAGAGCATTAAAAATGCTCTAGCTTGTTGGAAGCAGAGCAGAATTGCGTTTAGATAGAGTGAGCTGCAGCTGCAGATTGAGTGTATGTTCCCTTTGTCTAAAAGCAATGGTGACTCCCACAGGATGTGGGGAGCTGGCAGGGACCGTGGAGGCATTCAGTAGCCCCCATAGTCCCCAACAGATTTAACTGGGTGCCCTGGGTGGGACCAGGGCACCCAGTATAGAGGCCATCAGTGCTGTCATTTCAGATGTTGTTAGTGATATAATTTGAAATGTCATAAGTGATGTCACTGACCATGTAATAGGTGATGTAATATGTGACGTCATAAGAAGTGCATTACGGGGGCGCAAGTTATAGTTAGCTCAGCTAACTATAACTGTTGAATCTCTCTGGTTTTGTACAAGTGAAATGTCAGCCTGACTGTAACGTCTCTGTAAACTTTGTTTTTTTTCGTGAATTTCTAAGGGTTTTTAAATGCTAATTTCTAACTATAATGACCCTGAAATCAGTGTTTTTTTCAGTGAATTTTTAAGTTTTTTTAAATGATATTTTCTAACTATAACATCCCTGAACCCTGGGTGCTGGACCTCCAACGAACACTCAGGAATTCCATTGGTTGAGATTTAAAGGAGGTACTAGGAGGGCTTCTTGTCCCTCAGGAGTAAAGTGGACTTCATTACCCACCAATAGTGCACCAGGGGGCATATTTGCAGAGTGGTGGAAAAAGGGGCGAGTGGCCTCCGAAGACCTCTTAACAATCCCAGTGTGTGGGACTTACTGGAGGTAACAGGAGGGGTAGTTGACCCCCTAGGATGTCCTTGGAGGCCAACCATCCTACCTGTTACCTCCAGCAAGCCCCATACAGTGGGATTACTGAGAGGTGGTCGCAGGCCATGCCCCCTTTCTCCACCACTCTGCATACGCACCTCCTGCTGCACTCTTGGCTGGGGGATGTGGTCCCCTTGCCTCTTGAGGGTCCCTGGGGGCCACCTAGCCCTCCTGGTACCTCCAGTAAGTCCCACACTGCTGGATTGCTGAGAGATGGTCGAAGGATATGCCCCCTTTCTCCACCACTCTGCAAACGTGCCTCCTGGCGCACTACTGCTTAGGGGATGAAGTTCACTTTGGTCCTGAGGTCCTCAGGACACAAGGGGACCTCATCACCTTACCAGCAGTGTACCAAGAGGCACGTTTGAAGAGTGGTATACAAAGGGGCATGGCCTCCGACCACCTCTCAGCAGTCTCACCATCTGGGGCTTACTGGAGGTCACAGGTGGGCTAGTTGGCCCATAAGAACTCTCAGCATAGTAGGGGAGTTCATCCCCCAACCAAGAGCGTGCAACAAGATGCATTTGCAGTGTAGTTGACGAAGGGGGCGGGCCTCTGGTGAGTCGCCAGCTTCCTTATTTTTTTTTAGGAAGGAGGGCTGCATGGCCCCCCTTCCCTAGACCATTTAGGGTCCACGGGGCCCCTCCCCTAGGGCCTGATACATTTTTTTTTTAAATAAAATAAAAAGGGAGGGGGGTGCGCAGCCCACCTCCACAGGAGGACAGAGTATCCCTCTGCAAGCTACACTGTGCAGAAGACACAAGACTGTACAGGACTCTCAGCACAGTATAGAATAAGATCCAGAAGGAGAACCCCAGCACAGCACAGCACCCCTAGCCCTGTACAAACCAGGACGCTTTGTAACCACTACCATAATCGGTCTGGAAGGCACATTCCATTCTCTTAAGAAAAATAAATGCTCTTTCCCTCATATCCAGCAAATATATTGTGCAGCAGCAGTCCACCAGTCCTGGGTGGAGCAACACCTACTGCAGCTATCGCCCAGCCAACTCTAGTGTAATCCATGCTGCCCGATACAAGGAACCGCAGCCCAGTTACCCTCTCCAGACTGGACACAATAGAAGTTTCTGGCCCTGCCTGCCCTGATACCAGATCTCCAGCAGCAGTGTCTGGGTGGGGGTATAGACAGAGAGAGCCCTCAATATAAAGACGACAAACATCTACACTACAGGTAAGTCGTCCTCTAATCCCATGCAGTGGATGGATATTCGATATTACGAATGCCATTGACTGTTCTTGTACATAAGGCCCTTTTTTGTTGTATTGTATTATTCATATAGAACTTACTATGTGGACGCTGAGGTGCTTGCCCGCACAGTTAGTGCATCCAACCCTACATCAAGCAAGTACGCTCATGGCATTTCAGCGGGAGAATGCAGTGATCACGGTTGGCAAGTCGGATGCATTATCAGTGAAAACACGTCTGCCACTTTACTGCTCCAACAGTCTGCTACTTCCGTTAATGACACATGAACATTATGTATCATAAATAGAGGCACACTCATTACGGTACATAGAGATGTGCACCATAACTGTAATGCAGGCTGGCAGCGGTAATCGGCAAAGACATCATATTTTTTCTGTATTTTTATGGCTAATGGTGTCGTAACTATCCAGTACCATGTTGCTGGGATCATATTCAGAGGGGTTGTTTTTATTACAGTTTGTTTTTAACAGGCCTTTGATCAGAATGCTGCTGGGAAAAAGAGTTGGTTTGTCAATTGTAAGGGTGGCTGAGCAATACGCTGCCCGCCCTCTGAACGTTGCATAATTTCGCAGAGTTTTTTAGTGACTCCACTAATTCCGTGGAGGAAAACTCTGTGAGCTCCGCCAAGGCATAGTTACTTATGAGGTCTTGGAGGCCCTAGGGTTTTAGCACTACATCAGAAATTATGATGATGAGGTTGAGAGTAGGAAGAACTTGCTCATGTTTTTCCTACTTATAGTTGCTATGATTTTTAATTTATTCCTTAGAAATTCAAAAATGCAAATTTAAGTTAACAGTAGGGAAAGACTAGGCATAGAGGTTCATACAGCAGTCATGATATTGGTTAAACATAGTACAGGGGGAAGTATGACCTATTACGTTGTTAATAAACTAGTATAAGATGATTAGAATCACAAGGAAATTCCCAGGCAACATATAATAGAGGAAATAATCATAAAAATACTCTATACAAGTTATGTTTGTTTTGCGTTTCTATAGGCTACTCACTTGATGACTTTACGTGATATATTAAGAGCTCTATAAGAGTTGCTCTTAGACATGGATCAGAGAATTAGCCTCTAGGCTTTTGAATGGTTGAATTCACATTTCACCTCTCTACTGTGTTGTGTGAAATGTTTGGTATATTTTATGTATACTTTCTAATCATCTCATTGCACTTCAGGGCATCTTTCCACCTGCTTTTTTAAAGTAGTTTTGTGTTTCTGTAATCTATTATAATACCACTGAAAGGTATGATCATTATAATCTTTAACTTTTTACTTTTAGGTTACTTTAGATTTTTGCTTCAAAAAAATTAGATATATAATCCAGATCAGGATCAAGCATCAGATCAGGATAATTCAGTAAGGACTAAACTCCTGCAAGTCCTGTTGAAAAGGAGCAGCCTGGTCCATCCGGTGCGTCTGGGCAGACAGCAAAAGTGAGTCTCACTTGGCCCACACTTTCACCTGCCACCCCAGCTATTAGAACATCTCAGCCTATGGATACCTCCACTTCCTGCAACTTAATCTACATCACACCAATCTTGTGCAAGTCCTGGCTACTGTTGATACATCACCACCACTACCTCCAGTTCAGCTTGGAACCAGTGGGATGAAGCACACTAGGTCAAGGGCACAGGGTAGTGGGGTGGGTGTCATGAGAGGGAATCTGTGGGCCAGCAAAGTGAGGCTACTGGGTTCACTGCCACCCAGGCCACCATCAGCACCATCAATCAAGTCTTGGGATCCCTCCATCAGTCCTGCCTACCTTTGCGGCATTCCTGCCTGCAGATTCCTTCGCTCGCTGCCCGCTGCTCCTGGGAATTTCCCGCTGCTCCTGGGAATTTCCCGCTGCCCGCTGCTTCTTGGAATTTCCCGCCGCTGCCTCCCTGCGGCCCCGCCCCCCTGTGATTCCATTCGCCGCCCCGCTCCCGCCACCCAGCTGCTCCTCCCTCCCGGCTCCTTACTTATGACGCCCCCAGAGCGACCGCGCAGCGGACGCGCGCAGCGGGAGCGCCGATTGAGCGCCGAAGGTGCGCCAAAGGTAAGCCCGTCTGCGCCCGTCCGCGCCTGGCCCGCGCCCAGTGCCAGGACCCCTGGCCCTCCCCGTCGAGGCAAGACGACCCGACTGACCTACGACGCCGCCACTCTCAACGCACTCAATGCCGGCCGGACCTACGCCTGCTGCTGAGCCACCCCGAGACGCACCCACGGACCCTTCACCTGCTGCACCTGCAAGTTCACCTGCCTCCGAACCTGCCCCGCACCCGCCAAGACAAACACCAGCAGCAACCACCTCAAGTGCATCCTGATCAACACCCGCTCCGTCCACAGACACGCCGTGGAACTCTGGAACCTCCTCGACGCTACATCACCGGACGTCGCCTTCCTCACGGAAACCTGGATAAACGCCTTCTCTGCACCCGACATCGCCATCGCCATCCCGGACGGGTACAAGATCATCAGGAGGGACCGCATCAACCAGACCGGAGGTGGAATCGCCATCGTCCACAGGAACACCATCCGCATCACGACCGACGCCGACTCCTTCGCCGCAGCCGAACATCTCCACTTCCAGATTCACACCGACCCTAAGACGACCCTCAGAGGCACCCTCGTCTACAGACCCCCGGGACCACGCACACAATTCAGCGAAGACATCACAGACTTCATCAGCCCGCACGCCCTCCCCTCCACCGACTACATCCTCCTCGGGGACCTCAACTTCCACCTGGAGAACAACAAGGACCGCAACACCACTGCCCTGCTGGAAAACCTCGCCAACCTCGGACTCAAGCAACTGGTCAACACCCCCACCAACTACGCCGGCCACACGCTTGATCCCGTCTTCTCTTCCAGCAAGTACATCACCTTCAGCCACGCCACCGGACTCCACTGGACCGACCACAGCTGCGTCCACTTCAGCTTCAAAAGATCCACGACCCACCACCACCCGCAACAGGTACCTCACAGGAATTGGAGCAAGATCACCGCAGACCAGCTCACCACCTCCCTCAGCCAGAGCCCACCCGCCAACACAACGGACCCCAACGAAGCAGCCCGCAACTTCACACAGTGGCTGACCGCCTGCGCCGACGACCTTGCGCCACTAAAGAACCCTCCCAGCAGACCCAGAAGCAAGAAGGCATCCTGGTTCACCGACGACCTCAAGGACTCCAAGAAGACCTGCCGCACCCTCGAGAAAGCCTGGCTCCTCGACCGGACCACCGACAACATAACCGCCCTCAAACACGCTACCCGCAAGCACCACCAGCTCATCCGCACCACCAAGAAGAAATCCCTAAAGGAACGACTGGACAACAACGCCCACGACAGCAAAAAGCTCTTCACTATCGTCAAGGAGTTCTCCAACCCCAGCACCGGCACCAACGACATCACTCCGTCACAAGACCTCTGCGACTCCCTCGCCTCGTTCTTCCACCGCAAGATCGCCGACATCCACAACAGCTTCGGCGCCCCACCCACGCACCCAACCGTCGAACCAACGCCCCCCACCGCCACCCTTCGCACCTGGACCACGGTGACCACCGAAGACACAGCCCGCACGATAAACACCATCCACTCCGGATCACCGACCGACCCCTGCCCACACCACGTCTTCAACAAGGTCGACTCCACCATCGCACCCCAAATCCGGAACATCATCAACGCCTCCTTCAACACCGCCACCTTCCCGGAGAGCTGGAAGCACGCCGAGATCAGCGCCCTCCTGAAGAAACCTACAGCGGACCCCACCGATCTCAAAAACTTCCGCCCCATCTCGCTCCTCCCTTTTCCTGCTAAAGTCATCGAGAAGAAGTCATCGAGAAGATCGTCAACAGACAGCTGACCGCCTTCCTCGAGATGAACGGATCCCTCGACCCCTCGCAGTCCGGCTTCAGAGCCAACCACAGCACCGAGAACGCCGTCATCGCAGCCACCGACGACATCCGGACCCTGCTCGGCAAGGGGGAAACAGTGGCCCTCATCCTCCTGGACCTCTCCGCTGCGTTCGACACGGTCTGCCACCGCACCCTAGTCCAGCGCCTCAGCAACATCGGTATCCAAGAGAAGGCACTGGAGTGGATCATCTCGTTCCTCGCCGGAAGAACACAAAGAGTCCGCCTCCCCCCGTTTCGCTCCGAGGCCACGGAAGTCATCTGCGGCGTCCCGCAAGGATCTTCACTCAGCCCCACCCTCTTCAACATCTACATGAAACCTCTCGCAGCCATCGCCCGCCAGCACAACCTCAACATCATCTCTTACGCCGACGACACCCAGCTGATCCTCTCCCTCACCAGAGACCCCGACACCACCAGAACCTGCCTACACGAAGGGATGAAAGACGTCGCCGAGTGGATGAAGGACAGCCGCCTGAAACTGAACTCGGACAAGACGGAAGTCCTCATCCTGGGATCTTCGCCCTCCGCCTGGGAGGACTCCTGTTGGCCCCCAGCCCTGGGCACCGCACCCAAGCCAACCGACCATGTACGCAACCTGGGCTTCATCCTGGACCCCTCCCTCTCGATGACCAGACAAGTCAACGCCGTCTCCTCATCGTGCTTCAACACCCTGCATATGCTTCGCAAGATCTTCCGCTGGATCCCGACCGAGACCAGGAAGACTGTCACCCAGGCACTCGTCACCAGCCGACTGGACTACGGAAACGCCCTCTACGCCGGAACCACAGCCAAGCTACAGAAAAGACTCCAGCGCATCCAGAACGCCTCCGCCCGACTCATCCTGGATGTCCCCCGATGCAGCCACATCTCCAGCCACCTGAGGAACCTGCACTGGCTCCCCGTCGACAAGAGGATCACGTTCCGGCTCCTCACCCACGCACACAAGTCTCTCCACGACCTGGGCCCCAAGTACCTCAACGACCGCCTGACCTTCTACACGCCCACCTGCCAGCTACGGTCCACCAGCCTCGCCCTCGCAGCCGTACCACGCATCCGAAGAGCCACCGCCGGAGGAAGATCCTTCTCTTACCTGGCTGCCAAGACTTGGAACTCCCTCCCCATCCACCTTCGGCTGACCCAGGACCATCTCGCCTTCAGGAAACAACTCAAGACCTGGCTGTTCGAGCAGTAGCATACCCCTCCCCCCAAGCGCCTTGAGACCCTCCCGGGTGAGTAGTGCGCTATACAAATGGCTTGATTGATTGGGGAGGGCAGAGTTCTCAGTTTCTCCGGCCACCATGAAGGAGACCGTAAAGAGGGATTATTCGCAAAGATGATAACCTCTGTTTTACCAGAGTTCAACTTCAAACAATTTGTATTAATTCAGTTTCCAATAGTCGTCATACAGTCGTGAAAGATCAAACCTGTGCTGTTGTCAGAAGATGGCATAGCTATAACAATTTGAGGGTCGTCTGCGTAGGAAGTGAGATCAAATCCAAATGACCTGACTTCACATACACATTAACAAAGTGGGACTGAGTGAGTATTCCTGCAGAACCCCTTGAGGCAGGAAAAAAGGATCAGATAAAAATTCATCCCATGCTACTGATTGGTGTCTCTCTGAGATAAAGGATTTTAAAAGAGCAAAACCTGACCCTTCTATACCTAAAGCCTGGAGATGGTCTATCAAGATCTTATGATCAACTATATCAAAGGCTGAGGATAAATCGAGGAGTACAGGCGCAGCACTGCCGCCTCAATCGAAAAGCATTCTCACCTCTTAGGTTGTCTTAAGGAGAGCTATGTTGGTACTATGACTGCTCCTAAACCTGAATTGGGTGGTGTCTAGCAGTTAACTGTCTTGTAAGAACAGTGGCAGTTGCTGATTCATGGCCTTTTTTTACAACCTTCACTGGCAGATATCTTTGCACTG
This sequence comes from Lissotriton helveticus, assembly GCF_964261635.1. Lineage (NCBI taxonomy): Eukaryota > Metazoa > Chordata > Amphibia > Caudata > Salamandridae > Lissotriton > Lissotriton helveticus. The sequence continues at coordinate 1,217,549,691 of NC_136059.1, read as the reverse complement.
TATTTTCCTCAACTTGCCTTTTCTAAACATTTCCAGCACAGACTGTCATCCTCATTAGATTAAAAGTTGGTTTGACATGTAATGTAATTAACTATAAATATATATTCACACTCATGTGAAGAAGTTGTCAATGAGATCTTGACATAAGTCATTTCCTTCCTCTTCACCACTATCATCTTCATTTGCCTTTTTAATATCCTTAACTGGTGGCTCTTCATGGTCTCCGTCCTCTGCAATGTATGGGATGTTCCGTCGAAGGACTATGTTGTACAACATGCAGCAGGCCTTGGTGATGTGGCACACCTTATCGGATGAGTAGAGGAGTCTTATCCAGACATACAAAATTTGGCCTTTAGGACCCCAGAAGCCTGTTTCAATAGCCTTTGAGTTATTCCATGGCTTCATTGAATCAGACTTTCCCTGGTGTTGTTGGATTCCTCAGCGGTGGAAACAACCATGGTTGGGTAGGATAAGATGCGTCTCCTGTAGGAAAAAGAACATTTGCCAAAAAACTGAATAATATTTTATGGTTTAAATTTCATTATTAGTTTCTAAACATAACACATTAGTGATTCAGGGTCTGAAAGGCATCATGTCAGGTAGCATTAGAATGTGTGACATCCCCGTAACTTCCATCCCCCCAACCTCGGGACCCGGTAGCATGAAAAAACAAAAACAGCCCTGTCTCATGCATAACCAAACTGTAAATAGGACTACTCTCTTAAATGGTTGTGGGGAGGGCCTCAGACAGATGAAGAAGTTATAAATATTTGGAACATGTAACAATATTTTAGACCATGAACCTGAAATTTACCAAATAATATATTGACAGATTTCACTTACCAACAAACCAGGCCCTCTCAGTCCCAAGTTGTGGCATTGGCAGGGGTATGCTGCTGTTTCATAGTACAAAGGAATAAAGGGTTGATCCTGGGAAATTGGCACACATGCTAGTGATGTACAACTCTGGTAAGCAGACAACTTGCACGTGGATTACATGCAAGTTCTTTCAATTGAGGTAGACTTTTTCTCTGGCGTTTGGTGGCACTAAAGCAATGTGTGTGCCATCAATTGCTCCAACCACATGTGGTAGATGACTGAATGCATACAAATTTCCCTTCACATTGGCAAAATCCTCATTTCATGGAAACTTGATGAAGCTGTTGATGTGTCTCATCATTGAAGAAAAAAGGTCTCGTAGCACAGCACTGAAAGTTGTTTGTGATATTCCACCAGATACTGCCACAGTGTATTGGAATGATCCTGTGGCCACAAAATGTAGTACTGCTATGATTTTGACTTTTGATGTTATTGCTGTGGTATTCCTATTATGAGGCAGAAGATTTGCCTCACGCTGATGAATTAAATCAAGATTTGTTAGCCTATTCAATCAGAATTTTTTGATAAATATCCAATTCTTTCATGGTGGCAAGGGCTGGAAATGGTCTGAACATTTGAGGCTGTAATCTCCTCACTCTGACTGGGTTGATATGTCTGTATTTAAAATAATAAAAATGTTGTTAATGTTTTCCAACATTTTCTTACTTAAAACACACATTCATCTAGTTTTCCATAAACATATTTTTTTTACATAAGTGTACAGAACATTAATATGTTTGGTATAATACTTTTTTTAATTAAGTTTTTTTACGGTTAAATAATTTTTGTTGTAATTAATTATTATTATTATTTTTAATTTGCCTATTAATTTCAGTTAAAACGATTACATCAAATAACCAGAATTCTGTATAATAGAGCAATAGGAAAGAGGCCCCACCCCATCCCTCCCCCACCCTTTCCTTAGGCAGACCAACAGAGGGCTAGTGTATTGAAGAAATACATGTGGTTCAACAGTCACACATATGCAAAATGATATCAATTACGGCAATGTATGAGGTCCTTCAATAAAGCTACTAATATGAGTGGACAATGACAGCTCGCGGAGCGCAAGGGGACACCAACAGTGTAACAGCAATTAGGATAGTGTGCGAGTCTGAACCTAAAAACGGCCAGTATACATATTGGAAGAGTGCATGATTTATACAGGTTTACAGCAAGTCCGGTCTGGACAACAGATATGCAGTTAGCGGGGCCCAGAAATCCTTGAGGGAGAAGGCTCAGGTAACTCCTCCTCGTAGGTCAATAGCTGAGTCTTACAGTAAGCAAATCACAAAGCCATTTTTGCACCGTCAGAGTGATTTTTGCACCCCAACATTGCGCCACAGCCCTCTTAGCGAACAAGGTGGGCACTGCAACTATGCGTCTGCTACAGGGCTTGAGGCGTTTTACATATCCTAGTAGGCAAAGTTCGGGAGTGCAATGTACAGACTCCAATATTATATCAGTAAGCATTTTCGCCACCTCAGACCAAAAGGCAAAGAAATCCGCACACAACCATGCCACATGTAGGAAGTCCACATCTGCCATTCCACACCGCACACAATTAGCAGGCCATATCTACACAGTTGTACAGGGGTATACTATAATTTGTGTAAGAATTTGAAGTGAATTATTCTGAGGTTGCAATTAGCCTTGAGTCGACCGGTGAGGGCACAACATACCGTCCAAACATCCGGAGTGAGGGTAGTCCCCAGGGCTGCTTGCCATTTAGCACAGGAGGGGTGATCATTCTGCTCCCACTCTTGCAAGGTGCTTTGTAAAGTTTAGTCGTTAAGCCTTAATGCTCTTCTCCCGCCAGCATCGCCTGCAATGCCCGTAGAGTAATGGGTTCAGCCGGATATTCCGGATAGACAGCCTTGACGGCTTGCTACACTCTGATGTATGTGACGTCAAACAGAAAGCCACGGTCCGTACCTTTCAGCGCATCTTGCAGGGTCTTACATTGACCATTCGTATATAGATCCCCCAGTCGCGAGATACCTACTTGGGCCAACTCACAGAGAGCCGGCTTCTCACGTGCCGCAGATATATCAGGGTGCGATGCCAGAGGCAACAGAGGAGCATAAAGGTAGGATAGCTGAGCGCGTTCCACCAGCATACGCCAGGCCCACGCCGTGCATCGTACAGGGTTTATCTCCATTTGCGGGCCACCTGTTCCACCCGTCAGGGTTGCCACCTGTACAGGCATAGGAAGGACAGCATCTGATTCTACTGCCACATGAGGCTGAAACCGCTGTGGGAAGTGCCAATAATGCGCAAACTGTGCCTTGCCACAAAGGTGGTACAGTCTGAGATCTGGAGCCTCGAACCCTCCCCGTTCAAATGGCTGCACCAAAATATCCCACCTACATCTGGGTTTCCTATTGCCCCACACAAATGTTAACAAAGAGGACTGAAGTGTTTTGAATAGAGCCACATTCAATTTGATAGGGATATTGACAAAGAAATAAAGCAGTTTGGGTAGAAAGGCCATCTGTACAAACGCTATTCTATCTGCCAAGGAGAGAGGCCGATGTGCCCATCTCTCAGCCTGGTCAGTGACTGCACGGCCATAGTTCTCTGAGATCACCACCTCTGGATCTCTGTGCAGTCAAACCCCTAGATATTTCGCGGGGTCCGATGTCAAAGTTAGTGGATAGTCCAGCTCAACCTCCTTAGTGCGCGCCATCAGTGGAAACACCACCGACTTTGAACAATTGATCTAGAGACCGGAAAAACGTTCAAATTTAACATGTTCCCGGAGCAGCTCTGGAAAATAAACCTCCGGCTCCCGAACATATAATAACATGTCGTCCGCATAGAGAGAGACAACTAGAGGTCTCTGCCGAAATCTCAAGGCAGCTGCTCCATGCTGTTGCCGGAGTTTGCAAGCTGGAGGTTCAAGTGCGGGCAAGAAGAGCATTGGTGACAGCGGCCACCTTTACCGTGTGCCACTTTCAATAGGGATCCGAGACGACACCCATCCATTAACTCGCACCCGAGCAACTGGATTTTCATAAAGCACCCTGTTCCATTGTAAAAAATACGGAGGAAAGCCCATCCCAGTCAAAACCGTGAACATTTACGGCCATTGTAATGAGTCAAAGGCTTTTGTTGCTTCAAGCAGGACTGCAACTGCAACTGCTTGGAAATCGGGGTCAAAATAATGCAAACTAGAGAAAATAGTGCGGAGATTATGTGTGGTGGAACGCGCAGTAACAAACCCGGACTGATGGGGTAGAACCAGAAGAGGAACCAACGGTTGTATCCTAGTGGCGATCATTTTTGCAAGAATCTTTGCGTCAATATTAATAATCGAGAGGGGCCTATAGGAGTCGCACTGATTCGGAGGCTTGTCCGGCTTCAGCAGAGTCATTAGCATAATCGAGGGGCAAAGTCCGACGCATACGCCTTATAAATTTGCAGGGCCGTCCGTCCGTCCCCGCTGCTTTGCAGGTGGGCAATGGCATTATAGCCAATTTAACATCCTCTTTGTCAAACGGCTGTACTAGATATTCTCGATGTGTATTAAAGAGCCACTCCAATGCAACATCATCTAGATATGCATCGATCTCCTCGGGCGACATGGCATACTTAGCAGTGTACAGTCGGGTGTAAAACTGCACAATGGCCGGAGTGAAGTAGTGGGCAACCCCATCCATGTCTAGTAATTCTGTTATATGCTCCTGAGAGCGTGGCGCTGCCAGATTTTGCGCTAGGGAACGACCAGGACGGCCACCCTCACCATAGTAGCGCACCGTCTTCAGGCGAGAGCAGCTTTTTAATTCACCGCCGGATATCACGTAACACTCCCAACTGTGTCCAATACAAGCCCCCCTGATGGTGACTTTAAATGCTCAGCCATTGTCTGTTTAAATACTGTATCCGTCAATTCAGTTGGTTGTAATCGTGATGTAAAAGGTGGCCTCTCGCAAGTGGGGAACTGCAAATCAAGGGCTACAGGAGAGTGGTCTGATAGCGTTCGCGCCTCATGTTTCACCTCTATTACCCATGTACAAACCTCCTCTGAAACCAGCCAGAAGTCTATCCGGGACCACGATCCATGGACCGAGGAAATACATGTACTCTCTCGACCAGCAAGATGCCGATGGCGCCATATATCCTGCAAGTTTCCTGCCTCAAGTATCCCTTGCAGCACAGCCGAAGCTTGTTTAGGTCTCGCCTCATTACTGCCAGTTTTATCTAGGGTCAAGTCCAGACAAACAATAAAATCACCACCCCAAATGAGTGCGGCTGGGGGAAATGTAGAGATTCTGCACCACACATCGGAGTAGAAGGAGGGATTGTTCGTGTTTGGACCATACACATTCACCAACAATACACTCATGCCGCCCAAACGTCCATGCATAAGAACCACTCGTCCATGTTCACCCGTATCCAATCTAATCACAGTAAACGGGACACGTTTCTTTACAAGAATTAGCACTCCTCTAGAATAGGAAGATTAAGAGGACGCAGCTTTAGCACTCGCCCAGCACGCTCCCACCTTTTTCGCTGAGTCAGTGGTGAGATGAGTCTCCTGCAATAAGGCCACATGCACTCCCATACGATCCAAATACGCAAAAACTGATCTTATCTTTTTGGGAGTGTTGAGCCCCCGCACATTCCAGGTGAGGAACTTAATGTGACTATTCATGTCGGCAAGCCGTCATCAACTAAATGCCAGTATCCTGGTATACACAGTGTGAGTCTGAGGAATCCAAATTTCCCAAACCAATGAATACTAAAGATAACCACAATACAATTCTGCCATCCTCAAAAGAAATCCAATTTCCCCTCACCCACTTCAGCAACCATAACTCGCCAAAGCCATCCCCAAAAAACATACCCCACTCCACAACATGCCCATAAACAAGCCATACTCATTTGGGGCACACCCAAGTTGGGGGCGCAGATTGCTACTAACCTCCCACTTAGTAGGAGGTGGCCAAGCAATATGAAAACTTTGCCAGGATATTCGTAGGTAGTCACACACCATAAATGATAACACCCTTCAATATCTCCTGGGGCTGCAAGCGCTTCCGCTACAACCCTTCCCAGCAAAGGCCAGACAAAGCCTGTATATGAAGCAATCTAGATCGGAAAATTAAACTATTGAGGCTAAGCTTAGCATATATAGTACAGATGTCACAAATAATGCAATACGTCTAATATCACAGGGCGATGGCTTAGTGTGAAAGTCAGTGTGTCCAGTACAACACCAACACATGAGGTGACCATGCCCGCGAACGCCCACCTAAGATTCAACCAGGAGCATAATAAAATATTACTTGAGAGTGCATATTCCCATAAGTACACACATCACTGTACTGTTCCTCATCATCTGGTACAGCACTACCCTCTCGTCTCCTACGTTTTAGTTGTTTCGCATGTTCAAGAGCGGCCTTTGGGTTAGAAAAGATTTTACAGTCTCCATCTGGGCCGATACGAAGTCTGACAGGGTAATGCATTGTGTATGGAACACCTTCTGCTTGTAAAAAAAAATTCACATTCCCAAATTCTCTTCTAGCTGCCTTTACAGTCACTGTAAAATCAGGGAAGAAGGCCAGTGAATTACCCTGGTGAACAATACTGCCCTTGTCTTTTGCCATCCTCAAAATGGCGTCTCGATCCCTATAGTACAAAAGGCAAGCTATAATAGGGCGAGGAGGGGCTCCGGGAACAGGTTTAGGAGCAAGAGAATGGTGGGCACGTTCAACAATAAACATATCGGAGAGTTGTTCCAATCTGAATATGTCCTTGATGACAGTTTCTATGAAGGTCTCCATCTTGCCCACATTGGTGGATTCCAGCAGTCCAGTAAGTCTAATATTATTGCGCCTGGACCGCGCTTCTAAATCTTCATTTTTAGCTTGGATGAGGGAGAGCACCTTTTCCATATTAGGTGTCTTTTCAGCGATATCATTAAGGCCATCCTCCGCTTTGGACACCCTTCACTCCACCTCCGCCATCCGAGCATTTTGTTTTTTCCAGCTGCGTCGACATGTGGTCAAGGCATTGATTTACTGCCGCTATCGTACCTCCTATTGACTGTAGGCTACGTTGCATTGCTAGCAGCGTGGATTCCAAAGTGGGAGGGTGATCGTGTTGGGCATCAGCCTCAGAGTCAGATGCTGCCTTCCGTGCATTTTGTGATGATTTGCGTGCCTCAAATGTTAGCCGAGGCTGCGACTTATCTGTGCGCCCAATGTCTATCCCTCAGAGCCCTCCACCTGTATATGTTTCAGGAAATGACAGTGGTGTGTGATTTGAGTAGTGGGGAGAGAGTACGGTCTCGAAGAGCTTGCGGTAAACACAGAGCTCCTGGCACCTGAGCACAGTTCTGTACAATAGGAATAGAAAGCCCCTGGAGGGCCCCTCAGCAGAAATGTCCGGTTATCCCCAGCCACAACACCTCAGAAACTAGTCATGCCACCAAAACTTCGTTCATCAGGAAAGTCAGCATATGGGCTGTAGACACCACAGTGGACAGCAAGAGTTTTACTTAAGCGTGTCACATTGCAGTCAAGAGCATAATGCACAGACAGCTCTTTGGTGGACCAGCCAATCGCCGAGGTAATTACTGAATTCAATCACAACTATTGGGAGCACCAGGCTACCAGGAAGTCTGTGGCTTCAACAGGTAAATGCAAGAGCTCCACGGTGGCATGTATCGTCCCCTCCAGCTGCTCCTGTTTAGCCGCTCGAGCAGTGTACGCGCCTCGCATCAACCAGCAGCCCACTACAGCTCACAGGCCGAAGCCCTCCCCAGGCATACACTCCCTTCTGCAACTGCAGCCTGAGCTGAGCCACGCCTCACTCACCGCAGCCGGCGGGCATCAGCGATCGAAGGCAGTACCAGTTCAAGAGCCGCAGGGAGATCACGGCTAGCCGAGTCCGCCGTTCACAGGTGGCAGTCACGCGCTCTATCAGGACCCAGCGATGCAGGCAGTTCACAGCCTCTGGAATCACCAAAAGTCTTCTACCGGGTCGTGGTCCGCTTTCCAGGAAAAGGTGAAGCCAGGATTCCCTGTTACAGTGACACGACGAGCTCGGGATTCCCTCATTTCAGGTACCCTCTCAGTAGGCGAAGCTCAGGATCGGAGCCACGCTGCAGCCGCCATTTTCCCCTGCGAGTCGCCTAGACGAACCAAGGTGCAAGATTACTCAAGCAGCGAGGCGAGGAGGCTCCATCCGCCCTTAAATCGTGCCTAAGATACCCACGACACCCATCAGACCCAAAAGAGACAGCGATGCAGCAGATATAAGGCGGATAATTAGCGGATGGACGCTCGGCCGGGCAGAGCCTCACAAGGGTTCGGCCATCTTGCTGTGCACCCTCTAGCGCCCCCCTAATTAATACATTTTAAATACATTATTTACACTTTCTTTTTTTGTCTCAGAGAAGTCTGTCAATGACGGTATAAACAACACAGCGCAAACATTGCATCTAAAAACATTAACGCACTACATAACACTTTTTTGAGAAAAAAATGAACATTAGCTTTTAGTATATGTAACAAAGTAATCACCATTTTGAGTGGCAGAGATGTACTTAACACTCACAAACACACTATTTCACAATTTAAAATGGTGTGCGCCTGACCTCCCAGTCAGGACATTTGCTATCAGGCAGCCGGGGTGTAAGTTAATCGGGTAATGGGTATGATACTCCAAGACGGACACAGTCATAGGCTAACAAGTGTGATAGCAATGTAAGAAAGCCAATGGATGTGTCCCTCTTCATTGACGATTGCGTACATCATGTACATGTATGCAACATTTCACTTGCCTCCTAACACTGCTGCCAACAACACCTCCTCAGTATTTGCTGCTTTTTCGACCTCTGAAAGCAACAATGCCTGGGAAAGCATGTGACAGGACCCCAGCCTTTTCACCAGAGACGATGGAGTTACTGGCTATGGAGGTCCTGCCCCTGTACAGCCAGCTGTATTGCTCACCAGAGGGGCAGGTACATGTTGAAAATTAATATGTAAAGCTATTAACCTTTATTTTTTTTACACACAGTCTAGAATGCCTCTTTTAGTTCCAGAGTGAAGTGTAGTGATTGAAGTGAAGTTTCAGTTACTTTTAAATTACCTAGAACAACTATGATGGTGTGTTTTTTTAAACACTTTATAATTACAGAACACCACAACATTAGTATGTGTTGTGTGTTAGATGCACTATTTTTTATTTGGTGTGTATTGCTATGTATATATATGTAGATTTGATAATTTCATGTGAATTCAACAAAATTAAAATCATGTTATTTTAGAAAATATGTTATGTTTTCTATACAAATAAACATATATATTTTTTTAATCACAAATAAAATATTTGTATTATCCCACAAATCACCCTGCTTAGATCAGGTGTCCCCCACCAGTCGATTTTGAGCTACCAGTAGCTCCCAGACACCTTCAGAGTAGCTCACAGCCTTGAGTTAATTGTTAAAATAGCACAAGGTCATATTTTCCTTCCAAAATTAAGGGAATGCTGTGTTTGTTTTACATTATTATCATCAGGCTGTAGATGGCAGGGCCTGATAATGAGCAGTGTGCAGTCAGATGCATGACCCGGTCTGAGGCTGGGTCACAGAGGTGAACAACTGAGGCACTGAGGTATGTAACTCTCAAATTAAAGCCCTGGTCACCTCAATATTGGAGCTGCAAACAAAATGATGTTTGTTTCTGAATGCTTTTAAATGGGAGAAAATTGAAATGGAAAGTTATCTTAATGAGTGAGTTAACTCTGCATTTCAATTATCTCCCATTTCAATGTGTCGCATTTACAAACGGCAGGCCCCTTACTCCCAGTGGCCAGTAGATACTGTGTCATAAACAAGAAAATTGAGCCATTTTTTTAAAAGAGAGAAAATTAAATTGAAGAAAAATGTTCCATATTATGAACATTTTGTGCTGCAAGTACATACAACACAGGTTCTCAGTCACCCGTACAAATATGTCCCATTCATAAGCACACCTGGTCATATTTCCCCCAAAGCCTGCGCTCTCACTGACACACATTACTGTTCTTTCACAATGCCCTTATTCATAGTATGTTGGTCAAACCATAATATCTGGCTCTATGGACAGTTTACTCATTACAGGTGACATAGCATTAAATGCACTTATGGTACAGTGGATATTCCAAATGTCACATTCGTGAATTGGCATGATAAACAAATAAAAGTGAATATGTGAGCCAGAATAACTGGAAAAATTCGATTAAATTCCTACATTTCATATTAAAATAATCCTCAAATATGTTTTGAATCAAAAAGACTACTTAATTTTTGTTAAAAGTGACAGATTTGCATGATATTTTACTCCTTCACAAATGTGAATGTAAACCTGTCTGTTCTTTGAAAAGATTTTATGATAGGCATATATTTTTTGATAAAACTGACAGGAAGGTGTGCACATTGGTGACGGAGTAACACATATCCACTTTTTTTGTTAAAGTCCTTTGTTATATCTAGATGATAAATCAATGCTGAACAAAAGTAGAATATTTGAAGGGACTATGTTGGTCTTTAAAGTGACCATCAACCGCAGATGATCCAACTAAATCTGCAAGTCTCCCTGCATGTAAAAGTCCAACCAGATATTGCTTATCTCTCTTCGACCAATTATAAGAAGCTGCAGTTGTCTATAGATTCCATTGATAAAGTAGAGCATCAAGCTAGACTTCAATGGGAAAAAATATGTGAAACAATCTCAAACCCTCTGGTACAATGCGTTCAACTTCCCAAGCTACGACTGGAGAATCAAGTTGGTACCCATAAGGCAGGAAATGCTTCAGCTCTGACGTGTTCTGGGCCCAGAAGAGTGTCTGCCCAACTCATAACAGCAAGAAAAAAGCTCAACCATGCCTTACGGGTGCTGATAAATAATCCAAACTTAAGCACACAGAGCGAGATCCTTCGTAAACTAAGATCATTATACAAAGAAATTGTTTGAGACAAATCTGAGGTAAACCTATTTTTGTTTAAAATCCTCTCTGATTCTAGATGAAATGATGCCAGAGACTGTTGTTGTTTGGTGAATCCACCAGTAGGTCCAAGGACATCTCCGTCTACCATGATCATTTTGGAACTCTCCTGGTCAGCTTATTTAGAGAAAATGTATGGGGGTGTAGAATCAACAAAGGGTGCTCGAAAAGCAGTTTTTTTAACTAGGAGAGGGCACCCTTATTCAAAGTGATCTCATTAGGAGGAGTGGAGAAAATAATGTCCAGAAGCTGTCTGATGTGCCACTGGCCAAACGAACTACCACGGGTGATTTTTTAGCATAATCCACAATTTTGGGCAGATAAACTGGTCACCTTATTTGAGTATGTCCTCACCTATCAAGAAATTCCTGATTGCTGGTGTGGGTCTATATTGGCCCCAAATGATAAAACTGGTCAAACCACTTTACCTTCTGTCTACAGGTTGATTGCTTTAATGGATGGTGAGGCAAATTATTTAGCAAAATGTCTGCTCTGTGAACAAACATTTGTGCCAAAAAACCAGACAGGGTTTCTTAGGGATTTGGCAACACTACCAACATCCAGATTCTGGCCTTAACAATCGAACAGGCAAGGTACCACTCTTCAAATCTACGCCAATGCTACGTGGAATTTCATCCAGCTTTTGATGCAGTACAGAGAAATATCTTATAGTCTAAGCTGTTTTGGGAATTGCTCCTCGTCTCCTCAGAACTATCCAATTGCTGTACACAGATACCTGGACAGAGTCAGGCTGGGTAATGGTAAAACGATTTCCCCAAAAATTCTGAGAAATGGCCTAAAACAAGGATGTGTACTGTCTCCGCTTTTCTTTAATTTGTATCCTGCCGAAATGTCTCCCACCTTAAATAGGGTCAAGTCCCATTCGCCTATGGTGGCTGATTTCAATACACACTGTTGTATGCTGATTAAGTTGTTTTGATTAGTTATACAAAGGTTGGTCTTCAGCATTCAATTAACATACCCGCTCAGTACACTGCAGATCATGGGTTAAGAGTTAATCTTAATGAAACAAAAACCATGCTTTTATCATTGGGAAGATCTACACCATCAACATTCTATATAGAGGGGTTGACATTGGAAAATGTGTCCGAATATAAATATTTGGGGTTGATTTTTTACTCTAGAGACTCATTCAAGAATAATAGTTCTGCAATTCAAGGAACAAAAAATACACTATCTGCCGCTTTCTCTTCATTACAGAACTATCTTAAAGGACTGTCCCTCCAGCCACTCCTGCAAGTACTAGCCGCTTGACATGTCCCTTCTCTGATGTATGAATTTGATGTACGGAAAGGTAAAGTGGATAAAATATTAGATAATGCAATTGTAGGGACCTAGCGTGGCTTGTTTAATCTACCTCAGCAGGCCTTGACTGCCCAAATCCGCTTAGAATTTGACATAAGGAGACGTTTATAAATAGTTTTAGAGTGAATTTGAAATTCTCTACATGCTAAAAAATGATCCAAGATCTATGTTAAGCACAATAGTGTAGAAAGCTATAAGTGAACCATGAAATACCTATTAAGGCAGAGAATCTTTGGGGATTACCCCTTTCTCAATCTGCATTCAATCCCGAAAAAAGGATTTAATCCCTAATCGATAAAGCTGTGCTGTCTAAAAGAGCCCATGCATGGATGGTTATTAATTCGCATGGCTCCCTAAAATTCTACCCAAAAATCGGGGGAGGTAGATGCTAAGGCTAGGTTTACCCTCCTTACTGTATATAGTTTCACAAAATTCGAGTATATCGAAAAAAACTAACCTATGCGGGAAGTAGGATTCTACGAAAGTTTGCTGTAATCACCTTACTAGAAAAAAGACTCTTTTCTAGAGACCCTCATCCACCAGGGTTTCCCCTAGGTGGCATGCTTCATCAATGGGGTTTCTCTCAATCCTCTACGGATTGAGGCGTGCTGCAACTTGCAAACTACGTAGGAGCACTTAGTTAAGGACTATGTGAGGTGCAGTGATGTGGAGTGGAAGAAAGATAAGTCTTAAAAATACCTGACTAGTACGCTACTATTTTATTCTTGCCTCTAGCTGGTATGGTTAAAATCAGGGGTTAATACCAGGGAGAAACCTGACCTTAATGACTTTGGTTCCCCTAGTATTGCGTATGTGTGAACATGTTTCGAGCTGTCCCCTCCGAGCTCTTCATCAGCATTTCACAGGATCCAGCCCCGTGCGTACCACTCCTAATAAATTCTATAATTAGGATACAGTGAAGTGCACACCTACTGTGCATACACAAAATACATATGGTTACTTAATGATCCTCCGTATCTGTAAAAAGATGAAGCAAAGAGATACATTAAAAACGACTGCTGCCCGACACTTCCGATACCTGTAGGTCAGGCACTCCCTTCAGGCACACATCCCCTCAGAGACCCAGCCCCCAGAGTCCTCCCCCTGGAGGACAGACTGCTGGATGGCCACAATCGAACAGGCAAGGTACCACTCTTCAAATCTACGCCAATGCCAGGATTAGATGCTGGTGGGTCCCTGAGCATGCCATTTCACTCACATACAAAAAAATCATTAACAACTCTCCAGATCTTTTACTAAATATCAAAGGGAAATGGGAGACTGATGGATTAGAGATAGATGAGGAGGAGTGGAGGAGTGCGCTCGTCTCCCTTAAGGAGGTAGCTATATCGGCCAGACTTACGCTGATCCAGCTCAAAATTCTCCACGAGTATACGTCTCTCGGACTAGACTGCAGCGTATGGGCCTTAGTGAGGATGGGCTCTGTAGGAGGGGGTGCGGGGAGGTAGGGACTTACTTCCATATCATATGGGAGTGCCCAGTGCTCCAGACGTATTGGAACCTCACATAGTCCATAAGTAAGTGCTCCTATGTAGTTCGCAAGTTGCAGTATGCCTGAATCCGTAGAGGATTGAGAGGAAACCCAATGATGAAGCATGCCACCTAAAATAATCTTTTTTCTAGTAAGGTGATTTCAACGAACTTTCATTGAATCCTAGTTCCCCCATAGTTTAGTTTTTTTTCAATATACTCGAATTGTGTGAAACTATATACAGTAAGGAAGGTAAACCTAGCCTAAACCTCTACCTCTCCTGATTTTTTGGTAACATTTTAGGAAGCCATGTGAATCTATAACCATCCATGTATGGGCTCTTTTAGACAGAACTGCTTTTTCCATTAGGGGTGAAATCTTTTTTTGTGACCCCTTTAGAACTCTATTGAATGCAGATTGAGAAAGGGGTAAGCCCCAGTGATTCCCTGCCTTAAAAGGTATTTCTTGGGTCACTTATCGCTTCCCACACTATAGTGTTTAACGTACATCTTGGATAATTTTTTAGCGTGTAGAGAATTTCAAATTCACTCCAAAGCTACTTTTCACCTGTCTCCTAAGGCCAAATTCTAAACGGATTTGGGCAGGCAAGGCCTGCTGATGTTGATTAAACAGGCAATGGTAGGTCCCTACAATTGCATTTTCTATAATTGTATCCACCTTACCTCTCAGTACATCAATCCACACAACAGAGAAGGGGCATGTCTAGTGGCTATTACTTGCAGGAGTGGCTGGATGGACAGTCCTTTAAGAGAGTTCTGTAAGGAAGGGAACGTGGCAGATAGTGTATTATTTCTTCCTTGAACTACAGAACTATGGTTCTTAAATGAGTCTCTAAATCCCTAAGATTCTAAACATACTTAGAGGGTTTGAATGATCTAAAGCCTAATTTGTAAAGCCCATACACTAGTAAAAAAGTATGGGATGGACATTTACATTTTGGTGCAAGCTTTCATCATGATGATGGACACTTACACCAACAAATGGATTTGTCATTTTTCTGGTGTTAATACAGATGTGTTTACTTGTACTTGAGAAGTGATGAAAATAAACACTTCTGTATTGCACCTTAACCCTTTCCTTGCTGCTGCCGGGCAACGGCCGTCGCGAGCACTACCTTGGTAGTGCTGCGCACGTCCGTTGCCCGACACGGCCCCGCCCACATAATACAACCCCCCCGCACTGCGGCAAAATTATCACCGCGGTAAACCGGTTAAAATAATAATGACTCAAATAATATTTAATAAAATATAGGAAATGTACTAGACAAGGGGAAATGTTAAATTGATAAATATTTTAATTGATTAAAGTGTGGAACTAACATTGATTTTACAGTTATTTTAAAACAAACGTTTCACCTTGTCATGCAATTTCTACATAATATTTCATATCAATTATCCCAACGATGTGTAATGCATATGTTTATGATTTTACAGTTTAGGAAAATTAAGGTAATAAATCTGTATGGGCAGTTTTTGAGGTTTTGAATGATGTCCATTTTTGTGTAAGAGTCCATTATCATGAGGGCAACTTGCACCAAATTTAAAATTACCATTAAATTGTACAGGTGTGTTACTTTAAATTTCTTAAACAACAACATTACACACATATGCATTGCACATTGGTATGTTATTGCTTGTAAGAGGGATTTCAAGATGCATAAATCCAGATCAAATGTAAACAGACAAGTTAAGAGGTAACAAGTAAAAATAGAAGCTTAACTTTGATTCTGGCAATGACTGGGTTGATTTGCTTCGTGGTCAAGTAGCAACAGCAAAGGCAGGACTTGGATGATCGGCTCATGACGGAAAAGGAAGTGTGAAACAGAAAGAAGTCCTTATATCCATTCCAATCTGCCAACACAGATGTAGAGGTTTCCCCACCACAGTTATGTTGGTGGGAAGGCACGTTGGCCTGGCAGACAAACTGGCTGTATTCCCTCCAACAGCCGCTTTTGCCTATGACACCGTCGACACAGGTGAAAAACTCTGGCTGAAATGGCGGCACTCCAATCGTCTTTCATCCATTGACCCACCAGCATCTAATCTAAATAGAGCAGGTGGACCGCCAACTAGGCGGGTGGTGAATCCGACGGAAAAGCGACGGCAGTACCAAATCCGCCAAGATCTAAATCATGCTCTTAATGTAGCAATGTAGGAAGTAAGTGTATGAACTATGCTAGATTGCAAGGAAATCGGCAATTTTAAACGGGCAAACAGGAAAGGAGCCTTCTAACTCTGAACCTTGATAATCCTTTTTCAGCAATGTTTCCACGAGGCGTTCCTGCCCTTGCCTAAGACCATGGGGTGTAATCATACACTCTTTTATGTAAATATAACCATCTGCCATATTATTTCGTGTGTATGTGTTGTGTGTCTTGTCAATAGTCACATTAAGTCTATATGTTTTGTGTGTGAAACCACTAAACCACTTTATTCACAGTGATTTATTTTCCTACACCGTTTTGAAAACCAGCACGCATCATTATGATGCCAAGGGCACACTCACGCCCTAGTTGGAGTGAGATGCATGTGAGTTGTTCCCCTTCTTGGAAGGGGTTGTCCATCATTTAACAACTGTTATTCTATTTTACAGAAATCGAAGTGAAATACAAAACGTATGTACAACAACACGCATGTTTTATTAACAACAGCGTTCATTATAAATAAGTAGTTTTTAGCAACACTTTTTCATTTGAAAACAGGAGTGGCAATACAGGGCTGGACCCTGTATGGTCCTGAAGAAAAGCTTGGGGGAGCTTGAAACATGTTGACCTTGACACTGATCTAGCTCAGTAAAAGTTGGAATACAGTGTTACCCCTTTTTAAATTTTTTATACCACACTAGGAGCGAAATAAATTGTTGAGGCCCACTAGCACGGTATTTTTAATTCCACACCCACTCCACCATCACCACACTTGCACCACACATAGTCATCTCACAAAACCAGTGCTCCAGCGTAGTCGCCTTGTCGCAGCACGCCCCTTTTCGTAGAGAACTGGGATGGCCCCAATGATGAAGCATGTCACCGTGGGGCAACCCCGGTGAGTGAGGGGACTCTAGAAAGAAATTTTTCTTTCTTACACATTTTTGGTACACACTGACTTAGTAAGCAGTGACCATACAAACACCTACCAGGTCTCTGGACCCTTGACATAGGGTTCCTGTATTTCGTACACAGACTGGAGGCCGACCTGGTCTGGTTTAACCTCCTTCTCCCCCCTTTTTTGTTTATGCATTAAGCAGCCACGGGCTGCGGGAGTTTTTCTTTCGCTCAGACATAGGTCACCTGACTGGTACATACCAGGTTGATCTAGGGACTAAGACAACACACACAAAGAAACACTCACAGAAAAAATTATGGCACAGAACACAGGACTATCCTTCTCGGAGGATGAAGTTGATAGAGCCATTGCCTCCATGTTACCACACGCAGGAGCACCCACAGGAGAAAACAGTGATGCGAGCCAGTGTTGGGACGAATTGACTGAATTAAAGAGAACACAGATAAAAACATTGATTCATGGCGTCATGATGGCGAAATACTTACAAGCTAATGCAGCACCAAGGGGCCTCATAGTCAGGAATGAACCATTTATATTCCAGCACGACAAACAATTCAAGCTGGACTGGTCCAAAATATCCTGGCATTGTACCAGAGACTGGCTGGTCTTGATCATTAAAACCGCGACCAGATTAGTAGATTCCCTGAAGGAAGAGATAAATTCCATGGAGATACGCCTCAAGTCTTTTCAAACTCCAGCAGAACTAACAAAAAGACTGAATGAGCTAAATAAAACGATGTCTGAATTCGAAATCAGCCTGAGGGATTCAAAATACATCAAACTATCTAAGGATAAAAAAGCATTTGCTCACGAAAAAGTGTATCCTTATATTAGGGACGATTACAGAACCAGCAATAAGAACCCTGGATACAACACTGATAGTGATGGTTCTGACACAGGATCTAATAGCTCTGGGGGATCAAGCAATTACAGCACTACCCCCAACAGAAGACCCAGAAGAGGAAGAGGCAATACAAGGGGTTTTAGAGGCAACCAAGCACCAATGTGGCCCATGTACCAAGACCCATATAATTATTGCCCTCCGCCCCCGCCTTTCTTCTATGGCCCACCCATGTACAACCAACCCAACTATCAGAACTGGGGAAATGATCAAGGAAACCAAGGAAACCAAAGGAAACCTTTTTTAGGGAGAGGCCGCCAGGCACAAAGAGCAAAAAACAAACCCAGCCAGGGAGTACAATGGGCAGAACCAGTGGTGACAACTACACGTCACACACGGAGCAAAGGCCCGCCGGAATCGACCGCGAGCACCAGCTCGATTTAGTAGTAAATCTATCATCATTATGCCTCACAGCTATACAGATCCAAGTGCTTAACAAAGGCTTAGGTTTTGTACCCACCCCAACCACAGACAAGTTCAAACTATGCTGTGAATTAAAAGAATTCCTGAGAAAAATCAAACTGCAGGTATTCTTTCAAGACAAAGATCCCACAGAACGAACAAGGAGTGACACAGGACTACATAAAAAATCAAACTTTGTCCCTCCATCACACAGCCTACCAGTGGAAGTATTAACCTTTGAAAAAGCGGTCATGCGAGAGGTTCAGGAGTTAGACCCACGAACTATCAAAGTATTTCATAACACCAGCAAAGCTGAACAATCCGCGTTACAGGAACTGTCAAAAAACAATCAAATTACCATAAAACCAGCCGACAAAGGCGGGGCAATTGTATTACAAAACACCACGGATTACAGGAATGAATGTCTCCGTCTACTAGGGGACACAAGAAACTACGCCAAACTGGATGAAGACCCGACAGAACGTCTAAGAATCTCAATTGCATACCTAACAGAGGAATGTCAAGCCAACGATTGGCTTAGTAAAAAAGAAATTGAGTTCTTAACAAACAAAAAACCAACAATACCATACTTCTATACTATCCCCAAAATACACAAGAGACTGGAGAACCCACCAGGGAGGCCCATAGTCTCGGGGATAGGCTCAATTCTAGAGCCCCTTTCACAATTCGCAGATGCCTTTCTCAGACCCCTTGTGCAAAAAACAGACACCTATCTGAAGGATACCAAGGACGTACTGTGCCTGTTACAAGACCTAACCTTTGACGCGACATCCAGCCTTTTGATAAGTCTGGACGTCGAAAGTCTGTATACCAGCTTGCCACACAGAGAGACTTTACAGATTCTAGAGGAAGTACTGTACGAAAACGAGTGGGAATTCCAGACTCCTCGCCATGTAGTACTCGAATGCTGCCAACTAGCACTGTGTGAGAACTTCTTCCGCTTTGAATCTACCCTATATAAACAACAACATGGGACCAGTATGGGCAGTACATTTGCGCCGAGCATAGCCGGGTTGTACGTCCATCAACTGGAGAAAAACAAAATACTGAATGAGAGGAATCCACACAGACATCAAATCCTACATTGGAAACGCTATATCGACGATATTTTGTTGATATGGCAAGGCACAGAAGAAGAAGCACAGACCTTTCTCACCTGGCTCAACACACAGGATCCCTTCCTCAAGTTCACCTGCTCAATGAGCAAGACCGATCTAGTTTTCCTTGATCTAAACATCCATGCTGAGTCAGGCAGACTGGTGACAACAACCCATTTTAAAGAGACAGCAAGAAACTGCCTCTTGACCTTTGATAGTTTTCACCCTCGCCATCTCAAACAAAACCTGCCATTTGGACAATTCCTCCGTTTGCGCAGGAACTGTAGCAAAAAATCCGACTACCTAACCCAAGCGGAAGACTTAAGCAACAAGCTGAGATACAGAAAATACCCAAATAAACTGATCAAAGAGGCTAAAAAACGGGCGGCTAACAACAACAGGGAAGCACTTTTAGAACCCAAAGAGAGAACACAACCTGAGGACAAAAAACCAATCTGTATCACCACGTACAATCAAGTCTCTGACAGTGTGTCCAAAATAATCAAAAAACATTGGCCAATACTTAACAGCGGCGGCCTTCACATACCTACTCCCATGTTTAGTCATAGGCGGGGTAAAAATTTGAAGGATTATTTGGTACATACCCGTCCCACACCAATAACCCCAATAACCAGACAGTAAGATCCCAACCACTACCTGATGGTCATTTTCCATGCAACAATTGTAGTGTTTGTCATTTGACTTCCCCAACCAAAAACGTAATTTTCAACAACACTACGAGATGGGAACTAAAGGGTTTTTCCAATTGCAATACCAGTGGGGTTGTGTACTTGATAACCTGCACGTGCAACCTTCACTATGTAGGAATGACCACTAGGAAGGTCAGTACTCGCATAGTAGAGCACAGAAGTAACATCAGGTGCAAGCGAGCCACAACAAGAATGACCACCCACTTCATTGAACAGAACCATACACCTAATGATTTAACCTGGGTGGTCATAGAAACAGTGAAAAACAAAGACAATCAGGAACGAATCCTCCATGAAAAAGAACAAAGATGGGTGTTTCGTCTTCATACAGATACCCAAGGACTTAATGATGAAATCCCGTGGGGAGCCTTTCGCCCATAGACAATTTTTCTAATGAATTGACTTGGGATGGTATGAACCACAACTGAATAAATATCATGGTAATACTCCCCCCCAAAAACAAACCCTATCACCATGAATACCTTTTTCCACAATATCAAAAGACCCAGCACAGCCTTCCCAGCAAAGATAGGTACTAGCCCTCCTATCTATCAAATGCTAAAATACCCGTTCTTTCAAGAATAAGCCTAATCAATCTAAAGAACTTCGCCCACCCGAGAAAAAAACTTGTGTTCTAAATTAGTGTATAAAAATGCCCTAGTTCACAGTATCACTCTAAAATACTTCTTATCCCTGAACCCAGCAACATTCGGTAGTAATCCCTATTTTTAGCTAACACTCGCACCGAGCGCGATCACATCCCACCAAGATGGCCGCCCCAAGTGAGCGCTCTAGCTTAACAGAGGTTGTCCCGGCAACCCGGAAGCTCGCGCGTTCTAAATACACCGCGAGCCCGGGTTCAGATCAGTATGCGGTCGGGTGAGGAAGCACCAGGTAGTACCGAGCGGGTCTGCCGATAGGAAGTAAGTGTATGAACTATGCTAGATTGCAAGGAAATCGGCAATTTTAAACGGGCAAACAGGAAAGGAGCCTTCTAACTCTGAACCTTGATAATCCTTTTTCAGCAATGTTTCCACGAGGCGTTCCTGCCCTTGCCTAAGACCATGGTGTGTAATCATACACCCTTTTATGTAAATATAACCATCTGCCATATTATTTCGTGTGTATGTGTTGTGTGTCTTGTCAATAGTCACATTAAGTCTATATGTTTTGTGTGTGAAACCACTAAACCACTTTATTCACAGTGATTTATTTTCCTACACCGTTTTGAAAACCAGCACGCATCATTATGATGCCAAGGGCACACTCACACCCTAGTTGGAGTGAGATGCATGTGAGTTGTTCCCCTTCTTGGAAGGGGTTGTCCATCATTTAACAACTGTTATTCTATTTTACAGAAATCGAAGTGAAATACAAAACGTATGTACAACAACACGCATGTTTTATTAACAACAGCGTTCATTATAAATAAGTAGTTTTTAGCAACACTTTTTCATTTGAAAACAGGAGTGGCAATACAGGGCTGGACCCTGTATGGTCCTGAAGAAAAGCTTGGGGGAGCTTCAAACATGTTGACCTTGACACTGATCTAGCTCAGTAAAAGTTGGAATACAGTGTTACCCCTTTTTAAATTTTTTATACCACACTAGGAGCGAAATAAATTGTTGAGGCCCACTAGCAC
This sequence comes from Lissotriton helveticus, assembly GCF_964261635.1. Lineage (NCBI taxonomy): Eukaryota > Metazoa > Chordata > Amphibia > Caudata > Salamandridae > Lissotriton > Lissotriton helveticus. The sequence goes on along the minus strand of NC_136059.1, from coordinate 1,217,528,142 downwards.
GGTATTTTTAATTCCACACCCACTCCACCATCACCACACTTGCACCACACATAGTCATCTCACAAAACCAGTGCTCCAGCGTAGTCGCCTTGTCGCAGCACGCCCCTTTTCGTAGAGAACTGGGATGGCCCCAATGATGAAGCATGTCACCGTGGGGCAACCCCGGTGAGTGAGGGGACTCTAGAAAGAAATTTTTCTTTCTTACACATTTTTGGTACACACTGACTTAGTAAGCAGTGACCATACAAACACCTACCAGGTCTCTGGACCCTTGACATAGGGTTCCTGTATTTCTTAATGTAGCACTGTCAGGAATTCACAAAGGGATTCTTGGTTGTAAATACATTTTCAAATGTGTAGCAATCTGCAGTCATAATAACATTAAGGGGTGGGACGAGGGCATAAATAGGTGTAGTTTTCTTAGCGAGTTTAAGAATACACACATATGCACATCTGCATTTACAATCTCCAATCTGACCTCTTTCTGCTCTGAAGATGGTTACATTTTACTGTAGCCAAGGGCTGAAGTAAATCCCCCTCCAGGAGGAGAACGGAAGGGAAAAAGATCACCCCTCAATTTGCTAGGGGTGTGTATGAAGCACTTTGTCCATTGAAAAAAATGTTTTCCCAGTAGAGGAAAAAAATGCATTTGCAGGGGACCTATTTCCGCATCTGCTGAATTCTGTGCTATGTACACATTCACACATTGGTAATAGGTGCCCAAAGGTATAATCACATGACGCTCCCAGTAGTGGATGTATGTCGTAACAACGCATGCTTTTTCCACGCATGCCTTTACAAAGCATGTTTTACAACGCAAGTCGTTACAATGACTTGCGTTGGGGGGCGCAGGATAGTGAATAGTTCAATTTACTATTCCAACTCCAGTCCCCGTGGATAGTAGAGAAGGTTTTGGATAGTAAATTAAACTATTCCTTATCCTACAGCGCCCTCCAGAGCAAGTATTTGTAATGACTTACGTTGTAATTCCTGCGTTGTAAAGGTACTACGTGGAAAAAGTTTTGTTGTAAAGGATGTTCCCCCCCAGTAGTACACCTGAAAACCTTAGTATGGCACCGCCTTCCAATCTTTCCACTGAGAAGTTTATCAAATTCCCAAAACAAAAAAAGATAAAAGTGCCATAGTGAAGCTTTCTAAATCTCCATCAGTACTTTTACATTTTTGTAGGTAAATAGACCTATTTTTTTTACAGACTGAAGTTGAAACACGAAAAAAGATACACCTAAGCACTCTTCCTATGTTTAGTATAAATATGAATGCAGGTGTGCCAGTCTTGACTCGAGGATTTCTGCTTTTGAAGATGTAGCGCTTCCTATCGTAGAAATAGAGAAAACCCAACCTCTCAGAGAAAAAAACAATGCATTGTTTATATGTGCTGGCTTTGGATATCAGCAAAAAGGTAGAAGAAATACATGTGAAGATGCGGTTTTACTTTTCCCATTGCTTTGTTGGAGGTACAGAAGAAAAAGTCTAGACATGACATTGGATTAGGCGCTAACAAAACAAAGTTAGAGGATTACCAATGTAGGAAAGCGTAATCTTCCAAATACTTTGTTGGGCTTAAGCTGTATGTCAAATGTCAAAGCTCTTTTTGAATAGCTTCAGAACATAATTGTGTTGTTGGTGGATATGCCAGCACATTTTTTGGTATTCTTTGTTGAAACCAGCCCATGTTTGGCACATTTAGGTGTGGCTACGGTGTTAAAGCGGAAGGGAAATGCCAGGGCACTTTCTCCAAATCTATAAAGCAATGTTCACTATCTTTTGTTTCAAAGAGACCAAAAAAGACTTGTCCAGTCCTGAATGAAAACAAAATACTGACATGATCCAAGGAGTGAGCATTGTGTTGATGCCACAACACGTCAGGTTGATGCACCTCCCGTCCTTGGTGAATGGATTCCACATTTACTGGAATGCTTTTCAGAAAGAATCTGGGGAAGCAGGATACATTGTACGGTATTGTCTATTTTCCCATCAGCTCTGGTAAAGCAGTATAAAGCATATGCCCAACGAGGCACAGCCTGTCCCTCTGGGACATGCCTTGTCAAGATGCCGCCTGCCACCTTAGGTGGCCATGATGCCGTGCTTAGGTGATGATAATATGAGGTTTTATGGCTAAGCCTGAACATTGATCTGCGAGTAAACAGTGGTCTTACATCGTTTTACAAAATAATATAATTATAATAAAATGTTAATTCCTTAACAACAATGTGAAACAACGCACACATTCAAATGGTCATCGGATTAAATGTTTTACTATAATAAGGCTACAAAAAGGGATACTCCGTGTTCAAAGGAGTTCATCTTGAGTGCTAGAAAAGTTGTCAATTTATTAAGTTAAAAAAGTTGTGCAAATAACTCCCTTGGATGATTTTCTTGGCAAAACGTTGTCCTAAATACTTGGGGCCTTATTTATGAAGGACTTGCGCCACCGGTGCGTCACTTTTTCCCATGTTAAAAGTGACGCACCGGCGGCGCAAGTCCTTCATAAATAAGGCCCTTGACATATTTGTGTCTGTTCTTTTCCTGTTTGTCGTCTTACTAGGAATAGATCTATTCTAGGGGATGAAGTATTCCAAAAAGCGCTAAAATACCATGCTATTGGCAAACGAGACGCTATACAAGTGCCAGTTAATAATAACCCCGATTCTTGCGATTCCCGAGGTGCCAGATTCGTGGAGTAATATTTGAGAAGAAATGTGACTGCTCTCATCAGGGAATCGTTCAGTGCTACCAACCCGGGTTGAAAAATCAATGTTTAAATCCCAGGACTGTAACATTTGTTTTTCTCGGTGCATATGCCTTGATTCTCAATCTACTGTATGATCCTCGGGGACCACTCAAAATGACCTAATTTTCTTTCAGATAGCAGGAAGGTCTATCAATTGTGTAAAGGCATTAATGCACCCCAGGGAAGTGACTGGAACATTTTTATTGATGTGAGCAGGTGCGCCTCAAAATACGAGAATATTTGAGGTGGGTGAAGACAAAGTACCGTTTGTTTTTATTCTTATTGTGGCATTTATTCTAACCTAGCATACAGAGTCCTTGAATCTGAAAATGGGCAGCTATGTATGGTAGAAGGCAGGAGGTTAACTCAGAGGAAAATATTCATTTTCACTTAACTAACGTTTATGGGTCAACTTGTTTTTGTGTTTAGTGCCTCAAAATATATTCCAGTCATGGAACAGCCCTGTTCTGCAAAAATGTAGCAGGGATTTTTGACAATACTATTTAAGATAACATACTATATTAAAATGTTTGAAAACCAAGAGACCAAGCAGTTGAGAAAAGCACATAACATAACATTAAATCACATAACTTAGCAATAAATAGCATAACATTACACATTTCCTTCCATACCTTAATGAGCAGCTTGGTGTAACAGAACATGAAACGACCAGGATGGTATGAAAATCTAACATGAAATTGACTCGTCTAGCATAGCAGGGCAGCATGGCAAAATATTATTACAACATAATATCACAGTATATGGAAAATGAAATCTGTATTTCTTATTGCTCCCAACAGAGGAGGTATCATCTCATTCACAGCTGCTCAAAGGCATCTCTCCTGCCCTTTTGTACTCACATCGGATGCCATTTTGCACTGTTCCAAAATGGAGGAGAAAGAAAGAAATAGAAGTGAGCAAAGATTGTAATTTCGGATGTCAATTCGCACATTCGTAAAATTGCCCGTAAATCGTTTTATATTTCGCGCTCGTTTTTACTGTAAGCGAGACTCTTCATTTTGTGTATGGCTGCGGTGGACACTTGAATTTGGCTTCGACGAGCAAGCACACTCATGGCTTTAATCACCACTATATTACAGTTGGAAAATAGTATTATTGTTTGATAACTTTCTATTTCCATCAAATTACCACTCCGGACAAACTTTACCGATGAAAACATACCAAAACACAAGGCACTGCTGTACCATAGAAAATACACTAAGGACGTTTATTCGGTGATCATCAAATCAATGCTGGACACAATACAACACTCTTCGGAAAAGTCCAATACTAAATAAGCATTGGCAAAGCAATAGGGCTGAGTTTTCTTTATAAGCAAACGTGTTTCATCGTTGATTAACGTGTTTCTATGTGTGGTTTTGTGAATGGATAAGTGAGTGAATGTTGGAATGAATAAGCAAGTAACTGATTGCATGGGTAGATCAATGATCGAATGCACAACTGGAAGGATGAATGGGTGCCGAATGCATGGGTGGATGAATGAGTATGTGTACAGAAGGAATAAAGGGGCAAGTGAAGTGAGATGGGAACAAGGTGATGGTGGGGTTGTACTTGGGCCCGATGGGTCAAAAGTGCATTAGGGATGACAAGTGTGTGGAAGAAGGGGCGATAAAATGCATAGCGACAGCATGGGGGCAGAGTGTATAGTGCAGCATCCACATGCCATAGTGTGCAGAGCCTAAGTATTATATACAGTCCTGGGGCAGTATCTGATGAACAGAGGCAGTGGGGTGCACATCAACATTGAAAACGATGTGGTACAAACCGCAACACGTACACAACAGAACACAGGTCACAACTGGTGCCGCATGTGTGTAGAAACTGGCCAATCATATTTGGCATTGCAGGGTAATGTGAGTTGATAATGTACAAGTACAAACAAACATCCGTGATGTCGAAATGTCCACTGTTGCGCATCAAATAAGCAGCTCTTCCCAAACAATGTACACTGTCATGCTGTCTGTATGTAAACATGTACAATGTGACAACATACATGTGAACCCAGAGTCGAACTGCATCTCCCCTTCACATTGCAGAGGGAAGTCCAACACCTCCTGCAGAGCAGCCCGAACCTCTCTTCAGTGATTATGGAGAGGACCACCACACCTCCGACGCCCTCCGAAAAGCTTGTGGAGAGCCTCCACAGCCCAACTCCAGGAGCAGGGCAGCCCAGCTGCTATGAGGAGACCCCACCCCCTGCACAGACCACACAGCAGGCAGCACCCACCACCACGGCTGCCACCCCGGACTCCCATGAAGAACACATGGCCTTCCAACGCCGTGTGTTGGGGGTGCCAGGAGAATCTGGCTGAACTGGTGCGGGTGGGGTTTGACCGCATGGCAGCCAAACTAGATGTCATACGTGGGTGTCTAAGTCCCATCAGGGACCACTCACAGTCCCTAATAGACACCCCCAGTCCGCTCCATGCTCTCTAACGATCCATGGCTGACATCACTGGAGCCCTGACTCAGAGACTAGAACAGTTGTCCAGTCAGAGTGGCTCTAGCGATGTCACACAGGAGTTGGGACACATGTGTAGGTTAATGGAGACTATGGAGCGGGCGGAGGCGGAAAGAGCGGCTGCCATGGCTGCACACCAACGAGAGGTAGATGGGTTCCTCAATGACCTCAAGATCATCCTCATGGCATTGCTGCCACAAGGCCTGGCGCTGATGCATGCTGCTGCCACCACATCTCTACCCCCTGAAGTGTCAGTGCCACACAGTACGGCAGACATTCCACCTCCAGCCTCTGATGTATCACTGCCACACAGTGCTGGAGACAGAACACCACCACCCACACGTGAGGCACATGTAACAGCAGAGGAAGAAGATCAAGATGAATCTGCCTTCGTGGTACGAAGGACACAGTAGCATTCTTTTCTGCCGTATGGCCGGTTTCTGCTTGGTTCTGCCCTCTGCATCATCACCTTCCACTGTCCCCCGTTACACGCTGCAACACTCACATTGGATCTCGAAATGGACTGCCATATCCTATTTGATCGCCAGTGACACAGCAATCAGACTGGGGACTGAACTATTCATTTTCCTTTGGGCTAGTCATTCCTTAAAGGACTCTGGCTGGCCCTCCACAGGCCAACATTGGAAAGTGGGGTTTGCATGGCCATATACTGCTCTAGCTGCAACACACCACTGAATGTGCATTAAACATTCATAATCACACAGATGTGTCATGTCTATGGTCTTTCAAGTGTAGAATTATGGATGAATGTAGGGTCATTGAATCCCCATTACGTCCATATTGCTCATGTCCTTGGACTTGGATCACAGGGTGACACATTGCCGACTGCGGTCCGGTTGGAGTCGACACAACAACAGGGACACATGCATTAGTTACTTCCTTGTTCAGCCCAGGGCGGAACCATACTGACAGCCCCAGGGTCATTGTTCAAACCCTTACGCTGGGCTGGCATATGCCAGGCCAGCCCACTCCACTTACGCTCACAGGCGGAGACAACAACACTACATATCCTAGGTCTTCCCTGTATTGATCTGCTGATCACAGGTCAGCATACCACAGCCGCTCCCTCACGGCTGGTGTACACCCACACCACACCCATCCAGCACACGCGTCACAGGACATGTGACCCTGCCAATGAAAATGGTCGGGTGCACGTGCTCAATGCCGTTTCCACTGTCTATCTGGGTGTATCCATGTGATTATTATTTCTGCATGAGGGCCTAGGGCCCTGCAATATCACATTCCCCAGGCCCGGAGGGGACATGATGGCGTCCACAATATGATACTCAATGTATTTATTTATTTTATTTATAAAGTCATAGAGGGTCCATGACTTTCTGGGCACAAACTTGGTGGCACCGGATACACTGTGGCTGACACCGCCACTGGACGGTGACTTTCTGTGCACTGAGGTAGGGGCACCTTAAGTGCTTAGTGGGTGTGCAGACTGCGATGATGCCTCATCCTGTCATTTCAGACTGGTGTCGCTTGTTGTGAGCCCTGCTCGACCGCAGTGTAGGCCTGAGCCAGCGGGCAGTGCGGGCCTACCACCACGTGGCATTGCCTCGCGGGTCACAGAGTTAGTGGCACCTCAAGGGCTGAGCGGGTGTGCAGCCTGCGATGATGCCGTGTGCACTGATATGTCCTCTGCCGTAGCAAAATCAAGACCCAGAATCAAGTGGGAGACCTGGTGGCCAGCGGAGCGGGTCTGCATGATGTGGAGGGTGCCATGTTCGTAGGCCCCGGGCTTGGTGCTTGCACCGGCACGTGGTGGGCCCTCTTAGAGACACACCGGTAGTGGAAGGTGAGCAGTGAGGCCTGGGTATGCAGGGGCGGGCAGGCACCACTGGGCGGCGGGAGGGGCTGGGGTGCAGCTGCCTGGGTGCGCAGGAACGGACAGGTGATGATGGCGTGTGCAATTGTATGTACTCTGCCATTCATGTATCTGAACTCTGTTTCAGATGAGGGATATGTTTCAGATGAGGGACCCGGTGAACTGCAGTGCATACAGGCACGTGGTTGGAGACACACCGGTGCCAGCAGGTGAGCAGTGAGGCCTGGGTGCTCAGTGTCGGCACTCTCTCTTCCTATCCCTCTCTTCTTTTCACTGTGTCTCTCTCTTCCTCTCTTTCCATTTTTCTCTCCCTCCCTCTCTTTCCGTCTTTCTCTCTCTCCCTCTCTTTCTGTATTTCTCTCCCTCCCTCTCTTTCCATCTTTCTCCCTCTCTCTCCCGCTCTTTCTGTCTTTCTCCCTCTCCCCCTCTTTCCGTCTTTCTCTCTCTCCCTCTCTTTCTGTCTTTCTCTCTCCTTCTCTTTCTCTTTCTTTTCCTCCCTCTTTTTCTCTTTTGCTCTCTCTCTGTCCTTTGAAGATGCTTAATGACACTAATTTCTACAAAAGGATTCACTCGAATCCGACGGAAAGAATAGTCAGGACTATTAATAAACTAACGACAAAAGCTTTTAAAGAAGGTATTATAAATAAAAAGGAATTCGAGTATTTAAATAATTCAGAAAGAAAAACTTCTTGCATATATGGACTACCCAAGATCCATAAGGATCAAACAAATCCACCCTACAGGCCAATTGTTTCTACAATTGGAACTCCACTGGAAGCAATCTCTAAGTACTTAGACCAAGTTCTACGACCATATATCTCTTTGGCACCATCATACGTGAGAGATACAGGCGACATCATTAAAAAAGTGGAGAATTTGCCATTCAATGAAGGTAGAGATCTACTTGTGACCCTAGACATAGAGTCCTTGTATAGCAACATACCTCAGAAAGAAGCCATTGAAGCTACCTTATGGTTTATTGACTTACATCAAATCCCTTGCTGCAAGACATTCATTGAAGAATGCCTAACGATGGTTTTAAAGGAAAACTTCTTTGAATTTGGAAGTGACCTTTTCTTGCAAACCAAAGGTGTAAGCATGGGCGCTTCAATGGCGCCCTCGATAGCCAATATCTACATGATTTATTTCGAGAGCAAATTCATTCAAAATGAAATAGCACCTTTCTTTGAGTCTGTTTCCCATTGGTCCCGGTACATAGATGACATCTTTTTTGTATGGACCGATGGGGAACAGACTCTGAAGGAATTCCTCCTCTGGCTGAACCTCACTGATAATAACTTACACTTTACTGCACATATAGATGAGTCAAAAGTTGAATTTCTGGACATCTATATACAGAACAACGGTGGCTCCCTCGAGGTCAATCTATATTCTAAACCCACTGCTCGAAACACACTTTTGCACTTTAGCAGTTACCACCCGCGGTGTCAGAAAGACAGTATACCGTTCTCTCAATTTTTGAGAGTCAGACGGAACTGCACAAATATTAAAGATTTTGACATCCAAGCAGTAAAAATGAAAGAGAAATTCATACAAAGAGGCTATCCGCATCGCTTAGTAAGGACAGCCTATAAAAGAGCTCGCTTTTATGACCGAGACACTCTGTTGAACTCCCAGAAACAAAAAAGTGATCCCAAATTAGTGTGCGTAACGAAACACTCTACGATGGACTCTACAATTAGACATATATTTAATTCCAATTGGCATCTATTAAATTCCTCAGACGACCAAGTGACAATCCAGAAACCTATGTATGCACATAGACGCAATCGGAATCTGAAGGATCAGATAGTTCATTCCCGTCATAAATTTGAGACACAGAGCACCACCTTTGTCCAGAAATCAATAAATGGAACTAATGCAGTGAGAGGTACCTCACGGTGCGGATCTTGTCACTCATGTGACAGCATTATAACTGGTGACAGCATGCAGTTCAATGGAATAACCATTCAGGCTAAGGAACTATGGACATGTAATACGAAAAACGTGATATACCTGATCGTATGCCCCTGTAATTTGGGCTATGTCGGTGAAACATCACGAATGATCAAAACAAGACTTACAGAACATAGGTCTGCAGTAAAGACAAAACGACTGGCAGCCCCGCTTGTCAGTCACTTTGTTGAGTACAAACATAAACCGGAGGATATTAAATGGCGCGTCTTAGAGAAAATAAATTTACCAGATAACCAAGGTGGCATTCAGATTCGAAAGAAACGTGAGGTCTTCTGGATCTTTACCCTTGGGACGTTTAACCGGGGTTTGAACCAAGATTTACCCTGGGAGAACGCTATAATTTAAATTGTTTTCAAATAGTTTGCCCATAACCTCATTTCAAATGATTATAACTGAACATTTAACTGTTGGTCAAGGGTTCGGGATATTTACGCCTTAAAGTCTGAGACCCGCCCTCTCCAATCTTGAAACTGAACTGCGGATTAGGCAATGTTCTTTTAAATTTTTAAGACCGCCCCCTATCTTGGGATCATATTTAAGGGAATAGAAGAAGGACTTCTTATTCTCGTTCACTTAATCGCTTGAAGCCCTGACGGAAGGAGACGTGCCGAATCCCGCTACCTCGTACACGGTAAGAGCCGACCCGACTCTGTGTTAGACATGCTTTCTTGCAAGTCAGCGGGATCTATTCTTAACTAGAAGCCGTTGTATCAAGGCAACACCTCTGGGTTGTTCTAGCGTTTTGTTAACGAGATAATATTTACGCTAGACAATATTCTCTCCTTTGTTATATCATCCCCAGAGTTTTGGACCATTTCTACATTGTAACCGGTACCGAGCCTACGTAATTGACACCTGCACGGGTACAACGTGCGACGATAGGACTCTGAACCGGGAGTAAACACACGGACGTCTCCGTTTCCGCTTATCAGTCCGGACTAAATCAGCAAGGTAAACAAAAACGCCAAGGGAATAGGGTGAAAGTTTTAGAAGTACCTGGATTGATCGTTGACCAACCACAACGGGATAAATAATAAATAACTTCTACTCTTCCCTTTTCCCTACTCTAGATAAGTGAATTAATTAATATTTCTAAACTCCGACCGAATCTTCGAGTGAGACGCGGGGTAGGACGGAGTTGAACCACGTCCCTACGCACCGCAGCTCCCGACGGACACAGAGGCGTTTATTCGTTCTGTGTTATTTACATCACCCAAGGCGGTCGTTTAAGGTAATTTATGAAAGAATAGGAAATGTTAGGAGTAAACATGGTTTGAGACTAATAAATAACATGAATAACAAAATAAATAGATTAAGTCTATGCTTATCGTATCTATACAGGAACCTTTCCTTTTGTGAAGGAATGTATAAGTAACGGATTTGCCTACGGCTACAGAACCTGAGTCGCGGCATCATTTTACGCTGAAGACTCATTAAATTTCAAAACTGTACAGAGGAGGGAGTAAGAAGTCTGCAGTGAATACTGCTATACCAGGTAAAACTAACAACAAAGATATATCTGTCAAAGAAAATAAGGGTTAAGTTTGAGAAACGGTTTAGCTTAAGAAAACTTAAATATGTATCAAAAACCATCCAAATCCTAAAATGATGTACATCTTTACTAAACAGATATCACATACCGTCTTCATCTAACGAAGAGAAGGTGCCTCACTCCCTACTCCAGTTTTCCTGAATAGCTGCAACTAAATTGATGGTGAATATATACTGTGAATTGCTTGATTATTTAATTAATGCATTTTGAACAGACTAGGAAGACAAGTTCCACAATGTTCTTTGATCCTGACTATGAAGTACAAACCCCAAATGTTTAGATAAACATATGTAAATAACGATACTCCTACCTCGCCATATACCCGAAACTCCCCCTTTCTCTTCTAGAATCTTGAAGCAATAGGCTATCCCATCTAGTCATTCCAGTACTTTGACATAGGGGGATATAAAGGAATACAGTCACTGGTTACAAAATAAATACGCTCAGTTGGTTTCTACGATTCTGCAGTATCATATATATGTAAACACAAGTCTGGCTAAGGAAATGAATTTTGATTTCATAATTATAAATGGACTGTTATGTATTGTTGTAATGTAGTGGTCATTCTTGGTTATTAATAAGAAGAATTGTTTACTGTAACCTAGAAAGTGTGGCCAAATATCTATCTAAATACTGTTTTATTTTATCTAGAAGAAAAAAAGTGGCTGCATATTGTATAAAGTCCTGATGAAGACAAGTGATTGTCGAAACGCGTTGACACAGCCCAAGTTCAACACAACTTTAGAAAAACATCTCTAAAAACTGAATCTTAACTGTTTTTGTCTTTTTTGATTTTGATTCTGATTTTATCATTTTTACTATGGAATTTTTATTCAATATCGATGCATCAAATTTATAACACCATACTCCATGTAGATTCAAGTCATACTTATCAACTCATCTTTTTATCATGTTTTAAATGAATTAGAAATTAAAAATATATTTTTGATATCATAACAGTCTGTTGTATCTATTGTTCTTTTTATATATTCATCCTAATGTGTTCATACGAATATTTTGTTTCCAAATATTCTGCGATTTAGCCAGTTCTGTGTTAGCCTAAGTCTGCCTGGGTGTGTTTTCTCAAAATTGTTGTTTCCCTGACCCAGGAGTTGATCCTTAACAGGGGGTCCCTGATATTTACCCAAAATTACCCACGGTTGATCCGTGTGGGGCTGTTGCTTTTTTTGTTTATCCTTGTTTCCTCACACAGAGAATCGAAGAGACCACTGATAGATCGTTTCGCTAAATGTATATAAAATCATTCCATCCCTACTAGGATTAATACCGATTTAGTGATTCCATCTCGAAAATAGGTTAAATTACATCGCAAGTAATAATAATTATAGAATGGCAAATCTCCAGACCTTCGGGTTCTCGGACGAGGATTTTGCCACCTTAGTAGGCACGATTGTCAATTTTGGTGAGAACCAAACAGGTAATCAACATAACCATAGCGAATATAATAAACTTCTGGACCTTCGGAAAAAACTAGTCAGAATAGAAGCCCATGGGGAATTTATGCTGAACTACCTTAAGAACGGCGTAATCCCCATGGGCTTAAGGATTCGAATTATCCCAGGACTCTTTGTAGACATCAAATCCTTTCTAATAAAGTGGAGTATGATAGCGAGCCGCTGCTCAAGGGATCTGATGATTCTAATCATCTCCACCTCAAAAGAACTAGCAGCAGATATTAGAAAGGAAATAGAGATACTTGAGGATAAACTAAAAAAGTCTACTACTCTGGATGAAGCAGATAAACATTTGGACTCTATCAAAAAGGATATAGTATCATTCTCTGACTACCTAAAGAAGAGAAAGGAAGACAAGTTTATAAAAGATAAAAGATTTTATTCGGTGGAGAAAACTTATCCCTATATTGTGGAAGGTTTTTTCAACTGTGATCCTACCTCAGGTGCCCAGACACATACCTACCAACATAAGGTCCAAAATTTCTCAAATTCATCAGGGTCGGATATAGACTCAGAGGAAGAAGGGTCTATGGGTTATCAAGATGACAGACCATTTGATCCCAGGAATGGACAGAGAAATAATCGTCGACCTTTTTTAGGTCACCGAGGGGGGAGGGGGAACCGCCAAAGAGTCAGGTTCCAAAACCACTCGAGAGGCAACTATCAGCCAGCTCAATACACCCCGGAACCTCAGAGATACCTGGAAACAAGGAACAAACAATACTGGCGGAACGGGATGTGATCCCGATCTTCAATTTATCCTCCCATGTCCTTGGTCCCTCGGATGTATCTCTTCTTACTAAAGGCCTAACTTTTGTCCCTCATGCTCAAGTTAATATTTTTGAACTTTATCGCGATATTCATTCATTCTTACGGAAAATCAGACTTAAAAAGTTTTTTATGATGAATGACTCAATAGAATTGGATAATATAAGCTCCAATATTGTATCTTTACCCTCCACCTTCACCCCGACTTTACAACAACTAGGCCCTGAAGTAGCTGTTTTCGAAAAGGTTATCCTAAAAAGATTAGAACAAGCTCTCAAATTTATACCTAAACCAAAATACAATATGTCTAAAGATGAGCATAACTCCCTGGAAAGATTAAAAAATGACAACACGATCGTAGTAAAGAGCAGCGACAAGGGTGGAGGGATAGTCCTTTTGGACTGTACCATATATGAAGAAAATATGCGGAAGATGCTTAATGACACTAATTTCTACAAAAGGATTCACTCGAATCCGACGGAAAGAATAGTCAGGACTATTAATAAACTAACGACAAAAGCTTTTAAAGAAGGTATTATAAATAAAAAGGAATTCGAGTATTTAAATAATTCAGAAAGAAAAACTTCTTGCATATATGGACTACCCAAGATCCATAAGGATCAAACAAATCCACCCTACAGGCCAATTGTTTCTACAATTGGAACTCCACTGGAAGCAATCTCTAAGTACTTAGACCAAGTTCTACGACCATATATCTCTTTGGCACCATCATACGTGAGAGATACAGGCGACATCATTAAAAAAGTGGAGAATTTGCCATTCAATGAAGGTAGAGATCTACTTGTGACCCTAGACATAGAGTCCTTGTATAGCAACATACCTCAGAAAGAAGCCATTGAAGCTACCTTATGGTTTATTGACTTACATCAAATCCCTTGCTGCAAGACATTCATTGAAGAATGCCTAACGATGGTTTTAAAGGAAAACTTCTTTGAATTTGGAAGTGACCTTTTCTTGCAAACCAAAGGTGTAAGCATGGGCGCTTCAATGGCGCCCTCGATAGCCAATATCTACATGATTTATTTCGAGAGCAAATTCATTCAAAATGAAATAGCACCTTTCTTCGAGTCTGTTTCCCATTGGTCCCGGTACATAGATGACATCTTTTTTGTATGGACCGATGGGGAACAGACTCTGAAGGAATTCCTCCTCTGGCTGAACCTCACTGATAATAACTTACACTTTACTGCACATATAGATGAGTCAAAAGTTGAATTTCTGGACATCTATATACAGAACAACGGTGGCTCCCTCGAGGTCAATCTATATTCTAAACCCACTGCTCGAAACACACTTTTGCACTTTAGCAGTTACCACCCGCGGTGTCAGAAAGACAGTATACCGTTCTCTCAATTTTTGAGAGTCAGACGGAACTGCACAAATATTAAAGATTTTGACATCCAAGCAGTAAAAATGAAAGAGAAATTCATACAAAGAGGCTATCCGCATCGCTTAGTAAGGACAGCCTATAAAAGAGCTCGCTTTTATGACCGAGACACTCTGTTGAACTCCCAGAAACAAAAAAGTTATCCCAAATTAGTGTGCGTAACGAAACACTCTACGATGGACTCTACAATTAGACATATATTTAATTCCAATTGGCATCTATTAAATTCCTCAGACGACCAAGTGACAATCCAGAAACCTATGTATGCACATAGACGCAATCGGAATCTGAAGGATCAGATAGTTCATTCCCGTCATAAATTTGAGACACAGAGCACCACCTTTGTCCAGAAATCAATAAATGGAACTAATGCAGTGAGAGGTACCTCACGGTGCGTATCTTGTCACTCATGTGACAGCATTATAACTGGTGACAGCATGCAGTTCAATGGAATAACCATTCAGGCTAAGGAACTATGGACATGTAATACGAAAAACGTGATATACCTGATCGTATGCCCCTGTAATTTGGGCTATGTCGGTGAAACATCACGAATGATCAAAACAAGACTTACAGAACATAGGTCTGCAGTAAAGACAAAACGACTGGCAGCCCCGCTTGTCAGTCACTTTGTTGAGTACAAACATAAACCGGAGGATATTAAATGGCGCGTCTTAGAGAAAATAAATTTACCAGATAACCAAGGTGGCATTCAGATTCGAAAGAAACGTGAGGTCTTCTGGATCTTTACCCTTGGGACGTTTAACCGGGGTTTGAACCAAGATTTACCCTGGGAGAACGCTATAATTTAAATTGTTTTCAAATAGTTTGCCCATAACCTCATTTCAAATGATTATAACTGAACATTTAACTGTTGGTCAAGGGTTCGGGATATTTACGCCTTAAAGTCTGAGACCCGCCCTCTCCAATCTTGAAACTGAACTGCGGATTAGGCAATGTTCTTTTAAATTTTTAAGACCGCCCCCTATCTTGGGATCATATTTAAGGGAATAGAAGAAGGACTTCTTATTCTCGTTCACTTAATCGCTTGAAGCCCTGACGGAAGGAGACGTGCCGAATCCCGCTACCTCGTACACGGTAAGAGCCGACCCGACTCTGTGTTAGACATGCTTCCTTGCAAGTCAGCGGGATCTATTCTTAACTAGAAGCCGTTGTATCAAGGCAACACCTCTGGGTTGTTCTAGCGTTTTGTTAACGAGATAATATTTACGCAAGACAATATTCTCTCCTTTGTTATATCATCCCCAGAGTTTTGGACCATTTCTACATTGTAACCGGTACCGAGCCTACGTAATTGACACCTGCACGGGTACAACGTGCGACGATAGGACTCTGAACCGGGAGTAAACACACGGACGTCTCCGTTTCCGCTTATCAGTCCGGACTAAATCAGCAAGGTAAACAAAAACGCCAAGGGAATAGGGTGAAAGTTTTAGAAGTACCTGGATTGATCGTTGACCAACCACAACGGGATAAATAATAAATAACTTCTACTCTTCCCTTTTCCCTACTCTAGATAAGTGAAATAATTAATATTTCTAAACTCCGACCGAATCTTCGAGTGAGACGCGGGGTAGGACGGAGTTGAACCACGTCCTTACGCACCGCAGCTCCCGACGGACACAGAGGCGTTTATTCGTTCTGTGTTATTTACATCACCCAAGGCGGTCGTTTAAGGTAATTTATGAAAGAATAGGAAATGTTAGGAGTAAACATGGTTTGAGACTAATAAATAACATGAATAACAAAATAAATAGATTAAGTCTATGCTTATCGTATCTATACAGGAACCTTTCCTTTTGTGAACGAATGTATAAGTAACGGATCTGCCTACGGCTACAGAACCTGAGTCGCGGCATCATTTTACGCTGAAGACTCATTAAATTTCAAAACTGTACAGAGGAGGGAGTAAGAAGTCTGCAGTGAATACTGCTATACCAGGTAAAACTAACAACAAAGATATATCTGTCAAAGAAAATAAGGGTTAAGTTTGAGAAACGGTTTAGCTTAAGAAAACTTAAATATGTATCAAAAACCATCCAAATCCTAAAATGATGTACATCTTTACTAAACAGATATCACATACCGTCTTCATCTAACGAAGAGAAGGTGCCTCACTCCCTACTCCAGTTTTCCTGAATAGCTGCAACTAAATTGATGGTGAATATATACTGTGAATTGCTTGATTATTTAATTAATGCATTTTGAACAGACTAGGAAGACAAGTTCCACAATGTTCTTTGATCCTGACTATGAAGTACAAACCCCAAATGTTTAGATAAACATATGTAAATAACGATACTCCTACCTCGCCATATACCCGAAACTCCCCCTTTCTCTTCTAGAATCTTGAAGCAATAGGCTATCCCATCTAGTCATTCCAGTACTTTGACATAGGGGGATATAAAGGAATACAGTCACCGGTTACAAAATAAATACGCTCAGTTGGTTTCTACGATTCTGCAGTATCATATATATGTAAACACAAGTCTGGCTAAGGAAATGAATTTTGATTTCATAATTATAAATGGACTGTTATGTATTGTTGTAATGTAGTGGTCATTCTTGGTTATTAATAAGAAGAATTGTTTACTGTAACCTAGAAAGTGTGGCCAAATATCTATCTAAATACTGTTTTATTTTATCTAGAAGAAAAAAAGTGGCTGCATATTGTATAAAGTCCTGATGAAGATAAGTGATTGTCGAAACGCGTTGACACAGCCCAAGTTCAACACAACTTTAGAAAAACATCTCTAAAAACTGAATCTTAACTGTTTTTGTCTTTTTTGATTTTGATTCTGATTTTATCATTTTTACTATGGAATTGTTATTCAATATCGATGCATCAAATTTATAACACCATACTCCATGTAGATTCAAGTCATACTTATCAACTCATCTTTTTATCATGTTTTAAATGAATTAGAAATTAAAAATATATTTTTGATATCATAACAGTCTGTTGTATCTATTATTCTTTTTATATATTCATCCTAATGTGTTCATACGAATATTTTGTTTCCAAATATTCTGCGATTTAGCCAGTTCTGTGTTAGCCTAAGTCTGCCTGGGTGTGTTTTCTCAAAACTTTGATGTGTGCATGACACACCTTCTTATCTGGAATTTTGTTTTGTAGGCTGTGACCTACAGATTATCCTGAGGAGACCCTCCATAAGTCTTCAAAATTGTTGTTTTGAGTTTTTTTTAATAAAATGTTTTGTTTGGTAATTCAAAGGTGAATGTGTGATGCTCCTTTTTATGTTGACTCATGCATGTTACCTGTTGTGATTGTGCAACATTAGGCAAATTATTTTGTACATGATTTCATGAAGTTGATGTGACATATCTTTGCCGGGGGTCCTCGGGCGGTGGCGGTGGGTGTTGTGGCCCTGTAGGGGCTCCCAGTTGCATGGTCAGTGGCTCCATGGCATCTGTTGCCCTTCAGGGGTGGCTCTGGCCTGGGCTCCCTTTTCTGGTGCAGGCTGTCGTCCGACTTTACACCAGGTCAGAGCAGGTGTTAATTTCCTGCTGCTAACGCGCCTTATCATCTGTTTTGGGTTCTCAACGCCGATCTGGCTGGGCGTTGAGAATGTTGCAGAGTGGTGTTGTTGCAGCTTTTTGCACAGGACGCCTACTCTGCATCTCATTAGCGATAGTTGCTGGGGTCCTCTGTGGCAATGTTTTTTGCAGCTGCTATCGCAGGTAAACTGGCGACATGGGCTGTTAGCACCAGCTGGTGAAAGGGGCGATACATTTATATTGACTTTGGCTGCAATGAAGTGCTGTTAACTCGGCGATACATCCTTGAGAATATGCCCCATTGTTTTTTGTGCAATTGACAGGGCTGGTCTATTTTGTCTTATTTCCAAGAAAGGGAAAAATGTGCAATAATTGTGATAATTTGCATTTAGGGGCTGCTTTCCAATGCTTTCATACAAGTATTATCAGTAGCGGCCGACACGGATCAAGAGTGGCAGGGGGTTGTCGGTGGTGATGGTAAAAAAGAAGTAGAAAAAAAATAAACGTACCTGCTTGCGGATTTCCCGCTGTCTCCTGCATCACCTCAGTCTCTCCTCTCCGGGGCCGGATGAGGAAGCAGCCAGGCTCCTTCCCCGAAGCCAATCACAATGCTGCAATGCAGTGTTGTGATTGGTCTGAGCGCAATGGATCGACGCTCAGCTAGTGAATGGGGGCCTGGGCATGTTATCTAAACAGGTTGTAATGCAGCCTGCATGGAGAACATGTGAAGTGTGCATAACTGTTTGATCGGGCTGAGAGTGCCATCCAAACACTAATGTGTACTTAGGAGTGGGCAAACCACTCCTGCCCTGCCTGAAACCACTCCTCCCTTGCTCTGAGAGCAGAGCAGCTCCACCCGCCCTCCCTGCAAATTTGTGTAGCAGGAACAAATACAATAATAATAACCTTGAGTTATTATCATTGTGTTTTCTCTTTATTTCACTGCTTTGCAGCAGTGGGGTGAAGCTCCTCTGCCTTAGTGGAGGAGCCGCCACTGAGTATTATAACTGAGGGAACGTGGCAAATCAGGAAACTAATCATATAGCTAACACACTTTTCTGGAATTCAATAATGAGGTACATTCTATTTTTCTCATCCACTTCCCCAATGAGCCAAGATTCCGAGTTATTTACAAATGCATTTTGTCATTATAAGTAGTTATTTGGGGGATATTCACAGGAAGCATAGGACCCTACAGTGATTGCTGTCTTTCAGACCTGTAAAAGGATAAGTTGACTTTGAAGAAAATGACTACAACATTTTTGGCATATATTTGACGATTCTGTTTGTTAAGCCAGAATAAACCCTTGGGGCTTTATCATGATTGTTTTTATAGCACAGTGCAGAACCAAACGCCGGTTTTAAATCAGAAGGAGGCAAACCGTGTTCACTGTTTTTAAGCTGTACTCTCTGAAAAGCACTAACTTAGAGAAATATCAGGTTACATGATTTCACTTTATGCCCTGCAAGCACGTAAAACAGGACCACAGCTTTGCCCTCAACCAGAAAAGGAAAAGCCCTTCATGGTACAGTCCTTGGAGTTAGTGGCATGACAGAGGTCTCTGCCTCCCCTGTGATGTAAGGGGACACCACTTTGACAGGATGTCTTAAGTCTGAAAGGCTTTCTGAGATTGAGGGGGGGACCACTGTGTACTTCTGCTAAAATGTGACGAACGTGGGGGGGGAGCATACAGCTTCTCTATTAAAGCTTAAGCCTGTTGCTAAATAATATAGTGATGATGATAATAATAAAATAAACCTAGAGGTAGCAATTTCACCTCACTCACTTAACGTAAGGAAGGGAGTGAGAGGAGCTACATTATGAGCTATTTACGACTGCTGTCAAAGAATTAAGAAAGAGGCCACTGACACTGTACCCAACAAGTGCTGGGTGCGATATCAAACAGAATATTTGAATTTTTGGTCCGTGAGCTATGATAAATCAGTAGAGAAATTCAAGGAAGCTGAGATGATGACAAGAGTGAGTTCAGGATTTACAAGAGTCACTGCGCAATGACAGTGACGAGAAAAGTGGGGGAGAAAAAGATAACCCTAGCTCACAATCATTATGTATTAACAGCAGCAGTAGGTCTTCTTGGACTAGCTGAAGATGTGTGTCATAGCATATAGATCTCAATAGTTTCTCAGTCATGTGCACCCTTTTGTGATGATCAATAACTTCACAACCATCACAAAATTTGGAAAAAGATAATGTGGAATATGTGCTTGGAAGTGCATAAAATGGCTTTTCTTCTAGGGTAGAACACAAAGAAGCTGAGCGAGGTAGTGGACAGTGAGGAGAATGACAAAGAAAGTGCTAGTGGCCAAAAAATAGTAAAAATAGGGTCTTAAACCAATTACCCTAACGTGACAGCTGGACCCTCGAAATCCTGGGGGCTTGACAGATCAAATGGACCTTGGCAACCATTTTCTCAATGGAGCTAAAACAGAATGTACAGGCCATGCATGTCATCAACTGTCAAATATTTAATGTTAAGTCAATGATGAGAGGTCTGAGTAGTTTTAAAAGGTTTTATTTTCTAATTAAATTTAGGGGTCTCTGATTCTTTATTCATTAGTCAATCAATCAATCAAATGTCTTTATTCGGTTTCAAGTTACATAAAACTATAAAAGCACAATGTGAAAACCAGGATAGACATGGTGTAATACAATATGTACAATCACAAGAGCAAGCCTGTGTAAATTCATAATTCATCTTATAAGTACAAATTGCTTCTAAAATGCCAGACACCAATCATATTAAAATAAAAATACTAAAAACAGTACATAAAAGTTGATAGCTAGATCCACCACCTGTTAGCTAAACAAGTACATGAAAGCAAAATTAGTAATAAGGGACGAGCCATCTAGTCACAACTCGCCCTAAGCTTGAAAGCAGATTTAAAAAAACTTAAAACATATTCATTAGTCAAATATCAATTAGGTTACAAAATTGATAATAGAAGAATATAGTTAGTGCAGATCATATTATAATGTGCATACAGTGCATTCCATAAGGGAAAGAATCCCTATTCTAAGAAATGGGGCGCAAATTATGTCAGTTAGAACCCATGAAGAGCTAAAAAATAAAGGCAAGAGTGAGATTAGCGAGAACCTAAAAATCAATAATTATTAATTGCAGAATTTTCCATAAAGAGAAATGAAGCATGGAAAAAATAATCCTTGGTAAAGCCAATTAGTCAAACCATATATCTTGGGTTTTAATATATGTCAAAAGAACAGAGCCTGTCATTTCTGCTCTGAATCTCAGCTGATCTGCCTCCCATCACCTCTTGCACTAAAACTCATCAGCTCTGTCTGATCTGCCCTCGTCCCAGCTGATCTGCCTCACCTCTCACTTTACTCTGCTCTCCTGTCATCTGCAGCTCATCTCTCCAGATGAATCTGAGCTCACTAAAATGGATCTCAAGCTCCTAAACAAGGAACCCATTTAAAAAGGCAATAATTCAAAGATTCAAATGGCCTTGTCTTGTCCCCATCAAATGGAAATCCAGCAATTCTCCCATGTCATCCAATATGCAAGCTGACTATCTTCTTTGGGGCAACAAATAAATCTACACCACGGCACAGTTTGGTTCTTATTTAAAATGACTTAATTTCCTAACCTTCTAAGAAAGCAACTGTTTATTTTAACCAAAGACATGGTCTGTAAGCTGCAAGGAAAACCTTATTTAAGAAGGAAATAATTAGAAACATAATCAGCCTGATTCATGAAGCGAAATAGCGCCCGCAATGGCTGCGAAAACGCAATTGCGGGTGCAAAACACGGAATCGGCATTCAAGTACGAAATAGCGAAATCGCTAAAAAATAATAGCGAGCGGAATAGCGATTACGCTGTAAAAGTCGCAGACTCCGGGAAGTCGAGCATTAGCGATAATGAAATAGCGACCAACCACGGAATCTGCGAATTGAATAGCGAAACGCAATATTGTCTCAATCGGCATTCATGAAAGAAATACATTAGCGAAAAATCGCTAAATCGCAGATTAGCGCGGCGCAATTTAAGGACAACTCAAAGCAGGTGGTAACCATAAAAGCCATGATTAACCAAAATTTGAAAAACTGTTAGCCAATCACCAACAGGTCCAGGCCTGACCAATCACACATAAGGACATTCAGCAGCAGCAATAGGCGTTCCACAATGCCTGGGATGTACATGGTGGTGAGGCGGCGAAGGCTACAGCGAGCAGCACGGAGGAGACGCATGAGGCAGGCACGGATTTACCGGCAGCGGGTCACCTTGCTGGGGCAAACCAGAGAACAGATTTATGCTAAATACAGGCTGAATGGGGAAATGATCACCTGGCTGATACAAGAACTCGACCCCATCATGCAGCACCCAACAAGGTGAAACAATTCTGTGCCCACACATGTGCAGGTATTGTGCAGCCTGCACCTCCTGGCATCCGGCAGTTTCCAGGGCATAGTAGCCGCTGCTGGGGGGATTTCCCAGCCCACCATGTCACGCTGCCTCCACACTTTTGTTGACGCCATGCTCACCCAGCTCCACCGGCACATCACATTTCCCACGAGCCAACAGGATTTGGACCTCACAAAACTACAATTTTATAATGTTGCCCATTTTCCCCATGTCCTTGGCTGCATAGACTGTACCCACGTCGCCATCTGCCCACCAGCTGCCACGGAGTATATGTACCGCAACAGGAAGTCGTACCACTCCCTCAACATACAGATGGTCTGCAATGCCAAGACCATCATCACTGACATTGTGGCCCAGTACCCAGGGAGTACCCATGACTCCTTTATCTTCAGGCACAGCGGACTCCACACACGACTGATCAGGGGAGAGTTTGGGGAAGGACACCTACTTGGTAAGTACACTTTGTCGACAATGTCACATTGCTATGAAGTAACTGCGCTGCACAGGCAATCAACATCTGCTCCTCTCATTCAGGTGACAGTGGCTACGCCCTACGGGAATACCTCCTGACCCCTTACCTCAACCCTGCCACACCTCAGCAACGCCGCTACAATGTTGCGCACATCCGGACAAGGAACTGTATTGAAAGGACATTTGGCCTGCTCAAGAGCAGGTTCCGTATACTGCACAAGACAGGTGGGGCCATGTATTACAGTCCTGCAGCGTGCTGCCGCATTGTGGCTGTCTGTGCAATGCTTCATAACATTGCAACCAAGCGCCGGATACCAGTTGACATCTCAGGCAGTGAATCTGAGGGGGACGACCGGCCACCAGCACATGCGCACCATGCACGCGGGGAGAACCCAGCTGAAGGCCACAGACGTCGCAACCACATCACAGCTAACAATTTCTAGCCCACCCCCTTCCCCCACCCCACATATCACAATTGCATGCAAACTGTAATGATTACACAAGGCGTATGTGTGCACCAAAATAAATGTATTTGTTTGAATCACAAAAAAATAAATGGGTCTTCGTAACAACTATATACAAAAAGCAGTATTCATGCATACTGCATGAGACGCTCCATGGCAGGCTTAAGTTCAGCCTGCGCCTGTGTCCCTGACACAATGTCATTGGCGCCTCCGGCGCACAATTCCCAGGCGCCTGGGAGCCTCTTCCTCTTCCTGGGCAGCTGGAGGTGGGGCAGCCCTTGCGCTGCGCCTAGGTGGGGGGGCCTGCGTGGCAGAGTGGCTGCTGACACTAGAGGCACCCTCACTAGCATCATCACCCCCCACAATTGCCGGAATCACAGGTGCGTGCAGTGCGGTGACCGCGGTTGTCAAATGCTCCAGCACCCGGGTAATATCCTCGCAGCACTGGACGAGTTGGTGCTGCTGGGTTAAGGAGCGGCGCGCAAGCAGGGTGGTGGCATTTGCCGAGGCATAATTGGAGCGGCTGTAGGTGGACAGCCGGCTCAGCAACTGGTGGTGGCGCCTGCTAGCAACACTTCGGTGCTTCACCAGCGCTGCAGTGTTGTGTTCCATAGCCGTCGTCATGCGGTCAATGGCCGCCGTCATGCGGTCCACCCTCTCGCCCACTCCCGCCACATTGCGGCCGATCTTCTGCAGCTGGAGCTGGATGGCTCCTTGCTGCTGCGACTGGCGCTGGTGTAAACGCAGCATGCGCCGCTCCACACTCATGCATGCGTGGAAGTGGCCATTGCCCCTCCTGGTGGTTGGCCGCTGTGTAGCGGATGTGGCTGGCCCAGATGGTGGTGGACGAGCTGCAGGTCTTGCAGCAGCTGGTGTTGCAGGTGCGGCAGGTGTGGTGGGTGGCCTGGCCTTGGCAGCCGGTGGGCCTGAGGCGGATGCAGCAGGCAAGGTGGGTGGCCTGGCCTTGGCAGCCGGTGGGCCTGAGGCGGATGCAGCAGGCAAGGTGGGTGGCCTGGCCTTGGCAGCCGGTGGGCCTGAGGCGGATGCAGCAGGCAAGGTGGGTGGCCTGGCCTTGGCAATCGGTGGACCTGAGGCGGATGCAGCAGGCAAGGTGGGTGGCCTGGCTGCTGGTGTTGGCGCTGGCGCAGGGGCTGGTGGCTGGGTAGCAGGTAGGGATTCCTCCTCCTGGGCCTCCTCGTCGATCAGCAGCCTCTCACTGTCGCTGCTATCTCCTGCACCTGTGAGGGTAAGTGGATACTCATTAGGTGCATGTGACTGTCAGACGTGCAGATGTTACATGCATGCTGGGTGTCATTCCCTGGGTGGCTGTGTATTTGCGCACTTTGGAACCTTTCGGGCCGCATTGTGGTAGTACTACATTGTGGACATACTACGTCTCCCACAATGCTTCAGGGCATTTCCTGATGCACGGCATGACTAAGGGCCAATGAGTGAGCCTATTTGGTCATGGGCGGTCATAGGGGACAGGGTCGCAGTCGCATGCCACTTACCTTGGGTGTCTTGGGTGGGGCGGGAGGAGTCCAGAGGGGTGACGCCAACACACGCCTCCCTCTCCAACGTGTCCTCTACCCGGTCCTCCAGGGGGGTGTTGGGTGGGACAGTCGGGCCACCACCTCCGGTGCCTGATGCCTCACCAAGGCGCTCCGCAACCCTCTCCTTGGCACGCCCTCGGAGGTCGTACCACCGCTTTTTTAATTCCTCCAGGGACCTGTCCGCAACTCCCACAGAGTTCACGCTTGCGGCAATCCCCACCCAGATCCTCCTCTTCTCCTGCTCTGGGACCCTCCGGGAGTTTGCACCAAACAGCTGGTCGTGGTTGGCCACCACACCCTCTATGAGGTTCTCCAGCTCCTGTTCTGAAAATTTCAATTTGCGCTTTCGGCCAGCGCTGTTGCTGGGTCCGGGCTGCGGGTCGTCTGACATAGCGGTCGCTATTTCGGCGGGGTCGGGATGCGCAAACGGCGGGTTGGTGGCAGCTTTCCGTCGTGGACAGTCGACTGATAGCGTCACTGTGGTGTTTGGGGGTGGGATTTGGCTGCTTCCTGGTTGTGATGTCATCACGGTGCTCGGAATGCGTCTTCCCGTTTTCCAGATCCCGCGAGAATGCGACTCGCAATCCCGTGAAATCGGGATTGCGAGCGCAATCTCGTGCGATCGGGATTGCGAGTCGCAATCCCGATCGCAGGTAGCCGGAAATAGCGATTATTCTGCGTTTTTTGTGGGTCGCTAACGGCTTTAGCGCCCGCATGCGAGTCGCTATTTTTTCTCCGAAAAGTACATGAATGCCGTTTTGCGTTTTCTCAATAGCGAGTCGCTATTGATCGCTATTAGGGACACGCAAAACGGCCCGTACATGAATCAGGCTGAATGTGTTTTGCAAAACATGTGTTTTATTTTCACTATGGCAAGATAAACTTTAAGTCAGTTATGAATGGGGCTCTGTTTAAATGATAACATTTTACCAGTAACAAATACGATATCAGTGAAATCCAAGGTTATATGCTGTAATTTATGCAAGGGGTCTTTATTTCACAAACGAAAGACCCAATCTATTGTTATCTTGAAGATCAAGATTAAGTCAGCTTTTTGAGAAAGCTGCATTTTTACAAACCATTATTTATAGTTAGCTGTCACTGTTTTCTACACTTTTAAATGTTATGTTAATTTAATACAAATTGTATGTTAATGCTGCACACATGTTTAATAATTATTGTAAGTTAAAAAATACATTCTATAGTAAATAGAGAACCTAAACTAGTCACATTAAGGTCAAACTATAAATTATTTTTGTGCATGTTTTATCATTTACCCGCTATAATCTTTACACAGCACGCCTACCTATGAACCGGAAAATACTCATAAGCCACGGTCCGTTGTAATACTTGCACGCCTCAGGGACAACACTTCGCATCGACAGAAATCAGAGTAGGTTGACTGCTAGATGCGATCACCGACGACTATGAGTAAATCATTACTCCTCCTTCTAGTACGGCCACTCCCCCTCTGCCCTGTACAAACTTGGACTATTGATGTCATGTCTTCCTAAGCTCCTTTCCATTTTCAACCCTTTTCTATAGGATTATTGGTATGACAGTGAGGATCCGTTCAGGCACACTTGATTGGGTCCTCATTATACTTGTAATTGGGTAAGTCTTGCCCTCTATCAGCAGGGCATACACTACAGGTGATGTGTGACTGGACAACACATTTGTGTGTGTGAATGACTGGGGAGAACTTCCCACACCGATTATGTTACAATGGTGACATAGATTGCATGTGTGTGTTTGGCTGCTCCTTTTGTGGTTTTAACTCTAGCAGGGAACTTTACACAATATGCACTGATGGGGTTGAAGACCTGCTTATATCTGCTTACGACAGAGCATGATGATAGTGTATTTTAAAGTTCTTTTTTTTTGTTTAAGACATTTTTATGGATTTTGTTCACTACATATGATACCATAAAAGGCATAGAAACAATACAATGCCATAAAATAGATGATAAACAAGAATGGGGTAAAACAATCAGCAAAGAGCAAATAATAAAGTAACAATAAGAGGATTAGAAACCGGAAAAAAAAGAAAAAAAAGAAGCAGAGAGGAAAGAGAGAGAAAAGAAAGAGAGGAAAGATGTAGAAAGAGAAAAAAAATAAAAAGACTAAGAGAGAAGGAGAATGATATACAGTAAAAGAAGAAAAGGAATTATCGTAAGGAGGATAGACGAAAGATAAATAGTAAAGGGGAGCCTAAGAAGATCAGATTTGATTTTTTGAGAGACAGAAGAAGAGGAAACAGTAGCAATCCTGTGTTCATCACAAATGAAATTCCACCATGTGAGTAGCGATATGTTAGAATTATCTTTCCAGGATGATAAAATAACTTTAAAAGCTAGAGCAATGAAAAGGTCAAACAATCTAGATACCGAGGATGCAATAACTACATCCGGTGCTAGAGATCCTAAAAAAACATGCACAAGTGATAAAGTAGCATTAAATTTAAAAATCGACATGCAAACATTCCAAAACTGAATTCCAAAAAGATAGAACAGAAGCACATTCATACAATTGATGTTTTAACGTGCCGTTTCGCTAGAACATGACCAACATAGTGGAGAAGAAGTTGGAGAAAATGTACAAATGCTAACGGGAGTAACAATAGCTCTATGATAAAGAAAATACAAAGATTGAGTTATTCGTGCCGCAGCAGAAACTTTAAATAATTTAGACCACAGTTTGTCCCAGGTCATAACAGGAAAAGAAACGGACAAGTCATTTTCCCATGCAGTCTCAATGATGGTTTTAGAACGGTCAGTAACATTAGATAACAATAACTTATATACAAAGGCAGCTTTAGGTCTGTGGGTAGAGAATAGGGATACAGAGGAGTGGAAGGCATTAGAGAAGGTGGTTCAGGTGGGAGAGAAAAGGTAGCTAAATGGGATTGTATGGCATTAATAATAATAGTATATTCTTTAGAAAAAGGAATCAGGTAATTGGTAACGCGTTTGTAATTCCTGAAATGAGATAACAGAATACTTATGAAGAAATTGATAAACAAAAAAATCTCCTTTTCCTTCCAGTATTTGTAGTAAAATTATTTACCTTTATATTGAATGAATGTATTATACCATTACAGTAGAGGATAAAAAACATTGAAGAGGAGTTAAATCCTTAGAAAATATACTAAAGAGTAAATTTTGGGAATATTTTCAATACCGGATTTTTGGACAAAAAGGTACAATCTGACATATGTCAATGTTCTGTTATTCTGTTTATCCCTTCTTTCTTGTTCGATCAATCAATCAGCCAAATTTGTATAGTGCGCTACTTACCCGTAAGGGTTTCAAGGCGTGGGGGGGGGGCTGCTACTGCTCGAAGAGCCAGGTCTTGAGGAGTCTTCTGAAGGCGAGTAGGTCTTGGGTCTGTCGCAGGTAGGTGGGTAGGAGAAGGATCTGCCGCTGGAGGTGGTTCGTTGGATGCGGGGAACGGTGGCGAGAGCGAGGCTGGCGGAGCGGAGCTGGCGGGTGGGAGTGTAGAAGTTGAGTCTGCTGTTCAGGTAGGCTGGGTCCGGCATTGTGGAGTGCTTTGTGTGCGTGGGTGAGGAGTTTGAAGGTGATCCTCTTGTTGACGGGGAGCCAGTGGAGCTCTCTCAGATGGGGGGTGATGTGGCTGCAGCAGGGGATGTTTGCGATGAGTCGGGCGGAGGCGTTTTGGATGCGTTGTAGTCATTGTAGTTGTTTGGCTGGGATTCCTGCGTAGAGTGCATTGCCGTAGTCCAGTCTACTGCTGACGAGGGCCTGTGTCACAGGTTTTCTGGTTTCAGTCAGGATCCACTTGTAGATCCTGCGGAGAGTGCGGACGGTGTTGTAGCAGGAGGAGGAGACGGCCTTGACTTGTTTGGCCAAGGAGAGAGAAGAGTCGAGGATGAATCCCAGGTTGCGAGCGTGGTCGGTGGGGGTTGGTGCCGCTGCTAGGGTGGTAGGCCACCAGGTGTCGTCCCAGGCTGAGGGGGAAGGTCCGAGGATGAGGACTTCCGTCTTGTCGGAGTTCAGTTTCAGGCAGCTGTTCCTCATCCAGTCGGCGACGGCCTTCATTCCCTCGTGGAGATTGGATTTGGCGGTGATGGGGTCCTTGGTAAGGGAGAGGATGAGCTGGGTGTCGTCGGCGTAGGAGATGATGTTGAGGTCATGACGGCGGGCCACTTGTGCGAGGGGGGCCATGTAGATGTTGAATAGCGTCGGGCTGAGGGAGGAGCCCTGGGGGACGCCGCAGATGATGTCGGTGGCTTCTGAGCGGAATGGAGGGAGGCGGACGCTCTGGGTTCTGCCGGAGAGGAAGGATGTGGTCCCGTCTGGGGCTTTATCTTGAATTCCGGCTTCTTGGAGGCGTGTCATTAGGGTGCGGTGGCATACCATGTCAAAGGCTGCTGACAGGTCCAGGAGGATGAGGGCGGAGGTTTCGCCGTTGTCGAGTTGGCGCCTGATGTCGTCTGTGGCGGCGATGAGGGCGGTCTTGGTGCTGTGGTTTCATCTAAATCCGGATTGGGATGGATCCAGGATGTTGTTGTCTTCGAGGTGGCGTGTCAGTTGCATGTTGACGATTTTCTCTGCGACCTTTGCCGGGAACGGGAGGAGGGAGATCGGTCGGAAGTTTTTGAGGTCCTTGGGGTCGGCCTTGGGTTTCTTGAGAAGGGCGTTGATTTCTGCGTGTTTCCAGCTTTCCGGGAATGTAGCTGTTTTGAAGGAGATGTTGATGATCTTGCGTAGTTGGGGGGCGATGAGTGTGTCTGCTTTGTTGAAAATGTGGTGGGGGCAGGGGTCTGTCGGAGATCCTGAGTGGATGGAGTTCATGACCTTGCGCGTCTCGTTGTCATTGACGTTGGACCAGGAGGTGAGGTGGTTGATGTTGCTTGTGTTCGCTGGGGCGGTGGGGACTGGCGTGGTCGTGGTGTCGAAGCTGTCGTGCATGTCAGCGATCTTGCGGTGGAAGAAGGTGGCCAGTGAGTTGCATAGTTCCTGTGAGGGCGGGATGTCTTTGATGTTGGCACTGGGGCTGGATAATTTTTTCACGATGCGGAAGAGCTCTTTGCTGTTGTGTGCGTTGTTGTCCAGGTGGTCTTTGAAGGAGGACCTCTTGGCTGACCTCATGAGGTGGTGGTGTCTGCGGGTGGCGTCCTTGAGGGCTGCGTGGTTGTGCGATGTGCGTTCGTGGAGCCATTTCTTTTCCAGCTTCCGGCAAGCGTGTTTGGAGGCCAGGAGCTCGTCGGTGAACCAAGTGGTTTTCTTGCTGGAGTGGTTGTTGGAGGGTTTCTTCAGTGGGGCGAGGATGTTGGCGCAGTCGTTGATCCACTGTCTGAGGTTGCAGGCTGCGGAGTCTGGATCAGTGGGTCCGGTTGGAGGGTTCTGGGAAAGGGTGGTGAGTAGCTGGTCTTCGGTGACTGCTCCATCCGCGGCGGGGGAGCTGGAGGGAGGGGGTGGTGTAAGGTGTTTTTTCTGTAGGTGAAGTGGATGCAGCGGTGGTCGGTCCAGTAGGGTTCGGTGTTGTAGTTGAAGGTGACATGGTTGCTTGTGGAGAAGATGGTGTCCAGCGTGTGGCCGGCGGTGTGGGTCGGTGTGGTGACGAGTTGTCTGAGGCCGAGGTTCGCGAGGTTGCCGATCAGTGTGGTGGAGGTAGCGTCTTTGTTGTTCTCGAGGTGAAAGTTCAGGTCCCCGAGGAGGATGTAGTCCGTGGATGCGAGTGCATGGGTGCTGGCGAGGTCGGCGATGGCGTCGCTGAACTGGGCCCGTGGTCCGGGGGTCTGTAGACGAGCGTTCCTCTGAGGTTGGTGTTGGGGTCGGTGTGGATCCGGAAGTGCAGGTGCTCGGCGGCGTTGAGGTGGTCGTCTGCGTGGGCGGTGACCTTGGGGGTGGACTTGTGGATGATGGGGATTCCTCCTCCGATGCCGTTGGTGCGGTCCCTGCGGGAGATCTTGTAGCCGTCTGGGATGGCGATGGCGATGTCTGGCGTGGAGGAGTCGTTCCACCATATCTCGGTCAGGAAGGCTACGTTGGGGGCGATGGTGTCAAGCAGGTCCCAGAGCTCGATGGCGTGTTTGCGTGCAGAGCGGGCGTTGAGGAGTATGCAGCGGAGGTTGTTGGGTCTGGCCTTTGTAGGTTTGGTGGTTCGGTCGCAGGTGAAGTGGCAGTTACGGCAGGAGAAGGGTCCCTGGGTGTGCTTCGGGGCGGCTTGATTGCAGTGTTGGTTTCGGCCGGTGTTGAGTGCGTGGATGGAGTCGGCGTCGTAGCTGAGGCTGGGTTTGATGCGGTGGGGTGCGCGGGGTCCAGGAGTTCTGGCGCTGGGTGCGGTCCAGGCGCGGACGGGTGCAGACGGGCTTGCCTCTGGCGATCTGCATTAAGAAGGGGTGGAGGGAGGAGCAGCTGGGAGGCGGGTGGTAGTGAGCTAATTGGAGGGAGGGGGGCGGGGCCGCAGGGACACAGCGGCAGGAAATGGGCACCGAAGCGCCGAGCGGGGAGAGGGAGGGGGCGAGGCGGGGATAAAAAGCGGGGAAACAGCGGCGAAAAGGAAAGAGGTGCAAAATCAGAGGAAACTGTGGCAAAGTCACGAAAAAAGCAGGCAGCGATATACAGTAGTGAAAAACTGGAGAAACACAGAAGGAACAGAGGAATGGAAAAAACACGGAGAGAAAGGCAACAAAAATACAGGCACAGGGGGAAGAAAAAACGGTTACAAGGCACACAACAACAGACCAATACTTACTGCCCACCACTGGGCCCCCAGGGATGAGGCGCAGGCGGGAGTCTGCGGGTGGAGGAGGGCCTCAAACTCACGGGCGGCAGCAGCCTAGGGGCAGAGCACCAGCAGGGAGCGCTGGGGCGGCGGGAGAGCGTCTTGGCCTGAGAACAGGTCAAGGATCGCACCCTCATCGCGCAGCGACCTGCAATAAGAAGGGGTGGAGGGAGGGAGGAGCAGCTGGGAGGCGGGTGGCAGTGAACTAATGGGGGGCGGGGACGCAGGGACGCAGCGGCAGGAAACAGGCACAGAAGCGGCGAGCGGGAAGAGGGAGGGGGGCGAGTCGGGGAAAAAAAGCGGGTAAACAGAGGCGAAGTTACGAAAAAAGCAGGCAGCCATATACAGTAGTGAAAAACTGGAGAAAAACAGAGGGAACAGAGGAGAGGAAAAAACACGGAGAGAAAGGCAGCAAAAATATAGGCACAGGGGGAAGAAAAAAACGGTTACAAGGCACACAACAACAGACCAATACTTACTGCCCACCACTGGGCCCCCAGGGATGAGGCGCAGGCGGGAGCCTGCGGGTGGAGGAGGGCCTCGAACTCACGGGCAGCAGCAGCCTAGGGGCAGAGCACCAGCAGGGAGCGCTGAGGCGGCGGGGGAACGTCTTGGCCTGAGAACAGGTCAAGGATCGCCTTTTTCCCAAAAGGTATACTTTATATCTGTATGAATGTTTTAGAGTATGGTACTAGACACTTGCACCGACCACCCCTATTTGAGTAGATAAGGATAACTGGTCCTGAAGAAATGCTATGATCTCTTAGACAATAAGAGGCATAAAACATGTTGACCTATTATTTCCTTACTTATAACGTGCTAGAGTGGATCATTATATCCATTTCTTCCTTGAATCTATGTTTTTAATCATAACATAGGAACCCAGCGATTAAATTGGTCATTTGGGCTACTATAGTTGTTTTACTACACATTTCCTCCAATATACTCATGCCATTCATACACCTTTTCCATCACACTCCATGCTCCACATCGGCAAAAAGAAAAGAACTCCAGCAAAGAGCCCCCTGTGGGGCCCGTTTGGTATTGCAGTGCCAACCCAATGAGGAGATGCCCGATGAGGAAGAATGACACCCAGTGGAGTGTGTGAGGGTCCTTGCTCCTAAAAGGAGCACTCCTCCCCATTTCCTCCTGGTAAACCTTCATCTTTTCATAGGAACCGCATACTTCTTTTTGATAAAGTTATTGGCTGGGACATGTATGCTGGGTCTTTTGTAGCCCATAGAACCTCCTCATTTGGTTTAATTTTGCATTCTAAAGAACATGATTGATTAAAGGGCAAATCGTCTGGTTAAAGGCCTTTGATTATCAAAGTGTTGTATTTTCCTGTTTTTAACACCAAACGTTTACGTATCATGTTTGAAGCCCAAGGCAGATTGTTCATTAGTAATGATTCATTTTTAGGAACTGTTTACTTTCTCACACCCCTAAGGGGTGTATGTATGAAAAAGTAATGCAGCATGGCAAATCACCTTGCTGCACTGCTCTGTGTTACAAGGAAAGGACAGGAATGCGCTGTATTTATCACAATGCAGTGCAATTCCTGTCCTTTTCCCAGCACAATGGGCTGACTAGCGCCAACACAGGCATTCTTGCGCCATGGTGCAAGGGTGCCTCCATTGCATGCAAGATTGCACAAAAGCAATCCCCTGCGGCATTCTCCTCTATTAATGAGTGTTGCAGAATGCTGCACGCAGCACGCATAGAAAGAGGAAGTACAGAGGAGAAATAAAGATATTTCTTCTCGCCACTCCTCCCTCGGAAGGTGTTGCTTTTTGGGGAATTCCCAGGTCTACCAGAAATTGTAAATCTAGAATGCCACAAAATCCATGGGAGTTGTGTGGGAACACCTTCGCAACTCCCATGTAACACCTCCCTGGGGAAGAGTGAGGCAATGCAGTGATTTGTGCTGTGTTACTCCTGATTTATCAGGCCAGTCATAGCAATGCCAATTGGCCTTGCATGGCTTGATCAATTGCATGTTGGGGTTCCGTCATGAATGCACCACATTGTGTGGTGCAAAAGCGATGCAAACCCCTTGATAAATAGGGCTCCAAAGGCTTAAACAAAAGTGTTACCTCATGTAACAAACGTAACTAAGTGCCCATGACCCATGGAAGAAAGAAAAGAGACAGATGCAATTAATCATCACCCTCACCACCAAATCTACCCACTCTCCTTTGTTTTACTGCTGCTTTCACTTTCTTGCAAATCTTTTTTTCATGAACATTCCCTGTTTTTTTTTTAAGATGAGATAGTAAAACTTACACCTACCTTCTCTAAATCATCCATTTCACCTGTATATGTCTATCTTCATTCAGGAATCCAAAATAAACCTGATTCTTTCACCCACAGCTCACCTGTATCAACAGAAATCCACCTCCAAAAATATTTGGGTTACTGTTAGATCCTTGCACGCCTTATATAGCACATTTATTTTCTAAAGAAATGACTATGGCCGTCTTACAGATTTATAACCTGTCTCTATCTTCAGCAGTAGTCAACCAAAGAGTTGGAAGCATGCTCTGCTAATCCCGCTTTTGGAAAAGGTTGGAGCAGACCCAACATTTTTGAGCAATTCCCATCACATATCACTAATGCTCCTTTCTTTAACGTTTTAAAAGAAAGGGTCAATAGACAACTGTCTTAATACATATTGCCTACCACAATACTTGATCCTTCTCAATTGGGTTCAGACCCTTTCATAGAACTGAATTTGCATTATTTTAGGTCTCTCAAATACTTTGAGCAACACTAGATAAGGGAGACAGAGTAATTGTAATTGTGTTAGATCTTAGAACTGCCTTTGACACAATGTCGCATCGTACTCTTCTATTTCAATTACATTTAGTTTGTAGATAAAGCAAAGCACTGACTTGGCTCATACCTTTTTATTACATCAAGAACACAAGATGCCTAACTTGCCACTTTCTGATCTATGTCTCAGACTCTTTCACGTGGCATTCCACATCGCTCTTCTTTGAGCACAGCACTGTTCAATTTATGTGCTCTTCCAGTCTAGTTGATTCAATTACAAATTTTTCCTTAAAAATATTTACAAAGTCTCAAACTGAGTTGACTTGGACAATTCCCCATGCGATTTCTCACGCAATCAGGAACCCTCATTCCAAAAACCTATGTGAATGACTGGGATCAATGATTCCCATTAGTGCTGGCATTTACGTGGTTGCATTTATAGCAATTTATTGGTACAGAAGTTCAGACTTCAAATATTGGTGCTACTACCACTCTCCCCCTTTGAATATCTGTTCTGTACATCAACTAAAGATGATCAGCTCCACCATCTTACCTTGGCTAGTGCCCTGTGCAACTCTTCCCTGATGTTCGATACCATACATAAAAAAGGAAGGGTGCTATAGTCATACCTTTATTAAAAAAAACGTAACTTGATTCCAAGGTCATGGCTAATTTATGGCCCATCTCTCACCTCCATGTGTTGCCAACTTAATGGAAACTGTTGTTAATAATCAGCTGACATTTAGGGTCTCCTCAGCACGCAACAATCAGGCTTCCACAAGAGTCTCTCTGCTTAGACTGTCCTGGCCAAAGCTACGGAGGAAATCAGAGGTATCATGGCTGGAGAAACAGTGGCAGCCTTGATTGTATTTGACTTGTCAGTGGCCTTTGACACCATGCCCCACTCCACCCTGCACAAGAGGCTGGTGTCTGAGGCGCTAAGTGACAAAGTCCATTTGTGGCTTTCAACTTTATTGCAAAGCAGACGCAAATTGTTGCCCTACCCAACTTTAGATAAGCCCCTAAATCCACTTCTAAGGGGGTTCCACGGGGCTTGACTTTGAATCCCATTCTTTTCACTGTATGTGGCACCTCTGGTTTGCCTGATTTAGTCTTTTAACATTACATTCCATATTTAAGCCAATATCACACAACATATTGTTAGACTAGACGACAACCCAAGTTATGTGACTTGAAATCTCAGGAAATGTCCCCATGAGGTTTCAGATTGGATGAGTTCAAACACATTAGTGCTTAACTTCGACAAACCCGATCAGGTAGATTAAAGACTACGCAGCATTTGTATTCGGCATGTCAACCTTTAACAGCACCGTCTGCAGTCTTCTCATTAGAGCACTGGGCATTGGCCCTCATTCTTTGACAAATGTAGCACTGCCTAAATTCTGTCTATACAGAGTATGGCTGTTACAAATCTTTACAGTGATGTCGGTCTTGGGTTTAAAGAATTTGTCACCCATCTCCAAAAGAGCTCACTAAACTGCACTGGTTCCCATTTATAGAAACATGCTTTGTCAAAACACTGTGCTGCTACCATTAGACACTTTGCAAGTTTGGTCAGAAAAGCTATGAGGCTTTGTAGCTCATTTGGTATCAGCCCTTTTGGGCACTTAGATCCCAGCATGCTTGTCTGGTAAAACACCTCAAGTTCAGGGAAACAAGACTAAGCAGACACTCCCTGACTGTGATGACTGTGGTGACTGCCAGAAATGAAAAAGTAATTGGCCTATTAGTATTGTTAATATTATTAACAGTCTTGTTTATTACTGTAATATGTCTACAGGCATACACACACACCTGGAAAAGACCCAATTCATCTTTCCACAGTACAACATTCATAAATAGGGCAATAATATATAGTACGTAAGGTTATATTAACACAGTTATCACCAGGGATGGATTAGGAACCAAAAGTAGCCCTGACAAAAATGCTCCAACCATCCGCGCTGTCCGTCATCTTCTCATGCAATCTCGCTCTTCCTTCCATCCATTCATCCAACCATTCTCTCTCCTATAACTCTTCACTCTATCTCAATGCGTTCTTTTAACCTTACCCCTCCCTCTCTCTCCCAGCCTGCTGCAATTAACCTAAGGAAAAGGGAGGAATTAAGAACTGTCCTTGACTCTCAAAACCGGCCTTTAAGGGCTCCAGCCCACGAGGTAAACACCCAGTGGAATAAAAAGCCCGTCTGGCCCTGGTTATCACTGAAAACATCCATCACAGTCAGTGTCAAATACTAATAAGGGCTTAGTTTCGGCTCAGGCCAGTTTATACTGCTCAAAACACCTGAGTCGTCTCTTTGCGTTCTTTTGATTCATATCATCCTACCTTGCTTTCTGAAGGGACAACTTTTTCAAAATGTGTTTGGGTTTACCTTTATTGTAACCACATATACCGTTATGCACAATATGTAAAAACGCAGGATAATAAAAGTAGAGAATATAAAATAACATTACAAGAACCACATAAAACTGTTAAAAAAAACAAAATATGTGCAGAGGACATACTTTCATTAGTTGGTTACTGTCTTCTAAGGTGTCATCCAGTTAATGATGACTCCTAGCCACCACTTAGAGAGACTGTCTACAGAATGTCCTTGTTCCATTTGATCTTCAGACTTTTCAATAGCATTTTCAGGGCTATCATGGCTGAGTCCCTAGACCTTGCTGCGAATCGTCCTCATTAATTTTACCCTTTGACTTTTTCGGGCATCACACTTTCTCCAGGGAAGTCAGTCTTCGCATTATGTTCCCAAATAGTGATAGCATAAATCAGATCATCTGTGCTGTGACTGTCTTGATGTGGTCAAGACTACGTCTTGGTTTATTGGCTGTCAATGGTATTCTTAAAAGTATTCTCCAACACACCCAGTTCAAAGACACATATGCTCTTCTTGTCCTGTGTCTTTGTTTTATGGGCACTTGATTCCTTACAGTCTCACAGGAAATAACATTGCATGCACAGCTCTGACCGTTGTTCTTGTAGCTACGTGGTGCATTTGAAAAATCTTCTCCAAGTCTTTCATCTGAACTTTGTCCACTGCTAATCTGCAGTATATATCTTTATTGCTGGAATATTTATATTTGTGGTTGATAACAGTCCGTCACTTCTGGGTCTTCACCATCAACTTTAAAGATGGATGAGCACCACCAGATTGAACCGAAATCAGTCCTGGCAAACTGCTTGGCCAGCCCCCGGGGGAAGGGTACTAGTTGAAAGCACCACTCCTGTCTCACTGCTCCCACTTTTGTTTCAGGGGGCAAATATTGCAGCTATGCTGAAATCCCGGCCACCAGTAACTAAAATGGCCTCCCAGAGGTCCAAAACTGGCCCTCAACCTGGCGGCCCACGGAGGAAACGCTCGGTGCCCAGTCCGGCCTTGTGGATGCATCTGTTGTCACCATGTTGGTGTTTTTACATTAATGTGTATTCCCATTGTTTCATAATGCTCCTTGATTTTTATTATGTTGTTTTTCAGGTCTCCCTGAAGTTGGCTTCAAAAGTTGTGTCATCAGCATATCAAAGGGTGTTGATGTTTAATTTTTAAACCCACACTTATCTTTCAGACCTGCTTATCTCATTATGCATTCTATATTCAAGGTGAAAAAGTATATTGAAAGAATTAAGACTCGTCTAACGCCTTTTTTTATTTTGAAACCAGTCTGCTTCACCCTTTTTCGGTCTTAACTGTGAATTTTTGTCAAGTATTTTAGTTGGGCATGAGAATAATGAGATGGTCTGGGATTCCCATTTCCTGAGAATTGTCCACAATTTAACAATGTCTACACAATCTAATGCCTTGATGTAGTCAATAAAGCACATGTTGATTTCTTTTTTATATTCCTTGGCTTTTTCAATTATACAGTGGTTGTCAGCAATATTGGCTCATGTTCTCCAGTCTTTCCTAAACCCAGCATGGATATCTAGTAATTATATTTCTAAGTAAGAACACATAAGACTCTTATTGGCATTTAGTTATCCTGAGCATTTTCTTGTTTGCATGTGAAATTAGGTAAATTGTATGGAAGTATGCATAGTCTATGTGGTCTTGTGTCTTTGGTATTGGAATGTAAACATATCCCTTCCACTCTGTTGTGGCCATTTTGTTGTTTTTTGAATGTGTTGGAACACTTTGGTAAGCTAAATGCATGAATCGTCTTCTGTGGTTTGTAGTACTTTTATTGCAACGCTATCAATTCCTACAGTTATCCCTAAAAGCTGTGACTTTAGAGCTGATTTGACTTTTTTAATTCTGAAACGTTCTTTTATGAAGCTAATTTCCTTTATGCTATCTCAGATGTTGTCATCCCTGTTGTGGAGTGCTTCAGTGTATTCTTTCACCCTCTATTTGATCTTTGTAGCAGCTGCTATTATGCACCCTTTGTTTTCTTTCAGCATATAAATGTGCAGTTGGAACTTCTCTTTGATTTCATTCATTCATCTTTCCAAAAACACTCCTTGATTTTTCATATTTGCTTACAACTTCAATATCCTTGCCAACATTGCTGCAATATTAATCTTTCAAGCTGCTGTCCGAAATTGAACCTTCAATTCTTTCATAGGCATCTGATGTCTTGTAATCTTGGCTTCTGTCCTTTTCCGTGCAATTTCTTCTGATAACGACTTGGATTTCTTCTGTGTTTTTTCATCAATAACCCTTCCTGAAATATATATCCTCAATGTTTTCTTTAATTTCTGACCATAGTTCTTCAGGATACCTATCATATGTAGAATTTCAGAATGTTTTTGACAGTTTCCTTGAATGTTACAGGTATATTTCTCAGTTCATATCTTGCAAGCGAAATGAGCTTGTTATTCTTCTTCAGCTTGACATGAATTACACAATTTAGCAAGTCATGGTTTTTCCATAGTATGTTACAGGCCAGGTCTTTGTCAGTAGAATCAAGCTTTTCTACGTTCTGGCACAGAGAATGTAATTGTTTTGATTCCTGTGCACTCCATCGTGTGAGTCAATGAATATAGGTGTCACTAAAGTTGTGAAAAATGTATTAGCAATGTTGACGTTGTTGATCTGACTGAAACTGTTAAGTAGTTCTGCTGCATCATTTCTTTTAGAAAGGTTTGGTGCTCTATCTATGTTCCTTTTTTTCATTGCCTACTTTGGTATTTCAGTCTCCAATCACTAGACGAACATAGAGGCATATTCACAATGAAGTGGCCGTGAGAGGCGTTAGCCTCCCTGGCTTAACGCCTCTCACCGCCACTTTGGAAACGCCAGGCTACACCCTATTCACAAGAATGTGGTGCAGTCTGGTGTTTCCCCCTGCGACAGCGCTAAGTCTCATGACTTAACGTCAAAGCAGGCACCCTTGCACCAGACTGCAAGGGTGTCTGCGAGCAGGGAGGTTTGTTTATGTACAGGAAGGTGTCCCTTCCTGCACATAAGCAAACCTACATGTGTGCTGCTTCATGCAGCACACGTAAGTTACAAAACAGCATTTTTAAAAAAAAAGGTTTGTAAGGGACACCTTCCTGTACATAAACAAACCATGGCATTTTGCTATTTCCATGT
Organism: Lissotriton helveticus; assembly: GCF_964261635.1. Taxonomy (NCBI): domain Eukaryota; kingdom Metazoa; phylum Chordata; class Amphibia; order Caudata; family Salamandridae; genus Lissotriton; species Lissotriton helveticus. The sequence goes on along the minus strand of NC_136059.1, from coordinate 1,217,488,364 downwards.
GTGCGGCACCAGGCAGGACACATGGAAATAACTACAACAAGGAGAAATTAAGCATTTCTCCTTGTTTGCCATCTTAAGACTTCTGGTCTTAAGTTCAGCGCTGCCACCTATTACCACCACCCTTGATAATAGGTGGCAGCATCGAATTCAATGGGTGTTGCTGTGGTACGCCCAGCACAACATCCACTGAACGTCCCCCTTTCACGCTAAGTTTAGTTAGCGTGAAAGGGGCCCTATTCTCAAGGCAGCATTAAGCCACTTAACATGGCTTTAAGCCAAGTTAAGTGGGTTAACGCTGCCTTGAGAGGAGGGCGCTGGCCCAATACGCACGGGAAAGTTAAAAAAAAGTGACATTCCCGTTGCGATAGGGGCTTGAGAATATGCACCATACTGTTGGCATGTTCTGTCAATAATATATGCTCTACTTTTCAAGACCTGAGTAATAAACTGTGTGATCCTCTGCATGAGATTGTCCAATTCCAGTAATTCAATAATTAACAAAATGTCAATTTGCAATCGATATATGTAATCCCTCTTCATGTGCAGGCTTCCTTGGTTCATGTTTCATACATGCCAAGTTTCAATTGTAATGCTAAGCTTGTACCTTAGGATTAAAAGACCAGAATGGGTCAGTTTTGTGAGCTGACAAATTTGGGACCAAGGGTGCATTGCGAGTATTCAATGAATAGTTCTCCCTGCCTAAATTGTTAAACAACCACAAATTTACAAGATAATGGGAATTCAAAAACATTTAGCAGGTGCTTTCTCACACTAGATATGCTCAGAGAACTCCTCTAATTGGTAGAAAATGCTTCTCCGGGGTGTTAATGTGAAATAAATACCACTAGTATTGGCTGGGTGTAGAAGGCTTTACCCACCAGAAGAAAAAATGCTGTCTATGGGAGAACATCATTTAAGCATATACGAAATGTACAACTGATACATTTACACTTCCACAAATGTGCATGAGAGTAACAAGAAAATCCACAGCTACTCTTGGGACACTGCAGCTGTCACTCTTTTCCAGGTAGTACTCCTGGAACCCTCTGTGAATGCTTAAATTGAAATATACTCCAAGCATAATCCTACTTTTATGAGAATATTTTTGTTTTTTAGAATCATGGGCCTAAATTGTCAAATGGTTTTACTAATTTTGTGTATATATGAGATATGGACACATCAAGGCCCTTGTCCTTTGTGTCTCTAACATCTTCATAGTTTCCCATTTCTCAGAATAAATCATCAAAACATATAACATGTACATTGCAAATTTCATAAAACCCAAATGCTACAACCCAAAGTCATTGACAGGGAGTCGGAGTGTTAATCTGTCTATCCTGGTCCTTTTGCACCCTGTAAAATGGAAGACTCAATTCTGAGTTAAATGTATAGCTCTAACAAAGATTCCAAGTGATAATCTTTGCGCTTGGACACCTTGCAAGTAAATTATGAGCAAACTTCAAATACTGCTATAAGACTCACTTAATTACTATGGTAGCAAAAAACAGTGGCCTCAGGCAGAGAGGCTAGGGCTCTGAGAATCAGATACAACAAAGGCCCAATAATGTTGCAGCAAAGGCTTGCATCTGCATACAGCCCTTTTTTCTGCATTGTATGAGCTTTACACTTCTAGAAATCAATAGAGCACCAAATCCTAAGAGGCTGATTATAGAGAAAATGTACCCATGTTTGCACATATTGAATTTGTTAAGAATATTTCGAATTCCCTTTTAGCATAATGGTTTGGTTTTGTGTTTTATATGTCTATGTGATGTGTGGCCTATTTAAAAGGTAGTCAAGCTACCTTCAGACTAAAAACTGATGCCTGTCTATGTGTCAAGGGTTTGTTTCTGCAATAAGTGCTACAATGTTGTTATTGCATTTTCGACATTGAATAAATTAAAAAGACACTGAACCTGGCTCTGATGTTTACATGCTTTTTAAAATCACTGATTTTGAATTCAAGCAAATTGAAAACATTATTTAAAATGATCAAATTTCAATTTGATCAGATATTGTGCGAAGAAGAAACGTAGTTCCTGTAAAAAGTAATCATTTTTTACGATATGTCAGGACAACTGAGCAATCACTAAAAGGGCATTGAATAGTTGTTTTTTTTTGCAGGCGATTTACTAAGTGTGATATAATTGAGAATCGTTTAATCTTTTGTAAAATCTCCCCTAAAAAATTGATACCTGCACAGGCTTACACATATTATTGGTGCTTCAAGAAGGTGCTTAAAGAGGGTGTGCATCACTGATGATGTCATCTTAAGCAGCATCACTGCTTATCTTGAAGGCAAGCTCACTATCTCTAGTGGTTCTAGGCACACCCGCAGCCAGGACACATTCAGACTGCAGACTAAGAAGTGAAAAAAGATTTCCATATAGAATAACATCCCCGTATCCATCAGGATCGTCAAATGCTGCCTCAATATAGGAACACGTTGACAACTCACCTTCTTTAGAGAACACTATATCACAATGCAGTGATCATCCAAAACTCAGCTTTCTCTTCTAATACTGGACAATTTTGAGCTTGCCTTTGACCATATACAGAACTCTGTTGCTTTTTGCCTAGTTTCATGCTATAGAAAGTCCATATACACGCATACATACATACATACATGAAGTTCATCACCTGCCAGGCATTTAAATCTGCCATTTGGAAAACTTTACTGTAAAGCTTTGATTGGATGGCCTGGTCCACCAAAATCACAAAACAGTAAACTAACAAATATATTATTTATAGTGCAACTAATGGCCAAACTGATGACTGTGCAAATCTTGATAAAAGGAGCGGTGACCACAATCTTTTAGAGGACATGAATGAATTAATTACCAGGGATATTTTAAATGTTTTACTTTTGTAAGCTATTTGTATTTCTTGAATATGATGCAACTTACATTCAAGGGGGACTCGCAGGAATCATACAATCCCTCTTTATTCCATCTATAGACTGGAGCTCAGTCCAAGGGCTGGGCATAACTTTCAAGAAAGCTTTGGAAAAGTTACATGCACCAAGTAAGTTCTATCCATGTATTCTTGTGTAAAGTTACTGCCAGTGAGAATCAAAAAGCTGTGTGTTATGGCCTAGAATGCATGCCAAAAGAACAAGCAAGCATTCAATTGGTACGATTAAGAAAGTAGATGGTTAGTTAGGTATGCCATGTGATTTATTTTTCAGGCAGGAGATACCTTTTCTTTCTCAATTACAAATTATGGACTGATCCACAAAGCTATTTGCACATATACATTTCATATGTAATAGCTTATTATACTAAAAAACACATTTGTATTTGACCAAAGTCAGTTTTGCATACTAACATACAAATGTGTGGGAATTCATGAACTATTTTCTCACCATTACCATGCTAGAAAAACAATAGAGTTTTACCCCTATTATTTCCAAGAGTAAATCCCCTTCCTAGGGTTGAATTATAGGAAACTACAACAACATTGTGGGTTGCGAGTTTAGATATATCTCCATAGCTAAACATGTATTTTTCACTGGAGGAAAAGCAATAAATAATTTGGAATTTTTTGAATTTACTCATTGTCATATCTCACTCAAAACTATACATGTATAATTTCTCCTGATAAAATTGGATTCAAAAACATTTTCCAGCCGTACACCAGGAAAGCTCAGCTGCCAAGTTCAAAATGGGGTTCAAAAACGTTTTCCAGAGGTACTCCGCGAAAAATGTTATGTTCACTTCGAAATACTTTATAAATTACTAAAAATGGTATACTTGCATCCATGCAAAGTTGTAGACCACCAGACTCAGATTTAGGGCTTACTCTAAGAATTTGTCTCTTTTGACTTTAGGTGTCACAAGTGATGGAACTTTCTTGTCGTTTCATAGACCTTGGCAATATAACTGTGACGTGTTAGGTCAGTGAGCATATCAGGATGAGGTGCAGTGCATGAATATTTGTTTCTTATGTAAGTCACTTGGGTTTTTACAATTTAAGACAGATCGCCCCCTACTTCTTTATGTCCGAATTTGTAGTACATACCTAGATGTCTTGGTTCAACTCCTGAGTGATGGAGCGAAAGGAGAACTTGATTAGTGAGTAGAAGTGCTTGTTAGGTGAACTGAAAGCTATACTTCTTAGGAAGTTAGAACATGCATTGATATGAATTGGGTTCATCATTTTATGTTCTTTTGTCACTGTTTACAGAGTGAGTTACCAGGGAAGTTAAAGGCATGCCTGGTTAGTGTTTGCTTTCAAAAGAATCTGAAGAGCGGATTACTCCATTCATCTCTTAGACTCAGTTCTGCACTGAATAATCTGCATGTGACTGGGCATAGTGAGCAAAAGGAGGATGGATTCAACTCAGATCTGTGACTGGTGGTGAGTGGTTGAAAGGTTTCAGCGCTCTCTCCATCATCTACTTGTGTTTGCTTTGTTTGCCCTAAGTTGGCAGGGTATGCCCAGGCATGGGTTACTTGCTCGCTGTGCCACTGGATTCAAGCTAGCCTGGCTGATGAGAGGTGAATCCCTGAAACTGGTCCCAGGATGCTTGTTTCCAGTCCAGGGAGGACCTGGCCTGGCAGTTCAGGCTGGACTGTTTCCATGAGAAACAGGGTCAAGACTGATTTGCAGATGGCTGGGTCCAAACTAGGGTGGCAAAGTGAGCTTAAGAACAATGATGGGTTAAACCCAATCTGTGACTGGGGATGAGTGGTTGAAAAGTTTCAGCACTCCATCCACCATCTTGTTGTGCTTGCTTTTTAAGCTTCAGTTCTGGAGTTTTCCCAGTGTGCTGCAGGCTAGAGGGCTGCTGTTGGGGCTGGATGTGCTGCTGTGACAATGACAGTAAGGTCACCTGGCCCAGTTCTGGTCATGGCCTCCTGCAGCTGGGGTTGGTTTGAACATTTTTGCCAGAGGCGATTTAGGTTTCTACTCCAGACCTGTTCAGGGTTCGGTTGAGAGCCTTTCACGAGCAAGGGCCCTATGCACAAAATGGCCTGTCTCTATGCTTTTGCCACATGAATATTACCTGGGAAATGAGTGCCATCAGACATATGCAAACTATATTTAAAAAAGGTTAGAGATTCAGAAGAAACAGTGGTGCTGCAGAACACATATCTAGAAGGATAAAAACAGATTTGAGGCAGTTCATAAATATACTACATAATGATTTAAATCCACATTTCCTTTAAGGGTATGGTCACACATCTATGCACATAAACTGGAAGAACATGTGTATGCTGGATATGAAGAACAATTTCCTAAAGTGATTGAAGTGGTGAGCATATTTCAACAGAAGTGCTATTTCTAGTAACTGGAGGATTTCTATTTGTATTGATTTATTTGTGATCTTTTAGATCTCAGCTATACCAGGAAGTTGTTGAGTTCATTTTAGAGACATCTAGAGAGAGACAATGTAATCGTGCTTTGTCACAGCTTTCCTTTTGTGGTGGTTGGGCTGGGCAGTAGTGAGCATTGTGCAAGAGCAAGCAACGTGGACAGAGGACATCCTAAGGTCATTTCATAACTATCTGTCAGGTGCTCAGTACATTTGAATTACATTGCAGTACATTTTAAACTGCTGCCTCCTGCCCCGCATTAAGCAGAATTAACCTGCATAGGATATTCCAAATAAAATATATGTCAAAAGATAGTAAATAAGTAAATAAATGACTTCTGAGGACGATCTCCCTTTGTTGTTAATATTTTGTTTTTATGCAATGTATCAGAAGCAAAGTTAATCAACAAGAAATGTGTAGCGGTTTAAATGTTTTTTTCCAGTTACTTAACCATAAATTGCATGGTTGGAGTGAATTTTGTTTTATGTGTTGTGTTTTTGCTATTGTCACTCCATAGTAAGCCAAAAAACAAAAAAGTGTGCTTTAAAAAAACAGGGCAATGTGGCTAATAAGTTGAATATTTACAAGTGTACATGTGACTTTTATAACAGAAGTTTAGTCACTCTGAATTGCCAACTTTTTTGCTCACTGATGTTCTACTTACGTCACAGTTTTACAAAAAGCTCCTCTTGCTCAAGCGCTGCAGAGGGAGTTTCTTGGCACTTGTCAAATGCAACTTGTGATCGTGCTGATTTTTACAAGCACAACAAACCACTGAAGTGTGAGAAGCTTCCGGGGAACAAGGGCTAGACATGTCTTTTACTGTGACCAGCGGAGCTCACGCTGCGTTACTTTCATGTGAACAGCAGACTGAGTTTGTCAGCTCGCTGTCGATAAAGGTGCCTGGCTATCACTGCGTTGTGCCCCTCGGGTCCCCCACGCGAGCAGGCGCATATTTATGAGGTGAGAGATTTTGTCATGCATTTACATCAATGAAAGCGCTTTTCATGCATGAGTGCTCTCCGGAAAATCTTATTTGGACCAGGTCAGATGAAATATGCGCAGAGCTTCTCCTCCGTGGTGTTTCTCTTGCTTGTTGTCTTCCTGTTGCAACATTTGATCCGCAATGTTATGATGCATGTTTGCAAGGAGAAAATATAATGGCTAGGTGTGAGCTCCTTTGGAGAAAGAAAGACACCAGCAGTGGCGGCCGGCACAGGTAAGAGTGGTAGGCGGTGAGTTGAGGCGGGCGTGGTGGGGGGAAGCCGACCGACGTGGTGTTAGTTAAAATGAAATTTTAAAAAAACAAATAAAGCCACTTACCTTGAGCCTGTTGCATCGCTGACTCGACAATGGGGCAAGCGCAAGGTAAGTGGTTTAAATATATATATATATATATATATATATATATATATATATATATATATATATATATATATATATATATATATATATATATTTATTTTAAGTAACCCGCTGTCTATCGACTTTCCCTCACCCCACCCTATCCCGCCCCGCCTCACCGCTCTTACCTGTGCTGGCCACCACTGGACTCCAGCAACTTATTTGACTACATGGGCCTAGTTATTCATAGTGCAGCAGGTGCAGTGGCACTGGGAATCAGAAGTGAGAGAGACCCACTGCATCCCTGTCAGTTCTGTCTCTTTCTACCTAGCCATCCATGGTGCTGTGGGCCCATGTCTTTTGCTTTTGTTATCACCGTCATCTCTTACAACTCCATTGTAAAAATAGCAATGGATAGAAGAGGACTGTGCCACTATTTCATTTAAATACCAGATACAATGGTGTTAATGTGCAACAATTGATGCATTGTCCTAACGCTTTGAACCAACCAAGGGCCTGATGCAGAGTTTGATGGACAGTGGAGTCCACCACAAAAGTGGTGATATATGCTGTCTCCAAAATGGCTGTCCTCCTGCTCCATTTTGAGTCAGGCGGTTAGTTTGTTTCTGATGGCGGTGCTCTTACTAGATCTGCCATAGAAAACCCAACATTAATTGCCTGACGGAGCTGAGGCCATCAAGGACATCAGACCGACTGCCCTATTTAAATCAGATTGTCTCCTTGGACGCCATTTAGGGATCGCAGGATTTGAACTGTGACCACTGGCTTGCCCCATGTGACCCCTGCCACTGCCTTTGTGTCCCCTGACCACAGCAATGGCAAAGACAATGGGGTCGATTCTGATCCCGTAAAAAGCGCTCCGAATCGTCGTACGGAGCATTTTTTTCCGTACGAATTGTACCCTTAACCGTCCTCGTATGAACGACGTAGTACGATCCACACCCGATGCAGCTATCCGTACGAATCGTACCAGGGACCGTACAAATGAAATTCCCGTACGAATCGCCCTCGGAAGCCGCTGTACACGACGTTTATACGGTTCGCGGCTGCTTTTTACGACCCGGCAAGTACGATCCGTGTTGTGTACGCTCCGTACGACCCTTTTTCTACGGGAGCTGGAAACTGTCGTACAGTCAGAGTTCGCCCCGAAACAGGTACGGAACGCCCCCCCCCGGGTACGGCGCGTACACCCCATGATCGCAGGGGTATGGTGCATACCCCTGCGATCATGGGGGTACGTGCCGTACACCCAGCGTACATGGGGTACGTGCCGTACCCCATGTACGCTGGGTGTATGGCACGTACCCCCCATGATCGCAGGGGTACGGCGGGTACTCCCCATGATCGCAGGGGTACAGCGCGTACCCCTGCGATCATGGGGTGTACGCGCCGTACGGTGTGTAGGTGATCGTGCGCTTTTCCGTACGAATCGCCCTTACCTGACGTGGACCGTACGAATCGCATCCGGGTAGCCCGGTCGGGATCGTAATCGTCCGATCGTACGGCATCCGTACGAGTCGTACGGAAACGGCTCCGGATGCGAGTCGTACGGACGGTGATTTTAACGGATCGGAATCGACCCCAATGAAGGGAACAGAAGGCAAACAGTCTCCTGATGAGCACAATTACATTTTTTCGTCTTCCACTGTGACTTGGGTCATTAAACTTTAATTCAGTTAAACAACCACATTCAGCAGTGCAATGTGCACTTTACTGAATAAATAAAACAACATAAATACGGTTCAAACATCAAGTTGCCCAGTTTTGTTATTGTAAAATATGTAAAATTATATGTTTGAATAATAAAGTGACCCCTGTGGTTTGCATGGGTGGCTAATCCCTTACAAGAGATCATAATGAAAATGCATTAACTATGGTAAGGAATAAGATAACAGCGTAGCTGACATTCAAAATATGGTCTTTGTGAATTAATTCAGATGGAGTTAAAACACTATTGTTTTTTTATGTGTCTTCCTTTTATTTATCAGTATATTTTATACTTGGGGTATACACTAGAAGATTCATGGCCATTGGTATTATGTGATTGTGCGGCTGCGGGAATATTTGCATTATTATTGACTTGCCGCGTTTGCCACATAATCCATTATCTGCTTCATAATCTACAAATTTTAACAAAACAAATTGTGCTTCTAGCTCAAACGGTTCAAAAGTGACAAAAAGTGCAGTGACAGGTGTTGCTGCGCAGCAAAAGGACCGTTGCAAAAGTTGACTGGTCACTTTTCTGTTGCTTATTTGTGTATTTGAATATGAAATTGGTACGAATGAGATGCGACCAATGCCCAGACAGTGATTAAAAAGTGTAAAAATGACAAAATACTACTTCCGCTATCCTTTTAGTTCCCTGCCCCTCCACAGCTTTAGTAATTGTATAATTTATGCATACAGCATGATGAGTCGTGACTGCTTGACTCTTTGGGCCAGATGTAGGTAAGGGACATTTACCGACTCATAAATACCGAATTTTAACGATTTGGTATTTATGAATCGGTAAATATGAAGCTGGGAGATGTAGGTATTTTTCAGAATAGAAATGCCGAATCGGTAACATTCGGTATTTACCGATTCGGTAAATACCGAATCGGTATTTCCTATTGATTCCCATGGGCTGTGAAGCCCATAGGAATCAATTGGAAATACCGATTCGGTATTTACCGAATCGGTAATTACCGAATGTTGCAAGGGTGCAGGGGGTGTCACTTTGACACCCTCTAGCACCCGAAGTAAAGGCACGTGTGACATGTGGCACACATACATGCCCTTAGGGCATGTCTGTGTGTCACATTGCACAGTGTGCATGCACAGATGTGCATGCACACCTGGATTCGGTATTTTACCACACAATAGGATTGTGTGGTAAAATACCGACTCTTAAGGGCCTGTGACACTCTCAGGAGTGTCACCTACATTTGGATTTACCGAATCGGTAAAATTACCGATTCGGTATTTTACAGAATCTGTAAATTTACCGATTCGGTAAATTTACCGATTCTGTAAAATGATGGCCCCTACATGCCAATTCCTAAATACCGGTCGGTAACGGCCGAAATCGGTCGTTACCGACCGGTATTTGGGCTCCTACATCTGGCCCTAGGTCCCCGGATAGCCATTTAACATTTACTTGTGGAACAGAGTATTGTATCTTTGAGTTAGCAACATAGTAGGTTATTATCAAAAAATAGGCACATGGCATTCAATGTGGGATGACGAGACCTGACTTGTTTACAGATCAGGATTTAATTGAGCAGGAGTCTGAGGTGGCTTGAGGTTTCTACTGCGGTCTAGATGGGTACTTTGGGACACTCTATGAGGAAATTTACAGTCCTGAATAAAAATGATGTATTTATTCTTTTAAATGGTAAAGGTACTTCAAGTAGCTAGCAGTATTTCTAGGAATGCTAGATATTTTTGCGTGGTCAACAGAAACAGGTTATTCAACCACACTGCTCTTACAGCCTAACTTGATCACAAAGCCAGTGCTACACCCTAAAAGAATTACCTATCAATGTATAATCACAATTGACATCGTTTAACAAGCAATTTTTTTGTGTGTGTGTCATATTCCTTGAAATTGAAGAGTAGGTCACATTTTAGTCAGGGGTAAGAAACGACTACTGAGGGCTATGATGATTCTTATTTGCAATGCATCATCTACCTGGCAATAGGTGTCCTGGCCCTAGAAATGGAATAGACAGCAGGGATACCGTAGAATAGTCGGATGTTGAGGCTCTGCAAAAATACAGATAGATGCGTTCTAATCACGACTAGGACAATCATTATCGCATTTGATATAAATCTGACACAGAGGTATTTGGAATTCATTCAGTGTGGTAATTATCACATATTTCAACTTTTGGAAATTAACATACATATTTTAGTGCCTACTGTACTAAAATCCACATGTTCAAGTAAATACTGGTCCTTTTCCCTTTTTTAAATTCTGATAGGTTTGATCTGCCACGATTTAACAAAGGATGCAATCCATATCGCACCTGTTAAATTACCAGTTGCGCTAAACATCACACTACTTTTAGCTGCAATCCTACCACAAGCAGGTGTTACGAAGGGATCACAATTTAAAGGACCACTTGTAGTCAGACTCTAAAACGCTTAATATTCGAAAATTTGGAGGTAAATTGGAGAAAGTTCTTCCTCCAAGCCCGGTGCGATAGATTTGGGGAAGCGTCAGCTAAATATAGCATGTTCTTGGGAGTAGAGTGCTAGCTTCTGAATTGAATGAAAGCTGGACAAAGATGATGTACAGCTCTGTGACATATACACAGGAACTTGAAGATCGCACACTTTTCTACAAACAGCCAGTGAAGTGATCTAAGATATTGAGCGATATGGAAGCATGAGGGAAGGTTTAAGAGGGGCCTGGCTGCTAGACTCTATATATATTTTATCCGTTGTATAGATTTCTTGGGGAGACCAATGCATAGTGAAATACAGTCGTCACTACGAAGATAGTAAAAGCAGGATGAAGTGGAAACATTTATTTGCTTCACAAAAGTCACTGAAACAACTAACATTATTTTCAGAGTCAGTGGGAACAGGAGCTGCACTGAGCTCAATCGGTCAAAAAGCGTGAGGTCAAATGAGATAGGTGCTACTAAATAGGAGCACTTCAGTTTCATTTCCATGTAGGTGAAGGAGTTATTTACCATTCAAAAAGTCAGGTTTCAAGCTAACAGGCATGAGCAGACGCCTGATCAGAAAACAACAATACAAGTAGAACCTGAGCGAAAATCATATCTGAGGATGAGGTCAACCAGAGGAGAGAGATACATATTGAAACGAGTTAGGCTTCATGAGGAGCCCTGTGGCACACTGCAAACGAGGATCTAAAGGCAAGAACACAATAGGAATGGTAGCACTGAATGCAAAATAGTGCTCCAGATGGATGTATTGCCAAGCAAATGCTTTGTCCTCGATTGGCTATGCTGTGCAGACAGTATACAGAAGTAATGTGGAACGGGAGACAGTGTCAAATTCAGTGCTGAGATCTAGAAGCATCAGCATGGCACTAACACCTTTATCTAGCATTGTGTGACAATCAGAATGGAGTCCACTATATTGTTATTTTCTATGGATATGAAGAGTTAGGATTTAACCTCCCTTTCAGTGATCATGGAAAGCAAGGGAAGAAGGAACATAGGAGGTTGATATTAACTCCTTCCGTGCTCATGACGAGCTGAGCTCGTCATGAGGCACGGTGCCCGTGTGCTCATGATGAACTGAGCTCGTCATGATCCATGGAACACTCACACACGGGGATAATTCCCCTGCTGTGCTGAGCAATCCACGGAAACGGGTGTGGCCGTGACGAGCTCAGCTCGTCATGAGCACACGAGCACTGTGCCTCATGACGAGCTGAGCTCCTCATGAGCTCGGGGGCGCTGTGTCGCCCCCCGCCCCCCAGCACAGCAGGGGAATTACCCCCGCTGCGAAGGGGTTAGAGATCTTAGGTGTTTCATGTGGCTTTATCTGGAGTGGCACAACCATAGCTTCTTTTCAGAGGTGAGACCCACAGGTAAGGGTAGAGAGGCATTGCATAAAGAACGTAACAATGGTGGTAATGCCTCAAATGCTACATGAAAGATATGAACAGGGCACAGATTAGTAAAAGAGCAACATTAATTGCAAGCTCAAGTGTCTTGATCACTAGATTTTCCACAGAAAGGCACTATGAGAGAACAGATTGAGGATTAGGGATCATGGATATGTGTTTCTTCACCACTTCGGATACTGTGTCTTCATGATGTAAAGATCATTACATTTGAGTATTTATCCTCAAATTAAGCTGAGATGGATTTACAAAAGTATGGGGAAAGAGAAGTGGCCAGGGTGGCAGATGCAGGCGATGAAAGATCTCTCCCAATCTTATCAACGACTCTGGAAGAATTGTCTGCAGAGACTTTGGCAGAAGTATGGTATATCGATCTGTCCTTCATAAGAAGAACCATGTATCATGTGTGCTCCTGAGATTTTGCTGTTTTCTTTATTGGGTCATGTTTATGTCTCCATCGTCTTTGCAATACTTTTCAGCTCTGCCTAGCAATGGCTAGGTTCTTAGACTATCAGGACAAAGGCGATTCTTTCTAGATGAGTGTCTGATCCACGGCACAATAATAGGAAACGCAGATCATGTAACCCAACTGTTGAAATGTGTGGCCTTCTTATCCCTATTACGATCAGATAGCACAGTGGTGGGAGGCTTTGGAAAACATGGTCAAGCTTTGCAGCAAAAATCCTTTCCATCAACACGCACCATTATTAGCCCCTCCTTGAATTAAACTCTTTTTTAGTGGGGAGAGTAGTGTGAATCTTAAATGAAACACCGATGTGGTCAGTCCAAGGGAATTCACTAGGGCAGTAAATGTTATTTGTTTGTTCAAAGACAAAATAGCGTCAAGTGTGTGACCTAGATTATGCTAGAGTGAAGGAGTCAGCAAGGGGAGGCCAAAAGTATCCACTCACTCAAAATCATTTGTAAATCAAATATTTTTATTTGAAGTCATTCTTATTTAGGTAGGTCTGGGCTGTCAACTCCGCCCTGTTTGTGGAGTATGCAGAGTTTTCTGCACTCTACGCTCCACGTAGCTCGAGGAGTGCAGAAAACTCCGCACCACGTTGTGCAGCGGAGTTTTTTCCCTGCTCGTGAACGGTAAGGAAGACCAGTGTGAACGGTAGTTTGCACTGCACTCTGCCACTTGCGGTACTCCGCAGAGTTTTTGTGTCACTTGAGGAGTTCCATGTAGCAAAACTCCGCAAACTATGCCCAGGCTTGTTTAGGAGTCATATTTAAGTTGTGACCCTAAGTTCAGGTGAGGGACTTTCATGTGTGGGTATGCAAACTGCCCATTATTGTGAGATAACATAATACATGCATTCGTTCCGTGGAACAGCAATGGCAAGTACCTTAACAACCCCATGAATTTTCTTGGTATGTCTACATAAAAATTCTTTCTGTGCACAAAATGCATTTATAAGCATACACACACATCCCTATTTTTAGGTCGAGCCTAGCGGCAGCACACATGCACTTCTCGCTCTGCGAGACTGCTGGAGTAGAGTATGGGAGAGAAGCTGTGCCCCCTCTACTCCCATATTTTTTATCGGCTTGTGCCATTGTCTTTCCTAAATGCCACCTTCTGATTTGTTAAGAGGCTTTTAGTCCCTCCTTAGTATGGCCTTGTCTTCATTTGTACCCTCCCAATGTGACTGGCCCTTTTACTTCAGTTGTTACACGGGACCTGTTATTTCGTCTTTAAGCACTTTACGGTACTTTATTCAGTTTCTCGTACTGTCGGCTAGACATTCCCTGCTTCAGTTGAAATCGCTTGTGGTTTTTTAAGCAGCATGGCGGCCCCTGTAACACTGGCAGCTGCTTTCAATCACTTTAACCCGGCATTATCTTGTGTCTGTTTCAACCTCCCCCCCCCCCAAGTAAAATGGATTCACAAATGATTAGAAAATTAAGTCGTGTCAATTTCAGTTAACACATAGTCTTGTGCTAATGGGCCGAAGCTGACAACAGAACATGTAATTTGAACTAAAGCCACCTGACCGGTTGTTTTCAAAAGCCTCTTTTCTTAACACCACCACCAATACCACCACCACCACCAATACAACCACCACCACCAATACCACCAATACCACCATCAATATCACCACCACCAATAGCACCACCACCATCACCAATACAACCACCGCCAATGCCACCACCTCCACCACCACCAATACAAACACCCATACCACCACCAATACCAATAGCCCCACTGCCAATGCCACCACCAATTCCACCACCACCACCACCAATACCACCACAAGACCACCAATACCACCACCACCATCAAAACCACCACCACCATCAATACCACCACCACCAATACCACCATCAATAACACCACCAATACCACCACCACCAACACCAAATCCACCACCAATACCACCACCAATACTATCACCACCAATACCACCACCACCGCCAATACCACCACCAATACCAATTCCACAACCACCAATACCACTACCGCCAATACCACCACCACCCCCAACATCATTACAATCAACAACACCAATACCACCACCAATACTACTACCACCATTAGTACCACTACCACCATCACCACCAATACCACCACCACCAATACCAAATCCACCACCACTTCCATCAATACCACCACCACCGCCAATACCACCACCAATACCAATTCCACCACCAATACCACCACCACCACCAATACCACCACCACCACCAATACCACCACCAATACCACCACCAATACCAATGCCACCACCACCATCAACACCACCAATACCACCACCAATACCACTACCACCACCAATACTACTACCACCACCACCAATGCAACCACCACCAATACCACCACCACCACTACAACCACCAATACCACCAACACCACCACCAATACCACTACCACTATTACCACTACCAATACCACCGCCACCAATACCACCAACATCACCACAACCACAACCAATACCACAACCACCACCAATACAACCTCCACCACCAATAACACCAATACCACCACCAATAGCACCATCACGAATACCACCACCACCAATGCCACCACCATCAATGCCACCACCACCAATACCACCACCTTCACCACCACCAATACCACCACCCATACCACCACAAATACAAATACCCCCACTGGCAATGCCACCACTAATTCCACCACCAATACCACCACAAGACCACCACTACCAATACCACCACCACCATCAATACCACCACCAACATCAATACCACGACCACCAACACCACCAATACCACCATCAATACCACCACCACCAATACCAAATCCACCACCAATACCCCCACTACCACCAATACTATCACCAATACTACCACCACCACTACCACCACCACGGTCAATACCACCAGCAATACCACCACCAATACCACCACCAATACCACAACCACCAATACCACCACTGCCAATACCACCACCATCCACAACATCACCACAATCAATACCACCAATACCACCACCAATAATACGACCACCACAAATACCACTACCACCACCAACACCAATACCGCCACCAATATCAGCACCACCAATACCACCACCACCACCAATACCACCACCACTAAAACCAAAACCAATTCCACCACCACCAATACCACCAACACCACCACAACACCACCAAAAATACTAGCACCACCCTTACCACCACCAATACCACCACCACCACCAATACCACCACCACCAACACCACCAATACCAAATCCATCACCACTACCACCATCAACATCACCACCATCAACACCACCAATACCACCACCAATACCACTACCACCACCAATACCACTACCAGTACCACCACCAATACAACCACATCAAAACCACCACCACCACCAATACCACCACCACTAATACCACCACCAATACCACCACCACCAATACGACCAACACCACCACCAATACCACAACCACCACCAACAATACTACCACCACCAATATCACCACCAATACTACCACCACTTATACAACCACCACCACCACCAATACCACCACCACCACCAATACCACTGCCAATACCAATACCACTGAGACTGCCACAATACCACCACCAGAAATACTACCACCACCACTAATACCACCACCAATACCACCACCAATACCACCACCACCAATGCCGCCACTAGCACCAATACCACCACCACCAATACCACCACCTGTACCACCACCAATACCACCACTAATACCACCACCAATACCACCACTACCACCACCAATACCACCACCACCACCACCAATACCACCATCAATACCAATACCACCACCAATACCACCACCACCAATACCAATACCACCACCACCAATACCACCACTGCCACCAATACCCCACCACCAATACCACCAACAACACTAATACCACCACCACCAATACCACCACCAATACCACCACCAACAATACCGCCAAAACCAATACCAGTACCATCACCACCAATACCAATACCACCACCACCAATACCACCACTGCCACCAATACCCCACCACCAATACCACCAACAACACTAATACCACCACCACCAATACCACCACCAATACCACCACCAACAATACTGCCAAAACCAATACCAGTACCACCACCACCACCAATACCACCAATGCCAATACCCCCACAACCACCACCACCAATACATCCACCACCAATTTATTTATTTGACATTTGTATGGCGCAGCGAATCATCCCCAGGGGGATCTCTCGGCGCCCGGCAGTAGAGAAAAAAAAGGCCCCTCGGCCGGCCTAGGATCCTAAAACAGCCAGGTCTTTGGACTCTTTTTTAAATGCACCAAAGATGTACAGCCCTGCATTTCCTCCGGTAGCCTGTTCCAATGGAAGGGGACCAGATATGAAAAAGTCGGCCCTCCCATTCTGGCTTTGTTAATCTTGCAAGGGGCTAGAAGGTTTTGGTTGCTGGATCTTAATTAGTGCCCCAGCACATACGCTTTTACCTTCTTTCTTAGGTATACCGGGCCCAGGCCTTGCCTTGCCTTAAACACCAGGATCAAACGTTTAAAGACTGCTCTCTTCTTAACGGGCAGCCAATGTAGGGATTGCAGCAGGGGATGAGACGGGGTAAGTCTAGGCTTATTCAAAGCCATTCTTGCTGCTGTGTTCTGCAGTACCTGGAGCCTAGAGAAGACTTCTTCTCTGGACCGACCAATAGGGCATTCCTATAGTCCAGCCTACTCACAATCAACGCCTGGATGAAAGTCTTACTTGCATCCAGAGGGATCCAAGGAAAAACTTTCCTTAACATTTTCAGGATACCAAAGCAGGAACAAGTCAGTGTCTTTACATGATCTTCGGAGGATAGTTTGCTGTCCAGTAGGACTTCCAGGTCCCTGGTCTGCTTTGTGGGGGAAGGAGAGTCCCCCAGTTCCGAAGGCCACACATCTGGTGTCCATAGTTCTTCCGCCTTCCCAAAGAGGAGAATCTCCGTCTTGTTGGAGTTGAGCTGGAGGAAATTGTCCCTCATCCAAGCCGCTATGCACAACATACAGGTCTTAAACTTTGTTCTAGTGACCACAGGATCCGATTCAAATGGAATAATCACCTGTGTGTCGTCTGCATATGAGATCGTCTCAAAGCCACACAACCTTATAATAGCAGAGAATGGGGCCACGTATATGTTGAACAAAGTAGGGATTAGGATTGAGCCCTCAGGAACCCCCTTATACACTAGGGTGGTTGCTGGCAGAAATGGCTCTAGTTTGACCTGCTGAGATCTCCTTGACAGAATTCTTTCCAACCATGCCAGAGCTTGGCCCTCGACACCAATCTCCTGTAATCTGCAAAGCAGTATGGAATGGGAGATGTTGTCGAAGGCAGCTGACAGATCTAACAATACCAGCATAGTGGGAGTCCCTTTATCTAGGGACATTCTGATAATATCAGTCACTTCCATCAAAGCTGCCTCCGAACTATGTCCAGCTCGAAAGCGACCATAGGCCTCTCCGTGCCACATTCAACCTGATACGAGAACAGACGAACTCCTACGAAGTAATTGGCACGCCCACAGGTGATGAACATCATCTAGTCCTCAAAAGAATAAAATGGTCGACCAATCTCAGCCATAGACTCTCGGCATTTGTAGCCAAAAGGGTGGAAGTACCAAGGCCACAAGACAGTGAGAACACCATATACAGATGGGAAACACTGATCAAAGATATATTGAAGTGCCTGGGCAATACCCATCAACCAAGAAGCTGTCAAAAAACCACCAGGCCATGCCGCCTAATAACACAGAGCCTGAATCAGACTAAGCATGCACTCAACAAGGCAGTGAGGGCAAAAAAGAAAGGCATCCACCTGCCAGGGTGGCCCCCCATTGCCATTCTGCGAGCCAATTGCAAAAAGAAAATCTGGGAACTGAAAAGAAAGCGGACCGAACAAAACTGGCTGACAGTGTTTTCCCTAATCAAAGAAAAAGATAACAGCAAGCTTTGGCGTTATATTAACAGCCTGTCATCTGGAGGTGTATATAAGGAAAACAGCTTTGCAGGAAAAGTGTGGGAACAGTATGCAAAGGGGCTGTACACCTGTGAACCAAATCGGCCAACTTTTTGTAACATCGCGTGGTCTAAGGTGGCACCCACAACCATCATTACTGAAAGCGCCCCGACCGAAGAACCAAGATCGACCGGACCTGGAAAATTCTCGGAGGCGGAGATAGCAAAGCACATCAAGGCGATCAGAAGTGATGGCGCCCCTGGCCCAAACGGGATTCCCGCTCATGTATTTAAGACTGCCCCAGCCTTCTTTGCAACCAAACTTACTTCCCTATTTAACCACTCATTCGCAACCGCAATCTTGCCAATCTCCTGGAAAGGCTCAATTCTATTTCCAATTCATAAAAAAGGCGAGCATTCAAACCCGGCTAACTACAGACTCATAGCCCTTCTTCACATAGAAGCTAAGGTATATGCCCGCCTTCTCCTAAAGGATCTGGAGACCTGGGTGGATAAGAACAGCATTCTTCCGCCCACACAGACTGGCTTTAGGGCTAACAGCTCCACGCTGGATAACATCATAGCGCTCAAGTACCTCGCGAAGAAGGCTAACTCGAGGAACAAATTACCTTTGTTCTGTTGCTTTATAGATTATTCAACGGCCTTTGACCGAGTGAACAGAAGCTGGCTATGGGCGAAACTAGTGACCTGGGGGATCCCCAAAGTCCTGCTAAAAGCCATACAAGCACTTTATGAGGGGACCTGGGTCCAGGTGAAACTAAGCTCCTCAACTACAACCACAAGAATTGCCACCAACTCTGGTCTAAAGCAGGGGTGCGTCTTGGCCCCTCTACTTTTTAATCTGTACACAGCGGACATGGGGCAAGCCCTGAAAGATGCGCACCTAGCACCCCCTAGATTAGGGAAGCTGGTCCTGGGAACGCTGCAGTATGCAGATGACACAGTAATCATGGACCACACCAGGATAGGGCTTCAAAGAGCCTTAAATAGTCTTGCCACCTACAACAAGAACAATGAGCTATGTATCAACGTGAACAAGACCAAGATAGTAATCTTTGGCAAATACCATCTTAAAACAAAAACTTCTTGGTCACTGGGGGAGCACCGAATCACCACGACTCCATCTTACAACTATCTGGGCACATGGGTATCAGAGAGGGCCACCGCAGTTAAACATCTGAAGGAGCTCAAACCAAAAATAAACAAAATAATAGCGTCTCTCAGACGCTTAAGCTATGGCCTGGCCAGTCCTTCTGCGGACCCGATGTTGACAGTACTCAGGGCTAAACTGATTCCCGCCATCACGTACGGACACATAGCCTATCCAGGGGCCTTTGAGAAAGTGGTCCAAGCAGCCCAGGTGAAAGCATACAAGATGGTGCTTCGGGCCCCCAGACAGGCACGGAACAACAGGCTTAGACTAGAACTAGGCCTGAAACGACCAGATCTGGTACTACTGGGGGACTTGCTAAAATACTACATAAGAGTACTGAAATCGCCCGAAAACACCTTAAAGCATTCCCTAAAAATCGTCTTTGGCGACGCAGGCTTCCCATGGCATTCCAAGGTGGAATTAGCCATTAAAGTTCTGAATATTGAGGGAAGGAGCCTGCATCTCCAGGAAATTCCACTTACCGCCTGGGCCCAAGCAGTTAAGCGCCAAGTTCAGTCCATTTCTTTTGAACTAGATCTTTCTTCGCTCAGGCACAACCCACTAACTCTGGCCCTGGACAAGTCCTATATCTCTGGTAAACCCCAACCATATCTGCATGATTCATTAACATCCCAGGCAAGACAGAAAATTCTGTTTATGCGCCTCTTGGCTCTCAGGATCGCGGACTTTAATCCAACTTGGGCACGTACGGATGGTGCCATCGCTTGCCGTCTTTGCAACTATCGCAGTGAATCCTGGCTACACCTGCTATGTTGCTGTACAAAGTTGGCCAGCGACCGACAACGACTGATCCGCCCGGCTTTACGGAATCTGGGCCACAGAACATGCAGAGAGGCCTCGGACTGGTGTTTTTCAGAAACTACGAGCTGCTTATTAGCTAGGGTCGGCAAGTTTATCCACCAAGTTAAAACTGCACTCGATTCCCAACTACAGGCTACAGTCCCGATGTGCCCTGACAGTGGGCTTAGTGCTCCCCCCGCCGCCCCAAAGTTGTCAGCCTATAGTTAACCCAGGGAACCATCGATAAGTAATCGGAACCATCGGACTTAGGCACTTAACCTGGGTCGGCTAAGGGTCTGATGCAGAATCCAACAGTTGTCCTCTGGCTCCGCAGCGTGAGCGTGGATGTCGAACTTCTATATGTCTCTCAGACTTTAGTAGGCGTGGTCCCATGGTGAAATCATAATTCTCATTTTTTCAAAAGAACCCTGATTGGACAACAGTAGTGAATATGTCAGTTTAGTAACTATATAGTTGCACTAATGGTTTTACTTGGTTTTGGCCGAGAAGGGGCATTTTACTGCATTTTACAGCATTTTACTGCATTTTACTGCATTTTACTGCATTTTATTGTAATTCATTGTATTCTACACTGTAAAGATTTTAAGTAATCACACAGTTTATTAAAAAAACAGCTCGGAAACCCGATTGTGCGGGATCTAATAGTTGGTTCTGCTCCAAAAAGCCTGTCAATTGCTGGTCAATCATCTTCTCCATGACCTCCGCACAGCATGGCAGAAGAGATATTGGCCTGTAATTTTTAATTTCTAAAGGATACCACCACCTCAGCACCTCTCGCTCACTAGTAATAGCAGGGGCAGTGTAGGATCCTGGAGCTGGAGCTGCAGCCGAGACCATCTCTTCCTCCTTTCAAGCCTGTCATGAAGCACATCCAACCCTGCACCAGGAGGTGAAGCCTGGGCCCTACTACAGCTGGAGTGTTTTTTTCTTAGGCCAAAGATAGCAATGACATTACGTAATGCCACACTGCACACTCAAATCACGGCGAGGGCAGGAAATACCCCCCGCTCTTCCTCCTGAGCCGCAACAGTGTAATCACAGAGCTAAAGGTGTTGGAGCACTTTGTTAGTGTTTACAGCTTAGATCACATGTAGCTCGCACTTCACATTTTGTGTCTGTGTAATTTACTTCACTTACACATCTTCTTCATTGCACTATTTATCACTACTTTGAAGATGTCGAAGGCCGGTCTCTTCCTCTGATAATTACAATCTAACAAGCGGTCGAGAAGGCCCTTTATTTCAATGCAATAGGTCTCAGATTTGAGAGAGTTTAAGCTATTGGTATTGTAAATGACAATGCCTTTTATTTCACAAAAACATAAATAAAAGGCATTGTCATTTACAATGCCAATAGCTCAAACTTGTGTGAATGCAAGACCTATTGCATTGCAAATGTTTGTTGACTGTAGGACCAGAGGGGGCATTGTATAGAGAATGGTTGCCTGCTAGGAGGGATAAAAGTAAAGTGCTTTCTGCTGACATCTAATGGGCCTTCGGGTCAGCAAGGCTGATTTAGCCTCTCATCTTTCTGAGATTGATAAACAGAGCACCAATAATTTGGGCCTTAGTAACAGCTGTTAATCAATACATCTAGAAATAACAATTATATATTATAATGAATAACATTATATAAAAACAAGTCGTAATTATGATTACGACAATGATGATGATTATTGTTGTTATTTTCCTTCTTTTGGAAGGTTATTGATCAGTCAGGGGTTTTTCTATAAATCAAACACTCTTTAATTTTTTATTTAGGCCTCAATCGCTTTTTTGTCTGAGTTTAATTAGGTAAGACATTATGACATAAACCTGTTGTTACCAGGGAGGATGGAAAGGGAATGGCAGGGTGTTTTTTTGTCTTTCCTTTATTTCACATCCTAGTAATTATGGATAAGCAGGGATGGAATTAGGTCGAAGGCCGTATTATCCGATCCACTTTTATTTTACCTCTTACACTCCTCTTCAACCAGACTGGGGAAAGACCTTCCATTCTAAATATTTCCAGTGTCCAGGACCTCTCATAATTTTGAAATTTCCTAATACACATAGGTGGGCGTTATTAGAATATTGTTACAAAGAAACTCCTTCTCTTGAAAATCTAGTAAACATTAAACTGATCTGGTCATGTGTGAATTCTTTTCAAATGCTGCGGAAAGCCTGCAGGGATCAAACGTTGGTAGTCTGTTAGGTACTTAATCTCTAGGCCACCATCAAATGAAAGATATGGTGCTCTTCTGGAACAACTTGCTGTGCACAGTAAATTAGGGTAACACATATTGGTCTCAAACACATGTAGTCTCATGAAGGTCCTTGATTCCAGCTGTGGGTGACAATGAATCCTCATTTTTGTAGATCTTAGATGTACCCAGGGAATTTGCCTATCTGCCTCTCTATGTTAAATTGAGATGTGAATTAAGTCTACAGGCATAGGCCTAGGTTTATCTGTAAACTTCTGCATTCACTTTAACAGGATGGCCAATGTGCTGCTGCTCGCAGAGGACACCCTCACAACCTCCTTCTTCTTCTTGCTCATCCATTGTCTGAGCTTGTCTTGAGGAATTGCACATTGTTTCCCACCAAACATGTACCTGCAGAAAGTACATGGAACACCTACCATTCTCACAGGACAGAAACCTGCACCTAGTCTCATTACTTGGTATATTGAATTCATTAAATGTGCAGTACATTGACTGGGCAGTGGGTCTCTGTGAACTGCCCAACTTTGGACCTCATTATGATGTCGGGTAGATGTACAGTTGGGGTTTGGAACCGTCCGACTACCCATTGGGTGGTTGCAATGTCAACATCAATTTTACAATGGAAGCTTGTGCAGCAGGTGGAAAAGGCCCGCAGCATAACCTTTCATTAAAAAATTGATGTTTGTAAACATCCCTGCACCATGTGGCAGCCACCATGCGGTGCCTGCAGCACCTTGCAGGGATGTTTAGGGGGGCACCATCCCAGGCACCATAGCAGAGGGTCAGGGGGAAGGGGACCCTGTTAAGGGCCACCAAAGTCACTTTCCAACAGCATTTCCATGTCAGAAAGGCCACCTTGAAAAGGCTGTCGGAAACCATTGTTGTAATCCCGACAGCAGTGCCAAGGTTGGCTCCGTCATTATTCAAGGGATTACAATTCCACTCCTCTTCCAATGGGCTATGTTAGCCAGTTGAAAAAGGAGCAGAATCCCCCAGCGGTTATCCCTTAGACTGCTGTCACCATTATACGGCGGTTGGAGGGAAACCCTGGATGTCGGGTGGAAAGCCGCTGACAGACTTTCGGGTGGCTTCCGGTCAGACATCCAAATTGTGTTTTAGAACTAGAGCTTCCCTTTTGTTTAGTGATCCTTTTCTGGACCTGAACCTGCATGGATCCCAGTTTAATGAACTGTATCCTGGCTAATAATATTGAAGGCACTGCTGAAGCTTTGGCTTCCTGTTTTAGTTGCTGCAGCTAATCATGCCTATTTGGAAGCCCCCAGTCAGACCAAGGAATCATGCCATGCTGTACAGTCAAAGCCCTCTGGACCCCTGACCATGAAATGGAGGTGGGCTGCTGAAGATTCAACCTCTTTGGCACCAAAAGTTTGTGAACATCTGTGGAACCCTCACAACTAGCCCATGTGACAGTTAAAGGCTTCCTCATAGATAACTCCCAATATATGCAGTTGAGATGGTGCTAACAGCCTGGCAAGCACACCTCACTCTGTACCAACATTTGATATTTTCATCCATTTCTTTGTTGCTTTCTTTGATCTGCAACATGAGATGGTCCAACACCGACATGGCTTTTGAGATACCCATGCCCATTGATTTGTGAGGTCCACATTGAGTCTGTGTGCCTCACTTCATCCTGAGGCCTACTTGCCTACATGTAAATAATGTGATAGTAAATTATGTTCCTTTCTGTATTCTTTAATATAATGTTCTATCCACCTTTCTCCTGCTTCCACCTTCTGCTTTTCCCCAGGGGTACACACTTTCCACCCACTTTATAATTTGTAGTGTTAAGAAGATTTGACTTTGATGTTCCATTTTCGGGCTGTTTCCACCTACGGTGACTCTGACAAGTTGTTGGTGCTGTTTAGTGTGAATAAACATGTGGTTCTTAAAATAAGTGAGTGTGGCTTTTTTCCTCGAGATTACTTACCTATACCATTTCCCAGTGTACACGCACAAACTTCTTAGAGGCTGCCCCTTTCCTTGTATGCAGCCTTAGCATTGGTAAAATGGCTATATTTTGTTTCTGTTGTGTGGGTTAGATGTTCCTGAAAAAGGTTTATAAAAAAAAAAATACAAACAAATTGTCTTGTAGGGTGAATGCAACGAAGGTGAAATGTGCATGCTGGCCTTGTGCTGGACCATGAAAAAGTCCCTTCTTCAATCTTTATTTTTGGCCTTAAACAGCTGTTCTCAGACTACGAAGCAAAAAAGTTTCCACTATATTTGCTACTAATGCAATAATACATAAAACTGATACTCACAGACATTACAAATACTTCATCGTTCATTCACATTTGGAAGGCATGACAGTGTATATTTTCAATGTCTCGTTTTGTAAATACAGCATAAAAGTAATAATGAGTTTATTGCCCTATTGAATGACTTGTTTCAAGTATGTACTTCTTGTCCAATTCCCTATTACACAAGGCAAACATTTTGTCTCACTTATTTTCTTTTTCTTTTGCACCAGTGGACATTTTGTTTAATATGACTCCTGGTTGCTGACTTCAATATGCTGATACTTAGGTTACAGCTTTGCTATTATGTTGGAAATTATGAGCAGAGAGGAACCATGGAGTGGAGAAGTGTGGCTCACCGGTTAGAGCGGCAGACCCTGAGGCAGAGGTCTGGCCTGGGACCAGGGTTCAATTCCTGTCGCGGCAGGGTCTTGGGCCCAATGTCCTTGGACCCGATAATTCTCTCGCCTCGGTGCCTACTCTAATCATGGGTCCCACTCTGCAACTCTGGGCAATAGCTTGCTTAATCTCCACACCGGCCCTAACGCTAGGATGCCTGGCTTCACCTTGGGGTGCCCAGGAGTGGGCACTTCACAGGAACAGGCCAGGATGGGTTCCTCTGCGGTACAGCGCAGGGACACACTGGCTAGTGTAACCGGCGCTTTATAAACTCAGGATTATTATTATTATTATTTTGCATGGTCTTTGCATTTGAATGGACCTCACCCTATTAATTGCCAATTTTCGTGATGGCAAAAAAAATCAAACATTTTCCCTCACCCCACAAGTACTAGTACCCAGTGTATATGCAGCGCATTGGTAGATCTGTGGTGGAGGAAATACTGCAAAATTATCAGTATTACGATTTGTATTCTCAGAATATTCTCAGAAATTGACTATTATCTAGATGGTCAGGATCACCAAACCTGCTTTTCGCAGTTATTCTTCATTTTTCTCCAGAGTTTCACTCGAGTATTACAACTGCTTTCAGCGTTGGGGTGTTCTAATGGGAAACACTGGACCTACAGTGGTACAGCAGATCTTTTAATACCTATGGGACCAGCAACTCCTATTACCCGATTGATATAGGATCCCTGAGGTGATCTCATAAGTGGTGGTAGTCGAGAGAATAGTTGAGTCACAATATATAAGAAACTTGCACTATCACTACTTTCAATTTCCTCGTCCTGGGGAGTTTTTCCAGTCTGATCAAACAGTTTAATTTAAAAAAATGTGACATTCACATAATTTTACTACAATACGGAGCTGATTATGAGTTCTGTGCAAGAGTGGTCATTTGCACACTGGTATATACTGATGCCTCCATGTGTGGTGTTTACCAGGTGCTATGTTAAATCAATGTTAAAAGTTATGACCTGGCAATACGGGATAATTTGGAAATAGAGAGGGCCTGATCCACAATGGTAACTTACACTTTTGATTGAGTTTACAACTTTTCAATATTCACAAACGGCACTTTTGTAGTAACTGCAACTTTTATAGTAACTTACGCTTTTATAGTGAGTATATTATATACTTTTTAAACATTAATTTATATTTCTTTTTATTTGTAACTATTTGAAATGATTTAATTTAGCTTTCTTTCCTATGGGGTTTTATTTTAAATCTCTACCTTTTCTATGAGAAGATGATGATGACGTACAAGTGGTTGACCATCTATAATTCTGGACTCCTCAAAAGTGTAACTCACTACAAACGTGTAAGTTACTACAAAAGTGCAGTTTGTGATTACTAGAAAGTTGTAAGCTTGCTCAAAAGTGCCGTTGGTTAAAGAGGCCCCATGTGTTTTCTTCAGTTGTGATACGTGCAAACTTGGAATGTGTGCTTTTAGCCCACACAAATTCTTAACATTTTCACCTGTCAAGAATCATGTGGGCAACCACCTGCAGAGTATGCTAATAATGCACCAATTATGAAATCTATTCTGGCAAGAACTTGAGTTTGCATCCGAATGAGGATTTGTACACGTTTTGGAATGAAGGCCTACGTTTTCTGAAAAGCCAGACTTCTGGTTTCACTATATTTAGAAGAACACTTCTTCTTATTAGAACATTGGGAGACAAAAACAGAACACTTCGATTGCGCCACAAATCGTAGGCCTCATAAGGTTGACTCAAATGTTGCTTAAAACTAAAACCATCCTGAGCACCTCTGCACTCTGCCCGGCATGCTAAGTGTTCTGCAAAGCGGGATTACTGAAGTCAAATAGACTTGCATTTTTGATACTTCTTACTTAACACAAATCTCTTACCACAGGGCTTTTGGACATGATGACTTCATTCGGGTTGAAATAGAACTAGGGTTTCCAAAACTCGATCTTGTGCTATTTCATATGCTGACAAGACATAAAACCTCGTTTGTCCCCTATTAAAAAAGAAGAGAACCGGCGCACATAAACTATCATTATCCGAACACTGTGGCATATCGTGTATTTTAGCGAAAAAAGGGTCTGTCCTCAAGAAAGTGATGTTTCATCTGGATAAAGAATTGGTTTCGTAATTAGAAGCAGAGGTTGACCCAATACGTGCTCCTCATTGGTCGACTACATGTGCTCCGTGTTTTTTTTTCTTGTGTAACCTGCCGACATTCTTCTCGCAACTTTCCACAGAAGGGTCGTTTGTTATATCAGTATCACACATGTGCGCGTGCATTTGTCATACTGCCATAGAGTTTGTTTCTGTTCTTCGGGATGAGGAACAATATTGTGGAATGCGCGGCTATCAAACCGCGAGTTCAAAGGAAGCAGCACATATGGTTTTGACTTTTACAAAGATGGCAGGTGGACTGACATGAAAAAATGGCTGATAGCAAATGTATTTCCACGATGGGGAACATCTTAGAAGTACAAGGAAGAAGATTAATTTCCACTTCGGAATTCCAAACTGTTGAAACGAGATAGTTTTTTTTTCACTACTTCCTGACACACAACCGGAAAGTGATTGGGTCAAGCACTGAAGCTTGAAACAGAGAAAAGTGAAGGAAGGAAACGGAAGAGAAATACATCACATAGTGTGGGAGGAAAAAGAGTATCCAAGGAACTGCTCCCAATAAAGCCGCACAACTTTTCAAAGTGTGATTGCAACTGGTGTCTCCAAACCTCTTAGAAATAATTGACAAATTATCTATTTAGACATCTATTTTATTGCATACAAATTTAGACGCCGGATCGGTATGGTTTACCATTCCAGCAGCTTCCTGCTCTCCCCCATTCCCCCCCCCCACCCCCCTTTATTGCTTCAGAATAAAGGCAGCAATGCTGATCATGGAGTGGGTCAATAACTCTAGATATTGCAACAATATGTGACATGTTGCTCTAATAAGTTGCTTAGGATCACTTCACAGGACTTGAGAATCTAAATGGTGTTTGGAAAGGTGTTGGTCACCTTGTCTTGGTCTTACTGTGTGTTAGACCTGGTAAACTTGGCGTGGTTTCCACTGTCTTTTTTGCCTTCTGACCTCCTGTTTTGCTGACTTCATTTTTGCTGACCTTAGTATTCTGGTCACTTTACCGCTGCTAACCAGTGCTAAAGCGCATATGCTCTTTCTCCAAGGCATAGTATCATTGGCATATCCACAATTGGCATATTTAATTCACTTTTAGGTCCCCAGTACAGTGCAGTACATGTGCCCAGGGCCTGTAAATTAACTGCATGCGTGCGGTGCAGATTTCCGCGCTGCGCTGCAGTTCGCAAAAACCCGCGGTTCATGACGAGCTCAGCTCGTCATGAGTGTACGAGAGGTGTACCTCATGACGAGCTGAGCTCGCCATGAGCGTCGAAGGGGTTAAATGGTACTAGTGAGCCTGTAGCACTGATTGTTCCACCTACTTAAGTAGCCCTTTAAACATGTCTCAGGCCCACCATTGCAGAGCCTGTGTGTGCAGTTGTAAACTGCCATTTCAACCTGTCAAGTTAACTCTCTGGCCAGGCCCAAACCTTCCGTTTTAATACATATAAGTCATCCCTAAGGTAGACCCTGGACATCCCCAAGGGCAGGGTGCAGTATATAAAAAATGTTGGACATGTACTTTTAAGTTTTGCATGTCCAGGTAGTGAATAACTTTTAAATTCGTTTTTCACTGCTGCAAGGGCTGTCTCTCCCACAGGTAACCTTTGGAGGACTTTATTACAGAGACATTTTAAGGCATGGACAAGGTGGGCTCTTTTCCAGGGCCCCAGACTCTCAGGGGGCCCTCTCATGGAGCCAACTCTGCTTTGCAGAATTTTGCCCTGATGAGCTTAAATAATTCTAAAACAGATTGTTTTAAATACAATTTTCATATAATCTTAATTTTAGTGTGGGTAATGTGTACGACTCAATTACAGACAGTTTGCATATAAATGTTGTGTTTATGTTTCCTGCAACATCTATAAAAAAAGTTTATTTTAGATCAAAAGAGTACCTCACATATGAGCTCACATTTGTCAAAGAGATTATTTGCAAAAATATTAGTGAACTGCTGCTGTATTATAATATTGAAAACACGTCACCAGCCCTGAATATTATACGTAAATACATTTAAAATTTGGACAAGTGTGCCTGTGCTCTGTAAGTGATCTGGCCAAAGAGTGCATGAAAGAGCTGGCATTGGTTCATAAATTCCAAGCTGTTTCGAATAGGGGCCCCCGAAATACGTTTGGCCCAGTGTCCCCAAAATCCTTAAGATGTCACTGCCTTATTACATTTTATGAGTGTAATTTTTAACTGGGAGAAAATAGATATTTTGAGTTTGGTCTCTCTGGAATCACAATTTAAAATCACAAATTATTGTAAAGTTGGATTTTGAGTTGCAAGTGTAAAAATGCCACTTAAAGAAAGTAGGCAATTTCTTTAATCATTATGTGCCTCTGCCTGTCTCTGAATACATGTCTGGGGTGGGTGAAAGCTGGTATTTGTGCATTCCCTCTAGAGAGCCACACACAAAGGGAGCTTAGGTGTATCTGATGGACCAGTCGCATCCTGATGGATCATCACCAAGCCCATGGGCCATCCTGGGCAGGAAGGGAGGAAGGAGCTGACATTTTCACCTGAATAGGGCTGTGTCTGTCCCACACAAAGAGTTGCATAATCCTCTGTTATGAGATTGGTGCCAGGGCTGGAAGGGAAGGGACCCTGTGCACTTGAAATTTCACCTACTGCAAAGGCACAACTGAGTATAAGTTCTGTACCCCTGACCCCACCAACTCACTACACTGCTGGACTTGAGGAAACTCTGGTAAGAAGAAGGACTCCTGTGCTGCTGTAAGGACTGTCACTCTGCTGGATTCTGCTGGACTCCTGCTCTGCTGTGCCTACCCTGCTGCCCTCACTGCCTGGTAGTGAAAAGGACTGGACCTGCATCCCTACATCCCCAAAACCAAGTGATATTAATTTTTTTTTAAGGTTTTATATAGCACTGGCTGGACCGGGGATAACAGAGCGCTTTACATGAGTGAGGATAGTACAGACATAGTACAATTGTTCATAACGTAGAGCTCATGTAGGTTCGATAAAAGATAACAAGTAGCATAGTACAAATTAGTATATGTCGCAGCAAAAGAGATATAAAACATAAGTAGAATGGATACATGTAGTCAAATTATATATAGTAGCCTGAGGTGGAGGGAGGCTAGGTGGTAGTGGGGTGGACGGAGGGCAGGCGTAAGTGGGGGATGAGAAAAAAATAGACAAAGGAGTGGGGGTAGTAGTAAGGCAAGGGAGTGTGGAAGGAAGAGGTAAGAAAGGGGAGGAAAAAGGAGGGGAAGGGAGAGAGGAGGGAGGAGAAGGGAAAGGAAAGGATTATGGACCCCAGTATTTCTTGAGCAAGTGCAGTTTGAGGTCTTTTTTAAAGCTGATGTAGAAGGGTTTACAGCGCAGGTCTTTAGGGAGGGCATTCCATATGCTGGGGGCATGTCCGGAGAAAGAGAGAGATTGTGTAGTTTTCTTTTTTGTCAGGGGTGGGATAAGGAGGAGGGTGTTGGTACTTCTCAACGGTCAGGCGCATCCTGCTTTGTTGAGTTTATCAGTGAGGGACAGCGGGGCATTTGGTGAAGGGCTTTGTGCGTGATGCAAGCCATCTTGTAGGAGGATCTGCCTTCGATGGGCAGCCATTTAAGGGCCTTCAGAGTTGGGGAGATGTGGTCAAATTGTTTGCAGTCGGTGATTAGCCTGGCCGCTAGGTTTAGCACAGATTTGAGTGGGGTTAGGGGAACTTTTGGGGTTCCGGAGAGTATGGCATTGTCAGTGAAGAGCGCTCCCTTGGCCGAGTTTTTTATGTGGGCCTGGAGGGTAAGGCTATTGTCAATGGTGATGCCAAGTGATTTTACTGAATTTGATAAGGTGAGCGGACAGTTGAGGGCCTTAAGGTCAGAGATCCATGATTGGATAGGAAGAGGGTTGTTTTTGGAGAGAAGAGAATGATTTCCGTTTTTGGGGTTTGAGTTTGAGATGGTTGGAGTGGAACCAGGATTTGATTTTAGACAGTGTGTTATTAAGGTGTAGAACGTAGGAGTGGGATCTAATCTTATACTAAAGTTGGGTGTCATCAGCGTATAAGTGGTAGCTGATTCAAGCTTGTTTTAGAATGAGGGTAAGGGGTTCCATAAAGAGATTGAAGAGAGAGGGGGAGAGAATAGAACACTGGGGGACACCGAGGGAGACCAGTGTGGGGTTAGAAAGGCAGTTGTAGATTTAGATATTTTGAGTTCTGTGTTGGAGGAAGGAGGAGAACCATTTAAGTACCGGTCCATTAAGGGCAAATCGAACTTTGAGTGCATTGAGTAATGCAGGATAGTTAACAGTATCAAATGCTGCAGATAGGTTGAGGAGAATGAGTAAGCATGTCTCGCCATTATCAAGAGAGTGATGGATGTCATCAACAATATTTAGTATAGCAGTTTCTGTACTGCAGCCTTTTCGGGAGCCAGATGTAAGATTTCGAGTAGGTTGAAGGTGTCAATGTGTATGTCTAGTTGAAGAAGGGCACATTTTTCAAGAGCTTTGGAAAGGAAGGGGAGGTTGGAGATGGGTTGGAGATTATTCAGGTCATTGGGGTCAGCATTGCGATTTTTTAGAATGGGAGTGATTTGTCCGAGTTGGAGGGAGAGAGGGTCACATTTCGAGGTGATGAAGGAGTTGATGATAGAGGTCCAATAAGGAGCAATGATGTGTTTAAGCTCCTGAACAAGGTTAGCAGGGAGAGGGTCTTTGGTGTGTGAGGACGGTTTGACTTTGGATATGATGTTAGAGACTCCAAGTTCCGTTACAGATTGGAAATTGTGCCAGGAGGCGTTGTTTTTTGGCTGTGTGTTAGAAAGACTAGTATCCGGAGGGGTCATGGCTGGAAGGAGGAAGGGGGAGTCGGGGCATTAATAGGGAGGAAGATAGAGAGGTGGAGTCAGCTACAGGTAGAGGATAAGGGGGGTCTGAGATGCTAGGAAGGATCAGTCTATAATGGATATTTTTTTGGAGAAGAAGTTAGCAATTTCTTCGCATCTGTCAGTTGTGGCCATCAGGGAGGGAGGGGCAGAGGAAGTTTGGTTTCGAACTATGTTGAACAGCTGTCTGGGTCTATTTTTTGCACAATCGAGTTGTGTACGGAAGAAGGAATCCTTTTCCGTGGAAATGTGTTTCATGCATGTGGCTCTGACGGATCTGAGGAGAGCAAGATAGGTGGAAGAAGGGTGCTGTCTCCATGTTCCTTCTGTAAGTCTAAGTGCACATCTTTCGTCATTAAGGTTGGGATTGAACCATGATTTAGATGGAATGTTTCTTAGGGTTTTAGGTTTGTGCGAGGCAATTTGGTCTAAGCATCGATGACGGTTTTATTAAAATGCTCGTGAGTTCAATAGCATTAAGGGAGAGAAGAAGTTGAGTTTGGAGTTTAGATTCAAGTTCACCAGGGGGGATATGATTAAGATTTCTGGACCATTTGAAGGCTTTAGTGTTATTGGTGGGGGGGTGGGGCCGTGATTGCGATCGAGAACAGAATGAGGTGATGGTCAGACCAGTCGATGGGGAAGATGTTGGAGAGGCAAGCCAGGTCGCTATTGGTAATGATGACGTCAAGAGTGACTCCTTTGGAGTTGGTGTGAGAGTGGCAGAGTTGTTTGAGTTCAATGATTTCGAGCTGATTGGTGGGGAGGTTGACTGAGTGATCATCAGTCACATTCCAGTGGAGATTAAAATCTCCAAGGAAGAGATTTTTTGAGTTAGAGAGAGATGATTGGGTAAGAAGTTCGGATTGTTCCTCGACGAAGGGAAGTGGGTCACCAGGGAGGTGGTAGATATTATGTAGTGAAATCGGGAGTGAACCTTGATACTTAAGTTCAGCTTCAAGGTATTAAAAGGTGTTACGGTCAGGGTTTTTGACAAGGGAAATTTGAAGTTCATTTTTAAAGAGATGGTGTTCAGAGGATTGTATGAGAATATTACCGTTTTTGAATATGGAGATTTCAATTTCTCCGCAATAAGGTGGGGAAGGGGTAGTGGATAGTATAAATCCATAAGGAATTTTGATAGATTTGGATACTGGGAGGTGTTGAAGGAAGATGCTCTTCCATTTGGAGGGGTGTTTGGAGTAGAAGATGTAATTGGTTTTTATAGGTGAGGAAAGGCTGAGGTAGTTGTTGACAATTAATATTTCATGATGCCGAATTACTAATTTATGTTAACAAATGTTCTCGCCATTTTTTGAGAGATTAGGAGGGTAAGTAATGTTCCATGAGTTGGGGCCATGTCTGGTGAGGGATGAATCAAGGGGGTGAGGGTGT
Source organism: Lissotriton helveticus (assembly GCF_964261635.1). NCBI lineage: Eukaryota > Metazoa > Chordata > Amphibia > Caudata > Salamandridae > Lissotriton > Lissotriton helveticus. Next base: position 1,217,454,430 of record NC_136059.1, on the reverse strand, counting down.
GGTTGAGGGGGGGAATGCTAGGTCGCTGAATTGAAGTGGAGGGGGTAAGGGTAAGTAGCAGTTGGGGGAAAAGTGAGCAGGGAAGGTCAGTAGAACACAGGAGAAGATTTGTCAAGTTAGGGTAAACACGGGAGGGCAGATTAACCTGAGCGGCAAATTACAAAAATAGTCCAACCAAGACCGGCTTAGACACAAGAAGTGGAGGAATGAAGAGGAGATTACAGAACAAGGGAATCTGGGAAAAAGTTGATCCTAATGAAGTAGAGGGTGGGGAGGATGGATAGATAAAGAAAATCAGGAAAATTACGATATTGGTGAGGCAGGAAAGAACATAGGGCAATATGGAAATGGATAAAAGGTCAGCGTAGGAGTAAAGAGAAATGAAGCAAAGGGGAGGGTAGCACTAGGAGTGAAAAAGTTGAGAAAGGGTGGTCCATAACACAAACAATGTAAGATAAATAGTTGGAGCAGGAGCAAGAGGGTAGGTTATCAGGAGAGGTTAAGGCACAAGTTGCAGGGTTGGAAGACCAAGAAAAAATTCACATTGAGCATAGAGTTAGAGCATTTGAGTATTGGAGTGGGGAGTCCAAGGGCTTGCTGGCTTACCTCAGGGTTTGGAGTCTCAGAGACATCAAAGATTTCCAACAACCCTGCTATAGCCTCAGGATTTGGCCAATTGTGAGTCTATCCTGCCAAGTGTCAGTGATCTAGTCCTAGGCCTTTGGAAGTGTTTTTTTTGGCTGTCTTCTGTTGAAATCCATGCATCGCTGTCATTATGCCGATTGGAACCAACGCATCTAACCTTGACACCAACACATTGCCGGTAACACAGTGCCACTGCTGCCGGAGACAAGGACATCACATCAGCAGCAGCATGGCTCAATGACAAAGTATCACCTTCATCAAGAGGGTTTGATGACGATGTATCTTCGAATGCAGGGTTCCAAACTGAAGGGATCAATGCGATGCATCGCCTCCCCTGCTCCTTGCATCAGTCATTTGACGTCAACTCATTTCCTCCATCAAAGGTACTGTTTGAAGCGGGTCAAGGTTGGTCTCTGTATCCAACCCATGCTCCATCACAATCGGCCTGAACTTTCAGATATGACACAGTCAAGTGCGACCAGATAACTCCAGTTGGCACTTTATGTTCTTAAGCACTACATTTCAATATATTCTTAACAAATTCATACCTCTGGTTCTACTCATTGGATTTTTGTTGTTGTGGTCTTGTTTTGTTCATTACATTAAGCTCTATTTTTCTAACGTGGTGTGGATTATTTTGCTTGGTGTTTTCACTATTTTACTGTTTTAAGTGTTGCACAAATACTTTACACCTTGTATTTTAAGTTAAGCCTGGCTGCTCTATTCCTAGCTACCCGAGGGTGAGCATAGGTTAAGTAAGGGTGTGTATCTGACTTACCCTGAATAGTACTGTTGTACCTGCTTAGACAGGGTGCATACCCCTGTCAACTAGAGACCAATTCCTAACACTGTGCTCACTGCTTGTGAGACCTGGTATTTTCTTGGAGGATCCGTTTGCTATGCAGGTGTTCCTTTCAGGATTTTTTGAAGATATTAAGTGAGGCATATTTTTCAGTTGAGGAGCATTGCAGAGTTATAGCCCTTTCATATTGACCATTTTCCATGCAGAATGGGAAATATTTTTAACTGGACAGCTGGATGTGCATTTCCTGATCTTACGTTTCTGCAGGAGGTGTGTTTTGTGACTAGGGAACACTTTGGTAACAGTTTCTGTACTTGCACAAATGTGTGCAAAATGCAGACTTTAAGAGTGCAAAGACTAAAAGGAAATTGCAATTCTCAAATGCATTTCGAAGTCAAAATTGCCACATTGATGATCCTTGAGATTTGCAAGGAAGAGGTGGTATGAAATAAGTGTCCCCCCTTCCTTGTGATGTCCAACAATATGTATTAATGTTTTGTGACTATTGTGACTTCAAAGTAAAAACAGACCATGAGGAAAAGCTTTCATTTTGACAAGGAGGACAGTGGGCATTGGGAAGAGCTAACCAAGAACCACTACTTGGTTCACCTATGTCCTTCACATCATGCCTGTTTTCATTTATTGCAGCCTCTGTCCATTTGGGAAAGGTGCTTTCTTTAAAGCACTTTGTGAATGTGAATGCAGTGACTGAAGTTTGCTGTCCCTCACAGGCCTAAAGCACAGCTTCGATAATCACTTGCTAAGATTCTCAGGGGAAACCCTGCTCAAGGCAAGCTTTCTGCAGATCCCCAGGATGGGTAGTTTACACCAAAACAGTTTAGTACAGATTTCATAACATAATATTATCTTTGGGTTGAGCAAAAATTCCCAAGGCTAGTACATTGGGTCCCAGATTCCACATGTGTCAGTGATTAATACAAATATTTTAGTATGAATTTAATCAGCTAGATGTTGATAGAGTTCTTTCGATGCAGCAGTCCTGTGATCTTGAATTCTTTTCGTCCAGGTATTATCTGCTTCTAGATTTGGATCCTTCAGTGTTTCTCGATTTATTTTTGTGGTTTCTCTGCACCATGCTAATTTTAGAAACTCAATTGGGATGCAAACAGAGACCAGCAAAAATAAATCCACTTCTTTGTCTGAAGGAGGAGAGCATTCCACTGCAACAGGTGTTATTGGCCCTCCCACATTATATCCTGGCGTATTAAATGCCATTAGTGGGTGTCACAAAGGTCATTAATGCTATTAGGGAGTGAATTTGACAGTACTTTATCATCTTACCTTCTCCTGAATGTTGCTATCACCTCCCTGAAGTTACCCTTCCGTTCATTGACAGATTTCAGAACAAACCAGTTCTAGAATCATGAGCAGTGTTCTGAGTAATTTGAATGGGTATGACTTAGGTTCACTATTGTGTGGTATGTTAGACCTTTCACTCACTCATTCAGTAACTCAATCTTTCATTCACGCACTTGCCGATCCACTCACACTGTCAGCATTTAATTTGATGTAGAAAAGACACTAGTTGAGAGGGGGGTATCTAAGGTTCAGCCCAGATGCACTTGAGTATGTGAAGAAAATCATGATGGACTTTCAGGAGGGAGCTCAGGATCGTCCCCAGAATTTATTTCCAAAACCAAATAGTGCAAAATAGTGCTTTTGACTATTTACATTGTTTATGGTTCCCAATGTAAATGTTGTCCAATTTTATTACTGGTCTAGTAGAGTAATACACAGGAAATGCTATTTTTGGAGTAAAAAAGACCCTAGTTCTTGAGAATGTTGTTTGTGGGTCTGGCTTGACAGAACAGTTGTTCACCATTTGACTACTTTGCAGAGCTTCCGCTGCTATTCACGGGGAACTATTTTACACCTAAAAAGTACATTCAATCATGACATAATGAATTCCATATCTCAGCTCACACATGCCATGTATAGAATTCAGCCCTTTCTGTATTTTCTTTACTGCAGCCAGCTTTTAAAAATAAGGTTTGTCGAGAATTGAGTGCAAGTCATTATCCCACCACTTTCACTACCACATCACTATCACCATCACAGCCACCATTACCACCATCAACATTACCACCATCCTTACAACTACTACCTCAATTGCAATCTAGTCATCATTACCACCAATACTATTACTAACCCCACCACTGTACAAATACTAGCCCCTTCCCAACCCACACTACTGTTACTATTAGCTTCCCCATTAATGTCACCACAGCATTTATGCATGCCTGGGTTTGCATGTTTTACCAAATGAATACCAGGCCCATTAGCTTTCTCAATGTTTGTTCCTTTTAGCTGTTGAGAAATGTGCTCTTAGCTGTTGCATGGAGTATTTTTTGATTCCAGAGAAGTTTTTGAAAAATCATTTTTGCTTTCTATTAAAGATATTCTCAAAGACTCAGATCCACAAAATAATGTTTCAGTGATAGTCAATCACCATCCGATTTGGTCGATATGTAAGCTGATATTATTATTTTATCTGGAACGCATGACGTCCTTTTCTTGGAAACGTAAAATATTTTTTTTTAATCATAAGTGACTATTGTTCCCATGACCAGGCCTGAACATAATAGCTGAGTTACAATCAGGAGGTTGAGAACTTTTTACCTGCTCTCCAAAATGATGAAACCGTCTATTGACACTCCATGTATAAAGTTGTGTAGTCCGTAAATAACAGATGTCTTCAATTCCGCTGAGGGTGTGTCATATGTGTGGCATAGTGCTTGGACAAGTAAGGGCTGGATACCTCAGAGCTTAGGAGTTGCTCTCCTCTCCCCCTCCCTTCCCTACTAACAGTAAGCCAAGCGTTTGTAACTGATTTAGAAATCTCATCCTGCTCAATGGAACATGAAAGTTTTTTCTGCCCCCTTTCTCCGCATGAAGCCAGTGCTAGCAGAGAGAATAGATACCTGAACAAAGTTCTGTGGTCAAGTGCATGGCCATTGTGACACAAGTTCAGGAAAGATGTACGCTGCCTGCCCATTCATCTTATCATATGTTGAGAGCTGCACAAGAATCATGAGTCAAGTAACAGATTGATTGACTGGTGGCCACCTGGATATAATAGACTTGTAGACCAGCCGCGGCCGGTGGTGGGAGTACCGGCCAGGCGGTGACGTGGGGAGGGGGAGGGGCAGGGTGGGGGGTAGTAATGTATGGATTACGGAGTTTAACAGGTAAGTACACATATAAATAAATAAAACGAATTTCGTTGCGCGCACTGCATCGCACTTGGTGATGCAGTGCGCGCAACAAAATTCTTTATATGTGTACTTACCTGTTAAACTCCGTAATCCATACATTACTACCCCCCACCCTGCCCCTCCCCACGTCACCGCCCAGCTGGTACTCCCACCACCGGCCGCGGCTGTTGTAGACACATGCCATCCCAATGGAGACCATGTAGACTGCAAATTGATAAATAGGGTTTTAATGGAACTGAACCACACCTTTAGAGTGATGATTGGTTGCTCCATGTGTTTAGGGAAACTTGTGAATTTGCCTGGCTTGATAGCTTGAGAACAATGGTCAGTGTTGACCCCTTCCTTAACAGAACAGGCACTGCCAACATTGGAATGCAGCATCTGCTACCTAGCTTCACCTCTGATAGTGAAACTTCAATAGTCTACTACTTTTGGGGTCTTTAAGCTGTGTTCTTCAGTTAGAATAGGCTCTACTGTAAAAGGCACTTCTGACAAGAGAAATAAATCTGGCATCAGTCCACACTTTTTCCTGGGTCGCTTCTCTTCCATGGTCACTGCTGATCTTCTATCCACCTGAGGGTCGAACTGCATGACACCATGAGTCCACATTAGATTCTCCACCAGTCGTCCATCACACAAAAGTAACAAATGATCTGGCCTCTTTTATAGAGGTGCTGTAACAAGTAATGTTTTCCCCCATAAGAGCTGCACATGCTCCAGAGGCACCTGAAATACAGGGCAAAGAGACAAGTGAAAAAAGGACTAGATTACAGGTGTAAGCTATCGAGCTCCTCAAGCTCCATGGTACATACTTTAACCTTAAGAGAGACACTTAAGAAGCTATTGCTTCACAACTGCTGACATTTCTAAAACTTCCAATCCAATTGTGGATCACTTAGAAGAAGCCACCATGTGTATTCCTCGACACTGGGCCTTATTCGCACACTGTGAGCCTATTAGAGAATGTCACTGAGACTCCCAAGATAGGGTGGCATTGTGATATTAACACCAAGATGGAGGCTCTCCATGAGGGCCTAGTACTCAATCTGGCAGATGTACTTAATCCTCGGACTCCCAAGAAGAGAAATAGGGCCCCCCATTATTCGTGGTACAATACAACTTGCCGGAAGGCCAAAACAGAACTATTGCAGGCCATAAAAGATAACAACAGAACGGCAATTAAAGACAGAAGGGCACACTACAAATGGTTAACTAAGTGTGTGAAGGAAGAATGGGACCATGACAAGTGATCAAGTTTAACACTTGCGCTAGCTAATAAAGACTCTTGGAAATTCTGGGCCATTATAAACACCGGCTGTAGTGAGCCGAAAGCAGCCATTGAACCCAACATATCGGCGGAAGCCTGGGAAGGCCATTACCGGGCCTTGTACTCCATCGAGGGTGTCTCTGACGACCCTGAAAACACTCTAACTCAATCTATACTTAATATGCAGCCTGATGTGATTGAGTTTACGGAGGTGGAAGTTTGCAACGCAATCACCAAACTCGCTACAGGCAAAGCACCAGGCCTGGACAAACTCCCGGGTGACCTTTTCAGGCATGAGCCGAAAATCTGGGGTCCATATCTTCAGATTTTATTCAACGCAATCTTGATAGGCATGGTGGTTCCCTGTACTTGGTTGGGTGCAGGGATTGTCCCAATATATAAAAAGGGCTCTCCTCTGCTCCCATCCAACTACAGACCCATAAGCCTATTCGATGTCCCCCAGAAAATCTTTGCGAGACTCAGCTTGGATCGTCTATAAAATTGGATAGAGGAGTTTACAATTCTTTGTCCCTATCAGGCAGGGTTTAGGAAGAATACCTCCACTGTGGACCAAATCTTCAGTTTACTACTCTTGCATTGGAAAACGGTGAGAATAGAGGGTGACAGCCTCTATTTGGTATTCGTAGACCTTTGCTCTGCATTTGATCTTGTTCCCCGGGGGAAGCTCTGGAGTGTTCTTCATGAGCTGGGCATTCCTATCCACCTTCTATCCGTTCTGATGAGGCTACATGAGGCTAACTTTGCCCAAGTTAGATGCGGGAAAAACGGCGCTCTGTCGTCTCGGTTTTCTGTTGGTAGGGGGGTAAGGCAGGGCTGCGTGCTCGCACCGACCCTGTTTTGCCTCTGTGTCAATGGGGTAATTGCGCATCTTAATGCAGTACAAGACAACAACACCCCTAACTTGGCTGGTGACAGGGTGCCTGCCATTATGTTTGCTGATGACACCCTCTTACTTTCTAAATCACCTATGGGCATACAGCAAACATTGGATGGTTTTGAACAATTCTGCACTGTCCAGGGATTGGAGATCAACTCCCTTAAAACCAAATTTATGTTCATTAATCCCCCGAGAACAATTTGACCGAATCCAAGCCTAGGGACAACGAGACTTGAAAGGGTAAATACCTTTGACTACCTGGGGGTTACAATCAATGAGAACATGACGTGGGGTCCTCAGCAAACAAATTCGCAACTAAAATTGGCCCAACTATCTGGAGGAATTCTGAAACTATCCAACAAGTCTACCAATAAACCTGTTGGCTCTCCGCTTGAAGTCTATAAATTACAAGCAAGCAATGTTCCCTCTAATTTTTTTCCTCTGTGTGCGGCAGTGGAGGGTCTCTGTGCGCTGCAACCATGGCTATGTGCGCCAGGAACCAAACCGCGCGTGTCTGCGGTGCCAAATACTACTCGTTTTTGGTGCTCTTCTGCCCTCTGTCCCACTCATTTTTGGTGCCCCTCTGCCCTCTGTCCACTCGTTTTTAGTGCCCTTCTGCCCTCTGTCCCACTTGTTTTGATGCCCTTCTGCCCTCTGTCCCACTCATTTTTGGTGCCCTTCTGCCCTCTGTCCCACTCGTTTTTTTTGCCTTTCTGCCTTCTGTCCCACTCGTTTTTGGTGCCCTTCTGCCCTCTGTCCCACTCGTTTTAGGTGCCCTTCTGCCCTCTGTCCCACTCGTTTTTTTTGTGCCTTTCTGCCCTCTGTCCCACTCGTTTTTTTTGCCTTTCTGCCTTCTGTCCCATTCGTTTTTGGTGCCCTTCTGCCCTCTGTCCCACTCGTTTTGTTTTTGGTGCCCTTCTGCCCTCTGTCCCACTCATTTTTTTGTGCCTTTCTGCCCTCTGTCCCACTCGTTTTTGGTGCCCTTCTGCCCTCTGTCCCACTCGTTTTTGGTGCCCTTCTGCCCTCTGTCCCACTAATTTTTTTGCCCTTTTGCCCTCTGTCCCACTTGTTTTTGTGCCTTTATGCCCTTTGTCCCACTCGTTTTTGCGCCTTTCTGCCCTCTGTCCCACTTGTTTTTGGTGCCCTTCTGCCCTCTGTCCCACTTGTTTTTGGTGCCCTTCTGCCCTCTGTCCCACTCGTTTCTGGTGCCCTTCTGCCCTCTGTACCACTCGTCTTTTGTGCCTTTCTGCACTCTGTCCCACTCTTTTTTGGTGCCCTTCTGCCCTCTGTCCCACTTGTTTTTGGTGCCCTTCTGCCCTCTGTCCCACTCATTTTTGGTGCCCTTCTGCCCTCTGTCCCACTCGTTTTTTTGTGCCTTTCTGCCCTCTGTCCCACTTGTTTTTGGTGCCCTTCTGCCCTCTGTCCCACTCATTTTTTGTGCCTTTCTGCCCTCTGTCCCACTTGTTTTTTTGACTTTCTGCCCTCTGTCCCACTCATTTTTGGTGCCCTTCTGCCCTCTTTCCACTCGTTTTTGGTGCCCTTCTGCCCTCTGTCCACTCGTTTGTGGTGCCTTTCTGCCTCTGTCCCACTCGTTTTTGGTGCCCTTCTGCCCTCTGTCCCACTCATTTTTTGTGCCCTTCTGCCCTCTGTCCGACTCGTTTTTGGTGCCTTTCTTCCCTCTGTCCCACTCGTTTTTGGTGCCCTTCTGCCCTCTGTCCCACTCGTTTTTTTGCCATTCTGCCCTCTGTCCCACTCGTTTTTGGTGCCCTTCTGCCCTCTGTCCCACTCGTTTTTGGTGCCCTTCTGCCCCCTGTCCCACTCGTTTTTTTTGCCTTTCTACCTTCTGTCCCACTCGTTTTTGGTGCCCTTCTGCCCTCTGTCCCACTCGTTTTTTTTTTGTGCCCTTCTGCCCTCTGTCCCACTCGTTTTTTTGTGCCTTTCTGCCCTCTGTCCCACTCATTTTTGGTGCCCTTCTGTCCTCTGTCCCACTCGTTTTTTGGTGCCCTTCTGCCCCCTGTCCCACTCGTTTTTTGTGCCTTTCTGACCTCTGTCCCACTCGTTTTTGGTGCCCTTCTGCCCTCTGTCCCACTCGTTTTTGGTGCCCTTCTGCTCTCTGTCCCACTCATTTTTGGTGCCCTTCTGCCCTCTGTACCACTCGTTTTTGGTGCCCTTCTGCCCTCTGTCCAACTTGTTTTTTTGCCCTTTTGCCCTCTTTCCCACTTGTTTTTGTGCCTTTATGCCCTCTGTCCCACCGTTTTTTTGCACCTTTCTGCCCTCTGTCCCACTCGTTTTTGGTGCCCTTCTGCCCTCTGTCCCACTCGTTTTTGGTGCCCTTGTGCCCTCTGTCCCACTCGTTTTTTGTGCCTTTCTGCCCTCTGTCCCACTCTTTTTCGGTGCCCTTCTGCCCTCTGTCCCACTCGTTTTTGGTGCCCTTCTGCCCTCTGTTCCACTCGTTTTTTTGCCTTTCTGCCCTCTGTCCCACTCGTTTTTGGTGCCCTTCTGCCCTCTGTCCCACTCGTTTTTGGTGCCCTTCTGCCCTCTGTTCCACTTCGTTTTCCCCTGTTTTTGTGCCCCTTTTGCCTTCTGTTCCGCTCGTTTCCCCAGACGCTGTGGCCTTTTGTTTAAGTATTGCTGTTAATCAGAGCCCCTTCACGCGCTCCGATTAACAGCAATACTTATATAAAAGGCCACAGTCTGCCCCGCGCTTTACTAACAAAACGTAGTCAGTTTCCAAACACAGCACGTACTTTAGCACACACTGTGTTTGGAAACTGACTACGCTTTTGTTAGTAAAGCGCGGGGCAGACTGTGGCCTTTTGTTTAAGTATTGCTGTTAATCGGAGCCCGTGAAGGGGCTCTGATTAACAGCAATACTTAAACAAAAGGCCACAGTATGCCCCGCGCTCCCACAAGAACCACAGGCGCCACGAGCCCCCCGCCTCCTTACCTGCACTCCTTACGCTCGCTCGACCGCCACCGCATTCAAAAGTGCCTGATGTTCGCGTCGCTCGCTTCTTTAAAGCGGCCGGCGGCGCGATTCTCTCCCGGGACGTCCAGTGTGCGCGCTCCACGCGAGGCGGTGCACGGTGACGTCAGGGCAGGTACGTGCCCTAGAGGGAACGTAGCAAGCAAGGGGTGGCATTATGTATGGGGGATGAACTATGGGGGCATTGTAATAGGACCGAAATCACCAGGGTCGAGAATACATTTCTAAGACAGCTCTTAGCACTCCCAACCAGTACACCGCTTTTTCCTCTAAGGCTTGATCTGGGAATTAGATCTATTGACGAAGAGTTAGCATTAAAACCTCTCAGGTTCTGGCGTAGGCCCTGGGTGACACCAGAGCTGATAAATTATAGACAGGAACTCAAAGAAATACTGACTTATCCGAGTGCTGTGAAAATCCCCAGGCTCACTTTTATTAAGAACGAGTTTACAAGGTTAGGAGTTCCTGATCTATGGGCTGTCCCTGAGAGGGAATGCAAATCCATCTCACGCATCACGCTTGCTAAAATTTATTGTCATGACAAACTTAATTCATCACTAAGCAATCCTCAGATTGGTTCTGTTACTGCTTTTTTGCATGTGAAGGATTTCTATTTGTTTGAGCAATTTTTAGATGACATATATCCAATTCTAGCAAAAAAATTGTATGTTCAACTGAGGCATGGAGTCCTACCCTTGCGAGCCTTTACCAGCAAGTGGTTATCTCTTGCTTTGAAGAACTGCCCAGCATGCGAAACGGAGCTCCACGTCTTTTTCTTTTGCCCGGCGAACGTTAAACCGAGGAGGTATTGGCTCGTACCCCTGTGCAAAAATTTGGGCTTTCGGCATTGTATGCAAGCGCTCAGAGTGTTAAAGTCAGACACAACTGGATCTATTGTATTTGCCATTTCGCAAATTTTGGCAGCTATGTGGCATTAGCGCAGAACCTTTGCTGATGGAGTCTAAGTCTGGAATGGCAGCCAATGGCTCTCTTCTGTTTTTTATAAATTCCACTGTTTTTTATAAATTCTTTTATCTTTATCATTTTTATGGGGTTCTGACATGTATGAATTTTGCTTATTTGACTCTATCTCGATAATGTTTTAGAAATTATTTTTGTATTAGCCGATTTTCATCGTTATCTATGTGTACTGTTTTTATATGATCTTTGCCCACTTTTTATGGTATCTTACCGAAATAAAGTTTTTATGATGATGATGATGATGATATTAACACCAGCCTTAGATGTAGGTTGACCACTCAAACTTAAGTAAATCGAAGTAATTTTCTTTGCAAAAGGAAGAAGAACTGACTGAACTATTTAAGTGTTTACTGTATTTTTGTTACCTCCTGATCAACCAACAAGGGTAAGCCTAGAATAATTGACCTCGCTACCCTCTGAAAATCAAAACCTAAAATAGAGGTACTTGGCAAATCAATGAGCTGCCCTTTTACCTGTCCCCTGTAGTTTCAAGCACAATGCCAGATTTGGTACATGGATTGACTGGTTGCTTTTGAGTAGCATAGGCTCCAGAGAGTGCCCTGACAACGTTTCATTGTGTTTTGTTTTGTATATGCCAGAAAAAAAATTGATACAAAAAAAAAAATCTGCAATTGTCAATCTAGACTCAGAGTTCATGCTGCTGAAGCCTGACAAGACCCATTCTCCAGTGCAGTCAAAAATTGCCACCTAATTGAGACAGGAAACTTTCACTCAAATCTTTATCTAAAACCAGAGAAAGTGTGAAGTCAAGCAAGCCTGTAATAATCAAAAATTTTCATTAGAGACTGGGGACCTGATTCACAAAAGATGCTGGTTGCTGTGCAATTTTTGCATTACACTGTGCCAGTGCCAAGCAACGTTTGGAGTGTGAGAGGTGCCCAATGTTATACACTGCAAAAGAACAGTTCACAAAAAGTCACATACTAATTACCTCATTAACATTAATGGAGCTGAAATTGAGTTGTGATTCCTTGAAATGTTTTCAGAACGTAGGGATGGAGGCCTGCATGCGAAAGCACGCCTTTACCTCAGCATCGTACATTACTGCAGAAACAGTTATAATGCTTTTGTGCATACCTTTGCAAATTGCATCAGATTGAGATATCACTCAGACCCCCTTCTACCTTACAATTTGCAATAGTAAAAATGTGTGCTCTGCAACTCCTACGTGAAAATTCCAGGCAATTTTGTGCTTTAATTTCAGACATTGAATTTGTGTAGCAAGTTGCACTGATTGTGTGAACAAACAGGGCCGTATGTACATGGACTGGCGAAAACGATCCTAACATTAGTTAGTGACAGTTTTCTTACCGCTGTGTACCGCTGAAAACTATCGCCATGTTAGCAACGTATGTACAAGGCATCGCTACATGGCGATAGCTTCAGGGATCAGCATCAAAAACTGCCGATAACATTAGCATGATGGCAATAGGAATTCCGGCGTTAGCGGGTGAAAACCAATGAAAGACCCATTAGCGACAAAATAAAACGCACGTTAGTCAGCCCAACGTGAGTTTTTTTTACCTCTATTGGAAAAAATAGCCTATCAGTCGAGCTCCAATAGAAAATAGGCAAGAAAACAATGAATTGCAGAATGTAGCAGCCAGGGCCAAGTACAGCACATATCAACAACCCACTAAAGCCACCCAACATCCAGGATTACCAAGCTGAGAGCCTGGATGCCTCGCAGGACCTGCGCCTGGAGCCTGGATGCCTCCTGGACCTGTGTCTGGAGCCTGGATGCCTTGCTTGACCTGTGTCTGGAGCCTGGAGTGGGATGTGGAGGAGCTGTGGAGTCAATGAGCTGTGGCGGTAGACATTGAGGTGCGGCGATCACCCGTACCTGGTGATGAAGTCTGGCAGGTCGCATGGAGACACGTTGCTGACCTATGTGAGAAGACCGCCTTGAGCCCCTTGGAGCTGTGAATGGTAGAGGCGCTCCTGCGCACCAACGTAGGGAGGTCTGCATCGCATACTAGAATCCACCACTACACCGGGGTGCACAGAGGGGATTACCAATCGTGTGCAGCGCCTTCGTGCATAACAGACCGCATGATGTTGAGCTGGCCAGATGCTTTTGAGGGTGAGCCTGAGCTGCGTAGAACTTGTGTGGTGGGAGCGCTGCAACTTCACACCTAAGGGGGCCCTGCTGCATCAACTACATCGGGAGGTACACCCACAGACTTGGCGGCAACTGCTGTACCCAGGCTTGTGAAATCCCACCTGGTTGAGGCTCCTGCTGGCTGAATCACAGATTTGGAGAAAGTTTAGCCGATTGCGCCACAGTGTCAATGTCCAGGTAAGGAGAAGTTGGCACACATAGAGGAGGCAGCCTGGGGGTCAAGTTGCCCAGGCCTAGCACCCGTAGATGACGCATCCCCAGTGTTGGCTCATCCGCTATGGTGGAAGAGCGTCGCCCCACTGCTTTAAAGCAGTGCAAGACAAGGAACAATCACCGCATGATGATAACTTCCTGATGTAATCGTGCCATGTTTCCTTTGCTGGCGGGAAGGTGGGTAGGGCTGCTCCACTCATGGAGCAGGCAGGGGCGGAGTAGCACGCCCACTCAAGTGTGCAGTAACTGTTTAGTCGGCCCGCTCAGGCAGCCCAAAGCAGTCATGGGCACTGTCCTGTTCGCAATGCAGGCTGCATTACAGTCTGCATGGAAGACATGCTCACCTCTCTAGCCCCTGGCTGAACGCCTCGGCCCGACGCCAATGACCAATCACAATGACGCATTGCAGTGTTGTGATTGGCTTAGTGGAGGGAGCCTGGTTGCCTACTTCCTATTCCTGGAAGCAGACTCAGGGGAGCAGGAGCAACGAAGACACGGGACCTTGCCTCGAGGTAAGACTTCTCTCGTTTAAATATTTACAACACTCGCTCACACGCACACCCCCATGTCCACTCCCCATCCAGTGTTCTTTCCAGCGTTTCCCACCTCCCAGCTGTCCATTCCCCCCTGCAGCACTTCTCAATGGCGGCTGCTGTACGGCCATGCGCAGCGGGCGTACCACTGGTGTGCCAAAAGTACAGATGGAGTTACGACGCATACCATTACATCGCATTCCATTACAATGCACACTAATACTAGGCATATTGCAACAGTTGGGAAGGTGTTAGATTGCGGAGATGTAAACAGTACTATTCCCACTTCAGTGAGTGTAACCCTAAAACTAACCCTTGCACCCCAAAGCAAACCCTGAACCCTAAAATTAATCTTTGAGCCCCCAAAACACACCCTAAAAATCATATTTGACGCACATGCACACCCCAATTTTCATATTTGACCGAAATGCACACCCCAATTTTCATGATGGACCCCAAAACACACCCCAAATTTCAAGTTTTACCCCATAATACTCCCACAATTCATCTCCGACACCCGAAACCCATACCCACCCTAAAACCTAAAAATACCCCATTACTGCCCTCAGAATGCATTGCAATGCGATGTAAAACCACCTGCATTGTTGGATTTGCGTTCTAAAGGCATTACGATGTAATGCCTGCGTTGTAATGGACGTACCTGGTGCCAAAGGCAAGCCATAGGCAAGCCTGTCTGTGTCCGTTTACCCCTTGACCATGCTCAGCACCAAGGACCCTTCCACTCGGACACTCCACCCCTATGGCGCCAGCACCCTCCTCGCCATCAACCCTGGAGGCCACATCGCCTGCCAGGACCAACATCTGCTTCGGACTGGACATCGCCATCGCCATCACTGATGGCTACTAAATCACCGCAAGGACCACGCCGACCGTCCAGGAGGAGGCATTGTCATCACCTACAAAAGCACACTCCGACTGACCACACACTCTAACAACCCAATGGTGATCATGGAACACCTCAACTTCCAGATGCGGAGCAACCCCAACCCCATCCTCTGTGGCACCCTCATCTGCAGGCCCCCTGGGCCATGGACACTCATTCTCCGATACCTTTGTAGACCTCATTGCACACCAGGCTCTCCCATCCACTGATGACATCCTACTTGGCAAACTCAAGTTCCACCTGGACAACTCCAGTGACCAGAACCCCACCCCCTCCTGGGGTAGCTCCCTAGCATCAGATACAAGCAGCTTGTCACTGCAGAAAGACACATAGCAGTCGAGCACGTCTCCTCTGCCAGCCGGACCTCCAACTACAGCCACCCCACCAGACTCTCCTGGACCAACCATCATTGTATACATCATGTCTTCACCATGCTCACCGTACACCACCACCACCATCGCCCCCCTCGCAGCTGGATCAAGGCCACCGAAGTACGTCTTGTCAACTACCTCAGCACCACCACTCCGCCAATGCTTACAGACGATGACATTGCAGCGTCAACCACCACAGATGGATCTCCAACTGTGCGGACACCCGGGAACCCCGCAAGAACGGCACTGCATGCATCAGTACCTTACGCCTGCATGATGGGTGACACAGTGCCACAGGGATAGGCTGGCCCTATGCATTGTTGGAGCTGCGTCATGGTTGTGGCACAACTGTAGCAATGTGTGACTTTAGCACAGAAAGTTACATCAGGATTCGAGACGTATCTGTCATTACTTGCATCATGGAGCGCTGGCCAGTGAATGCAGCGCATCTGGGATGTCGCGAGAAAGGGGTAGTAAAAGGTGTTGCAACGCTGTCTTGTCGCAGCACTGCAACACATTCCATGAGTGAGGCCCAGGAATGCGCACTATCTTATTGATGGTGCGCAGTCCTGACCTTTAGTTTTGTCATAGGGCAGTGCAGCAACATTGCTTTTAGCGCGGTCCAGCACCAAAACCTGCTGAAATGAGACCCCAAGGGTTAAGTCAATTTTAAAGACCAGCTATTTTCTGGTCTTAAAAAACTGCCTCTAACTGCAGTTAGAGGCAGATTTTTTGGTCCTCTTACCTTCAAGAATTCCCTTGTACATATCGCAACGTAGGGTTAGCAACCGTTTTTGCACGGGAACGCCTCCCTTACATGTCATTATCACAAACAGAAGTGGTGATCTTTTGTATGGATGTTTGCGCCGGAAAACTGCAGCTAACAGGTTAGGACAGCTTGTACATATGGCGATAAAAATCTCGCCGCAAAACAGTCGGAAAAGTACCGCTAATGTGGTGTTAAATCCTTGTACATATGCCCAAAGCCTTTTGAGGATTAGGTTCAGGGTTGAGAGTTGAGGTGCAACAAGAAATCTTCTAATTTCATAATAATATGCTAAAACTGATGGATAATCTACTGGTAGAATTTCTTGCAGCATACTGCCCGTATCTTGCAAGAAATTCAACCAGCAGGTCTTCTTCTAGGATTAACACTTCCTCCAGAATTTACTTTAGAAAACACAGATTTTTTGTCACTATCAATCCTTAAATTGGACTCTAGGGTAAGTATGGGCGAAATCTGCGAAATCGCGGTCCGCGAAATCATGCAAAAGCGAATTCGCAATCCGCATAATTCGCAAATTCGTGCGAAATTGCGAGTTTTTGGTTTTTTGCTTGTTCGCGGGGCTTTTTGTGTGTTCGCAGGGCTTTTTGCGTGTTGGAAAGGCCGCTTGCATGGCAAAGTTACCCATGCGGTTGTGTATGGGCACAGCAGCACCCTCTGATTCATCACTGCCACCCTCTGGTTCATCACTGTCACCCTCTGGTTCATCACAGCACCCTCTGGTTCTCCACTGCCACCCTCTGGTTCACCACTGACACCCTCTGGTTCACCACTGCCACCCTCTGGTTCATCACTGCCACCCTCTGGTTCATCACTGCCACCCTCTGGTTCACCCCTGCCACCCTCAGGTTCAGCACTCACTACTGCCACCCTCTGGTTCATCACAGCACCCTCTGGATCACCCCTGCTGCCACCCTCTGGTTCAGCACTCACCACTGCCACCCTCTGGTTCATCTCAGCACCCTGTGGTTCACCACTGCCACCCTCTGGTTCACCACTGCCACCCTCTGGTTCACCCCTGCCACCATCAGCTTCAGCACTCACTACTGCCACCCTCTGGTTCATCACAGCACCCTCTGGTTCACCCCTGCTGCCACCCTCTGGTTCAGCACTCACCACTGCCACCCTCTGATTCATCACAGCACCCTCTTGTTCACCACTGTCACCCTCTGGTTCACCACTACCACCCTCTTGTTCACCACTGCCATCCTCTAGTTCATCACTGCCACCCTCTGGTTCATCACTGCCACCCTCTGGTTCATCACTGCCACCCTCTGGTTCATTACTGCCACCCTATGGTTCGCCACTGCCACCCTCAGGATCATCACTGCCACCCTCTGGTTCATCACTGCCACCCTCTAGTTCACCACTGCCACCCTCTGGTTCACCACTGCCACCCTCTGGTTCATCTCAGCACCATGTGGTTCACTACTACCACCATCTGGTTCACCACTGTCACCCTCTGGTTCACCCCTGCCACCCTCAGGTGCAGCACTCACTACTGCCACCGTCTGGTTCATCACAGCACCCTCTGGTTCACCCCTGCTGCCACCCTCTGGTTCAGCACTCACCACTGCCACCCTCTGGTTCATCACAGCACCCTCTGGTTCACCACTGCCACCCTCTGGATCATCACTGTCCCCCTCTGGTTCATCACTGCCACCCTCTGGTTCATCACATCACCCTCTGGTTCACCCCTGCCACCCTCAGGTTCAGCACTCACTACTGCCACCGTCTGGTTCATCACAGCACCCTCTGGTTCACCCCTGCTGCCACCCTCTGGTTCATCACATCACCCTCTGGTTCACCAGTGCCACCCTCTGGTTCACCCCTGCCACCCTCAGGTTCAGCACTCACTACTGCCACCCTCAGGATCATCACTGCCACCCTCTAGTTCACCACTGCCACCCTCTGGTTCACCACTGCCACCCTCTGGTTCATCTCAGCACCCTGTGGTTCACCACTGCCACCCTCTGGTTCATCACTGCCACCCCCTGGTTCACCCCTGCCACCCTCAGGTTCAGCACTCACTACTGCCACCATCTGGTTCACCCCTGCTGCCACCCTCTGGTTCAGCACTCATCACTGCCACCCTCTGGTTCATCACAGCACCCTCTGGTTCACCACTGCCACCCTCTGGATCATCACTGTCCCCGTCTGGTTCATCACTGCCACCCTCTGGTTCATCACATCACCTTCTGGTTCACCAGTGCCACCCTCTGGTTCACCACTACCACCCTCTTGTTCACCACTGTAGATTATGGGGGGAAAGCACACCTGCCCAACCTCAACTGAGATGAATTAATTTGGGGCTTTTTAATGTGTCACTGAATTTGTGCTTGAAGTCTGGCACCTGCTTCCTTAGCTGTAAGTGCTTCCTGTTGCAGTTATTTTTTTTACAGGAGCATTGTGCCATACTTGTAACTATTCTCTGACCCTGCTTTGAGGGTCAGAGCTAAGCATGGGCGTAAAATCCGTTCCGCTCGCGGAATTTGCGGATTTTCGGCAAATTCGCAATCCGCGAACTCTAGCGAATTTGCCGAAAATCCATCGATTCGCACGCGGCGGATTTTTTTGCTTGGTGATACAATATTGCGGCGCGCGGCGTGGCGCACGGCGTTCACTTTCCGTCATTCAACGTTTGCCGAGTTGTTTTTCTCGATATTTTGCAAGTGCTGCGCCATTTTGGATCTTGCTGCGGGATCCCGCGGGAGTTGGCGCCCGCGAATACGTCATCGCGGCTTGCCACCTTACCTTGCACAGCACGCATCGCGAGAGTTCGCAATTGCGAACACGTAGGTGCGGCGGGCAGGAACAATCTCGCACTCGCGAAATAGAGATTTTGCAATTCTGCACAAGAAATCCACCAGCAAACAGCATAAACCTTCAGAAAATGATGATTTTTATCAGAATCACGCCTCAGGTTGACATTTGCCTGCACTTTGTTGTTGCAAGGAGTCCATTTTTTGGGGGGGGGGAGAGGAAGGAAGTGCCCCACAGTCTCCAACTTCCTGTTCCTGTCCAGCAGGCTCCTCCCAGTGCTTTTATTCATGTGCTGGTCACTTTCATTTGGACCTTGACCTGGAAGGATTACTTTTTGTGGGTGCTGCTGGATATTTGGATTTGAGGCCTTTTTGACTTTCTTTGGATCACTTTTGGATTAGAAATCAACTTTCACAAGTAAGTTTGTTGGGGCATTACAGTTGCTGCAACTACAATTTTGGAACTTTTTCAGAACATTAAATAAAATATATTGTGGGTAGCCACAGTATCCAGTAGGACCAGGGTTGGTTATGGGTGCATGCATTATACAACTGTTTTGTTGAATTTAAACTTCATTGAGGCCATGGATGGGTTGGGATTGTGCTGAATTTTGTGTTTTTTGTCGATTTGTTTGGGGCTGCTGTTGGGGCCTTTTGCCCAGGGGTAGTGAGTGGTGCATGGACTGAGTCTGCCTGTGGGGTCTCACTCTCTTTAATGTAAACATCCTGGATGGCATTGGATTGTGATGATTTTTGTGTGTTTTTCGTTTTTTTGGGGGTGCTACTGTTGATTTGGACTGGCCATGTGGGTGGTGGTGGTGGCCATCTTGAGTGCTGGTACAGGCAACATGTGCTTGGGGTGGAAGGGGCCATTTTGAAGAGAGGCAGTGTCTGAGGCCTGCACTTATTTTGCCTAACTTTCATCCATTATGCCCAGGGGTAGTGAGTGGTGCATGGGCCTAGTCTTTCTGTGGGGTGTCTTCTTGGATTTAAACACCATTGAGGCCATGGATGGGCTGGGATTGTGCTGAATTTTGTGTTTTTTGTCGTTTTTTTGGGGCTGCTGGTGGGGCCTTTTGGCCAGGGGTAGTGAGTGGTGCATGGGCCTAGTCTTTCTGTAGGGTGTCTTCTTGGATTTAAACACCATTGAGGCCATTGATGGGCTGGGATTGTGCTGAATTTTGTGTTTTTTGTCGTTTTTTGGGGGCTGCTATTGGGGCCTTTTGCCCAGGGGTAGTGAGTGGTGCATGGACTGAGTCTGCCTGTGGGGTCTCACTCTCTTTAATGTAAACATCCTGGATGGCATTGGATTGTGGTGATTTTTGTGTGTTTTTCGGTTTTTTTGGGGTGCTACTGTTGATTTGGACTGGCCATGTGGGTGGTGGTGGTGGCCATCTTGAGTGCTGGTACAGGCAACATGTGCTTGGGGTGCAAGGGGCCATTTTGAAGAGAGGTAGTGTCTGAGGCCTGCACTTATTTTGCCTAGCTTTCATCCATTATGCCCAGGGGTAGTGAGTGGTGCATGGGCCTAGTCTTTCTGTGGGGTGTCTTCTTGGATTTAAACACCATTGAGGCTATGGATAGGCTGGGATTGTGCTGAATTTTGTGTTTTTTGACGTTTTTTTGGGGCTGCTCGTGGGGCCTTTTGGCCAGGGGTAGTGAGTGGTGCATGGGCCTAGTCTTTCTGTGGGGTGTCTTCTTGGATTTAAACACCATTGAGGCCATGGATGGGCTGGGATTGTGCTGAATTTTGTGTTTTTGTCGTTTTTTTGGGGCTGCTGGTGGGGCCTTTTGCCCAGGGGTAGTGGGTGGTGCATGGACTGAGTCTGCCTGTGTGGTGGTCTCACTCTCTTTAATGTAAACATCCTGGATGGCATTGGATTGTGGTGATGTTTGTGTGTTTTTCATTTTTTTTGGGGTGCTACTGTTGATTTGGACTGGCCATGTGGGTGGTGGTGGTGGCCATCTTGAGTGCTGGTACAGGCAACTTGTGCTTGGGGTGCAAGGGGCCATTTTGAAGAGAGGCTGTGTCTGAGGCCTGCACTTATTTTGCCTAGCTTTCATCCATTATGCCCAGGGGTAGTGAGTGGTGCATGGGCCTAGTCTTTCTGTGGGGTGTCTTCTTGGATTTAAACACCATTGAGGCCATGGATGGGCTGGGATTGTGCTGAATTTTGTGTTTTTTTGTCGTTTTTTTGGGGCTGCTGGTGGGGCCTTTTGGCCAGGGGTAGTGAGTGGTGCATGGGCCTAGTCTTTCTGTGGGTTGTCTTCTTGAATTTAAACACCATTGAGGCCATGGATGGGCTGGGATTGTGCTGATTTTTGTGTGTTTTTTCGACTTTTTGGGGTGTATAACTGATGTTCCTCTGTCTTCCATTGCTTGTAGGTGCACAAGAGAACCACCAGTGCCAGGAAGAAGTCCTGCTGCGGTGTGTGCAGCACAACGTCACGTGTGGCCACAGACAACTCTGCAACTTGTGCAACTGCGGCCTGCTGTTCAGAGTGACATCTGAAGAAGATGGCCCCAAAAAAAGTTGCCCGTAGCTCCTCTAGCAAGAAAGTTGCCAGTAAGGAGCAGAAGAAACAAGTGGCGCCACTTGCCAAGGAGACTGGTGTGATGACGACCGCCACATTTTTTGGGGAAAAAAAAGTACGCCTGCTGCAGCAGCGGGGTCTGCTGGGGACCAAGCTGGGAGCAACACCTCCGCTCCATTGGGCTCAGTGCCGCCACCACCACGCCAACTTAGGTCCAAGCCCTTGAGTGCTGCAGAGGCAGCCAGTATAGTTGTTCAATCACCATCGGCCAGTGATGTTGGCTCATCGCAAGAAAGTAGCAGCAATGTCCCTCAAGAATCAAGACAGGTTGTTGTAACTCATCTGACGAGTGTTGAACAACCACAGCCGCAACAACAATCACATGTGCAAGTAGTACAAGCCCAAGTACATGTGGAAGGAGAGGCGGCGCAAGGAGAGGAGAAAGCAGAGGTGCATGGAGGGGCACAACAAGTGGCCACAATAGTTGTTCCTCCAGAAGTAGGGGCACATCTGGAAATCGACAATCAAGCCGAGGTATCATTCGAGGAAGCCACTCCTCCTGATGATCATTCATTGTCGTCCACATCCCGAGCAAGGAAAAGATCAAGGGTGTTGGTGTCTATATCATCTTCAAGCCCACCTCCTTCTGATGATATGGATCTTACTTGGGAACCAGCACCACTGCCGTCTGAGAGTGAGGTTGAGGAGGCACACCATGATCTGACAAAGGTAGCAAAGCGTAAAAGGAAGGTCGTCGAAACTCTCAAAGTTATGGAGTGTGATGACGCTCAACAAGAAGTGGCGTATACTCCTGCTGCTGAAGACTCTCACGACGACGACGCAGTCATCATCACTAACGTCACTGAAGCCCCAGCGGGCATGCAGCAAACAGACATTTTGACCCTAGCCCGACAAGCTGCTGAGCGTGACGATGAAGTCGATGAGGAGGCAATGGGAACACCAGAATCATTGATGTTAACTAGTACACCACAACGTGCCGCTTCCATATTTCTTACTCGCCAGAAGGGACCTCCATCCACCTCGACCTCAATTAGTGGTGGTGAAAGTGCACAACATAGTAAAGTTCAGCAATACACATCCTCCACTTCATCTGGCATTAGCAGCACGGCCACCACCAGTATCACCTCCTCCGGCCCCCACAGACATTTCAAGTCCGCAGTTTGGGACTTCTTTAGTGTTTCCACAAAAAGGGAAAACATAGCCATTTGTAGCATTTGTAAGCTTGCAGTTAGTCATGGTAAGCTTGGTACCAACTATGGGACTGGAGGCCAGAGAGGTCATCTTAAGAGACAGCACACTGTCCAATGGTTGGCGCACCTAAAGCAGATCAAGGAAGCCCGAATTGCAAGTTGAGAAAACGTTGATGTTCCATCTGATGATGACGAGGAGGAAGAAGTGTCACACACTTCACTTACACCCAGTACCCCTGGGAGCCACACTAAGAGTGTGGGACAGAGTGAGACACCAATGGGAAAAAAGTTAATCAGCGAGCGTAACTGGGTCGAAGAAGTCATCATCATCATCCCGTAAAATGGTCCAGGGCAACATTAAAACAATGTTGTTTTCAGACGCGCCATATGACCACAACCACCCAATGGTGCGTCTGTATAACACTAAGCTGGCTAAAATGCTAGCGCTGGATCTTCTACCTTTTTCTTTTGTAGAAGGGGTTGGTTTTCTCGAATTAGTGGCAGCGCTCTGCCCTAAATGGAAGGTTCCTAGCCGGTACTATTTTGCCCGAGTTGCGGTTCCAGCACTACATGAAGATGTGCTGGAGGTGATTGGGGCAGCTTTGCAGAAGAGTGCTGTTCACACTATACATCTCACAACAGACATGTGGACCAGTGGCGCAGGCACTGATTACATGTGCATCACTGCACACTGGGTCTCTTTTTCAGGGGTTAAAGCAAAGCTAAACGCAGGTGCTGACCTGGACCAAGTTTTTAAAGCTGCTCGGAAACATGCAACACTAGCCATGTTTGGTTTGGAGAAACGTCATACAGCAGAAAACATTTTGAATGAGTTCAACACAAAGGTCTTTCACTGGCTGTCTCCAAAAAAACGCGGCATTGGTTATGTTTCTACGGATAATGGCGCCAATGTAGTTAAGGCCATGGAACTGGGTGACTATTTCAGAGTGCCGTGTTTGGCGCACTCTATAAACCTGGTTGTTAAAGAATTCTTGGAGAAAGAAAGTCCAGCATGCCAGTTAGTGGTCACCTGCCGAAAAATGTGCAACCATTTCAGCCATTCTTTTAAGGCCCGGAAGCATCTGAGGAGCCTGCTACATGAACGTCGAATGCCAGTGAAAGCACTCATCCAGGAGGTGCCAACACGTTGGAACTCAACCTTCTACATGCTTGAGCGTCTGTATGAGCAGTTTACGGTACTCGATCAGTATTTCTTAGCAATGGGTACAGCTGTGAAGGAGGACCTGAGGTTAAATGCGGAACAATGGGAGCAACTTAAAAGCCTGACAGACATGCTTCGTCCTTTTGAGTTCTTCACGCGTGCAGTCAGCAGGGAGGACTGTAATTTGGGAAAAGCTATCCCATTGTTGCGCATGCTGGAGCACAAACTGAAGGCGGTGTCTTCAAAGTTTCAAAACGATGAAGAAAAGCAAGAAGCTTTTCTTTTGGCGGAGAAATTACTAGAGCGTCTATGTGGCGATGAACGTCTTCAAAAGATCCACTCAGAACAGCATTACATTTGTGCTACTATTCTGCATCCACGCTACAAAAAGGCGCTGGCAGGCTCTGCATTATTTCCTTTTAGTGATGAAGATGCTACAAAGTACAAACGTTGGGTAGCCTGGTCAGCCATCAGGTTTGAAAGAGAACGGAAGCAAATTGAAGGAAAAGGCAGTACATCAGCATCAGCAGGCCATCCCCAGTCAGAAGACTCCACTTCTGCACCTGTGGCTGTGGCAGAAGTGACCTCTCAGCCGTTAAAGACACCGGCAACCGCATCATCTGCACCAGACACAACAGAAATATCGGGTGATGAAGAGGATTGGCTAGCTGAGATTGGTTATGGTTCTGCATAGGTCCGAGCGAAAATTCAGCAAAGTGGAGGAAACGTGGAGAACTTTGAGTCGATGGTGCAGGACTATCTGAATGACTCAACAGAGGTCTATGTTAATGCTGACCCATTGGCGTATTGGCATGGGAAAAAAGAATTGTGGCCAGAGATCTCCCGCCTGGCTATACATTACTTGTCTTGCCCACTCGCAAGCGTGTCTTCTGAACGTGTTTTCAGTGCTGCTCGTGGCATTGTAACTTGCAAACGGACCCGCCTCTCGCCCAAAAATGTGGAGATATTGACAATGATCAAGATGAATGAGCACCTCATACCACCAGATTTCAAAGTACCAGATCGCACGATGGAAGAAGACGAGGAGGACAGCAACTTAGATGAGAGAATTTCTTCTGTGTTAGGTGACACTGACCTACTCCTGCCTGATGATTTCGCAGAGTATGAGGATGAACTCTTCTTCCCTGACACCGAGGCCTGAAAATGAGCCAATGAATTCAGGCATTTTCTTTTTCGTACTTATTGACTTTTATTCCTGTGTTTCTGTCTTTCTTTGTTTTGCACAAGTTAATATAATTAAAACTTTAATCACCTGTACTTTTGCTTTTTGGCTGTTTGGGGGTCTTCTACTTGTTTTCGCCTGGGTTGACGGCTCTGGGGCCATTGCTGGGAAGGTCTAATACCGGATAAAACTGGTTTAAACAACATCCATGAGAAAAAAAGGTTTTGCCTTTTCTGACTTTTCGCTCAATGTAGCGTTTTCAGGGGCCTGTTTGGGGGGCTTCCTGGTGTTTGTGGGTGGGTTTCGGGTTCTGGGAGTACTACTGGGTATGGATAGTATAGATAGCAAGAGGTGTGAAGGAAATCCATGGAGGCAGAGGGGAGTTAGGGCCTAGCTGCAGAGCGCGCGCTAAGTGATTTTGGAAATGTTCACAAAAGTGACAAAGTCCACATTTTTGTACTTTTGCTTTTTGGCTGTTTGGGGGTCTTCTACTTGTTTTCGCCTGGGTTGACGGCTCTGGGGCCATTGCTGGGAAGGTCTAATACCGGATAAAACTGGTTTAAACAACATCCATGAGGAAAAAGGTTTTGCCTTTTCTGACTTTTCGCTCAATGTAGCGTTTTCAGGGGCCTGTTTGGGGGGCTTCCTGGTGTTTGTGGGTGGGTTTCGGGGTCTGGGAGCACTACTGGGTATGGATAGTTTAGATAGCAAGAGGTTTGAAGGAAATCCATGGAGGCAGAGGGGAGTTAGGGCCTAGCTGCAGAGCGCGCGCTGAGTGATTTTGGAAATGTTCACAAAAGTGACAAAGTTCACATTTTTGTACTTTTGCTTTTTGGCTGTTTGGGGGTCTTCTATTTGTTTTCTCCTGGGTTGACGGCTTAGGGGCCATTGCTGGGAAGGTCTAATATCGGATAAAACTGGTTTAAACAACATCCATGAGGGAAAAGGTTTTGGCACTTTTTGTAACTTAGGGTTCATTAGGGTTAGCCCTAGCAGCAGGATTGCCTGTGTTTGGGTGTTCTTGATTTTTGCAACTGAGTTCTGGGGTTTTAGAGCACTCGTGGGAATGTGTAATTTTTGTTGCAAGCGATTTGAAGAAAATCCATGGTGCGAAAGGGGGGATCACTTACTCGGTGAGAGGCACTTACTGTTGAAAACATTTAGCCATTTACACTTAAAGGAAGAAAATGACACAGACTTAAGTTTCAGGAAAACTAACTTACTGTTAAACCACCACCCACCAGACTCTAAACCAGTAGTATGGTGGGAAAGGGGGGATTTGGCATAGTTAAAGAAAGCCTTTGCCACTATTCTTAACTTAGGGCTCGTTAGGGTTAGCAGTATTTCTATTGCATGTGTTTGGGTGGAGGGGCCTTCGAGTCTTGGAGCAATGCTGGCTATGGATACTTTTGCTTGCTTGCAAGTGGTTTGGAAATACAATCCACGGTGGGTAAGGGGGTATTTGGGCCTACTTTTACTTTCAAAGTACGTTTTGTCAAGAGTTTTCTGCTAGGCCTCTTTTTTTTAGATCTGATTGGGGGGCTTCTACATTTTTGCGACTGGCTTTAGTAAGGGTCTGGGTGGGAGGCGGGAGCACTGCTGGGAAGGTCTAATTTTGTTCTAAAATGCAGTTTACAGTACACCTAGCTTGAGGGGAAAGATCCGCTAAATTAATTTGCCCATACTTATTTATCCTTCAAAAGGTGACTCAGACAGAGTACGCACTTTAAAAAATATTGTACTGTCTATTTGGAAAATCAAAGTGTGACTTTTTACACTACACAGCGTACACACCTTGTATTTATTTATCAGTGGTGTTGTAATAGCACTTCCTATTTTTCGTTCAATAATTACAGGCCGGGTTTCAGTCTGTGCAATGGGGAAAAAAGGATGGAGTGAGTCAGGCTTCACATTAGCGAGCCGCAATTCAGCATCCGCCAGGCAAGCAGTGGACAGGGTGTCTTCTGGTCACGAACATTGATGAACGAAGCGTCAGCTGGAATGGAGGAGTGCCGCTAATAAGAGGAATTGTTTGCTGCATGCAACTTACTTACCAAATTCAACAGGACAACTACAACAACATACAGATACAGTATCCATTGTTTTCTTCTATGAGTGTGACTCCATTTCTTGGATCTCTCTCTGCTTCTAAATTGATCCCTACAGCCATTCTATAGGTTTTACTTCGGCTAATTTTTAAACCTAATTTAACGTAAGAATAAGAAGTGTTTCTCTGAGTGCAGAGATAGGCAAGTGAAAACGCTGCAGCCCTGTACTGTCGCATTCTAGTACTACTTACTTTTCAGTAACAATGCATGCAGTAGGGCATGCACTTCCTTTATGTCACTTAAAAAGATTTATGGTTAGCTTTGTACCCAAAGATTTTGTTTATCTTGAATTATTGTTTGTCCATGCTGTGCTTTTTTTTCCCTCAACAAAACCTACCCAAAAAGAAACCCCCATTCCCATCCATTTTCCAAACCCTAACCCTCTTCCCCCGGGCTGTGTGGTTTTGCTTGATGTGTGACTAAATGACATCAATAATTCCACACACTTGCTGGGGAGGATAAGGTCATAGCAACAGGCTGGTGAAGGAATCCGAGGATATATTCTAGACTTACTCAGCTTCAGTACTATTTCTTGTAGTAGTAGCCAATGTCAAAGAAATTCAACGCAAGTACTAGTTATACTTCCAATACTTTACCATTTGTTAGGCTCTGTGTGGCACTGTTCTAGTGTACTGTCACCTGCTATATTCTCTATCGTACCGTTGTAATGCTACAGTAAGGACAAACCAGGTTTCATTTTCTTTTTTTCCATAGGCATGCAACTGCCACTGTGTCACACCACTAGTACCACCGCAATGAGGACATTTCATCCGCCCAGGATTGCCAACCTTAATCGCCATTTCCCGTGGAGCCAGCCCTGGGCCTAGCCCTACTTTCAAACACAAATTACAGGTAAGATAAGCGTTTGGTGGGAGGTAGTATAATGGAGTATTAGGAATAGACGAGAGATTGACGGTAGTACTACTAAAGTCCTAGGACTCTTCAGGAAAACAAACTTACTGTTAAACCCCCACCCACCAGACTCAAAAGCAGTAAAAAACAGGTATGGTCAGATAAAGTTTCAAAAAGTATATTTTTGTAGCCCTAACAAAATAATCTCCCGCAAGACGCTCCCTAACCCCAACGATTGTCCTTCAAAAGTCCCACAACCCAACTCCCAATTCCCACCTCCAAAAGTCTCTAAAAAAGGGGCAAGGGACACTACACTACGGGAGGGTGCTGTTCACTTTAGCGGCCAGGGCATCATACTCCTTGCGGAGGGTGGCATGGTCGAAGCGGAGGCCCTCCACCAAGTTCTTGTAGGTATGGACCTCCTGCTCCAGGTAGGACACTCTTAGGGATAAGCGGCGCTGGCGTGCCTTGCAACTCCTGTGGGGGGCAGCTGCTGTTTTTGCTGCTTGGCGGTGGCGGTTGGCTTTGGTAGTCCGGCTCCGTACCACTGGAGCACTGCGCTGGCTGGCAGCCCGTGGGTGCACGGAGGAGGATGCAGCTGTACCAGTGGATGTTGTACCGGTAGATTGCGTCTCCTCCTTCTCCAGGGCCACCAGCCACCGATATTTGGCGACAGTGGCATCCAGCCTCCGTTGCCGGGCCATTTGAGCTAGCTCCCTCCTTGATGGTCTTCTGGTTGATTTGGAAGGAGCAACTATATGAAGAAAGACATAGTCACTCTGTAACCAATGCTCCTTAAGATTAACACAAAATGATTGAGCAGAAAGTTGTGTCACAGTACAAGTAGCAAATTGAAAGCACAGTACATAACTATTGAGGACAGTATCTATCTAACCTCCCACTTCTTCATCCTTGCTCTAACATTAGTGGGAGTTTAAGGAACAAATTCTACGAGCACTATGGACTTCCATTACAGTCGACTATGACAGTACACCAGTTATTCTTCTTCTTCTCTCTTGTTTAGGAAAATTGGTACGTTATCTTATGCAAGCCGGCATAATGCCAGCGCAGTGAACTTGCACCCGAGAAAAACAGACGCACAACATGATGAGTGAGACAGACTTGCGTTACTGTACCGGTCCAGTACATGCAGGTGGTGAAGCTCTTACTTTTCTATTACGGGTGGCACTGAGAATACTCTGGTAAAAAGGGCTACTGCTTAATTAATTTAGCTTTCACCCTACAGTGCAAATGAGTACTAGAAAAGGAAAATGAAGAAGCTAAATAATCTGATTATCTATCACTTCACATGGGATGTATTTGATGACATATGGGATGACTTTAGGTGCTTTGCTTATTATTGAGTGAACAGTGAGCCCACACATGAATGACGTACTACTACTAAACTAAAGTTATTAAGAGAGTTAGGGAGTGTCCACCGTAATAACCGGATATATGCTGTGCTTGCAGTTGCAATACAAACTACTGCTACTATTCATGGTAGTATTTGGACAAAATTACAACTTCTTTTCCTTGTCTTTCCTACACTGGAACGGACGAGCGGTGCGGTGTTACATGCTCTTCAAAGTAACACTTAGTTCATCCAGTGACCGTCTACTCTCTCTAGATACACATATGCTATCTAAGAGTCCGATAATACCATGATCCAGGCATCCATCCATTCAAAGTATATGCACACATACAGTTTCTGTTTCACCCACCCAGGCTGTTCTCCTTCCACCCATCCTTGCTTCATCATTCACCCAGCCATGCACCATACCATATTCTTTCCTTCCCAGCCACCTCGGGGACCAAGCAAACACATATCATTCTCCTTTGCCAGTCATCATTAAATTTCTCGTCCTTCCACACTTACTTACACCCTTCTTTCCCTTTTCGTTCATCCCATCCATCAAGTTCATCTCAGATCTTATTGGGATTCTTCTCGCCAAAAACTTCACAGCTAAGTCGAAGTACATTTAGAGGAGGCTACTACCTGGTTGATTTATAATACACCCATGCAGAAAGCACACTATGCAGTCTTCAATCTCAATAAGTAAGGAATATATAGCTTACCTCTGCCCGCCACCACTGTGTGAACCCTCACAGGCACGTCCGGCACTTGCATCGCCTCCTCCCCAGAGTTGTCCCCCTCGTCCAATACCACCACCTCCGCGCTGGCCCCGCCACCAGATGTTCCACCTACAAAGTACATTTAAGAATGTTAGAATACACCACTCACTACTATATAATATTTGGTCTAGGAGGAATAAAGAAATGTGAAAAAAACAGAATACAATGTAATAATTTGTGTCTGTCTACTCTAAAGTAAAAATGTCCCTTTTTCCAGGGAAGGCTGTTGTCTTGCTGCACTTTTTGGCACAACTGATGAATGCTTGCTTTTTATTTTTAACACGCACCACTTTTTCTCCTAACAGACTGAAGCTTGACTTCTAAGAACACGAGCAGGATCAAGTTCAAACCAGGTGAGAGCTCGGCTCGACCACAAGAAATGTGTCCAATTAATCGTCAGCACTAAGCACTTTTCCATTTTCAGTTAAACGTTTAGTTTTATGACAAAGTTGATTTTTAGAAATGTGTTTACTTTTAATAAAGCTTTTAAACTTAAATAGACTCTGTGGTTTTTGGTCCTCCAAACTAGAGTGGATGAGCTAAAGGTTGTGGAATTTTTGCAAGCATGAGTCCGTGCCTCTGACACTTCTTGACTCTGACTCCGTACTCTTGTCCTGCGTTGGATAATCTAATCATCATTGGGGATCAATCATCGGTGACTTTGGGAGCTAAATGACTCTGCCACACTATCTAGTCAGTAAGGAGATTGGGGGTTCAACTACAAAGTCTGTTATCACTGAAGTATGTGGAAAGTCTAACAGCAACTATTATAATTGATAAGCTAAGCAATGCATTATTTAGTGTCCATAGTTCTGTTTGTGCAGATTTGTCCCTGCAACAGTAGTAGAATGGATTGTCCTACTAGCCATACCAAAAGTCTACAAGAAGATCAAAGACGATTTAGAAAAAATTGAATGAGGAACGCTAGGAAAAAATAGGTACTCTATATTAAAATTAAAACTTACTGGGGCCAGCAAAGGAGCCCTCGCCTGATCGCTCCTGGCCTGCATCCTGAACAGCACCCTCCTCCTCCTCCTGTGTCCTCTTGCCCCTGGGGGGAGCTGATGTACAACATGAAAGAAAGAAAGACCAGAAAACATGGATGATATTTGTCAACCAAATCAAACATTTCAAAAGAACAATAACAAAATATTTTGGCGAAATAGCAAATAGACAACTATTCCACGGGATATATTGACCGATCTCATGTGGTCTACTACGTTATTGATTTGCGGACCGTTGACTTGGAAAGTTCCTATGTAACTCACTAAACAAACTACTAAAAAGGTTTGCCTAGGCCTGGCAGGCAGCAGTCCGCAGCACGCGAAGTGACAGACAAAGTCCATCGTGCTTGCAGATCAGTGAATACTCAAACTATCAATACACCGACCACCACCACTATTTCTTCTTATAGCCATGTGTCTAAAGGAAGGACTGGACTTGAGTCTGTAGGGGCTGATTTAGAAGCCCCTTGCGGCTCTTTTGCTCCATTGTTGCGTGACTTTTGTGACGCAGCGGCAGAACAAAAGAGGCGCCATGGTGCGGCGTATATTAACAAAGTGACGCATATGGGAGATGCATCACGTTGTAAAGCCCTGCGCCATCAGGGGCGTTCCGGCGCAAGGGAGGGCGTTCCTGCGCAGGAACAAAACCTAAAAGTGGCTGAGGGAAATCTACAAGATGTCAATCAGTCACTTTTAGGACAATGATGCGTGACTCAAACCCTGCACCTGCTTGAAGCCGACGTACGGCTTGATGCAGCATTGGGGAGATAGGGCACCCCAGAGCATTGCTGGAGCCGCGCCATCGTTGGCACGCAACTCCAGCAATGCGCCGCCTTTACGGCACAGATGCGTAAGGCTTCTGTGACGTTTTGGGCCCATGGTGCGCCACATTGTAAATACGGCGCACCATGGGTGGTGGTGGCATGGCGCACAATTACTGGTGCATCCCTGCTACTTTGCAGGGATGCGCCGGTAATTGAAAATCTGACCCTTAGTGTCTAGCATTACGCAGTTCTTTACACTACACTCATACATAATTTCTCAGGCCAATGAAATGAACACAAAATAGAAAACAAATAAGCATAGTAGCAAGGCTACTGAGAAGGAGAGCAGTGCACCTGAAATGCATAGAAGATTTTGAAATATAATTTACCTACAATGTAATCGGCAGCATTATTGCTCTTGGTAAAAAACAAAAATTTGCAATATAATAACACACAGAGTGGGATAAAACAGAGTAGTGATGAAATAGATAGAAATAGCTACTACTACTCACCAAGCCCTGGGATCTCTATGCCGAGCACGTCCAGCAAGTCGCGTTCCTGGTCCATGAGATCCGTCCAGCGGTGGGTGGCCTGGTTATAGGTGCGCTGGACCCCAGAGTGTTCAAACATGGCCCGGCACACCTTCTCCCACCGCTTCCGGCGCTCCAGGATCCCATAGCCGGTAGCGATCCTGCCGCCTCCCATGATGGTCTTGGGGAGGCGGCGCTGGACGTGAAAGACTAGTGCGGCCACCTCCTCCGCACTAAAAATCTCCCGAGCTACAACTGTCTCCCCCCTCAAACGCCCGCACGGGAGCCGGGCACGGGGTGCGGGACCCTTCCCCTTTGCGGGCTTCTTCCCGGCTCCCTTTGCCATGGTCTGGGCAGAAAGGAAGCAAAATAAGAAAGAAGAAATAGAACAGGGAAGAAGAAAAGAAAAGTGTTTAAAAAAGTAGTTTAAAATGAACAAAAAGTAGCAGAAAACACAAAAATATAGAGCAAGAAAAATAGAGGGATAGATAATGAGTAAAATAGATCAAAATAAACTTCAAACAAGCAAAGGATGGCAGAGTTTAAGAAAGGATACAGAGAGCATGCCCAGAACCATAGCAATGAATGAGAAGATGGCCGCGCCCGTTCACGACCGCGTGGGTAAGTTCGTACGAGATTTTCCTCGCGATGTTATGTTATACTGGGGTTTTATATAGCGCACGGCTACTCAAAGAGTGTCCCGGCGCTTTGTTTTGCAAACAGTCTCACAACACAACAAGAGGAAAACAGATAGAAAACCGAAAAGGAAACCAACAGAGCCCAGAAAAAAACTAAGAAGTGAAAAGCCAGGTTTTGAGCCCCTTCCTAAAAGCCAACAAGTTTGGAATACTGCGCAGGACCATTGGCAGTTTATTCCACAACTGGGGCGCCAGTAGTCTAAAAGAGCGGCCTCCGATGCGTGCCCTCTTCACACGAGGCACTGCAACAAGAAACAAGGATTCTGACCTCAGCGACCTGGCTGGATGGTAGAAGGTCAGTCTCTTTTGGAGGTATTTCGCACCGGAGGCGTGCAGGGCTTTGTGC
Source organism: Lissotriton helveticus (assembly GCF_964261635.1). Lineage (NCBI taxonomy): Eukaryota > Metazoa > Chordata > Amphibia > Caudata > Salamandridae > Lissotriton > Lissotriton helveticus. Next base: position 1,217,421,379 of record NC_136059.1, on the reverse strand, counting down.
GCCAGAGTCAGGATCTTAAAAATTATCCACTTCCGGACAGGAAGCCAGTGCAGTGCCTCCAAGAGACCCGAGGCTCTAGCACGGCGAGATAGTCCGAAAATGGCCCGAGCTGCTGAGTTCTGGACCACCTGTAACCGTTGAAGCAGATATTCCGGCAGGCCGAGATAGAGAGCGTTAGCATAGTCAATTCTCGAGCCAATTATCGCCTGCACGGCGATCTTCCTGTGGTCCTCCGATAACAAAGGGAGAAACTTACGCAGCATCCGGAGCAAGCCAAAACAGGTGCCCGTGAGACCGATTATCTGTGAGCGCAGTGAGAGGCCGTTGTCAATCTTAATCCCAAGGTTTTTCGCCACCTGGGACGAACTTGCTGGTGGAAACATGTTCTCAGGCCACCACACTTTCCATTCCGGATCCGAACTGCACCCGAAAAAGAGGACCTCGGATTTATCCGAGTTGCACTTGAGGCTGTGATGTTGGAACCACTGGAATACAGCCTCAAGGCAACCCTGGATCCTACCTCCATCGAAATCCGCACCCCTCTCACAGGTGAAGAGGAGCTGGGTGTCATCAGCGTAGGAAACGATCTGAGCCCCAAAAGACTCCGCCAGAGCCGCCAGAGGGGTCATGAAGATGTTAAATAGAGTTGGGCTCAATACTGAGCCCTGAGGAACTCCGACATCCAATGGCGACATCTCGGCGGAGCAGGCGGAGGCCCAGACCGTTTGCCGACGGCCTGCCAGGAATGATCGAAACCACTGGAGCACCGTCCCCCTGAGACCAATCTCTGAGAGTATTGCAAGGAGGCCCTCATGGGGGACGGTGTCAAAGGCCGCCGACAGATCTAACATCACCAGCATCGCCCTGCCACCCGAATCCAGCACCTCCTTAATCGCCTCCGAAACTTCCAGGAGAGCAGTCTCGGTGCTAAGATTGGTGCGCAAACCCGATTGAGTAGGGTGCAGTAGACCATGGGACTCCAGATAATCGGCCAGCACCTTGTGCACATGCTTTTCAATGATCTTCGCGAAAGCAGGCAAGAGCGAAATAGGCCTGTAGTTTGCCAACACCTCCGCATCCAAACCGGGCTTTTTGAGCAGGGGGATAATCATTGCCTGCTTCCAAGACTGGGGAACCACACCCTGTACAAGAGACCCATTCAACAGAGGGTTCACATATGGATTGATGATAGCTGCCATTTTTGCCAAAAACTTGGCAGGGCAAGCATCCCGGGGAGAACCTGATTTGAGACAAGCCATCAGATCGAATGAGGCAGTCATAGAGAGAGGAGGAAAAGTTGACAGAGCCACACCTGCACTAGGCGAAGTAGCAGCAACATTCTCCGCCCCACAGGGCGCCTCGGGTCCCTGCACAGGGAAAGAGTCTTGGATCGATTGGATCTTAGAGGTAAAAAAATCCGCGATCGCTCTGACCCAAGGGGCAGGAGGGGGGGTCTGCGTCGGTGCAACGCGTGAAGTCGTAAACTCTCGCACAATAGCAAAGAGCTCCTTACAGGAATTGGAGGCAGCTTCGATTTTTCTCGCGAAGTAAACCTTCTTCGCAGAAAGGATGTCTCGTTGGTAGGCTTTCACCAAGGACCTGTAAGCAAGCTTCGCTGTCGGGTCGTATTTCGCGCGCCATGCTCTTTCCGCTACCTTACATTGTCGACGTGAAGCCGCCAATGCTTCCGTAAACCATGGGGCGGATGCACCTTTATCAAGTTGGCGCGCAGGCCTCAGAGGGGCAAGATCATTTAACCTCTCTGAGAGCCAGGTCTGAAATCGCCCCACATCCTCATCTAAATCCCCCATCGGGGTATAGGGATGGTCCGCACACGACTGTGCCAGTAGTTCCGGAGTGACCCGGTGAAGTCCCCTAAATCCCTGGGAGGCTTGCCGGGGGGCACCAGAGGGCTTCCTGACTTCAAAAAGAAAGAATTTAACCAGCCTGTGATCAGACCAAAGCACCTGAATAGGAGCAAGCATCTCTATAGGGGTCGTAGAGAAAGTCAGGTCCAGGGTGTGTCCTTTCTCATGCGTCGGCCCGACGTGATAGGGCACCAGGCCCAGAGGGGCTGTGACATCCAGCATTTTAATTGCGTCGGCATCCGTTTCAACGTCCATATGGACATTAAAATCCCGCAATCACACGCAAACATGTACGAGCGAGCCGCACACTTTGCGAGATTACACATAGCGCCCGGAAACGGAATTACGTCACGCAAACAAGATGGCCGCGCCCATGTACGACCGCTAGGGTAACTTCGCAAACGTTGCGCTACAAGCGGCTTGCGAACATGCAAACACGCAGCAAAAAACAAATCGTGTATTCGCACGAATTCGCGGCTTCCGAAAACGATCTCGCACGGATTCGCGCCCCGCAAATTGCGCGAAATTGTAGAAAAAAGATTTTTGCAAAACTGAAAGCAATCAGCAGGTGCAAAAGTTCAATCTTAACATTAGTAACCATTCACTCTAGTGCTTCCTGAGGGGCCACTCCAGAGTTCAGTTGCCTATTTGCAACTATTCTATGACCCTGCTCTGACCCTCACAGCAGGCTCATACAATAGCTACAAGTAGGCCATAAAGGTCCTGTGAAAAAAAGTGCACTGCAACAGAAAGCAAATTACAGATAAGGAAGGAAGCAGGTGCCAGTCAGACTGGAAGTTTAAAAATCAGTGACACATTAATCAACCCCAAATTAATTCATGGCAGTTGAAGCAGGGCAGGTGTGCTTGCTTTTTTTCACCCCCATAATCTACAGTGATAAACCAACCAGAGGGTGGCAGTGAGGATGTACCAGAGGGTGGCATGGGTGTACAAGAGGGTGGCAGTGGTGAAACAGAGGGTGCTGTGAACCTGTGATGATGAACCAGACGTAGAAACAACATAGTCGCGGCCGTTGCGAGCCGAAAAGTAAGTTCGCAATTGCGAACTGGTAAACAAACCTCGCGAACTGGCAGAAACCCTTGCGAAAACAAAAAAGCACAAAAATCCGCAAATTCGCGAGAGTTCGTGGATTTTGCGGATTGCGAATCCGTAAATACGCAAGTTTGCGTACGCCAGATTCGCTAAATCCGCCCATGCTTAGTCAGAGCAGGGTCAGAGAATAGTTGCAAGTAGGCAACTGAACTCTGGAGGGGCCCCTCAGGAAGCACTACAGGGAATGGTTACAAATTAGCTTGAACTTTTGCACCTGCTAAGTGCTTTCAGTTTTCCAAAATTCGTTTCTCTGCCATTTCGCGAGATTCACGGGGCGCAAATTCGAGTGAAATTGAACTCGCAATCCGCAAATTCATGCTGCCACCCTCAGGTTCAGCACTCACTACTGCCACCGTCTGGTTCATCACAGCACCCTCTGGTTCACCCCTGCTGCCACCCTCTGGTTCATCACATCACCCTCTGGTTCACCAGTGCCACCCTCTGGTTCACCCCTGCCACCCTCAGGTTCAGCACTCACTACTGCCACCCTCAGGATCATCACTGCCACCGTCTAGTTCACCACTGCCTCCCTCTGGTTCACCACTGCCACCCTCTGGTTCATCTCAGCACCCTGTGGTTCACCACTGCCACCCTCTGGTTCATCACTGCCACCCTCTGGTTCACCCCTGCCACCCTCAGGTTCAGCACTCACTACTGCCACCGTCTGGTTCATCACAGCACCCTCTGGTTCACCCCTGCGGCCACCCTCTGGTTCAGCACTCATCACTGCCACCCTCTGGTTCATCACAGCACCCTCTGGTTCACCACTGCCACCCTCTGGATCATCACTGTCCCCCTCTGGTTCATCACTGCCACCCTCTGGTTCATCACATCACCTTCTGGTTCACCAGTGCCACCCTCTGGTTCACCACTACCACCCTCTTGTTCACCACTGTAGATTATGGGGGGAAAGCACACCTGCCCAGCCTCAACTGAGATGAATTAATTTGGGGCTTTTTAATGTGTCACTGAATTTGTGCTTCAAGTCTGGCACCTGCTTCCTTAGCTGTAAGTGCTTCCTGTTGCAGTTATTTTTTTTACAGGAGCATTGTGCCATACTTGTAACTATTCTCTGACCCTGCTTTGAGGGTCAGAGCAGGGTCAGAGAATAGTTGCAAGTAGGCAACTGAACTCTGGAGGGGCCCCTCAGGAAGCACTACAGGGAATGGTTACAAATTAGCTTGAACTTTTGCACCTGCTAAGTGCTTTCAGTTTTTCAAAATTCGTTTCTCTGCCATTTCGCGAGATTCACGGGGCGCGAATTCGAGTGAAATTGAACTCGCAATCCGCAAATTCGTGCGAATTTGCTGATTTCTTTTTTTTTGCATGTTCGCACGTTTTTTTGCTTATTCGCGGACCGCTTGCAGCGCACCGACCCGAGGTTGCCCATGCGGTCGTGTATGGGCGCGGCCATCTTGTTTGCGTGACGTGTTTCCGGGCGCTAGTTGCATGCTCGCGTCGTATGCGGCACGCAATTACGTGTTCGTGGGCGTTTTTGCGTGCTCACGGGGGAAATATCGCACAAACTTACCCACGCGGTCCTCTATGGGCGCGGCCATCTTGTTTTTCATTTACTGCTATGGTTTTGGGCATGCTACCTTTCTATCCATCTTACATCTTTGTAATCCTATGTTTTTCTGAACTTTTTTTGTTTTTTTTTGCTTATTATCTCTCTCTTCAATTTCCTACATCTATATTTTGTGTTTTTTTTAAACTTTTTGTTACTTTATTACCTACTTTATTTCTTTCGCTCTCTCTCTTATTTTTTTTCACACCTATTCTTCTTTCCTTCTTCTTGTGCCAGGACCATGGCTAAGGGAGGTGACAAGGGCAAGGGGAAGGGCCCAGCACCCCGTACCCGGCTCCCTTGCGGGAGTTTAAGGGGGGAGGAAGTCCAGGCCAGGGAGATCTTCTCTGCGGTGGAGGTGGCCGCCTTGATGGTTTTTGTCCAAGTCCACCTCCCTAAGACCGTGGCAGCAGGTGGGCGGATTGCTTCCGGTTACGGCCTCCAGGAGCGTCGCCAGCTGTGGGAGAAGGTGTGCCGGCGCATGTATAAGGAGTCTGGGGTCCGGCGCACCTACCAGCAAGTGACGCACCGGTGGAGTGACATCTTGGACCGGGACCATGACATGCTCGACCTGCTCGGTGTTGAGATCCCTGGCCTTGGTAAGTAGCTATTTAATAACTACTTTTTTTCCTTCTGCTCTGTTATATTGCTAATCTATTTTTTTCCTGAAGAGTACGAATGCTGCTGATTCGATTACATTGCAGGTAAATTAATGTTTAAATAGCTTTTGTCATTCCAGGTGCTCGCCTGGTTATTGGCGTTGCTACTATGCTTACTTGTTTGCAACTTTTTAGTCATTTGAGAGCATTACTGCGTAATGCTAGAGACAGTAGACTCAAGTCTAGTCCTTCTTTGTACTCCTGCTGCTGCCACTTTTAAGAGATAGTGGTGGATTGATACGTTGAGTATATTATTTATTACTTGTTATAGGACATTTGTTAGTGGTCTGCAATCATGGTGACGGACTGTGTCTGTCACGCGACGTCTCGTGCTGCTGAGTGATGGCAGTCGTAGTAGAACCTTTTTGTTGTTTATGTAGTTAGTGAATTACATAACTTTCCTATTAGACGGTCTGCGAATCCTGCAGTACTGTACTACTATCCTCCTAGTTGACCAGATCAGATGTAATTGATGTTAATTTGTTTCCCCGACATAATTTTAGATTGAGTACAAAGAAATCAAATATTTCCCAAAAAACAATCATCCATGTTGTGTTTCTTTATTTCATGATCACCAGGACCTCCCATGGGCAAGGCGCCGGCGGCGACAGAGACTCCGGTGGCAGAAGGTAGAGAGGCTCAGTCCCTTGCAGGCTCTTCTGCTGGCCCCCGTAAGTTGTTCTATTGTTATATTAATACTTATACTTCCCTACCTTTTACAGCTCCTATTCATTACAAACTGGTTCCTAATAATTCTATGTTTTACGAAATAGTCTTTGATCTTCTTCTAATGTAGACTACTTTCTACATTCTTATCCTGCCTCTACCATCACTCTCTGTGCTACTACTATTTACAATTATGAGTCGGTCTGTGTAGGTAGCTAAGCTTGCCCATTCGGCAAACGGTGTGAAACAAAACTCTGATACAGCAATAGCTCTAGGCACTGAGTGCAGTCCTCTGGGTTGCCCTTGCTGTCTATTCCAGTCTTCTTAATGTAAGTGCTTTGACAATTTCCAACAACAAAATGTCATTGTTTACACCAAGTAAAAGGTAGCAGTTGCCTTTTTGATTTTAGAGGAGCACATCCCATACCGCTAGTGTTTCAAGGACTATTCTGCACACAAAGAAGTATGGACAAGATAAATAGGACATTGTTGATGATAGGTGCAGTTCGACTTTCGACATACCTCAGTCCGAACAGAAGTTGAACCCCCAATCCCCTGACTGACTATCTAGAATGTCTGACCAATGATTTTACAACCCAGAAGAACAGAAGAAGACTACCTCTGAGTCCCGGACTATCTGAGTCACTGAAACATGACTGCCAAGTGCAGTAGTTCAAACCTTTTCGCTCACTCACACGGAAACAAAAACCACACAGTGTTTGTTAGTTTTAAAGTTTTATTTTCAATTAAGAAATGAAAACATTATTTCTTTATTTTTAATAGCGTAGTATTCTGATCCGATGAAGATGACGTTAAAGTTTAAACAACATTCCCATGAATGAAATTAGTATGACTCAAACTTAATAATAGTTAACAGACACATGAAATTATTAGAATAACTGTGCGGGAGCCCCCACATTCTTTAAAGTACTTAAAGTACTGCTGGTGATGACTTAGTAGTAGTTGGTGAATCGTCTGGCAGAAGGGCAATGGAATCTTCTTTCTGTAATGAGAAAAATGGTGCACGTTAAGAAAGCATTCATCAGTTGTCATAAGAAGAAGTGTAGCATTTAATGGAATAAGCATATAAAAGGTTAACACCCTCCCCAAAACCGTTATTTTTTTTTCAATCCCAGTAATAAAAAATGTGTTATGTAACATTTTCTTCCATTACGAGACAAAATAGGGGGTTGTGTATGGCATCTGAAAATATGACATGTTTGTCCTAGACGTCACAACATCTGATGCGGCACAGATGACGACCAGTGCCGGGGCCAGCAGTGCGGAGGGGTCCACTCTGGATGCAGCGGCACCAACAGGAGGAGCTGGGGGGAAGACTCAGCGGCGGCGGACGGTGGTAAGTTATTATACTTCTTACTTATTGAAATTTTTTTGAGTAGGCTCGCAAAGAAGTGTATGATGTACTGTACAGTATTACACAGTACACTAGTATAAGTACACTGTACTGTCAAGAACATTTACTAATTTAGAACTACTTTTTGGGCTATCACGGAGAAGACAGTCAACCTTGACTTTTAATAGCATTAGCGGCGGTGCTTTTCTGGTAACCAATGGCCCCCTCTATTTCACTTCAACTCAGCTGGCAAATTTTTATTGTGAAGCCAAGTCATATCAGATGTAGTTTAGGGATGTGAAGAACGAAAAGTTAAAGAAGGGTGAAACAAAGGACGAGCGAGTCTTAATATTTATGACTGTAAAGAATGGTTTTGTTGAATGTAATTCAGCATAAGAAGACGGTGGTTTCCAAAATATACTGAAAAGGGTGTTAGTTGGTTGTTGACAAAAAGAAATGTTGGTACATTTGCGACATTAAGAAGAATCATAGACGTACTTTGGAAGCCTGGATGTTATCTTCTTTATCCTCATCGTCGATAGCAGAGGTGTATGATGTAGTAGAGCAGACGCTGAGTGGATGAAGTATGGCCAGTGGCAGTGCCACCCCTATAGAAAAGTAAGACATTCCTATCCCCACCTGCATGTACTGCTTAAAGTACTGCGAGTCTGCATCATCATGGCCTGTGTCTGTATTTCTTGGGTGAAAGCTGAGTGAGCTGCCATTATGGCGGATACAACAAGTTCACATACCAGTAACTTCTTTTGCAAAACAAGAGAAAAAAAGTAAAAAATGCCTTTTTTTAGTACTCTCTGACTATGTATGTAGTAGTGAGTCCACCTATAGTGCTGCTGGTGGAATTCCTGAAACTCACAGTGTCACAGGCTTACAAAGACGGCGGAAAGATGCATGCTAAAATGTTATACTGTGTTTACTACTTGCTGGTCTTACTGAGTGTCAACCTTCAGTTGAATTATTTTGACTTTATGTTAAAGAATATTGGCTACAGTATTTTTCTTTCTTTCTTCATAGATGCTACTCCCAAAAAGCTCACTCGTAAGGAGATGGCTGTCCGGGCCAGGGCCCGTAAGCTGGAGGCTATTTGTGGAGAGTATCGGCGGTTGTGGGCTCGGGAGCATGAGGAGACAGCAACATCTACATCCTCCTCCACTGCCCCCGGGTCCACCAGCCAGAAGCCTTCAGCCAAACGGAGCCGTGGCCCGACAGCCTCCCGCCGCCACCGCACAGCAGCAACAACATCAGCGGCCCCCCCAGATCCTGGATGGTTCATGTGCGCCGACTACGCAAAAGAGTGGACTACCTGGAGCGGTTGGCCGGAAAACATCAGCACCAGCTCCGGGACCTCCGCAAAGAGCAGCGGGACATGAAGCTTGCCAAACTACGCCACCGGAGGAAGTGACTGTCCCTTGCCCCTTTTTTAAAGACTGTTGGGGTGGTGGGAATTGGGTGTTTGGGAAAGGGGACTTTTGGATTTTTGGACATTAGTTGAGGTTAGGCAGGGGGGTGAGTTGGATTAATTTATTTCATTTTTTGACTACCTCAATATATTTCTTAATAATTATTTTTCATACCAAAACATAGTATACGTGTTCATATTATTTTGTGTGGGGTTGGGCGGTGGTTACTGGACGTTTGGTTTCTTCCAACTTACCAGCATGAATGAAACATCTAGTCAGGAAATGTACCAAAGTGCCAGTAACCGAGTTCGTGAATTCAGTAGCCCTACTAGTACTTTACTAGTAGTACTGGCAATCTCTGCTCTCCTCCCAGTCCTAGCCCATTATTCTACCTCTCCAAAATGCTTATCTTACCTGTGATTCGTGTTTGAGAATCAGGGTAGCCCCAGGGCTGGCTGCATTGCAAATGGTGATTAAGGTTGGTTGTTGACTTGAATCCTCGACGGGTGCAATATCATTGTTGTGCTGGTAGCAGTAGTGGTACACACTTGCAGTATCACCATATGAAAAAAAGAGGAAATTAAACATTGAGTGGCCTGAGCGTAGCATTAGAAACAGTACAATAGATAGTACGGTACAGAACAGTGCCCTAAATTGTAGCCTAAGCAGTGCCAAAGTAAGGTAAGCATTAAGCATTAGATTGTTCACGTCGTGTAGGAGGAGGATGTTCTTATCAATCCACGATGGCGCACATGAACTTCTGGTTGCTTTGACCTTATCCTTCCCAGCAAGTGTGTGGAATTTATTGTTGTTGTCAGTCACACCTCAATGAAATACCACACAGCCCGGGGGAAGACGGTTAGGGTTTGAAAATTGGATTGGAATGGTTTTTTTTGGGAAAGTTTGGTAGAGAGGAAAAAAAACACAGCATGGACAGTCAAACAACAAATGAAGAGAAACAAATCTTTGGATTTGAAGATATTGATACATCTTTAAAGGGACATAAAGGAAGTGCACTACTGCATGCCAGAAGTTGTTTACTTAATGGATGGTTAGCTTACTGAAAAGTAGTACTACTACTTACTGCAACTTACTAGTAACTACGAAGAAACAAGTTGACAGTACAGGGCTGCAGTCATTACGCAATTTCACTTGCCTCTCTGCCCTCAGAGAGAATAAACACTTAGAACATTAAATTAGTGTTATACATAGCAAAGACGTATCAAATAGCTGGAGGGATGAATTTGAAGCAGAGATCAAACAAACGCACAGAGTCACACTCGTAGAAGTAAGTTCAAGTTCACAAGAATATCATTTAAAAGATGAGGATAATTTGGATACTGTTACTGTTTTTTGTAGTTGTCCCGTTGAATTTGTGAAGTTGATGCATTCAGCCATTCCTCTTATTCGCGGTACTCCAGACACACTGACTGTCCACTGCCTGCCTGATGCGGATTTGCGGATCGCTAATTGTAAGCCTGAGTAGTACAATGATGGCACAGGGTAAAAGCCTGCCTGTAATTGATGATGGAAAAACACAACAGTAAGTGTTAAAGACACCTCGGAGAAAAAAATATATAAGGCATGCTGTGTAGTGCAAAAATTATACTGTCACTTTCAGAGATGACAATCCCCAAAATCTAGAACACCCCACATTACCCTCCCAAAAACGTGCAGAATACTGCTGCTACCTTACAGAGGCCTAATTTCAAATCGTGCCAAAACGCACTCAGAAAGTATGCCCAAATTCCCCTTTCCCACCATGTATTTTCTTCAACCACTTGCAATCAAAATTAGACATTCCTACAAGTGTTCCAAGACCCCACCTAGTCGTAAAAATCTAGAACCCCGCCCAAACACATGCAATACAATACTGCTATCCCTAACGAGCCCTAAGTTAAGAATAGTGGCAAACGCTTTCTTTAACTAGGCCAAATCCCCCCTTTCCCACCATGGATTTTCTTCAAACCACTTGCAACCAAAATTACACATTCCCACGAGTGCTCTAAGACCCCAGAACCCAGTTGCAAAAATCTAGAACACCCCCAAATACATGCAATACTGCTGCTAAGCCTAAGTTAAAAAAGTACCAAAACGCTTTTCAGCATGGATTTTCTCCAAACCACTTTTATCCGGTATTAGACCTTCCCAGCAATGCCCCAAGACCCGCCAACCCACCCGCAAAAAAGCAGAACACCCCCAAACAGGCAAAAAGCAAAAATGGAAAATCTCATACTTAGAATATTTTCGGCCTTCTTTCAATTCTGTCCAAACGCGCTATGCAGCTAGGCCATAACTCCCGTTTTCCACCATGGATTTCCTGAAAAACAAATGCAATCAAAATTAGACTGTGCCAGCAGTGCTCCCAGACCCCAAACCCCACCCCCAAACACCAGGAACCCCCCCAAACAGCACCCCAAAGACAAGCAAGTGAGCAAAAACGCAAAAACTTTTTCACCTTCGATTTTCTCCAAAACACTTTTATCCGGTTTTAGACATTCACAGCAATGCCCCCAGACCCGTCAACCCAGGCAGAAACAAGTAGAAGACCCCCAAACAGCCAAAAAGCAAAGATACAAAAATGGGGACTTAGAAATTTTTAGGCAAATTTCCAAAATCACTCCACGCGCACTCTGCAGCTAGGCCCTAACTCCCCTTTGCCCCAATGGATTTGCTTCAAACCTCTTGCAATCAAAAGTATCCATACCCAGCGTTGCTCCAAGACCCCAAAACCCACCCCCAAACACCAGGAAGCCCCCCAAACAGGCCCCCGAAAATACGAAAGTGAGTGAAAACTCTAAAAAGTGAAAAACTTTTTCACCATGTATTTTATCCAAAACACTTTTATCCGGTATTAGACCTTCCCAGCAATGCCCCCAGACCCGTCAACCCAGGCGGAAACAAGTAGAAGACCCCCAAACAGCCAAAAAGCAAAACCTTAAAAAGTGAGACTTAGCAAATTTCGGGCCAACCTGGAATTCAGTCCAAATGCGCTAGGCCCTAACTCCCCTTTTCCACCATGGATTTCCTGAAAAACAAATGCAATCAACATTAGACTGTGCCAACAGTGCTCCCAGACCCCCCGACCCAGCACTGCAAATCTAGAACACCCCCAAAGAAACCCCCAAAAACCTGCAATACTGGTATATTCAAAACATGGCAAATTGCGCTGTTCTCAAAAACAAACAGCAATTGGTTTCAACAGAGACAGACAGCCATTGCTGTCCACTGCATGCCATCTTCTCATTATTCATTACCTGTTCTACTTTTTGTCCACATCTTCTTCGGAAAGTGAGGGCCCACAGGGCAGCCTCTCTTGTAAATTTCAGAAGTAGGTCTGTCAACAATCAGCAAGCATGTAGTCAGTCAGTTATTTCAGTCCCACTTGAGAGGACTCGTCTACGAAGACAAAGTTTGTTTTTTCTCCATAATCCATCCATCTGCCTTGAGGGGAATGGATAGGGGGAGTCTGGAGGAGGAGGATAGAGGAGCATGATTGAGTTGTGAACTTGTGAACATCTGAATGCAGACTGCGGCACCTTCAGATCAATAAGGAAAATAAGATGAAGACATTGCTGATGATGGACTTGTTGTGATTAGGTGATTAGAGTTTTGTTGTGGTAAAAGTAGCAAAACAAAGAAAGACACACAGGAATAAAAGTGAATAAGTACGGAAAAAAGGAAGTAATTTTCAGGCCTCAGTGTCAGGGAAGCAGAGCTCGTCCTCCAAGTCTACGAATTGAGACGGGAGTAGGTCTGGTGACCGAGAAGAACTTCCGTTGGCGTCACCTAAGTTGGTGTCCTCTTCTTCCTGCGTCATTCACGTATTTTGTAATCGGATGGTATGAAGTGCTGATTCATTTTGATTATTGTTAACCTCTCCACATTTTTGGGCAAAAGGCGGGTCCTTTTCGAAGTAACAATAGCACCAGCAGCACTGAAAACACGTTCGGAAGACACACTTGCTAGTGGGCAAGACAAATAATTTAGAGCCAGGTTGGTGATCAGTCGCCATACAGAGCTTTTCATATACAAATATTCCAATGGGTTCTCATTATGACAGACCTCTGTTGGGTCATCCAGATAGGCCTGCACCACTGACTCAAGGTTCTCCAGGGTTGATGCACTTTGAGTACCATCTGCGACCTTTTCATCAGTGGACCGAGCAAACCCTTGCTGAGTTAGCCAATCCCCTTCCGACAATATTTGTTCGCGGCCTGGTGCAGGTGAGGATGATGATATGGTTGCTGATTGAGAAGTGGAACTGGACGCCGGATGGCCTGCTGATTCAGTTGTACTTGTGCTGCCTCCTTGAAGGTTCTGCCGGTTTTTTTCGAACCGAGTGGCTAACACGGCTAGCCGATGTTTGTACCTTGAAACATCTGCTTCATCAAAAGGAATGAATGCTTTGCTAGCCAATGCCTTTTTGTACCGTGGATCAAGAATAGTGGCACAAATGTAATGTTGTTCTGTATGTATCTTTTTAAGCCTTTCATTGTCAAGAAGGCGCCTTAATAACTTCTCCACCAAATCATATGCTTCTCGCTTTTCACCATTATCTCGGAACATTGAAGACACCTCCTTCAGTTGGTGCTCTAGCATGCATAACAATGGGATAGATTTGCTCAAAGAACAGTCCTCCCTGCTGACTTCACGTGTGAAGAGCTCAAAAGGACGAAGCATGTCTGTCAGACTTGCAATTAGCTTCCATTCCTCCAACTCTAGCATCATCTCTTTGTGAGTAGAACCCAGTTTAAAGACATACTCATGTATTACCTCCCACTGCTCAGACAGACGATCAAGCATGTAAAAGGTTGAGTTCCAAGGTGTTGCCACCTCCTGGATTAGCCCTTTGACTTGCAGTTTACGTTCATATTGAAGGCTCCTCAGCTGCTTCCGGCCTTAAAAGAATGGCTGAAATGTGTGCAGATTCTTCGGCAGATGGTCAGTAATTTGACGACTGGCACTTCTGTTTGCAAGAAGGCTTGCACCACGATGTTAATACTGTGCGCCAAATACGGCCCTCTGAAATAGCCACCTTGATCCATGGCCTTAACTATATTACTGCCATTATCCGTGGAAACATAACCAACTGTGTGATTTCTTGGATGGAGCCATTCATTGACCTTCCTGTTAAACTCCTCCAAAAGGTTAGGTGCAGTGTGAGATTTCTCCATGGCAAACATGCCTACTGTTGCATGTTTGCGAGTAGCTCGAAAAACTTCCTCCGTGTCAACATCTTTGTGTATTAACTGTTTTCCGACCCCTGCAAAAGAGACCCAGTGTGCAGTGATGCACATGTAATCAAGGGCTTGGCAACTGGTCCACATGTCTGTTGTCATGTGGATAGTGTGAACAGCACTCTTCAGAATAGCTGCGCCAATCACCTCCAGCACATCTTGATGTAGTGCTGGAACAGCAACCCTTGCAAAATAGGACCGGCTAGGAACCTTCCATTTAGGGCAGACTGTTGCCACCAATTCACTGAAAACCCACCCCATCCACGAAAGAGAAAGGGAGAAGGTCCAGCGCTAGCATTTTAGCCAGCTTTGCGTTATACAGACGTACCATCGGGTGGTTGCGTTCAAATGGCGCATCCGACCAAAACATGCTGCTAATGGTGGGCTGGACCGTTTTACGTGATGATGATGATGATGATGCAGACTTCAAACCAGTTAGGCTCATTGATTTAGTTTTTTGCATTGGTGTCTGTCCCAGACTCTTAGTGTGCCTCATACATGTTGCAGGGGTAGAGGGTGTGGGCGCTACCACTGCAGTGCTGCTGCCAGGGGTACTGGGTGTACCAGAAAAAATGTCTATCGCTTCTTCACTTCCCCCCTGAACGATCAGCCTCTCATCATCATCAGATGCAATATCAAGGGATACATTTGGATTTGTTTTTGTTTTGGCTTCCTCGATCTTACTTAGGTGCTTATACCACTGGATAGGGTGGTGTTGTTTGAGATGACCTCTCTGGCCTCCGGTACCATAGTTGGTACCAAGCTTACCCCGACTAACTGATACTTTACAAATCGAACAAATGACCATGTTTACCGCCTTTTTGCTAACAGTAAAGAAGTCCCAAACTGGGGACTGGAGATGTCTGCTGGTGGTGGAGGTGCTACTTTGACTTTCAATGCCAGATGAAGTGGAGGATGGGCGTGGCTGAATTTGTTTCCGTTGTTCACTTACAGCACCACTACTTGAGGTAATGGAGGTCGAGCTGGATGGAGGTCCCTGCCGGCCCTTCTGACGAGAAAATATGGAAGCTGTAGGTCGTGTTGGTGTTGTAGTTAACTGCGTTGGTGGTGGTACCAGTGCCACGCCGCCCACATCCCGCTCAGCAGCCATTCGGGCTAGGGTTAAAATGTTTGTCTGCTGCATGCCCGCTGTGGCTGGAGTGACGTCTGTGATGACTGGGTCGTCATCAGACTGTTCATCAGCAGCAGAAGACACCACTTCTTGTTCGTCGTCATCACCCATAAGTCGAAGCCTTGCGGGAACCTTCCTTTTAGGCTTAGCTACCTTTGTCGGCTCATGGCGTGCCTCACTGTCAGACTGCATTGCTGGGTTCCGATCACGATCAAGGTCATCAGAATGAAGGGGGCTTGAAGAAGAACTTGTAGTAGTAGCCCTCCTTGACCTTTTTCTTGCTGGGGATCTGGGAGACAATGGATCATCCTCAGGAGGAGTGGCTTCCTCGGATGAGACCTCCACTTGAATATCAATTTCCTGATGTGCCCCTACTTCTGGAGGAACAAGCGTTGTAGGCAGTTGTGCCGCTCCATGAACCTCTAGTTGCACCTCTCCATGCACCTCTACTTGCGCCTCTCCTTGTGCATGTACTTGCGCCTCTCCTTGCCCATGTACGTGCGCCTCTCCTTGCCCATGTACTTGCGCCTCTCCTTGCCCATGTACTTGCGCCTCTCCTTGCCCATGTACTTGCACCTCTCCTTGCCCATGTACTTGCGCCTCTCCTTGCCCATGTACTTGCGCTTGTACTAGTTGCACTTGCGGTTGTCGTTGCGGCTGTGATTGTTGAACACTCGCCAGCTGAGTTACACCCAGCGTTGATTGGATGGTACTTTCTTGTGATGAGCCAACATCACTGTTCGATGGTGATTGAGAAAGTAAAATGGCTGCCTCAGCAGCACTCATGGTCTTGGACCTAACTTGGCGTGGTGGCACTGACCCTAATGAGGCAGAGGTGCTGCTTCCAGCTTGGTCCCCGGCGGACACCGCTGCTACTGCAGGCGTAGTTTTTTTTTCTCCCAAAAAAGGTGTCGGTGGGCACACCAGTGTCCTTGGTAGGTGGTGCCACTTGCTTCTTCTGCTCTTTCTTACTGGCAGTGGCACTGGCAACTTTCTTCGCTGAGGCGCTACGGCCACCTTTCTTTGGCCCCATCATCTTCAGATGTCAGAACAGCAGGCCGCAGTTGCACGAGTTTCAGAGTTGTCTTGTTTGTGGCCACACGTGACGTCGCGTGACGTTGTGCTGCTTTGACAATTTCCAACAACAAAATGTCATTGTTTACACCAGGTAGCAGTTGCCTTTTTGATTTTAGATTTTAGAGGATCACATCCCATACCGCTAGTGTTTCAGGGACTATTCTGCACACAAAGAAGTATGGACAAGATAAATAGGACATTGTTGATGATAGGTGCAGTTCGACTTTCGACATACCTCAGTCCGAACAGAAGTTGAACCCCCAATCCCCTGACTGACTATCTAGAATGTCTGACCAATGATTTTACAACCCAGAAGAACAGAAGAAGACTACCTCTGAGTCCCGGACTATCTGAGTCACTGAAACATGACTGCCAAGTGCAGTAGTTCAAACCTTTTCGCTCACTCACACGGAAACAAAAACCACACAGTGTTTGTTAGTTTTAAAGTTTTATTTTCAATTAAGAAATGAAAACATTATTTCTTTATTTTTAATAGCGTAGTATTTTAATGGATGAAGATGACGTTAAAGTTTAAACAACATTCCCATGAATGAAATTAGTATGACTCAAACTTAATAATAGTTAACAGACACATGAAATTATTAGAATAACTGTGCGGGAGCCCCCACATTCTTTAAAGTACTTAAAGTACTGCTGGTGAAGACTTAGTAGTAGTTGGTGAATCGTCTGGCAGAAGGGCAATGGAATCTTCTTTCTGTAATGCGAAAAATGGTGCACGTTAAGCAAGCATTCATCAGTTGTCATAAGAAGAAGTGTAGCATTTAATGGAATAAGCATATAAAAGGTTAACACCCTCCCCAAAACCGTTACTTTTTTTTCAATCCCAGTAATAAAAAATGTGTTATGTAACATTTTCTTCCATTACGAGACAAAATAGGGGGTTGTGTATGGCATCTGAAAATATGACATGTTTGTCCTAGACGTCACAACATCTGATGCGGCACAGATGACGACCAGTGCCGGGGCCAGCAGTGCGGAGGGGTCCACTCTGGATGCGGCGGCACCAACAGGAGGAGCTGGGGGGAAGACTCAGCGGCGGCGGACGGTGGTAAGTTATTATACTCCTTACTTATTGAAATTTTTTTGAGTAGGCTCGCAAAGAAGTGTATGATGTACTGTACAGTATTACACAGTACACTAGCATAAGTACACTGTACTGTCAAGAACATTTACTAATTTAGAACTACTTTTTGGGCTATCACGGAGAAGACAGTCAACCTTGACTTTTAATAGCATTAGCGGCGGTACTTTTCTGGTAACCAATGGCCCCCTCTATTTCACTTCAACTCAGCTGGCAAATTTTTATTGTGAAGCCAAGTCATATCAGATGTAGTTTAGGGATGTGAAGAACGAAAAGTTAAAGAAGGGTGAAACAAAGGACGAGCGAGTCTTAATATTTATGACTGTAAAGAATGGTTTTGTTGAATGTAATTCAGCATAAGAAGACGGTGGTTTCCAAAATAGAATGAAAAGGGTGTTAGTTGGTTGTTGACAAAAAGAAATGTTGGTACATTTGCGACATTAAGAAGAATCATAGACGTACTTTGGAAGCCTGGATGTTATCTTCTTTATCCTCATCGTCGATAGCAGAGGTGTATGATGTAGTAGAGCAGACGCTGAGTGGATGAAGTATGGCCAGTGGCAGTGCCACCCCTATAGAAAAGTAAGACATTCCTATCCCCACCTGCATGTACTGCTTAAAGTACTGCGAGTCTGCATCATCATGGCCTGTGTCTGTATTTCTTGGGTGAAAGCTGAGTGAGCTGCCATTATGGCGGATACAACAAGTTCACGTACCAGTAATTTCTTTTGCAAAACAAGAGAAAAAAAGTAAAAAATGCCTTTTTTTAGTACTCTCTGACTATGTATGTAGTAGTGAGTCCACCTATAGTGCTGCTGGTGGAATTCCTGAAACTCACAGTGTCACAGGCTTACAAAGACGGCGGAAAGATGCATGCTAAAATGTTATACTGTGTTTGCTACTTGCTGGTCTTACTGAGTGTCAACCTTCAGTTGAATTATTTTGACTTTATGTTAAAGAATATTGCCTACAGTATTTTTCTTTCTTTCTTCATAGATGCTACTCCCAAAAAGCTCACTCATAAGGAGATGGCTGTCCGGGCCAGGGCCCGTAAGCTGGAGGCTATTTGTGCAGAGTATCGGCGGTTGTGGGCTCCGGAGCATGAGGAGACATCAACATCTACATCCTCCTCCACTGCCCCCGGGTCCACCAGCCAGAAGCCTTCAGCCAAACGGAGCCGTGGCCCGACAGCCTCCCGCCGCCACCGCACAGGAGCAACAACATCAGCGGCCCCCCCCAGATCCTGGATGGTTCATGTGCGCCGACTACGCAAAAGAGT
Source organism: Lissotriton helveticus (assembly GCF_964261635.1). Lineage (NCBI taxonomy): Eukaryota > Metazoa > Chordata > Amphibia > Caudata > Salamandridae > Lissotriton > Lissotriton helveticus. Next base: position 1,217,402,904 of record NC_136059.1, on the reverse strand, counting down.
GGACTACCTGGAGCGGTTGGCCGGAAAACATCAGCACCAGCTCCGGGACCTCCGCAAAGAGCAGCGGGACATGAAGCTTGCCAAACTACGCCACCGGAGGAAGTGACTGTCCCTTGCCCCTTTTTTAAAGACTGTTGGGGTGGTGGGAATTGGGTGTTTGGGAAAGGGGACTTTTGGATTTTTGGACATTAGTTGAGGTTAGGCAGGGGGGTGAGTTGGATTAATTTATTTCATTTTTTGACTACCTCAATATATTTCTTAATAATTATTTTTCATACCAAAACATAGTATACGCGTTCATATTATTTTGTGTGGGGTTGGGCGGTGGTTACTGGACGTTTGGTTTCTTCCAACTTACCAGCATGAATGAAACATCTAGTCCTGAAATGTACCAAAGTGCCAGTAAACGAGTTAGTGAATTCAGTAGCCCTACTAGTACTTTACTAGTAGTACTGGCAATCTCTGCTCTCCTCCCAGTCCTAGCCCATTATTCTACCTCTCCAAAATGCTTATCTTACCTGTGATTCGTGTTTGAGAATCGGGATAGCCCCAGGGCTGGCTGCATTGCAAATGGTGATTAAGGTTGGTTGTTGACTTGAATCCTCGACGGGTGCAATATCATTGTTGTGCTGGTAGCAGTAGTGGTACACACTTGCAGTATCACCATATGAAAAAAAGAGGAAATTAAACATTGAGTGGCCTGAGCGTAGCATTGGAAACAGTACAATAGATAGTACGGTACAGAACAGTGCCCTAAATTGTAGCCTAAGCAGTGCCAAAGTAAGGTAAGCATTAAGCATTAGATTGTTCACGTTGTGTAGGATGAGGATGTTCTTATCAATCCACGATGGCGCACATGAACTTCTGGTTGCTTTGACCTTATCCTCCCCAGCAAGTGTGTGGAATTTATTGTTGTTGTCAGTCACACCTCAATGAAATACCACACAGCCCGGGGGAAGACGGTTAGGGTTTGAAAATTGGATTGGAATGGGTTTTTTTGGGAAAGTTTGGTAGAGAGGAAAAAAAACACAGCATGGACAGTCAAACAACAAATGAAGAGAAACAAATCTTTGGATTTGAAGATATTGATACATCTTTAAAGGGACATAAAGGAAGTGCACTACTGCATGCCAGAAGTTGTTTACTTAATGGATGGTTAGCTTACTGAAAAGTAGCACTACTACTTACTGCAACTTACTAGTAACTACGAAGAAACAAGTTGACAGTACAGGGCTGCAGTCATTACGCAATTTCACTTGCCTCTCTGCCCTCAGAGAGAATAAACACTTAGAACATTAAATTAGTGTTATACATAGCAAAGACGTATCAAATAGCTGGAGGGATGAATTTGAAGCAGAGATCAAACAAACGCACAGAGTCACACTCGTAGAAGTAAGTTTAAGTTCACAAGAATATCATTTAAAAGATGAGGAGAATTTGGATACTGTTACTGTTTTTTGTAGTTGTCCCGTTGAATTTGTGAAGTTGATGCATTCAGCCATTCCTCTTATTCGCGGTACTCCAGACACACTGACTGTCCACTGCCTGCCTGATGCGGATTTGCGGATCGCTAATTGTAAGCCTGAGTAGTACAATGATGGCACAGGGTAAAAGCCTGCCTGCAATTGATGATGGAAAAAAACAACAGTAAGTGTTAAAGACACCTCGGAGAAAAAAATATATAAGGCACGCTGTGTAGTGCAAAAATTATACTGTCACTTTCAGAGATGACAATCCCCAAAATCTAGAACACCCCACATTACCCTCCCAAAAACGTGCAGAATACTGCTGCTACCTTACAGAGGCCTAATTTCAAATCGTGCCAAAACGCACTCAGAAAGTATGCCCAAATTCCCCTTTCCCACCATGTATTTTCTTCAACCACTTGCAATCAAAATTAGACATTCCTACAAGTGTTCCAAGACCCCACCTAGTCGTAAAAATCTAGAACCCCGCCCAAACACATGCAATACAATACTGCTAACCCTAACGAGCCCTAAGTTAAGAATAGTGGCAAACGCTTTCTTTAACTATGCCAAATCCCCCCTTTCCCACCATGGATTTTCTTCAAACGACTTGCAACCAAAATTACACATTCCCACGAGTGCTCTAAGACCCCAGAACCCAGTTGCAAAAATCTAGAACACCCCCAAATACATGCAATACTGCTGCTAAGCCTAAGTTTAAAAAGTACCAAAACGCTTTTCAGCATGGATTTTCTCCAAACCACTTTTATCCGGTATTAGACCTTCCCAGCAATGCCCCAAGACCCGCCAACCCACCCGCAAAAAAGCAGAACTCCCCCAAACAGGCAAAAAGCAAAAATGGAAAATCTCATACTTAGAATATTTTCGGCCTTCTTTCAATTCTGTCCAAACGCGCTATGCAGCTAGCCATAACTCCCGTTTTCCACCATGGATTTCCTGAAAAACAAATGCAATCAAAATTAGACTGTGCCAGCAGTGCTCCCAGACCCCAAACCCCACCCCCAAACACCAGGAACCCCCCAAACAGCACCCCAAAGACAAGCAAGTGAGCAAAAATGCAAAAACTTTTTCACCTTCGATTTTATCCAAAACACTTTTATCCGGTTTTAGACATTCACAGCAATGCCCCCAGACCCGTCAACCCAGGCAGAAACAAGTAGAAGACCCCCAAACAGCCAAAAAGCAAAGATACAAAAATGGGGACTTAGAAATTTTTAGGCAAATTTCCAAAATCACTCCACGCGCACTCTGCAGCTAGGCCCTAACTCCCCTTTGCCCCAATGGATTTGCTTCAAACCTCTTGCAATCAAAAGTATCCATACCCAGCGTTGCTCCAAGACCCCAAAACCCACCCCCAAACACCAGGAAGCCCCCCAAACAGGCCCCCGAAAATACGAAAGTGAGTGAAAACTCTAAAAAGTGAAAAACTTTTTCACCATGTATTTTATCCAAAACACTTTTATTATTATTATTATTATTATTATTATTGTATTAGACCTTCCCAGCAATGCCCCCAGACCCGTCAACCCAGGCGGAAACAAGTAGAAGACCCCCAAACAGTCAAAAAGCAAAACCTTAAAAAGTGAGACTTAGCAAATTTCGGGCCAACCTGGAATTCAGTCCAAATGCGCTAGGCCCTAACTCCCCTTTTCCACCATGGATTTCCTGAAAAACAAATGCAATCAACATTAGACTGTGCCAACAGTGCTCCCAGACCCCCCGACCCAGCACCGCAAATCTAGAACACCCCCAAAGAAACCCCCAAAAACCTGCAATACTGGTATATTCAAAACATGGCAAATTGCGCTGTTCTCAAAAAACAAACAGCAATTGGTTTCAACAGAGACAGACAGCCATTGCTGTCCACTGCATGCCATCTTCTCATTATTCATTACCTGTTCTACTTTTTGTCCACATCTTCTTCGGAAAGTGAGGGCCCACAGGGCAGCCTCTCTTGTAAATTTCAGAAGTAGGTCTGTCAACAATCAGCAAGCATGTAGTCAGTCAGTTATTTCAGTCCCACTTGAGGGGACTCGTCTACGAAGACAAAGTTTGTTTTTTCTCCATAATCCATCCATCTGCCTTGAGGGGAATGGATAGGGGGAGTCTGGAGGAGGAGGATAGAGGAGCATGATTGAGTTGTGAACTTGTGAACATCTGAATGCAGACTGCGGCACCTTCAGATCAATAAGGAAAATAAGATGAAGACATTGCTGATGATGGACTTGTTGTGATTAGGTGATTAGAGTTTTGTTGTGGTAAAAGTAGCAAAACAAAGAAAGACACCCAGGAATAAAAGTGAATAAGTACGGAAAAAAGGAAGTAATTTTCAGGCCTCGGTGTCAGGGAAGCAGAGCTACTCCTCCAAGTCTACGAATTGAGACGGGAGTAGGTCTGGTGACCGAGAAGAACTTCCGTTGGCGTCACCTAAGTTGGTGTCCTCTTCTTCCTGCGTCATTCACGTATTTTGTAATCGGGTGGTATGAAGTGCTGATTCATCTTGATTATTGTTAACCTCTCCACATTTTTGGGCAAAAGGCGGGTCCTTTTCGAAGTAACAATAGCACCAGCAGCACTGAAAACACGTTCGGAAGACACACTTGCTAGTGGGCAAGACAAATAATTTAGAGCCAGGTTGGTGATCAGTCGCCATACAGAGCTTTTCGTATACAAATATTCCAATGGGTTCTCATTATGACAGACCTCTGTTGGGTCATCCAGATAGGCCTGCACCACTGACTCAAGGTTCTCCAGGGTTGATGCACTTTGCGTACCATCTGCGACCTTTTCATCAGTGGACCGAGCAAACCCTTGCTGAGTTAGCCAATCCCCTTCCGACAATATTTGTTCGCGGCCTGGTGCAGGTGAGGATGATGATATGGTTGCTGGTGTCGTTAATGGCTGTGAGGGAAAGTGACTCCCTTCGGCCACGGACTGAGAAGTGGAACTGGACGCCGGATGGCCTGCTGATTCAGTTGTACTTGTGCTGCCTCCTTGAAGGTTCTGCCGGTCTTTTTCGAACCGAGTGGCTGACACGGCTAGCCGATGTTTGTACTTTGAAACATCTGCTTCATCAAAAGGAATGAATGCTTTGCTAGCCAATGCCTTTTTGTACCGTGGATCAAGAATAGTGGCACAAATGTAATGTTGTTCTGTATGTATCTTTTTAAGCCTTTCATTGTCAAGTAGGCGCCTTAATAACTTCTCCACCAAATCATATGCTTCTCGCTTTTCACCATTATCTCGGAACATTGAAGACACCTCCTTCAGTTGGTGCTCTAGCATGCGTAACAATGGGATAGCTTTGCTCAAAGAACAGTCCTCCCTGCTGACTTCACTTGTGAAGAGCTCAAAAGGACGAAGCATGTCTGTCAGACTTGCAATTAGCTTCCATTCCTCCAACTCTAGCATCATCTCTTTGTGAGTAGAACCCAGTTTAAAGACATACTCATGTATTACCTCCCACTGCTCAGACAGACGATCAAGCATGTAAAAGGTTGAGTTCCAAGGTGTTGCCACCTCCTGGATTAGCCCTTTGACTGGCAGTTTACGTTCATATTGAAGGCTCCTCTGCTGCTTCCGGCCTTAAAAGAATGGCTGAAATGTGTGCAGATTCTTCGGCAGATGGTCAGTAATTTGACGACTGGCACTTCTGTTTTCAAGAAGGCTTGCACCACGATGTTAATACTGTGCGCCAAATACGGCACTCTGAAATAGCCACCTTGATCCATGGCCTTAACTATATTACTGCCATTATCCGTGGAAACATAACCAACTGTGTGATTTCTTGGATGGAGCCATTCATTGACCTTCCTGTTAAACTCCTCCAAAAGGTTAGGTGCAGTGTGAGATTTCTCCATGGCAAACATGCCTACTGTTGCATGTTTGCGAGTAGCTCGAAAAACTTCCTCCGTGTCAACATCTTTGTGTATTAACTGTTTTTCGACCCCTGCAAAAGAGACCCAGTGTGCAGTGATGCACATGTAATCAAGGGCTTGGCAACTGGTCCGCATGTCTGTTGTCATGTGGATAGTGTGAACAGCACTCTTCAGAATAGCTGCGCCAATCACCTCCAGCACATCTTGATGTAGTGCTGGAACAGCAACCCTTGCAAAATAGGACCGGCTAGGAACCTTCCATTTAGGGCAGACTGTTGCCACCAATTCACTGAAAACCCACCCCTTCCACGAAAGAGAAAGGGAGAAGGTCCAGCGCTAGCATTTTAGCCAGCTTTGCGTTATACAGACGTACCGTTGGGTGGTTGCGTTCAAATGGCGCATCCGACCAAAACATGCTGCTAATGGTGGGCTGGACCGTTTTACGTGATGATGATGATGATGATGATGATGCAGACTTCAAACCAGTTAGGCTCATTGATTTAGTTTTTTGCATTGGTGTCTGTCCCAGACTCTTAGTGTGCCTCATACATGTTGCAGGGATAGAGGGTGTGGGCGCTACCACTGCAGTGCTGCTGCCAGGGGTACTGGGTGTACCAGAAAAAATGTCTATCGCTTCTTCACTTCCCCCCTGCACGATCAGCCTCTCATCATCATCAGATGCAATATCAAGGGATACATTTGGATTTGTTTTTGTTTTGGCTTCCTCGATCTCACTTAGGTGCTTATACCACTGGATAGGGTGGTGTTGTTTGAGATGACCTCTCTGGCCTCCGGTACCATAGTTGGTACCAAGCTTACCCTGACTAACTGATACTTTACAAATCGAACAAATTACCATGTTTACCGCCTTTTTGCTATCAGTAAAGAAGTCCCAAACTGGGGACTGGAGATGTCTGCTGGTGGTGGAGGTGCTACTTTGACTTTCAATGCCAGATGAAGTGGAGGATGGGCGTGGCTGAATTTGTTTCCGTTGTTCACTTACAGCACCACTACTTGAGGTAATGGAGGTCGAGCTGGATGGAGGTCCCTGCCGGCCCTTCTGACGAGAAAATATGGAAGCTGTAGGTCGTGTTGGTGTTGTAGTTAACTGCGTTGGTGGTGGTACCAGTGCCACGCCGCCCACATCCCGCTCAGCAGCCATTCGGGCTAGGGTTAAAATGTTTGTCTGCTGCATGCCCGCTGTGGCTGGAGTGACGTCTGTGATGACTGGGTCGTCATCAGACTGTTCATCAGCAGCAGAAGACACCACTTCTTGTTCGTCGTCATCACCCATAAGTCGAAGCCTTGCGGGAACCTTCCTTTTAGGCTTAGCTACCTTTGTCGGCTCATGGCGTGCCTCACTGTCAGACTGCATTGCTGGGTTCCGATCACGATCAAGGTCATCAGAATGAAGGGGGCTTGAAGAAGAACTTGTAGTAGTAGCCCATCTTGACCTTCTTCTTGCTGGGGATCTGGGAGACAATGGATCATCCTCAGGAGGAGTGGCTTCCTCGGATGAGACCTCCACTTGAATATCAATTTCCTGATGTGCCCCTACTTCTGGAGGAACAAGCGTTGTAGGCAGTTGTGCCGCTCCATGAACCTCTACTTGCGCCTCTCCTTGCCCATGTACTTGCGCCTCTCCTTGCCCATGTACTTGCGCCTCTCCTTGCCCATGTACTTGCGCCTCTCCTTGCCCATGTACTTGCACCTCTCCTTGCCCATGTACTTGCGCCTCTCCTTGCCCATGTACTTGCGCTTGTACTAGTTGCACTTGCGGTTGTCGTTGCGACTGTGATTGTTGAACACTCGCCAGCTGAGTTACACCCGGCGTTGATTGGATGGTACTTTCTTGTGATGAGCCAACATCACTGGTCGATGGTGATTGAGAAAGTAAAGTGGTTGCCTCAGCAGCACTCATGGTCTTGGACCTAACTTGGCGTGGTGGCACTGACCCCAATGAGGCAGAGGTGCTGCTTCCAGCTTGGTCCCCGGCGGACACCGCTGCTACTGCAGGCGTAGTTTTTTTCCTCCCAAAAAAGGTGTCGGTGGGCACACCAGTCTCCTTGGTAGGTGGTGCCACTTGCTTCTTCTGCTCCTTCTTACTGGCAGCGGTACTGGCAACTTTCTTCGCTGAGGCGCTACGGCCACCTTTCTTTGGCCCCATCTTCTTCAGATGTCAGAACAGCAGGCCGCAGTTGCGCGAGTTTCAGAGTTGTCTTGTTTGTGGCCACACGTGACTTCGCGTGACGTTGTGCTGCACACACCGCTGCAGGACTTCTTCCTGACACTGGTGCTTCTCTTGTGCACCTAAAAGCAATGAAAGACAGAGGAACATCAGTTATACACCCCACAAAGTCGAAAAACACATATAAATCACCACAATCCCATGCCATCCATGCCCTCAATGATGTTTAAATTCAAGACACCCCACAGAAAGACTAGGCCCATGCACCACTGACTGAGTACCCCTGGGCATAATGGATGAAAGCTAGGCAAAATGGGTGCAGGCCTGAGCACACGGCCTGCCTTCAAAATGGCCCCTTGACCCCCAGCACATGACCAGGCCCTGCCTGTACCAGCCCTCAAAATGGCCCCCACCCACATGGCCAGTCCCCAACAACACCCCAAAAAATCGAAAAACACATAAAAATCACCACAATCCCATGCCATCCATGCCCTCAATGATGTTTAAATTCAAGACACCCCACAGAAAGACTTGGTCCATGCTCCACTCACTACCCCTGGGCATAATGGTTGAAAGCAAGGCAAACTGGGTGTAGGCCTGAGCACACTGCCTGCATTCAAAATGGCCCCTTGACCCCCAGCACATGGCCAGGCCCTGCCTGTACCAGCCCTCAAAATGGCCCCCACCCACATGGCCAGTCCCCAACAACACCCCAAAAAATCGAAAAACACATAAAAATCACCACAATCCCATGCCATCCATGCCCTCAATGATGTTTAAATTCAAGACACCCCACAGAAAAACTAGGCCCATGCACCACTGAGTACCCCTGGCCATAATGGTTGAAAGCAAGGCAAACTGGGTGCAGGCCTGAGCACACTGCCTTCATTCAAAATGGCCCCTTGACCCCCAGCACATGGCCAGGCCCTGCCTGTACCATCCCTCAAAATGGCCCCCACCCACATGGCCAGTCCCCAACAACACCCCAAAAAATCGAAAAACACAAAAAAATCACCACAATCCCATGCCATCCATGCCCTCCATGATGTTTAAATTCAAGACACCCCACAGAAAGACTAGGCCCATGCACCACTGAGTACCCCTGGGCATAATGGTTGAAAGCAAGGCAAACTGGGTGCAGGCCTGAGCACACTGCCTGCATTCAAATGGCCCCTTGACCCCCAGCACATGGCCAGGCCCTGCCTGTACCAGCCCTCAAAATGGCCCCCACCCACATGGCCAGTCCCCAACAACACCCCAAAAAAACGAAAAACACATAAAAATCACCACAATCCCATGCCATCCATGCCCTCAATGATGTTTAAATTCAAGACACCCCACAGAAAGACTAGGCCCATGCACCACTGAGTACCCCTGGGCATAATGGTTGAAAGCAAGGCAAACTGGGTGCAGGCCTGAGCACACTGCCTGCATTCAAAATGGCCCCTTGACCCCCAGCACATGGCCAGGCCCTGCCTGTACCAGCCCTCAAAATGGCCCCCACCCACATGGCCAGTCCCCAACAACACCCCCAAAAAATCGAAAAACACATACAAATCACCACAATCCCATGCCATCCATGCCCTCGATGATGTTTAAATTCAAGACACCCCACAGAAAGACTTGGTCCATGCACCACTCACTGCCCCTGGGCCTACTGGCTAGTGAGGCTTTACAGCCATGACATAAATGAGAATTAAGTAAAAAATAAATCAGAGAAACAGTTGTATCATGTGCCATGACTAACCCTGGGCCTACTGGATACTGTGGCTAGCTACCCACAACAATATATAGTTTGTTAAATTTGTGAAAAAAGTTTTAGAACTGTAGTTGCCTCAACTGCAATGCCCCAAACAACACCAACTTACTTGTAAAATCTCAAGTCCAAAAGTGATCCAAACTCCAAAGTCCAAAAAGTCCTCAAATACAAATATCCAGCCGCAGTCACAGAAAGTAATCCTTCCAGCTTCACAGCCAAATGAAAAGGGACCAGTACATGGACAAAGCACTGGGAGGAGCCTGCTGGACAGGAACAGGAAGTTGGAGACTCTGGGGCACTTCCTTCCTCCCAACCCACCCCAAAAAATGGACTCCTGCACCAAAAAGTGCAGCCAAATGTCAATCTGAGGAGTTATTCTGATCAAAATCATCATTTTCACTAGGTTTATATTTCCTGCGGTGGATTTCTTGTGCAGAATTGCAATTTTTGCAATTTCAGGAACGCTTACTGTTCAAACCTCCCGCCGGAAGTCAGCTGCGCGCCATCGCGGGCATTTATGACGTACTCGCGTTGTCAAACTCTCGCCGTGCAAGATGGCAAGCCGCGATGACGTAATTGCGTTCGAAAAACTCGCACGATCACGCTGCAAGATCGAAAATGGTGCAGCACACGCAAAACTGGAAGAAAAACAACTCGGCAGGCTCAGAGTCAATGCCGCACGCACGATATTGTATTTTTCAAGCTCGACCAAGCAAAATAATTCGTAGCTTGCGAATTTGCGGATTATTGGGCAATTTCAAGCGATTCGCGGATCGCGAAATCGTCAAAAATCTGCAAATTCGCCCGCGAAATGGATTCTACGCCCACGCTTACTCTAGGGCTCGCAAGCGAAGCAAAGCGAAAAGCCCTTTTGTAGGGGTTTAAAAAATGCACCTGGAAATTCCGCACAGCTCGTGCGTGTTATTTCCTAGGTCCATTTTGATTGGGCTTTGCCTGCGTGCTGTTTTTTTAACAGAACACGCAATAGGCCATAGGCGGTCGCGTAGCTCTGCCTATGGCCTATTGGTGTCAGTTACGCGCACCAAAGCCCATGTGTCTTCAATTATCGTGCCGACACGGGCACGATAATTGAAGACGTTTGCCTGCAGTGGCGCACGCGCGCGCACCACTCCGGGGCGTTTTTTTTACAGGACCTTTCCCAAGCGCCCGCCCTCTTCCCCCGTCGTATCCTTCAGTCCACGGGCAAAAAAAAAACAGTGTTAGAGACAGAGCACGGCAGCAGCGAGGAGAGCGCAGGGCGGCGCACAGCAGACAGGGCACTCTGGCGCTCCAGCCCGGAGCACAGGTGCCAAGGCGGCAACCCCTTCCTTTTCTGCATCCCAGAGCCATGCAGACAGGCTGTATGCATGTGCCTGGCCATGTCCTATCCTCAGGGTTACTTATTTTTTTTTAATTGTCTGTTTCATGCGTCTTAGCTTTACAAATTCCACCGTGACACAAAGCCTGCTGACTATTAAGCAGACTGCTCAAGGCTGTGTTGCCATCCAACGCAAGGACGCTTTGAGCTTTTAGGAGTTTAAATCTGTCAGGACCACTCTGAAAAACGCCAGCCCATCGGGGTGGCTTGGAGGGGGCATCTGAACCATTTTGTTTTCGCCCAGCAGCACTTCCTCTCCCGCATTTGTGCAGAGAGCCAGAGACATATAGCCATATTTCCAGTGAAGAACTAAGGGCAGTCGCGTCCCAGCAGATGACTGACAGAAGCTAGTTAGCTGTTGATTCAGAGCGAAGCGTATGCTTCTCTCCCTCTTCGCCCCCCTTTCCAAAAGGAACATTACGAAGTATGAAAACAAAGGGGTCCATTTTCTCTTGGTTGACGCCCACGGACTGATAAAGCGTCCTTCTAGCACTATGCGTTTTCTGCTTTATTTCTTGACGTAAAACATTATTTATTCAGATAAAATGCGCAGTTCGCTTGTCCGGGAGCACGGGATTTCAGGCGCGCATCTGTTCCGCAGACACCACAGAAGCCGTGGGCTGTGCTCGCTATAAGCAGTGTGCACGCACGCGCGGCAGACCTTGCCTTTAGAGCATGGCTCCTGCCAAGTTGTGCATTTCATCTAGAGGGCCCGAGCTGAGTTTTATCCACTGTGAACTGAGGAGACGCCAAGGCACGGAGAAAGTGGGCGTTCATCGGAAAGGAAGCTGGGGGTGTGCTTGAGGTGGGCGAGTTGTATGTCTGTGGGAGGAGAGGCTGTGAAAATGCCTCCTTCCTGCCCTCTAGCCATGGGATACAAAGAGGGATCAGAGGGGCATTACTTCCCAGACACCTCCTCTTTGCAACAACAATTATTTCTAGATGTGTACCCGAACACACTGTTTAATAATGAACCAGCACTCATCACTTCAGGGGCCTACTGCCAAGAAGATGCGAACGTTTCAGAGAGTCCAAAACTTTGCTCCCTACTCATCCTTAAGTATACTATATGGCTTAAGAGCATATAGTAACAAAATGCTTGAGGGTCACACTTCTTAGATTTAGTTCCTAATGTTTTATAATCCTTTCACTTGTATTAAAATGTCTTGGCCAACACATGTTTCGTAAAAATATTCACTTCCTCAGGGTCTCACGGTGTTGTGTCAAACATCCATTCGATTCGGAAGCATGAACTGAGGCAGTTATGATTAGAATGGATAATGGAGAGTGCGCCAAATTTAAAGGGAATTTAATGATACTACAGGTTAGAAGGACATCCATTGTAATAACACATGGCACTTTTCATATAACACCTTCTGGCCCCAAAGTTGCGAGTTACCAATCGGTGCACTGAATATTATTATATTAACTACTAGTAACACCTGTTGTTTAAAGCGCTTATAAAAATGAGAAGGACAGCAACAAGCGCTATATTCAGTAGTAATAGTTAGAGTGGCCATAGGTCAGACGTGCAGCTTACGGATTTTGTCACCGATGACGTGCAGCCATTGAGCACTACTTTCAAGGGCAGACTGCTTGTGCAGACGGTATGCACTGGTTCAGCTCACTGCTTCTTGGAATGAACTACCTATCATGCTCTTTGGTATAGACCGTAGCACTCACTGCTCTCTCCTATTGTCTTGCTGTTTTATATAGCGCGGACTCGACGCAAAGGTATCGGAGCGCTATATATGAGCACCAATTACATAACAGAAGGGCGCATTCGTTTTTTAGGCACGATGAGATTAAGGGATTTGCTCAGAATCACAGGATGGTGAGTGGGCGGAGATACTTGAGCCCCGTTCCCCAGCTTCAAAGTCGCCAGCTCTAGCCGTTAGGCCACGTCCCCAGTACAGACTGCAAGCAGACTCCTCTTAGGACCTAACACTTGTGCGGTTGTCTTTCTGCACTCCTCTCTAGAAGACTGCTGGCAGCTCCTCCAGACAGACTGGCACACTGCTCCCACAGCAGACTGCTCCCCAGTACAGATTCCTCACACTGCTCCCCAGTCCAGACTGCTCACACTGCTCCCCAGTACATACTGCTCACACTGCTCCCAGTACAGACAGCTCCCCGGAAAAGACTGCTCGTGCTCTGGTGATGTAAGAGCCAACCTCCCCCCAACCCCCAGCCGCCCCCATTGCACCTGGCCTCCCCCACTTCCCGCTCCCTTCCGGTGTTACTCTTCCCTCGTGCTCTGGTGATGTGGGAGCCCCCCTCCCCCAACCCCCAGCTGCCCCCATTGTACCTGGCCTCACCCGCTTCCCCCTCCCTTCCAGTGTTACCCCTCCCTCATGCTCTGGTGACATCAGAGCCCCCCCTCTGCAGCGATGGCAGTGCCGGGCCCGCTCCCCAGGCTCACACCTCTGCCTCCCCGCCAGCTCGCAGCCTCGTCGCCTTCTGTTTATGAATATTGCCTCCTGCACTTTGAACCCACCACAGTAACGTGAATATGCATAAGTGCCCGGGAGAGGTGCTTGCGCGGGGAGGCAGCCCTTTGATCTTCACTGGGCCCCCGGGGGGGCTGCGTGGGAGGGGGCAGGAGCAGGGACCGTAGGCTCGGGTGAGGCCTGAAGCTCAAACTTTCCCAGGGTGTCTGACCATGCAGTTGGGGATGTGAGGATCGTGGGAATGAGACACAGCACCTAAAAACATATTAGCAATTGTTCCCACTCGCAGCAGTCTTCATCGGTCTGGAATATCACAGAACAAGCAATATTGGTAATACATCAACTTCATAACGGCTTTAAAACAATGCAGTTATCACATGTGCAAATGTCTGCAAGGTGAGGGGTTATTGCATGGGCATACCATGCGGGGGGCAGAGCTGCTTGTGTTAGAGAGGATTCTGACATCAACTCCCAGTATGATGGACAGGCTGAGGATGTGGGAAGACCTTATATCAGGTAACATTTACACAAAAGTCGATTACCTCTCCAGTTGGGGGGGGAGAGCAGGCAAATGTTGGGGGGAATGACACTGCCAGAGAAGATTTGCATATGAGGCATTACCTAAAGGAATGGGCATGCAAGGCCTGTGGTGAGATGTCATTACCAGAATGTATCCAATGCAGACATTGTCCAAAGCAGTGATACTCAGAGTAGGGCCGGGTAAGGGGGTGGGGGCCGCCTGCGGCCCTCCTGACCTTCACATGCAGTCCCCGTGTTCACAGCAGCACTGGGCTGCTGTTTACTTTAGTGAGCACTGACATTCAGCATGATGTTAAATACATGGGGGAGCTTTTATTTACAACCTAACTGAATTTCAGTAAAATATTCTAATGGAGAACCCTGCAACATTTAACCACCCACAATGCCCCACTCCCATCTTGCTATCATCAGTGCTGCCCTTCGGCTCACCACAGACCACACTTTTCGGCCCCTCTGAAAAAGTTAAGAGTATCTATGGTCTAAAGGGTCAGATATATGCATGGTGTCGGGAGATGTTCCTCAAACACACAAATGATGATGGAAGTGTAAACAGTGGCTATAGCTGTAGATTGGTTCCCGTGATGTACCGCCCTCAGAGGCAAGGGTTTGTCCAGATGTGAGTCCCATGTTCACCCTACCACCGGAAGCAAGGTACACCCAAGTGACAAGCCCCAATCAGGGCGAAACTGCCCTTGGGTTGCTTGTGTTCCGATTCAAGGAGGATGTGGTCTGACACGCACGCACGCACACACGCGCACACACACACACACACGCACACACACACACCCAACTACCGCGGGTACTGTAGCTAAAAAACAAATGTAGTCCAACAACAAAATGTACAGATCTCAGTCAACACTGTTTTGCCTATCTCAAACATATTCCAAAAATACTGCAAGATAATCTGCTGCATGGTGCCACATAATTAGCCTCTTCCTGCTGCCTAATTTAGAGAGCCATGCTGCATAAATGTGTTAGATCAGCTGTCTAATACTAGTGTCATTGACAATGGTAACACGCTGAAGAGGGTTTAGGGGCTGTCAGTTTGGTGATGCAACCCATATTTCACAGGGATCTGTGAACGATTGCCCATATTTCCCGAGCCACGTGGCAATACAACACATACAACAAAGGGCCAGTTGGGGATCGGGGAGGAATGTTTGTGCAGTTGCAGTGCCTGCGTGCATTCCACGTATACGGGACCTGTTGCTGTTGCCATGCGCAGCGCATTGTATGCACATACATACATACATACAATTTCTCAGGTGATTTAACTATGTTTAAATGAAAATCGAATACACACATGTCTGGCACGTACGTGCTCCGTCACGCATTTTTCAGCGACTTCGTGTTTTCAGAAACAAACAAAGCTTTCCATTCAGCTGCTGTGATGGCCGAGTGGTTAAGGCGTTGGACTCGAAATCCAATGGGGTTTCCCTGTGCAGGTTCAAATCCTGCTCACAGAGTCTAATTTTATATAAAAATATTTCGGGTGAGACAGTGAGTGATTAGACATAGGCTTAACTGTATACGGTCCTTCTCTATGCGTGTAAATGAGTACTTCAATGGTTAATACGTCACTCATGCATGTTCTTTTCCAACAATCCGTACGCTTCAAGGTGTAGAATGTGACTCTGAAGGGTTAATGCTTAAAGTATATATGTACACAAGCCCTTGGAGGCACCACGTGCCCTAGAAGTGCGTCTGGGCTGCTGGGTTTACCCATGTGCTGTGAGCACACATCGGAGAGGCAGGGGCGTACCTCTCAATAGTGTGGTGTGTACACACACAACCACACACACACACACAACCACACACCCACAGCCACACACACACACAACCACACACACACAACCGCACACCCACACACACAACTACAGGCACACACAACCACAAGCACACACACAACCACACACACCACCACACACACAACCACAAACACAACACACACAACCACCAACACAACACACACAACCACGCACACAAACACAACACACACACAACCACACACACACACAACCACACACACAACCACACACATAACCACATACACAACCACACATAACCACACACACAACCACACACAACCACGTTGTCAATGCACACTTTCACCAGGCACAGACACCATCAGTCATCAGTGCACGCTTTCACCGGGCACAAACACCACCAGCCATCAGTGCATGGTTTCACCGGCCACAAACACCACCTGCTGTCAATGCACGCTTCCACCAGGCACACACCAACAGACATCAGTGCACGTTTTCACCAGGCACACACACACCACCAGCCGTCAGTGCACGCTTTCACCAGGGACACACACACGACCAGCCGTCAGTGCCGCACTTTACTTTTAAACATATTCATCTAAAGTGCAGCATGCCACCATTGTACAAAGTAAATAAAAAAATGTTTGGCCTACAATTTATAGAATTTTGTTGCAATTGTTGTTGCAATATTTAGCAATGCCAATAGCTCACTCTTAATTAATGTGAGACCTATTGCATTGTAAACGCTTGTTTTGTGGTTGCTTATTTACATGTGCAAAGAACTATTTGCGATTCGATAACCGATTACCGAATCGTAAATTGGGTCTGCGATTTGATATTTGGAAGGAGCGTGTTTAGAGCATCCCTTCCTGATACCAAATCGCAGCTGTATGTGTGAATCCTATGCAACTGAAATGTGAATGTTTGTAAAAATATATATTTTTTAATTGCTCCCATTTTCCTTTATTTAAAAGCAGTCACATACATGATGGTCTGTTGACCACAACAGGCCACCATCCCTGTGATGTTAGCGTTTCCTAAATGGGTCACAACATGAAACCTACCTCATTAATATTCTTGAGGTAAATGTCGCTAGGCCTATTTGCAACCCAATGGGAACCACAAAATGTATTAAGGACACATTTGTACATTGGTGTTTTCGATTACCAAATAGCGAATCGCAAAAATGTGCTATTTGGTAATCTAAAACTATTACATTTGTACATGTGGCACTATGTCCTGAAAGAAAGTGGCAACTGCATTGTAGCAAGAAAACAAAATCCATGAACACACCAAACAATTGCTTTGATCCTCAAATATAAAAATGATTCAAAAAGAACTTTTAGAAAAACATCAACTAAAATAAAATACACCCATTCATTGATTCATAATAGAAATGGGTGAATAGGCACTACAACATTTCCGAAGGAAGGTATTTATTAAGATCAGTACATTAAAAATATAATATAACGAATGAGTGGGGTTCCACATATAGTGGACATTGGGTTCTGCCTGGGAGTGTTCTCTAAATTGGATGCCATTGAGACTGGTTGAAAAACTAGAACAGTATGGCTAATTTCTCTTTATTTTTTAGATTCACGATATCTCGGTTGTCCTCCAGTGTAATCTATTCCTACCTCACAGCGGCACAGCAAGGACGCTGATAGGGAGCTGTCTCCAATTATCAGTAAGCTTTCGAGATTTAATCAATCAGAATTTATAAAGCGTGGCTAATCACCTGATAGGTTATCCCGGCGCTTGCAGGCCCCTGAGGCTTGTTCGAACAGCCAGGTCTTGAGCGCCATTCGGAATTCCTGAGGTGAGGGGATGGTCCTGAGGTGCACTGGGAGGCTGTTCCAGATCTTTGCTGCAATGTGGGAGAAGAAGCATCCTCCACTTCTGCTTCGGTATATGCAAAGAGTATGGGCAAGTGAAAGGGAGGGGTAGTGTAGTCATCTCGATAGTTGGTGGAAGTTCAAGTGGTGGTTAATGTAGACGGGTTCTTGATTGAGTAGACCCGTGTGTGCATTGGTCAGCAGCTTGATGTGATAACTTTTCTGTATGGGGAGCCAGTGGAGTTTCCTGAGGGGGGTGTGATGTGGGTTAATTTAGTAAGGCCAAGGATGTGTCTGGCTGCAGTGTTCTGTATGGTCTGAAGTCTCTGTAGAAGATGTATGGCGATTCCTATGTAGAGGGCATTGCCATAGTCCAGTCGGCTAGTGATGAAGGCTTGTGTCACAGTGAGCCAAATGTGTTGGGATAGTCACTTGAAGATCTTACGTAGCATGCACAGACTAAGGAAGCAGGCAGGGGAGATGATGTTCATCTGTGATTTCTTGGTAAGTTTGTTGTTAATGATGATTCCGAGGATTCTGGCGTGGTTGGAGAGAGTGTGTGAGGGTCCTAGGTCTGATGTCCACCAGGAGCTGTTCCATGTGTTGCTGCTGCTGCCAAAGATCATTACTTCAGTCTTGTCTGCGTTCAACTGTAGGCAGTTGTTCTTCATCCAGTCGGTGACTCTTGTAATGCATCTGTGGAAGTTGGTTCTGCTGGTGGTGGGGTCCTCTGTGAATGAGAGGATGAGTTGGGTGCCATCTGCATAGGAAATTATTTTGATACCATGGGCTCTGACGATGTTGGCCAGAGGGGTCATATGTGCTTTGAAGAGTGTGGGGCTGAGGGATGAGCTCTGGGGGACGCCACAGGTGATCTCCTTGGGCTCACAGGTGAAAGCTGGGACGTGTCAGACTTTAGGCTCTTACCTATGTTTCCGCAGGAACGACATACAAAAAGACTGGTCCCAACTTCCCATGCCCGCTCACTGTACCTAACAAAGTCAAAGCATCAGTACTGAACTAGGGGAAGAAGGGAAAATAGGGAGAGAAGAATACAGTGCCCCACAATGTTTCCCACTCAATGGACAGGGGCAGGCAGCCAGGAGAAATCCCTAACAGAAGAGAAAAAACATATTTGAGTATGTGTAGATTTTACTATATAAAGTAATGGTGTAGGGGCCAGGGTTGTACTGTAAACTACCTAAGCGATTCCCTTCTTCAATTATGTAATGGTATGCTATCTGAGTGGGTCAGTGGTTTGTGTCTGTAGAATAGGAAAGGAGGAGTGTCAATAGGGTTAACAACAAAGTAGCTGAAAAGAATATAAAAAGCTCAGTGACAGCCACCTATGCATTATGAGGAATGGCACAGGACATCAAGAGATCTCTAATAAAATGTATCGTTTAGCATCTTGCTAACAAAAGGTAAAACAAGTTCTGCATTTGAGTTATCCTTAATTCATCCTTAACATCAGGAGAAAAGAAATGTGTGTCCCCTATTTTCTTTATCTCTCAGGAACCCAAGTTAGAGGATTCTAATATACCCAAACTTCACGAAAAAGGAAAACAGATCTCTAGGGACTAAGGACCTATTCTAGATAAGTATTTGTGCAAATACAAGTAATTGAAGTGTTTGGCAGAGCACTCTGCACTGTTACCGTGAGGATTGACTGGTCTACTACTTGTTTTGGCAGGAAGAAACTTTCAGTTCGGAGCACGCTGACTTTCCCGGAATCTGGAGATAGGAACTACTGCGACCGACAGAAGGTACCTCAGGAACCCGCCGAGAGACAGGAGATGCAACGGCCGACAGAAGGGACATCAGGAACCAACCGGGAGTATGGAGTAGGGGAGACTTAAGCAAGCAGGGAGGAGACCCGACGACTACGAAACGAAAACGCCTGGATCCAGCCGATGACCGGAAAGTCTGCATGTAAACCACTTGGAATCAATACGATTCAGAACCCTAGAAAGCAAAGCTTTCTAGTGTGGGATCAGGGGAGTTTTATATTCCTCGACCACCGCTCGCGATTTAGGCGCAATGGGACTGGCAAGTCCGACAGGAGCTGGATTCTCTTGGTTCTTCAGGAGAGAATGGATATGAATAATCTGAGCGCGTCCCCGTGGATGCTTTCGATCAGTGTGTGGATGGATACGGTGTTGAAGCCTGCCGAGAGGTCAAGGAGGATCAAATCAGCTGTTTCTCCTCCGTCGAGGAGGGTTCTGATGCCATTGATGGCTGCGATCGGTGCTGGGATTGCTGGGGGAGCAAGATTGGGAGGCATTTGAGTATCTGGTTCTGAGCCAGGTGTGTCATGAGTTGATTGTCGATAATCTTTTCCAGTACCCTTGCTGGAAATGGGAGCAGGGAGATTGGGTTGTAGTTTTTGAGTTCGCTGGGGTTGGCAGTGGTTTTTTTGAGTAGTGGTCTGACTTCAGTGTGCTTCCAGGTGTTGGAAAATGTTGCGGTGGTGATAGAGGTGGGGAGTAAAGTGGTGAGTTCCTGGCCAATCCTTTGGTTTCTGAGGTTGAAGATGTGGGCGAGCATGGGTCTGTGGGAGTTCCAGAGTAGATAGATTTCATTGTGGAGGTGGTTTCCTGGGTGAAGAGGATGTTCCAGGTGGTCAGTGTGTGGATCATGTTGGTTACGTCGATGACGTATCTGTCGAGGAAGTCCGTAGATGTGGGTTGGGGTTCGAAGATTCTGTATATGGTTGTGATCTCGTCATGGAAGAAGTGGGCAGGGTTGTCCCACAGCTCCTGTGAGGGTGTGATGTTGTTTTCACTAGCAGCCGGGTTGGTGAATTCCTTAACGGAAAAAAAAATGTTAAAAAAGTCCAAGGCTTAACCTTTCCTCTGGTTCCTAGGAAAAGTGAACATTATTTAATTTAAATGTTAACTCCCGATGTGTTGTTATGAAACAGCTAACCCTACTACAGTGAAAATAGCTTTTAGAGCCTTGTCACCGTAAGGATGTTTTACATTAACCTTTTCAATTTACCACTTTTGAATATCATGAAACCTGCCTTATTTGGCATTATGGCCTATTGAGTGGTAACTCATTCATATTTAAAAGGAGGATTTAGGTCTGTCAAAACCATGCACAGCCAGGTCCATGATGGCAGGCCTGTAGTCAATGTTTTGTACTGCTACTCTAGTGGTGGCAGAATGTGTGCTGCTGTCCTCTAGGGACATTTAATTTACAGGCCATGGGTACACTTTGCACAATGTATTATGGTCTGATAGGGAAATAAATATCTCAATTACGAATATAGCCAATTTCTACATGTTTCAGAAGTTCGAGCACATACACTGGGCTCAAGTTAACAGAGTCCCAGCGCACAGAGTGCCAATAGCATCGGTCCAATAAAATGAGGGCGATCATTCAAAAAGAGGCATTTCCCTTCAATGCTTATCTGTGATGGTACTATGGGTGATGGAAGCAAAATCAGAATTGTGGTGTGGTTGAAATACTGACTGCATCTATGGACAAGCCCAAATGAGGTGATGAGAAGTGCTCTGACTTTTTTAGGGCTGATTGTCCTGTGCCGGTATCAATGAGAGAAGTGATGGGATTACAATTCATCACCAACACCAAACAGGAACTTTACTGGTGTATGGGAATCAGGGTATTGGGAGCACAGTCAACACCTCTCGGGCTGTCTTCATACTTAGGATATGGGTTCTCTGTGAACTTGTTAAAAATGGGTGGGTCTGTAAAAAAAGGCACATGTGAAACAGTATAAGAAGAATTCCTTTTCCAGTGCCCCAACTGCCCAAAGGTGAAACAAGACCACCCTGCAGCAGGGTATTCTTGCTTTGCCTTTCCTATTTTTCCCCCCATCTCTCTCCACCCTGTTCCCCTTCTCATCGCCACCTTGTGGGGTCTCCCTGTTCTCTTCATTTCACATAATGTTACATAGTTTGCAGTTTCAAAGACATCAGTTTCGATTCTATATATTCTTCCTACTGTTCCTATGGGATGTCCCAGTGGTTTATAACAGTTTCACTAACTCAGACAGCTTTTTCGATTAAAATCCAATACAAATAGTAATTAACTGATTTTGCACATTCTGTAATCTTCCCTGTACAAACGCAGCGCCTACCGCTTCCAGAGCCATGTCTGAATATATTTAAAACACAACTGTAAGCCCATATACATATTCTGCTGGGGATTCTCCTTTATCCCGCTTACAATTCAAGATTTTTGTTCAATTTGTTTTCATTGGATATCCATCTACAGTTGCATTGAAAAAAGCATGCTTTAACAGAATCAGGGCCCCATGAATCTTAATATCCTGTATTGGCCACCCTGACTTGTCAAACAACCATTCTGCCACTTAACTCCATACTTCCAGATGCAGCAATTGATTACCATCAGTCCACTTTGATCTACACACTTCAAACACACTGCAATAAATTGCAGAAATGGGTAGGGTTTTGGACGTGCTCCTGAATGCACTAATGAGGATGATACCAACTTATTTAGAAGACAATAAAGATAGGTTTAACCTCCTGGATGAGATCACATTCCATCCAGAGCCAGAGATGTTAGTCACCATGGACGTTGAATCACTTTATACAAGGGATACCCAGGAAGAGACCTTAAGAGTACTTGCAGCTCTTCTCACTCCAAATGACTTTGAGCTGGATTGTGCGCACATGGCGTAAACAAGGAATTATTTCAAATTTGGCAAACAATTCTTCCTTCAAACAGATGGCACTTCCATGGGTGGTGCCTTTGCACTGAGCATAGCATGTCTGTATGTGCATGATGTTGAAGTTAAATACATCTTTGATGAAGAAAACCCTTAAAGTCCAAATATGTGACTCTGCAAGTGCTACATCGATGATCTTTTCATTAGCTGGAGAGGAGATGAACATTCATTCCTATCCTTTAGCCGTTGGGTGAACAACATCAATACATTCTTAAAGTCCCCATCATCATACAGTCAAATTAAGAAATCCTTTTTAGATCTGAAAATCAGAACCTAGGAGGAAACTCTGGTGTGTGAAGTATTCTACAAATGGACAGAAGCTGTCATACTTTGATAGTTTCCACCCACGACCTTTGAGAGAGAGTCTCCCTCTAGGTCAATTCCTACACTTAATGAAGAAGGAACATTTTATGAAGCACTTGGATATTATATTGAATAACCTCAAACAAAGAAAATTGCCTTACAAAATATATAAATATATCAAATGAGCACAGAAAAAGGCAAAGAATATTTAGGAGTGGTGTTATTATGTCAAAAATACCAGAAAACAGGAAGATACTCTAATTTGTGTCAACACACATGATCCCATCTCAAACAGAGTGAAAAAGTAATAAAGAAATTTGGAGAATATTGACATTGGCATGATTAAATTTTGAACCACCAATGTGTGCATTTAAAAAGGCTAATCTATTATGGGATATGGTAGTCCACACGAGACTGAAGCTACGAACTAACAGACAGGACATCACAATACACACTCTATGAGCCATACCCATGTGGTAATTGTAGTGTATGTATATCTTCACTTGCCCATGTAATCTTAATTAAATAGGATTCACTACTAAGAAATTGAAGGTCCTGATAAACAAACATTGGAGCACTATCAGATGCAACAGAGATAAAACAATAAATACAGTGATGAGCAGGTGCAGGGCTTCTATTTGGGAAGAATGTGAAAAAACCTTAAAGGAGTTGCTGTAAGCTAGAGTAAAAAGGCTGACTTTACTAAATATGCAGTGTTCCGACTTCAGTACGAGGCAATTCTTAGTAGGACAGTTTGGCGAAATTTGCATTATGCAATTCAGGCTAAGAAAATGGTAGTACATTTAAAATATATGTAAATATGCAATAATACTAAGGATTTAGGTGCATATTTACAAAAGAAGTGACGGAGCGCAGCGTTAGCCTTGTTGGATTAACGCAGCGCTCCGCCACTTCTGAAACGCAGAACTGCATTGTATTTACAAGAATACAGTTCAACCCAGCATTTCTCCATGTGGGGCGCTAAATTTAGCAGCCTAGCGCCAATGTAGGACCCCTTGCACCACAGTGTAAGGTTGCCTGCATTGAGATGAAGGATTGTTTATGGGCAGGATAAACAATCTAAAATGGTGTTTTGTAACTTCTATGTGTGCTGCTTTGTGCAGCACACATAGAAGTTGCAAATCATCATTTTTTAATGATTATTTATGTTCAGGAAGGGGTACCTTCCTGCACATAAACAATCAATTGTGTTTTACTATTTCTATGTATGTGGCACAATACAACACACATAGAAATAGCAAAAATGAGGAGAAACCTCTCCAACAACCCCTGGGAGGACTTGTCCATTGACATCGTAGTCCCTATCCTGGATTCTTTTGGCACGCCCAAACACCTCATTGTCCTAGTGGACCGATACTCGAAGAGGTCGAAATCTGCCAATCAGTGGACTCTGACACTGTCATCGCCTTCCTCACTAACGTCTTCCTGAGGGAAGGCTTTCCCAAACTATCACCAGTGACAACAGACCCCAGTTTACATCAGCAAAATGGACAGCCTTTACCAACCGAAATGGTATCCAAACCAAACACACCCCCGTCTATCACCCAGCTGGCAACGGCCAGGTAGAACACTTTAACCATGTGATCATGGGCTCAGTCCAGGCGGCCATCAGTGCCGGTAAGAATTGGGAGACCGAAGTCAAGACCACAGTGTGGGTGTACCGCATCACACCCACCCTCACGGGCTACAGCCCGTTTGAAATCCTGAGAGGCAGAGAACCCTTTACCAGAGACAATACAGCATGAATGAAGATGCGACTCCAAAGCAAATGGTCCCCGGCAATCGTCTGGAGCAACATAGAGAAAGCCCAGCGCAACTACAAAGCGAACTACAACAAGAGGCATAACATCGGAGACTGCAAATTCAGTGAGCCCCTATGAGTGATAGACCTGTATACATGATCTGCCTTGTTGAGCGATGGCAAGGTGTGGTCGCAATCCAGAATGGCCAAGTGCAACAAAATCCTAGATTGGGGCATGGACAGCAGCAACACCTACGCCAGCGATCATGAAGGAGAGGCCACCAGTGCCAATGAGGAAGGAGCATCGACCACAGAACCAGTGAGAGAGGACATTGGGAATGCTACCATGAGCGAGACCGGAACCTTCGCAAATGCTGAAGAACAGACAGCCAAGCTGCGCACATCACGTCAGCCAAGTCAGGACACAGACAGTGCTGGTATCTCGCAAGAGACTTCCGATAACCAAAGAAGAGTCCAGGAGGAGAGTGCGAGGACGGCCAGATCCAGTGGAGGAGGGAAGCAAGGGATCCAAGCAACCGTCATGCACACTTGCAAGGGTTGAGCTGTGAAGCTTACGAAACGGTTCAGTGAATTTCACTTGTGAACCTTTTTCTCTCTCTCTATCTCTCCCTCTCTCTCTCTCTCTCTGCCTATCACCTCACAGTTACACTTCACGTTATCACTGTTGTTAAGGGGGAAGATGTGTAGTGTCACGGTCTAGCCTTCCGCCATCACATGACTCAACGCAAAGCCATGTGGGAGTGACGTGACGCGGACGACCTTTTTGGATCGCGGCGCAAACGAAATAAGACAGCTCTCCCTTGCGAGGAATAAAGCATCTACATCCACCTACTTGTCATGTCATTATTCCGGGGAGCAGTGCACTACTCCACACCCCTCAAGCAAAGCAATCATGCAATATATTAATCTGCTGTCCATCATGCCACTCCTCTCAGTACAAAAATATTACATCTGCCTCGCTACCTGTTGTGTCCATCACTGACTAAAATCCACCACCTTTAATCTTTACTTCATCATTTAAATCAGCGCCATAGGAGGGTAAGGTTTGGCCTAATGTAAAATTGCTACTTCTTCTGAAGCTCAGCAGCAGCTTCTAGATCAGAGGGGTATCAAGCACAAAAGGGCAAAGCTTAAAATCCCTGCTAAATTTGGGGGACATGAATCCATCTTTGGAGCTGACTGCCCACCTGTAAAGGTTACCACTTTCATAAAAGGAAATTCATTCGGTAACCAACTGGTGAGAAGTTTAAATTGGTAAAACATGAAAAAGACTGATCAAAAAGGGGGCCATTTCCAATGTTACTTGAATTAGTAAGAAATCACCATAGGAAAATGTCATGTGTTGTGGTCTTCAGAAATCAAAACACATTTTGAAGAACTCCCGCCATGGGGGTCTCATGGTGGTGAGTGTTTTGTCAGCTCTGGCACAATGCTCGCATGCTCTCACAAATCTCTCCACTTGTTTGTCCATTGCTGGCCACCAGTACAACAGTTTCATTCTTCTTTTCGCTTTTACGATGCCGAGGTGACCTTCGTAGGTGATGTGGAGTTTGCTGTCGATCAACCCTTTCGGAGGCACAACTCTGTTGCCTCGCAGCAGAAACACTGAGTTGTCGCTAATAGAGAGTTCGTCGCGGACCTCCAGTATTTCCTGAGGTTGTCGTTTGTGTGCTTATTTTAAGGCCAGCCTTGCATTGCATGACAAGTAGTTTGACCTGTGAGAGTTCTGCGTCCTGCGCCTAGGCTTCTACCCAGTCCTGGGC
This sequence comes from Lissotriton helveticus, assembly GCF_964261635.1. NCBI lineage: Eukaryota > Metazoa > Chordata > Amphibia > Caudata > Salamandridae > Lissotriton > Lissotriton helveticus. Next base: position 1,217,377,057 of record NC_136059.1, on the reverse strand, counting down.
ACTGATGGTGTGTTCGTGATCCGTCATGAATGCAACGCTGTACTCATCCCAGTCCGACTGTGTGACGGCCCCTTTCATGGCCGCTGCCCTGCCGAGGAAGTCCGCCAACCTGTTCTTAGGACCCGGGATGTATTCTACATTGTAAACGAAGTCCAAGAGATGCAGCTTCATTTTCACGATTTAGTCAAAGGGAAATCCCTGGGTGTACGCTATACTGACTGCGTGTTATTTTGCTGTATGGGTTCAAGCCACTCATACAAACATTCCTTCTAGGTACATTAAGGGCAAATTTCTAGAACAGGATGAAACATTAGATAAGAAGTTCCACACTAAAAAGTGAACGTTCACAATCTCTTTATTTTTTGTAGAACTAAAAACCTCTAATTATACAAAATTCAATTAAAAATCCAAAGAACACTTTGAACAAGTACAATACAATTAAAACAAACCATTAATAACAATTCATTACAGCGAAGCAATATTGCAATCACTAAAATTATACAATAAAAGAAAAGATAATCGACATTAATACAGTACATAAGCAGATAAATTCTATTCACAAACCCCCTAACACTGTGGCTTTTAAAGTTTTCCTGCCACTATTGGTATACATCCACTGGTCTTTTCTTTGATATTGGTGGTACAGTAGACAGTATCAAAGGTACATGAATATCTGCTACTCCCTTGACCTTGTTTGGATTCTAGTAACAATTGCGTCGACGCGTTTCGGTGTTATATTACTTGATATCGTAACACCTTCATCAGAACATGCCGTCTCTTTGGGGTCACCGGCTTCTAGGTATATATTTAAAATTTTCTGTGTGGATATATAGAGAAAAAAACAATGTCACTATTCTGGGGGCATGTTCCAACATTTATAAAGTCCAACATCTTATTTATTGTCCCCAAATCAATCAATCACATCTTAGTAGCGTTCCCTTATTGTTTAGGATTTTATAGGGGCATTCCCTCCAGTTTAGTTTATTCCTAGTTTCAATAAAATATTTTTCATCAAATACATTAGTGGTCAGACAAACACATTCTCATTTAATTAGAACAGGTATTATTTTAAACAGGGTGCATGTTCAAACTTTCCTCTTTGCCCTGTCAGGTTCGGGTGGCTGTTGCTTTATGTGGCTTTACCCTCCGTTTCTTTTTAGTGTGGAAACAGATAAGGGCTTACATTTACACTCGTGTTTATTATACCACTAACCCATCTTTCATCCTATGGTTCTACCTATCTTGATATCCCTCTTACCCCGTAGGTCTTGTAGTCATTACCCAGGAGAAACAGCCGTCCGGGAACCTTCTCCAGACGATGACTGTAGGTTTTTGATATACCTATGGGTTAACAATTTAATTTCATTGGTTTATCATGACTGATATGTTTAAACCCCTATGGTTACTTGTACTTTCCGATATTTACCTAGGGGATGATGCAACGTTTCAGAATGAGTGTGTCCTTTTTCCTGTGCAGTGATCAATTGGGCTTAGATCCCCTCTTTATATCTGGTTCCTTATGAAATTTGGCAGATATCTGTGTAGGCAAGTAGATCATAGTTAGCCGTTATCCCTCTGTAGGTAACCGCCTGTCTAGTACAACGGGCATACGTGGATTTTTCCTCGCTTGTTTGCAACACTTCTGGCTGCTCCCGATAGCCAGCCAGAAGTGTTGCAAACCAGCCAGGCAGTCATTTCGTTTAAATTAAACAGTGGGAAATGAGGGAAATGTAGTACTGGCTAGTCTAGTTAGAAGGGTTACTCGAATAAGGAAGGATATTTCCAGCTGAAGTAAGATCAGAATCCCAGATAGTGAAACCAGAACAGAGACTAACTTAAGTATAAACTTGAAAGACCACTAAAACCTATAAAATCCCACTTGCTTTTAGGACATATCCAGTTGGCAAGCGAGGAAAAATCCACATATGCCCGTTCATGTGAACGTTTTTTCACACAAAGGTAAGAAAGAAGGAAGGGGATTCAATTGTACTAGACAGGCGGTTACCTACAGAGGGATAACGGCTAACTATGATCTACTTGCCTACACAGATATCTGCCAAATTTTATAAGGAACCAGATATAAAGAGGGGATCTAAGCCCAATTGATCACTGCACAGGAAAAAGGACACACTTATTCTGAAACGTTGCCTCATCCCCTAGGTAAATATCGGAAAGTACAAGTAACCATAGGGGTTTAAACATATCAGTCATGAGAAACCAATGAAATTAAATTGTTAACCCATAGGTATATCAAAAACCTACAGTCATCGTCTGGAGAAGGTTCCCGGACGGCTGTTTCTCCTGGGTAATGACTACAAGACCTACGGGGTAAGAGGGATATCAAGATAGGTAGAACCATAGGATGAAAGATGGGTTAGTGGTATAATAAACACGAGTGTAAATGTAAGCCCTTATCTGTTTCCACACTAAAAAGAAACGGAGGGTAAAGCCACATAAAGCAACAGCCACCCGAACCTGACAGGGCAAAGAGGAAAGTTTGAACATGCACCCTGTTTAAAATAATACCTGTTCTAATTAAATGAGAATGTATTTGTCTGACCACTAATGTATTTGATGAAAAATATTTTATTGAAACTAGGAATAAACTAAACTGGAGGGAATGCCCCTATAAAATCCTAAACAATAAGGGAACGCTACTAAGATGTGATTGATTGATTTGGGGACAATAAATAAGATGTTGGACATTATAAATGTTGGAACATGCCCCCAGAATAGTGACATTGTTTTTTTCTCTATATATCCACACAGAAAATTTTAAATATATACCTAGAAGCCGGTGACCCCAAAGAGACGGCATGTTCTGATGAAGGTGTTACGATATCAAGTAATATAACACCGAAACGCGTCGACGCAATTGTTACTAGAATCCAAACAAGGTCAAGGGAGTAGCAGATATTCATGTACCTTTGATACTGTCTACTGTACCACCAATATCAAAGAAAAGACCAGTGGATGTATACCAATAGTGGCAGGAAAACTTTAAAAGCCACAGTGTTAGGGGGTTTGTGAATAGAATTTATCTGCTTATGTACTGTATTAATGTCGATTATCTTTTCTTTTATTGTATAATTTTAGTGATTGGAATATTGCTTCGCTGTAATGAATTGTTATTAATGGTTTGTTTTAATTGTATTATACTTGTTCAAAGTGTTCTTTGGATTTTTAATTGAATTTTGTATAATTAGAGGTTTTTAGTTCTACAAAAAATAAAGAGATTGTGAACGTTCACTTTTTAGTGTGGAACTTCTTATCTAATGTTTCATCCTGTTCTAGAAATTTGCCCTTAATGTACCTAGAAGGAATGTTTGTATGAGTGGCTTGAACCCATACAGCAAAATAACACTCAGTCAGTATAGCGTACACCCAGGGATTTCCCTTTGACTAAGCTGTCACTGTACCCTGTTCCCTGGTGATAGAGGGGTACTTTCTCTTGTATTTACTTGAAAGAACGGCCTTGTGCTGGAGAGATAGGTTTTGTGTAGACTCACGAGTTTTTTCCTCTAATAAAACAAAAAGTCCTTTTTATCCAATCTTCCAATAAAACAAGTCATTTTCACGATGCCTGGGGTGGCTGTCACGTTGCCGCTGAATGTGAGAACTTTGATTTGGGGTTTGTGGTCTGTGCAGAGCGTGAATCTTGATCCCCACATATATTGTCGAACATTTTTTCCATCGCCCAGATGGACGCTAGCATTTCCTTTTCGATCACGCTATACTTCTCCTCCATTGGAGTTAATGGATCACGAGGCAAACCCCACGGTGGTCTCTGTACCATCCGCTGCTCTCTGGGAGAGAACTGCCCCCAACCCTTTGTCACTGACATCCGTGGTCAGGGTACTGGGTGTGGCGCCATCAAATCCATGCAATGGAATTGCCCCGCAAATGTCTCTTTTGATGGATGTAAATTCCACTTCAGACTCTGCGGACCAGGAAAAGGTGTTCTTTTCTTTCTTTCTTTTGGTCGCGAAGTTCCTGATGAATTTACTACAAAACTCTGCCAGTCCCAGGAACAAGCAGATCTCATCTTTGCTTTTTGCGGAGGGTGGGGGGGGGGGGCGGACATGATGGCTTTCACATTTCTGTTTTTGGGGAGATGCCTGTGTCACTGATCTCGTGTCCCAGATAAGTTACCTAGCGTAAGCCAAACTTGCTCTTCTCAAGTACCGCAGTGAGACCGTTGGCCACCAGTGCACACAGTATGGTGTGCAGAATGTTGTCGTGTTCAGCCTTAGTCTCCCCATGATGAGGATATCATCCTGGAAGTAGAGGACTCTGTGGACGTCTTTGAAGAGTGTGTGCATGAGTTTTTGGAAGATGGCAGCCGCGGATCCGAGACCAAAAGGCAACCATCTGAACCTATAGCAGCCGAAGGGTGTGATGAAAGAGGTGAGATTTCTGCAGCACTTGGTGGTATGCGGGTTTGAGATCGATGGTGGAGAACCATTTGACCCCCTTGGTCTGGGCCAGTAGTTAGTTTATTTTGGGCAACGGGAACTTGTCAACGATTATGTTTTTATACAGCTCTCGGAGGTCAATGCTAAGATGTATTTTCCTGCTCTGTTTGTGCTGGAAAAAATTGTATCGCTCGATGGCTGTGCAAATTACTGGCTGATAATGGTTGTCTAAGTCTTCCGAGGCATGTTGGAAGACGTCGTCATCAGTAGAAGCCCTAGGTTTCTTCACCATGTTTTCATAGACGCGCAGGCCTTCTGTTCCCAGATTGTGTAGGAGGATTTTCTTCCAGCGCATACTGGAGAACGCCTTCTCACCTTCATCTTGCACCGCCGATAGGTAGTTCAGGAAATAGCCCTTCCAGTCGGCCCATTTCATGGCTGGTTCCCCTGGTTTCGGCAGGATGGGGACTGGGTTGGTTAAGGAGAAGGTTTGTGCGCACATGATGCAGGTGGTGTGGATAGCAGTGTGCCTTGATGTGGGGCGGAGGTCGCTAGGTGTGCACCCTGGTGCAGCTCACTGACATTTATGGCCTTGTAGTAGGGCAAGTCTGGCCGTGAGCTGGGTACCCCTCGTGCTGGCTGGCTTGCTGCGGTGTACACACTGATGCTGCTGCTTTGTGGCGGGGCAATGCAGGGATATGCGTAGTGCTTTGGAATGGTTCTATATTTTTTTTTTCCTAGAGTGGATGGGTGAGTGACTTGTGGAATCTGTACCTTATATAGACATAGACGATGACACTATTGTAGCAGACTCATTGACTTTGTTAATGAAACTTTTTATACCCAGGGCTCTCTAAATTGTGTACCTTGGTGGTGGATAAAGTAATTGACATTGTACTGCAGCCTGCAATGCCTTCAGATGACTATGCAGGTGTGCAGGCAAGTCAAGTGAATGGACAAGAAGTTTTATGGATGATGGTGAGACTACCACTTTCTTTTTACGCATACTTTGGCATTTTGCTGGGTTTGATTGTGCAGCTTTTTTTAAATGAATTTGCCAACAATTGAGGTGAGGCGAGAATCAGCCATCTTTCTTTGATGAATAATGCATCCAAGTGATAGTTGAACATGAACTGTCAGCTTCACACCAAGATGTAGAGCACATGCTAATGAGCATTCAAAAGTATGTAGAATTGGTGGGGAGAAGTGCAGAAATTTGCGTCAGTTTGTTGATGATGATAGTGTGTTTGCTGTGTGGGGCTGTGTGGGAGTGCATGTGGGTGTGTGGGTGTTTGTTTGGAAGACTTTATTTGGTGCTGGGAGTATTAAGGGAACAAAATGTGTGTTTAAAACCATCCACACTCAAACTGCAAAAATGCTGTTAAAATAGAACAACTGCAAAAGACTGCAATAGTTTCCCCTTGAAAAAGTACGCTATTAGTCGTTTCAATATTCTTGGTTTAGTCACAGAGGTTTATGTAAAATACTCAAACATATCTTGGGTTGTTCATCACTTTATGTATGGTAAAATCAATATTTAATTCCAGCAAGATCTGATGACGAGTTTTATCAACATTCGGTCTTCCAATGTTCAAAGTTCCCTTATTAAGTTCTAATAAATTTGCACATATCAAAGTTCCTCACATCAACGATTTTTTTCTATAAATATTTGCAAAGGACTCAATTAACATTGATAAGTTTACGAAGATTGAGAGGCGGGTTTTAGAAAAACCCCTGTCACATATGATCAGAGGGGGGTGCTAGAGTCCTGAGTGTCTGAGCAAACTGGTCTCGGGCACAAAACTACACTCGTACCTTCTAACAGTGGAATGATTCCCTCTAAGTGCTCCACAGGAGATGTGACTGGAGAAGGTGTTACTTGTGTATTTTCCTTATGAACAGGTTTAACCACCCATTTTTGTTGAAATCTTTGAGAGAGTTAGACACTGACATATAAAAGACACACAAACACAAAAATTCACATATACACACATGCACGCACACTTGAAACTTGTCTGTTGGAGATTATGAAGTACCATAAGATTTTATTTATTCATTTATTTATTTGTGGAGGACTGCTTACACCCAAGGGCATCATGTCACTAGAAGAGGCATGGGGAGAGAATACAGAAAGAAAATAGATAGGATAGAGAGAAAGAAATTAACTGAAGAGGAGGGGTTTTAGTCCTTTAGTAAATATTGAGTACAAGAAAATCTGAGACCAATGGGAAGACTGAAGGAATGCCACCTATGCGGAAACAATAGAAATGTGGGCCCCACATTGGAAACCTTCTCACCCCCACCGACCATGCATGAAATCTCGGCATCATACTGGACTCCTCGCTCACAATGAACAGATCAATACCATCTCCTCATCCTGCTTCCACATGCTTCATCTGCTTAGAAAGACATTCAAATGGATCCCCACCAAATTCATAAAACGGTCACGCACGCACTCATCACAAACCGACTTGACTACCGCAACTCACTCTACGCCGGCGTCAACAAAAAAACTCCTCAGGAAATTACAGAACAATCAAAATGCCGCAGCCAGACTGGTCCTCGACATCCTCCACCACAGCCACATCACCGAACACCTCCGTGAATTCCACTGGCTCCCAGTCAACAAAAGAATCACTTTCAAGCTCCTCACACAAGCCTACAAAGCCCTCCATGACGCAGGACCAGCACACCTGAACCACCGACTCTCATTCCACGTACCCACCAGACACCTTCGCTCCACCCAACTGGCCCTGACCACCATTCTACCGATTCACAAAACTAGAACCGGAGGGAGAGCCTTCTCCTACCTCATCCTCAAGACCTGGAATACTATGCCACTCCACCTCAGACAATCCCCATCGCAGTGCCAATTCAGGAAGGATCTCAATAGCTGGCTTTTTGGCTGAACCCCATCACATATTCTTGGGCGATGATGAATTCGACGGAAATGAAAAACAATCACAAAATGTGTTAAAAGTAATGAATAGCTTTAAAATCTTAGGTAAGCTGACAACAAGAATGCATATGAGTTGCAAAGGGAAGCACTCGTGCTATTTCCATTCACATAGTTTCTGCTGCCACCAGTTTTTGTAGAGGTGAATCATAAACAAAACTACTCATATCTCACCATATATCGGGTCTTGGTTGACCAGTATAGACCATATGATAGCTTATTTAAAAAAACTGAGCTCTCAGGTGCACAGAGGTTGAAAGGCATATGCATATACAGAGATCACAACTGAATCTTCTGGTAACCCCTAAATGATGGCCCTAGAGGGACCCAAGACTAAAATAAGCAGAGTGTGTGCCAATGAATAAAAATATAGATTGGGAACAGAAAGTTAGGAATTCATAGATACATCTCATTAACCTCATTCTTGTCTACTTTAATTCTTCTTTAAACTGCCAAAGCTCTCTCAAGATCTATTTGCAATTTTGCAAAAATTTACTTTGAATTTAAATAAACAGTGCATTTCCAAAGCACTTTACAATGTATAAATGTGGTACAATTATAGGGCATAGTTTTAAATGTTTTAATAGTTCGAGCATACAGAAGCAAGGGTAGGTGCAGCGAGTAGGGCATTGGCAAAACCTTCGTGAATTTGCCCACCCTTCAGTTTTTACCCAATAGGCTTGATATCTATTACGACTAGGTTGGACAACCAGTGATAAGAACCACGAGCTGGCACCATCCTGCTAGAGGGGGACCACTCCTCACTGAACAATATTTGGGGTAGGCCACTCACCCACCCTTCTCTATTGTTTGGTCCTGGTGAAGCGCCAAGGATTCTTTTGAGACCAACAAGGGCACGAAAGATGGTGACCTGATTTTTATTTCATTCAAAAATAACATTCCGCTACTGAGGCACATTGTAACCCACATAGCAGCATCAACCCACCAGGTTTTATAATCTGACAGGGGAATCCACCCATTAAATATAGAATCGATATCCCCTAGCTAGTTTTAAACACACTTTTCAACAGACATCACTTACCACCTCATTAGGACTCTCTCAAACGCATCATATGGTGAGAAAACGAAAAGATCTCCACTAAAGTAACCATTTGGGGTACCCATAGGGCATTTCTGTGCCAGCCCAATGAGGAGTTTTCACCCTATGATGAAGCATGACATCCCTCGGGATGTGTGCGGGCAACAAGAAACAGTCTTGGTGACTATCCCTTAAAAACGTATCCAAAAGCTGGATTATTCTCTCCCAATTCTATCAGGAACAGTGACTCCCCTTATTTGTAGAAAACAAATGCTTGGAGCTGGGGCACTAGACCGTTGTCAGCTATTATTCCCTCCTCTTCATTTTTGCGATTATTTTAAATGATGCAAATAAAATCAGGTAAGAGAGAAAGAAAGTATAAATGAACAGAAACTATCCAATCATAAACTGACCTGGAAAAGCAAGGGAAAATATTATTTCTATTAGAGAGCAAAAATGATGTATGTATGTTTACAAAGTACTCTATGGCGCATTTCAGTCAGATACAGGTGCTGTGGTATATAAAAAAGACAGTGTCAAGACAGAAAACCAGAGTAAGAGGAACTTAGGTGGATACCTAGGCTGTTCAACAGCAACACTTCTTCTTCATGAAGCACTGTCAAAGAACACTTTAAATATTCCCTTTCTGGAGTTAGCTAAGAATTATGCCATTTGCTTCTGATCAAAGTCTTCATTTTAGGTCCCACCAGAGTCTAGGACCTGAACTCCTAGAAAGTCACCTTCCTGTTTCAGCCACGAAAAGTCTCGTTTGTTGATCATCTTCGCTACAGTAGTCACAGTTTCTATTGCTAAAGTCTATTTTCGTTTTCAGCGCTGATGTAATCCTGGTGAATCTTTTGATCCTCAATAGGAGGACAGAGGTAAATCCAAAAGGACTTGATACAGGCATTATCAGCCCGGCCGAGATTTCAAGATCTCCAGCAACTCCAAACAATGTGAGCATTTCACTCAGAGAATGTGTCTGCTGCAAACAGGTGAAGTACCCAGGTGAAATAGCAGTTGAAAACGTGTGGGATCTCAGGCCTCTTATTGCATGGTATTTCCCAAACAGCCAAGAGTATTTTCAAGCCACCAGAGCTGGAGATGTCCTTTGTATTGGTAATTCCAGGGGGTTGGTAGAGGGATCCCCAGCAGAAAACCCCCTACCTTACAAAGTGCTCCAAGGTGGGTCCCGGTATACGGAGATAGTTTTGTCCTTTGTTGTAGGAAAGTAGGATCTGCTTTCATGATCACCCCCACTTTTTGCTGGTGTCATTATGTTTTACCGACTAGTGTAACTGGGATCCTGCTAATCAGGACCACAGTCTCTGTGATTCTTCCCTAAATTGGACATGGTGAGTACTCAGATTGGCTACTGGTGTACCCTTGTAAGTACCTAGTATATGGTACTAATATATCCAGGGTATAGGTACACCAGAGGTCTCCCATGGGCTAAAGCATGAATTATTCCACCCCTGAGAGACCACTCGAATTGTGACTACAGGCCTGCCATTGCAACCTGTGCACGCTGGTGCTAGCACCGCTTCCAACAGATATAAATTTCCTTATAGGTGAGGTCACTGCACTTAAAACCTATAAGTCACCCCTAAGGCAGGCCTTTCAATCCTGAAGGCAGGATGCTTAGTTCTAAGTGTGAGGGTGCCCTTGCATGGGCAAGACACCCCTACAACCTTCTGAGTCCATTCTCCCGGGTTGTCAGTGCATCAGCCATTAACCACTTCAGCGCTAATGACAAGGGTAACTCGTCATGGACTTTCCATTGATTTCAATGGAAAGTCAATGGAAGATCATCAGGTGCCTTAGCAGCCAAGTGGTTAAGATACCTAGAGTGGCCATGCATCTCTAAACTGGATGTAACGAACCCTGTTGTGTTTGGTATCAAACATGTTGGAATCATACCCTCCACACCATAAACAGTGTGGGAGGTATGGTTCCTTGCACTGTAAAGCTCCTCCGGGAGGCCCTTGGTGCTCCTGGTACAAGTCTTCTAGACCCCGACAGCAAACTCTGGCTCCTGTCGACCAGAGTCACGATTCTGCCCACCTGCTGCTGAGCCAAGCTCGAGCAGGGGAAGGTAGGACAATAAGCTTCCTGTGACAGGGAGGTGTGACCACCTCCCAGAGAGGGTTTACTGTATTGGGGTAGGGTGGGGTGCTTGCCAGTGCCACTAGGCTGCTTTGAAGGGCATATTTGGTGTCCTCCTTACATACTCTAGTTGAAACCAGTTCAGGGAGCCATTGGCTCCGTCTCTGGCACAAAACTGGACACTGTCCAGACCCTCCTCCGGGAAACACCCCTGAATCGTCCCAACCCTTTCCTTAGGGTACTTAAGGACTTTTCTGTGGGTGAGTCCCTAGATTCGTCATAGGACAAGACTGAGATCCAATACCACTTTAGCCTCAACCATCTGGGAACCCTGGATCTCGCTGGACTCTATGTTGGGAACCGAGACTGCAACTGGGAAGACTCCTGCTGCTCCTGGTCTCGTTGTCCTGCAAGTCTACTGCAATGTATGTGCCTGTGCTTAATGGAAGTTCTTCAAAAGGCCTGTGGAAATCCAAGACACCCAAAGTAATCTCCTTTGGAGTGAAGAAGTTACTCCCCTGCATCTGCAGGCATAACAGAGCTGACCAGTCGCTGATCCTGGACTCCCACGGACTCTGCACGGCTCAGCAACACAGGTGGGGGTTCTGCAACTCCCTCAAGTCCTTTACTTTCTTCTAACCGAGTTTGAGGCCAGTTTCCCCTGTCAGAACTACTGGAACTGAACCCCTGTGCACTGCATCTACTTGCTGTTGCCAAGGCTTGTTGACTCTCTCCTCCAGAGATCTTATGGCTCCACGAAGCTACAGCCTCAAGCATCTCTTACAGCCAAGATCTTCAACTGCAATGCATCCTTTGCACCGCATGCCTTCATCCGTTGGTGAGATGCTCGAGGTCCTCTTGCGACTCCTGTGCCTTCACCCTGTGGGTCCTCTTGAGGGTCTTCTTTGGCTCCAGTGGGCTCCCATGCTTGCTCGGGCCTGCTCTGACTTAACTGCTCATGGTGAGTCACTTGAGCCTTGCTGGTCCCGACACTGCACCTTTTTCTTCAATTACATTGGTTGCCGTTGCCAAGGCTTGTTGGCGCTCCTTCCGACACTGAGCCCTTGGCTCTTGACATCCGACGTGGGGCAGCTCAGGCACATATCCTGTTCTTCTTCTGAGTCGCCTGGTCCATACAGCTGCAACTTCAAGGGAACGTCAACTCTTCTGCATCCCCCTCATCAGTGAGCATTCGTCTTCCGTGCCCCCTGGTCACTCCTGAGTGGCATAGACTCTGTCCCCTCTGCTTGCAGGTACCTCTCGTCTTGAATCCACCTTTGGGCTCCACCGGATACTTTCACCTTCTTCGCCAGGGCATCTTTTCTGAAGTCCTCCATTGTGGTCTACAGCGGTTTCCAACGAAACTTTGCACCTATATAAAGTTATATGGGGTGACTCTCCAACCTTCCTTCTTCCACTGGGTTTCTTCAGGGTCCGCTGGGAAGGGTCCTTTTTTTCTATAAAACTGCAACTACGACTTTCCTATTGAATTACATTGAGCACACGGTTGTCTTCCCACTCTGCACACTACCTCTGTGGGGTTCCTAGATACCTTAGGTGGTTCCTTGGGTCCCCGGCTCTTCTATGTCTTCTGGGTCCGTTCTCGTCTTAGGTTGTAGTTCGCATTCCACTATTTTAGTATATGGTTTGGCCTCCCCCTGGAAACTACTGTGTATTCTGTGCTACTTACGTAATCTATTGACAAAGTATTGTCTGTATTGTGTTTGACTCTCCGGGTAGGAGATAATACATTGTGTTATTGAGTGTTAATAATAAATACACACTTTTTTAAACTACACTGTGTGGTTTTTGCACTTAACCTATACCATAAGATTAAGTACTGGTAAAACAAGCTGCTTTACAGTCCTTCTGGACTAAGCCTGAAGGCTGCTCTCCACGGCTACCACTTAGAGAGCTTTTAACGTTTGTCTAAGACCACTAAAATCCCTGTAAGGGTTGTCTGGATTAGTGCAGGGTGCTACACTTACACAACTGTGTGCCATATACCAAGCCAGCCTCTCACATTGGTGTGCAGCGGTTGGGAAACAAGCCTGCATTTTTTTACCAACTAATCTAGGTGTGGATTAATTGAAAATCCATCACTAAAAATAGGCACATATAAATACTTTATAGATTAAGTAAATTCTACTGAACTTGTAGATAGATTGGTCGTCAAGGGTCTAGCACAACCCTTTCTCCAATCTTAGGAAGTTTAGTTTACACTAGGTTAGGTAGGTGCAACACCACACTACACCTAGTGACCATGTCTTTAGTTGGGAATAGTAGTATACCCCAGTCTACTAAGTACAGTGGCCTGAGGTTTCAGGAACTAAGGACCCTGTGTAGCCTTCGGAGAATAAAAGCAGGTAACAACCCCACTAATAAGCTGCTTTTAGAGCTACTTCATGAGGATGATAAGAATACTGGAGGGGCAAAAGAACAGGACAATGTGTGTGGGATGCTCCTGTAGAGGGGGCACCAGGGGTTCCTACTAGTGACCTCAATTCGGAGTATGTCCAAGAGGAGTCTAATGACTCCACATTTGCAAACTCAGATCCCACAGGGAATGGTGCAGATGGGAGGATTCAGAGTAGACAGAGGTGCTCTAGATCTACGGTTGAGTCCAATGCTTCAGACACTTCAATAGGGATCTCCATATCTAGCAAGAGAGAAGATTCCTTGGAGAGGGAGTACCATATGATCAAACTTGAAAGAGTTAGACTTAAGTACAGGTGAGCTCAGTTGGCCCTTGACAAGGAGTCACTAGAGATGCGGAAAGCTAGGAAGAAACAGATTAGAGTCCCATGGTGGCAGCAATAGTGTCTCAAGAGCCAGGGAAACATCCTTTGACACTAGGAACCTGAGCAGGATAGTTCCTCCTTACCAAGAGGTGGATGATATCCATAAATGGATCACTACTTTGGATAGGGAATATAACGTTCAGAAGGTCTCTCAAGGGCAGTGGGCAGCTATCATGTGCTAACAAAGGTAGAGATAAGCAACTCACTGTTAGAGAAGAGGATGCTGACAATTATTCAGTCCTGAAGAGTGACCTCATAGATGGGTTGGGTTTAACCACTGAGCAATACAGGATTAAGTTCAGAGACACCCAGACGGCCCACACCCAGGACTGGGTATATTTCATTGAAAGTACTATTAAGGCTCTGGTAGGCTAGATTCGTGGAAGCAAGGTACAGGGCTATGAAGGATTATACAGTTTGTTAATGAGGGTTCACATCCTTAATAACTGTCAGAACCAACTTCTGCACCAGTACCTGTTGGACTCTGGAAGGCAGACAAATGGGTCTGCGCCAGGGTTAAGCAGAAGAACTATGGTGGTGGAGGTGACCAGAAGAGGCAAGATTCTTCTAAACCCCAGGAGAAGGGTGGGGAGAAGGAAAAGACAAAACTGAGTCTTTTCAAGATCCCCGAAAACCTGCTTCTGGGGTGTGTCCCATAAACTCCAGTAAAGGCAAAAAGAAACCTTGGCGTTATTTATGTAAAGATGCTGCTTATACAAAGGCCAAGGAACCTACTACCACTGCCCCTAAGGCAAATGTGTCCTCTAGCACGAGTGCAAGTGGTAGTACAACCACCAAGGGATTAGTTGGGATAACGTTGGGTTCTCGGGTGGGTTCTGGCCTAGTCAGAACTCCAACTCAGGCTGTGTTAGTCTGTGATGGTGGCATTGATCTTGCCACCTTAGTAGTAAGTCCCACTAACTTGGGCAAGTACAGGCAACAGCCTTAATAAATGTCAAGGAAGCAATAGCTTTCAGGGGCACAGGGGCAAGAGTCACCATGGTGACAGAGAAACGTGTGTCCCCTGAACAACTCATACTTGGACAGATGTACCAACTACCCAACTCTAGCAATGTCAGGACTGATCATTCCTTGGCAGTTGTGAACCTCAGCTGGGGAGAGGTAACTGGACCTAAGAGGGTTGTGGTATCTCCATACCTACCTTTGGATTGTCTGTTGGGCAATAATTTAGAAACTTCAGCCTGGTCTGAAGTAGAATTCAGGACTCATGCAGAGATGATGGGCACCTCAGCCAGTGTCTCTGCTGTTACCAGGGCTCAGGCCAAACAGCTTAGCACTGAGGGAGCACTGGATCCTGAAATAATGGACCAGATTGCTCCTAACAGAAGGAGCAGGAAGTGTAAGGAATTATCCTCCTCCCAAACTCCCAGTGAGAATCAGCCTCCAGCGGGATATGATCTCAGTCCCTGTGAAGGAACTGTCCCAGTGGAACTTGGGCCTGACCAGGCAAAGGTCTTGTGAGCAAGGGGCCCTTCCAGGACAAACTTGAGTTTGGAGCAAAAAACCTGCTCCTCTCTTGAACAGCACAGACAGCAAGCTGCTGCTGAGGAGGCAGAGAATGTCAGTGGATCCCACAGGATCTATTGGCAAGTTGGGCTTGTGTATTATGAAGGCAGAGACCCCCAAGCCTGGTGCCACCAAGAGATTTGTCATACCCCAGATGTTCAGAGGTTTTCTCCTCTACCTTGCACATGATATTCCCCTTGCAGGACACCTAGGGCAAATTAAGACTTGGAACAGAATTGTCCCTCATTTTCACTGGCCCCTTATGTCTGAGGACACCAAGGAGTTTTGTCGCTCCTGTGTCACTTGCCAAGCCAGTGGTAAGTCAGGAGGCACTACAAAGGCCCCCTTAATTCCACTCCCAGTGGATGGGGTTCCCTTTGAGAGGGTATGGATTGACATTGTTGGTGCCTTGAACCCTCCACCTGCATCTGGACACAGTTACATCCTAGTGGTGGTGGACAATGCCACTTGGTATCCAGAGGCAATTTCCCTTAGAACCTCTACAGTTCCTGTAGTGGCCAGGGCCCTTCTGGGAATCTTTTCCAGTGTGGGCTTCCCTGAGGAGGTCTGAACAGACAGAGGTACCAATTTCATGTCTATTTGTATCTCTGCAATGTGGAAAGAGCGTGGAGTAAACTATAAGTTTAAAACACCCTACCATCCACAGTGCAATGGGCCTGTTGAAAGGTTCAACAAGACCCTAAAGGGTATGATCATGGGACTCCCAGAAAAGCTCAGGCGAAAATGGAATGTCTTACTACTTCAGAAGGGAGTTGGCTACAGCTCATTTCAACATTAGTTTGGATGTCCAGTTAGGGGTTCATTGTGTATAGTTAAGGAGGGCTGGGAGCAACCTATCAAACCTCCTAAACAGCTTTGGCATGACCAAAAGCCTGTCCTGACGGATTACCAGCCAGGCTAGAAAGTATGGGTATTGGAGCATGTGGCCCCAGCAGCTCTTCAAGATAAATAGAGTTCCCCCCAACACAATCCTTGAAAAGAAAGATGAGGTCACCTACTTAGTGGTCCTAGGCACTCCAAGAGGTCCCCACAGGGTACTTCATGTGAACCGCCTAAAACCTTTTCTGGACAGGGCTGACATGAGCTTGCTCATGGCCACTGATGAGGGACAGGAGGAAGAGAGTGACCCTCGCCCTGATCTCCTCTCTCAGAATCCTGTTGATGGATTAACCTTGGCAACAGCCTCCAAGACCAGCAGCAAGTTGATTGCATGAAGGTCCTCAATCAGCACAAACATGGGTTTTATCTGACACCCAGTCAAACCATCTGGGGTACCCATGAAGTGGACACAGGTGTCAGTCTGCCAGTAAAGAACAAAATTTACTATTAGCCTGACCATGTCAGAGACTGCACCATGACAGAGGCTCAAAAGATGCTGGAATTGGAGGTCATTGAGCCTTCAGATAGCCCCTGGGCTAGTCCAGTAGTCCTGGTTCCAAAACCTCTCACCAAGGGTGGAAAAAGAGACATTAGGTTTTGTGTGGACTACAGAGGCCTCAATTAAGTCACTAGAGCTAATGCCCATCCTATCCCTAGGACAGATGAGCTCATAGATACTTTGACCTTAGTCTAATATCTGAGTACATTTGACCTAGCTGCTGGCTACTGGCAAATCAGACTAGCTGAAGATGCCAAGCCAAAAACAGCATTTTCAACCCCAAGTGGGTAGTATTGATTTATTGTGATGCCATTTGGTCTGAAAAATGCACCTGCCACATTTCAGAGGTTGGTGAATACAGTTCTAACAGGTCTGAAAGCCTATAGTGCAGCATATCTAGATGATATGACTGTCTTTAGCTCCACCTGGGAGTATCACCTGGTCCACCTCAGGAATGTTCTTGAGGCCCTGGAAAAGGCAAGTGCCAGATAGGGCAGAGCAAGGTTATATACTTGGGTCACCTGGTAGGTGGAGGCCAAGTTCAGCCATTAGAGAGCAACATCCAGACGATCATGGGCTAGGTTGCTCCCACTACCCACACTCAGGTCAGAGCTTTCTTGGGCCTGACTAGGTACTACAAGAGGTTTGTTAAGGGATATGGATCCATTGTGACTCCTCTTATTGATCTTACCTCCAAGAGAATGTCTAAGAAAGTTCAGTGGACAGTTAGCTATCGAGAGGCAATTGATGACCTGAAGCAGGCCATGTGCACTGCTCCCATTCTGCAAAGTATTCCAAAACCTTCATTGTCTAGACGGATGCATCTGAGATAGCGGTAGGAGCTGTTTTGTCACATCTAAATGCAGAGGGCAGGACCAACCAGTAGCTTTCAAAAGCAGAACGTTGACTTCCAGAGAGAAACATTGGTCAGCTATAGAGAGGGAGGCCTTTGCTGCGATCTGGGCTTTAAAGAAGTCGAAGCCATACCTGTTTGGTATTTACTTCCTTGTTCAGAAAGATCATGAGCCCCTCTTATTGCATAAACAAATGAAGGGTGAAAATCCCAAACTTTTGAGGCGGTCCATTTCCCTACAGGGGATGGACTTTTCAGTGGAACATAGTTCTGGGAGTAACCATGCCAACGCAGAAGGACTCTCCTGATATTTCCACTTAGAAAATGAAGAGTCAACTGGGCAAGGTTAGTCTCATGTCCTTTTGTTTGGGGAGGGGGTTGTGTAGGAAAGTAGGATCTGCTTTCATGGTCAACCCCACTTTTTGCTGGTGTCATTGTGTTTTACTCACTAGTCTGATGGGGATCCTGCTAATCAGGACCCCAGGCTCTGGGCTTCTTCCCAAAATTGGACATGGTCAATTCTTAGGTACACTCCAGATTGTCTACTGGTGTACCCTTGTAAATCCCTAGTATATGGTACTAAGGAACCCTGGGCATAGGTTCATCAGCGGTCTTACATGGGCTGAAGATTGTATTATGCCACCCATGAGAGACCAATCGAATTGTGACTACAGTCCTGCCATTGCAGCCTGTGTACGCTGGTGCTGCCATTGCAGCCCGTGTACACTGGTGCTAGCACCACTTACGACAGATGTAAGTTTCCTTATAGCTGAGGTCACTGCAGTTAAAACCTATAAGTCACCCCTAAGGCAGGCCTTTCAATCCTGAAGGCAGGGTGCTTGGTTCTAAGTGTGAGGGTACATTTGCATGAGCAGGACACCCATACAACCTTCGGAGTCCATTCTCCCGGGTTGTAAGTGCATCAGTCATTAAGATACAAAGAGTGGCCAGGCGTCATTACGCAATGGCTGGCTCTAAACTGGCTGTAACAAACCCTGTCTTGTTTGGTATCAAACATGTTGGAATCACACCTCCACACCATAAATAGTTTCCATACACTGTAAAGCTCCTCCGAGAGGCCCTCAGTGCTCCCGGTACCCATCTTCTAAACCCAGACAGAAAAGTATGGCTGCTGCCAACCAGATACACGATTCTGCCCTCCTGCTGCTGAGCCAAGCTTGAGCAAGGGAAGGCAAGACAATAGGTTTCCTGTCACAGGTAGGTGTGAGCACCTCCCAGACAGGGCTTAGTGTATTTGAACAGGGTGGGGCGATTGCCAGCACCACCAGACTGCTTTGAAGGGCACATTTGGTGCCCTCCTTGCATACGCCAGTTGAAACCAGTTCAGGGAGCCATTTGCTTCAGCTCTGGCATGAAACTGGGCAAAGGACATGAGAGTATCCTCCCCACTGTCTAGCCCCTCCTCGAGGTGGGACCCCTGAATCATCCCAACCCTTGCCTTAGGGTACTTAAGGGCTTACCTGTGGGTGAGTCCCTAGATTTGTCGTGGGACAAGATTCATATCCAATACCACTTCAACTTCAACCATCTGGGCACTCTGGACCTCGCTGGACTGGGAACCGAGACTGCAACTGGGAAGAATTCTACTGCTCCTGGTCTGGTCGTCCTGCAAGTCTTCACAACGCCTGTGGACATCCAAGACACCCGATGGAATCTCCCTTTGAGCAAAGGAGTGACTCCCCTGTATCTGCAGGCCCGCAACATAGCTGCCCGGTCTCCTAATCCCGGGCTCCCATGGACTCCGCATGGCTCAGCAACACAGGTGGTGGTTCTGCAACTACCTCAAGGCCTGCGCTGTCTTTTCACCAAGTTTGAGGCCAGTATCCCTCATCGGAATTGCTGGAACAGAACCCTGGTGCACAATGTTAACTTACCGTTGCCAAATCTTGTTGACTCCTCCAGAGATCTTTGGGCTCCATGAAACTCCAGCCTCAAGCATCTCTTACAGCCAACGCCATGGCCCGCACCGCATCCTTTGCAGCATAGGCCTTCATCCTTTAGTGAGCTGCTCGAGGTCCTCTTGTGACTCCTGTGCCTTTGGCCCGTGGGTCCTCTCGAACGTCTTTTTAGGCTCTGATGGGCTCCCCTGCTTGCTTGAGCCTGCTCTGACTTACCTGCTCGTGGTTAGTCAATTGGCTTGCTGGTCCTGACACTGCACCTTTTTCTTCAACTACATTGGATGCCGTTACCAAGGCTTATTGGTACCCCTGCCAGACATTGATCCCTTGGCTCTTGACATCAGATGTGGGACAGCTCGGGCACATCTCCTGGTCTTCCTCTGCATTGCCTGGACCGAACAGCTGCAACTTCAAGGGCACTGTCAACTCTCCTCCATCCCTGACATCATTGGGCATTCATTCCTGAGTGACAAAGACTCTGACCCCTCTGCCTGCAGGTACTTCTCATCTTAAATCCACCTTTGGATTCCACCGCACACTTTCACCCTCTTTGCCAGTGGCATCTTTTCTGAAGCCCTCCATTGTGGTCTACAGCAGTTTCTGACGCCACTTCGCACCTATGCACCCAGCTTCCCTGGGGTAGGTAACCTGGTTCCTGGGGTATTCACGTGTGGGGTGACTCTCCAACCTTTCATCTTCCATGGGGTTTCTTCAGGGTCTGTGTGAAAGGTCCTTTTTCTTTAAAACTGCAACCGCTACTTTCATATTGACTTACATTGAGAACGTGGTTGTGTTCCCACTCTGCACACCACCTCTGTGGGGTACCTAGATACTCCCCTTGAGTGGTTCCTTGGGTCCCCATCTCTTCTACTTCTTGTGGTTCTGAAAATTCTGGACTCATGTAATAACTCTGGACTCGAGAATTAAACTTCGTCGAAACATGACGAATATGGTATCAAAAGACCGAGAATGGCTAGTACACTATGTACAAGCATTTTCGGCATATTCAAGTGACGATTTCACCTCGAAATCGTCATTTGCGTTCTGAACCCTTGGCTTTCATTTTGTATACGGCAGCCATTTTGTGAGTTGCCCTATACATAGGCTTTAATCCAGCTAGATTTGATTCCAAGAGGACACGTACACCTTAATTGACTTTTCTCTGACCTGGGCAGGCTGGGCAAGCAGAAACCATTGCCCCAGGCCGAACCTGTTTGGTCAGTTCCCCTCCCAGTGGCCGAATGAGATAGCATCAAGGCTCAACAGGCCATAAACCCCTTTCATCGCACACAACCCCTGCCGAATCTTGCTCACACCTGTCCCTGCTCTTTTCTCCCTCACTTGCTTTATGATGGGGAGGTGCCCGGTTTTATTGGGGGTCCACTGATATCTGATGGAAATGCTGGGCCTTGCCGGATAATTGATTGTGGGCTGGACGAAGTGAAATATGGGCTTGTCATCATGACTCTGCTTTTTCTTTGTATTAGAAACATTTGAATGGTATACTAAAATGTTAGGAATGTTGCCTAAAGCACAATATTTCGTATAAAGAGAGAAGCCTGACTTTGTAAGTTTGAGCAGTCTCCTGAGAATATACTTCCCGTGTGTTGTACTTCTAGGACACTTGTTACCTTGGTTGCAGCCAATAAAATCGATCCTTGACTTCACCTAGAAGACTCTGAGTTTCTGTGGTCTGAATCAGGAAAGAACCCGAGGTCTTTGGGTGTACCCTGGCACCGCTGGGTTACCGGTTTGGTACCGGTTCTGAAAAACCCAGTACCTCAGCTGGCGCCCAACGTGGGGTGATTCCAGTGGTACCAGTCCAGCCAGAGGTTCGTGAGGAGCTTCGTGTGAAAATTCTGGAGGACGGCCAACCACTTCATCGACCCCTGCATGTCGACGTGGTCCGAAGGTCTTTGCTGCGAGGTTCCCCGCTTCCCAATGGCTACGAAGGACTGCTGCCCTGGCTATCGCCCTGATTTGGACCCTTGAAGTTTGGTAGAGCGAAACACTAAGACGAGTCTTCTGGTGACGTCATCGATATCTCAGTTAAGTATAAGTGGAGCGTCTCCCAGTCCTTAGTTGGTCTTAGTCTTGAGTATCCTTTGGGATCATTTTTGGAACTTGCAAGTGCCAAAGCCGAAGGACTCATGTATTCACGAGAAATATCGTTATCGATAATCCTTTGAAGTTTGGAGCTAGACTAGAGAGCGAAGATGCCTGGTCTTAGACTTGGAAATTTGTTTTGTCTTGGTTGTAATAATAGGGATTCCCGATTGGAGGACTCATGTCCGGTTCCTCCGGTTGGAACTCCAACTTACGAGTTATATGTGAAACATGGGGTAGGCCCCATCACATACAATGAAGTGTGGATCAAATACACCAGAAAAGATGGTGTTTTAAAATGGCCCCAATATGGTAGCTTTGATACCGAAATCCTAGATAACCTCGAAGTTAAACTTTTCAAAAAGAAAGCCCGGCCGGCGATGTTTGACTCTTTCCGCCTATGGCGTAAGGAAGCCAAACAGAAGGAAATTAAATTAGCGAAGAAAAATAAGAGAGAAGGGGGAATTTCGATAATGCAAGCTGCTATGCAGTATAAAGACAATGAAGAAGAACAGATGAGTGAGCAGTTGCACAGGCAACGTAAAATGGTAATAGATAAATGCTATCCAGTTTTGCCACTTCCTCAGCAAGATGCAGCAAAAGGGCTTGAAAAAGATCCCTTAATGTCGCATTTATTAAGTTCGCCACCCCCCTATGCGCATAATGCTACGGCACCCCCGCAACCTTTAGTTGCGCAACCTGTGATTGCATTGCCCCCTGTTCCTCCACAGCACCCACCAGCTGTTCTTCAGCTGGCTCCTGCTCCTTCGGTGCAGCCTCCTCCAGGCCCACCGACCACATCTGCTTCACCTGTGCTTTCTACGACTTTGCCTAGTGCACCTTCTATTTCTCCTGATGCTTCCTCTGCCATTGTCTCTGCTCCTGCCTTATCTCACCCTGTTTTTGCACCCGTTCTTCCGTCAGTTTCTCCTTCCGTTCGACAGAGAATGGCCAACACTGTTACTAATCTTTTCTCACCTCTTTTCGGGTCGCCTACTACGACCCCTAACATGGAACGAAGACAGTTGAGAAGTCAACTGCCTGACTATCGAGAGAGAGATTTACTGAATCGTTTAGCGCATAAATGGGTTATGGACACTGTAAAGTATGATGTAGAGTCAGTCATGGAAGTCTTCCGTCAATGGGAAGCACCGACGCGGAGATATGTTTTTGAACAAATGTGTGTTTTTCTCTGTGAGGATTTGGAGGACAATGATCTGGAATACAACCCGCAAGAGTTGTGTCGTGTGCGGTTCAATTTCGCAGAGGGCATGATTGTAGGTCGCGATGTCGAGAGAGCGGTTGAGATATTGTTGTCATATCGGAGTAAGGGGGGCCCTTCTCAGTCGCTATTTGAGCATGGTAGGAAAAAGGCGCGACAGTACCCCATGAGAGAGGTTCCCCCACAGTGGAGGGAAGGGGACCTACAAGCTAACCCACCTGTTCAGCCTCATTTCCAGCGTGTGTGGGTACATGTCCCATGGAGGCGAGCTGAAGTTTTAGCCCTTAAACAGACATTACCTGATCCCCGTAAAAATCCCGCAGGGTATTACTAAGAGTTGTCACAGACTGCAGGGTCATGTATCATGAATTTAGCCGATATCGATATGTTATTTGGGAATGTTGTTCCACAGCCTTTATGGGGTAAGATTCGTCATACAGATCATGATCAGGAGTTAGGTGACTCATGGGCTAATATTGCTGCTGCAGATGCCCGACAAGTTGGTGGTGCTAAGCCTGCGCCTTTAGTAGCTGAACTTCCTGGTAAAATTATTGATTACATGAAAACGATAATGCCTGCAATGCGTGTAAATTGGGATAAGTTGTCTGCATGTAAGCAGAAGAAAGATGAAACAGTGTCAGATTTCTTCACCAGGTTTGAAGAAACATTTGTCGACCACAGTGGTCAAGATATGAGCACAGAAGGTGGTCAGCGTTTGTTCGTCGATAAATTTGTGCACAATCTGCTTCCAGAGTTGTGTAAAAAGTTGAAAGATTCAGAGAGTTCTTGGGCAGTTTCGTCTTCAGCACAGATATTGGCTACTGCACAATATTACGAAAATAGAGACAAAGACGAAAAAGATAGAGCAGAAAAGAAAACTGAAGAGTTGAAAACGAAGGTTTTGTTGCAGGAAGCATATCCGCCATGTGGTGGTGGTGGTCAGAATAATGGTGGTCAGAATAACTATCTGAGTAATTATCAGCAGCCTCAACAGTATCAGAGGAACTCGCAAAAAGTCGAGTATACTCAGCCACGTGTCCCTGTAGGCCCCAATCAGTGTTCGTATTGCAAGGAAGAGGGTCATTTCAAGTATAGTTGTCCTATCTTGTTACAGCGTGCAAATGGTGCTTCTAGTGCAAGAGGTCGTGGTGTTCAGCAAGCACCTAGAGGTAGAGGACGGGGAAACGTCCCCCAAAACGCACGTCCCCTTCCACCTCAATATTCTATGAATAGGTTCGATCAGCAGAATAACGCATCTGGTAGGACAGCTCAGTATTATGCGGATGATTACTATACAGAAGATGAGCATTGGGAAGGTAATGATTGCTAGGACAGCCATAGACAAAGAGAGGGACTTGTTTCAGTTCCAGTAGATCAGAATGGACCATACGTTGAGGTGATTACATCAGGTGTGTCAGAACCTTTTCTGTTGGATACTGGTGCTACAAAGAGTTCTATTATGCACTCCAAACTCCCTGGCGCACCTTTGTCTGGCGAAATGAATGTTTCTGTAGGTTTTTCTGGCGCCCCGGTTAGGAAACCGATTTCTGACCCTTTGTCTCTTTCTGTTGGTCCTTGTGAATTCGAAGCACCCCTTATTCTGACAACAGGTTGTGGTGAAAACTTGTTAGGATTGGATTTGTTAAAAAGATTGTATGCGACTTTGTACTGTTCTCCTTCAGGAGTACAACTTACACTGGGTAAGAAAGTGGTTTCTCCAATGTATTTGTCAAGGGACAAACTTCCAACAGAATTGTCATCTCTCCCTAATATTCTTTGGGCTACTGGTCCTAATGATGTGGGTCTTTTAGAAATACCACCATATGTTGTAACATTGAAAGGCAATGTTAAAATGCCACGAATTCCCCAATACAAAATCTCTAGTGAAGGTGAAAAAGCTTTGCTAGCGATCGTTTACGATCTAATTGAAAAGGATGTGATTGAAGAGACAAGAGGCAATGTTTGCAATAGCCCTGTTCTGCCTGTTTTTAAGCGAACTGACCCTTCCCAGCCACCTGTTTACAGATTCGTGATTGATCTTAGAGAGGTCAATAAAATAGTTGTGCCACAATTTCCAGTTGTCCCCGACATTACTGCATTATTGACTATGATTCCAGCTTCTGCCACCTGGTTTTCGGTGATCGATTTGAAGAATGCTTTCTTCAGCATCCCGATTGCTGAGGAGAGCAGGGATATTTTTTCCTTCAGTTTAGGAGGACGCAGCTTCCGCTTTAAACGCGCTCCCCAGGGCTACTGTGAAAGTCCATCAATATATAGTCAAGCTCTAAAAACACAGCTTGATACAATTGTTTTACCTGAAGGTGCTACCCTCATTCAGTATGTAGATGATTTGCTCGTTGCTGCAGATACTGAGGAAATATGTAAGAAAGCCACGTTGTCATTGTTGCGTCATCTGTGTGATTTGCATCACAAGGTGTCACTTTCCAAATTACAATATTGTCGACAAGAAGTGACCTACTTAGGTCACCTCTTATCGAAGGAGGGAAGGAAACTGACCCCAGAAAGAATACAGGCAATAGCGAAATTGAGTGTGCCAAGAACACAGAGAGAAGTGCGTGCTTTCTTGGGCATTACATCATACTGTAGACAGTGGATTCCAAATTTTTTGTTATTAGCCAAACCTTTGGTGGCATTAACGTGTAAAGATACACCCAATCCCATTCCTTGGTCTGAAAAGTGTCAGAAAAGTTTTTCTGAATTGCGCACAGCATTATGTTCGGCTCCTGTGTTAGGTACCCCCAACTACAGTAAGCCCTTTACATTGTATGTCCATGAGAAGGAAGGTTGTGCATTGTCAGTTTTGACTCAGTTGTTTGGGGACAAGCAGCGTCCATGTGCATATTTTTCGTCGACTTTGGATCCAGTAGCTAGAGCGTTGCCAAGTTGTTTAAGAGCTACAGCAGCAGCAGCTGTTTCTATTCGACAGTCTGCTGGTCTAGTAATGAACAATACGCTAGTCGTGATGGTCCCACATGCAGTAGACACGTTGTTAAATAGAACCAAGACACAGCACTTAACTAGTGCTCGATTGTCAGGTTACGAATTAACATTGTTAGCGAGTCATGTGCACATAAAAAGGTGCAACACTTTAAACCTAGCCACGTTGTTACCGATTGTAGAGGAGTTAGATGATTCAGGACAGCATGATTGTTTCCTTAGAACAGAAGAAGAAACGAAAGGGAGAATAGATCATAGGGACACTCCTCTTGCTGAATGCGATGGTACATTGTGGGTGGATGGTTCATGCTTCAAGCTCCCGAATGGTGACACGACTGCAGCATATGCTGTCACGACTTTGCATACGATTGTTGAAGCTGCACGTGTGTTGTCAAAAGGAATGAAAGTGACTGTCTATACCGACAGTCAGTATGCATTTGGAGTGGCTCACAGTTTTGGACGATTGTGGCAAGAACGTGGGTTCCTGACTTCGCATGGAGCTAAGATTCAGCATGGTCAGTTGGTAAATGAGCTTCTTGAATCACTGACCTTGCCTCTGCAAATGGCGATTGTGAAATGTAGTGCTCACAAGAAGGTGACTGATGATGTTGGTCGTGGAAATGCATTTGCTGATGAAATCGCGAAAGAAACTGCAAGGAATGTGATGAGCCGAATGTATGTTGCAGGTCCTGCAAGATGGGTTGGTGATGTTGGAATGTGTGAAGACACGATAGAGAGTGTGAAGTCCATTCAAGCTGAGGCCACAGAGAAAGAGTTGAGCACGTGGAGAGTAAGTCCGGGTAGAATGGATGCAAATGGTTGTTGGGTTGAATTGTCAGAACATCAGAGATGGTTGTTACCCGATGCATATGTGCTTGCAGTGGTTACAATGGCTCATGGAATGGCTCATATCAGCGTGAAAGGGATTTGCAAGTTGTTGGCTCCAGTATGGCAGAATTCAGGGATTCCCAAGTGTGCAGAGAATGTCGTCAAGAATTGCATGGTGTGTCTGAAACACAATCCTGGTAGGGGAACCCCAACTCCAGCTGGTCATTTTGCACCTCCTACGTACCCGTTCGAGGTTTTGCAGCTAGATTTCATTCACATGGAGAGGTGCAACAATTTAAAATACGTACTCGTTGTTGTTTGTGCCTTCTCAAGAAGGGTAGAAGCCTATACCCTAAAAGACAACACTGCCTTATCCACAGCTAAAGCCCTTGTGAAAGAGTTTTCCCCAGGTTTGGAATGCCTAGAATGGTCTGGAGTGATAATGGGAGTGAATTTGTGGGTCGAGTGATGAAGAGAGTGTGTGAAGGGCTAGGCATTCAACAAAGGTTCCACGCTGCAAATCACCCCCAATCAGCAGGATTAGTAGAATGTTACAATGGCACCCTTAAGTTAAAACTGGCCAAAATTCAAGCGAGCACAGGTCTTAAATGGCCTGATGCTCTACCCTTAGCACTCCTGTCCACCAGAATGACTGTGCATTCACGAGTGAAACTTAGCCCCTATGAGATTGTTTTTGGCCGCCCGGCCAACATATGGGGAGTGCCTAGGCCCACTATATTCAGCGAACTCGAACACCCTGTTTTGCTTGGTTATCTGTACGAATTGACGGCTAAATTGCGTGTTTTGCATCAACAGGTTCACAACACCCTGCCTCCGGTCTCCGAAGCTCCAGGACACGCAATAAACCCTGGATCCTGGGTGCTGGTCAAGAACTTCCAGAGAACAAAGAACGACCAGCCCAGGTGGACCGGACCGCACCTCGTCCTTCTTTCCACAAGATCAGCAGTTCGAGTGGAGGGGAAGGCCAACTGGATCCACGGGGTCCATTGTAAAAGGATCCCTTTACCTCTGCCTTATGACCAGAGGGTCCAGAAGGGTGTCGCTGACTCAGAAACTGAAACCGTGCCACGTTTCCTACCTTTCAGTGATGCACGTGTAAAAGGAACACTAACTGAACAAGAGAGTGACAATATTTTGCAACCAGCAGTATCACCATCAAAGCGGTTGAACACTACAGAGCCTGAACTCTTGTTTCAGGATCAAACAGTACCTAGAAGAAAGCGCTACAATTTGAGGCCGAGACCTGTGGACAAATAAATATATTTTTTTCCTCCAAGTACTATTTTTTAAGTGCAGCTCTCCCATCTGAGAAAACTTGCTTATTTTTGTTTTTCGAACCGCCATCCGGGTTCCGCTGCTAGGGCTGCGATTGCTTAAAGTCTTTGGGGTGCAGCTGACGACGTTAGGTCGGCAGTTCTGGTCGGTCTAAGGGAGTTGCCCTGGACTGACAGAGGCATTTCTTAGCAGAATCAACCTCCCGTCGCGGGCAGCACTTTAGAGAGGATGGAGTTTTCCGAGATGGAGAGACCTGCCAAGGAAATGAACTTTAAACACAGGATGTGTAATGTAATGACAAAGAAAAGCTTCTTGATATTGTGCATTTTCATGCTATTCAGTGTAATGATATTTTTAATAAGTTATGTGTTATTCTCTTTTCGAGTAACATTTGCACCCACTACATCGCCTATACCTCCTCCTTCTACTGTTTCCCCACCTTCTTTTCAACCCCTTCCTGAACACGAATCAGCTAGGAGATTAGAGTTTATTAATAACTCCTTTGTTCAGCTCTTGCACCAACACCAACTTGTAATAAACACAACTAACTGTTGGGTGTGTGGTCTTATGCCTCACACAACGGATAAAGGTATTCCTTATCTGGTCCTGCCATTCAGTCACAATGGTTCTGTGTGGGCATACAGAACAATGTTCATATATGCGCATGAAATCTACCACCTACGTTCTGTAACAGACAATCCTAAGAATAGTGCTCTAGTTAAGGGTATAGTAGACATGATTAATGAAGGTATTTCTTATGACACTATCCCGAGAGATGAGACACTAGTATACATAGGATGGAACATAACCGGATATGGAGCTACTCTGAGAAAGAAACAGCAAGCTAAGAGATCTTCCCCGATTTGGATTGTACCCCATAAGGTTCATCTGTGTCTGCAAGGTAATGGCACGAATCCCAGAGCTCAGTTAGGGAAGAGTATCTGCACTAAAACGTATGTTTTTGCAGCCCAGACTTCCCCTTCGTTTTTAGCAGCTAAGGGTACCTATTTCATCTGCCATGATAGAGCCTATACATGGTTGCCCCCTGACTTTTCGGGCTCATGTTTTGTTTCGTTCCTGTTGCCTCCCACCTACACAGCAGCGGCAGATTACCACAAGACGAGGGTAGTTAGAGGTGCCTTGAGTCAAGAAGACACTGCAGGACAAGATTTTGGGGACTTCGTAAAGGGTTTTCTGCCGTTCTGGGGACCGATGGCTAACAGCAGGAACATAAGGCAATTGACAAGGGTGGTTGAATCCACCGTGATTGAAACTGCTGGTGCCCTTAGTAACCTGACTGCTGAGCTCCAGTCGGATCGTCTTATGACCCTTCAGAACAGGGTCGCTTTAGATGTCATACTTGCAGACCGAGGTGGGGTATGTAGATTGATCCAATCGAGTTGCTGTGTTTTCATTCCAGATAACGCTCCAACAGTGTACCAGGCCACCTCTAAGCTGCATAAGATTTCCGAATCTATTCATGTGGATAAAGGAGATTGGTCTTTAATGGGATGGTTCTGGGAACTAATATCCACCTGGGGATGGAAAATTCTGATGGTCATTGGGATGGTCTTAGCGATTCTTTTCCTGTTTTGTCTGTGCGTACAGTGTGCTCCTGCAATATGTGGCCTCTGTGTTACATCATGTGTAAGGAAGCCTGTATCAAGAGACGAGCTAAGTACTAGAATGATGTTACAGCAACATCTCAATGACTTTAGGAACATAGATCTGGACTCAGATTCGCATGAGGATAGATTAATTGCCTATGTAAAGGCAAAAGGAGGGATTGTGGTTCTGAAAATTCTGGACTCATGTAATAACTCTGGACTCGAGAATTAAACTTCGTCGAAACATGACGAATTTGGTATCAAAAGACCGAGAATGGCTAGTACACTATGTACAAGCATTTTCGGCATATTCGAGTGACGATTTCACCTTGGGTGTACCCTGGCACCGCTGGGTTACCGGTTTGGTACCGGTTCTGAAAAACCCAGTACCTCATTCTGGGTCTGTTTTCAACTTAGGTCGTGGTTCACATTCCACTCAGCAGAGAGAAGGATGAAGAAATGCAAGACAGAATTTCGCAGTTTATGGTTTTCATTAAGCTGTCCGCGCTGGGTGGAGAATTTAAATATTACAGGCATGATGAGACATGAGGGTGCTTCATTATCAGGCAGGAAACTTATTAAACATGAGGCTATTAACATGAGGATGACGCATCAGACAGCGTCCTCAACTTCTTTTTACCAAGTGTGTCTTTTTGTGGTAAAAATCTGTGTGGTGTACACATAAATGCCACATTACAAAATATGTCAATTAACAACCTGGCATAGCACAGCACTGCATAAGGTGTGATACAAATTCACAGTATAGCACAGAATTGCATAGCAAAGCAGAAAATAACATAGCACAGCCCACAGAACATTGCATAACACAGCCCAAGACAACTCATTTAGGGCGACTGTGTCATATACATTTAATTGACCCAAAGCAAAAAAAGGGGAACAAAGGAAGCAGAAAGAGAAACAAACAGAAAGATTAGGAACACCGACAACGGAGAAAAGCAGGGATGAAACAGAACGCTCAAAGGTGAGATATAGAGACAGTAAACATAAAGGGTGGGAAGAAAGAAGTATTAGGGGAATCAAGGCCAGGGATCACAGGAATTCGGCAACTTCTAAATTTCGAAGCACCTACGGGAGAAAAAGATTGCACTCATGGATTTATGTTTTTAAGCCCTGAACATAACATGAAATAAGGTAATGTGATTTTGGATCTGCGACCAGACAAATAATTAATCACCAAACATATTATGTTTAGTAAAAAAAATGCATCAGTGTTAAAATTGTTGAATAAACAGAAAAAAAGAATGAGGGGGCTACTGAAGGCACTCCTTCGAGATGAATCACATCTTTTTGCATCCATACTTTAAAAACAATATTGAATTATAACAAGAGGTGCATACTAGTATGATTAAATTTCCCTCTATGGACAGTCACAGATTATTGCCTAGAGACGATTAAAGTTTAGCAACTCATGGAGAATAAATACTTTAAAAAAACTCCCGCGAGAGCAATGGTCCGATTGAATTATACAATAGCGCGTGGGGTGCGTCATGGGTCAAGGAGGAAGTATTGGCAACACCGCCTCCTGTAACCTCCAATCTCCGCGCGCCTGCTCTTCTCCTGCGGCCCTCGCCCCTCCCAGGTCCCGGGGCGCCAGCGGTGCAGGGAAACATGTGGCGGGCTGCAGATTGCAAAAAGAACCCGAAGTCAGAGGTCGACACAGTCAGGGAGCGCGCTCTTTAAGAGGTTATCTGTGGATCTGCAAAGCCAACATATAATTGGGTTCTGTGATGTGATTTCAGTGTGTAATTGTATGTGATCTGAGCTGGTCTTAGGACAAGCTGGGGAGATTCGTCTCGCCTGGTTTTGATAGCAATTTTGGGTGCTGTGCGGAGCTTGTGAGTGACAACTCATTTAGAGCAGAAATAGCCATCAAGAGGGTGAGGTGGGGCAGATTGTGGCTCAATTGCGCCATATTTATTCCAGGGGAAGGTCAATGGTGTGTGGTGTGTCGTGTTTATGGAATGTCGTCTGTGTTGCCACTGCGATGGCTCATCTGAATAACTGAGGCAGAAACTGCAAACCACTCATTTCCTTTTGCCCTGCCTTCTTAGGACTTCATTAGGCCAGACATGACGACTGTGTGTTGGGGGGGGGGGGGGTTGCAGGGTCGAGTCTCGGCGTCGGCTCAGCATCCTGTGATTCTGGGCAAATCATTTAATCTCTCCATGCCTAAAAATTAATGTGACCTAACACAATGTAACTGGTGTTCATTTGAAGCGCTACTATGCCTTCTGGGTGGAATACTTTGGAACTGTCTGGGGAACCAGGTTCAAGCCTCGGCGTCAGCTCAACATCCTGTGATTCTGGGCAAATCACTTCTCTGCCCACCGTGCCTACCAAAAAAATGAACGTGGTGCTCATGTAAAGCGCTCCAACACCTTCGCGTCCAGTTAGCGCTATATAAATCTGCACACAAAAAAGCCTAAAAACTAGTAATTAAATTCTAATCCTTGTGCAAAAAGGAGTTTGGGCTTGGATTGGAATTACGATTTGTGTGATAATAGTATTTAGGTGATACGGTAATCAGGACACGAGTGTCAGCAGCTGATGCATCTGCGATATGTATTTTTTATTTTACATTTTTATTGAAATGGAAAAGGTTACATGCAAAATCCAGCTGAGCAGCTGGCGTGGGAGTTTCACTTTTCTTGAGCCTTTCAGGCTGCGAAGTTTAGAGTGGGTGATAACTGCAAATGAAACGAGACAAACATTTCCGTATTGTTTTAGTTTGTTTGGGGTTCCAGATTAAGCTGTCACTGCTGTCAGTTATGTTCGCCTAAGCCTGCCTGGATCTATTTCATGTTAGGAAAAGAGCTCCGATAAAGCCGGGGAAGCTTAATGTTTATCCAATGTGAAAATAATTACTCAAAAGTGTTATTCTTAATCCAGATAATTAGAGCGCGGAAGGCAAGATCAGTGTCACTGTAAATTATGCCCCGGCAATTGACTTCTGGGCCTCTTGCGTTGCAGGTGAAAATGTGAACGGATAAAGGTTAGATTAAGCATAATCCAAAGTAACTGCGGCCTTAATCTGTTATGATACAAGGATGATCACTCAAAAAGAGCAAGATTGTGGGATTGTTTCCGGGTGGATGAGATGATGCTCGACTGGGACGTGTCGTTATGCATCCTTAGCCCCGTGTCAGCTCAGCTGCAAACACTTGTGCACGGAGGCAAACAGCCGCAGCGGGTGATAAGGGCCCGCTCGTTCTGCGCCTGCGCAAATATGTGATATAATGCGCCATTGAAACACGCAGCATGGCCTGTCTGAACATGAAAAAAACTCCTGCGCGTCAGGGGACATCTACACTCTAATGCTGTGAGTCATCACTGGTAGCTAGGCGGCATAATGTCATCTTTACTTGAGTGCACTTTTTGGAAATCCTTATAACGGAAATAGATTGTAATGAGAAATGTGCAGGTTGCAGTAGACTACTGAGAGAACCTTATACATATGAAGTCAGATAGCAAACGCTCTTACACATTTTTATCAGTTGAATGTGAAAATAATTCCTCAAAACTGATTTTTCAACTGAATTACCGGTTATACTCATTTATATAACAATTTAAATGGAGAAAAAAAACCAGCACGACGCAGCTATGAGCTGTACAGAATATGCATTACCGGCAAACTCCAAAGATTTCTGCCTCTGTGATCCACATCAAACAAATTATTCTTGAAGTCAATTCAATTCAATTCAAGGATTCTTTATTCGATGATTAAAAATCACCATAAAAGCACATACACATATACATGATTAAAAAATTCATTAAATCATTTTCAGAATCCTGATTATAATAATTATTTTTACACATTACAAAAGGGAAAGGGGATTTGACACTTTAAAAAAAAATTAATAACGATTTTTAGGCATCATTCCTCTCCTCTGGTTACCCTTAAACGAACCGCCACTTTAATAAAATTCATTATGCAGCACAATGTTAAAGGATCAGATGCTTTCTGTAAGTAGATTAGGGCCTCTTTAGCATGTTCCAGGTTGGCTTGATTTAAAATTTTCACTAGAAATCTACGCCTAGGCATGGAATAAAAAGGGCACAGGAGTACAAAGTGAAGGGAATCCTGCGGAGACCTATTGTCGCAGCCGCAGGTTCCCTTCTGCTCAGTTGTAGTTGAGAACCCTGCTGGTGATGCCAATAAGTATGGGAGTAAGTTTAATCTAAAGCGGCACATCAGAAATCTGTCCTGAGCATTGTGCATGAGATACAAATATGGCTCCATTCCCTCGACACTCTTAACCAGGTTGTGAGCCCTCACTGACTTTTTGAGCCCTTCAGCCTCTGCTCTCTGTTGTGCTTTTTCCTCTAAAAAGGCTTTTTTTACTAACATCTTGTGCTGGGGTACAATTGCTACAGGGTTGGTGAAAAGATTCCTGTAGCCAAGGGCCTCTAAGGTACTCTTTACATAATTGAGCCATGGTATTCTCATACATTTATCCCTTTCTAAGCAATCATTTAGAATTTCTCTGCTTAGAGACGCATCAGGGTTGACCCAAATTTTTAACCAGGCCACTATTGGCCTAAGTTTTACCAGATCTTCTAGATAAGGCCTCCCTAATTCCCTGTGTGCTATAAAACCAGCGGTGCTTGGGGGTACCCTCAAGATGGTTCTTAGGTATTTATTTTCTTCCCGCTGTATTTTTGCAGTATTAACAAAGCCCCATACCTCTGCCCCATAAATCACTTTGGAGCAGCATATGGAGCTATACAGGTTCATCACCTGTTCAGGGCTCCATCTGCCTACCCTCCTACCATAACTTGCAATTGCCCCATTGGTAGCGGTCATTTTGCTACAGCGCTCCTCGACCAGGGGGTTGAATTGTAAAGCCCCGTCAAAAATTACACCTAGATAGGGGAATGTTTTAACCTCTTCTATTTTGTGGTTTCCTATCGTGTACATAAATTTGGTGCAAGGTTTGTTACCAGCCAACAGCACGTATGATTTGCCCAAATTAACAAAAAGGTCTAGGGAGCCCATGAATTTTACAAATCCATCAATCAGAATCTGTAAGCTCCTAGGCGTGCGTGCAAGCAAGACCGCGTCGTCTGCGTAAAGCAGAACGGGGATATGACGCGTCCCCACCCTTGGGCAATCTGTCTTTAGATTTAACAAAAACTGCTCCAAATTGTTTATGTAAAGGGAGAATAAAAATGGAGCAAGAATACAGCCTTGCCGTACCCCACTCTTGCAAGGAAATGAATCAGTCAGCCCCCCCTCCCTATTAAAACGGACTTTGGCAGAGGTATCACTATGAAGTTCCCTTAAGATGTTAATTAGGCCAACCTCTATCCCCATGAGAGTCATCATGACCCAAAGTTTCTCCCTATTAACATGATCGAATGCCGCTGCCAAATCCATGAACCCCATATAGATGGATTCATTGCTGGCCACGGTGTATTTGGCTGTCAGCATATAGAGGTTCAAACATTGATCACTAGTGGACCTCCCCGTCCTGAATCCATATTGAGTGTCCGAGGGGGGAATTTTGGCCATAACGCTGTGGGGCTCTTACCTGCTGGACGTCTTGCTGCTCCTGGGGCCCTGACGCTGTAGGTCTCGCCGCTGCCGCGTTCCTACATCTCGCGGCTGGTGGCGGCTGGAGACTACAGCTCCCAGAGGGCCGTGCGAGTACTTCCACCCACTTCCTGCCGCTGCGCGCCCGGAGGCGCTATTTCAACTGGAGGCTCCCTCGGTGGAGCGGGGGAATTTTGGCCATAACGCTGTGGGGCTCTTACCTGCTGGACGTCTTGCTGCTCCTGGGGCCCTGACGCTGTAGGTCTCGCCGCTGCCGCGTTCCTACATCTCGCGGCTGGTGGCGGCTGGAGACTACAGCTCCCAGAGGGCCGTGCGAGTACTTCCACCCACTTCCTGCCGCTGCGTGCCCGGAGGCGCTATTTCAACTGGAGGCTCCCTCGGTGGAGCGGGGGAATTTTGGCCATAACGCTGTGGGGCTCTTACCTGCTGGACGTCTTGCTGCTCCTGGGGCCCTGACGCTGTAGGTCTCGCCGCTGCCGCGTTCCTACATCTCGCGGCTGGTGGCGGCTGGAGACTACAGCTCCCAGAGGGCCGTGCGAGTACTTCCACCCACTTCCTGCCGCTGCGCGCCCGGAGGCGCTATTTCAACTGGAGGCTCCCTCCGCGTCGCGGAACGCGCGCGGGCGTCGCCGGGCTGAGCCCGGGCAGAGGGCGGGCCATCTGTGGCCGTCCGGGGACGATCGAGGACCGGCCGGGCCATCCCCCTTGGTCTGACCACCGAGAAACCGTAGGTGTTCACCATATATGAACCTTTGTTCTTTTTAATTGTTTTGGATTATTTGAGGCACCTGATCAAACCCATCATGTCTGTCCAAACTACTTTACCTGATAACTATATGCTGAAAGTAGTTTCCAGAATTAATTGTGACAGAAGAAAATCATTGGGGAAATGTAGTATCGCAGACCCTTCAACGATTTCATCTACAGCTGTAAATCCTGCAGGAACTGACATTGTCAGCGAGACTGCTGCGGATCATGATAATATGGATGTTGATCTAACCGGGACATTGGATAATTCTATCAGGGTGGCAGATGATTTAAGTGAAAACCTCGAGGGTACACCACAGCCATCTGTTAGGGCTACTAAATTCATGCGAGCCTGTAAGAAAACGGCACCTAAACGAGGTAATCACTCTAGTAGAAAGAACAGGAAGGATGCCATGCATAAGGAGAGTGCTGACGATATAGGGTCATCAACAAACGTCAATTGTGTCTCTATTTTGCCTGACCAAATTGACTTATTACTGAGTAGTATTTATGACAAATTCAATAGGGTGGTAGACCCCCTGTTAACTAAAATTGATGAACTACAGGCAGAAGTAGTGGGATTAAGGGCTGCGGTGGAGCAGCATGCCGGCAGCTTGGAAAAATCTATTTCTTGTCTCAAGATGCCGGCATGTGCTACCGCTGTATCTACTACTAACAGGGCGACACCACAACCTCGATCTACTAATAGTGCCCCTTCCTCTAACTCTAGGAAACAACAGCCCATTGAGCCACCAATACCTAGCCATACGATTGCCCAGAAGGCAGGCCGACCTATACAGCAATTAAGCGCAGGGTCGACAGGTTCAAGTTCAGTGTCGGGTACTATACTGAATGATGGTAGACCTACACCGGCCCCAGACTGTGTAAAGACAGCCCCTGTATCAACTGGGTTACCTTTGCCTACTGTAACAAGGGGAACAAATGGGGTACCCATGCGGATATGTAGGCGCCCTGTTGACCTTCCACCTGAATGTGTACCTTATGTAGTGGTATTGACCAATGTCCCGATTCTAAATCAGGTCCCTATCACCCAGGAGTCAGTGGAATCTTTGTTGAACAAAACAATTTCTTGGTTAAACCGCCATTGTGGTTTTCCAGTTGGCTACTCTGACCAGATTGTTTCGATCAGAAGAGTCAACTGGATCGGTAATACCAGAAAAACATGTGGGGGGGACTGCGTGATTATTAATTTTAAACATCCGCAACACGTTGCGACTGTTCTCCTTAGAGCAGCTTCACTCACGCAGTCAGAGACAGATGTAGTTGCTAGACCCCTGGGCTACTTTTATAACCATCTTAGTAGGCCTCCCTCTGTTAATAGTGGGGAGGGGGTAATAAGTAACTTCACCTGTCCTCCCTTTGTAAATAGAACTGTGTTGCCAAATTCCCGCCCTGGTTTTCATGATGGTACATTTACCCCGCCGATGCATGCAATTAGTTCTGTGATAAGTGGTAATAATGTGGGGAACAAATTTGTAGCTTATACTCCCAACCCTTTTACCAACTACGGCTCCATCCCCCCGCTTGTTAATGGGATGGTATACCAAGTCCCTATCCAGAACAGATATCAGTCGTTGAGCTTTCTGGATCAGAATGATTGACATGAGACTGCCCCCTCCGGGGGTGATGTTACCGGTAACAAATGCGGAAATGTAGTTAACCCTGTGAATGAGTCAGTTGATAAAGTGATTGTAGATTGTAAGCTAGTAGGGGAAGATGTCTCAGATATAATGCATAACATAGAGCTTTTTAACTTAGAGGATAACATGACCATACCCAGTGATGAACCGCTTATTAATAGCAACGAGAGTGATAGAATAACTTGCCACATTGCTAGTTGGAATATCGCTGGCTTAGTGGCCAAGGAGGATATGTTGGGATGGAAAGATTTTGCGAATTTATTTGATATCATTTGCCTCCAGGAAACCTGGTGTAAAAACTATAGGGGCATTGAAGGCTTTGCATCCTACGAACTTCCGGCCTTGGCCTCAACCCACGGCAGAGCTAAAGGTGGGTTGTTGATGCTGATTTCAGTAAAATTGCCAGTCCTGGTGAAAAAATATGTTAAAGTGGGAGTTCATTCACAAATCTTATGGTTAGTGCAAGAAGCGGGTAGAAATATACTTTTGATTAATTTCTACAACAATATATTTGATGGCACCAGACATGTTGCTATTAACGATTTGGATAGGGCATTGACTAATTGTGTTAATAATTTTAATGGTGTTTTTGAATTTATTTTTGTGGGGGATTTTAATGTATCAGTATGCCCATTATCTACTCAGAAGTTATGTGGAGTGTATAATCGTTTGGGGGACGCAGAAGTACACTTTCCCCATCACTCCTATGGAGAAACCCTGAATAACTTCTTGATAGACCATGATATGGAAATCATGGATAATGCTAAAAACGATGAGGGCGAGATTATACCAACTTTTATAGGAAGAGGCGCTAATACTATTATTGATTTTATATGCATGTCCTCAACCCTTATTCCGTTTTGTTCTGCGATTAAGGTGGTTGATGTTATGCTAAGCGATCATTATTGTTTAACTACTGATGTAACAATATGGGACTGTGCCCCCAGGCGTGAACAAAGTAGTGTAGTTAATATTGAACCTCATAGGCGGAATGGTTATAGGCTGAGGTGGAAGGGTGACAAAGCCGATATAACATCTGAGGCTATCATCACAAGTAGTCTAATAGATATTGTGGCAATCCTAGGAAAGGATGACACCTCGGCCGACAGTATTGAACACTTGATAGCATTAATTCACCATCAATAAGAAGTTTACTAAAAAGGGTGGGCATAACGGAAAATGTAAAAGGGGGTGGTTCGATCATGCGTGCACTATCGCTCGAAGGAATCTCAAACATGCTTTGGCAGTTAAACCAAGAGATAGGAGTTTGGTGATTAATCTTAGGCAGGATTATAATTTGATCCTCAAACGTAGAAAAACTGAATTACAGCAGGAAGCATGGGACAATTTAAACCAGGCTGCAGAATTGAAGAATTGTACTCTGTTTTGGTCTACGGTGAATAGCCCATTCCTAAAGGATGAAAAGGTTCCAGAACTCACATCTAATGTGAGTATGGAATCTTGGATCCAACATTTTTCTAACATTTTTAATACAGATAATAGACCTGCCCCCAATGAAGAAGGCTGGCCGATTATGGCCTTAAATATTACTATCGATGAGGTTATGGCCAGTATTAGAGCCAGCAAAGGAGGAAAGGCCCAGGGACCTGATGGAGTACCCATAGACGTGTATAAGACTGAACCGGAGATTTGAGGCCCATTGTTGGCGAAAATCTTCAACGCAGCTACTTGTTGTAAATTGCCGTCTACCTGGGAGGAATCAATAATTGTTCCTATTTATAAAAAAGGCGACCGGGCAGAAGCCAAGAATTATCCACCAATATCTCTATTGGATTCTTCTGTCAAAATTATGAGTCGGGTCCTTTTAGTAAGATTAGAGGAGTGGGCAGACACAAACGAGATTTTAACTAATTGTCAGTACGGGTTCAGAAAAGGGCGTGGCACCATTGAGCAGTGTCTGAATTTAGAGCTTTTGGTAGGGAAATACACCCAGGCCAAACAAGGGTCGCTTTACTTATGTTTTGCTGACCTAAGCAGCGCTTTCGATATGGTGGCCCACGCTATACTATGGGCCAAACTGTTAGAAATGGGGGCCCCTAAAGGTATTATTTATTTCCTAGCCCGCTTATATGAAAAGCTTAGTACCAGCGTCCGATTTGGACCTAACGGGGAGTGTACATCTAAGTTCAGGATCGGGAGGGGAATTAGACAGGGGTGTGTTCTAGCACCCCTGCTTTTCACCCTCTTTATTAATGAGATGGATTCTGTCCTGCAGACAGTCGCGGCGGACACACCTAGAGTTAACAATCTTAACATACCCGTGTTACTCTATGCGGATGACGCCGTGCTACTGTCCAGGACCCCCCTAGGCCTTCAACGTTTGATGGACTGCTTTGTGCAGTTCATCAAAGATAGGAAACTGGTAATTAATAAAACCAAAACATATGTAATGGAATGCGGGCTCGGCCGAGCTAAAATAAAAAATAAATCCCATTATTTTATCGACGGTGAACCGGTCCAAAAAGTAGAAAATTTCTGTTACCTGGGAATTAACCTTTCGAATAATGGCCGATGGGATATTGAACATAAATCTGTTAAAACTAAGATGATCAGGAGCGCTAATGGGGTTTTAGTATTTGCCAAGAAGTTGGGGAGTAGACGCATCTTAGACATGTTAAAAATTTATCAATCTAGATGTCTTTCTGTAGCCCTATATGGGGCAGGCGTATGGGGTGTGTCACCAGCGGGGAGCCTTCAGGTAGAGGAGAATAACTTCCTGAAAAGACTCCTGTGTTTACCCAAATCTACCTCCAACATCTTGGTTCATAAGGAAACAGGGTCTCAACCTTTAAATGACAAGATCTTGTTGAGACCATTATTACTGTGGCGCTCTATCTGGTTGAGCGAGGGCACCTCTCTGAATAGAGTTATTATTGAAGACTGCCTTGCTTTGGACCAGCATCTTAAAATCCCGTGGATTAGATATATCGTCGAATGCTTCCTAAAGATCTATGGTCTTAATGTAATCATCGATCCATACAGTGCCTCCGATGTCTCCAAATTAAATATGAAATCAATTTTCTTGAATTATTGTAATGAAAGGCATTGTCTTGAGGATTCTAAATTATCCACATGTGTACTGTACAATAGTTTGAATGACTTTAGTGGATTTCATCCGT
The DNA here is from genome assembly GCF_964261635.1 of Lissotriton helveticus. Taxonomy (NCBI): domain Eukaryota; kingdom Metazoa; phylum Chordata; class Amphibia; order Caudata; family Salamandridae; genus Lissotriton; species Lissotriton helveticus. The sequence continues at coordinate 1,217,336,902 of NC_136059.1, read as the reverse complement.
ACTTGTCACAGGTAACTAGAGTTTCGCATCAGTTTGTACTAACCAGAATGAGGATGGGAACAGTACATTATCTTGTTGCGTGCCCAGATATTAAATTGCGTCCTACAGGGCCCTGTGCTTGTGATAATAAAACGGAACAGAGCACTAAGCACTTTCTTCTATCATGCACATTGTACAGTGAATTAAGGAAATTTTATTTGAAGCCAATACTGAAAAAATTTGGAGTGAGAACAATCATGGACTCTATGAAACTGCTTTTTAATTTGCACAATGAGGACATTTGCTTTTTTACTGCTACTTTTTTACTTAAATCAATTAGCGCAAGGAAAAGTATGTGTTTTTAAGTCTTTTTTAAATATTTATTCCATCCCCCTCTGGATAATATATGTAATTTGTGGTTTGTCTTTTGTTTTTCGTTTTAAGTAATGCTTGTATCTGTAATAGTATGTGCTTTTATGGACATGTTTTTTTAACGTTCCGAATAAAGCTTTATGAAATGAAATGAGTGTCCGAGAAGATGTTATTTTCTTCGGTCCACTCGGACAGTCTATTAAGGATGGCCCTTCCCAGAAGTTTGGCAGATACATCAATCAGGGAAATCGGGCGATAACACTTGGGGTCATCCCTATTGCCCTTCTTAAATATAGGGACAATTATGGCCTTAGACCAGGACGGCGGCAGGCCACAAAATATGGCGGTATTTATGACCCTAGTCATTATGGGAGCCCAGAATTCTACACAGCTCAGAAACAAATCAGGGGGAATGCCGTCAGGACCAGGGGCTTTGTTTTTTGTCAATCCCTGTATTCCAGCCGTGATCTCCTTGATGGTGAACACTACTGTAGTGCCCTGGTGTGAGATCTCTGAATGCTCTTCAGGGGTTCCTGGCTCGTAGTTATACATCCCCTTATAGTGAGAGACCCACTGTTCTGGTAGGATATTTGATCCTATCTCCGGGATGTTATTTTCCTGGAAAGTAGGTTGATTAATAATTCTCCAGAACCCGGACATGTCCCTTTTTTCCCCTGCTTCTCTTAGATCTGCCCACGCTTCTCCCTGTAGAGCTAATTTCCTCCTCTTGGTCTCCCTCTTATATTTTTTCCTACACACCATGATTTGTTGGTTGTCCCTTGGTTTGTTTTTAAGGCTGCTTTTGAGCTCCCTCAAAGCCTTTGAGCAGTCTCTATCGAACCAACGTGGGTTGCAGTGATTCCTTGTGGGCGCACTAGTTTTTAATAGACCGTCTATAAGGTCAGCAATCTGGCCAAATGTTTCAAGCAACCTCGGACCTTGAACATCCATATCTAAACAGTCATCAATGGCGGGTTTACCAGAGTCCATCAGGGATTTATAAAAGGTTTCCCCATCTATTTTGGACCACCTTAGTCTCCTTCCCTGGTCTGTTATCTTCTCAGTAATTGTGCCTTGGTATCTACTTTTCCGGCCCACCAGATACAACAACCCCAGTACAAGAGGGTAAAAATCTAGAAACTAAGATATAGTCAATAATAGATGAGCATCCTCTGCCCTTGAATGTAGGTGGGAGGGGAGACTGCCATCCCTCTGCACACCCATCATATTGATAGTGTGCTCTAAATCGTGATTAAGCCGGAGCTTACTAAAAGCTAAACCATCCGGCGTGTGGGAGAAATGCGGCCCATTCTCTACAGGGCAATGAGACCATTCTACATTTTTTGAGACCAGTGCCGAGCATAGGTGACAATTAAAGTCTCCCATGACCAGCAGAGCAGGTACCTGCCCCATTTTCTGAGCTATAATTTCCTGACCCAGTCTATCATCCAATTCTCCTACAAATTAGGTATGGTCTCCCCCTGCCCCATTGTTGTAAATATTAAAAATAGTCAGTCTTAACCCCTTCCCATTAAACCGTACTGCTTGTATGGCATGGGATTTCCAGTCTGTTGTGGACCAGCTGCCCGGAAGGTTTAGATCCACATATATGGATAGTCCTCCCATGGCTCTCCCCGATCTCGTTTTTTGTGCCGGAACAAAAAAACATTTATACCCTTGCATGTGGAAGTTGCTGTTATCAAGGGCCCATGTCTCCTGGAGGCTAATTACATGGAAATTACTAATGTAATTGCGCCACTCTTTATTATTAAATTTGGCTGCCAAGCCTGCTATATTCCAGGAGATAATTCTCAGTGCCTCGGGGACCTGCTCTATTCCCCCATTAAACTCAGTTTGTTCCACAATCTCCACCCGACCCAGTTCCGCCCCGTTTCCTCCCCCTATAGGTTCGATAGCTGTAACCATGGGCACATCTGCCTCAATCCCCCGAGCCCTACTAGGTGAAGTTTGTTGTACCAGGGGGCTTTGCTGCTCAGGTTCCAGTATTGAGTCCCCTGTGTTTACAACTACTGGAGATACATTTCCCATTGTATTGGTATAACTGCCCGTGTGTCAATCAACCCCCTCAAGTCCGTTCAGACAACTAAATCGGTTGAAGCCATGAAAGGGTAACACCGGGCGATGGAAGACTGGTCGAGCATTTAAATCGTGGTGTCTTCCCCTCCGGGCAACCCTCGTCCAGTTATCATAGACTTGATTGGGATGCGTAGGGGTAGGGGGGAAGAAAAACGACACATGTAGGGTCTGAATTGTTGATTTGAGTGATCTGTTCTTCCCTCGACATATATGAGTAACAGTCCCAGCATCACAAAAACTTACCAGGATACAATCCCCTATTATAGATTTGTTTGTTTTGCCCACCCAAGGTACCCTTCTCACCATAATAATTTCGTTGTTGAGGTGTACCGGAAGGGGTCTGTTCACATTCAGCCACTTAATAACCTTACTTTTCAATGTGCAAAAGTTCTCGACTTCGCCCGCTTCAAGTGTGGGAACCCCGGCCATAACTACCATAAGATCGTTTGCCTCTGGGGGGAGATTGGGTCTACGGGGCCTAGGAAGAGGCTTAACTGGAGGTGGGGAAGCAGAACTAGCAATGATTGGCATAGGGGGAGCTAGGCCTACAGGTGAAGGTGGCCTATTAAGGTTTAGTGGATGGGATGGGACTAAATTCGCCATTAGGGGTTGTGAAGGGTGAGCAACAGTGGTAACCGGGGGGGGGGGGGGTGCTAAACTAACTGACCTATTAGAGGGCTTCGGAGGACCATGGGAGAAGAAATAGTCTCAAGAGATCTACCCTGGAGGCCAGCCGAGGATTTCATGCTATTTAATGTAGCCTCCAATATAGTGAGTCTGATCTCAACCTTTTTAATACTCTCGCTAATCGGCAATAATAGGCACCTGAGCAAAAATTCAAGATTTCCTAATGGGGCAACAGAAAGAGGGACATTGGTAGCATTGATTACCGTGGCATCAGCTGAGTCGGTAACAGTAGTAACCTTTTCAGGAGGTGTTGAATGTGCATCTTCCACTGACCTCTCAGTGGGTGGAGGGAGTTTTGTTGTCCTACCGAACTCAGAGTGGGGGATTTTTGTTTTAGTTTTTCCTTGGCCACCCCTCGACTTCCTCCTGCGTTTATTCGGTGGGGGCCCATATACCCCTTGCACAGAAGTTGGCTTGGTTTTTGCTTTAGCTTTCCTGGCTTTAGTAGCCGATGGGGGCTGGGAAATTAAATCAATAGTCACACTACTTGGGCTAAGAGAGGGGATTAAGTTAGTATTTGATTCAGTCGGGTTGCTGGTACAGTCCCTCAGAAGAAGTGGGACATCATCCAGTACGGATGACTCCTCACTCAGTGATATAGAATTATCTCCAAGGGGCCTATTTTTCCAATTTTCTATAGAGCGTCTGCGCTCCGCCCTGAGCTTAATCAAGGTACTTTCCTTATCCCCTTCTCCCGCAGCCCAGGGGAAATAATTATCTAAGGTCCTATTTTTTACCCCTCCCTAGCCGGGGAAGGCATAACTAACTGTAGTGGGTGCAGAACTAGGAAGAAATTTAACAGTACAATAATCCAATGTTCAAGGGGCTAACTAAAGAGAGTAGGCCCAGCCCAGCCTAATCCGGCCTATGATGGCCTTAGACGGTCCCGCCCTTGTCCCGGGCTTCTCCCGGCGCACTCCCGCGCGCTCCCATGCAGCGGGACTTGTTTACTATGTTTATAGGGTAAGAGTGTGGGGGGGAGGAGCCTGCAGGGAGAGCTGCCCAGGTGGATTGAATGAGGGCGGGTGGGCGCTCCTGGGACCGGTAGTCCTGCGCCTCCGCCTGCTCGCAGCCCTGCAAGTAACCTTTGTCCCAAACCCCTCCAGAAATGAAGGGTCTTTGAAGATGTCTCCCACGCGACGCGGGACCCGCGCAGCGGGTACCGCGAGTTGCTGAGGAAATGCTGGAGAGAAGGTGAGATCCGCTGCCTCACGAACGCCGTAGCCAAGAGGGTAATCCGCAGTGTGTCCCGCCGGTAATCCGGGTCAGAAGCCTTTTCTTTGCTCCAGTGGGGGAGGAGCCTGCAGGGAGAGCTGCCCAGGTGGATTGAATGAGGGCGGGCGGGCGCTCCTGGGACCGGTAGTCCTGCGCCTCCGCCTGCTCGCAGCCCTGCAAGTAACCTTTGTCCCAAACCCCTCCAGAAATGAAGGGTCTTTGAAGATGCCTCCCACGTGACGCGGGACCCACGCAGCGGGTACCGCGAGTTGCTGAAGAAATGCTGGAGAGAAGGTGAGATCCGCTGCCTCACGAACGCCGTAGCCAAGAGGGTAATCCGCAGTGTGTCTTGAAGTCATGTCGCAAGCAGACATTGGGTCATTTCTCTCCAAAGACACGTGTGCAATCTCTTAGGGTCACTGGTGGCCCCTGTGCAAAAATGTTTGTTGGCGCCCCCCACTCCCCCCAATGACCACCTCGGCCAGAATTCCCACACTAGCACCCTTTAAAAGTGCCTCTTGAGTCTGCATAACCACTGTCTCTCAGAGTCATTTAGTTTTACAGCACCACTCATACCAGTGTAAGGTGTCAGAGCACTTTACATCCCACACGCATTGCGCAGGGACTATCATATATGTGTGTAAATCAGTGATAGGAAATGTTTCATCAGACAGGACTACAAGGTGTAGTTTAGGAGTGACATGTCATCGATACTGGTAGGCAATAGAGTATAAGAGCCCCTATTCTGGAAAAGCACAAATTCAATATTTAAAATGTAATACCATTGTTAGGGGTTCTCTTTAATAATAAGAATTGTTTTCTATCCAAATGAACCCTTTTAGGAAGATTAGGATAATGAAAGACTGGGAAAAACATATAGCTCTAACATATACCTTGCAGTTTGCATGCAACTCTATGTTGACTGTTAATAGCTCAATGTTCTATATTATGATTTTTGACTTATAAACACAAGTAACAAAAGGAGCTCTCTTTCAGAAGCAGTAACCCGCTGGCCTATTTTAACGGTGGCCACGATTTTGCGGAAGTGCGGCACTTCCGCAAAACGGGCGGGGCCGCGTTGGGCATTGGCCAACGGCAGCACTGGGGAGGTAGTGCTGCGGTTGGCCAATGGCCGACGGCAGCATGGAACAGGTTAATTAAATGAACTTTGTTATCTGCACGGTACACGTTCTTAGCAGCAGGCATTTTAACCCTCTGCTATGTTAGGATTAGTCAAAACTTCCACTAGACAAACTTCCGTTCTCTTTCCAGGAAGACGATTTATCCCCAGAGTTATCTTGACATTTTAATTGATGCCTGAAAATTGCTGGAGGCCAAGAACGCGGCAGCAGGTGCTTTTAAAATGATAATATACCTGCAAAAATAACGCCCCCACCCCAAGTCAGCGCCCGGTGCGTTGGCAGCGATCGCACGCCCTAGAGACAGCCCTGCCCTGGTGACCTCATTTATTGCTATATCCAGGGCTTTAAGTGGAGTCAATAAATTGGGGGGTCACTGAAAGAGGCGTGGCCAATGTAATTAAGGGTGTGGCTTAAAAACACATAAACTAAAATTCTGTGCTTAGCATAGTGTGCCGCCCGATTTGTATTTTGCTGTTTCTGTCATTGCATCCAGATATATGATACAACAAGTAACATCATACCCTCGACAAGGCAGGACTAGTGGCTTTGGCAATGGCTGTTAGTTGCATAAGATAAATAAGCAGCAACTCTGGCTCGTATATAATATTGAAAAAGCTTCCACCTAAAGACCTGGTGACACCACAACAATGTTGTTGCTCCTGAGTTTCAAAAAGAGAAGGGAAATCCAGAGAGAAAATTAATTACTCTCATTAAAGGATTTCCCTTTCCCTAAAACTCTCACCTGGCATGAGGTCATGCCGTAACTTCTCCACTAGTGAGAATTGAGCAGTGTGAGCATGCGCACATCGATGTACCTGCTATCAATGCGGTCCGGGAAAAAAAGGACCACCTGTGCCAGGGCACAAAACAGAGCCCGATAGAGACCCCTTTCGAGGCCTCCTTTAAAAATCTGCCGGTGCTCAGCACCGGTGAGACCCGGCCCACTTAAAGCAATGGCTATATCTTCACCATCGCTTTGTTTTCAGTGATCCATGCCTGCGGACAGGCTTGATATTCGACAAAAAGCTTCAGTTTCAAGCATCACTCTAATTGGGCAACATTGTGAAGTCTGTGTATGATGGAGTGAGCACACTAGTGGCATCTGCAAACATTCCCATTACATTCTGGTTAATGCAATATATGATACATTCAGTGACTCACAAGTAAGGATGTGTTTTCCATTGGTTGGTCGTGGTAGTTCTAGTGCCCCTACCATGTACAGTGTTGTCATCAATGATGTCATTTCAGTTGTCACATTGATGTTATCAGTCATGTCATAGAATATGGCATGAGTAATGTAATATGTGAGGTATTAAGCAGTGCTTGGTGAGGGAGAGAGTGATGCTTACTTAAGATAACTATAAATGGTGAATTTCGGTGTTTTTTTTAGTTTAAAATGTAATGTTTTAACTGACATTTTTACCTAATTATTAAAGTCACTTTAAGGTTTAATTTGTTTTTGTGAATCTCTCAGTTTTAAAAAATGTAAAGTAAGATATATTACCCATGCATACCCGTAATGTAACATTAACTTTTGTTATTTTTCAATGAATTTCTGGGCTTTTTTTATATACAAAAAGTAATAGTTTACTAGCATATCTTACTAGGCTTACCCCGACTTGCGCCTGGCCTTCAGGGGTAGGAAGTGTGTAGGAAGCCAGGCCTGTGCGTGGCCAAACCCCCCGCCCAAGGTGGACAGTCTTCGTTGTGTGCAGCGTAGAGTGTACTCCTGGACCTGGCAAGCAACCAGACCCTGTGCCCAACTTCCACAGGTGGCTAAGACACCCTTGCTGGCCAACTTCCATGGTCTTCAGGGCCCCTAGACATGCCCTTTTTTAAACAACGGTGTGTTACCACAGTACTACCTTAAAAGTACACAGGAGCCCACGCTGAGCCCTGCAGTAGTACCAAGAAATACAATTTTAATTTGACTCCAGGGGGTATCACTCTGGGGCCTCTCCACAGGTACCAGGGGGTCAGGGTACCCCTACCCTGTTTCCTTTTATTTTTTATTTTTATTAGTTTTCTATGGCACTGGGACCGAGACCCAGAGTCATTGAATGGAAGCTGCAACTTTCTGTTCATGTTGCATCCAGCCAGATTACATGTTTTGACCTCAAGATACAGCGCTAGTACAGAGAGAGTACCATACCGGTCAATCAGATTGCTTGTTTTGAGCTCGCGATACTCTGCAGTACTTCTGCCGAGGTATCATTCGCAATATGTACATACATTTTGAACCTTAATATCTAAAAAAACACTGAATGGATTTACACCAAATCAGAAAAAGCACACTTTCTGTGTAAAGATTGAGCTTTCTGCAAAATCCCATGCTATGCTATTCAACCATTTTCGGAGTAGCAGTGTTCAATATTCCTATTGGATATTTCATGGGGAAAACGTGTTTGAGCCCCCCCTTTTACTCAGCCCCCACTAGACAGACAACCCCAAAAAGGAGTTTAGTTGACTAAGCATTGTTGTCTTCTATGCTTTCACATATATCAAATTACTTGAATAGGTATGCATGATGTAATATGTGAGGTATTAAGCACTGTTGAGATTAAGAAATTCAAAGTGTTGGGAATATAAAAAGCCAATGGTCTCTCTCGACTTTCTTATTCTGACCCAGTGATTAAAAGTTAGAATAGCAATGGATTGCCTATATTGTATGTTTTGTATGGAGATTATAAACGTACTTTAGTATTAATTCGTTTTATGTTTTTGTATTATAGATATTTTTTAACCAGCAAGAGTGCAATGTTATTGTAGTCTTGAAAAAGAAGGTTCAACCATATCACCTTCGAAACGCGTCGACGCCCGTTTGCTATTAACTCATCACTCTATATTTACCTTAAATGTGAATGAATTTCGACACATTCAGGTGATTCTGTAGAAGTCTTCTGATATGAGTCATGGAATTTAATAACAAAGTGCAAATGTCTCCTTTAACTCTCGTATTGTGTTTTTAAAAAACGTTTTGTATGACCGTTTTATTTTATTGCTGTCTTTTGTGAGTAACATATTCCTGTTTTTATTGTGTATGAAAAATTTCTTGTGCAATTTCTGTATTAATTCTTTCTTGCCTTATATTTTTAATACATTTATTATCTCAATGCATAACATTTATTATCTCAATGTGTACGTTATAGACTGTGCACCAATACATGGTTTGTTGGTTTCAACAGTGATCTTTTAGGTTGGATGCTTTTTTTTATTGTTGAACTATAAGAGGATTGTATGTGTGGTGGGATAGTGCAAAGCAAGAGTTTATTCACTACCAAAGGACGTTTGTTTTTGAGTTTCTGCTTGTATCCTAGTCCTTTGGGTTCCAAAGGGTCCCTCTCTTTTTTTAAGAAGTTTTGTCTGAAAACACAAAAGGAGAAAACAATGTTTGACTCTTTGTTATCTTAACTTAAATACAATTAGATATCATTGTAGTAGTCTATTAACTTACTCTCTACTACAAATGCACCATAAGGTGCATGTTTAACTTGCCTTACACTTAGCATTTATCTTTATATTAAATACAATTTATTTCTGATACCTGAAAACATTTGGTACCTAATACTGGTAGAAGCTTTCTATTTTTGGAGACATTTGGTTAGTTCTGAAAATAAATATTTGTCTTGTTTTTTCAGGATTTTTTTCAAGGTCAATTTAACTAACCCAAACAATAGTCTCAACAGGAAATAGTAGGGTAAGAAAGGCAAACAAAAATACTAAGGGGCCTATTACGATGACGGGCGGACCGTAACGGAATGCGGGAGCGTCCACAAGGGGTGCGGCGGTCCCGTACCTAACATTAGGATGCCACCGCCACCGTTGCGGTGGCAAACCCTATTCCCAGCATTGTGGTGATCGCTGCTCACAGCACCACCAACCACAATGCTGGGAATGAACGTGACAGGCACTGCGCGGTGCCTGCCACCTTGTGCATGCAAATGCAGGGGGTACCATAGGTACCCCCCATGTGAACCCCCAACATCCTGGGGGCCAGCTACAGGCCCCCGCAGGCAAAGACCACATGCCTTTCCATGGCGGCAACACTGCCAAGGAAAGGCACATCTTAGCAGGCATTGTAATTTGGATGATGTGTCTTGCAGACACCGCCACCATGTTAACCTTGTTTTCTGCTGGTCGACGAGTCTTTCCATCTGCCCCGGACCCCCCACCCATCATAATATGGCGGGGGTCTTTGCTGTGTGGATGGCGGAGGCGATCCGCCCGCCATCCTGATGGGCCCCTAAGGCTTTTGTTGAGAGCACTGGTGAGCAATAACAAGCTCATGATGGATGGGCATATTTCTTTGTCCCGCAGCAATGTCCGTATCGCAGATGAGACAGTATGTCACTGTACTGGCATCTTTCTCTATTATATTGCGATTCTAGCTGAAAAGGTCTATTGGCACAGCGGTACCAGGAGCAGGGAAAGGTGAAGGAACAGATGCACCAGGTTTTGGTGGGGTTGCAGATGGAGCAGTAGTGTTAGAGGGTACAACTAGAGCGATAGAGGCAGAGGGAAGTGGTGGAGGCGCTGATAAAACAGAAAAAGTCTAAGGTGTTGCTTTCACTGAGGAAGTGTCCACTGCTGATCTTCCTGCTTAGGACTTGTCTATCTCCTTCTGGCACCTTTTTTCCGCACATGCCAACCTTGTGGAATAAATTGCCTGCATGTTTTTCCTCATTCCTGTGATACTGAAGGAGTATTGTTTAATGTTCCCACAGGATATCACTTTGAAAAATATTTTGCATGTAACAAATTTGGAAATAACTTTGTTTCCTACAGGTGGCAAAAACAGAAAATACTATACAATGGAGTCCTTTAATTTCTTTTTCCGTGCCACCTCTTCATAGAAACAAATTGAAAAAAAAACAATGAGAAAAACAAAGGTTTAAGATTAGTTATAGTTAGGAAAACTTCATTTATTATTTCAATACAAAACCAACTTAACTACACAAACATTAGAAATTCAAAATTTAAAGTTATAATTTTATTGTTACAACTTAAAGTTATAATTTGCATCCTGCCCAAATCTTACTATAACTTGAACACCTCTGTATAGAATGTTTTCAAGTCGCTAGCCTGTCTAAATTAACCATACCATGTGCCTTTGCCATGCACTGATTATACCCATTCATATTACATCACCTATAGCATGCTAATTCTTAGCATTTATAACAACAACCATGCCACCGGAAATAACATAATTAATGATAAGAATAAGAATGACAGATAGCAGAGCTATGGATAATTTATTGATTTAGTTCATATATATATATATATATATATATATATATATATATATATATATATATATATATATATATATATATATATATATATATATATCAACTCGGTGGTTCTTGTTTCCCCGTAATGGCGCTGCTTAGCGGTGCGTAGCTCCAGCGGCCGAACCAAGCCGCTAATAAATCCAACCACGTCAATTCCAAAGAATTCACTCACAGCCAGTGTTCTCAGCAAACATTTTTATTTTCTATTTAGCACAGAAAAAACAACGCGTTTCGGTAGTCACATCTACCTTGCTCACGGTCAATTTTTCCTAAGGATGCACATTCATACCAATGAACAAAAACATGATGGGAATAATGTAAAAACTACATGGACCAGAATTCCCAGCAGGTTAACAAACAGGAAGTGCAAGAATCACATGCTTTCTGGGTAGTATGGGTAATTTAAACAATGTGCATCCTTATGAAAAATTGACCGTGAGCAAGGTAGATGTGACTACCGAAACGCGTTGGTTTTTCTGTGCTAAATAGAAAATAACAAGCATTGGCATAGCCAATAGGTCTCGCCGTTTTGGACCTTATAAGTGTTTAGCCATGCAACAGTTGATGTTGTTGCACCAAGGATTTTGTGCTGCATAACTAAATATTTATAAGTTCCCAAAAGTGAGACCTATTGGCTATACCAATGCTTGTTGATAATTGGCAGCCTTATACAATTTATACAATTTGTTGTGGTTCAAGGTACTCCTAAGGGTAGTATATCGAAGGCATAGTTGGACCATGGTAAGACTGTCATTGTAATGCTTTCAATCCTACTCCATAGGGAGAGTTGCAATTTTTACTATTTCACTAGAATAGTTATTTCTGCAATGGTTTAAGGTTATTTGTAATCATCTCATGTATATTCCTGCTGGTTAAAATGCCTAGATAATTCAATTTCTTTGTAATCCACTTAACACGTAGTCTTCTATAGAGTGTGCAGTCCTATATTTAGACATGGACATTGAGTTGCACTTTGGCCAGTTTATTGTATATCATGAGAACCTTGAATTCTATAACCACTTGTGATAAATTAGAAATTGACATGCAGGGCGATAAGTGAGTTAGTAGGATGTTGTTGGCATAAGGCTTCAGTTTCATGGTTGACTGCGAAATGCATTTCCTTAAAAAAAACAATTGAATATTTGAATTGACAGACTTGAGATGCGTGTTGCGCCTTTAAGTACAAAACATTTTACAGTGTAGAGCAAATAGCGCTTTGAACAAGGATTAAAACAGTTAAAAATGTATGGAGGAGTCTTTCATCTTTGCCACTTTATTACGAAGGGGAGAAAGAAGAAAAGAAGCAGCAAGCAGGAAGGGGCTTTGGGCACGAACAGGCGCTCTCGGAAAGCATCTGACTTTTGAACTCTGTCTTTGCCTGCACAGCAAATGTGATGAGATAAGATGAAGAGATGAGCAGGAAACAAAGAAAACGAGCCAAGACAATCGAGGGAAACTGTTTGTAAACTAAAGATTCCATGTATCCGTGAATTCTAAAGTAAATGCCAACAGCTAGGTGCGTTTTGTTAGAAAAGCCCAAAAATATATATATTCCTAATACAGACAACTAGAAAATCGAGAGAAACGTTGTGTGTGTAAACTAAACATGCCATCAGCTCACAAAGCCAACAAGAGCGGCCGGGAAGCGGCCGGGAAACACAAGTACGGCCGGCCACATAATTAGGGGAGGAGAAGCCGCACAGCACACGCTGGGAGAAGCCCTTTGATGTGCTGTGCGGCCACGATGCGCGCTCTGTGCTTTCGCGAAGCCGCCTCCGCCTCCGCCTCTCTTTGCGGCATTTGTTACGTTTATGGTGCCTTTCATTTGTTGCGTGCCCCTCGATCTTAGGGTATTGCGTCGGTCCTCTATCATAAACACCAATTCCTCCGACGGGGTAAAACCACTAGCAGTAGCTTGTTGATCAGTGTTCTCATCTTCCGAGCCCATACTGCTGTGTATAGAGCTCAGATCTGTATCGGATGACGCTGGGGCAATGGTTGTTTGAATATGGGGTGTGTGAACTAAGGGTGCATTACTTGTCAACGCCTGTCTCTTTACCGTTTCAAATTTCTTTGAAAAAGTGAATATTTTCTCATTCTCATGATCGGACTTATCTCTTGCAAACTTGAAAGCTTTGCGTATTTTTATAGTGCTCTCATGTTTTTCCAAGCGTTTTTTTATTTCCTCACGCCCCTTGGTGATGGCCTCTTGCTGCTCCTTTGGATTCAGTTCCAAATTCAATGCATCTATCTGGTTCAATATTTCGATCCTGTCGAGCTCAGCATACTTTACCAAGATACACACCATATTCATGGAGGCTTCTAAATTATTGGATGCCCACTCCTTAAGCATGAGGGGATTAGGGTTTTCAAATGCGAGCGCTATAACTACCCTCAACCCCCGGGGCACTCTCCTGGCTTCCTTATATTTCTCTAAAGATTTCTTCTCCCACCATTTTGTGAGCTCCGTTCGGAGCAGTTTTTCCAATTTCTTCAATTTCGACTTCACATCATTAGATTCAGTCAACTTTTCACTTGTTTTACTACCGCTTGAGATATCCGCTAAGTTTAAAAACAAAGCGTCTGCCGCTTCCTCTCTGTCTCTGAGCACGTCACCTGCTGTCGCCATTTATAAATGAGGAATCAGGTATAGCACTATTTATGAAGCCACACGCGTAATGTCCACCGCTTAAGTGGCTACAGATGTTTTTCAGTCTATCTCTTCACTTGCTAATGACCATTCGGTAACAACTTGCGGCAAAAGGCTCACCTCGAACGCTGTCACGAAGAATCACTCGAGTCCTCCGACTCCAAGCAGAACTCCTCGACACCGATCATTCTGGTTCACCAAACCGCGTTGCAATCCCAAAGCACTTCCGGTCGCGGGGGGCTGTGTAACTGGAAAGTCCTTCCGGGTTCAAAGAAAACAAATCACAAAAGTGATGTCGGCCAAAATCTACCAGCCACAAAGCGAAGAGAGGGTCTGTAGAAGGACGGAATCAGCCCAACCGTCCAATTTAATCGAACTCCACAGTCCTGAGGCACGAGAGCACAGAGGCACACGCGTAAACAGGTACAGACCACAAACTGAGGATGGTGCAAATTAAAGTGCTTTTATTCCACAAATGGGCAGCAGCATGACGCGTTTCGTCCGGGAAACCCGGACTTGATCACATGACATGCTCAAAGAGACCATGATTTAAATACTGTTAACATCCATTCTAGCCCTGCCTTCTTTACGCCCTAGACATAAAGGACATACTACGTAAATCTTTACACAGTGTTAGAGATAGGTTAAACAGTCAGACAATATTTATAAAATCAATCGCAAGAGAAACAGTATTCATAATATACAGTTTCAAACATATCATTCATATTAAGATTACTAGCCTATTCTCCACCGTGAGAGTAAACATCAAGCTCCGATTTGTATATTTAACAAAGGAGGGCATGGTGAGTAAATCCAAGAATAATAAAAGTAACAAACGTAAAGGGCAAGTGCCCTAATAAATAAGTCTGGCTAAATTCATTCCCAATATATTCATCCCTAAGATTTGGTAAACGGGCCACATAGGTATATAACACAGTATATAAGAACAATACATCAAAAAAGTGCAAAATAGTGCAATAATTAAAATCATGTAAATATGAAGAGAGCATGAATACCTGAGCAATACCAGGCATAAACAGCATACGCTTACAGATTAAATTAAAGTGCCAAGTGCAGAAAAGTGCAAAAATGTGTCAAACCGGATAAACTATTACTCTGTCATTTAGTTAGCAGCAAATAATTCAGTAAAGTGCAGAAAATGCTATATACTCACAGACCCAAATTTTCAATACAGAATTGCACTAATTAAAGCCAAGGTTCACGTCATACTTCCAAATTTGAGAGTTCAAAAAGTAGCTCTCAAAGAATTTTAAAGCCCCATAGGTTATAGAAAATCATCCTCAGCACGTATAGAGACTGGTAAAACCATAAAAACAGTAAAACTAATATAAAATGTGCTAAGAAGAACAAGGCAATAAAAATACAAGCTAAAACCCCATTCTACTAAATTAATAGTATATACAGATATGTGCAAATAAGAGATAAATTCATCAAGGACTTACACTAGTATGACAAGCCTGTCACCTAGAAACTACAGCTGTAAATAAAAGTAAGAACCCTCCAGAATGGAATTCATTATAAGAGGGTCTAAACAGTCTTAAAGGAGTTTATAAGAAGTTATGTAAGTCCTCCCCCATATTAAGACCAATTGGGATCTTAGTATTAAGAAGTACTATATAATGGCTCTCCAATTGTCTTAGTTTTCACTCTCTGTCTCCCCCTCTCTTGGAGAAAGGAACTGCGTCAATTACAAAGTATTTCAAGTCATTGAGATTGTTTTTATGGACTAGCTTGAAATGACGCGCCACTGGATAATTGGAGTCGGAATTAACTATAGCCCGCAAATGTTGTAAGATGCAGTTAAATACCTGGAGCTTGGTGCTCCCAATGTACTGCAACTTGCAAGTACATTGTAAGACATATACAGCGTGATCTGTCTTACAGGTAAACAGACTGTTGATCCTGCAAGTAGTCTGAGAAAATGCCTCATAATATTCCGTTGTGTTAACTCCAAACTTGCATGCTCTGCAGGAGCTGCATTTAAAGAATCCAGTTCTTTTGAAGAGCCAGTTGGTAGATTTGGCAACTTCAGGGCTGGTTTTAACCAGGGCATACCTCATAGAGGGAGCCCGACGAAATGTAATGTCTGGATGGTCATCTAATAGAGGGGCTAAAGTGATATTCGTCTTAAGGATAGGCCAATTCGATTTCAAGATTTGCCTAATTTGTCGCTCCTGGCAGTGAAAAGTTGTAATAAGCCTAATGTTAGTTTTTTCTGCCACGATATGCTCACTGTCTTCAGAAATAACAGCAGCAGCTGAAATCACATCAAAGGGAGTAATATTTTTAGCGACTATTTTATTCAGTAAGTTCATTTTTGTTATAACCCCTGGCTAAAAATCTCTGAAAAGCATCCTCCAAACAAATCTTGAGATCAACCTCATTATTGCAGATTCTTTGTATTCTTAAAAATTCCCCATGCGGGATACTTTTTATCAAATGGCGAGGATGACTACTATGGGCATGTAAAATGGAGTTCCCTGCCGTGACTTTTCTATGGATGTATGACGTTACAACGCATGCTTTTACCACGCATGCCTTTACAAGGCGGTTTTTACAACGCATACCATTACAACACATAGCGCTTTAGGGTGCTGGATAGTGAATAGTTTAATTTACTATTCTAACTCCAGTCCCCGTGGACACTAGGGAAGGTGTTGGATAGCAAATTAAATCTATTCCCTATCCTAGAGCGCCCCCCAGCGCAATGCGTTGTAATGGTTTTCGTTGTAAAACCTGCGTTGTAATAGCACTGCGTGGTAAAAGTTGCGTTGTAAAGGATGTTTCCCCTTTTCTATGCATCCTGGTCTTGATCACATTGTCAACAATATAGATTTCTACATCAAGAAAATCAACTTTAACATTATCAATAGTAGCTGTGAATTCAAGATTCAATTCGTTAGTGTTGATCCTATTGACAAAATCTTCTGCGGACGCCTTAGATCCCTGCCATATTATGAAGACATCGTCTATAAAGCGCCACATGTTAATGATGCCTATCTCTGTGTTCTCCATACCGCTCCGGGGCTGACCCAGAACATGCCTCTCCCACCAGCCCACGTGTAAACACGAGTAGCTGGGGGGAGAAGCATGCCCCCATGGCCACGCCCTGCAACTGTTGGAAAACTTCATTATTAAAGAGAAAATAAATGTATTTAAGGCACAAATCAATCAGTTGGATCAACATTTTGCTATGATCATAGAATCTTACATTTCTTTCAGACAAAAATGTTCAATTTGTCTGAGGCCATCTTTGTGATTGATGGATGTATAGAGAGAACAAATATCCATTACAATAAACTGTTATTCTGTTTTCCAACATACTTCTTTCAGTTTATCCAGGAAATGGCTAGTGTCCCTGATGTATGTTGGGAGGGCCTCCATATAGCTGTGGAGGAAAAAGTCCACATATTTGGATATAGGTTCCAATAATCCATTTTGAGTTGAGATAATAGGTCGCCCGGGTATTGGAGAGATACCTTAATGGATTTTGGGTAATAAGTACAGAGTGGGCGTGATAGGATAATCCTTTTTCAGAAATTCAAACTCCTTTTTACTTATTAATCCATCCCTCTTCCACTGGGCCAAATGCTTGTGGACTAGATCCTTCACTTTGTTTAGTTCATTAAATGAGGCCTTTCTATAACATAATGGATCATTCAATTGTCTCTCAGCTTCTTTGATATAAACATCCCGGGGCCACAGAACAACGTTACCACTGTCCGCTTTATTTACTATGATATTGCCTTGATTATTGATTTTACGTATAAGAGCAGAATATTGTTTGTCTCTATAACTCCTTTGCTTCTGGTTCATTGCCAGAGTGCGATTCAAACTTTTGAGATTCTCAATCATTCGATCACTGAAGATGTCAATGGCGTCCCTTGGCATCATGGGGACGAAAGTAGATTGAGGGCAAAAGGGACTTAAAGCAGCACTGCCACTCCTAATACCCATAGATTCTAGCACTTCTTGTGTATTTTCAATATTCTCATTCTCAGAATCTACAAGAGAGTGTGCAGTTTTCAAGGTCGTAACGTCAGATATTGTAAAATTTCTGCTTGGTTAGGAGTCCTGCAAGATGTTTGTTGCCCGATTACTTGTTTTATTCAAGATGTGGTATTTCATAAGTTTGAGTTTTCGAATGAATTTAAAAACATCAATCCTAGATTGGACATATTTGAAACCATTTTAGGACAAAAGGATAAGCCCAAGGCCAAGAGTTGAGTTTCTGCAGTATTAAGATCTAGCTCTGTGAGATGAATACCAGTATTTTCATTATCTTGATTTTTATAATTTTTTTCTCCATTTTTTTCTTTTGTTTCATTATCATTTTTCATGGTGTGAGTAGAAGTGGTGCTGATTATTGGTTCAACTGAGGATTCCCCTTCCCTCTTTTCTTTTTCGCGAAGCCGCCTCCGCCTCCTCCTCTCTTTGCGGCATTTGTTATGTTTATGGTGCCTTTCGTTTGTTACGTGCCCCTCGATCTTAGGGTATTTCGTCGGTCCTCTATCATAAACCCCAATTCCTCCGACGGGGTAAAACCACTAGCAGTAGCTTGTTGATCATTGTTCTCATCTTCCTAGCCCATACTGCTGTATATAGAGCTCAGATCTGTATCGGATGATGCTGGGGCAATGGTTGGTTGAATATGGGGTGTGTGAACTAAGGGTGCATTACTTGTCAACGCCTGTCTCTTTACCGATTCAAATTTCTTCGAAAAAGTGAATATTTTCCCATTCTCATAATCGGACTTATCTCTTGCAAACTTGAAAGCTTTGCGTATTTTTATAGTGCTCTCATGTTTTTCCAAGCGTTTTTTTATTTCCTCACACCCCTTGGTTATGGCCTCTTGCTGCAGCATTGCATTTAGTTCCAAATTCAATGCATCTATCTGGTTCAATATTTCGATCCTGTCGAGCTCAGCATACTTTACCAAGATACATGGAGGCTTCTAAATTATTGGATGCCCACTCCTTAAGCATGAGGGGATTAGGGTTTTCAAATGAGGGCGCTATAAGTACCCTCAACCCCCGGGGCACTCTCCCGGTGTCCTTATATTTCTCTAAAGATTTCTTCTCCCACCATTTTGTGAGCTCCGTTCGGAGCAGTTTTTCCAATTTCTTCAACTTCGACTTCACATCATTAGATTCAGTCAACTTTTCACTTGTTTTACTGCCGCTTGATATATCTGGTAAGTTTAAAAACAAAGCGTCTGCCGCTTGCGCTCTGTCTCTGAGCACGTCAGCTGGCGTCGCCATTTTAAATGAGGAATCAGGAATAGCACTATTTACGAAGCCACACGCGTAATGTCCACCGCGTAAGTGGCTACAGATGTTTTTCACTCTATCTCTTCACCCACTAATGACCATTCGTTAACAACTTGCGGCCAAAGGCTCACCTTGAACGCTGTCACGAAGAATCACTCGGGTCCTCCGACTCCAAGCAGAACTCCTCGACACCGATCTTCCGGTTCACCAAACCGCGTTGCAATCCCAAAGCACTTCAAATGTACTAAATTAATAACTTAACAATAATTTATATATATATATATATATATATATATATATATATATATATATATATATATATATGAACAGAATCTCGCCAGACGCCAACGGCGCCACCAACTTTCCCGCTGGCAAAGAATGACGAAGAGTGCAAACCCGATCTAGTGCCAAACAAAGGTGCTTTATTCGTGCCTTTTAACGCCCAGCATGTCCGCCATGGCGCGTTTCGCCTGTATCCACAGGCTTGATCACATGATATATATGTATAAATATATATATATATATATATTCCTTTTAGACAATCCCTACAATCCCTCACATGGATTAAAGTTGAGGTGCACACCAGGAGAAATGTATTCTTATGATTTTGTTCCGCAAACAAAAACACCCGACAGACGAGTTTCGGCTACACGCCTTTGTCAATGTCGGGGAGGTAAACAATTCCTGTTCATTTTAAAACAAAACAATAAAGTTCATCGCCATAGAAAGGGTCAAGCAGTTCATTCATTTCATGAAAAGCAAGGAGGGATAAACACGCCATCTCTTTTGCACTCTTTTTGTGGGGGCCATCTTGCAATGTGTTTCATATCATACATTTCCATTTCATTGCTCCCCTTTACAATGATTATTTACAAATAGTTACATTATGTACAATGACTATTGCCTGGACCAAATGTACATGTATTTATATTCTATATACAGTTAACGTATTTACAGATTCTTTCTCTGTACATTTGTACACTGCATATGGAATTACCCTGAAAAGGCATTCTCTTTAGGTGTTTTTCAGCAATCTAGCCCTGAATGGGCATTTGGGCCTAAATTAATGTCATCCATTTTCCTGAATACTAGGTTCCTTTTCCAGGAATTTCCTACTTGATAACGATGACTACCCTTAATTTAAATGACATCACTCCTGCCTCTCCCACCAATGGATCTTTTTTCTGAGTGCACAGTTGGACTTCCTCATGCAAATCTCTAATTCATTTTCAGTAAAAGTGTCAAGAAATGTGTCTCCAGAGTTCTTCCTCGATGTTTAACCCTGAGGGACTCTTAGTCTTCATCTCAATTATGTATTTTGATTCACGTTTTCGCAATTTCTTAACCCTATCCCCACCCCTATCGTCCTTTGGGAAGTGGACTAGACAGAAAAATTTCAAGAGGTTGGGATTAGACTTATGGTGCTCTTGAAAGTGGCGTGCCACTGGGTATGTTACATCTCGGTTCTTGATGGCATGCATGTGCTCGAGCACCCTTTTATTTGTCGAGTGGATAGTGCTCCCTACATAATTGAGCTCGCAAGGACATGATAGGCAGTAAACAGCGAACTCTGTATTGCAGTTCATAAGTTTGTTTATCTTTCTCTTAGTTTTTCTGCCTGGAATGGAAAATTATTTTACCTTTTGACAATTCCTGCAGGCTTTGCAGCTCATGCAAGGGTAAAATCCTGTCACTGCATCCTTCCTCTTCAGATTCTTCGTGAAGTGACTTCTTACAAGGTGGTCTTTGAGGGCCTGGCCTCTCCTATATGTTATCAAGGGTGTCTCGGGTAGATGCTTCCCTATGACTAGGTCTGGCTTAAGCACCTTCCAATTCCTGCAAAATATTTTAACAATCTCTGATGATTGTGCTGAGTAGTCCGTTATCATTCTCAGCTCATTTGTGGATTCAGTATCTCGAGATTCCTTTTCACCCATTATCAAATTCTTTCTTTTCAGATGTTCTCCTTTTCAGCTCCCTTCAAAAGCCTTTCCTTGTACACTCTCTCTCTTAGTCTCTGGAATGACTCATCCTTAGCCTTTTGAAATTCTTTGTCTGTAGTGCAGTTTCGTCTTATTCTGACAAGTTCCCCATATGGGATCCCTTTGCTCACACTGTCTGAATGAAAAATGCCTGCATGAAGCATGCTGTTTCCCGCTGTTGGTTTCCAGTACAGTGAAGTCTGTATGTTCCCTTCCTCAATGTACACTGATAGATCTAGATATGGTACCTGAGTTTCACTGATGCACTCTGTGAATGTCAAGTTGCAATCATTGTTGTTGAGGGACGCCATATAGATTTCAGCCTCCGCACGTGATCCCTTCCAAATAATGAAGAGATCATCTATGTAGCGTGCCCACAACACAATGTTGTCCAGCCACCTTTCATTCTCCCCCGCCCAGGCCACGTGCTTCTCCAACCAGCCCACAAACAAGTTTGCATAGCTGGGAGCGAAGCACGTGCCCATCGCGGTCCCCTGTTCCTGGTGGTAAAGCTCACCTGCGAAAAGAAAAATGTTATTTCTGAGACAAAATGAGGTGAGTTCCATTAACATCAGATTATGCTCATAGTATTTGGCATCATGTTTCTTCAAAAAGAACTCAATGGCTCTCAGTCCCTTGTCATGCTGTATACTTGTATATAAGCTTGTAACATCTAGTGTTACAAGCAACATATCGGTTTTCCATATAATCCCAGATATAATCCGCAGGAAGTCCTTAGTGTCCTTAGTGTCCTTTATGTAAGAACTCAGCTCTCGGACCAGTGGGTTTAAAAAACAGTCAATATAGGTGGATATGTTGTCCAATAGACTGTTCAGTGAGGAAACAATGGGTCTCCCGGGTGGGTTTTTGGTACACTTGTGCACTTTTGGTAAGTGAGAGAAAGTAGGGATCTCCGGTGTTTCACAACAAATGTATTTGTAGTCCATATCCTTCAATATTCCTTTTCTGTGCGATTTATCTATGATTTCGTGGAATTCCATTATACTTCTCTCATACACTGGTCTTGTGACAGTCCTGTAACACTCTGTAACACTCTGTATTCGTAAGCTGTCTCCATCCTTCTTTTTGGTATTGTTTCCTGTCCATTAAGACAATATTTCCTCCCTTATCCGACGGTTTTATGACCAGATCATCATCATTCTTCAAACTCATTTTAGTTTTCCATTCATTTTTCGTAATGTTCTCTTTGCTCAGATCAGGACCCCTTGCTTGCAATTTCTTTAGGTCGTTAATCACCAAATCGTTGAAGGTCTCTATAGTGTTGTAAGCTGTTTGGGGAATATTTTTAGATTTTTGCTTGATATTGCTGGAGGCACCAACTTGTGTTATCCCTGCCTCTTCCAATGTTTTTACTATATCGGCTTGACTGAGCATTGTACTTTCATATTCCAGTTCCCCTAATATCTGGACTGTTTCCATGTCTGTGCCCATGGTACCCCCTCTCTTGCCTGAGCTTCCTCTGTTGTAGCTTGAGGATTGCCAGGGTGCAGGAAATGCATTTTCTTCAGTTTCATTTTCTGAATGTATTTATAGAGGTCAATACGTACATTGGCGTAATCAAATTGTGCAGTTGGGCAAAATGAAAGTCCTAATTCTAGTATTGTCTCTTCTTCAATTGTCAGTTTTCTTTTGGTCAAATTTACGATTGTTTTCTTGTCCATTACTTCCTCTCCCCCCTGCTTGCTTCTTGTCACCATGTACTCTGTTGTTGCGGTTTTTCCCTTTCCTGCCCCTTCTTGTTCTCCGTTTCCTATATATTTATATTTCCAACAAGACAGGTTCTTCCCCAGCGTGCTCTCCTGTGGGTGCAGATGACGGGCTTACCTGTAGAGCCCTCAATCGCTTTATGCACAAATAACGTCACACTGAGTGTTCTCCTTTTTTGAACCACCTTTATTAGGTAGACACCCCCGTTCACACTAACGCGCTTCGACCTCACAGTGTCTTTCTCACGGTAGGTGAGTACTTCTTCTGGAACCTAGATCTTGGTTCACAGATTGTGCTTTTTGACCTTTAAATCTGTTCAGTAATTTTGGAGTAACAAATGTTTAAAAAATTTTGCATTTCTGGATGGTTGGGCCAAAGGACTCCCGTGAGTCTCGTGGGAATGTCAAATTAAAAATAAATCTTTTTATTTTTTCACTTTAAATGTAAAATAATGTGATACACTCTAACTCCCATCATGCTGCGTAATGAGCTGGGGATGGAAGGTGGTATAAAAACCACTAGGGAAGGACATTTTTGTTTATATGGTGTAAATCTGTTTAGTAGTTTTTGAGAAATATCAAATTTTACAGATATCGATATTTGAGAATTCTGACATCTGATTGGCTGAGGGGTTACGAGCATGAGCTTGCGGCTCATTGGCTGTGAAATGTTGAAACAAGGAAGTGTTGGCATGCATTTTGTGATTTAGTCCGTCAGCTTGCATCTCTTCCTCTACAAGCCATTGGGTCCGTAGTACTACCTCTGCGAGGCAGCACTGGAAATATACCGCAGCTCTGTGTCCACGAGATACCCCCTTCACGGCTCCTCTCCCCACATCACCAGTTTGCAGTTATGCTTTTAGAAGCCAGTGCGTCGGCTCGCAGCTCTGGGTCTGCGAGCTGTCTGACATATTGTGACTCAGTCTGGGAGCTTGCATCTCTCCCTCTACAAGCCATCGGGTCCATAGTTCTATCTGTGCGAGGCCACACTAAAAATATTCTGTATGTGTGTCTGTGTGAGATACCCCTTTCACGCTGCCTCTCCCCACATCACCAGGTCGCGGCTATGCCTTCAGAAGCCAGTCCGTCGGCTCGGAGCTCTGTGAGTCAATCCATCAGCATGACCCCCTACACTACCCAAACACCACTGCACTACCCTAAACACTAAAACTACTCCCAGCATGACCTCCTACACCACTGCACTATCCTAAAACACTACTCCCAGCATGACATCCTACACTACACAAACACCACTGCACTACCCTAAATCATAAAACTCTACTCCCAGCATCACCTCCTACACTACATAAACACCACTGCGCTACTCTAAACCCTAAAACACTATTCCCAGCACAAACCTCTGAGAAGTACACAAACACCTCTGCACTATTCTAAATCCTAAAACACAACCCCCAGCACGATCCCCTACATTGACCAAATTCCACTGCACTACCCTACACCTTAAAACACTACCCCCAGCATGACTCCTACACTACCCAAACACCACTGCGCTACCCTAAATCATAAAACTCTACTCCCAGCATGACCTCCTACACTACACAAACACCACTGCGCTACTCTAAACCCTAAAACACTATTCCCAGCACAAACCTCCGAACAGTACACAAACACCACTGCACTATTCTAAATCCTAAAACACAACCACAGCACTATCCCCTACATTGACCAAATACCACTGCACTACCCTAAACCTTAAAACACTACCCTCAGCATGACCCCTACACTACCCAAACACCACTGCACAACCCTAAACACTAAAACACTACTCCCAGCATGACCCCTACACTACCCAAACACCACTGCATTGTCGTAAACTCTAAAACACCACCCCCAGCAGGACTGCCTACACTACGCAAACACCACTGCACTATCCTAAACCCTAAAACACTATCCCCAGCATGACCCCTACACTACCCAAACACCACTGCATTGTTGTAAACTCTAAAACACTACCCCCAGCATGATCCCCTACACTACATAAACACAACTGCACTACCCTAAACCCTAAAACACTATCCCCAGCACAACCCCCTATACTACCCAAACACTACTGCACTGGCCTAAACCTCAAAATACTGTCCGACACCAGCCCCTTGTCCGCCACTCCCCTCACCCCTCCCCACAAACAAATGTGAGAGCAACCTTAGGAAATCTACAACATAGCAAATTGGCTGATGTCGCACAATTATAATAAAAAAGATGCACGTGAGGTTGGTCAAATAAGAATCTCAGTCATCTATGGATTTACACATAAAACATTCTATTTAAACAAAACAAAATAAAAGTAGGTACAGCCATTGGCGTGCCATCCCACGACAATTTGTGAATCACAGCCTGCAAAACAAACAGAAAGATAAGATTGTGTGGCATGCCTCCATCAAAGGAGAGCGAGAGAGAGAGAGAAAGAGAGAAAGAGGAAGAGAGAGAGAAAGGGAGAAAGAGTGAGAGAGAGAAAGAGTGAGAGAGAGGGAGAGAGAGAGAGAGAGATAGAATGAGATACAAGGAAGAGAGAGAGAAAGAGAGAAACAATGTGAGAGAGAGAAAGAGTGAGACAGAGAGGAAGAGAGAGAGAAAGAGAAAGAATGAGAGAGAGAGGAAGAGACAAAGTAAGAGGAAAAGAGCGTGAGAGAGAGAAAGGAAAAGCTAGAGAGTGAGAGAAAGAGAAAGAGTGTGAGTGACAGAAAGGAAGAGATGGAGCGGGAGAGTGAGTGTTGACACTGTGGACAAAATCCTCACAGCTCACCTTGCTGTCACCGGTGTGTCTCCAATCATGTACCGGGATACAGGGCAGCCCTCAAGCTTAGTCATCTGAAACATAGTATGGAATCAGTAATGGCAGAGTACATACAACTGCGCACGCCTAAATCGCTGTCCCGCCTTTGAGTATCCAGGCTACTGTACCCCATCCACTTCCACTGCCCAGAGGTGTCTGCCAGCCCCTGCACACCCAGGTTGCTTCATCCCATCCACTTCCACTGCCCAGAGGTGTCTGCCCGCTGCTGTACACCCAGCCTGCTGCACCCCATCCACTCCCACTGTCCATAGGTGTTTGCCCGCCACTTCGCACCCAGGCTGCTGTACCCCATCCACTCCCACTGCCCAGAGGTGTCTGACAGCTGCTGCGCAACCAGGTTGCTGCACCCCATGCACTCCCACTGCCCAAGGGTGACTGCCCGCCGCTGCGCACCCAGGCTGCTGCATCCCATCCACTCCCACTGCTGAGAGGGGACTGCCCGCCGCTGCACAAACAAGACTCTCTGCTTACCTTCAGCCACCGAAGTGTGTCGAAGAGGGTCCACCACGTGCCGAAGCAACCTCCTCACTCATTGTGTACAAGCGGTGAAGCCGAGCTCACAATTCAGGGTGAGTGTTGATTGCAGGATGGCCACGCATCATCGCAGGTCTGCTAGACAAAAAGCAAGATAAGATTGTGCGTCAGGCGTCCATCAAAGAAGAGAGAGAGAGAGAGAGAGAGAGAGAGAGAGAGAGAGAGAGTGAGAGAGAGGAAGAGAGAGAGAAAAAAAGAAAGAAATAGTGAGAGGAAGACAGAGAGAAAGAGTGAGAGAGGGGAAAAAGAGACAAACAGTGAGAGAGAGGAAGAGAGAGAAAGAGAGAAACAGGATGAGAAAAAGGAAGAGAGAAACAGAATAAGAGTGAAAGAGAGAGAATGAGAGAGAGAAAGAGCGAGAGAGGAAGAGAGAGAGAAAGTGTGAGAGTGAGGAAGAGATAGAGAGAGAGAGAGGGGAAGAGAGAGAGAAAGAGTGTGAGAGAGAGAGAAAGAAAGAGATAGAGAGTGAAGTGAGAGAGACTGAGAGAGAGAGAGAGAGAGAGAGAAAGAGTGTGAGTGACAGAAAGGAAGAGATGGAGAGGGAGAGTGAGTGTTGACACTGTGGAGAAAATCCTCACAACTCACCTTTCTTCCACTGGTGTGTCTCCAACCACGTGCCGGGATATAGTGCAGCCCTCAAGCTTAGTCATCTGAAACATAGTATGGAATCAGTAATGGCAGAGTACATACAATTGCGCTCGCCTAAATAGCTGTCCCACCGCTGCACTCACAGGCTGCTGTACCCCATCCACTTCCATTGCCCAGAGGTGTCTGCCCGCTGCTGCACAACCAGGCTGCTGCACCCCATCCACTCCCACTGCCCGGAGGTGATTGCCCGTTGCTGTGCACCCAGGCTGCTGCCCCCCATGCACTACCACTACCAGGAGGTGGCTGCCCGCTGCTGCTCAAACAAGCCTCTCTGCTCACCTTTCGCAACTTGCATGTAGAAAAGAGGGCCAACCATGTGCCACTGTAAGCCCCAAGCCCGGGGCCTGCGGACAGGGCACCCTGCATATCATGCAGCCCCGCTCCTTAGGCCACCAGGTCTCACACTTGGGGCTGGGTCTTGATTTTGCCACGGCAGAGGACATACCAGTGCACACGGCTTTTCATCGCAGGCTGCACACCCGCTCAGCCCTTGAGGTGCCACTAACTCTGTCACCAGCAAGGCAACGCCACGTTGCAGTAGGCCTGCGATGTCTGATGGCTCAGGCCTACATTGCGGTCCAGCAGGGCACACAAATCCTGAGCTGTCCAGACCTCCGGTACGGGGCATCACTGATGGCGTCACACCTGCTCAGCAGTTACAGTACCCGTACCTCAGTGGACCGAAAGTCACTGTCCCATGCCGGTGTACCTGTGACGGCCGCGGTGCATCTGGTGCGAGCAATTCTGAAATGGCGTAGAGCACATGCACCCGGTCTTTTTTTTTGGCAGGGTCATGTGTCCTGTGACGTCTGTGCTGGATGGGTGTTGTGTGGGTGTATACCAGCCATGAGGGAGTGGCTGTGGTGTACTGACAACTAAGCTGTGACCAGCAGATCCCTGCAATGAAAATCTGGGCCATGTTGTTTTGTTGTCCTTCCCTGTAAGCGTAAGCGGAGTGGGCTGGCCTAGCGTTTGCCTGTCCTGCGTGAGGCTGTGAAGTAGGACTCCGGAGCTATGGGTGTGGCTCCATCGTGAGCTGTATGAGGAATCAACTGATGCGGGTGTCCGTGTTGTAGTGCTGCCGTCACCCGGGTCGCAGGGCCAATGTGTCACTCTGTGAGCCAAGTCCCACAACATGGAAAACATGGAAGGTCCCGGGATTCTCTGACCCTACATTCATCTTTAGTTTCACACATGAAAGATGGTGGATATGACACATCTGTGTGGATATGAATGTTTATTGCACATTCAGTGGAGTGTTGCAGCTGTAGCAATACAGGGCTACGGAAAGTTCAAGTTTCAGATTTTGGCACATGGAGGGCGGCCAATTAGAGCCAAGCTTGTGTTCGGGGTTAGGCTGTGCCAACATATGTAGTTATACAATCACTCCGCCAATCCCCAAACACTTATAAATTCACTATACACTCTCCTTGCAGTACTCTAATGATCCAGTCTCTACGTATGTACTTATACAATGACCAAGACAAAGTTACATACCCAAAGTTTTCCCCCACTGCCAAAGGTAACATGGTTGCATACGCTGTCCACAGCACAATGTAATGTGGTAGGGCCCAGGAGCAGCATCTTGCATACATAATGAACAATGAACACACAGACACAGATAGGTAGTGTAACTGGGTACGGGCACGTGCGCTCGACTCCTTTTTATTACCAGGGTCACATGTCCTGTGACGTCTGTGCTGGATGCGTGTGGGGTGAGTGTAAGCCAGCTCTCCGGGAATGGTTGGTGCTGGTAACAAGTACAACAGTAATCATTGGATCGGACACAGAGATTCAATCATAAAGGGTCAATGATTTGTGCTGCACTAAGGTAGGGGCAGCAGATGTGAAATAATACATAAAAGATTCTATCGTAAAGGGTCCATGACTTGTGGTACAATGAGGTAGGGGCAGCAGATGAGAAATTATACACAAAACATTGTGTCATGAAGGGTCTATGAATTGTGCTGCATTGAGATAGGGGCATCAGAAGCATTTAGCGTGTGCGCAGCTAGCGATGATGTGTGTTGCGGGCGAGCAACACTGGGCCTACTCGACTGCGTCATCTGCAATTGCGACTCGATGTGAATTGTGAGCCCTGCTATCCACAGTGTAGATCGAAGGCAGTAGTCAGCACAGACATCGAGGAATGCACTTTGTCACATCCTCTTAACAAAATCCGAGGACATAGAGCACAATTCTCTCTGCAATTAATAAAACAAGACTGAATTCAAATTGTGAGCTTGGCTGTCCACGGTGTAGGCGTGTGGAGGAAAACATAAAATATGTATGGAATACATTGTCGAAATATGTAGGATTCAGAGACGTTATAGTTCAAATTGTGACCTCTGCTGTCCGCAGTGTTGACTGCCATTCAGTGTTCGTTTGGACTTGCAAGATGAATATGGTCATTGTAGTAAAACAATAACTGATATAAAACAAGTTCTTGAAGCAAGGATACTAAAAGGATATTATGTAGGTTTTAGAGACATAGGACTCTATAATTAATTAATCAAGACTCAATTTTAATTGTGGGCTCTGCTGACCGCAGTGTAGGCCGGAGGCAGTGGTCAGCAAGGGTCCAGAGCCACTTGGAATTGAGTTGCGCTGCACAGTTAGTGGCACTTGAAGCAACCAGCATGTGCGGAGCCTACGATGATGCATGGTCCGGGCGGGCCGCACTTGTAGCAATGTCTTTTGTCTAATGAATTTTGCCTTTATAAGGCTACGCGGTGATGACTTGTGGTGCACTGAGTTAGTGGCACCTGAAGCACTCAGCGTGTGCGCACCCTGCGATGATGCATGGTCCGAGCGGGCCGCATTGGTAGCAATGTCTTTTGCCCACTGAGTTCTGCCTTAATAAGGCTACATGGCGATGATTTGTGGTGCACTGAGTTAGTGGCAACTGAAGCACTCAGCGTGTGTGCACCCTGCGATGATGCATGGTCCGGCGGGCCGCACTGGTAGCACTGTCTTTTGTCTACTGGACTACATCATCAGCAATTGCCACTCCATCTGAATTGTGAGGCTTCTGTTCGCAGTGTAGATCGAAGGCAGTAGTCTGTACAGACATAAGTCTGCGGTGCTGTGCCACTGGGTTTGCAGGGGGTCTGTGTCGAGGAGGCCTGAGGTCATGGCGGTGGCCTTGTGGCAGGGTGAGGGCTGCACCCTGGCAGACGCTTTGGCCTTCCCACATGTGAACCACGCTCAGAGCCCCAGCATATTTATTCCTACTGCTACGCTGGAGTGGCGTACATTGCACCAGCCCACTCCGCTTCCACTTCCAGGGGGGACAACACAGCTACGTGACCGAGATCTTCCCAACTTCCTGAGGTAACATGGTTGCATCCACTGTGCACAACACTACAAGTACCAACAGTATATGTCCACATAGAGAGGTTTGTACTCTGCATAGTGAGGTCTGTTCAGCACATCACCGCTACCCTTGGTATTGTGTGCATTATTATTGATGGGTGACTTGCATCTTTCCCAAATACTTGGTTGCCACATCTCCCAACATTCAGCTATTGTGTGGCTGAGGGACCATGCAGTTTTCGGAAGGTCCGCTGTCCTGTTCTGCGCTGCCTCTGTGGTAGTAGGGAGGGGGATGGTCCGGGGGTAGGTCCTAAGGGTGGTGACAGTTGGTGTTGTGGCCTTCTTGGGTGTCGGAGGTGCATGATCAGTAGCTCTATGACATGTGTTGGTTTTCAGATGTGATTCTGGGCTGGGCTTCCTTTCACACTGTGGGTAGTCGTCCTGCTTTACACCAGTAAAAGGCAGATGTTAGATTCCTACTGCTAACACAGCTTATCACCTGTTTTTGGATCACACCGCAGATTCGACTGCTCGTTGAAAATATTGGGAAGTGGTGTTTTTGTGTTATTTTTGCACGGGAATGCCTACTCTGCATATTATTAGCGTTAGTTGTTGCTCTCATTTGTGGCGATTTTTTTTCACGGAAGCTATTGCTGGAATACTGGCTGTTGTCCCCAGGTTGAGAATAGAATGATAATTTAAGATGACTGAAAAAACTATAGGTTTAATGAACATTATAATTAGAAATTAGCATTTATTAAAAACATTGAAATAAACTGAAAAAAACATAGGTTTCAGGGACGTTACAGTTAGAAATTAGCATTTAAAAAACCATAGAAATTCACTGAAAAAACCATAGGTTTCAGGGACGTTATAGTTAGTTGGACATTTCACTCGTACAAAACCAGAGAAATTTGAACGTTATAGTTAGTAGAGCTAACTATAACTCACACCCCCACATGCACTGCTGATGACGTCACATATTACATCACTCATGACATGGTCAGTGACATCACTGATGACACCACCGATGACATCACTGATGACATTTATAACTATAACATCCCTGAAACCTATGTTTTTTTCAGGGAAAAAAAAATATATATATGTAAATATATATATATATATATATATATATATATTATCTTCTGGCAGTCGCCAGTAGATAGTTATAGTTAGGACCTATTATCCATAATCCTAACTATAACATGTCTGAAACCTATGTTTTTTTCAGAGAATTTCAAAGGTTTTGTAAATGACAATTTTTAAATGTATTAATTCTTATATTTATTTTTTTGATACTGATTTACTACATTTTATTAAACTGTTTATTTTTAGATATTTTATTTTTTAAATTACATTACAATTACATTATACATTACATTACATTACAGAATGTACTTTCTCAGAATGAATTACTTTAGTTTAAATACTTTGCAAATAGGCAGCAGACTTTTAAGTACAGTAGTTACAGTTGTTGTAATGCGCAACACAATTTCAGACACAATGAAACATTGAGCTCAATGTGAATTTCTAGTTAAATACAATTAGTTACTTTTTGAATTACTTTTCTAACCACAAGACTAGATCCTAGATTCCGTCCTGGGATATCCCCTGCAAACAGTTGAGTAAAAGCGTTTTGGTTACAGTAGTGATTTTTAAGGAATATTATTGTATTTTCAAAGTTGACACTTAGAAACTTTTTCTCATAGAACCACCAATGTTATCCTAAGGGAAGAAATTCACTTATCAGGTAAGTAGTGTTAACGTTACTTTTTCTTACTCAGTGGTGGATCCTGGATCCAGCACGGGTGCCTCTCCTGTAAACAGTCGAAAGAATGCGTTTAAGTCATACAGGAAATTTTTAAGGAATATTTTTACTTTGTGAAAACCACACAATGGATTCCTATGGAAGGAAATACAAGTTAGTGGTAAGTACGGTTTGAATTACTTTTCAGGATCACAACTGGGCTCAAAGAAGCAGCACTGAGGTCACTCCTTATAACAGGTGAGTAAATCGGAATTCGTAGTTCTGCTGATTTTATAGAAATTTTTGTACGTTTCAAAAATCGACACTTTTCTGGTGAAAACCACACAATGGATTCCTCTGGAAGGAAATACAAGTTACTGGTAAATTTGTTTAGAATTACTTTTCAGGGTCAGTGCTGGGCTAAAAGATGCTGCACTGAGTTCTCTCCTGATAACAGGTGAGTAAATCGGAATTCGTAGTTCAACTGATTTTAGAGGAATATTTGTACAATGGTGAAGGAAGGGGGCGGGGCCTGCGGTGACATGTGTGCAAACATGCCCTGTGGCACGTTTTAAGTTGGGGAATTAATTCCTCTTCAATGCTGTGGTCCACTGTGGGCCAACTAGCTCACCAGGTACCTCCAGTATGCGCCAGGGAGCTGCGTTGCATAGAGGTGTTCAGAGGCTACGCCCCTTTTTACAACACTCTGCAACACAGCTCCTTGGTGCTTAGTGGAGGTACTGGTGGGCTAGTTGGCCCCCAGGGGACCTCTGTATTGAAGAGGAATTAATTCCGCAACTTAAAACACGCCACAGGGCGTGTTTGCACACATATCACCTCAGGTCCCGCCTCTTACCTTTACCACTGTGCAAACACACCCCGTGGCACCTTTTAAGATGGGGGATTAAGTCCCCTTGAATCCTGAGGTCCCCTGGTGGCAAACTAGCCCACCAGGTACCTCCATTATGCTTCAGGGAGCTGCGCTGCAGAGAGGTGTTCTGAGGCCACGCCCCTTTTTACACCTCTCTGCAACGCAGCTCTGTGGTGCTTACTGTAGGTACCTGGTGGGCTAGTTGGCCGCCAGGGGACCTCAGGATTCAATGGGACTTAATCCCCATCTTAAAACGCCCCACGGGCGTGTTTGCACAGTAGTGAAGGTAGGGGGCGGAGCCTGAGGTGATATGTGTGCAAACACGCCCTGTGGCGCGTTTTAAGTTGGGGAATTAATTCATCTTCAATCCAGAGGTCCCCTGGGGGCCAACTAGCCCACCAGGTACCTCCAGTATGTGCCAGGGAGCTGCGTTGCAGAGAGGTGTTCAGAGGCCACGCCCCTTTTTACAACACTCAGCAACACAGCTCCTTGGCGCTGTCATCAGTGATGTCATTTGAGATGTTATCAATGATGTCATCAGTGATGTCACTGACCATGTCATGAATGATGTAATATGTGACATCATCAGCAGTGGATTGCGGGCGCGCGAGTTATAGTTAGTACAACTAACTTTAACGGGGGAATTTCAATGGTTTTGTATGAGTGAAATGTCCAACTAACTATAACACCCCTAAGACCTGTGGTTTTTTCAGTGAAATTCTAAGGTTTTTTAAATGCTAATTCCTAACTATAACATGTCTGAAACCTATGGTTTTTTCAGTGAATTTCAAAGGTTTTTATTTATATACATATACACTTACACACATATATATATTTGTTACAGGTAGGATTGCTTTTCCATAGCCAAGGCATTTTTTGTTTTGCTAATAACGTTTTCGCCATTTCATAAATATTCATGAAACATTTCAAAATGAAAGAAAGTTTACCTCGGCTCGTTCCTGGAAAGTTTTAGGGTGATCTATCAAGTGGAGACTGAGAAAATAGAGAGTAAAAAACATATTTCCCCATGCATTTTCCATAGACATTTTTAAGCAGCGCTACAGCAAAAACTGCAGAGCAGAATTACACCAAATTTGGCTGGAACCTAGATCTTGGTTCACAGATTGTGCTTTTTGGCCTTTAGATCTGTTCAGTAATTTTGGAGTAACAAATGTTTAAAAATATTTGCATTTCTCGACGGTTGGGCCAAAAGACTCCCGTGAGTCTTGTGGGAATGCCAATTTAAAAATAGAGTGTTTTTATTGGCCATGGGAGTTTTTTTCCCTTAGGCCATCAGTCCCGCAGAAGTAAGTGCTCTGATTGGCTGCCAGTAACATGAGAACAATGATGCACACTAAAAATCTAGACAGCTAAGGACCAATGTAGCAAACTAACATCAAGTTCCCTAGTGCATATCATATCATTGCCCACCTCCATAGGTTGGCTGCTGAACAACCTATTCTTAGAAATTGTATAAGAACAGCAACAAATAAACAAAATCCACTTCCAAAGGTTTTTTTGAACGATCAGTCCAACAGTAAGAATATAGAAGTCTTTCCAGCCGATTTAATTTG
Organism: Lissotriton helveticus; assembly: GCF_964261635.1. Classification (NCBI taxonomy): domain Eukaryota; kingdom Metazoa; phylum Chordata; class Amphibia; order Caudata; family Salamandridae; genus Lissotriton; species Lissotriton helveticus. The sequence continues at coordinate 1,217,302,962 of NC_136059.1, read as the reverse complement.
AATATATTCTTTATTTGTGATTTAAAAAAAAGAAATTTTAACCATACAGCACCCACAATCAGGACATAGCAAATAGCATGATATGTAACCACACAACAAGAAATCATAAAATGAGCAGTAAGCAGTCATGAGAACAAATACAAAAGTACAAAGTTGCCTCTGTAGTCAGACACAATAAGGCAGTCCCTAGGCAACTCAGACCCCTGATGAGCAATCCAGGGCAGCGCCGTAGGGAAGCAAGACCCTCATACTGGACAAGGGCGTAGTTGGACAGGGTTCCAATGCAATACCATAAGGTCAGCCCAGCCTTCTCAGATCTTGAGGTGTTTCTGGGGGCATCCCCTCGCTATGTTCACCAGGCATTCCAGGCTCATACAGTGATCCATACCAGCGGCCTTCCACCTCAGTGCTATGTCCCTTTAAGCAATCACCAAGCTCAATCAAAGCAATGCCCTCTGATACCTGTTCCCCTCCGTGTTCTCTGTAATATGTAGTAGGATTAGCCGAGGGTCCCTAGGTGTCCTGCATCCCAAGATCCCTTCTAAAGTACCCAGCACCCCAAGATGACAAGGTGCTCTGCCTGGTAATAAAGGAGCATGTCTGGGCTAGCCAACCTGCCTTAAAAGGCCGGGCGGCAGCACTTCCTGAGGTAAATACGCTAAAGTCACCCGCCCCTTAATACAAATCAGGGTGTTAACCCTGAAGAAGAAAGTGCAATGTACCTGGAACAGGTAGTTCTGGAGTTGATAAAGGAGTCTTAGTAAGGAGACTATCTTAAAAATGGCTGAATGGCCAAATAGGGACAACAGTAGAGAGGACCCGAATTTTATGTCTCTAGAGAGTCCGTTCAGCTGAGTTTGTAAGTTTGACTCAAATGCTCAGGCTCTGTCTGATGTTATTAAGACCCCGAAATATATGAAGGCCGTTGGTAGCACAGCCAGCACAAGTGCCCATGGCATAAACGGCAGACAGGGGGCAATACGAAAGTTGGAGGATTTGGTCTTGTTCATGTGGAGGCCAGAATAAGATCAGAAAATACAAAGAATCTTTAGTGCTCGAGGTCCTGATTCAACCGGGTCATCCAAAAATAGTAGAATATCATCTGTGTAGAGAGATATTCTATCACTCACCTCTGGAGACCCGTGCATCTAGACATCCACGTGCACCCAGGCCACCAAAGGCTTGATAGCTAAGGCAAACAAAATGGGGAGACAAGCGGTTTGTGAGTTATAAAGAGTTGCACAGCCTTATTTGAATGTTTACGGGCTACACGGCTACTGCAAGCTAAGCACATATAAACGGCAATGATCTTCGTAAATATAGGGGCATTAATAATGTGCAGATCTTATTCAAGTCCTACAAATCGGACCAATAAAAGAGAAAAAATATAAACTCTCTTTCCTACATATTGGGACGGACCGCTTATTGAGCTAAACGCTCTAAATATTTCGGATATATATTTTTGACAGGTACACAATGCTGCCATAGACCTGAGTAGCAGTTTGCCCAGGCACCAAGCCCTGCTTATGGTCAATTTTAGGAAGATATTTGACTCTATCGATTGGGATTATCTGTTCGCTCTCCTACACCGCTATGGCTTTGGCCTGTGGCTTATCACCTTGGTGCTACTTCTGTATACCAATCTCACAGTGAGGGTGCGGGTCGGGGTGGTCAGCTCCGAATAGTTTGATCAAGTGATCAAGTAATCCAGCCGATATTAGTTATTTATCACACAGGTGGTGGTAGCAACCTTGCTACATTCTGCATCACAAGAGGTTGCTGGGTGGGGACCAGAGTCATGAGGGCGTCACCCCCGCAGCGCTGGCACCATAAAGTACTGCGCTGATACAGCTGCACCACAAGCTCGCAGGCAGCTGGTTCCTAAGAGAGAAAAGCGAGGGACTGAATGAGGGACCGAGCGAGTTCTCTCGTGCGCGCCACAAACTTGTGTCCGCTTCTAATTTGGACTGACCTTAGAGGGCATGCTTCTGGCCCCACACTGAGAAAGTTTGGTGCTTTGGGGCATTTATAGGCATGCTGTGGTGGAGGAAACCCTGGTATCACGTAAAGTGGGTGTGCTTGTGCTTCTGTGCCTTTTATCATGGAAGCCCATAGAAATTTCTGTAACCAGGCTAGTAGGAACGCAGGTGCTTCTGTGCTCTGTGGTTCCTACTGTGATTCTTGTGCTTTTCATGTAATATAAGTGACTGTCTCTAAAGATACTGCATTACTTGGGAAAGTATCTATGTGTTACATGCATGTAAAGTAATATTTCTGCAATGTTTTCTTTCTGCATCGAATGTAAAAAAATTTTGATCGAACTACTTATGTGACTCATGTCATTTTGGTCTTGTGGTATGTACAATGTATGCATAATTATATTTACATAATCCTGTGTGGAGTTTCTTTTCTAGTGTATTCATTGTGCTACTGTCTGCGTGTGCTGCACAAACGCTTTACACATTAGCTCTAAAGATAAGCCGGCCTGCTCTGTGCCAAGCTACTAGAGGGAGAGCCAAGGTTATCTTTGATGTGTAACTGACTTGCTCTAACTAGAGTTGTGGGTTCTGCCTGGCTTAGGTGCGTACCCTAGCCAACTAGAAACCCCATTTCTAACACCCCCTTTTTGTGTTTTATCCATATATTATGTCATAATGAGACGCATCGGCCCTGTGAGCAGTTCTTGTTTGGGGAGAGCGGGGGATGCAGCGGGACTACCTGTCCCAGGAGGCTGCGAGCGGAGGACCGGCAGCCCCACCCCCTGGACACCGGGGAACCTGAAATACTTCTCGCGCCTCCCGCTTTGCGGGAGACGTATCTGCCCTGTGAGCAGTTCTTGTTTGGGGAGAGCGGGGGACGCAGCGGGGCTACCTGTCCCAGGAGGCTGCGAGCAGAGGACCGGCAGCCCCACCCCCTGGACACCGGGGAACCTGAAATACTTCTCGCGCCTCCCGCTTCGCGGGAGACGCATCGGCCCTGTGAGCAGTTCTTGTTTGGGGAGAGCGGGGGACGCAGCGGGACTACCTGTCCCAGGAGGCTGCGAGCAGAGGACCGGCAGCCCCACCCCCTGGAGACCGCAGAGGATATATTCAACACCTCATTTCCGGCCCGCGGGCGGTGCCGGGCTAAGCCCGGGCAAAGGGCGGGCCCTCTGTGGCCCTCCGTGGACAGAAGGGGGCGGAACGGGCCCCCCTCCCTCGACCCTACTGTGAAAGGAGGTACAGTGAACCTAATTATTAATTGGCTATTTTCGTGGTCTGATTTATCCTACTCTAATAATGTCACGCAAGGGGGGCACAAACATTGCTTCTGAGAGGGGCCCGTGCCAAGGGCTACAAGGGCTACAAGAGCATCACACGAATAGCACTAGCATACTGCCTACTGTTCATGAGATAGACTATAACTCTTCTTGCCACTCTTTAACCAGTATGCAATCTCCTTTACAAACTCCAGTAAGAGTGAAAAGCCCGTCTTTGTGGGACGAACTAAACATCTTATGCAATACTAAGTATGTCACAGTGAAATCTCCTCCTCCTGTTAAAGGCACTAGCTCCTCAAGTATTAACGGCAGTTTACGGGATCCTCCATTTTCACCTAAGAAAGACAATATCCAAGATGCACCCCTCCGCCATCCTTTACCCACTAAAAGGAAGCATTATGAGAACAACCCCGAAGGGACTTATTCCAAGTTACAAAAACTATCCGTAAGTCCTACATTACCTGCCAATAACTTCCCTACTACCTTGGAGTCTGCAGACAAATCAGACGAAACAATACTCTACCCCCAGCTGACTCTACTGACCCAGATCGAGCATCTTGTCAAAGCCATCATTGCTCCATTAGTTGAAAAAATCAATTCTATAGGGGAAAGGCTCTCAGGACTAGAGAATACAATCACGACCATTCTGACACCTATCAATAATATGGCAACAACTAACCGCTCTCAGCCACCTACAACCTTGGAAGCATCTAAGCCAACTGCTAAACATATAAATGCCCAACCCACATCACAACTACTCAAAAGCCCAGCCCCAATTGCATCCAAAGCCCCCTTCAAACCTGCTCCATCAAGGTTCACAAGGTTCACAGGGGTTAGAACAGAATCAAACAAACCACCTCGTATACATCTTCCTCCAGAAGCTGCGCCATATGTGTCCGTTCTTTCAGGAGTACCAGCACTTGCTCTCGGGAAAGCCGAAAGACAGCAGGACCTATTAAATAAGGTCTTATTCTGGTTGGGGAAAAATAGACCCCTACCCTCGGATCAAGATGGTGGAATCCTGAGCGTTAGAAGGGTGGGCTGGCTGGGCTCATCACCAAAAAACATTCCCGGGGACTTGGTACTGGTTAAATTCAGGAACAGGAACATCGTCCCGTACCTAAGATCTTGCCCGCCCCAAGAAGGAGATGGCCCTATATGCACTTGGGATTTATTTGATTTTTACCCATGCACGCCAAATATCCCCCTGCTTAGACCAACAGTAGAGCATCACCATTCGCTGGGAAGGGGGGTTCGTGTACCCAATGGCATTACTTTCTCCGCTCCCAATAGATTCGAACCATTATACAACTGTCATAACTTTTGAGTGCTCTATGTATTACCACAGTCGATAGTGATAAACTGTATGAATAACATGTCTTATTATGAAACCCTGAGGTTGGGCAAATGTCCTTTTAACTTGTAGTCATATTGTCATTGTATGTATGTTTTCATTTTAAGATTGTTTTTATATGTATGCTTTTATGATTTTAAAACAAAATCGAATAAAGCATTATCGACACGTCATAATGTATGTCAATGTTATGACAGTGTGTTCAAAACTTTTGACTAAATAACTGGACATATCCTCATGTTTCTCAATGTATAAGAATGCTGAAGTTTAGCGCCTGTATTTTCAAGACAAGAAAAATATTGATATACAGTATGAGGTAATATATGTCTTTTACAGGTGTCTTCTCTTCTGGTGGTGGATTCGGGATACCACATTGGTGAGCTCGGTTGCAAGTGTAGACTGATATGGGACCATTTATTTTTTGGAAATGGAAATGCAAGTTTAAAAAAAATATCAATAATTCTAGACAAAGATATGTAATATTCATGACCACAGCTATCTCCCTATTATTATCCTGTCCATCGTAAATGAGCTCTTTGATTATGGTTCTGTCAATATTAGATGTAATACTATATGTGATTAAATAAAATTTTGTGATTATCGTTCTGTCTCTCTTAGATGCACTAATAATGTGAGTACATAAAACTTTGCAATAACTCTTTTGTATAAATAAGTTAAGACGGGGTTTCTTTTTAAAGAAATGTGAGTTCTCTTTGCCATAAATTTCTTTTGCCAGCACTTTGGATTGCATATTTGCACAAAACAATATGATGGCTTCTGATACTTGACATGAGTTTTCTCTGCCAAAATAACCCTTTCTTCGTCAGTCCATGTGACTCTGTGTATGTATGTTACAATAGTTTGTTTTTGCCAGTCCATGTTGTTACAATAGCCTGTTTTAATTGTTTTTAGAAGATTTAAAAAAAAATATTTCTATAATTTTGTATGTTGCAGCCCTGATAAAGCTCTCGTATAAGCAAAATGCGTTGTGTATGATGAAATCACAAATAAACAATCTATTCAAATGAAATCAGCTGGAAAGACTTCTACATTCAGATTGTTGAACTGAACATTGAAAATACCTTTGGAAGTGGATTACACTTATTTGTAGACACTCTTATTTGATATACAATGAGAAAAATGTTGCTTGCAGCCATCTGCCCCTGCTTGCTGACCGATATGTCACCACTGCGACATGCTTGTGATGCAGCATGCATCGTTTCATCACGGAAAGGTGCGTGGAGAATATTTTCACCACACGTAAAGTTTAAGACGGATATATCCCCTTCATGAGGACCTTCAACAAAGGTAATATTCTACAAATCAATCTATATACACCAATGTATAAACCTCATTAATCACAATTTATCAATAATGACAGACTGAGTTTTGCTTTTTCTTTGAAAGCATATGATTTGGTCAAACAAAGGTGCAGCATCGATTTTTAGATCTATTGCACAAGAGAATTCAAATACAGTAATTCGCAATAACATCTCGTTTAAGGAGCATGAGTTGAGTGAATAGAAAGAGATACAAAACAGCATTGCAAAAAGATCAATGCAAATACAGAAATTCATACAAACCTAAGAGTCTATTAGCACAGCATGCTAATAGTAAAAAAACTACCCCCCCCCCCCCGGCGGGAAGGGAAACCTGGGGCAATCTTCACAAAAGTATGAGGAGCAAAGTTAAGGGGTCAGTTTCAGACAACATCAGCCAAAAGAACTCTAGGAAACAGCTCACAAGACTATTCCCAGTCTATCACCACCTAAAACATAGATTCTAACACTTATAGTTATACCCTAAATGATAAAGTCCATCCCTATTCCAGTAACAAAATCCAGGAAGTTCTCAGTTCTTATTGGTTCAGAAGCATAGGGTGTTAAGTCACACCACTTCTGTCGCTCTCCTCTCATATTCTTTGTTTAGACTCATGCTGTCATCATCGTCCTTTAGCAAAGGAAATCAAAATCTGCACATTCAAAAGCAGTTTGTTACAATTTACTAACACAGTTATCCACAAAACGAAACATTTCCACTAACAGAAGGAAGCTCTGCTGATACTCCGAACACGTAGCTATCGACAAGGAAAGAACACAATAGTCACTATGAAGAATAAAACACATTTGTTCTGCATTCTGCGTGTAAAAAGCAAATTAACCCTAATGGTAGTTTTGAGGCCTTCTTTGTAAAGTGTGCAATTTTCTCTAAGAGAAATAAATAGACTAACAGCCTGATTCATCATTCTCCCGTTTTGCGAGCCCCTAATAGCGAATTAAGGACTTGCAAAACGGGATTCATGTAGAAATTGCATAAAGAAATGCGATTCCTACACATTCCTTATTTGGGATTAGCAAATTGCTAATCGCAAATAAGGAATAACTCCCCATTCATTCCTATGGGCCTAAAGGCTCATAGGAATGAATGGGGAGTTATTCCTTATTTGCAAATAGCAATTTGCTCATCGCAAATAAGATAGCGATTTCAAGGGTGCCAGGGGTGTCCAAAGGACACCCTGTAGCACCCCTGAAATGTAATCTACATTGGTGTTGCGCACACACATGTCCAAAGGACATGTGTGTGTGTGTAACATGCAACTTAGAAAAATGCATTTAAATGCATTTTTCTAAGTTTTCGCTATTTACCACGAGGTTTGACCTCGCGGTAAATAGCGGCCCAAAATTGAGATTTCGGTATTTTAAAATGGTTCATGAATTGCATTTAAGGAATCTCAAATAGAGATTCCTTAAATGCAATTCCTCGCAAATATGCGAATTCTTTATTAGCGATTTTTGCATTTGGGATGATGAATCCCAAATGCAAAAATTGCACTCGCAAAGGGCCAGATTCTCAGAATCTGGCCCTTTGCGAGCGCAATTAAGCTTGATGAATCAGGCTGTAAGTTATTTGCTCACAATAAATGTTCCATTTCATTAGTCATTTTTCAACATTTCTATTAATCTAATATAAACACTCACATTCTAATTCATTTTCTATGTAATTAATACTGCTCATGTTATCGCGGTTTCATTCACATTGCTCATGAAGTTATCGTTTTTTTTCTTTCTCAGCTGTCTTACGTGCAGAAATCATTTGTGGCCTACATAAACCATTTGTCCTGTTCCTGCAACTTTCTCATTTCTTTTCAAAACATAGTATGTTAATATTTTTCCGGCCTAATTTCACAATCTCTGTTAATAATTTTCACACAATGGGAGGTTTAATCCGAGCAGGTTTATTTTTGGAAAGCTCTTATCCATCACTTGCATGAATTTGTTCCAAAACCCCCTCACTGTGTCTACTTGGGTCCGGGAACCTCACCCCCCATGGCTGAAATGTAAAACAAAGTGCATGGGGTGTAGCCCCCTCCCTGAGCCTTTATTGGCCTCTGGGGACCTTATACCCTGTGCTGGCTCACGTACTGTAGCCTGGGGAGCCCACACCCTGGACACAGTGGTTTTCCTGCCCTCACTACTGCTGGCAGGGGAATGTGTGTGCTCTCATATGGCGGGAGCATTTTTAAATCTCCTGACATACTGGAACAAACACTAAGAGGCTAATTATGAGTCTGGCTGTCCATTGATCGCCAGACTCGCGGGGTGCAGCAGTTTTCCGTTCGCCCTATTACAAGTAGGGTGGCCGAGCTGCTCTTGGACCACAGCAACCACCAGAGACATCTGGCACAGAGGTCTTGAGGCTGCAATATAGTTGGCTGGACCACAGCGTTCCGCCATGCATAGTACAAGTTTCCTGTCCGCAGTGGTTTTCATGACAGTCCATGGCAGAGAGGAATTAAAGGGGCCTTATAGGGCTTCCTTGTGCCTCTGGGCCTGCGGATGCATGCAAGTGGGCACATTTTGTGTCCTCTTATGTGCATGCACCCCAGCGCCTGCACAGCGTGAACTGCAGCAGTCTATGCCATACAGGTACTGATTTCGACGTTCCCTTTGCGGTGTCATTTTATAGGCACTGCCGTGGGAATGTCCAAAAATAGCCTGCCAGACTTGGAGAAAATTCATAATCTGGCGGGCAGTTCAACCAGGGGTTTGGTGGTGCGGGAGTGGGGCAGTCCCGCTCCCTCACTGCCAAACTCGTAATCAGGCCCTCATCCTGCTCCAAGCTGGCAGAAGATTTAAAAATGCACCCGCTGGCTGGGAGTTAAAAATAGAGTGTTTTTATTGGCCATGGGAGTTTTTTTCCCTTAGGCCATCAGTCCCGCAGGAGTAAGTGCTCTGATTGGCTGCCAGTAACATGAGAACAATGATGCACACTAAAAATCTAGACAGCTAAGGACCAATGTAGCAAACTAACATCAAGTTCCCTAGTGCATATCATATCATTGCCCACCTCCATAGGTTGGCTGCTGAACAACCTATTCTTAGAAATTGTATAAGAACAGCAACAAATAAACAAAATCCACTTCCAAAGGTTTTTTTGAACGATCAGTCCAACAGTAAGAATATAGAAGTCTTTCCAGCCGATTTAATTCGAATATATTCTTTATTTGTGATTTAAAAAAAAGAAATGTTAACCATACAGCACCCACAATCAGGACATAGCAAATAGCATGATATGTAACCACACAACAAGAAATCATAAAATGAGCAGTAAGCAGTCATGAGAACAAATACAAAAGTACAAAGTTGCCTCTGTAGTCAGACACAATAAGGCAGTCCCTAGGCAACTCAGACCCCTGATGAGCAATCCAGGGCATCGCCGTAGGGAAGCAGGACCCTCATACTGGACAAGGGCGTAGTTGGACAGGGTTCCAATGCAATACCATAAGGTCAGCCCAGCCTTCTCAGATCTTGAGGTGTTTCTGGGGGCATCCCCTCGCTATGTTCACCAGGCATTCCAGGCTCATACAGTGATCCATACAAGCAGCCTTCCACCTCAGTGCTATGTCCCTTTAAGCAATCACCAAGCTCAATCAAAGCAATGCCCTATGATACCTGTTCCCCTCCGTGTTCTCTGTAATATGTAGTAGGATTAGCCGAGGGTCCCTAGGTGTCCTGCATCCCAAGATCCCTTCTAAAGTACCCAGCACCCCAAGATGACAAGGTGCTCTGCCTGGTAATAAAGGAGCATGTCTGGGCTAGCCAACCTGCCTTAAAAGGCCGGGCGGCAGCACTTCCTGAGGTAAATACGCTAAAGTCACCCGCCCCTTAATACAAATCAGTGTGTTAACCCTGAAGAAGAATTGCAATGCACCTGGAACAGGTAGTTCTGGAGTTGATAAAGGAGTCTTAGTAAGGAGACTATCTTAAAAATGGCTGAATGGCCAAATAGGGACAACAGTAGAGAGGACCCGAATTTTATGTCTCTAGAGAGTCCGTTCAGCTGAGTTTGTAAGTTTGACTCAAATGCTCAGGCTCTGTCTGATGTTATTAAGACCCCGAAATATATGAAGGCCGTTGGTAGCACAGCCAGCACAAGTGCCCATGGCATAAACGGCAGACAGGGGGCAATACGAAAATTGGAGGATTTGGTCTTGTTCATGTGGAGGCCAGAATAAGATCAGAAAATACAAAGAATCTTTAGTGCTCGAGGTCCTGATTCAACCGGGTCATCCAAAAATAGTAGAATATCATCTGTGTAGAGAGATATTCTATCACTCACCTCTGGAGACCCGTGCATCTAGACATCCACGTGCACCCAGGCCACCAAAGGCTTGATAGCTAAGGCAAACAAAATGGGGAGACAAGCGGTTTGTGAGTTATAAAGAGTTGCACAGCCTTATTTGAATGTTTACGGGCTACACGGCTACTGCAAGCTAAGCACATATAAACGGCAATGATCTTCGTAAATATAGGGGCATTAATAATGTGCAGATCTTATTCAAGTCCTACAAATCGGACCAATAAAAGAGAAAAAATATAAACTCTCTTTCCTACATATTGGGACGGACCGCTTATTGAGCTAAACGCTCTAAATATTTCGGATATATATTTTTGACAGGTACACAATGCTGCCATAGACCTGAGTAGCAGTTTGCCCAGGCACCAAGCCCTGCTTATGGTCAATTTTAGGAAGATATTTGACTCTATCGATTGGGATTATCTGTTCGCTCTCCTACACCGCTATGGCTTCGGCCTGTGGCTTATCACCTTGGTGCTACTTCTGTATACCAATCTCACAGTGAGGGTGCGGGTCGGGGTGGTCAGCTCCGAATGGTTTGATCAAGTGATCAATTAATCCAGCCGATATTAGTTATTTATCACACAGGTGGTGGTAGCAACCTTGCTACATTCTGCATCACAAGAGGTTGCTGGGTGGGGACCAGAGTCATGAGGGCGTCACCCCCGCAGCGCTGACACCATAAAGTACTGCGCTGATACAGCTGCACCACAAGCTCGCAGGCAGCTGGTTCCTAAGAGAGAAAAGCGAGGGACTGAATGAGGGACCGAGCGAGTTCTCTCGTGCGCGCCACAAACTTGTGTCCGCTTCTAATTTGGACTGACCTTAGAGGGCATGCTTCTGGCCCCACACTGAGAAAGTTTGGTGCTTTGGGGCATTTATAGGCATGCTGTGGTGGAGGAAACCCTGGTATCACGTAAAGTGGGTGTGCTTGTGCTTCTGTGCCTTTTATCATGGAAGCCCATAGAAATTTCTGTAACCAGGCTAGTAGGAACGCAGGTGCTTCTGTGCTCTGTGGTTGCCTACTGTGATTCTTGTGCTTTTCATGTAATATAAGTGACTGTCTCTAAAGATACTGCATTACTTGGGAAAGTATCTCTGTGTTACATGCATGTAAAGTAATATTTCTGCAATGTTTTCTTTCTGCATCGAATGTAACATTTTTTGATCGCACTACTTATGTGACTCATGTCATTTTGGTCTTGTGGTATGTACAATGTATGCATAATTATATTTACATAATCCTGTGTGGAGTTTCTTTTCTAGTGTATTCATTGTGCTACTGTCTGCGTGTGCTGCACAAACGCTTTACACATTAGCTCTAAAGATAAGCCGGCCTGCTCTGTGCCAAGCTACTAGAGGGAGAGCCAAGGTTATCTTTGATGTGTAACTGACTTGCTCTAACTAGAGTTGTGGGTTCTGCCTGGCTTAGGTGCGTACCCTAGCCAACTAGAAACCCCATTTCTAACACCCCCTTTTTGTGTTTTATCCATATATTATGTCATAATGAGACGCATCGGCCCTGTGAGCAGTTCTTGTTTGGGGAGAGCGGGGGATGCAGCGGGACTACCTGTCCCAGGAGGCTGCGAGCAGAGGACCGGCAGCCCCACCCCCTGGACACCAGGGAACCTGAAATACTTCTCGCGCCTCCCGCTTTGCGGGAGACGTATCGGCCCTGTGAGCAGTTCTTGTTTGGGGAGAGCGGGGGACGCAGCGGGGCTACCTGTCCCAGGAGGCTGCGAGCAGAGGACCGGCAGCCCCACCCCCTGGACACCGGGGAACCTGAAATACTTCTCGCGCCTCCCGCTTCGCGGGAGACGCATCGGCCCTGTGAGCAGTTCTTGTTTGGGGAGAGCGGGGGACGCAGCGGGACTACCTGTCCCAGGAGGCTGCGAGCAGAGGACCGGCAGCCCCACCCCCTGGAGACCGCGGAGGATATATTCAACACCTCATTTCCGGCCCGCGGGCGGCGCCGGGCTGAGCCCGGGCAAAGGGCGGGCCCTCTGTGGCCCTCCGTGGACAGAAGGGGGCGGAACGGGCCCCCCTCTCTCGACCCTACTGTGAAAGGAGGTACAGTGATCCTAATTATTAACTGGCTATTTTCGTGGTCTGATTTATCCTACTCTAATAATGTCACGCAAGGGGGGCACAAACATTGCTTCTGAGAGGGGCCCGTGCCAAGGGCTACAAGGGCTACAAGAGCATCACACGAATAGCACTACCATACTGCCTACTGTTCATGAGATAGACTATAACTCTTCTTGCCACTCTTTAACCAGTATGCAATCTCCTTTACAAACTCCAGTAAGAGTGAAAAGCCCGTCTTTGTGGGGCGAACTAAACATCTTATGCAATACTAAGTATGTCACAGTGGAATCTCCTCCTCCTGTTAAAGGCACTAGCTCCTCAAGTATTAACGGCAGTTTACGGGATCCTCCATTTTCACCTAAGAAAGACAATATCCAAGATGCACCCCTCCGCCGGCCTTTACCCACTAAAAGGAAGCATTATGAGAACAACCCCGAAGGGACTTATTCCAAGTTACAAAAACTATCCGTAAGTCCTACATTACCTGCCAATAACTTCCCTACTACCTTGGAGTCTGCAGACAAATCAGACGAAACAATACTCTACCCCCAGCTGACTCTACTGACCCAGATCGAGCATCTTGTCAAAGCCATCATTGCTCCATTAGTTGAAAAAATCAATTCTATAGGGGAAAGGCTCTCAGGACTAGAGAATACAATCACGACCATTCTGACACCTATCAATAATATGGCAACAACTAACCGCTCTCAGCCACCTACAACCTTGGAAGCATCTAAGCCAACTGCTAAACATATAAATGCCCAACCCACATCACAACTACTCAAAAGCCCAGCCCCAATTGCATCCAAAGCCCCCTTCAAACCTGCTCCATCAAGGTTCACAAGGTTCACAGGGGTTAGAACAGAATCAAACAAACCACCTCGTATACATCTTCCTCCAGAAGCTGCGCCATATGTGTCCGTTCTTTCAGGAGTACCAGCACTTGCTCTCGGGAAAGCCGAAAGACAGCAGGACCTATTAAATAAGGTCTTATTCTGGTTGGGGAAAAATAGACCCCTACCCTCGGATCAAGATGGTGGAATCCTGAGCGTTAGAAGGGTGGGCTGGCTGGGCTCATCACCAAAAAACATTCCCGGGGACTTGGTACTGGTTAAATTCAGGAACAGGAACATCGTCCCGTACCTAAGATCTTGCCCGCCCCAAGAAGGAGATGGCCCTATATGCACTTGGGATTTATTTGATTTTTACCCATGCACGCCAAATATCCCCCTGCTTAGACCAACAGTAGAGCATCACCATTCGCTGGGAAGGGGGGTTCGTGTACCCAATGGCATTACTTTCTCCGCTCCCAATAGATTCGAACCATTATACAACTGTCATAACTTTTGAGTGCTCTATGTATTACCACAGTCGATAGTGATAAACTGTATGAATAACATGTCTTATTATGAAACCCTGAGGTTGGGCAAATGTCCTTTTAACTTGTAGTCATATTGTCATTGTATGTATGTTTTCATTTTAAGATTGTTTTTATATGTATGCTTTTATGATTTTAAAACAAAATCGAATAAAGCATTATCGACACGTCATAATGTATGTCAATGTTATGACAGTGTGTTCAAAACTTTTGACTAAATAACTGGACATATCCTCATGTTTCTCAATGTATAAGAATGCTGAAGTTTAGCGCCTGTATTTTCAAGACAAGAAAAATATTGATATACAGTATGAGGTAATATATGTCTTTTACAGGTGTCTTCTCTTCTGGTGGTGGATTCGGGATACCACATTGGTGAGCTCGGTTGCAAGTGTAGACTGATATGGGACCATTTATTTTTTGGAAATGGAAATGCAAGTTTAAAAAAAATATCAATAATTCTAGACAAAGATATGTAATATTCATGACCACAGCTATCTCCCTATTATTATCCTGTCCATCGTAAATGAGCTCTTTGATTATGGTTCTGTCAATATTAGATGTAATACTATATGTGATTAAATACAATTTTGTGATTATCGTTCTGTCTCTCTTAGATGCACTAATAATGTGAGTACATAAAACTTTGCAATAACTCTTTTGTATAAATAAGTTAAGACGGGGTTTCTTTTTAAAGAAATGTGAGTTCTCTTTGCCATAAATTTCTTTTGCCAGCACTTTGGATTGCATATTTGCACAAAACAATATGATGGCTTCTGATACTTGACATGAGTTTTCTCTGCCAAAATAACCCTTTCTTCGTCAGTCCATGTGACTCTGTGTATGTATGTTACAATAGTTTGTTTTTGCCAGTCCATGTTGTTACAATAGCCTGTTTTAATTGTTTTTAGAAGATTTTAAAAAAAATATTTCTATAATTTTGTATGTTGCAGCCCTGATAAAGCTCTTGTATAAGCAAAATGCGTTGTGTATGATGAAATCACAAATAAACAATCTATTCAAATGAAATCAGCTGGAAAGACTTCTACATTCAGATTGTTGAACTGAACATTGAAAATACCTTTGGAAGTGGATTACACTTATTTGTAGACACTCTTATTTGATATACAATGAGAAAAATGTTGCTTGCAGCCATCTGCCCCTGCTTGCTGACCGATATGTCACCGCTGCGACATGCTTGTGATGCAGCATGCATCGTTTCATCACGGAAAGGTGCGTGGAGAATATTTTCACCACACGTAAAGTTTAAGACGGATATATCCCCTTCATGAGGACCTTCAACAAAGGTAATATTCTACAAATCAATCTATATACACCAATGTATAAACCTCATTAATCACAATTTATCAATAATGACAGACTGAGTTTTGCTTTTTCTTTGAAAGCATATGATTTGGTCAAACAAAGGTGCAGCATCGATTTTTAGATCTATTGCACAAGAGAATTCAAATACAGTAATTCGCAATAACATCTCGTTTAAGGAGCATGAGTTGAGTGAATAGAAAGAGATACAAAACAGCATTGCAAAAAGATCAATGCAAATACAGAAATTCATACAAACCTAAGAATCTATTAGCACAGCATGCTAATAGTAAAAAAACTACCCCCCCCCCCCCCCCCCCCCGGCGGGAAGGGAAACCTGGGGCAATCTTCACAAAAGTATGAGGAGCAAAGTTAAGGGGTCAGTTTCAGACAACATCAGCCAAAAGAACTCTAGGAAACAGCTCACAAGAACGTCATGCCTCACCTAGACTATTCCCAGTCTATCACCACCTAAAACATAGATTCTAACACTTATAGTTATACCCTAAATGATAACGTCCATCCCTATGCCAGTAACAAAATCCAGGAAATTCTCAGTTCTTATTGGTTCAGAAGCATAGGGTGTTAAGTCACATCACTTCTGTCGCTCTCCTCTCATATTCTTTGTTTAGACTCATGCTGTCATCATCGTCCTTTAGCAAAGGAAATCAAAATCTGCACATTCAAAAGCAGTTTGTTACAATTTACTAACACAGTTATCCACAAAACGAAACATTTCCACTAACAGAAGGAAGCTCTGCTGATACTCCGAACACGTAGCTATCGACAAGGAAAGAACACAATAGTCACTATGAAGAATAAAACACATTTGTTCTGCATTCTGCGTGTAAAAAGCAAATTAACCCTAATGGTAGTTTTGAGGCCTTCTTTGTAAAGCGTGCAATTTTCTCTAAGAGAAATAAATAGACTAACAGCCTGATTCATCATTCTCCCGTTTTGCGAGCCCCTAATAGCGATTCATAAGGAATCGCTATTAAGGACTTGCAAAACGGGATTCATGTAGAAATTGCATAAAGAAATGCGATTCCTACACATTCCTTATTTGGGATTAGCAAATTGCTAATCGCAAATAAGGAATAACTCCCCATTCATTCCTATGGGCCTAAAGGCTCATAGGAATGAATGGGGAGTTATTCCTTATTTGCAAATAGCAATTTGCTCATCGCAAATAAGATAGCGATTTCAAGGGTGCCAGGGGTGTCCAAAGGACACCCTGTAGCACCCCTGAAATGTAATCTACATTGGTGTTGCGCACACACATGTCCAAAGGACATGTGTGTGTGTAACATGCAACTTAGAAAAATGCATTTAAATGCATTTTTCTAAGTTTTCGCTATTTACCACGAGGTTTGACCTCGCGGTAAATAGCGGCCCAAAATTGCGATTTCGGTATTTTAAAATGGTTCATGAATTGCATTTAAGGAATCTCAAATAGAGATTCCTTAAATGCAATTCCTCGCAAATATGCGAATTCTTTATTAGCGATTTTTGCATTTGGGATGATGAATCCCAAATGCAAAAATTGCACTCGCAAAGGGCCAGATTCTCAGAATCTGGCCCTTTGCGAGCGCAATTAAGCTTGATGAATCAGGCTGTAAGTTATTTGCTCACAATAAATGTTCCATTTCATTAGTCATTTTTCAACATTTCTATTAATCTAATATAAACACTCACATTCTAATTCATTTTCTATGTAATTAATACTGCTCATGTTATCGCGGTTTCATTCACATTGCTCATGAAGTTATCGTTTTTTTTCTTTCTCAGCTGTCTTACGTGCAGAAATCATTTGTGGCCTACATAAACCATTTGTCCTGTTCCTGCAACTTTCTCATTTCTTTTCAAAACATAGTATGTTAATATTTTTCCGGCCTAATTTCACAATCTCTGTTAATAATTTTCACACAATGGGAGGTTTAATCCGAGCAGGTTTATTTTTGGAAAGCTCTTATCCATCACTTGCCTGAATTTGTTCCAAAACCCCCTCACTGTGTCTACTTGGGTCCGGGAACCTCACCCCCCATGGCTGAAATGTAAAACAAAGTGCATGGGGTGTAGCCCCCTCCCTGAGCCTTTATTGGCCTCTGGGGACCTTATACCCTGTGCTGGCTCACGTACTGTAGCCTGGGGAGCCCACACCCTGGACACAGTGGTTTTCCTGCCCTCACTACTGCTGGCAGGGGAATGTGTGTGCTCTCATATGGCGGGAGCATTTTTAAATCTCCTGACATACTGGAACAAACACTAAGAGGCTAATTATGAGTCTGGCTGTCCATTGATCGCCAGACTCGCGGGGTGCAGCAGTCTTCCGTTCGCCCTATTACAAGTAGGGTGGCCGAGCTGCTCTTGGACCACAGCAACCACCAGAGACATCTGGCACAGAGGTCTTGAGGCTGCAATATAGTTGGCTGGACCACAGAGTTCCGCCATGCATAGTACAAGTTTCCTGTCCGCAGTGGTTTTCATGACAGTCCATGGCAGAGAGGAATTAAAGGGGCCTTATAGGGCTTCCTTGTGCCTCTGGGCCTGCGGATGCATGCAAGTGGGCACATTTTGTGTCCTCTTATGTGCATGCACCCCAGCGCCTGCACAGCGTGAACTGCAGCAGTCTGTGCCATACAGGTACTGATTTCGACGTTCCCTTTGCGGTGTCATTTTATAGGCACTGCCGTGGGAATGTCCAAAAATAGCCTGCCAGACTTGGAGAAAATTCATAATCTGGCGGGCAGTTCAACCAGGGGTTTGGTGGTGCGGGAGTGGGGCAGTCCCGCTCCCTCACTGCCAAACTCGTAATCAGGCCCTCATCCTGCTCCAAGCTGGCAGAAGATTTAAAAATGCACCCGCTGGCTGGGAGTAGACTTTTATTTTGTTTACCTGCCCTCACTGATGCACACATATTGCTCCCGCCCAGAGGGCGAAGCTTAAATACCTGCTTCCTCCTGGTAGGAGCACTGCCGGCTCCCACACCATTCAGCTCCCGTTGGGGCCCCCAACATGGTGTATGGTGGGTGTTATGGTGTACTTATGGGCATCCACCTTTTTTTGATAGAGGTTGCAGTTATGGGGTCCCAGGGACCATAATATGCTCAGGCACAGCCCAGGGTGGGGTCTCCGGGGCCTATGAATGCTTGAGGTGAGGAGGCACACTGCCCCCTCTTTTTTAATAAAATATGGCCCTGGGGGATGGGGTCCCTGAGCCAAAAGAGACTTGGGGAGGGGGTATTGTGCAGCTCCTTCCCCTTTAAAAAAAATGGATATCTGTGGGACATGGGATTCTAGGGGTGTTGAGAAGGTTCGAGGAAGGAGGTTGCATGGCACTCCTCTTTTTATTGTATTTGGTCCATGGGATGTGGTTCCCTGGGCCTATTATGGCTTGGAGAGCAATGCAGCCCCCTCCAGGGCCAACTACGGCTCGGGGAAGGTAGCTGCATTCCCCCACCCCTTAGATTTTGGCCCCAGGGGATGAGGTGCCTGGGACTCAAGAAGGCTAGATGAGGGAGCTACCCTACCCTCCCCTTCCCCTGTTTAATTGGATTTGGCCCTGATATGGGGTCCTCAGGGCTTTTTAAGGCTTTGGGAGGGGGCAGAAATAGGATCAGAGAAGAGTGACATGCAATTCCCTCCCCTTTTCAGTAAGGCATGACCCTGGGATGTCAGCCTATAAAGGTTCAGGGAGGGGAGGGGGTGTCACGTGGCCCTCTCCCATTGTATTTCCATTTCAGCAGTGAGTCCTAATTGAACTCTGGGAGGGGGGCCACACACCCTCTCCTCTTTTAAATTGGCTTTGAGCCTGGGGAATGGGCTCCCCGGGGCCTATAAAACCTTGGGAGAGGGGATGTTCAGCCCCCTTCCCCTTTTAAAGAAAAAAAACTCCTCCAGGATGGGGCGCTTTGGGCCTATGAGAGCTCGGGGAGGGGGGGTGAGTGACATGGCCCCCTCCCCTGTTTTCTTGATTTGCACCATGAGGCCAATTAGGGGTTGGGGAGGGGATGTTAATATATACATATTCTGACCTCAAGAGTTGGGGTCCTTCGGTGGACAGTGTGGAGTTGGCGGCCTGCTGGGAGTTTGGCCACAGGGCCTGGTGGCAAGCTAAGTCCTGTGATCAACCCCGCTATGCACATAAAATGTAGTGTGCAACATGAGGTTGGCTGCCTGCAAGGAGTTGGAAGCAGGGCCTGGCTGTAAAACAGAGCCTGCAACTAACTCCATACCATGCAAGCACTGCCAAAGGCTATGTCCAGGATGGGGTTGGCTGCCTGCAGGGAGTTGGGCACAGGGCCCATGACAAAAGCCACGTGCAGTGAAGGGTTGACCGCTTGTGGGGGTTTGCCACAGATGATTGCCGCTGACT
Organism: Lissotriton helveticus; assembly: GCF_964261635.1. Classification (NCBI taxonomy): domain Eukaryota; kingdom Metazoa; phylum Chordata; class Amphibia; order Caudata; family Salamandridae; genus Lissotriton; species Lissotriton helveticus. The sequence goes on along the minus strand of NC_136059.1, from coordinate 1,217,283,548 downwards.
GTGCATGGCAGGGGGCTGGCTTTACATATAGTAATATAGTAATACATTACATTAATTTACCTTAAGAATTCACTGAAAAAAATAAAAGTTAAAGTAATGTTATAGGTAGCTGTGATAAAAACATGTTTTTGTTTAAAAAAAACTTTAGAAATTCATTGAAAAAAGCAATGGTTAAAGTAACTGTATATATAGGTGAATACGCCAGTGACAACATTAATGTTCTGAACTCAAAAAAACACAGAAAATCACCAGTTATAGTTAGCAGAGCTAACTGTAACTCACGACCATGCCATGCACTGCTTATGACCTCTTACATTACTTGACACATAACATGTTCTAAGATATCATTTAAGACATCACAGTACATTATTACAGTGTGCATCACTCTATTCTATGCCACTTCAACTTATGCCACTCCACTCTACCTTACTACCCTCTACTCTATTCCACTGTACAACACGCCACTCTATGTCAATCTACTCCACACTATTCCACTATATGCCTCTATCTTTCTACGTCACTACCCTGTACACCAGTAACACTCACTGTAATTCCACTCTACAACACTCCTCTGTAGGCCACTCCACTGCATGCCATACCACTCTACAACATTCCACTCTACACCACTCCACAGTACTGTATTGTTGTAATACTTTATTCGATATTTCCATATCATAAAAGTGCAGACATCATAAAATCAATATACAAAAAAGTATCACATAGATAATACAATTCATTTTAAAAATGTTTAAAAACAATTTCTAGAATAAAAGGTGATTACAAAAACCTAAAATGCATTTTCAGTAAGAAAGATCGGTCAGGAGAAGTCTAGCATTTCTATTTTGCGGCATCTAGCAGCCTAGTCCTTATGAACCAAGCGCTAGAGAGATACTTTGCAATCCCACATACAATGAGCATAGAGGATGTGTCAGTTAGGAGAATACGTAATGCAATCCTAAAATCTCTAACACCCATCTCTCTGCATACGGGTTTTAACCACCTACTTCTGGATAGTTTATAAGCCCTGCAAACAAATAGAAAATGCGGTAACGACTCCTTCTTGCATGAACAACCTGGACAGGTGACATCATAGTCTCCTACTCCTTTCCACCCAGCCATAAACTTTTTAGGGGGAGTGTGCCATATCTCATTTTCAAGTAGAGAGATCTGTCTCTAGGGATTTGAATGTAATCCAAAAATGGCTCTAACTTCCTGGTTAGTTTATGTTCCAGAAATTGATTGGTTAGTGATCCCTGCTTTGTATTTTTTAGTTTCTCGGCCTCCACCCACTCCCAATAGATTTTTTTGACAATATGTTTGTGAGGTGGTAATTGGGAAACCCAGAATTCTCTCATTCCTAGATTCATAACCAACTGTTTGAATTTATTGAGCCATTTTATTTTATTGGAGACATTCAAATTGATCAATTCATCTAACACCAAAGCATATTTAGCCATTTCTGGTGTCCTTCTTAAGCTCACCCAGAACAGCAAGGGGCATAGGCATACTATGTCACCAATTGATCTCTTACCCAAATCAATATAAAGGGGTCTCAGGGGGGTTGAGGTGGGGAGTGAAACTAAGTCTCTCACAAACTTGTTTTCAGCTCTTACCAAATCCATTATGTTTTCTCCTCCCCATAATTCGGAGCCATAGACCGCCGCGGCCAATGCCTTCCCCTCATAAACTGCGAGGGCTGGAGCTATTGGCCTGCTGATCGATAGGCGCTGGTTCCGTAATATAACTCCAGAAACCCTTTTAAGATTTAGGAGCATTTTTGCTAAATGAGAATCCCATTTCATATTGTTGCATAGTCTGACTCCCAGATAGTCAAATTCTCCAACCACCTCCAAAGCGGCCCCATTTGGTTTAAGATACGGTTTCCTAACCTTTTTTAAATCTAGCACCATCAACTTTGTTTTGAGAGTGTTGATGGTTAGCCCTCGCTTATCACAGAACATACTGAATCGATCGAGCAATTTCTGTAAACCTGATGGGGTTTTTGACATCAAAAGAGTGTCGTCAGCAAAGAGGAGGGTCGGTGTTTTCTCCCCTGCCAGGACTGGGGCATCCGCAGAGTCCTCCCTCAAATGGTCTACCACCCCATTAATGAAGAGGGAGAACAATGTCAGAGCCATAACACAGCCCTGGCGAACCCCTCTGCTGACTGGCACCCTCTCAGTGAGTTGACCTTGGCTACCCCACCGGATTCTGGCATAGGTGTCTTCATGGAGCCTAACAACGAGCTGCAAGAGATAACACGTAAACCCCATGGCCAACAAGACCTTCCAAAGTTTAGCACGGGGAATTACATCAAATGCTGTTTTTAAATCAATGAAGGCCAAATATAGGCTACCCTTTGCGATGGTTACAGTTTTCCAGTACACTGCACAAAACCTGAAAACCTGGTCCATCGTGCCTACATTTTGCCTAAAGCCAACCTGGAAGTGAGTTAAAATATTGTAATCATGAAGCCATGTCTCAATCCTATTAACTATGACCCTGCCAACTACCTTCTGGATTGTGTCAATTAGACTTATTGGTCTGTAGTTGGCAGGGTCTTCTCTATTACCTTTTTTATATATGGTGACAACCTCGGCACCTTTCCAAGATTCTGGGCCCGGATGTCCAGCCATAACTAAGTTCATTAGATGGGCAATGAGGTCGGACCATAACTCAGGGTCATGCAGAAGTAGGTCACCCGGCAGTCCATCCGGACCTGCCACCTTGCCTGGTATTATTTTGGTTATAGCATCCTGCACTTCCCGGGGAACAAAGTTTTCAAGCTGCATTTGTTTATCCATGTTATTGTTATTATAAAGTCTCATAGGTTGTTCGAGATCTGCTGTCCCGCAATATAAGTTAAAAAAATGGGCCTGCCACTGTCGTTCTGTTATATGGTTTGGCATTGCCTCAACCCCTCTTCTCTCCATTTTATTAACCAAATTCCAAAACTGGGTTGAGTCTTTTACATTGGCAGCTAATTTGAGTTGCTGCCAATGATCCTCTTCCCAGTTCCGCTTAGCTATTTTAATGCTCCTGCGGTATTCCTTTCTAGCTATTCTTACTGCTGGAGGGTCATTGCTTTTAATGGCAGTTGTTATTGCCTTCCTCTTTGCCCTACACTCAGCAGTATACCAAGGGGTACCATTCAGACCTCTAATATTACAAGGGCCCTTTCTCGTCTTAATAGTAAAATAGACTCCTATTTTATCTACTAGAATCCTAAAGGAATCCATAGGTTTATAATCTTGTGGGGCGGGCTGTATTAGGCTATTAGATGTTAGCTTACTAACCTCTGCGTGTACCAATTCTTTAATACTATTTAGTTTCCCTTCCTCGCAGATAATCCTACTCCATTTTACTTTCCGATTGCAATTTGTGGGGATAACTTCTTTGGTGGTCATCCTTGGGGTATTAATTACTTTAATCTTGTTCCCCCAGGTAAAACTCATACAGAGAGGGTTATGATCACTGTCTTGGGATGGCCTAACTATCATATCTACCAGACTATCCCAAGATGGCGTGTCCATCAATATATAATCTATACGAGAGGGGCATCCCAGTCTATTATATGTCATTGCCCCATCAGGGTCTGAGACAGTTCTCCCGTTAAGTGCCCGTAGATTATGTTCTATGGTTAGCGCATTCATCTGTATTGCTCTAGCCGTCCACTTCTTAATAGGCTTTAAATTGAGCAAAGGAATAGATTGCTTACAGATGTCTGCGTTAAGTCCAGCTGTCTCCTCATCATCTAGGGGTTCGTAGGTACAGTTGAAGTCACCTCCTACTATCACTGTGGCCTTTGATGGAATAGACGCCAATGTCTCATCAAGTAGGGTTATAGTTGGTGACAGTTGCCCTCCCTTAGAGCCTCTAGCATATACACAGAATAATTCTAATGCGGTCCCCCCCGTTCGGGCCCTCAGGGATAGATGTAATAAATCATCTGAGGGCAAATCCCGGGCAGTGATAGACCAATTCAGTGTCACACTGATCCATATATGTAATCCACCCGATGGTCGTCCTCTTCCTGATGTAGTTGCAGGGATAAAACAAGTGGAATACCCATTTTTATGGAGCGGAACCATGCTCCAAGTCTCTTGGAACATGCAAATATTAAATGAGCCAATAAAATCGTTCCATTCAGGAATTGCCATTTTCCTTTGCAAACCAGCTATATTCCAAGAGAGAAGGCTAATAATATTCGATGGTGGACCTGGTTCTCTATCTTTTACCTTAGCTGATATCAATGCTCCTACATCAACTGTGCTAGAGCTAGTTTGTTCTTGGCTATTTAGTAACTCGCCCAAACAGACATACTCGTGACTGCTAGAGGGTTCCACTTCCCTCTCCCCAATATTTGCTGTAAGCTCAATATTAGAGATTTCATGACTAGAGGATGTGGAGAACTTCTCACTGCCAGTGCACTGGAGTCAGTCCACATCTTCCAACCCATATAGGATCGAGAATTGGTTGAATGTTGGAATATTAAAACCATAGTGATCCATATTATGCCCATTTACAACCCGGTTTCCCCAGGTTGTTTTTTGTGGATAGCTAAAGGTTCGGTGAGTGTAGCCATTGGAACCTGTGTTATACCTACTTGGAGCTCTATGTCCTGGGTAGGGACCTTGGGGGTTCAAGAAGGCAGTTTGAGGGTAAAAGTAGCTTAAATGGTGCGTTGAAATGCCTTCATAACCTCCCATTTCGTACCAATCACCAATATGTCTTACTGCTCTGACGTCTTTAAATTAATGATAATAATATCTCCTATTCTGTCTTTAGGCCGAGTGCCAATCCAATTAACACGCCTAACACTTAGAATTTCTCCATTTATATGAGCTGGCAAGGGTCTATTTTTACGTAGCCAAAAAATTACTTTCTTTTTAAGGGCTCGTTGGTCTTCCCTTACATCTGCGGGGAGAATCGGGACACCTGCCATAATCACAACGTAAGGAGCAGATTCCGGGGGTAAATCCACTCTTCTTTTATTTAGACTATTTACGTTTTTTGACTCGGTTGGCCCTTTACCCTCTTTTCCGACTAAATTAGATTTATTAGTTATTCCTACGCTGTCACTCTTTTTTTGGTCACTCAATTTAGATGCTTGTGCTACTTTAGGCACTATTTTCTTCTTTGTATGTGGAAGGTTCTGACCCTTTGCAAGAGGTTCAGATAGTGGCTTTTTACATTCTACGTTACCTTTTGACCCACCGCAGACAGCATGCTGCTTACTTAACAGCAAAGAGGTCTTTACCACTTCCTTTTCCACCAAGCCTAGCTGTTCACTCAATCTCTTTACCCTTTCTAATAGGGGAAGGATCAAGGATCTTACCAATTTTTCTATGTTTGGCAACAACTCGTTTATTAAGGTTGTTGGGAGTTTTTCTGTCATGGCAATGTCAGGGGTAATGACTGAAGTTTTTTTTGATTGGGCTTTGGTTGTGGGCCTCCGTTTATGACTATTGTCACCCTGAGCCTTGCTCTGAAGTTTCCTCTACTTTGAGGGCGGAGCAGTACATTTTTGTGTCTGGACCTCACTTCTGGCAGGTCCTTTAGTAAGGGTTCTTACTACTAGGGCGGGGGACAGACTTGGCGTCATTTCTAGCAGTGACTCCACTTCATCTAAATCGTTGGTGATCAATTCTAACTGGGGCGAACGGGATAGATCATTTGCAGTGTGTGAGTTATCAATGTCCGTAAGTAGGGAGGTCTCATCTAAATGCTGTCTAAGTGGACTTACTACCGATTTTATTGCCCCTAAAGAAGAGCGTTTTTTCCTCATAATTTCCTGTGACAATCGTTTTTCCGTTAAAACAATCTCCTTTCCAATACGGAAGCAGCCCTAGTAATGAAAGCATCAAGAGTCCCCCTTATACTACCCCCCGCCAATGATGGTCTACCTAGACTGTTACGTCGGCTCATGTTTCCCTAGAAGAATAAACAATTTGAGAAGTAACAAAGTCTATAGTAAGCGATACTGTCTGGACAATCACAGACGGGCAAACCACAAGTTTTGCAGTATAGCACCAAGGGAAGGTGAAAAAACAATTAGATGACTTTACAGACACATTGGGTCACACTCACAATGTTAGGGGGGTGGCCCAGCCCAGCCTCTACCGGCCCCTGACGGCCACAGACGGCCCGCCCTTTGCCCGTGCTCTGTCCCGCGCGCGTCCCGCGTTGGCATAGGGGGCCCACTATAACTAGTAAGAGAAGGGGCGGGAAGAGTCACCAGGTGCGCGTGGTTGTGTGAGCGCTGAGACTTCTGGCTCTCGCAGTCCCGCACTCCTCATTATCCCCCTAATGTCCAACAGCAGCAACTCCGGCAATGAAGGAATGGACTGACTATTTTATTCAGCAATCCAGGTCAGGAGGACAGAAGCGGCTTCCTTATCAGGGCTTCAGCTTTGCAATAAGGCAATGTCTACGACTTCGAGCGGCACCCAGTACTGTATTACACTGTATGCCACTACTGGCTACCCCACTACACTCTACTCTGCTCCACTGAACAACACTCCACTCTATGATATTCCACTCTACAACACTCCACTCTAAGCCACTACATTATATGCCACTCTACTCTACCCCACTCCAGAATACGCTATTCCACTGTACGCTACCACACTGTACCTAAATTCACTATATACTACTCCACTCTATGCTAATCCACTGTACACCACTCCACTGTACACCACACAACTTTACGCGTGACACTCTACACCACTACACTGTATGCTATTACACTCTACACCACTCCCTTTTTATGACACTCCAGTGCATGCCACTCCACTGTAACACCTCAACTCTACACCACTCCACAGTGCAGTTTTACACTGTACACCACTAAAGCCTATCCCATTACTCTCTACTGGGCTCCACTCTACAACACTCTACAGCATTACACTCTACATTACTCTACGCACTACACTGCATGCCATTCCACTCTGCACTACTCCATTCTATGCTATTCCACTGTACACCACTACACTGTACCTCACTCCTCTTTATGCCACTCCACTGTATGTTACTCGGCTGTATGCCACTCCACTCTACACTATTCAACTCTATGCCACTCCACTCTATCCCACTCCAGTGTACACTATTCCACTGTATGCCATTCCAGTGTGCACCACTCCACTCTGTGCCACTACAACTGCACTGTGCCTCTCAGTTCTCTCTACAACACTTCACACTAGGATACTCAACTGTGTGCCACATTACCTTACAGTACTTCACTCTATGCCATTCCACTCTACGCTACTCCACACTATTCTCCTGTATACCAATGCACTGTACCTAACTCCACTGTACGCCACTTCACCAAACACTGTTGCACTAGATGCTACTCCACTGTACTCAAATACACTCTACCACACTACACTCTACGCCACTCCACTCTTTTCCAGTCCACTGTACGCTGTTCTAATGTTAGCCACTCCACTCTACAACACTCCACTGAACACTATTCATCTGTACACCACTTCACTCTATGCCACTCAACTGTACCCTCTCTACTTTATGCCAGTCCACTAAAGGCTATTCCACTATATGCAACTACACTCTAAGTCACTCAACGCTACGCTATTTGACTCAATGCCACTCCACTCTTTCCCACTCCAGTGTACGCAATTCCACTCTTTGACACTTTATTTCACTGGCACTGGCTCCTAACAGACTATGATGCCCTGGGAACTGAGTGTTACTCTCTGCAAAAGTTTACTGTGCTCTTGAGGATCTGGTAAAAGTTCCCACAAGTTATACATTAAAGCTCTAAAGATGCTAATAACAACAAACATCTCAGACACTAAATTTGTTTCAGTGAGTTGCCTTGAGTTTTGACTTGCTGCTGTTTGGTGTAAACATGAGGCAGGGTATCAATGCATGGCCTGGCACTTTGTGATGCCCCTCTGGACCTAAACCCTTTTATTGGCCTGTAAAGCTGCAACTGGTACCATGAAAAGTAATCTGATGTAACTGCTGAGTAGGGATGAGTGGCACTGAGCACCGGTAAACTCTGCCACGCAGCGTAGGCGGAGATTTTGCCAAACTTCACACGCCAAGTGGCAACATTCTCTAAACTCCACCTCTGGAGTGGAGTTTACTGCCCAGGTCTAGCCACACGGCATGGAGAACACAGACAAATGGGGGCCTATGGGGAAACCAAAACACAATGGCCAGACAAAGGAGGCATTGGTCACACTGAAGAAAACACTATCATTAATTTAGCTATGCCAAAAACAGAAATTAACTGAGCTATGAAAATGTACAAGTCACCACACTTTCCCCATGACATCAATTATTACCCCACATATATATTTTTGGTACATACACAAAATATTAAATACAAAAAAACACCACATTTTACATGTAATCCAATGCCATCCCAGCCCTATTTTTTGTTTTGAAACAAAATTTACCACTGAAACAGTTGTTTCATGCACCGGTGACTAGTACTGGCATTGGCAGACTAGGCCACATAGTACAATACATAAATATTGCAAAACTAACAAACATGAAGAAAATTTACTGAACTGTGCAACATTGTTCCTTAACAATAGAAGAAAAAAATAATTCCAAAATATAACCAGGCCCCTACTGAAACTGCAAGCCACCCACCAGAATACATTTTAAAAATTGAATAAAAGTACAAATAAATATTGGTGCATGCCCTGTATCATACAAACACTACCCTAATGCAAGAGTTTTTGAACTTACTTGTGAAAACTCAAATACAAAATCCTTAAATCGAATGACATATATGCAGCAGATAAAGAGAATGATCCTTCCAGTTCCAAATCCAAATGAAAAGTGACCAGGAGATGGACAAAGCACTGGGAGGAGCCTGCTCGACAGGAACACAAAGTTGCAGTCTCTGGGGCACTTCCTTCCTGTTGGAAAAAAGGAAAATAAAGCAAATGCTTCTCGCACTAAAATACAACTTGAATGGCCCGTTGAAGGAGAATGGGAACTCAAAAACACCTTATCGAGCAGATTTTGCTGCTTTTTTAGTAGAGAATGTACTCTAGGTGCAGCCTATGGGTATTAGCCGCTTGCTAGCAGCCAGCAAGTCTCATCGTGCTCATAAGGGCACCCCAAAACAAGACTTGCATGCACCAACAGAAAAAAAAACCTGCACATGGAGGAAGGTGGAATTTATCAGGAACTCCATGTTTCCACTTGAACCTGGAGTTCCTGAATTCTGTATACTCCCTGAGCAGAGTGAATTTCTCTGCCCAGGCCTAGTTTCAGTCAGTGGCAGAGAGCATTCTTGAAAAGAAGGCAATAGCATATAGTACTTCTATCAGTAAATGCCTCCATGACAGGATAGCTTCAATGGCATAATATGAAGCATCAGTCTCTATAATGAATGGGGTTCACTATCAGGCTGCTGTGGTATAGGTGCTGATATTTACAGTTTCTTTAGTTCCTGAAATGCCTCTTCTTGTTCAGATCCTCTGCTTTGGTGCGAAGAGTAATGGGCAATGCAATCTTCAAATCTTTCTGAATACATTGTCCATAAAATTTGTAAAGCCCAATCATTTTTACATGTATTTAACATTGTTGGGTGCAGACCGGCCCAATATTGCCTTGGTCTTACAGGGATGCTGTTGACTGCCTTGTTCAAAGAGAATAAAATCGAAAAAACTGACCAGAGATTTATTAAATTCACATTTCTCTAATTTTTCATATACTGAATGTTTTCTGAGTTAAAACAGAACTTGCCTGACGTGTTGTTGCTGTTCTGCTAAAGAATTAGGGGAAAATTAAATGGTGTCCACATAAATCATCACACTGATCCTGGATATCCCTAAAGATGTAATTTACCAAGTGTTCGAATGTGACTGGGGCATTATATAGACGGAAATGCATGGCCAAATACTCAAATGGCTGTACCTTGTGTTAGCAGTGGTCGTCCATTCATTGCATTCTCTGATCTACACCACAGTATATGTTATGGAAAATCCAGTTTTGTTATGACCTTAGAAGGACTCATTTGGTCTATCAAGGAAGAAATCAAAGGTAAAAGATATCAATTGTAAACAGTGATGTTGTTGTGGTCACTGTAATCAAAACAGCACATAGAAGTCCTATTTGATTAAGGAATGTAAAAGATGGGAAGATGGGAGCCCCAGCATTCGATGGTCAATGCCTGATGAACCCTTTCTTTGGGTTTTCAGCAAGATATTCCTTTTATACTTGATTTACCTTGACAGTCAAAGGATACATTGTTCTTTGAGCATTCACAGCGCCAGGAAAAAAATCAATGGGGCAATCATACTCCCTATTATAGGTGGCAAGAAGTCAGTTTGAGCTTTACTGAAGACATCAGCAAAATCTGGGCACATTCAGGGATGGCTGACAATGATAGATCCTCCAATTGGAATGCCAGGTATTTGACATTCTGTTGTTTTAGAAGACCTCCTCTCGGAAAGTTACCATGAAAATGTTTAAAGTTGCTTGTGAGATGTGACAGAGGCAAACGGTTCTCCATCAAGCCCTTGAATGGGTTCTGACTCGCTCTTGTTCTGCACGGGTATTCCAACCATCTTTTGAAATGCATAATCCATGAAAAAAACAGATGCTCCACAGTCTAAAAGAGCCAAACGTGCACACTGCACAGTGGGTTTTGTAACTCCAATTGGTAAATAATAATATGCTCTTGAAGATGCAAACTCTTTTGAAACAGAGAGGCATGTCTAGGGTTTGTAAGTAATGGACAACCCTGGTGGTTGTCCCGTAACTGGGGGCAGCAGCTTACAAAATGCCCATGTTTCTCGGAACAGAGGCAAATGCATTCTTTATGATGGCAATCCTGCTTTTCTTTGCTTAAGGATCTTTTCAATTACCAAATCTGCATAGTTTGTTGTAGTGTGCTATCACCTGTTTATTGAGAGGTGGTGGATGAACCAACACCAGCCTCTTCTTTCATTCTTACAATATCATTGCTTACCTCAATCTGAAGCCTTAGTTCAATCCCTGCTTCAATCATGATAGGTCAATTTACCACAAATGACAACATGTCTTTCAATTTTTTGCTACAAGTCGCTGTAGAATGACGCAATAACCAGTACATCAGTTTACTCAGGCCCCACCGTTAATTGATAAAACTTGGTCAGTTATGAAACAATAGCGCAAGCTACCTGCTACAACATCAGCAGATTAACATGAGCAGACTGCATAATCTGTTTTCTTGAAAAGATGTTGATAAATTCATAAAGGATGTCTGAAAATCATCTTTGTAATGGAGTGTCTGTTTTAATTAAGGACGCAGCCCAGGCTAATGCATCTTGAGACAAGTGGTAAAAGATAAACATCACCTTTTGCCGGATCTGTTTGAAAGATATGAGTTGGATTATAAAAATATAGGGGCATATTATCAACGCTGTGCAAAAAATATCGCACAGCGTTGATAACGTGGAAAAATCTATCACCGATTTCACATCGCCTGTTAGCAGCGTATTCTCAACGCTAAAGCCAACAGGCGATGTGAAATCGTCGATAGGTCGCATTAGCGCGTGAAAACAAGCGCTATTTTCACACGCTAATGTGCGCCTTGATAATATGGGGGAGTGGATTCAGCTTTATGATCCACCCCCTCATGTTAGCAATGCCTAAGACGTACTAAAAGCAGGCGTTGGGAGACCTGGGATAGACGCGTTTATCGCAGGTCTCCTTCTCCCAAGGCCTGCCTTGTGAATAAGGCAATCCCACCTCCAACCACATTTTACATGTGGTTGGACGTGGGAACACCCCCCTGCATGTCATTAGCGTTATTCATCGCCCCCAGCGTGGGGGTGATGAATAACGCATGAAATGCGTCGCTAACCAGAGTTAGTGACGAATTGATAATAGGGCGATAATTAATTTATGCGTTAGCAACCGGAAAAGGTCGCTAACACATGAATTAAGGCCCTTGATAATATGCCCCATAATGTGCACTGGGCTGAGAAGCATTGACATTTGAGCTTCCCTGAAAATGTATCTGGTAAAGCTAAAATGTTGATGCCTGATAACGGGAGTGAACCAAGTCTAGGTTTTAAGTTTACAGTGTTTTTTCTCCTGTCGCCACAGTAAGGATTTCAACTTTCCCAATAGATGGTCTCAGTAATAAAAGATCAATCATGTATAAGAAAACGGTTAACTCTTGGCAAGCCACCTGCAAATCAATCTGAAATGGATTAATATATGAATCCAGAGATGTGTGGAGACCTGGCACACTGTCAGTGGTGCAGCCCTTCCTGCAAGGGACAGCAAGGCAATGGACTCAGATGATAATCCACCAATCTCCTAGCAAATACTTATTGAGGTAGTATATTTAAAGATAGAGTACAGGGATAAAGGAAGGCGAGAGAGAGGACACACCACCTCTGCATTCCTAGAGAGGATGGTGTTGGAGTGGGCTATTTCAGGAAAGGGCTCAGATAGAAACTGTAATAACCAATGGCACAATAATGATTTGCCCTTATAGATAATATACTCAATAATATACCTGGAGACGAGAGGCAGTATGGACCCACTAGGTACTTCGTAAGAGATGGCAATAACGAGCCCCAAAGGCATCAGTAAATACCCTGAGAACCAGATGCATCCAGTAGGCTTCTTGTCAATAGGCCAGCTGGAGCAATGAAACCAATCAGCTCAAAGTTCTTGTAAAGTAGGATCCAAATTGAGGAAAGGAGTAGCTGAGCAAGAGTGGGTGCCATACAACACCAAAAATGTGCCAGGTGCCATCATGCTTGTGCACAGTACTTTTACAGGAACTAGAAGATGACCAGACCAGACCTGACATAGAACTGCTTGTCTTTGATCGTCAGTGTGTCTGGGTGAAACAACTGGCAAGAGTCAGTCCACCATAGTCTCCAATCCATCCCAGCTTTTTGTATGTTTCTCAGAGAGAAGTGGACAGGCTTGATCATACTCCTCCTTCCCTTTATTCCCCTCAATACAATCCTGACAGTCTGTCACTGAAAGTTGATGATCACACACACACCTACAGGCTCTTAGGCATTTCTCAATCTTTTGAAGGTACTTTATAACCTTAATTACACTTATAGAGTTGCTCCTGCCTATCAAATGGCGGATAAATGTGTATTTTCAGATAGATTTAAATATGTTGATAGAACATATCAAACATTTATGGATATTTATGTAAAACTATTTCTCCACAGTGAAAATCTTTTGACCCAACTGCCCCTTTGTGTTCAATTAAGTTAAAAATGTATTGTTAGATTAATTAAAATCATACTATACACATTTCAAGACCATCAGAAAGCATTGAAATAATAAACCCTACGAGTGGAAAGCTGGTCCTTTGTATAAAAACTAAAATAGTATTAATGCCGAAAGCAAATGTATTTAAAACCAAACATAAGGTCCTATTTCTCTGAATAACAGCATTCAATAAATGTCACACATTTAACAGTGGCAATGTTGTTCATTCCACTGAAAAAATACTGTATTGCTTGCCCACAATATCTTTTGTTTTTGTCCATTCGTTCCATAGGAGCATATGCCTCTGTAGTGTCCACATGTCACATGAACAGACCACACAGAAACAGGAACGCTGTAGCTCTTTTCTATATTTATTGTATGGTTTTTCTGTCACAGTTGTTCCTCAACTTCTGGGTTTGCCACGAAATGCTTTTGATAGTCTAGTCTAAAGATGCTGAAAGACGTTATCCGGCGCTAGGCTTAAAAGTAATTGCACTGAGGGGGGAGGTTTGCAGAGAAGTACAGTGTCCCACCTACTTATACTACAAAATATGCACAGAAGGCTGATGTCCAACTGTCCACTGAAACGCATGACGGTAGGTGCATTAGTAAAAAGAGTTCACTTTATATAGCGCTTACTTGCCCAAGAGGCGTTCTGCAGAAAAAGCATATATTTTTCCTTTGAACTGTTCTGAAATGCGGAGTATTATACAAACGAGAAAACTGTTTAAATGTTTGCGCTTAAACATATATTTTGCAAACGAGGTAGCATCATTGGAAAGGGGTAACTAGTGAAACGCTGTCCTGTGCAGAGACTAACCCTGCCACCACACTTACTTGAAAAAACAAAACAAATGCCAGTACTGAGCACTGTTAAAAAGAAGGCTATTTCCACCAGAACCTGTGAACAAAACATATGGATCCACCGTTTTTCTTATTGTATCATTCGTTGATTTATTTGACAGCTTCCTTTCACTTATATTTTACAAAAGATTGACTTTCTACATGTGTATAATATTAAATACAAAACAGGGAAATACAACTATATACAAAAATAATAATTCAAATGTATCATGCAGGACACCAACCACCCAATCAATGCAGCCTATCTTACAAACCTCATCCAAATTTGGCCACGTAATCATACCTAGCACTCATACCATGCAGGAAAACACACACACACGGGCAAGTGGTAAATAATTTTGTTTATCCACAGTTCTAATGGAGAAAACTCTTAATCCCAACGTCAAAAGAAACATCAATCTTTCAAAATGGAATGCAGAACCGATTCAATGTCATCAACCTTTCTACATCTCCCGTCTAAATCACTAAAAACTTAGACTGTGTATTTTATTTTGACAAGGGAACCCAAAAATAAGGGGTGAAGAGGGTCGACGCATTTCAAACCCGACTGTAAGTCAGGTTCTCATCAGGACCAAACAAATCTAAAAGAGAAAAAACAAAGACCATTCAAATTATAAGACTTCCAACTAGAATTCCACAAAGGAAGTCCCACCAGTCTACATAATTTATGTAGACCTTATGCACTTATTGAGATTCCTCTCACCTACTAGGAACATCAAAACTGGTTCCTTGGTGCCTTCCCACACGTAGCTAGGCCTGCAAGCTTGGGTCCCCATAGTAATGAGGGTGCGACTTGGCCAACATGAGCTGGATATACACAATACCCTGATATAGCTCATCAAAATCTTGTACAATCACAAGCTGTATACACTGGTTTAGTGACTTTACACAGATTCTTAACTCAATTTGTTTCATGCACTTTGTTGGCAGGGCCAGCAAGGATTGGCCTGCAAGGCCAAGCCCAGTTGCCTGTGGTGGCTACGATACGTCTTCAGTTATGTGCAAAAGATCCACTAATCGTGAGGAAATTTCATTTAGGATCGCCAAACAAATCAACAAAATTAAAGCTGTGTTTCCCCTTATGGGACCACAAGACAAAAACAAAATACTGCCTATGTGATTACTCAAATGCATAGTTATCGTTATTGGAGACTGTAACACCAGGGGACAGTTTTTGCCACTGTCTAGACTATCTGCCACATCACTCCCTCAATGCCCGTCTTACCAGACGTACTCAAACAGATACAAAATGAACATGGGGCAGCTGCTGCCTTAGATTTGGAGATGAAACCAATGCAGAATTTTACCATTATATACTCAATTATTCTATCGAATGATAAAGGTGAAGCAGCTTCTCTGGCTATATGCCAGTAGCTCAGAGTAGTTGCAAAAGTCAACTGTGAATGCGAGTTGTCTATAAATATTGCTGATGTGTATACATCCTTAGGACACAGGGGCCTATTACCAAGCCCGCGAGAAATGCGTTAGCGACTTTTTAAAGTCGCTAACGCATTTTTTTTCACATCGCACTATTACCAATACGTCTCTAACCTGAGTTAGAGCCGTATTCTTGACGTTATCTATCGCCCCGCGCTGGGGGCGATAGATAACGCTAATGGGATGCAGGGTTGGCGTTCCCACGTCCAACCGCATGTAAAATGTGGTTGGAGGTGGTAACACCCTATTATCAAGGCAGGCGTTGGGAGAAGGAGACCTGCGATAAACGAGTTTATCGCAGGTCTCCCAACGCCTGCTTTGATCAGGTGTTACAAAAGGGGGTGGTGATGGACGGAGCATCTGAACCAATCAAACACTCACACCCAGTCAAAAGATCTGGGTTTGATCCATCACCGTTCTTTATCCCACTCTGCCACCCCAGTTCAGACATGGCTATATGCAAATCAGTCTGACCCTGTGCCTCATGGGAACAGTCCAGCCCGAACTGCCAAGCCATGTCTTCCCTGGACCGTAAACAAGCTTCCGAGGACCGGTTTCTGGCATTCCAGCCGCCTTCAGCCCGGCTTGCTTGAATCCAGTGACAAAGTGAGCAAGGGACTCACGTCTGAGCATACCCTGCCACACTTATCGCGGCCAAAGCAGTACAAAAAAAGGTGGTGATGGACGGAGCATCTGAACCAATCAAACACTCACACCCAGTCAAAAGATCTGGGTTTGATCCATCACCGTTCTTTAGCCCACTCTGCCACCCCAGTTCAGACATGGCTATATGCAAATCAGTCTGACCCTGTGCCTCATGGTAACAGTCCAGCCCGAACTGCCAAGCCATGCCTTCCCTGGACCGTAAACAAGCTTCCGAGGACCGGTTTCTGGAATTCCAGACGTCTTCAACCCGGCTTGCTTGAATCCAGCTGAGCATACCCTGCCACACTTATGGCGGCCAAAGAGGTACAAAAGGGGTTGGTAATGGACGGAGCATCTGAACCAATCAAACACTCACACCCAGTCAAAAGATCTGGTGTTAGGCATAGATAACATGGGGGTGTGGATCATAAAGCTGAATCCACCCCCCCATATTATCAAGGCACACATTAGCGCGTGAAAACAACGCTTGTTTTCATGTGCTAATGTTCCATATAGCCGACTATCGCCGGATTCCATTTCGCCTACGTGATGCGCGTTGATAATTACTCGCTATCACGGCGAAAAAATCCGGCGATAGCCGGCGATATGGAAATGTGCGATGTGCGTATTTTAAAGCACATCTTGTTAATATGCCCCACAATATTTTGGGAACCAGACCTGCCACACCAACTCTTGTCAAAGGAAGCCAAGCTGATGTGTGTATTTGTTGAAAAACCATGGGAAAAATCTAAACAACAACATAAAGGTAAACCTTGTTGGGATTCTCAACCCAGGAGTCCTCTGAGAGGTGGTGCGATTTTCGAGATAGCACTAAAATCAAGACTCCAGACAGGTATCAGGTTCCCAATACACATTCTCCTTGTATCTTACAGGATTTGCCTGACCATCAGTATGACAGAGGAAGGTGATCTGAACCAGACAAAAATAGTATGTGAAACCAAGGTGAGAACCACAACACTCGTCTGACATGAAGATTAAAAGGTAGGTAACACCTCCTCAATAAAAAGCCCCTTTTAAGAAAAATAAACTTGTGGCTTTAACGGCTAAATATGCAGTGGACAATGAGAACCCTCCACCAGAACATGAGTTGGGGTGTGACTCTCCTTGATAGCGTGGTTGACCTCACTATAGTGCGCTGGAATCGCTAACAGTTTCTGGTTGCTAGATCAACTGATACCTTTCTTACAGGTGAGACCACGGATAGATGTGTATCCCCTCCAGATAAATTGTATTATTTAGGTATTCAATTTGAAGGTGACGTGCAATGCACTATTAAAGTAATATTCCAGGAAATTTTTACTTTGCCTTACAACATCAGGTCGGTGGAGATCAATTAGCTATAACAATAAGGAGCTATAGAGGGAAAAAGTGAACAGGTCGCCCTCCTCTCAGTTTATATCGAACACACAAAAGACCTGCCACCCCGGGCTCTAGATTCATAAATGTGGAGGTGGAATTTGTTACCATTTTCTTCACCTATCACTCCTCACTTTCTTATGAGGTAGTGTCCTTCCACTTTATTTGCCTTGTTTTATAAAACAGTGTTTTTTATCAAGTGACAGTCATATATCCCATCTATAATTATGTATGGGAAAAAATTGTGTATTCACCAAAAAACACACCTATAGATATGTTTATATTACAAAAATTGTGAAAAAGCAGCATGGTACCTCACGTGCGCACCACCAGTTGAGCTTGCTGATGGGTACCAGCTATGCTCACTTTTATCATCATCGGTGACCATTTTACTTGAAAAAAGTATATATAGTGTCCCAAAAAAAGTGCTCAAAAGAATCCCAAACCTGTGCTTTGCAACTACCACACAAGCAAGACCCAGTGAAATATAAAACTAAAATAAGACGCACAGTTTACCAATTCTATTCTTTTCTTGTGCCCTCATTCAGATATTTAAAACCGGCTGCATTTAGGCAGACCTCTTCTTTTCTCAGCCGACATGTTTCATTGCCAATCCATCTTTAAGGCAATTTCGTCAGGGCAGGGTCATTCATCGCTAATGTTGGACACTGGTGCAATTATTAAAATGACATGGGGGAGCCCAAGTCAATCGTACCAGCTCTCCACTTGTTTTCAGAAGAGAACTCCAGCCATAAGTTCCTCTTCTCTGAGTCCGAAACCAGCAAAATGCCCAAAGTGAGTATTGTTCTTCCTACTGCATCTTCTGCAGGAGACGTCATTTATACAGATTCATCGGCTGTGGATCTATTGCTTTTGGATTTATCTAGCCTGTTACAGAACTGGAGCTTCCTGTTTTTTAACTAAGTGCTTCTGGGTATTATAGGGATCAAGATTATTTTTCCTCAGGCAGTTCTTCTGTTTTAGACACTCATCCAGCATGGATTTCTGTTTCTTTCATGGTTAAAACGTACTTATCCAATCCCGCCTTGGATATATATTTGGATTACACTTTCCACAGTTTTTCTTTTCTCATGGATAGGATTTGTGACAGTTTTTTGCTGTTGAATAATAGCCGCTACCGCCTGGAACGTTCTGGTGAGGGACTGGTTGACAGGCTGTTGGCCCCCCAATTCTTTTTTCCATAAACTGAAAAAAAACTTGTGAAAATTTCAGCCGTTCCAATAACTTCTGGAACTGTTTGGCTTAAAGCCCCTTTGACATATTCAGTCCTACCGAAATCCTGCAGATATCATGTGTTTACAGTTTCTATGGGTGATGCAATAGTACCTGGGTTAAATTTCAGATGATTGGGATGTTAAAACTGTAAACTCCAAGCTCTCAGAGCTGGAATATGACACTGTTTTTGATCAGAGAACGTGTACCTTATTTCTGCTAATTATGCTGATAGGTTCTGTTATCGCCATTACAGCCATAATTTCATACCTAGGGCCAGTATTCAATGTACACTTTTAATTAAACCCAATGGGAACATTGTATGACTTCCCCACAAGGTAGTTTAAAATTGTACAAAGATAAATTCACATATTTTGCAGGATATGTCACTTCAGATCCTATATCATACTTCTTTAAATTAGTTCCCATACAACCGAAGAAATATCTGCTTACGAAAACTACGCTAATAAATACAGGTTCGATTGTTAGCCAAATAGGCCTTAAAGACTATGATTATTGGAAGGACTGGATTGACTGAAATTGATTTGGGGAAATATACTGTGGCAAATTCATAGGACGGAAACCCTGTTTTGAGCATTTTTAATCCCAACAGAAATGATCTTCCTCAATGACACCTTCCAGCAGACTACACGTCTAGGACCAACAAAAATTAAAGAAATGAATGCCCAGGATATTCCCTCCATTGCCCGCTTCGATAATTAGCAAAGTTTGACAAATTCTGTTGAAGAATATCTCAATAGTATAATGCAGAATGGTTCATTTAATTTCAACTTTCAGGTCCTCATGGGTGGTTTATTGTGGCCAGTACACACGAATGGTTGTCATGCTCGTTTCCTTAATTCCACACCTGGTTTTAAATCAAGCCGACCCAATCCCCGATATGCCCACTCACATACATTCAGGTATTGTTACCACCTATTCAGTGGGGAAATTGTGTGAATAATGATTGGAACATTCCACAGTGTCTGCAGTGAAACAACATTCTTTTCTCCTGTCTGAAGACATGGACTTATCAGATTCTTTTAGGCCCTAATACTCCATGTCCTAAAATATTTATTTATCCTATATATAATGAAATTTGGAAATTGTTACAAATGGAAGCTGCTGCACGTTTAAGACAAATTAATCAAGATAACTTGGAAAAACAACTTGCTGTTTTTGATAATAGTATTAACACACTGTTTTCTCGCATTTATAATTTGAATAACATTGTGTCATCTGTTATGGATTTTCTGCAAAGTCACATTTCGACATTGTATCATGGGCAAAGTCAGCTTAGATCTATTATGCAATTTAGCTGGATGCTTCAGACCTTAAGACTGGGCCCATACCATGGAGTTATCTGAATTTCAATACCTTGTTTTTGCCTTTCAATTTAATACGCAAATAACAACTGAAGGCACAGAAAGATTCCACCTATAAAATGTTGCATTTAGAGAAATTAGAACAGCAACCATTTACAATTGCTGAAACACCTTCAGCTGTCCGGTTAATACATGGAGTTATAGCCCTACCCATCTCAACATTTCAATTCACTGCCTGCATGACACATTTTCCCGTCAGTAGATATGAACCCCTAGGAGGAAGCTTCATTCATGAATTATGATCACTTCTATTTTCCTATATTTGTGAACATGCTGGCAAATTGGTCTTCATTTCTGGAAAAGAATGCAACTCTTCTGTCTGGCAGTCCCTTGTTTGCAAACACGAAGCATTAAATTGTGCCTGTAATGCGTCTGTAGCGAATTTGAACTGCTTTCTAAAAAGAATTCCAGCTCCTGCAATACTTTTACTGTCCTTTCAAATGGCAGTTATTTAATGCTCAGTGATCAACACTGTTGTGAAATGCAAACTGGGATCCCATACATTTTATCACTTTCCCAAACCATTACATGTTGTAATAATGTTCTATTTACCCCCACACAGGAGTTGTCTATAGCCCTTTGTGACCTTCCATTCCAACTTTGAAGGCAGATTTTAACAAGCTAAGCAGATTTAAAGCACTACTGTTTCAAAAGAAAGTAGCTCTCACATCTGCCTGGGAAACATTCGAATTACAGGTTGCAAGGACATCCAGTGAAATACAGTCCTTATGAAACACATATATCCCACTACATTTTAGTTTATTGTATTTTTAGCTCACCTGACACTGACGGTATTTCGCATTTTGTTAAGATTATAGGTTCGGGCCTGGTCAGTTCATTCCAAACAATCTTCATAGTAATTCCGGCTTTTATTAATTTCCTTTCTCCTAGTGTGTTCGGAGGATTGCCACATCCTTCATTTCTCATTTGTGACATTTGGATACATTTTTGCTTTTCTACAATCGATGTTCCATTTGCAAGTGCCCTGGAACTTCCAACACTTCAGCAGTGTTGTGAGCATATGCTTTGATACTTTAGTATCTTGTTGCCTCAAAAACTAGACCTTGATTGGTTGTTAACATTACGACCTGCATGGTTTTTGAATATGTGCAGCTCGCATTTCACTGCCATTGGTATCCCTCCGAATGGGCTCAAGATTTTTGTCTGACTTTGCAGACACCTGTTTCCATGGACATTGAACTGTTGGTTAGTCCTTTAGTGACCCATTTTCAGAGTTGACCGTTAACTCCACAATACATGGTATGAACCACTCTTTCCAGAGGAGAGGCGTGCATCAGCCCATGGATCACTTAATGTTGGCTGTACAAACACTGATGCAGTTTACCCGGTAGCTATCTTAGCATCAGCTGAGGCAGCGGATCATGTCTGTTCTCTGGAACTTATAACCTGGGCTGTCGATCAATTGTCTTCTATGGAGACAAACTCCTTTTTGGAGTTCCTAGACTTTGAATTTGCAAGTGACATCATGGACACCTACGACGCACCATAAGTTGATTATTTTTTCAAAATGGTCATGTTAGTTTTTTTATGACATGCCCACTAGACAAGCTTTTAAATTTGATTTTCTTATCATTGCATTCATATTATTTAGTTATTTGTTGTGCTTTTGCCCTGAAGAAAGGGAGGGTGTTGTGTGTTCCCTATATAGCCCATTGTCGTTTCCCTATGTTAGCCTAACTATGCATGTTGTAGGCTGCATTTGCTTTGCACACGCTATCAAATATTGTGCTTGATTTGTGCCATCTTGTATTTTCACACATAAGCATCACATGTTTTTTGTATTTTGTTCTCTTCCTGGGATTTAGTTGGACCAGCCATGCAAGGTCAAACAACATTGCTCCATGTTATTCTCTGTGGTCGGACACTGGCACCTAGACATAAAAGAGAAACCCAGCTGCTGTTTTTGAACACACATGTTATATCATATAACCAAGGACGTGTCATTTTGAAAACACACAGAGTGGGGACTTGCAGGCAGAGAAAAGATCCTGAGACAAAAGGGCTGCTTCAGCTGAGACGTAGAACAGCCATCTAAGTATGCCAAGGTTAGGGGTTCACCCTTTCTCCCAATGATCTATAATATAACACTTTGCTTCAGTAGTGGTGGTAGATTTAGGAAAATCTGTCAGCTAATATGATAGGGCTTTTCATTGTCTATGGTCTGTTGATCATGCAAATGATATTACTCACCTACATCCGTTTTCTGTTTGTGGCACAGTTATTGCATATTAGAGCATGATAATTTCAATAAATATTGTAAACTTCCCTCATGTCTCTTTTTGATTTGTTATAGGCATGTATGAGTGAGATAACGAAAGGTGACAACCTGCTACCATGATCCCTGAGAGGGCCAAGAGTGTTGTGTTCTAGGGTGACAAATCACTTGTCTGGCTGAGAAGGTTAGGAGGTCAAGTGAGGCACTATGAGCGAGTCGGATTTAGGCCCATAGGTACTGATGTGGTATGGTGACTCAGTCTCTGCATAATGATATTCTATGGTTGCAGGCATAGTTTTGTTCCTGAGCAGAATCCCTACAAATGGCACCAAATATCGTGGACACAATATTGAAGGACAAAAAATAAATAGGCAACTAAATATAGATTTTCTATACCGAACTCCATTTACATGTACCTTGACAATTTATCTTCTAGGTGCTCAGATGTGGTGTTAATATTAGTAAATCGATACTTCTTATATATGCACCTTGCTTTCAAAAGTTTGTGTTTAAATATTCTGGCCATGATATTAGCATTATTTATTTTGTGGTGTTTCCCTTTTCAAGACTAGTCCTTTGATACTGCATCACTAATTGTATCATCTCATGTGCCTCCTGTCGGTGAAAGGCTCAGCACCGATCTCTCCCTTTGTGTTGATTTGCCTATTCATGTACTCGTGTGCATGAGTCTTTGGTCAGCGAGCATTATTTTTTCCAATATCTTCTTGCCAACTGCCAGGCTGTAGCTGCACAATTTTTTCCAGGTGTTTCAAGTATTTTTGTCTATTCCTCATTGACATAGGAAGTGCTTGACTTTTGTGTGTATGTCAAATTGAGCTTTCTCTAGCATCTGTGATGGCAGCTAATATGTAGAAAGGTACTGCACTCTTTCTTACAAAGCATCATGATTATAAATGTGCCACTCTAGTGGACCGCCGACTATGAAATGTCAAACACAAAAAAGTGAAGGATGGAATGCTTGAATTAATCACAGCCACTGATAATATCAGGGGGCCATATCCAGGCCATCCTTTTTGCCCAACATGCCACCTCACATTAAACCCAGTCATATGAAAATCATCCTTGTTTCTGCTCCAATAGGAACAATCCAGCCATAACTGTCAAGCCATGTCCTCTCTGGACCAGAAAACAAGTAAACCAAGACCAGCTATAGCCTATCTGGGACTCTTCAGGGAGGTGTGCTTGGTGCCAGTGGCACTATGTTGTTAAACATGGCTGTGCACTCTGTGACTTTCATGTTGAAGTGGTTTGTTTGGTGAGCTCGTCTTTGTTTACTCACACCCTCTTCGCCTGGAGGGTGTGAGTAAACAAATCTGCCACCCCACTGCAGCTTACCAAGAAATGAGTGCCAGGGGATTCTTGTGCTACTTTTCTACACATACTTCTGCCTCAGTATGCACCCTATGCACATCAAATTTTCATTTTGCTGCCCTGTACTCAATAACTTGCTCTTAGGTGATGTGGGATTTGTCCTGTATTGCAGGTTGCCACCACCCTGCATCGAAGTGAGGAGCACTTGAATGTCCCACAATCTACTGTATGTGCATGGCTTGACTGAAGTCATCTTTGGCCAATCTGGTTGTGCATCACCTCCCTTGATGACCATGGGTCATCAGCTAGTTTTGTATTAGATGATGTGGTCTAGTCTGGACCCACTTAAATGTCCACCTCACACACCAGATCTTCTAAACGTGCTCACCTCATTCAATAACAGCTGGTATTTCCTTATGTCCTGCTGTTTATGCACTGTTTTAGATGGCTGCACCTCCTGTGGATTTGCTTGTCTTCATCACGAACTTTAGTATACTCATATCATACGAACAAATTGGACAGACACAGGGTTGGTGCAACTCTTTTTCGTATATCCTCTCTGCTACAGTTGTTCCTCTAATTTTTGCAGGAGCTTGTCTCCACCCATGCTGTCTGTAATATATCCTGGGCTGAAGTGTCCCTAGTTCTTCGTGTTTCCTGCTTTTTACATTCTCACACAGTAAGTGGTGTTCAGTGTTATGACTGTAGACCTGGAAAGACTCTGTCCTGCAGGGTCTTAGAGTCCCTACACTGCAACATCTCCTCCTCCATAGGGAACTAAAATGACACATCTCTCACATGAGATCTGCTTCCTTCTTTAGGAAGAATGACACAACAGCCTCAGGGATTTAAAAGATAAATAACCTCCCAAACCAACATCCACAAAAATGACAACTCGTATTGTTTAGTCCAGAACATTACCATCCTGTTCTAAACTCAACAATTGTAATTTAAATAAAAGCAATGATTTGTCATCAATTCCAGGTTTGAAAGGTTACTCCAGTTGTTGACTAAAGGCATTCTTACCCCAAACCAAGTAGCATGTTTTTTAGTTTCTTGCCCTCAGAATTCTGTTTATTCGAAGTGACTGTAGCTCCCTCTATATCTTTCACCTGATTTGTAGTTGAAAAGGTCTTTGCTCCAAAGGCCACAAATATCTAACTCTGGTCAATACTTCTATAAGTATAGGCTACAAAGATTATTCTAAGAATGAGTTAGAAGTTGCACTTCCTGGGATGTTTGTTCTTAACCGCATGTGCGCTAGCGGTTTTCCCGCTGTGCGCTGCGTTTTTTCAAAAGCCGCGTTACATGATGAGCTCAGCTCGTCATGAGCGTACGAGCGTCGTAACTCATGACGAGCTGAGCTCGTCAAGAGTGGGGAAGGGGTTAAATCTATAAGCACTTTACTTGAGGCCCTCAGATAGGGATAGCAATTGTCTTAATTTTAATCCATCTTCCAGATGTATCTAGCTTTGGAAGAAACTAGGTTGTAGTTCAACCTGGAGGTAACTGGCATGGCTACATTTTAATAATATATTGATATCCAAAGGACAAAGCTGGCATAATCATAACTGATAGAATTGACCCTTAAGAATGGGAGGTAAAATTGCAGTCCAACGCTTTAATCCAAAGGTCAAAGCCTAGTACTTTGCTGGCTTAGATATATCAGGCCTCATTTATGAGGCTGTGCGTCACTTTTACGCCGCCGGTGCGTCACTTTTTGTGACGCACCACTGGCGTAAAAAATACGCCTTGTTGCGCCATATCTAGGTAGATGCGTCACTTTGTAAACCCCTGTGCCACATTATACCTGCACCAGGTATAATGTATGCAAGGGGGGCGTATTGACGCAAGAAAGGGTCCTGGAAGTGACGCAGTGGAATCTATGAGATTTCACTGCGCCACTTCTAAGATGCAAATGCGTCAATATCTTATGCCTACCTCATGGCAGGCGTAGGACTGACGCAGGCCCTTTCACATGGGGCTTGTCCCATGTGAAAGGACACATTGCTGGAGTTGCGTCACTTTTGTGACACACTCCAGCAATGCGTCACTTTTGCGCTTACAGATACGTCAGAAATTCTGACGTATCTGTAACTCCTTTCAAAATGATGCGTCATAATATAGATATGACGCATCAATCATGTCGCAAGGAGTGCGCACTGAGAAGTGACGCATCGCTGCTTTCACGCAGCGATGCGTCATTTCTCATAAATGAGGCCCATAGGACTCTCCCCACAACGCAACTCAAACCGAAGACATAAACATTGGTAGTTAACTGCAATGTTGTTTGCAAAAACTTCAAATGACTGACAAACCCCTGTTCTTGAACCTTTTTTGTAAATGTAACTTTGTAGTTTTTGGTTGAAATTCAATACCATTCTTAATATTATAAGTGCTTAACTGTGATTGTTAACCTTTTTGACTTCTGTGGACCCCATCACTACTGGTACCAAGGAACTCTCATTGAATTATCTATCTATCTATCTATCTATCTATCTATTTATCTATCTATCTATCTATCTATCTATCTATCTATCTATCTATCTATCTATCTATCTATCTATCTATCTATCTATCTATCTATCTATCTATCTATCTATCTATCTATCTCTCTATCTATCTATCTATCTATCTGTCTGTCTGTCTGTCTGTCGGTCTGTCTGTCTGTCTGTCTGTCTGTCTGTCGGTCTGTCTGTCTGTCTGTCTGTCTGTCTGTCTGTCTGTCTGTCTGTCTGTCTGTCTGTCTGTCTGTCTGTCTGTCTGTCTGTCTGTCTGTCTGTCTATCTATCTATCTATCTATCTATCTATCTATCTATCTATCTATCTATCTATCTATCTATCTATCTATGTGGCGTTTGTAGAGTGCATCGCTACCTGTAAGCATCCCACGGCTGTTATTGCAAAATAGACAGGACAAAGTGCTCTAGAAGGGTTAGGTTTCAAACAGACAGGTTTTTAGGAGTTTACAGAATGTCAGTTTGTTGTCTGTTATCCACAGACTGTGAGGGAGGGAGTTCCATAATTTGGCTATGCTGTAGCTGAAGGATCTGTTACCGCTTCTCGCTTTTGATGATGAGGACTACTGATTATTGAAATCTGTGGACCCACAATGAGTCATTACTGGAAGCCAAGGACCATGACCTAAGCATTTTCAATGATTTGAACAACAAAACAATACACACAAAATACAGAAATAAGGGTTATCAAACAATCACACAAATGATTAAATATTTTATTTGATTCACAAGGAATGTTTTTTAAATCAAACACTATATATTTCTTGGAGCTTTTCTAAAATTATTGTAGGCCACTAATCCTTACTCTAGTCTGTTAGATGCACTTGCACTTTTCGCACTAATCAATCTAAAGATGCTAAATTAATTTTTAGCTTACAATTTCAAATTCCTACTCATTAACAGAACCTTTTAAAATGTTTAGTTTTACATTTTACTTCTATATATACTTTATATTAATTTATTAGTATTAATTAATTTTCTCAGTAGTCACAGGCCCCATGAGTAGTCTTGCAGTGATCCCGGGACCACATTTTGAGAACCATTGGCTTAACTCATGCAAGGACTTTTGGAGCCCAACAACACTGTTGTTTAGAATTACTGTGTCATCTGCATATTACAGAACTGAAATATAGTGAGATTGAAGCTTAGTGGGATATAGGTTTATTTTTCCCATTGCATCTACAAGATATGAGGTGTGGAGATTTAATAGCCAAGGTGCAAGAAAGCACCCATTTTTCAGGTGCAGTTTTGTATATTTTCTGAGAAATGTAGGATTAGGTGACTACTTGTATTCATATCCATGTGTTGGAATCTAGGGACTGATTTGTTTCAAAGTACCAGAGGGATCCCCCAAGCATGCAATTTCCACTATAATAAACCCAATCTATTATGTGAAACACAGATTTGTAATTCACAATGCAAACATATAGAGTGCAATACTTTAGCTGAGTCGAATGGTAAATCTTATACTATGTTATGACATATTATGATTGTTTCTAGAGGACACTATTAGCTGTGAGGGTGTCCTGACACTTAGCAGGTGCGAGTCTAGCCTTGCCGCATGCGGATGAAGTGCTCTTCGAAAGGCCAGTTCTTCAGCTTCTTGCCGAACTGAAGCAGAGAGGAGAAGGCTCTGATGGGCAGTGTTGGGTCTTTCCATTCTTTAGGGAGTGAAGTAGGAGAAGGCTCAATCTTTGGATCCGATTATGCATATGCACAAGATGTGTACTAGTAGGAGTCCAACTGAGTGAAGGTGTCTGGAAGGTTTGTGGAAGAAGACGTGGTTGTAAAGATAAGCAGGGACAATCTTGTGTAGTGCTCTAGGGGTCTGAGTGAGGAGTTTGAACTATGCATGTTTGTGAATTGGGAGCCAGTCAAGCTTCTTGAGGTGCGGGTGATTTCGTGCTGCATGGGAGGTTGAGGGTGATGTAAACTGCTTTGTTCTGAATGGCCTGTAGTCTTATTGTAAGTTGCCTACTGATTCCAATGTAGATGGAGTTCTTGTAGTCCAGCTTGAGAGTGATGAGGGTGTGTGTGAAGGTTTTACAGATGTCACTTGGGACCTATTTGAAGAGGTGTCCCACGGTGAGCTGTTATTCCTCAAGATCATGACTTCTGTCTTATCGATTGGCCATCATGTCTCCTCTGTCCAGGTTCATGCTGACTTTGTCTGTGGCTGCAATGAGGGCTTTGTCTGTTCGGTGGTTGAGTCTGAAGCCAGACTGTGTGATGTCAAGGAGTTAGTGGTTGCTTAGATGGTCAGTGAGGCCTTCCTTGATAAGCTTCTCTAGGGCTTTGGCCGAGTATTGTAATACGGAGATCTGTATGTAGTTGACGAGAGTAGATGCGTACATGGAGAGTATCTTAAGTAGAAGGATGACTGTAGCATGTTTCCAAGACTCTAGGAAGGTAGCTCAAGAGATTGTGGTGTTGAGGATAGGTGTGAGTGCTTCGATGATGGTTTGACGTCCTTTGGTAAAAGTGTAGTGGAGAGAGGGGTCCAAGCGGTTCTCAGATTCGATAGACTTCATGGTATTGGTAGTCTTGTGGTGATGGCGGGTAATGAGGTCAAGGTCACGTCTCTGGCTGAGATGGCTTGATGAGTTGTGAGGTAAGAGGGATCTGGCTGAGGGTCGAAGGTGCAATATATGGAAGTTATCATGTTGCAGACTAATTCTGAGAGCTTGTTGCAGGTGGCCTGTGATTTGGTGTTGCTTTTGGAGGTGGTCGATGAAGTAGTGAAGTGTTACACAATGGTGAAGATCTCTTTGCTGCTGTTGGTGCTGGTTTCGATGCAGTTTGCAAGTGGAATGTGATTGGAATCCCTGATCTCAGGGCAGATCTGAAGGTAATTTTGTCAGTGAGGTCTTGCCTCTTTCCCTGTCTACACTCCAGCTGTTTGCAGTGGCATTTCACCATCCTGAGATTTGGAACGTACCATATGGCGTGTGGTTTGGATCTTTTGGCTTTCATGTGCTTGGCGGGGACCAAGGTGTTGGCACAGGCAGTGATCCAGCAGTTGAAGTTGATGATGGATTCCAGATGGGTGCTGGGTGTGTCCGAGCCTGTATGCAGAGAAAGCAGTGGTCCAGTACAGCTCAGGGATGTTGTTCCAGTTATGGCGTGTGGGTCCAGTGGTAGTTCTTTGTGGGGGTGGGAGAAATTAATTTGGCAGCTGATAAAGGCCTGGTCTGTCCAGGTGATCCATGCAGGCTTGTCAACTGACATTTTGAAGGAGATGAAAATCGGATCCAGGAGGTGTCCGGCGGAGTGTGTGGGTTCAGACGTGCATTGAGTCAGGCCCAGGTTTCTGAAGTTTTCAAGAAAAGCTGTTGAAATTTAAACATATTAACATGCTGCGGAATCATCATACCAGGAGCTTCTGATCCCCCTCACAGAGCGGAAGGTCATCGAATTGGAGGGAGTTGGAGGCGGTCCGTTTGGCTCTGAGGGTCTTCTCCCGGTTTCTGCGGGGTTCCGTTGTGCTGGTCAGGATGGACAATGTCACAGCCATGGCTTATGTGAACAGACAGGGGGGACCAGGTTCTCGTCGCTGGCTCTGGTGGTGGTGCTGTTGTTCAGTTGGGCGGAGTCCCATCTGTTGGCGCTCTCGCGATTCATATTTGGGGGAATGTCCAATTCCCTGGCAGATGCTCTCAGCAGGGCCATCCCGTCTTCAATGGATTTCTGCCTTTGTCAGGAGTTGTTTGTGGATCTGACGGTACGATGGGGTGTTCCGGTGGTGGACCTCTTTGCGAGTGTGGGCAATGCCAAGATAGCCCGGTTTTGCTCCCGCAGTCGGGAGTGTTTGGCCTGGGCAGTGGACGTTCGCTACTGCCCTTGGCCTCACGGTCTTCTGTATGCTTTTTCTCCTTTCCCCCTTCTTCTCCGGTTCCTTCTGCAGGTCATTTCCTTGGGGGCACCTGTGGTTCTGGTGGCTCCTGCTTGGCCTCGTGCCTCCTGGGTTCCTCTCCTGGTGGAGATGAGGTTGGAGGTGGAGTGGTTGCTGCCTCTGTCTCCATCCCCTTTGGTGTCCCCGGTGTTACAGCAGGATGTTCTAGCCAGGATGCCCTTGGTGGCCTGGAGGTTAAACACTTAGGTCTGCTGCGTAAGGGGGTTCCGGCTGGTTTGACCTGTACTCTGCAGGCGGCTAGGCGCTCTTCGACCAACAAGTCTTACCTGAGGCACTGGCGTTCTTTCAGTAGGTGGTGTTGTGACAAGGGTTTGAATCCTGCTTCCTCTTCATTGTTTGAAGTGATGCTGTTTCTCCTGGATGGTGCTGTGTTGGGTTTGAAGGTTTTCTCCCTCCGTCTGCAGTGGGCTGCGACTAAGGCTTTCTGTAGCTCTTGGGACAATCTTCCGGTTCCTGATGGTTTGGTTTGGTGCCTTTTTAAGGGGTTGTGTAATGTTCTTCCTGCCCCTCGGCAGCATTTTCCCTCTTGGGTTCTGTCTCTGGTCTTGGAGGCTTTGATGTTGCCTCCCTTTGAGCCTTTGCTTTCTGTGGACCGACGGCTCTTGTCCTTTAAGACCTTATTTTTGGTGGCCATTTCCTCTGCTCACCGCCTGGGTGAACTGGGTGCTTTGTCTTCCAAACACCATTTTTGTAGGGTTTTTGAGGACAGGATCGTTTTGTGGCTGGTTCTTTCTTTTTGTCCTAAGGTGGATTCTCAGTTCCACAGGGATCAGGAGTTGATCCTTCCTTCCTTTTTTGATTCCCCTTCCTCAGAGTCTGAGGTGCGGCTGCACTCGTTGGATGTCCGGAGTGCTCTCCTGATCTATTTGGAGCAGGTCGCTCCTTTTCGTCTTTCTGATTCCCTTTTTGTGAATTGTGGACCTGTGAATCGGGGTTTGCGTCCTTCCACTCCTTTTTTGAGTCATTGGGGTGGGTCTTTAATTTCTCTGGCTTACGAGGCGGAGGGGCACCTTTGTCCTTTGGGGGTTCAGGGTCATTCCACTCGGTCCATGGCGGCTTCTTGTGCGGAGGTCCAGGGGGCTTCCATTTCAGAGATTTGCCGGGCTGCCACCTGGGCTTCACGGTTGACCTTTGCCTCTCATACAGGATTGGCCAGGAGGTTGACCTTGCTAAGGTGTTTGGGTCCAAGGTTCTTTCAACTATAGTTCCTGATTAGTGGTGTTTCCTTGTATGTGTTTCGTAATAAACCTGTATTGTGCATGCCTACTTTGGTAGTCCTGTTTGGCTTTGTACATCTCAATTCATAAGGAATGGAAGCGAGGGAGGGACAAGGAGGTAATGCATCAATTACTTACCTGTAATTGCATTACTCTGAGTCCTAGTCCCTCGCTTCTATTACTTACATCCCTCCCTCCCTCCCTGGTAGTCCAGGCCAACTTTTTGGTATGGTTTCGGTCTATTTGGTATTACAGGAGGTTGGAGTGGGGTGGGGGCTAGTTATACTCCACACGTTAGGAATCACCTGGTATGGGTTTCTGGTGAGGCAGGGATGCCTCAATGCATAAGTAATGGAAGCGAGGGAGTAGGACTCAGAGTAATGCAATTACCGGTAAGTAACTGATGCACAGGGCAGGAGCCCTTTGAAGAAATCCAGCGAATGTCTGAAAATGAAGAAATGGAGGATGGGGATGAGACTGCAGACTTTTATCCAGTGCCTGACTGTCCGTAGTGGGCACTGGGCATTTCACAGGTGGGCCAGAGGGGTGGGAGCCGGTTTTCTTCCCGTGGGGGGCGGTTTTGTTACTGGGGGCCGGTTTTGCAGCAGTGCTGCAACATCGCCCCCCCCTGTAACAAAAGCGGGAGCTGTGCTTCTCACTAGCATTCCCCCTCCAACCCACCCACCCCCGTTAAAGGGGCAGGTTGATCAACAATCTGCCAGGGCTGGTTGCTGTTCCCAGTCTGGCTGTGCATCTATCCCTGCTTTGCTTACATGTGAATATTTTTTTTGTAACTTTACCATGTCTGTTAAATGGACAAGGGCTGATTAAAAAAATACGTCCACTGGTGAGGAATGATAATGGAGGGGTTAATCAGTGGTCCTCTGGACGTCCAGCACTCATAAAGCGGAAACTGTCCCAGAGGGACAGCTACCGCTTTGCAAATTAGACAGCTTCTCAAGTCGAGTGTCAGTAACCCTTCAATGGTTTATGGCTGAAGTTGTAGTGCCAAACCACGCATGCTAAGAGTTGCAATTCACAAATAGAGGAGTATGGCTCTTTTCATGTCCCAGCCTATTATTGAGACGGAATGTGTCTCAAAAGCCACTTTGCAACTCAGAAATACGTTCCTGACTTACAAACATAACTTAAAAAAAAAAAAATTGGAACCGAACATTTTGGATTTTCAAAGCTTATGAGTTTAAGAATGTCAGAATTTGCGAGCAGAGTATCAATAAGCGCATCACGCCCTATATATATAAAAAATATGTGCTATTAAATAGAATGTGTTATTGATCAAAATATATAATTGAGTTAGTGAACGGAAGGATATAATATAAGACAATATGTGCACTTCTCAATGGTCTTTGAAGTGTTTTGAATTTTCAGACGGTTTAATTGTAAATTGTGCAGACACTTCACCTGTTGAACGCATGAATGGCTGTTTGACTAGTTGTGAAAAGCGTGAAGTGGGGTATAATGGATTGTTTCTTTCCAACTTCCTCACACAGGAAGCAGTTCGTTCTACTGATGGATTATTCCATGTGGAATACTCACTGTCCTCTCCTGACCTAGTCAATGTTACAGATGCAAACAGGTGCTTCGTAAAATGGTGAAGCACTTTAGAACACACGCCAAATTCAAAATCTGTCCCATCGAAGAAATGTAAACAGTATAGATAGTTGTGACGTACTAAATATGGCTGCAGGGCCACTCGACAACATGATATCTTATATAATGTTTCATACACATTTAATGTGTTTACATTACTTACGACTCGGGGATTTTCTTTCCGTACACGGTTTCTTGGCGGCGAGGGCCTTCTTGAACACCCTCTTCTTCAGCTTTTCAGCCCTGACACAGCTGACCAGTGAACGTTAAAGTACGTACTGTTTGTATACTTTTGAAGCAGGGTTCAAAATTGTAGTCAAAACTCGAGCCCGTGAGTATTTTCACAGAAAATGGCAAGTTACAAAATAAAACAGAGGCTTGGTTGTCAATAATGCAGCAGGTGACTGTGGCAGTGAGGAGCTTTCTGCGCCCCAGTTAAGACTGATTTTCACGACCTAATGGGAGCAAGCACTGACGTCCATTTCCCTTGCATGGTTTAGGGCCATGGCACCACTGCTATGCCACTGGAAAAAAGAAAAATTAACTGAAGTGTTAGGGCCTGCAATTCATTTGGCAAGCTTATGTGACTAGGAATACCTGAATTACCAGATGTTAAAATACCAATGGAAGTGGACAAGCCATAAAATGTATAAAATGCCCGTGCTGTTTGCAAGAGAGGTGGGCACAGGCTCCACGAGGCCCGGGGGCATTACAGATTTTCAGGGTATCCAGATGGCATGCGTTTATATAAAGCTAATGTGCATTGGAATAATGTGCATACTTCGTACTTGCATTTATAGTCCAGAATGACTGGTCCTCGAGCCCAATATTGGCGCCCATTTCTCTACAGACTGCCACGTGTCAAACTAGCTCCAGAGTCGGTCTTTAGCCATATTTAGACTTCCCGCCTCCTTTAGCCCCCACCTACCCCGATGGACGTGCTCTATGTGTCGCGTGAACGGTATTTTGAAGCGTTCATTGAAAGAGAAGGAATGCCCTATACGTCAATCAGCAGAAAGTACACACTACAGGTGACAAGAACATTCGTTTGGCTTTGTTGATTTCATGGCCATCAACTAGTTAAACCGCATAATTAATGTAGTGCAGAAACTAATAATGTGAGGCTGCATTAACACACACTGGATGTGCAATCTTGACTGGGAATAATTAAAATGTGGTGAACTTCATTTCATTATTTTAATAAAATCTAATTCAATAAGCTCCCTAGCAAAAATATCAATACTTTGGCACCCTCGATAAATCCATGTAAGAAGGGGCTCAAAATTGCCTGGTTGAGAGCTGCCTTTTTCCTTATTTTATAAAGCACCTCTTGTCACGACAGATGTAAACATGCCCAGGTCTCTTTAAGGAGAGATTACCCAAAATTGGCTCGAGGAATAAATTGCCACCTGCAAAGCAGAAACCACATCATTCTTTATTAATGATGATAAATCAGGAGCTATTACTGACCCTATCATTTTAGTCGCTTTATCGATATTGGAATGACGTTTTGAGACGTTTGAAAACATTGAAGTGTCTTCCCAGAACTCTCGTATTTCTCAGGTCCAAGGGCGAGTAGGTCATCCAGTCTGGATTTTAGCTTTGCATTTTAGGACTACTAGAACACCAGCACTTCAAGAGCCAGAATGCAAAGCAGAGAATCCTGGACGAGCCTCTCCGCACTGGGCACTGAGCGCTCTTTAAGTCTTACTGTGTCCAAGGCTTGTATCTTCAAACCATCAGGTCATAGGTTTGGATTTCAGCAGGGTCAACAACTCAGCCTTTCATCTTCTGTGCTGCATACCATCAGAATAACTTGTTTAGGTGTTAAATTAGCTGCAAAACTAATTCCTTGATAAGATTGCAAATTGATCGAGCAAGCCACTACTAACTTTGCTGTGTTTTCATGTTTTGCTGTACATTTATGCACTGTATGTTTATGGTATGTCTAGTGAAATGCTATTGTTGAACAGCTGGAACAATAATTTGATAGCCTTTTTCAACTCGGCCAGAAGCAGGCTCTTCAAGACAAGCATGAAAGCCATACAAATGGGCTATAGCTTAATGCGTGCTTCATAGCAGGCATGATCCTTCTCTCTCAGGCTAACAGAGAATCAACCAGAAAACCTGCTGCACATAAAAATTCTCGAAGGAAATTTAATACAGCACCATGTCTTCTCCATTTTGACTCAAGTAATCCCAGAACTATTAGACTCAGAAGTTCAAAGTCACAACGTGAGAATAAAGTAAACTCTATGCCAAATGTGATATCCTATTACAGTGTCAAATTAGGAGTAGAGTAAAAAATGTGTGCAATTTACAGAGAGTGTTTAATAATATCCGTAGTATCCTGACTACACTAAGGGGGACTTATTTGAGTCTTGTTGTAATCCACATTCAGACACTAGCGGAGGTTAATTTACGCCACATTTGTGCGGGAAAAGAGATACATTTGGTCATTTCTTTGTTCACTTTTCACTAGGAAAAAAACCTTGCGGATGGTGAAAGAGAAGACCTGCTAAGAAAGATTCAAAACATAATGTAATTGGCGAGAAAAATTCGAATTCAGCATGTTATACCTCATTCCGAGCAAGAAAACGGTCAATGAGGAGGAGACAACACACCCGGTTAATTCCACACGCCGTAGTATCTTTAGCAAAAGCTGTGGGGCTCTTAATCAGCCGCTTAGTAGAGTCAACCATCTATAGATCAAACACATTCTTAATCTACAGTGTCTTTGGCGTGCTAAATTATAGATTTCAGGCATAGATTTATTCTCCAGCAGGGTACAGGGCAATATGTCTATATTACCCACCTAGCCTGCCTTTTGGATTGCTCTTGGGCTGAAACGCCATGTCATCTTATATGATCGCAAATGAAACTGCATATCCCACTTTAATCTAAATATGTCTTCCTGGTTGGATTTGTGGTGTTCTGTTGAATTCCATTCACAGCCCTCGAAAAACAGGGTCCAGAATGATCCCACCTTCATCATGTAAAAAGGAATATGCACAACGTTGGGATCACATGCGTAAGAAAATTGGTATCAATTCTCAGGAATGTAATGCTTTTCTAACTTGAACATAATCACATTTTTTCACACCGTGATGAACACATGCGCCTCAAGCCGATTTATTTTATTTATTTTTATTTATTTGAGTTTAAATAGCGCTGGCTAGACCCGGAGGTATCAGAGCGCTTTACATAAGGATCCACAAAATTACATCAGTTACAAGTTACATCAGTTCCAAGATAAAATTTCCAGAGCGTCGGAAGACGAAGTACATGGAGCTTGGAAGGGAAAGGGGGTGGGGTATAGGAGGGGGAAAGGATGGAGATAGGATGGATGGAGAGACAAAGGAGTCTGGCCAAAGTCCGGCTGGGTAGGTGATGGCCGAGGAGTAAGTCCACAGCCCATCTCCTCTAAAGCTGTCAGGTAGCCCCACCGGGTATCAGTCAAGCGGCTAGGTCTCAATGAGAAAACTGTTAGAGGCAAAGAGGAGGAATAAATGGGGCATAAAGGAGAAAGTGGGTGGAGTAAAGAGTAGGGGGAAAGAGTGCGACGGAGAGACAAAGTAAGGTCTGCCCAATTTCCGGCTGGGTAGGTGAGGGCCGAAGGGGTAGTCCACAGCCCATCTCCTCTATAGCTATCAAGTAGCTCCACCGGGCATCTATACTGATGTATCAGATTTATTAGGACCTGCACACAGAGGGCACCTTAGAGGAACCCCCTGCAGTCCTGCTAGTCTTTTAATGTGTCGACTGACTGGTACCTTCCAGCCTACCACCACAGACTGAGTTCTGACACTCTGCAAGGAAGAGCCCGTGCTCTCAGAGGTCAGGAACAATGCCTGCTCAGCAGAAGAAGATGTTCTCACCTCCTCCAGCAGGATGGCTAACAATTTATCTCTTCAAAGCCTCTGCATCTTTGAAATGCAACCCTGGCTTCTCCCAAGACCTAGGAACCCCACCCCTGCGAGGGGGCACATTTGGTACCAGAGAAGGCAGGAAATTAGTTATTCAGGAGGAGTGTTGCACCCACAGGCCATCCATACCCCTAAGGTGGGCTACCTGAAGTAAATAGCCAGAGAAGGGTTTCACCATTTTGTTTTTGGTGAAATAGGGACTTCTGGGTCAGGGTTATACCCATCCACACAGGAAGTGGTCATGTAGTGGATGTAGCCACCCTAGGGGTAGGTAGCCCATTAGCTACTACTTCGTACTCCCCTAAATTGAGCATTTCAAGTCCCATTGGCATCAACAGTGAAGCGCTCGAGGCTACCATCACGACCAGCATTTCTGCACCCGGACACCTCAGGGCAGGTAAAACACACCTACTGGTGGTACTTTGGACCTTGGCCCACGTAGCACCTTAAGTCCCAAATGGCACCTCAAAACACAGCTTGCATGTACCGGTTTGCTATCTGTGTTTTCTCCAAAAGGATAACATTGTAGCGTTCGAGGCTAATGCCTCAAAACGTTATGAGTATTTTTCTATTTTCTTCTAAAATCGATATCTCCACTTGTACTGAAGTTATTCTAAAGATCGTGGTGTATAAATTACAAAAATGTACTGTATTTTTATAAATTGGTTTTGGATTTCTTATGGAGTATGTGAACCAGTTACTGACAGTGTGTTTGAACCATTTACTGATTGTGTGTTTGCGCAACAAATACTTAACACTTATCTCTGATAAGCCTAAGCGGCTCAAGCACACTACAACAAACAGAGCACTCAGTATTATTAAAGTAAGCCTTGGAAACCAATAAGGGTTGTCTGGACATTTTGCATGGCGTGCCCTTTCATTGGCGTCACTACATAAAAAGGAAGCTTCCTACACCTTTCCTATCAGGTGAGGTAGGAAAGCCTTCAACACTAGGTGAATGGCTAGAAGTTCCAGGTAGTTGATGAGGAAGCCCTGGATCTTCAAATCACGCTTTATTCAGGGGTGTTTGAAACCATGAGAGCACAGTATTTACAAGTCATACATACAATAATCAGTAAAACACAAGAATACATTTATAAAACATAAAAGAAAAGAATCAATCTTTCTGAATATACCTCAATCTCATCAGCTTGTAAAAAACAGGCAACAATAAAAATTACCTATTCATGAGATAATAGCTGTACAAGCATGAGAGCAGCACATACTTGTGAAAATGTCATAGCCTTCAATAAACGAAACAATGGTTTTTCTTGGCCCACAAAAAAACCTACAGAACATCGTAAAATGCATTGTATATTGGAGACAAAATAATGATGACCTCTGTTTAATCCCTAACATTATTAATAGAAATGCTATCAAGATATGATTTTAGTAAAAAGAAATTTAAAATGGACACTGTCAGAACTCCTTCAGTGGGCAACGGCCAAGCAGGTGCTACTGGACTTCGGCAGTGCAGACCTCATATGTCCCGGGGTCCCTTCTGCTACGACTCTGCAAAACTTGGCCAAGTTACATGTCTCCTGCATTTGACTTTCAGTGGTAGCGATGGTGAGCAGTAACAGGCTTCTCAGGAAGGTAGTGTGGGGTGCACAAACTCAGAACACAACAATTATCCAGCAGCACAAAAAATGATTGTCCAGCACCGTGTATTAGTAAAGGAAAGTACTTTAATACACACAAAAGACTCAATACTACAATCAATAGGCTACAGGCACAATTACTTTACTAGAGCTTGGGCTCCTCTGCCTCGGGTCCTGGTCACAGTCTCCTGGGTTTCCCTCCTTCTGGGTTGTAAGCAGGTTTACCCATGTTCAGGTAGGTACAAAGGCTCAGGGTGCAGTTTACCCCTTGTTATAGTTTATGCACTCAATTTTTTAAAAACAGTTTTTGTTTATTAGTCACAACAGCAGAAGTTCTTCAGTCCTTTTCAAGTGGACAGCAGGGACCCGCAGTATGTGTCTTTCTCACCCCCATTGCTGGAAAGAGAAGCACAAACTGGAGGTACTTTTTACATGTGGCAGGACTGCAGCAGGCACAGTGGAAGTCATCATTCCGAATACATGCAGCCGTGTGTGCCCCCAGTGACTATGCAGTCCTCATGTTGGTGGCAAGCTCACTTTTGGGCTTCTGTGAGTCAGGGTGGATTGTGGAGGTCAAAGGTCATGGATCCCCACAATATTTTCCTTACGGAGGCAGGACCCCATATTGGGCACAGTGTTCAAAATGGAGTGGCACAATCCTTTTGAAAACAGTTCTCCGGAGTAGAAGTGCAGAGTGCTCTGCACACTTCCCTGGTTTAGTTGCATGGTTTGCTTGGGCATGCTTTTCTGGTATAGTGGCATGGTCTGCTTGGGAAGATTTCTTGACATAATTCTCATCATGAACCATTTGAGTGGGGATACTGCTTTCCATGTGGATGTAGACTTATAGATCAC
Organism: Lissotriton helveticus; assembly: GCF_964261635.1. Lineage (NCBI taxonomy): Eukaryota > Metazoa > Chordata > Amphibia > Caudata > Salamandridae > Lissotriton > Lissotriton helveticus. The sequence continues at coordinate 1,217,244,179 of NC_136059.1, read as the reverse complement.
TCTTGTCAGTCTTCCTTTGGCCGGTCGACCCCACCACTGAGGGTCAAGCTATTCTGGTGCTCCAGATCTCTCATACATTTGCAGGTTTATCAGGCTTTTTCTCTCTCTCAGCAGGGGGGTGGCTTCAAGGAACATCAGGTCAGGGGATCATCTCTATCCATCAATTTGAGATTCAAGATTATTCCCCCTCCTCTCTTGGAAGCTGTATGTAAGGCAGGGACCAACGTTGTTTGCACAATAGGCCTTTTAGTACTCTCTGGAGCTGACCCTTACTTGGTCAAAGAAAACTTGAAACTGGAACAAGAAGTGGGTCAGTGGCTGCCACTTTAATACAGTCAAAGCAGACAGGGGATGAAAATTCTCTGGCTGCACTTTCAAAGGTGGTGCTGGTCAATTCTCTTTTCATATGTCCACTCTAGGTTGTTCTTGAAACAGAGCCTTTGTGTGGAATGATGCTCCTCACTGCAAGGTAATCTCTAGCCTGGAAGGCTCTCAACTGAGGCACAAAGAGGTGTGAGGTTTTTGCACCTGGCTATAAATGGCAACAGGGGACAGTGATCAGGAAAGAAGCAAAAGGCTGAGCTCACGTAAATTACCCTCCTTACTCTGGAAGCAGAGACTGCAGGCCTGCCCTTCACCCCCACCATCTGCCAAATGGCAGGGTCCAAGAAGACTAATTAGCAGCCCCTCTCAGAAAAAGGAATTAATTCATTTTTTAAAGGAGCCCTCTCCCCTCTTTCACCACTTTCCCCACTTCAGTGTCTAGAGCGTATCCCTTCAGCTTCAGGAATGTCATCAAAACATTTATACTCTAAGGGAATATAATCTCAACTCCATCCTGTGCACGGGAACAGGCAAGACTTTTAAAATGAAACACACAGGCCTAAATTACTCAGGTTCACTGATATATACAATGCATGTACCGCACAAACAAGAAACACGCACACACACATAACACGTACTTTGTATGTTAGAGTTAGTATCCGGGTTAGCACATAGAAGCAGAAGTTTACACAAGTGCAACAGGAGGCCTCCACTCCACTGCAACAAAATAAGTTCTAGTCGTTACACATTTACTAATACTAGCGGTAACTTGTCACTCTACCATGCACTGTGTTGTGACAACTATTGGTATTTGAGTTATTATTATAACTTGAACTTTTGTAATGTTTGTGTATTTTAAGTTGGGTTTGTATTCAACGTTGGGTTTGTATGGAAAGAATAGATACAGGATTTCTAACTATAAATTATCCATAACTTTGTACTTTTCATTGTATGTTAATGGTTTTTATTTTTTTATAGAAATGTGTTTTAAGTAGCAGTGTGAAGTGTTATTAATTGGAGTGTCATAAAGTGGTGTGTAGTACAGTACAGTGAAGGAGAGTAACGTAGAGTCTAGTGTCGAAAAGTGAAGTATTCTACAGTAGAATAGAGCGGAGTCATGTAGAGTGAAGGGACGTAGCATATAGTAGAGTAAAGTGTTATACAGTGGAGTAGTGTAGTGTGTCATATTATGGAGTGGAATATCATAGAGTGGAGCAGCATGCTGTACAGTGTAATGGTATGTTGAACAGTAGAGCTGAGTGTTGTACAGTGGAGTGTCGTTTACTGGGGTGTCATGAAAGGGAGTGTGGGGAGTGCAGTGTCATTGAGTAGAGTGGCATAGAGTGGCATAGAGTGTAGCAGAGTGTTGTAGAGTGTAGTGGCACAGAATGGAGTTCAATAGAGTGGAATATCATATAGTTCAGTGTAATTGAGTGTAATGTTGTGCAGTAGAGCAGCAGAGCATCTTGTACAGTGTAGTATTGTACAGTAGAGTTTAATTATTTGTGAGAACACAGCCCATGGTACAGTAGTGAGGTTTAGAAAGTGTTGTGTGGTTAGCTAGCTGAAAAGAGTATGTCACAAGGGTAAACAGCCCTCACAAAGAAGCAGTCACCCGGCATGCAATTACAATGCGGTTGTTACAAGAAAACGGAGGCATATTCGTCACGAGGTCGACCACTTATAATAATTCAAAGGTGGTGGATAGATTATAAATGAGGGTGACCTTACTGATTTATAGATGTTAGGGGTCATTGCACTTGTAGAACATCACACTATGTTTATCCCAGCTACAGGACCTTATTAATAAACAAGAATTAGGATCCTGAAAGCTTTTTTAACTTGCACTTAGGTTTAGTAGGAGCTCTGCTTACAAACCATATTGAGCCCATCCACCCACACTAGGTGCAGTGGGTGAGGATCCAATGATGAAGCATGCCTCTGGTGGTAGGAGTGGGTGACGATCCTACTAAAATATCCATGGGTGCAGATTCCTTTCCATTTTGATATATATTTAGACCAGTTAATTTGAGCTCTTATAACTTTAGGAGTTAATCATTTGTGAGGCTTTCCCTCTCTTGTGTACCGATTATAAATAAGTTAATGGCCATGTACCACAGTAGTTTCCCCTAATTTTGTGAAATTATGTGAAAGTTCTGCGGTGAAAGATATCACTAAGTTTAAATGCTGTATAACTGAAAAAAGACTTACCCTACTTAACTGAAGTACACAAAAAGCATAATCTCTGCACCATAATGTATAATTCTGGTGAATTTCATGTAAATCCATTCAACAGTTTTCGCGCAACGTCACGTATAATAGTCTATGTAAAATGTATTGGTGGAAAAATGAGTTTGGGATCCCCTTTTATCTTTGCACCCTCTTAACGATTCACCCAAAAATTAACATTATCTCAAAATGTAGTAAATGAAATAGGTCTGGAATGTTTTGTGGTGATTTATCAAATGGGTGGAAAGTTATTAGGGAGCTAATATCTGAGGAATTCCTATCTTTGGGAATACTAACTATAACAGCAGAGTGATAATCAGATTTAAGGTGTGGTCCCCCTCCCCAAGCCTGTAAAGGCTCTGGGGAGCACACCTCCTTGACTGAAATTTCCTTATATGGGGATGGGGGTGTGGCTGTGCAGCCACACTCCTAAGCCTCAAGTTGCCCTCGGGAGCCCACCTCCTGGGCTGAAATTTATATGGGAAGGAGGGGGGGGGGCATGGCCTCTCTCTCTGAGTTTTTAAAGGCCGCTCTTCCCTGTGGTCAATTTCTTTTAAAAACAGAAGAGGGCCACATGGCCCCCAGCCTCAAAAGGCCCCAGGCAGCCCATCCCTGGGGCCTTTTGAGGCTGGGGCCAAAACCCAGATGGGCGATGCAGCCTCCCTCCTTGAGTCTTAAAAAGCCCCAGGGAGCCCACCGCTAGGGCAGATTACTTCAAGGGAGGGGGACGAGCAGCCCCCCAACCCATAATGGGTGCAGGGGATCCAATCCCTTGCTAGCAATGTCCCAGGGAGCCCACCCCAGGGATGCAGTGATTTCCCTGCCGTCAGAGGTTCAAGCAGAGAAACCTGTGTAAGCTCTCGCTTGGCAGAAGCTCTTTAAAAACTCCTGTCAGGCAGGAGCAAACATCAAGTCTGCTCCTAGTGGGTGGAAGTTTCAAAAATGCTCCTGCAAGCTGGGAACAGATATTTGATCTGTTTCTCTGCCCACAGTGACGCAGGAAGGTAAACGGATCACAATATTACACCCGCCTGCAGGAAACAGCATTAGGAGCTGCTCCCTGCAGGTGGGAACAATGTTGCAGGGAGCTAGCTGAGGCTGCAGGGACTTTGGGGCTCCTCCCACGCCCCCAACGAGACCATGGTGCATGATCTGAGTGGGCACTATGACTCCCACCTTTCAGTTGAAGGGCCACAAGGGAAGGGGTCCCTGGGGCTAAAATCAGCCTGGGAAGGGGGACCTTATGCCCCCTTTCCCATGCAAAATGTCACTGGTCCCCAGGGGATGTAGTCAATGGGGTCAAGATTGACCTACAGAAAGGGGCAGTGTGCCTCCTCCCCCTACAAAAGTCACCAGGCATCAGGGATAGGTTCCAGGTGCCAAAAATAGGTGCCGGGAGGAGGGCAAAATGGCCCTCCCCCAAATAATGACAATGGGCACTGGGGATGGGGTCCCCATGCCCTAAGTCGGTCCAGGAAGGGGGACTGCATGCCACCCTCCCCCTCAAAAATATGCCAGGCCCGGGGAATGGATTCTTGGGTCCAAAATTGATATAAAATTGGCCAAGGGAGTGGGCTACATGTGCCCCCCTTATCCTCAAAAGAATGCCGGTCCCCAGGGAATGGGGTCCCTGGGAGCTAAATCAGTCCAGGAGCCCCTTCCTCATAAAAAAAAGTACAGAGCCTCAGGAATGGGTACCCCAGAGCCTAAAGAGGCTTCGGGAGGGGAGGATAGCCACATAGCCCCCTGCCCATTATTTTTAGAAATGGCTGTAGGGATGGGGTTCCCAGATTTTGACAAGGCTCAGGGAGGGGGTGCATTACCCCCCCTAGTTAAACAATAAACTACTCAGGGGAATGGGGTCCTCGGGCAGGTCACATGGCCAACCCCCCACGGTGTATGGTTGGCTGTATGAAGGCAGGTTGGCTGCAGGGCCTGACCAAAGGTCAGATCCGAGGGGATGCATTTACGTATGGTAGTTAAGTATTACTTTATGTTAACAATACCCTAAAAATTCACTGGAACAAAACAAAGATTAAAGTAACATTATAGTTAGGTGAATTTATCAATGACAACAACTTTTAGAGCTACAAAAACCAGTTATAGTTAGCAGCACTAACTATAACTGCGCCCCTGCTATGCCCTACGTATGACCTCACATATGACAGCATTCACGGCAGGTTCTATGGCATCATGTATGACTTCACTGATGACGTCATTCAATGAGTGTTTGTTTTATAGTTTACTTAGTAGTGGGTAAGTTATGTAATGTTATGTTACTGTAGCTTGAAAAGCACACATACACCGCTTGGTAACTGTCCCAACATGGTACAGGCTACTTATTTATAGGCTTACTTGAAGAGCCAAGTCTTCACCATCTGTCTGAACTTCCCATAGTTTAAGGTGAACCTGAGTTTCAGAGGCAGGGAGTGTCAGACATGGGGAGCGGTGACTGAAAACCTGATTCCACCTCTCCTATTTCTCTTAAATTGGGGAATCACTAACAAGTGAAATGGGTGGATCTAAGATCTCTAATGGGGGAACACTTGTGAATCTGATATTCAATAAAAGCTGGACCTTTCATGTGCAAAGCTTTGAAAATAGTGTAACCTTTTTCAAATGTGGATCTCTGTTCAAATGGGATCCAGTGTAAGTCTTTTGCCACTTTAGAAATATGGGAATCTTTGGGAATCTGATAAATCAGCTGAGCATCCTGGTTTTGTATTAACTGGAGCCTCTGCGTAAGGTGTTGAGGAAGACCCAAATAAATAGAATTGCCATGATTCAATTCTTGACATGACCATAGCTCTAATAACTTGAACCAAGGCATCGTTGGTAATGAATTTCTTGTGAATTGTGGTAGTAGAACTGTCAAGACTGAAGGGTTGCAAGGGTTTTGCACACTTGCAAATGGTGGAGAAAGTATCTGGATGTTTAGTAAACCTAAATTGCGTAATTTCATTGTGAGGGAAGGGGATATATTTTGACTTACTGAACTGAAGTCTCTTAAGTCTTCCGAAGAGTAGGCAATGATTTGGGCAGGGTGTCAGGACCCGACAATTGGGCTCACAAATATGTGGCTCAGTATCAGCCCAAGATGATTGCATAATTCCTGTCAATGTTACATGGACAGAAAAGGTCCGAACCTGGAGGGACAAGATGGCCGCCACTGTGGCCATGATGCTGTGAGGTTAACGCTCTAGTCATTTAGCCTCTTTCTGGTTCTGAAGAGTATGAACGGTGCGTGAGCGCTAGAGCCTACGCACTTCACCAGAACTACCGACTGAGGCAAACCTGTGTTTTAGCTCTGGTAAAATCCTGAAATTCCATAGTTAACCAACCTTGTTGAAGTACTCCATTCGCATTAGCGCGAGTGTTGAGGAAAGAAGTGTTACGGCGCGTTAATCCAAGCGCGTAACAAAAAACCCTTTGAGCCCGAGTTCGAGTTTAACGTTTTTGACGAACAACGTGTGAAGTCGTCTGAGAGCAGAAATAAATCTGAAGAGTCAGCCAAGACGAAGTTCGAGTCGGCAAATCATCTAAGGAGAGAGTCCTTCACTTGAAAAGACGTTCAGTGAAAAAAGAAGCTAAGTAACAGTCACGTGTGTTTGGACAAACTGAAGAGCTCAATACTTAGTGCATGTGTCCTTGACAGAAAAGACAATTGTATAAAGTTATCGCAGTAATTAGAAGTTATGAAAGAGACTATTAACTGTTGTAGAATAAATCCTGAGTTGTAAGAAAGAAGAATAAAAAAGAATCGATACTCACCCATTCAGAGGTCTTGACAGAGGCAGAAGATTTCCTGAAAGACAAAAGAAGAAGGCTTAGTCAAGAGCAATATCAAGGAACTAATTACCCACCAGAACCCCATCATAATTACTCTCAACTAGTTAGTGAAGTAAGTGCTGCTTAGTTCAAATAAATAATAAGATTGACCAATAGTGTAACAGGAGAAGAGCATTAATGAATTTGCTTATTTTTCTTTGAATCTAAATAGTGACAACTAACTAGAAGAGAGAAAGAAAAAGACAGCAACCTAACACCCTAAAGAAGAGAAGCAAGGTCCAGAAACATAAGGGTGGGTTAACGTACATCACCATAGAAAGAGAAGGCTAGTGTAAGGAGTGTAGGAAATTAATGGTATGTTGGTTTTCTAGTTCACAGATATGCAGACACCCAGAAGGAAGTAGTCTGAGAGAACCATTCCGGACCAGTCTCTTCTCTGTTTATTATTTTATCCACACCCCCTTCCCTGGAGATGATGTAGGAAGGTTCTGTGATAGACCTGCCGGCATTGTCTTAGGGGATTTGGGTACTAGCATCTTTGCTCCTGTGTAAGAAAACAAGAGGATACCAGGTAACTTACTTGGAGCCCTGACAGAGTGAAGTGCCCAAGTTTATTTTTGCACCCGAGCAGAGATGGCAGAGGGAATTGATATCCAATCTTTAGGAACCATCCTAGATGCTATACACAAGGAACTGGGAGCAGTAAAAGAGGAAAACAGAAATCTAAGGCAGGAGGTAGTTAGCGCCAGAAAAGAGACAACTGAGTTAGCTTTGAGATTACACCAGTCCAGTAGTTTTGAGAGAGAGAGGCTATGAATCCAGTGTTAGAAGCTACTAATAGGTCAACCACACAAGTCATACATTCCCTGTCCCCAGTTGTACCTTTGGCCGCTTCTGAAAGGTTCAACGGGGACCCGCAGAAGGCACAGATATTTCTCTCACAATGCTCTCTACATTTCCTATGTCGTCCTTCTATTTTTCCTGACGCGCAGTCTAAGGTGGCCTTCATACTCTCGTATCTAAGTGGGGATGCGGCTGCCTGGTCCATGCCCTTAGTCTCTCGAGAAGATCCTTTGTTAAGGAACTTTGAAAATTTCAAACAAGAGTTTCTTCGAATATTCGATCGCAGAAGGATTTCGCAAGTGGTGGACAATGAACTGCTTGATTTGCGACAAGGTAATCGAGACCTAATAGCATACCTGGCGCAGTTTAACAAGTTGGTGGTTGAGACTGATTGGCCCGAAAGCAAGCGAGCAGCAGTTTTCTACTGTGGGCTAAGGGATGATCTAAAGGACACGTTAGCACAAATTCCGAACCGACCCACCGAGATCTCAGCCCTCATCGACTTAGTTCTTGAAATAGATTTCCGTCAGGGGGAGCGAAGAGGTGAAAGGAAGAAGGATTTTCGAGCAATCGTTCCTAGATTTGATAGAGCCCGGTCTGAAGGAACAAGAATCTCGGAGGCGACGCCGGGGACTGAACCAATGCAAATTGGAACCATCAGAGGACCACTGACGAAAGAAGAAAAAGATAAGAGAAGAACAAATAACTTGTGCATGTATTGTGGTTCAGGTGGGCATTTCGTCCGAAACAGTCCAAAAAAGCCAAAGGGAACCTTTAAGCCGAAGGAAAACTAGCAGCACCACCGGTGGACGGAGTTGAACGGGTGGGTGCAATTACAGAAGAAACTCCAAAAGAACATCAAATGGCGAATACCTTGCAAGCTGCGGCTCCACATTTGATTCTGTCGATGAAGGTGAAATTCCGAGTGACGACCCTAACTGAAGTATCAGTTATGATAGACTCGGGAGCGACAGGAAATTTTTTTGATTTGCGTTTTGCGGACAAGGTGGGAATCCAAGCAATAAGGAAAGAGAAGAGTGAACCAGTCCGAGCGGTAGATGGAACTAATCTTTCATCGGGCCCTATCGTGAGTCATACCGAGCTGATTCAACTGATTACCAACGATGGACATCAAGAACAAATTCAGTTTAATTTAATAGACGCCCCTCAGTTCCACCTAATTCTTGGGCTGCCATGGCTCACGGAGCATAATCCTACGATTAATTGGAGTTCCAGAACAGTTGTAATGGATTCAAATTACTGTTGTGAGAATTGTTTTGTTCCAAGGACCACTGGCATGGAAAGTAACCCAGCTCACTCCTTGTGTTTTGTGGGGCATTCTATGTGTGCAATTGATATGTACCAGATTCCAGGGGAGTACAAAGAGTTTGAGAATGTATTTAATGAAGTGGAAGCGGAACACTTACCTCCGCATCGAGTTTATGACTGCAAGATAGATTTGGAGCCAGGAGCAAACTTGCCGTGCAGTCGTGTCTACGCGTTAACGGAGAAGGAACACCAACATCTGAAGGAATACCTGGACAAATATTTAGCAAATGGCTTCATCCGACCATCACAGTCACCTGTCTCGTCGCCCTTGTTTTTCATGCCCAAGAAGGAAGGGGAATTGAGAACGTGCATCGATTATAGAGCCATCAACAAAATAACGAAGAAGAATAGATACCCCTTACCATTGATTTCGGTCTTACTGGACCAAGTGAAGGGAGCCCAAATCTATACGAAGTTAGATCTACGCGGAGCCTACCATCTAGTTCGAATGCGCGAAGGAGACGAGTGGAAAATGGCCTTTCGGACTAGGTTCAGGCTATTTGAATATCAAGTAATGCCTTATGGACTGTGTAATGCTCCTGCCGCATTCCAGCATTTTATTAATGATGTCCTGAAGGAGTACATAGATCAGTGTGCCATCGTGTATATCGATGATATCTTGATTTATTCACCTGATGTGACAAAACACCATGAGCAGGTGAAAGGGGTTTTGAGAAGGCTGCAAGAGAACAAGCTGTTCGTAAAATTGGAAAACTGCGCATTTGATGTATCTCAGGTAGAATTTTTGGGATTTGTCCTTTCACCGTCTGGCATTTTGATGGATCCTCGAAAAGTGGAGGCGGTGACAACCTGGAAATCTCCAACGAGTGTAAAGGAGGTCCAAAGTTTCATTGGATTTGCCAACTTCTACCGACGATTCATTAGTGAGTTTTCCAGGAGAATCCTACCTCTCACCAAGCTGCTAAGGAAAGGAACAAAATTTGAGTGGTTAAAGGAACAAGAGGAGGCATTCCAAGCCCTAAAAGAAGCCTTCACTACTGCACCTGTGCTACTTCATGCCAATCCATCGGAACCATTTTATGTAGAGACCGACGCGTCAGATCAGGCTCTTGGTGGGGTTTTGTCTCAATGCCACAAGACCACGGGTCAGCTACATCCAGTAGCTTACAGATCTAGGAAACTGACCCAAGCGGAAATCAATTATACCATTACTGAGAAGGAGTTACTGGCTATCAAGGATGCATTCAAGGAGTGGCGGCACTACTTGATGGGAACCCAGCATCAGGTTACGGTGTTTACCGACCATCGTAACTTAAAATTCTTAAAATCCGCCAGAACGCTTACACCAAGACAACTCAGATGGTCCTTGTATTTTGCGGATTATGACTTCGTAATTACCTTTCGCCCAGGAGCGCAAAATGGAAAGGCAGATGCACTCTCAAGATTGGGCACAGAAGCTCAGAGAACAGTCACAGACATTCAACCGATCATTCCTGAAACAAGATTTATTGGAGCCACGATCTCAATCAATATGCAAAAGGCCATCGCTGAGAACATGAGTTCTGAGGCTATGCAGGACTGGGTTAAAGAAGATTCAAATAGAACTATCATTCGCCAGATGCCATATCATGGTGAGGCCTTGTATGTGCCAACGTCTGAACTGCAGCAGCAAGTAATGCGTGAGTGTCACGACGATAAGTTAGCGGGTCACAAAGGAGAAAACAAGACCGAAGAGCTAATTAAGAGACACTACTGGTGGCCTCGGATGTCAGCGGATATTGAGAGTTATGTTAAGGCCTGTGAAATCTGCGCACAGGGAAAGTCAGAAAGACAAGCACCAAAAGGATTGTTGCAACCTTTGCCTACCCCCCCTACCCTTGGCACACAGTTACACTAGATCTTATTACGGATTTACCTTTGAGCCGGGGTTTTGATACAATCCTAGTGGTGGTTGATGCATTTTCTAAAATGGCCCATTTCATAGCCTTAAAGGGAATTCCATCTGCCAGGCAGTTAGCAGGCCATTTCAGTTCCCAGGTAGTCAGAATCCATGGTATACCCAAGGTGGTCATCTCGGATAGAGGTTCCCAGTTTATATCCCATTTCTGGAGGGCCTTTATGAAAAGGTTAGGAACTGAAGTTAGGTTCTCCACAAGTTATCACCCGGAAACTGATGGACAAACAGCGAGGGTGAACCAAGAGTTGGAACAATACCTTCGGCTATTCCTTCTGAAAGAGGAAGCTCAGTGGTCAGACTATTTGTGGTCAGCAGAATTCGCTCATAACAATGCCCAGAATAGTTCGACTGGGTTCTCCCCCTTCTTCTTGAATTATGGCAGACATCCAAATGCGTCAATTCGACAAATGGAGGTAGCAGTCCCTGCGGTCAAGGAATTAGTCTCGCATTTGAATCAGATTCAGCAGGAAGCTGTAGATAATTTACGAACAGCCAAGGAGAAATATAAAGCCTGTGCGGATCGAAAGAGACGGGCAGGGCCTCCATTGGTACTTGGAGATAAAGTTTGGTTGAATACTAAACATTTGAGACTGAAAGGAAATCGGAAGTTTCAACCTCGCTTTATTGGTCCTTACCCTGTGGAGAAACAAATCAATCAGGTCACCTACCGATTGACATTGCCACCCCAGATGAAAATTCATCCAGCCTTTCACATATCGCTGCTCAAGAAGGCATCTGCAGAATTGAGAACTCAATCACCTCCTAAGCCGATCCAGTTCGAGACAGGAACGGAGTTCGAAATAAAGGAAATTCTGGATTCTAAGATATCCAGAGGTAAACTATATTACTTCATCGACTGGAAAGGTTATGGACCTGAGGAGCGATCGTGGGAATTGGAGAAGGATGTTCATGCTCCTCGGCTGATCCACTCCTTTCATCGACGTTACCCTCATAAACCTAGACGGGAGGAGCCTGCCTTGTTGGGGGGTACTGTCAGGACCCGACAATTGGGCTCACAAATATGTGGCTCAGTATCAGCCCAAGATGATTGCATAATTTCTGTCAATGTTACATGGACAGAAAAGGTCCGAACCTGGAGGGACAAGATGGCCGCCACTGTGGCCATGATGCTGTGAGGTTAACGCTCTAGTCATTTAGCCTCTTTCTGGTTCTGAAGAGTATGAACGGTGCGCGAGCGCTAGAGCCTACGCACTTCACCAGAACTACCGACTGAGGTGAACCTGTGTTTTAGCTCTGGAAAACTCCTGAAATTCCATAGTTAACCAACCTTGTTGAAGTACTCCATTTGCATTAGCGCGAGTGTTGAGGAAAGAAGTGTTACGGCGCGGTAATCCAAGCGCGTAACAAAAAACCCTTTGAGCCCGAGTTCGAGTTTAACGTTTTCGACGAACAACGTGTGAAGTCGTCTGAGAGCAGAAATAAATCTGAAGAGTCAGCCAAAACGAAGTTCGAGTCGGCAAATCATCTAAGGAGAGAGTCCTTCACTTGAAAAGACGTTCAGTGAAAAAAGAAGCTAAGTAACAGTCACGTGTGTTTGGCCAAACTAAAGAGCTCAATACTTAGTGCATGTGTCCTTGACAGAAAAGACAATTGTATAAAGTTATCGCAGTAATTAGAAGTTATGAAAGAGACTATTAACTGTTGTAGAATAAATCCTGAGTTGTAAGAAAGAAGAATAAAAAAGAATCGATACTCACCCAGTCAGAGTTCTTGACAGAGGCAGAAGATTTCCTGAAAGACAAAAGAAGAAGGCTTAGTCAAGAGCAATATCAAGGAACTAATTACTCACCAGAACCCCATCATAATTACTCTCAACTAGTTAGTGAAGTAAGTGCTGCTTAGTTCAAATAAATAATAAGATTGACCAATAGTGTAGCAGGAGAAGAGCATTAATGAATTTGCTTATTTTTCTTGGAATCTAAATAGTGACAACTAACTAGAAGAGAGAAAGAAAAAGACAGCAACCTAACACCCTAAAGAAGAGAAGCAAGGTCCAGAAACATAAGGGTGGGTTAACGTACATCACCATAGAAAGAGAAGGCTAGTGTAAGGAGTGTAGGAAATTAATGGTATGTTGATTTTCTAGTTCACAGATATGCAGACACCCAGAAGGAAGTAGTCTGAGAGAACCATTCCCAACCAGTCTCTTCTCTGTTTATTATTTTATCCACACCCCCTTCCCTGGAGATGATGTAGGAAGGTTCTGTGATAGACCTGCCGGCATTGTCTTAGGGGATTTGGGTACTAGCATCTCTGCTCCTGTGTAGGAAAACAAGAGGATACCAGGTAACTTACTTGGAGCCCTGACACAGGGTGACTGGAGGCTGGTTTGCCTTTGGCATTCTACCAGCGCGCCCCCTGTGCTGGTCCGCTGCACGGCCATGCAGCCTTTAAGATTAAATAGCCATGGAGCCAAGCACCCTTGAGTGCCTGCGTCCTGACAACGCCTCTGATTAGTTCGCCCTTTAGCCAATTAGGTTGCAGCTATGCCCCTGATGTGCCAATGCGGATAAAATACGTGATTCAGTAATTCAACAGTTTACAAGTTTTAAAGCTATTTCAAGTACCATATTACTTGTCTACCTAATTTTGTACAGCCTGGGTCTAGATAATGGGTGAAGTGTTTACAAAACGCATGTTCTCCTAATGCACCATAGGTGTGTAGAGGTATTGAACACATTATAAATCTTTGTATTCCTTTAGTTATTTGTTAAAATTGTGTCAGCAAAATTTTTTCTACATACAACTTTGCAAACAGTGTGGTATAGAGTAATCTCTACCCATAGAGTAAGCACCATTTACAGTACTCAGTTCTTTACTGATATCAACTTCATTTCTCAATGTAATTTTGGTGAGTTTCAGGGGTTTGATACAGATAAAAGCTGTCTGTAGTAGGCCACTTGTCTTGAACTGACATTCACAAATTTTTGGCACATGGCTACCTTTGCACAGTTGTGTACAGATTGAACACAGTACTCAGTGAGGGTTTCTTATATAACTATGGCTGATTGTTAATGTGAATTATGCGAACTGTAAAGTGTATGGTATAGGAAGGAGGCAATACCGCCTAGTGCATGGCTTCTAAACCTATGGGAGTTGTAACTGTGATGGGAGTAATGTTGGCTGATATTTTACTGAGCTATTTTGTATGTACTGTCGGCCCACTAATGCCATAGCAATTTATAGAACAATATGCGGTAACACGAATCTTGGGTATTGTCGTCGGTGATGTAACCTTTGGGTTCCCAGCTTTGGGTGAGGGGCTCTGTAGAGGTTGATTCACCCCCATTACATCCTGCTTTGCTGTGCGAGTGATGCCAGGCAGCACAGCAGGATACTCTTTAAACAAGTAAACTCTGTCCCTGGTGTGATGAGACGACCGAGATGGCTGGTGTGAATGTGCCCCTTCACAGCACACTAATAAATATGTGGGCTTACTCGACCCTTGCTCAAACCTGACATGTCTATATTTTTTCATAAAGTTTTGGTATGCCGGGACTGTCCTTGAAGAACTGAGGCAGTCCGGAATAATCCAGTATGTCTGGTCACCCTAGTTAGGGAAGGACGAACACCCACCCACAAAAGAGTAGGACCATCACTATGTATATAGTACTAAAGTTACGAAAGCCAAAAAGGAGCCAAAATAGTAGTAACTGTACTCCACGTCAAACCTGGGACACGTCCAATACCACCCATGGCCTCTCACAACCATTACAACACCCTCCCATAGAAAATAATAGAGAAAGGGACACAAAATAAAAATCTCATAGGAAATAATGTTAAGGTAAATTAATGTATCTATACTTTTTAAAAACTATATATATATATATATACAGTGCCAATAAAATAGCCTCACCTGTATTTCCCTGCTTGTTGGCTCTTTCCTTCCACACTGCTGGAGGGCGGATGTTGATATTTCGTGTCAACCAGAAGACACGCAAAAAGAGCCCCGTTCTACTAAGCGGCTGCCTGCTTTCTGGATTCTACGTCAGTGGAGCATTGGAGTGCGCCCAGGTATGGGCTACCAGGCAGTCCACCAACTGTGCGCTGGCACGCGAGGGACACTGCGAAGATGCAGACCGTGACTTCACGGGAGTGTTGGTGCAATCTCGCCAGCCTATGACTCAGCGAGTCAGCGTCCTGAGGGTTGGAACGTTATGCAGGGACTCGAGGGGCCAGGTCTTCATAAAGCGACCTCATCAAGTTTGCCGAGTCTCACAACGTCTACAAACTACCAGTATGAACTGCAGTTTCCCACATCACGCCATCTCAGACACATTGCATTCTGGGTGTTGGAGTTTTCCATTAACATCAACAGGGTGGATGATCACATGGTTGGGAGGCGTTGGTGAGCATACCGCTTTAAATAGCTGCGGACATTCAATTTCGGCAACACGGACATGAGGCGCGGCAGCAAGAGGTATCAGAAGAAGGAACAATCCGAAATGCATCATACCTACGCTGTACAGTGCCAATAAAATAGCATCACCTGTATTTCCCTGCTTGTTGGCTCTTTCCTTCCACACTGCTGGAGGGCGGATGTTGATATTTCGTGTCAACCAGAAGACTCGCAAAAAGAGCCCCGTTCTACTAAGCGGCTGCCTGCTTTCTGGATTCTACGTCAGTGGAGCATTGGAGTGCGCCCAGGTATGGGCTACCAGGCAGTCCACCAACTGTGCGCTGGCACGCGAGGGACACTGCGAAGATGCAGACCGTGACTTCACGGGAGTGTTGGTGCAATCTCGCCAGCCTATGACTCAGCGAGTCAGCGTCCTGAGGGTTGGAACGTTATGCAGGGACTCGAGGGGCCAGGTCTTCATAAAGCGACCTCATCAAGTTTGCCGAGTCTCACAACGTCTACAAACTACCAGTATGAACTGCAGTTTCCCACATCACGCCATCTCAGACACATTGCATTCTGGGTGTTGGAGTTTTCCATTAACATCAACAGGGCGGATGATCACATGGTTGGGAGGCGTTGGTGAGCATACCGCTTTAAATAGCTGCGGACATTCAATTTCGGCAACACGGACATGAGGCGCGGCAGCAAGAGGTATCAGAAGAAGGAACAATCCGAAATGCATCATACCTACGCTGTACAGTGGCAATAAAATAGCCTCACCTGTATTTCCCTGCTTGTTGGCTCTTTCCTTCCACACTGCTGGAGGGCGGATGTTGATATTTCGTGTCAACCAGAAGACACACAAAAAGAGCCCCGTTCTACTAAGCGGCTGCCTGCTTTCTGGATTCTACGTCAGTGGAGCATTGGAGTGCGCCCAGGTATGGGCTACCAGGCAGTCCACCAACTGTGCGCTGGCACGCGAGGGACACTGCGAAGATGCAGACCGTGACTTCACGGGAGTGTTGGTGCAATCTCGCCAGCCTATGACTCAGCGAGTCAGCGTCCTGAGGGTTGGAACGTTATGCAGGGACTCGAGGGGCCAGGTCTTCATAAAGCGACCTCATCAAGTTTGCCGAGTCTCACAACGTCTACAAACTACCAGTATGAACTGCAGTTTCCCACATCACGCCATCTCAGACACATTGCATTCTGGGGGTTGGAGTTTTCCATTAACATCAACAGGGCGGATGATCACATGGTTGGGAGGCGTTGGTGAGCATACCGCTTTAAATAGCTGCGGACATTCAATTTCGGCAACACGGACATGAGGCGCGGCAGCAAGAGGTATCAGAAGAAGGAACAATCCGAAATGCATCATACCTACGCTGTACAGTGCCAATAAAATAGCCTCACCTGTATTTCCCTGCTTGTTGGCTCTTTCCTTCCACACTGCTGGAGGGCGGATGTTGATATATATATATATGCCAAAGACATGTTCAAAAAATCAAATGGAGGCGGGGCTCCGCCAAGCAAACAAGATCCCAAGCAACCCAAAAGTAAATTCACCGAGTCCCTGTTCAAACTGGAGCGCCTGTATGAGCGCGAAGTCAGGAAGTGGTGGGAGGCCACTAGCCTTCAGGGCTATATTGAGGTAGATAGAGTCCCTAGGGGACTGCGTGTGTACACCGTCCCCTCATATGAAAACCCTGACCCCCAACTCCTGACGGATTGGGCTGAGCATACCGCCCACTACTGTAAAGGGACTCTAGGACTGCTTGTAAAGTATGCGTGGAGTGACCGCGAAAAAACCCTGGCAGAAATCAAACAGATGGAGGAAGATCTGCGCAAGGAGGAAGACGATAAAAAAGTCACCGAAGCCTTGGATCAAATGAAACCCAGACTACTTAGATACGAACAAAAAATCAAGATGCGTAAACAAGAGAAATTTCAAAGGGACGAAAGAGACTACACGCAGGGCAGAGTACTAACCTACGCAAAAAAGTTTGATGTACCAAGAAAGGAATTAAGTTCCAAAACAGTACCAACAACGATGATTGAAACATCAGAATCTGATTTGACGGGGAATGAATCGAGTGACGAGCAAGCCCCACTGGGAGCAAGTGCTGGAGGCAAACAAACCCCTTTTCAATCAGAGTTCCAAGTCATACGACAATCATGGCTGAGGGGAGGGAAGAACAAGCCCCCAGAACCAAACGCAAGCGCAGGAAGACCAGGAGAGCCGGCGGTGGTAGAAAAACCAAAAAGCTCGACTTGGACCAACCGCAGAAGAAACAACAGGAGGTAGTTGAAACGAGTAATCTTACAGTGGTAAATTTAACACAGAGACCACTAACTGCCGCGGAACACAAAGTACTAAGTCTTGGACTGACTTTCTGTCCGGACGCACACCTGGAGTACACCCAAACCAGGATCGACTTGTTCAGTTTCATCAGGAAATTGAAACTTCATAAGTACTTTAAAATCAGGACTCATTTGACCAGAAGTAAAAAACAAACTACGAGGCTAACAGCAACAGATATACTGACTGTGAAGGATCTCGCAGGAATAGAAACATTGGAAGATCTCAGAAACGAATTAACAACAAATACACGAAGCAGCCAAGAAATAGTGGAACGAGCTAGGGAGGTTGGAATTGAACAGGATAGAGAAGAGAGCCCGTACAAACCATCCTCCACTTTCAATCCACAAATGCCATTTGATGCCCTGGATACATTTTCGGATGCTATGATTAAAGATCTGCAATATTTCCGCAAAAATCAAAAAAATGGAAAAAAGGAAAATTGTGGGTTAAATCTGTCTCAGGAAGAAAAAATGGCTTTAACAAACTTGGCACAGGATCATACCATCATCATAAAGCCCTCGGACAAAGGGGGAAATGTCGTGGTGCAAGCAAGGGATGAATACTATAAAGAGGCGATAAGACAATTGTCAGATGGAAAAAGCTACGAAGTGACCACTTTTAAAATATACCAACAAAGCATCCAAGCATATGATGAACTAATAAGCAAGTGGTATAAGAAAGGAATGCTTGGAGACGATGAACATCTATACCTCCGTAGCTCTAACCCAACCTGCCCAACCTTCTATCATATTCCCAAGCTGCATAAAGACAGAACACACCCCCCGGGAAGACCAATCGTTTCTTCAATGCAAGGACTGACGGAACATGTTTCCAAGTTTCTTGATTTTTTCCTAGCGAGTCTTGTTAAAAGGTTAACCTCCTATGTAAAAGACACCAAGGACTTTCTCTCAAAAATCCAAAATATGCAATGGCAACCTGACTATCTATTGATCGTCCTGGATATAACAAGTCTCTACACTTGTATTGAACACTCAAAGGGGATTAAAGCAGTTAATGAGTATCTACAAAAAAGACCACTGAGATATGCACAGCATAACTGCATGTTATTAGAATTTTTAGAATTCTGTTTAAATAACAATATTTTTCTCTTTGAAACCACCTATTACAAACAAGTGTCGGGCACGGCGATGGGTACCTGCTTTGCCCCCAGCTACGCGAACTTGTTCGTCGGCCTGTGGGAGGAGCAGGTACCCAGAACCTACAGGGACGACATGTCGGACGGTAAAGTAATCAGATGGCATCGATATATCGATGACTTGTTTATCGTGTGGCAGGGAACTGAGGAGACCGCCTTGAAGTACATCGCTAGTTTAAATAACAACGATCTAAACCTGCACCTTACGGGCACCATCAGTCCATGTACCGTGGACTATTTGGACCTTAAGGTACAGATAATAGAGGGTAGGATTGAGACTTCATTGTATCGTAAAAAAACTGCTGGCAATTCGATACTTCACTCAACCAGCAACCACCCACCTAAACTAGTGCAAAGCATCCCCTACGGGGAACTGCTAAGAATAAAAAGAAATTGCACACGCGATTGTGACTTCGAACAGGCCGCCTCCGAATGTATTGCCAGGTTTGCCATCCGTGGGTACAATCCCACATCATTAAATAAAACACTGTGTAAAGTGAAGAATATGACCAGGGAAAGTCTGCTGTGTGAAAAAGAGAACAAAAAGCTTGAAACCGGCAAATTTAGACTAATCACCCCCTATTCATCGGAAGCTAATCATTTAAAATCTATGCTTAGAAAAAATTGGCACATTCTAAAAACCGATAGTGTCATAGGTGAGGATGTCCCAAACTTTCCCTTAGTCACATTCAGAAAATCTAGATCTATCCGTGACAAACTAGTACATAGCCACCTTGAAAAAATACCCCCTAAAACCAACACCCTGAAACATATGAGAGGCTTTTTTCCATGTCATAAGTGCAAAGCTTGCAGCAACAGTAAAAGGACCCTTACATATACCATCCAAGACACTGGTAGGGTGAAAAAAATCAGCAAGTTTATCACTTGCAGTACACCATATGTTGTGTACTGCTTAGTGTGCCCCTGTGGACTCCAATATATTGGAAGTACAGTACATCCATTTAAAATCAGGATACTGGAACACATGAGGGCCATTGATAAAGTGGATCAAGCCTATCCTGTGGCAAGGCACTTTGCCGACAAGCATAAGGGTGACCGCAATCAACTGCAGTGTTATGGTTTAGACCTAGTCCCTGATAACATCAGAGGGGGGGACAGGCTTAGAAAACTCCGCAGGTTGGAATCAAGATACATCATTGATTTCCATACCAAAACGCCCTGGGGTCTGAACAGTGGGGAAGATATGATGGTACATATAGGCATCTGATAAAATCTGAATGTGTACCTAATATGATATATAACGAGTAGGGTGGAGAATAACGGATCAAAGAGGCAATACTGAATACAGAATATAAAGTGGCCGCCATACCAGTGTATATATATTTTTCTGAAATTGAGAATGCATAATTGCTTACATGTAAATACATATGTACATAGGGTTTCATCTTTTGGATTAAGGGATATCAGCATTGTAAATAAGAGAGGATTAATTTTGAAGTACCTTGGTGTCCTTCAAGTGAACCATTTCTGAGTTACTTTGGTGTGGTTTGCTTCTAATGAAAAATGTGATTAATGAATGAATTTGATTTCAATTGCTTTTTTACGTAAATTGCTGTTTTTCTATATGTAAATAGTAACGACGAAAAACGCAAATGAAACAGGGGAGGAATAAGAAAATGTCTAATGGTTTAGAAAATGACAGATGGTTGATTTGCTTTGGATATGCAATTTGAAATGTTGGTATAAGGAGGGAGAACTGCCGATACACGGCTCAATTCTTTTCGCGTTGACACATGAGTTAATTAGATAAATAGCACGAGGCAAGTGCTTGGGATACAGTTATGAATTTTCAAATGTATCACTGGTCTACAAGACTCATGTTTATGGAGTATGGACTTGTTTTGCAAGAAAACTAAAATATAAAAGCATGTTTATAGCACAATCTATTTGTAAATATGTAAATACGCACCACTCCAAGATGGCGCTGGCTATTACCAGCTGGCCTGTAGTCCTTCCTTTACCTAATTAATTGTTAAAAACAGGATGTTGCTAGAGGGCAATTGACATTGAGAAAGGCAATCTGCCGAAACGCGAGGGCGTCTGTCACTGCAATAAAGCAACTGTTGGAGAAATTACCCCGGAGTGCGGAGAATTCTTTGTCCTTAGAGTGAGGAGTTGGAGCAGTATATATATATATATATATATATATATATATATATATATATATATATATATATATATATATATATATATATGTATTTTAAAGTAATATAGATATACATTATAAATAAATAGTTTAACATAAACAGTGGTAATAACCTTTTTTATTAAAAAATGTAAAAGGTATTTATGTATGTACTTATTAATATAACATATTTACACTAATTTAAATTAGTTACACACATAACATTTAGCAACTTTTAAAACATAATAAATAAATAAAGATAAACACTTTAGGTTTAAAAAAATGTTAAAAATATTTCATTTTACTTGAATTGATTCAGTATTTATTTACACGTTTAAGTTAATAGAAGTGTTTTATTCCATTTGTTCTAAATTTAAAATACATATAAAAATGAATTTACATTAACACTTAACATAAACACGTTTACTATTTTTTTAAACTTTAATAAACTTTTACAAATTTCCGTATATACTTTATCATAGGGAGATTTGCACCGGTTGTGGAGATCTTTACAAAATGTGAAGAGCGTAAAACATTACTGTAAAGTCGCTACTTGCTAGTAGTTAACTTTATAGTCATTTAAGATGTTTTGGCTGACTCCACCCACAAAGCATAACAGTAGCTTTGCACCTATAGGTTTGCTCACGTGTAAAGTGTCCTTTACGAATAGTACCAAAAGTGTTAATCGTTATTCACAACCTTTTAATACGTGGGATTTAATTTTATATTATCAAGTACATTTTATTCAATACAAACAAAATGATATCTCTTTTTTTAAATTGAAGAAAATATCTTGAAACTCATTTGTTGTGAATGGTCTATGTGGTATTTGAAATTAGTTTTCTACCACAACACCACCCTCCACCAGTAGCCATGAATGTTTAACCTCACTGAAACTCAAAGGCTTAAGTAGGAAGTATTTCGCAATTCAGTGAGCTGGCAGTAGTATATTGTGTCTATGGTCCCATGCACAGTGGCAATACTTGTCACAAACATTGCCTTGTTGCCTAGAACCGGCCTGATAGAGGTGCTCCAGAAAGACATTAATACATTATCTCAGTCAGAATGTGACAGAATGGTGATGGTGAAATTCCTGCTGTTGATGCTACATTGCCTTGAAATTGACCTGTTGCACAGAAATGAAGCACAGACATTAATTCACTATAAACGGTCTCACATTAAAACTCTTTTTGCTCATTTTAAGGCCATGGGTAACATTGAGGCTGTTAAGCACATCAGTGATGGTAGGTGACAATCTGAACAGTTTATTCTGCTGTATTTATTGTGATTATACTCGTTGTCCTCAAATATGTTTATTCTCAAGTAATATTTTGACCTTCCATAGCACTACAACGTCTTGCAGCAATAGTTAGTTACCTTTGGCATCCCAAACCTGGTTGGATATTAGATGTGCTCTTCATAAACCAAAATGTGCACCCATTAAAATGTTTCTATTACGGTTATGCCAATGCCCAGTTGGAAAATATGTGGTCTACTTAAGCAATTTTTTCCAGAGGGGAGGTCTCTCCCAAGTAGTTATGGACCAGGAAAGCACCAGAGAGCCTGAAGCGAAATTTTGAACTTGGATGGACTGCACTTCTTTAGGGCCGTTATGTATGGCATGATAACTCTGTCACTCGACAATAAAATCAAAATCCATGAAATTTGGTAGCTTGATACCTGGAGTAACATATTGTCATAGCAGCCAGAAGCAGGTCCTTCCTTTCTATTTTGCAGTTTTAGCACAAACGTGGCCCGCGGGCGCCAGAGCACTTTACAAGAGAACCAGACATTACACATTCCTAGACATAGTGGTATTCGGTGACAGCCCAGAACCACAGGTCTTTGAGCCAAGGCCAGAAATGACACCTGAATCCCTAGTTCCAAAGCTGGCAGTTCTAGCCACTTGGCCACATCTCCTCCCTTTTTGGGTTTCAATAATAAAATCATGAGATCTAGGTATGTCTAGTACTTTAACTTTCTCCCTGCATTGCCTTACTTACACAGTTCGACAACTAAATGACGCACAGTCCTTATTTCTTTGTGTTGAACTGCGTCCTGGCGGTTTTTACGAACCTCTCTTCCTCGAATTGTGTTGTGGGTGAAGGCACTTTGTGGCACATATATGCAGTGCTCCTTTTGACTTGCATGAGTTTCGGGCCACACACAATACATGCGTGCATGCAACACAAAATTAAGCACAAGGTGTACAACTACTGTGTCCTTTTGCAGTCGGACGAGCTGCTATCATTGGTGCAGCAGGTGTAGTGTACCGTGTCCCAAGAATTCGACCGTCCCACTGCATCCCGAGTATGGCTGCCTTTTACTACCATTGAGATTCAATTCGGCCCACAGTGTGCTTGCTGCGCCACTGTATGCAGTAATTGGACCGGAAGTTGTGTTAGCTCATCCTAGCTTTACGAGCTAAAGTGTAACAACGGCACCATCGTATCTGCTGTTTCACTCAACTGTCCAATGTACATAGGAGCTTTTCAAGACACCAGTGGCAATCGTTTTTTTTTCTTCTTCCTTTAAGTTAGCAAAGCAAAGACTGATGCATTTCACTCGGGTGTTAAAATATATCATCTCCTGCCAGGCAGGTCAATTGTTTGACAACAGTTCACCGAAGGCTAACTTTAGCACTTCTGTAAATCACTTTCAGGTTGAGGCCTACTCTGAGTGCATTACTGTTTCACAGCATGCTGTGTTGTGGTTGCTTGGACAAGCATGCCCTAAATTCAATTTATGAACACTGCTTCCACTTCTTTACCTTTTTTTATGCACATAAGCTATTCCAGATGTGTGGACTTCTCTATCATGTGTTGCTGGTGAATCCATCTGTTTGCAATAGAATACTTTTTTTTTATTTCAGTGTGCTTAGAAAAAACATACCTGAAAATGTTACTGAGCTTTGAACAGAAGTGAAACTTTTCTTTCGGATCTCGGAAGTTAAGTGATATTCAGCCATTGTCAGAGCAAAGCAGTTTTGAAGGCAGAGTGACTCTCTGTGGTTGGAATGCTTACATCTCGCCAGAAGGACATTAAAGGCGAGAGGGTGTCTGTGGTGTACTCGCACAGGCAGCCTCTCTACATGTCTGGGAAGTGATGCCTCGTGATGCCCCAATGTGCGAGCTGGCACGTGGCCTATGCACCCGCTGGGTAAATAGATTAAAAATCCCACCACATGTAGTGTGAGGCACTTCATAAAATAATTTAAAGATATTGTAAACATGTTTGCTGGTTGAAACAATGGGCCATTCATCCTCCTATCCTTTGCAGTCCTTACAAAAAAGAAAATCTTGGAGATATTGCCTCATTTTGAAGACTTTTTTGATGATTTACGCTTTTCACTCAGTATTGCAGACAGGGGAGATATATGGGCTTGGTTTTGACAGCTGAACTTCTGCCTGTGCATCCGCTGTCTTAGCTACCCAAGTTAAGAGCTCTGTACATGGCGGATGTCCCACCTAGACACTTCTGTCTCCAAACTGGTTTTAGCCATGATGCGGTCTAGTTCTGCTACAGATGGGGGCAATGGGGTTGGCCAGTATCCTGTGGCATGTCTGCCACTATGTTTGATGCAGTTAGCACTGTGAAATACCACCATTACAATAATGCTGTACTTTAACAAAAATAGTACTGTGTTACTAACATGCAGGCTGACACCCAAGACAAGCTGAGTCAGGACTGACAATGCACCCCCAATTTGGTAGTATTCTTTCAGTATCTACATTAGGTGGCAGACATTACACCATTCTACACACTCAGTGGTGGTATAACATTCATCACTCGCTCATTTTGGTCAATAAGCCTGCATAAGTCTTATGCACAACTCAGGAATTTGTGTGAGGGTTACAGACAGATCCGATTGTTTTCAACCTGAAAGCTGCCTTCAATAGGGTGACCTTAAACTGCTGATCGAAAGCGTCAAGAGGGTTATTGGGCTGTATGGGAAATCGAAAGATTGGATGCAGCCTTTCTTGGAGTGGGGAGGTATATGAGTCATATTTCTCTTTGCTGGTATCCACGGAGTGCACGCTGCTCCAGGGCTATATAGTCTGATCACACGTGTTTAACGTGCATCTAGAATTACTGCATGGTGTCATTTGTGGGCGTGGGCTGGATAGTCAGATACATAATGATGAAAGTCATCTGGTATTGCAGATGGAGAGAAGGCAGAGGAGCTCCATCCATGAATCTGATACTAGAATGTATTCTTTCATGAGAGTGTGTGTGCTGGTACTTAAGGAGACTACAAGAAGGATTGTGGTGGAATGAACCCAAAGAATTGCATAAAGAGGGTTAAAGCAAAACAACCTGCCTCTCTGCTAAATAATGGATTGGAATCTGTTGCTGGTGCCAATACCACCTTTGAATGGGTTGTAATGCTGGGACTGACACCATATAAGTGTATATTGTAGAAACAATACAAAGATCACAAATTTGAAAAATACCTTCCCCTGCATAAGTCACACAGGAGCCAAAGTATCACTCCAGGCTGGCAAAGCAATGACCTCCTCTTTGGGCAAGCATCGCAGGAGCCGTCCGATCAAGGTCAACATGCTATCAGAAGTGGACAATTACATAGTACTATTACCCCGAGTACACAGACCTGCTCTTTTTCTTTGTTGAAGGCATCAAAGTGTTCAAAACATATCTAAATAGAAACAGGATTTAGATTAAGGCAATACGTTCCCTAAAAGTGGCTCAGTTTTACTTATTGATTGGAGAAAAACATATTTTGTTTACTGACTTGACTATTGCCCACTGTGCAGTTAGTGGGAAAGTGGCAGCCTGCGTGGTATCTGCAAATATCTGGACAATCTACCATCACAAAGAGGCCAATCTTTTGCTTGGCAGTCGTTAAACACTGAACTCTTCTTTATACCTTTGAGGAAAGGTGAAGCCTATCCACGACTTAATTTTTCCTACCACAGAGCTTCTTGTCAGGCGATACTTGTATCACAGACTTTGCAAAAGCGTGGTAACCCAACAATTAAACAAAGCCCCAGCGTTGTCCTGAAAACTCAATCATTCGAGTTTGAATGATTGAGTTTGAGGCTAGTAGTCTGTGAGGAAAATATTTAAATGTGCTACCTCTGTGACAGAGGTATGCATTTCGAGTTGTAGATGCCCTTTGACGGGTCAGAGATAGAGGCATACTTAGGATCATCAGGAGCAGTTAAGACGTCAATCTAATCTGTAAGAGGCAGCAACGTTTTTATCTATTTAAAAAAATCTAGATTTGTAAACCTATGTCTAGTAATTCTCTAAGCATGGTCTGTCTGACGCCCCATGTTGTGTTCAGGTCTGACCACTTTGAGGCCCTCCCATGTAATTATGCTGGATGACGCGAGCCCGCATTCGATTCGAAGCATTGAGTTATATAGGCGTTCCTATGGTGTCTCAGAATGGGTTTTCCTGCAGTGCCTCTATCTGCAACCTCCAAACTGGTTCAACATTTTCAACAGACAGTAGTGCATGAGAGTACATGCAAAGTATTCTGTTCCCGTTAGCTGCGGGCCCAGCGTATCACTACTGATTAATAAATTCAACCGTCTGCATGTCATGTACCGGGAAATAGAACTAGTATGCACTATAATCTAGGTGTAATAATCCTCATATGTCATGTACTCGCCTACTGACCATCCATCCAGTGCTGAAAAATCTGCGTTAATCTACGACATGTTGGTCCCTCTTGTGGGGGAGCATATCTAGCCATATTTACATCCAGGTCAATCTGGGACACAAGAAAGTCTCCCCCTCTAAATACAAGGAGGATGTGGATTATGCGTGAGAGTTGGAGACAGGCAGTCCAGGAATACAGAGTAGTGTGCATTTGGAGCGTATTAGTGTAAGTGTTTGGACCTAAATACTTCCCCAACAGTTCAACAACAGTTCAACAACATTTTTGGCAACTTTCCCAACTCCTTTTGCCCTGGCCAGGCACACACTGTGTTTCCCGTCATTAAAATACAGCTTGTGCAGACATGCATCGTGACCCATTAACTTATTGTTCGTGTTCAATACGGAGAATTAGGGTGTGTGCCAGGTCACATTGTTCTCCCTGGCCAAGTAGGCCCCAGTTTCTGGCAACAGCACCCCACACTCAGTCCATACCCCTGGCGGCTCCCAGAGTCATCAATCAGATACCCCAGATCTGGACAACCAGGAGCATGTGATGGTACCTATCTGCCAGGCCAAATCATTCATCAAGCAGGATGTCAGGACAGGGCTCATCGTGCCTCACCTCAAGAGGAGCCATATTTGTTGGTGTCTACTCAGAGTCTGAGCCGTGGTCTGGCGGTAGAGCAGCAAAGGGATTTGTACTTTGTTGGAGGATGTCGGCCACCACCTGTGTTCTCTTTGGCTAACTGTTTGTTCATGAAGCCGGAGTGTGGTTTCTGATTTCGCCGCTTTTCATTCTCGTGTCTCCCAGCTACCATTCAATGGTTTACTTGATGTTGGAGTCTCCACACCCCTCGAGTGTGGTCATTACCACGCTTCTTTA
Organism: Lissotriton helveticus; assembly: GCF_964261635.1. NCBI lineage: Eukaryota > Metazoa > Chordata > Amphibia > Caudata > Salamandridae > Lissotriton > Lissotriton helveticus. Next base: position 1,217,217,209 of record NC_136059.1, on the reverse strand, counting down.
GGTGTCTGGAAGAAGTGCACACCTCTCTCTCCATGACTCACAATTTGGCTGGGAAGGGGAGTGCATATTTAAGGCACATTTGGTGCAGTCGATTCTTTAATTGCCATGTAGGAGTTATGTTGTCACTGCACTTCTGACGTGTAATTCCAGTAGGCCATGATAACGATGTCTCCAAACTGCCAGGGGTCTTTAGTCCTGAATAATTTCAAAATGATGTCCCTGTCTCTGTCATTAAACAGCTGGGCAATCGCAGGTCACAGTGGCAACAGGGTGGCGGAGGGCACCCAAGAACCCAATGAGCTCTCTTTATTGAGAAGAATTTAAGTACCCTCCCCGCTAGTACAGTGGTGATCAGCCATTCTAGCTCCAGGTTAGGTCGCTTAACATGCTCAGTGAAGCCCATAAAGCAAACATTAGTGCATCTCAAGCACCTCTCAGGATCTTCCTCTCTTCACTGTCGGGTGTTGATATCGGCCTTCATATTTGCAATTGGGCTTGGGCCTCCTTTATGCATGGAGCACACTGTGGAAATGGTAGATTCCGTCTCATCAACTTTCTCTACTAATTTCCTATGGTCTGTGCAAAGAACGTTCTCCACCTCTGTATCTATCTTGGCCTCTAGATCGTTATTGGTGTTAATGATTGCTTATAAAATCCTACCAAATTGCACTGAATGATGGCTCAGGGGGCTCCCCCATGTGAAGTGAAGGACTGGGCTATTTAAGGCCCAGCGGTGCCAGGGACAACACCTGAAACCTTCGTGGGTTACCTGTTCTGGCGTACGAAATGACAGAGACACGGGTCAATTCCTTCGGCGTCAAAGATCAGCGTTTATTACTGCAGGGATACAGAAATCGCTAGAAGTACAACAAAGTGTAGGTTATGAGAGTCTGCTTCAAATTGCATATGTGAATCGCTCCTTTTATACACATTTTCGTCATTGCACAACGTAACGAACAAAAGGTTACAACTCAGTTCCCACAGTAAACTTCAAAAGGATTTCATTCATGTTTTCAGAAGCCCGGAACATGATTACAGTAACATTGCCGGTTCCCAACTGTGAAAGCACATCATCTCTCCGCTAGGCACATTCCACTCTAGTTGTAAACAGGCAAGAGAAAGAGACAGGAACAGGTGCAAGGAAGACAGACAGCAATAGCAAAAGAGTGTGGGGGTAATATCGGAAGCGTAATCACAGGATCAAAGGATTCGAGCCTAGCGCATGCAAGGCTGAAACAACAGGCCGGCACGGCAAGATTACCCTCGAGCGGAGCCATCTGCCTTTGCAGTGTCATCCCCCTCGCCATAAAAGACGCACAAAAGGGATATGCATCTTCCGTAAGGCTTGGGAACTCATGGTCATGAAGCGGACATTTGCCTGTTCGCTGACTACGTGAGGGCAGAAAAACAAAATGGATGCCGTATCTAAAATGGAACCCAAGGGTTCAGATGGAAAAACCCATAAATGAGACGAACCCTTCAAAGTCGTGTAGCGAAAACGAGTACACCTACTAATCTCGTCATTTACGGTTCATAGATACCAAACTTATCCATATCAGGACATACCCAAAACATCGTTTCGATTCTCACGGAACCTCAGAAGGTGTTGATAAATAATCCATTATGTCTTTAGTGGAGGAGGGAGGAGGTACCATTGTCTTGGGCTTAACCATTATCAAATTACTTGGTAAGGGGTCAGTGATGTCCACCCGGCAGTTATCACAGATGTGTGCAGCCTGTGCAGGTGAGAGCGGTGGGGCCGGTGGGGGGTGATTTCAACAGATGATAATGAGAAGAAATTTATTATTTATTTAATTTTTCCTCATGGCCGTCTTGCGAGTCTCCCCCAACCTGACCCCACCGCTCTTACCTGCAGGGGCCGCGGCTGGATGGGCATCTCACAGTGTCTCGTTGGGCCCCAGGCTGTGTATGTCATATGGACTAGTACCGATGTTTCATTGAGTCTGGCCCTGTGCAGGCACTGCAGGGAGGGCACATGCCATGCCTCCCTATGATCAGAGTCCTGCAGGAAACATGGCTCCAACAGCCCCTAGCACCTCTCTTTGTCGTGGCGCAGAGGGCCACTTCAGTCTCCCCGCAATTAGGCTGCATGTGCACCAGCAGCAATCAATGCAAGCCCTAGGATATCTCTTCCAGGTGAAGTTGATATAAATCTATGCAATCCTTGCGTACTACAAGTAGGATCCACAAATTGGAAGGAAAACAAAAGTAAATAAAGCTTCACCAAAAGCATTTTGCAGAAAGAAGTCTCTGCAAAGTAGTAGAGGTTTCTGCAAGAAAAAGTTCTGTGAGAAAATAATTTTTCAAAAAATTGAGATGTCCTGAAAACTTTGCAAACTGTACAATGTGCAGTTTGCCACCTTCATTCAGTTTTGAATGTGAAAGCTTAACAATGAACTTTCCCTATGGTAAATAACTCCATCTTAGTGTAATGCCTTTAGAGATCAGATAAATTAACTTAACTAAAAGGAATGCACATAAGATGACTTCCAATCGAAATATAATTATTTAAGAAGATATGTCAGTTCAAATGAAGGTCCTAGAGAGATAAGTTCATTGGGAGAACTTGTTTTATTTGCTTATATTTGTGTTAAAAAATAAAAATAAAATATTTATAGATGGATTCCCAATAATGGTTTATTTTTGCAACAAAGATAAAACTTTTATAAAAATGTAATTTGTACATTAGAATCTAAATTTAAAATAATATTAAACATATAAAGCACAGCGTTGCTGTTTGAGTATTTACCTTTATTTAACAAATATTTATTTAATTTCTAAAACATGCTTGGAGTTGGGAGAGTAAAGTAGAACCCCCCTCACCAATTATATGTAGTTTCACCAATGTTGCTGGAACTAGAGACAGAGCAATACATCTAGCAATAAATCGAACCCTTCCCCAAGTGTATATACTTTCCCCAATGTTTCTGGGTCTGGAGTTAGTATAGTAATCTAACCCCTTCAAATATATGCAATTTCCCAATGCTTTTGGGAGTGGGCTAGGGCTGTCAATTTTATACCCAAAATATATTGACTTTTTCCAGAGTTTGCAGGACTGGACTTACATTTGAATCCTACCAAAAATATACACTTTTACTAATATTTGTGGGAGTTGAATTACAGTATTAAACCTAACCTCTCCAACCATATGCACTTTCCCTAATCCATGTCAGATTGGAGTTAGAATAGTAAATCTCCCCCCCACCTCAATATAATCACATTCCCCAATGAATGTGGGACTGGAATCAGATTAACAAATCTCTCCGACCAAATACATGTAATTTGAAGTTAGCAAAGTACATCTAACCCCTCCAAATATATGCACTTTACCTAGTATTTGTGGGTTTGGAGTTTGAACCCTAACTCTGAGCATACTGATTCATGCACGATCTCCAATGTTGGTTGGCTTGGTGTTATAATAGTAAACATTATCACTACCTCAATAATTCACGTTTTTGTAGGATTGTCGTGAGTACATTTTGTTTTTGAATTTGTTTTACTCTCTTTAGGTAAATTTATTTGTTATGGTTTGACATTAACATTGTTTTATAGTTTCAGGGTATTTATGACACAATTAAAAAAAAGTAGGCTTTTAATGAAATACTTAGATTATTTAAAATGATTTAATGAAAACCGAGTACATGTTTTGAGATGTATTTATTTTGATTGTTAATTTCTATATATATTAATAATGAAAGATTTCTATATTGTTGATGATTTATTTTTAAATAATTTCTATAGTTTAATGTTGGTAGTCTGCGGTCTTTCTCTCAATGTGGGGGCTTTTCTCACAGAAATATAGGGCGATATGTATCAAGCCTTTTGTGATTTGCAAAGGCCGAAATTCGCAGAATTTCGGCCTTTGCAAATCGCAAACGGCCTTTTTGCATGTTTTGGGATGTATGAAACATTCCCAAAATAAGGAATTGCAAACTTGTGCGATTCCTTATTTTGCCATAGCATTTAGGGATTCGCAATTTTGCGATTCCTTAAATGCTATGTATGTAGCATTTTTGGCTAGCGAATTTAGGTTAAGAATTCGCAAATTAGCACCAACTTGTAGTTGATGGTAACTTGCAAATTCTTCCAAAAATGCACAATTTGGCATTTTTAAAGGTGGCTTGTGATGCACACACATGCCCATAGGGCATGTATGTGCGCCATATGCACACACATGTAGATTTCAGGGGTGCAGCAGGGTGTCTTTGAGACACCCCTGCACCCTTGAAATAATTCTCAAATTGCGATTACCAAATTGCGAAATCGCAATTTGAGAATTATTTTGCAATCATTCCTATGGGCCTCCTGGCCCATAGGAATGCCTTGGAAAATATTCCTTTATTGCGAATTCGCAAAATGCGAATTCGCAAATAAGGAAGAGTAAGCAATTGCTAAAAAAAAGCGATTTTTTTCATACATACCATTTAGCAATTCCTAAATAGCGATTCCTTAAAAATCGCTATTTGGGAATCGCAAAATACTTTCTTGATACATATCGCCCATAGTTGCTTATGTTGGAAGTCAAGCAAGTCTAAGGATAGCCAACAAATCCTGGAACACCATTCCTTCCCACTTCAGCGTTTTCTCATTTTCCTTATTACCCCTTCTCTCATCTCTTTTCTAAACTACTTAGTTTAATATTTCTGACCAGTGGTTTCAGTTATAGTGGCCAGGAGTTCTCGGTGATGGGCAAGATGGAGTCAGCAGCGTATTCATGACGCTCCTGCAGTGAAAAAGGGTCTTATGAAAATGGGTCAAGTGAAGGGCACAATTCAGCCTTCCTCAGGCACAAAGGGCCACTGATGGGTAAACTCTTACCCAGGGCTTTGCACATCCCACATGATGTCCAGCTGTTGGCACCTTATTGTGCGGGGAACATCACCTCAAACCACAATTAATGTGTGCATAGGAGTACCCCTTGTGCATATAGTTGATCTTCAGCTTTTCCTGCCCTTACTGCTGCACAGGAGGACCTGAGTATTGTGTCCCACGCTGCGGGCATTTACTAGCCTCTGATTTTGTGTGTGCTCGTAAACATGTTTACAAACGCCAAGGAGTGTAGACTTTGAAGTCCCCTGATGCAGACATCAGATCCTCGACTTATTCTCTTTGCCTTGCTGCAGAGGAGTATTGAATGTGGTGTTAACATTTGTGTTTTTAGAAAATAAATTGTAATTATGTATTATTTTTTAATACAATAATAAACAAATAAACTTGTTTTAATATTTTTTTAATAATGTTTTTTTATTCTTTTTTATATATTACAAATATAAGTAACTTGTATGTTTGAACATTAAATATTTATAATTACTAAATATAATATATAGGTTTATACCAGTAAGTAGGTATACTTAGGACCATGTTTCCTTAGCAAAAGTGTTTTTATACTTGTCTATATAACTTGTACTTGCCGTTAGTCAAGTCTTCACAAACGTTTCCAAAATTGTGTCATATAGAGTCTTGTTGTGCATGGAAAGTTTCCGGGTGATCCGTCAAACAATGGCCAAGAAAAAGGGTGTGTTTCCCATGTTAATTTCCATTGCAGCTTTGAACACGACTATAGCTCAAACTGCTGGACAGAATTAAAGCAACTTTGACAGAGAAGTAGATTTAGGTTCTCATTCCATGCTGTCAGTTATACTGTGTAAATCCATTAGGTAGCTGTTGAGACATTTAAAGAATTCCAAATTAGGATATCTGCAATCGCAGCTAATTTTCGTCAGAACAGTTCTGGGACTCAAATGGCAGAAATTGGCATAAGGGGTGAGGTTGGATGGACCCTGACCCCATGAGAGAAATATAAGGGTGTTTGAGATACCCCTTATGAATATGATATGTCAAAAGCAAGCTTTTTTCCCCATTTGCGATATTTGCGAATTCACTGCGAGTGTCAGTGTGAGTGTCCCCCGAGTAACATTGTGAGGTATTTGTGAATATACGTCACGACTAATTCGTGGACATCACTTAAGAAATCAAATATAAGTTTATTCACCCACCCTCAGTCTCACTTAGACACTCACACTTTCAGACTCATGCACCATTCACTGACCCACTCAGAAACTCATACACCCACTCACAGACTCACTCAGAGACTCATGCACACATGCACAGACCCACTCAGATACTCATGCACCCACTCACAGACCCACTCATATTCTCATGTACCCACTAACAGACCAACTCAGACAGTCATGCACACACTCGCTCACCCACTCAGAGGCTCACATACTCACTCACAGACCCACTCAGATACTCATGAACCCACTCACATACCCACTCAGAAAGTCATGGACCCATTCATATACCCACTCAGACTCATGCACCCACTCACAGACCCACTTGGAGACTCACACACCCACTCAGGCAGTCATGCACCCACTCACTCACCCAGTCAAATGGTCATGCATCCACTCACAGACAAAGTCAGATACTAATTCACCCACTCTCTTACCCACTCAGAAGTTTATGCCTTCACTCACAGACCTAATCAGACACTCACACACCCATTCACTCACCCACTAAGAGGCTCACAGACCCACTCAGACACTCATGCACCTACTCATAGACCCACTCAGACATTCAAGCACCCAGTCACAGACCCACTCAGACACTCATGCACCCACTCACTCACCCATACATCCTCTCAATGCAGCCATGCACTCAACCATACAAGCACTCACACACTCACACACCCACACACACAACCACTTACATACCCCTTCATAAATCCATAAAATCATAGTCACATCCACTCACTCACTCATACATCCATGAACATAGACACTCCCTCTCCAATACAGCCACTCACACCTAAATTCACTTAACCAAACACCATCTCACCCATACACCCACTTACACACCCAGTCATTCACTCACACAGCCATTCGCACACCCACTCACTCACCCATATAAGCCCCTATGCACCCAATCACTCACACATACAGCCACTCTCACAGTTACTCACCCACCCTCAGAGGCAGTCATCCACTCACTCACTGATACATCCACTAATGCAACCTCTCATGCACCCATGAAAACACTCTCACACTCACTCACATACTCATACTGCTACTTACAAACTCACTATCTCACTAATGCAGCTACTCATGCACCCACTCATTCATTCTAAACCACCCATACACAGACACAGACACATACTCACTCACACAGTGATTTACACACTAATACAGGCAGGCATGCACCCCATCACACACTCATAGAGCCAGTCACTCACCTATATGGAAACTTACATACCCAATCAGTCACCCATGCAGCCACTAATACACTCAGTCACACACTTATGCAACCACTCCTCTGTATATATACACAGACATACCATTTATCTTGTTTTTAACCCTGAAAAGTGGTTCTGACAAGAACCGTTTTTTCCTCTTATTTTTGGAACTGTTTTTTTTCAAACTTTTTTTTTCAAACAAAATGGCAACAAGGGGAGTAAACAAGTCGAGCCACAAACACAAAAACAGTGCAAATAATGGAGTCAATTAAAATAAATTAGCAATTGTATTTCCTTGTTTTCTCCAAAATAGCTGCAATAGACTGTTCACCAGCTGTGAGAGTAGTACTGCAGTCTAGACAATATGTTCCAACACAATATTTTATGGGAGAAATTTCTGGGTGCTGTCTCTCCACTTCTATTGGCACTCTCTCTCTGAGAGCAGTGGATGCACTCCTGAGGTAGATGGTCCCTCTCCAGCTCTCTACTTCTGTGCCTTTTTGAGATTTGTCCTATTATATGCGTTTAGGCAGTATAACATGCTTGTTGTTCCACATGAATATCTTTTGGTTGAAAGGGTCTTATCACATAAGCTGTGTTGGATGAATTTCACAACTGTCTTGGATTCCCCAGATGGAATCGTAAAGAAATCTCATGCAATGCTTTGTTTTTTAGCAGGTGGTCCTTCATGGCAAAAGTCTTCTTGATGCAGCTCTGCCTCTTTCTCCTCTGCTTGCTGCTGAATCTGGTCTTGGTCACTTCCTCCTGTAGCCATTTTGATTTTAGAAAATGACAAAAAGAATGTCTTGAGCAAAGTTCTGCACAAACAGTACAGCACATTTCTAAGAAACAAGTAAAAACCCAATGGAACTTTAAAAAAAAAAGAAACAGGTGGAAACTTCCTATACAGGTTAATGAAAAGTGTCTCCTCCAATCATAACTCTTTGTTTCCAGGTCACAGCATCTTCACAATTACCAACATCATTGTGAAGACATCTCGATGATGGGAAATACAATTTAAAAGTGCTCTACATGTTCAAATACAATATTAGTACACGAATGTCCTGAAACAATAATTACAAAAGGTGTATATACGTGTTTTACACTTTATCAAAAATACACGATCTTTGCAACTTTTCCGTGAAAACCCGAACATACGTATCATGACTATTCATGAAGACGTCAGGATAATTTGCGGTGACATCACGACGAAAAATGGAAAAAATATACACATCGTTAATAACCCATTGAAAAAATAGCAAAGAGAAATGCGAAACAAGTGGTCCATTACACAGCTTTAATGTAGAATAAAAAGTAGTCATTTACACAATGAGAAAGCATTTATTATTTTACCAGTAGAAAGTACTCCACTTTAGGTATGGGCGAAATGTGCGAATTCGCGTTCCCCGAATTCGTGCGAAAATGAATTCGCAATCCGCAAAATCCGCGAATTCGTGTGAATTTGCGGATTTTCGTTTTTTTGCGCGTTCGCAGGGTTTTTTGCGTGTTCGCGGGGCTTTTTGCATGTTCGTTGGCCGCTTGCATGGCGAAGTTACCCATGCAGTCGTGTATGGGCACAGCACCCTCTGGTTCACCACTGCCACCCTCTGGTTCATCACTGCCACCCTCTGGTTCACAACTGCCACCCTCTGGTTCACCCCTGACACCCTCTGGTTCACCCCTGCCACCCTCAGGTTCAGCACTGTCACCCTCTGGTTCACCACTGCCACCCTCTCGTTCAGCACTGCCCCTCTCTGGTTCAACCCTGCCACCCTCTGGTTCAACACTGTCACCCTCTGGTTCACCACTGCCACCCTCTGGTTCACGACTGCCACCCTCTGGTTCATCACAGCACCTCTGGTTCACCACTGCCACCCTCTGGTTAACCACTGTCACCCTAAGGTTCAGCACTGCCACCCCCTGGTTCACCACTGCCACCCTCTGGTTCACCCCTGCCACCCTCTGGTTCACCACTGCCACCCTCTGGTTCATCACAGCACCCTCTGGTTCAGCACTGTCACCCTCTGGTTCACCACTGCCACCCTCTGGGTCACGACTGCCACACCCTGGTTCATCACAGCACCTCTGGTTCACCACTGCCACCCTCTGGTTAACCACTGTCGCCCTCTGGTTCAGCACTGCCACCCTCTGGTTTACCACTGCCATTCTCTGGTTCACCACTGCCACACTCTGGTTCACCCATGCCACCCTCTGGTTCCCCATTGCCACCCTCTGGTTCATCCCTGCCAGCCTCTGGCTCACCCCTGCCACCCTCTGGTTCACGACTGCCACCCTCTGGTTCACCACTGCCACCCTCTGGTTCACCACTGCCACCCTCTGATTCACCCCTGCCACCCTCTGGTTCACCCCTGCCACGCTCTGGTTCACCACTGCCACCCTCTGGTTCAGCACTGCCACTCTCTGGTTCACCCCTGTCATCCTCTGGTTCAGCACTGTCACCCTCTGGTTCACCACTGCCACCCTCTGGTTCACGACTGCCACCCTCTGGTTCATCACAGCACCTCTGGTTCACCACTGCCACCCTCTGGTTAACCACTGTCACCCTCTGGTTCAGCACTGCCACCCTCTGGTTCACCACTGCCACTCTCTGGTTCACCACTGCCACCCTCTGGTTCACCCATGCCACCCCCTGGTTCCCCACTGCCACCCTCTGGTTCACCCCTGCCACCATTTGGTTCATCACTGCCACCCTCTGGTTCACCCCTGCCACCCTCTGGTTCACCCTTGCCACCCTCTGGTTCAGCACTGTCACCCGCTGGTTCAGCACTGCCACCCTCTGGTTCAGCATTGTCACCCTCTGGTTTACCCCTGCCACCCTCTGGTTCATCACTGTCACCCTCTGGTTCATCACTGCCACCCTCTGGTTCACCACTGCCACCCTCTACCGAGACCTTTTGTGACGCAGCGGCAGCACAAAAGATGCGCCATGGTGCTGGGTATTAACAACGTGACGCATCTCTCTCTGAGATGCGTCACGTTGTAAAGCCCTGCGCCATCAGGAGGCGTTCCGACTCAACCTCCTAAAAGTAGCTGAGTGAAATCTACAAGATTTCACTCAGTCACTTTTAGGCCAATGCTGCGTCAAAACCCTTCGCCTGCTTGAAGCAGGCGCAAGGCTTGATGCAGCATTGGGGAGATAGGGCACCCCCAGAGCATTGCTGGAGCTGCGTCGCAAGCGTGATGCAGCTCCAGCAATGGGCTGCTTTTACGGCACAGATGCGTGACGCATCTGTGCCGTTTTTGCCACATGGTGCGCCGCATTGTAAATGGTTCGCACCATGGGTGGCGGAGCTGCGGCGCACAATAACTGGCGCATCCCTGGGGATGCGCCAGTTATTGTAAATCTGCCCCTATACATTTAGCCAACGAGGGAGCACTTACTGATTAGACAGTAGAAAGTACTCCAGTTGAGACACACAGAGAGGGAGAGAGAGAGAGGATGAGATAGAGAAAGAGAAAGAGAGAGAGAAAGAGGGAGAGTGAGAGAGAAAGAAAGAGAGAGAAAGAGAGAGAGCGAGAAAGAGAGGATGTGAGAGAGAGAAAGAAAGAGAGGGAGATAGAGAGAAGGAGAGAGAGAACAACGGAGAAAGAAAGAGATAAGCAGAGAAAGAGGAAGAACTTGAAAGAGAGAGAGAAAGAGATAAATAGAGCAAGAAAGGAGAGGAAGAGAGAGATAGATAGAGAGAAAGAGAGAGAAAGAGAGGGAGAGAGAGAACAGGAGAAAGAAAGAGAGGCCGGATCTCTGAAGGGCCAGATTCCTGAGTTGCCCCTACAGAACATACAGCTTTTTATTTTTAGCAAAATGCATATGAAAATTGTGCTGTAAAGGTCTCTTTCAGTTTAACCCCTCCTGACAGCTCAAAATGGGTGTATTTGCCATAATCTCCCTTCTTCCTGTTTTTTTATATCTGTAAGTGCTTCCTGATGAGGTTTAATTCCTGGGACAGGTGCCTTGTTGCCTACTTGTAACTATTCTCTGACCCTGCTTCAAGGGTCAGAGCAGGGTCAGAGAATAGTTGCAAGTAGGCAAGGAGGCGCCAGGAAGCACTTAGCAGCAGGTGCCCAAGTTGAAGTTAATTTCTTTGTAACCCTTTTGGAAAAGGTTACAAAGAAATTTGGTTCAAGTTTTGCACCTGCTGCTGTAACCCTTGCTTGGCTGAAAATTCATCCCTGCTGATTCGCGGATTTTACCGCGATTTCGCGAGATTTGCGGATCGCGAAATTGCGGAAAATCCGCAAATTCGCCCGCGAAACGGATTTTAAGCCCACCCTTACTCCACTTCAGTAGACATCAATTTCCAAAACTGTACTCTTCTTCAAAAATGTTTTCTCCATTTTAACACTCTTCTTGTGTTCTTGGGTTTAGCGAATGTGAAGCAAATACATTTTATTTTCTATTCAACATTGAAAAATGATCTCTAAACATTGTTAATGTATTGGAACACAATCTCAACTTGGATGACTGTGATGAATGGTTTCTTTACTGATGTGCCCTTGTACGATCAGAGTGCATAGTTCTCCATTTCGAATACCCTAAAAAAACATTCGACAACTCAAACAGATACACTAACATACCAATAGCAGCACTCACACACCCACCCACAGACCCATAGCAGCACACCTAATCATAGACATGCACAGACATTGACACACCCTCTCACAGACCCATAGCAGCACTTACAGATCCACACACAGACAAGTAAGCTACTCATACACCCACTTACAGAGTCCCACAGCTACTCATACACCAGTTACTTATCTCAAATTTTACAGGATGCCATTTTGAATTTTGTTAATAAAAAGACACTCACCAAAAAAAACAAAGCTTATAGGGATGTTATAGTTTCGGAAATAGAATAATAAAACAATTCGAAATTCACTGGAAAAAACAAAGGTTACAGGGACATTATAGTTATGAAATAGAATTAAAAAAACTTAGAAATTCACTGAAAAAGCAAAAGGTTACATGGACAGTATAGTTAGGCAATACACTAAAAGCCATCACCTACTTAGGTCAACCATATTATTTGACATCGCCCTCCACTTCCCAGACGACTAGAAGTGTGTAGTCTCAACAGTAAAGCCTGAATTCAGTTAGCTTCCATATAATATGTATATCCTCCTTGCCGCTCCCTCATCCCCATATGACTAATTATAGATTCTAATACACAGGCTCTGTGCTCTGGATATTGTCCTGGCCTTGCCCCTTTGAAGTATATCGGCTCGAGATACCACTGATTTGTTGTAAGTTCAAGTAACTTCTATTCCCTTTTCACACTATGGGTGACTTCTGTTTTCTTTTCAGAATTTCCTTAATCCTTCTTGGTGATTACTATCACTGAACCCTTACTGAACCAGCTCAACTGCAGTAGCTTTCTCTGAAACCCTTTTGGCAACTCTTGAGTAATCTTTTTCACTTTAGAATTTTGAACTCAGTGTAATTTTAACAAATTGGTATCAACTTATGTTTATTAACACTTTTTGTATTCTATTGATCACCTTCTAGGAAAATTATTTGTGGTACTCCTGATGAAGACCCCCTGTGCCGAAACGCGAGTAGAGAAAGAACTTTTCATCACACAGCCACGTTATATCAGCCTCTGTCCATAAATGTCTATCAAAATGAGATACATGTTTATCCATCATATGTCCGTGTAACTTCATTATTTAGATTTAACTGTTTAGCTACCACACTAAACAATGAACACATCGTATTTGACTTGTAATGTATTTCATTGTATGTTGATTTGCTCTTTTGTCTACTTTTTAATATAAATATGAATAAAGTGAATTTCAATATGTTTTAAACAATTGCTTTTCCTTTACACTGAGTTCTAGTTATACCTCTAGCTATGTTGAAAATATATTGATGTGATTTGTATCATTTGAACTGCCTAGGAAACTTTTCTTCCATCATTATAGTTAGGCTCACATTTCACTCGTACATAATCAAAGAAATTCAGCATTTATAGTTACCTGAGCTAACTATAACTTATGCCCCTGCAGTTCACTGCTTATGATCTCACACATTACATCACTTATGACATGGTCAGTGACATCACTGATGACATCTCAAATGTCATCACTGATGACATCATCAACAGACCCACTCCCACACCCTATAGAACCTCTCATACACCCACACCCTCACAACCACTACCATACCCATTCACAGACCCATAAAACATTCACACTACCACTCACTCACGCATAGAGCCACTCTCACATCCACTCATGCAGACACTTATACACCCACTCACACACCTATTCAGCAGCTCACACACTGAGTCAGTCACCCGTACAGTCTTTCACAAAGCCATTCACTCACCCATACAGTTACTCACACACACACTCACTTACTCATACAGATACACACTCGACTATACACTGACGGACACAAGCAGATACACACCCATACAGCTACTCTCACATTCACACACTCACGTAGTCACTCACACACCCACTGGCTCAACCATTCACCACGTATGCACCCACTCACTCACCCATACAGCCTTACACATACCCCATCACTCACCTTTACATGCCTCTCACATATCCACACACTCACCCATACAACACTGATAGGCCCACTCACTCGCTCACTCACCCATAGACCCACTCACACAGCCACACAGACACAGCCACTCACACCCACCCATACAGCCACGTACACACCCACTCACTCAGCCATACAGCCTCTCACACTTCCATTCTCTCACCCATTCAGCCACTCACACATCCATACAGCCACTCAGACACCCACTGACATATGACTACACACAGTCACAGAGCCACTACATAATAATAATTGTTAGAAATAGTATCATTCATTACTAGTACACAAAGTATGAATGTTAAAAGACAGTATGAAATATTTCAGAAAAATTATTCAAACTACTTTTCACTGCTGGTTTCTCATCGCCAGTGCCAGGTACTCTGGCTCTCCCGCCACCCAATGGTAGGCAGTCATGAAACTCCTGGAACTGGACCCCAGATGGCAAAACAGCAGCTTTGTCTCCTTCTCCTCACAATCCACCAAAGGACCCTTCACCTGCCGACACTGCCATTTCTCCTGTGACACAACCTACGAAAGATCCTGCACTGCTCCTGCCCACAAGACCAAGAAAACCCAGCAACTGCTACATTTTATCCTGCTCAAAGTCAGCTCACTCTGCAGTCACGCCACAGAAATCTGGGACACCTCACTACCCTCCCTATGGCTTTCGCCTATATCATCAAAACATGGCTTAACACCTCCTCAAATCCCGACCTCATCATTGCCACTTCCGAAGGCTACAAGATGATACACAAGGCTGTGCCAACAAACAAGGCAGTGTCATCGCCATCATCTTCAAGAAAACAATCAGGTACACAATAACCAACTATGACCCCACACCTTTCATGGAATACCTCAACTTCCTACTTCAAACTGACGATGACCATGATAAGAGGCACCCTCGCCTACAGACCCCTAGAACTTCCACATCGATAACCTCAACAACAACAACTCCTCTGCCCTCCTGGAGAACCTGAACAACATTGGCCTCACTGAACCCATGCACAAAGCCAGACACACACCCGAACCCATTTTCACCTCCAGTAACACAATCAAATTCAGCCACACCATAGAACTCACCTGGACTGACCCCACCACCATCCACTTCACCATCACAGACGAACAGCACATCATCAGCAGTCGTCAGTTGGAGCAAGGGCACTGAAACACTGTGGTCACAGGCCCTCACTACCTCCAAATGCAAGGCCTCAACAGACCTCGACCAGGCATACAGAACTTTACCACCTGGATCACCGACAGAAACAACATAGTCACCCCAGTGAAACCTACAAAATACAAGACCTCCTTACATGCCAGCTGGTACACCCTAGAACTCAAGAACACCGAGTGCAATTACCACCAACTGGAAAAAATGATGGCACACCACCAAGAAACCAGCCAACAGAGTAGCACACAAAACAGCCCTCACCAACCATGGCCGGTATATCAAAAAGCCAAAAATCAGCCATCACTAACCACATCGAGCCTGCGGCCAACCACAAAAGAGTCTCTTCATAATAGTCAAAGAATTCTCCAACTCCACTGCAATAGAGAACACCATCCACCCCTCCCAAGAATTATACAACACCATCTCAGCATGCTTTTACAGCAAGATCTCTAGCATCTACAACAATTTCAATCTCCAACCGCCACCCTCAACCCCAACAACCTCAATCAACAAGCAAACTTCAGTCAAAACATTACTACCTGGTCTCTGTTCACTGCCCTGGCCACCTCAGCCATCATGTCTTCTATCCATCCAGGGCACCCATCGTCCCCTGCCCCCACCACCTCTACAGCCTCAAAATGAACCCACGAGCACACTACTCACCAGCATTCTGAACATCTCCATCTCCACAGTACCTTTCCTGCACACAGATTGAAACACGCAGATGTCAAACCCTTCCTAAAGAAAGCCTCTGCTGACCGCAGCAATCTAAAAAATTATCATTAGATCTCCCCACTCCCCTATCCAGCCAAAGTACTAGAGAAAGACATCAACTAGCAGATCACTGAATTCCAGGAACAAAACCACCTATTGGACGCCTCACAATCGGGATTCTGCGCAAACCACAGCACTGAGATTGCGCTGATCAAGGCCACATATGACATCAGAACACTTCTAGACCATGGAGAAATTGCAGATCTGATCCTCCTCGACCTCTCTGCGGCATTCAACACCATTTCCCACAACACCCTTATGAACAGACTCTACAACGTAGGCATACAGTAAGATGAGCTCAAGTGGATTGCCTCCTTCCTTACAGGATGCACACAGAGCATCTGACTGCCTCCCTTCACATTTGCATCCAAAAACATCATATGCAGTGTACCACAAAGATCATCCCTCAGCCCCACTCTGTTCAACATCTTTATGACACCCCTCGTAGACGTCATCAGATCCTACAGACTTAACATAATCTCATACACAGACAACACACAATTGATCCTCTTGCTCACCGAGGACCCCTCCAACGCCAGATCCAAATTCTGCAAAGCAATGACCAACTTAGTCAAATGGATCAGAGACTACTGTCTCCAACTCAATTCTGACAAAACCGAAGTACTGATCTTCGGGAAGAACACCTCCACATAAACCACAGCTTCAGAACTCAGGCCTACAACCACTCCGACCAACCATGCACACAACCTTGGCATCATTCTCAACAGCCAATTGACCATGAAACAACAAGTCATTGCAGTCACCTTCTCCTACTTACCCACACTTCATATGCTCCACAGAATCTTCGGATGGCTCTCACCCAGCACCAAAAAGACTGCCTCTCACGCCCCGTCACCAGCTGTCTTGACAATAGCAATGCCGTCCATCCCGGCAACTCCACCCAGCTCCTCAGAAGACTCCAGACCAAACAGAACGCTGCCGCTAGAATCATCCTGGACCCCCGAGATGAACCCACATCACCCCCAGTGAGATCTTCCACTGACACCCCATCTGAAAGAGATGCCAGTTGAAGATACTTACGAATGCCTACAAAGCCCTCTATGACCTATGACCTGCCTACATCAACCATTGACTGAACTTCCACCAACAGTCCAGACACCTGAGCTCCTCTTCACTCGTCGTCGCATCCATCTCAGCTGCAGCGGTGGCCGTTCCTTCTCCCATATCGCTGCCAAAACCTAGAACGACCTTCCCCTCCATCTCTGTACAGTCCCTATGGCAGACTTCCGAAAGAGACTCAAGACCTGGCTCTTCGACAGCGTCACCGTGCCCAGATACCCCTAGGGGTGACAGTGATGCACTTCAAATGCTGTTTTATTGGTTGATTGATTAACTGATTGACTGATTGACATGAGATGATCTATGAGTGGGTAGTGTGAGTGGTGTCGCATATTTATTAAACGGTGAGTAAGATAATTTATGAGTATATGAGTATGTAGCAGTATGCCTGATGTGCAGACTAGGCATGTGAGAACTTGCTCACTACTTATACGTTATGTAGTAGTTTTCTATACATATTTAACACTCATAAACTTTTAGAAAATACTCACACTGAATGGATGATGTCATCAGTGATATTATCAGTGATGTCACTGACCATGTCATGAGTGATGTAATATGTGAGGTAGTGACTAAAGGCTTATTTACAGGCCCCTTGCAACACCGATGCATCACAAGGGATATAGAAGGTATCCTTTTCTCCTCAAAAACAATCCTGTCAACGGAGCAGGCACTAGGTAATAGGCGCCAAATTTTGTGCTGGCAGAAAGGACAGCAGTGCACTTTATCTTGTAAATGCGGTGCATTACTGCACTTTTGAATTGGCGTAGATCAGAGGAGCAAAAAAGACTTGTGGTGGTGACAGTGATGCACTTCAAATGCTGTTTTATTGGTTGATTGATTAACTGATTGACTGATTGACATGAGATGATCTATGAGTGGGTAGTGTGAGTGGTGTCGCATATTTATTAAACGGTGAGTAAGATAATTTATGAGTATATGAGCCATATTCATTGTAAATGAGGCCTTAAGTGTTTGAAGGGATGTACATTTGCTTTTTAAAAGCTATTGAGACTGTGAAAATATGCTACATAAAGTACAAAAATACAACACATTTGGGGCATTTGGGAACATCAACTAGGGACTCCTACTCACCCAACCCCACTGTCTGTGTCTCAACTACGCCCAGTCCAGAGTAGTGCTGAGACAAGCTTCAACCAGCTCATTGACAGCTTCAGAGTAGCTCAAAGCTTTAAGTTCATTTTTTAAAAAGCACAGTCACATTTTTCTTTTGAAGTTAAGGGAAGGCTGTGTATAGCTTACACTATTATCTTCAAGCTGCAGATAGCAGAGTCTGATAATGAGCAGTGCTGGAGTCAAATTTATGATCAAGGGCACAGAGGTGAAGGGCTAGAGCAGAAAGGTATTTAACTCTTAAATAAATGCTTGTCAAAACAAAATTGGAGTGTGAGAAACAAAAGATTTCATGATGGGAAAGGCAACTAGAGGATGAGCGATTCCGAACATAAATCTGACTAATACATAATAATGCATTAAGTTAGAGGAATAAGTTAAGTCATCTTGGCAACCCTCCTTTAACATAAGTGTTGAATAAAACATGACAACTCTTGGAGCCCATCTGGACTTTCCTTTTATAAGTCATAAAAGTTTCTCTGAGAGACAGTTTGGTAAGTGATGTTACCTATACAGGGTTAGTTTCGACTGGTATTTTAAATAATTTGATATCAATGTTTTTTATATAACTTAGCCAGGGAATAGCCAATGCATTTTCCATGGACAAGCAATCTAAAATAATTGACTTGGTAAAGCTGGTCTCATCTTTGGACAAAATAGAAACACCAAAGCAACAGGGATCAGAGTGTGACTGTATCCATAAGGTGTTGTAGCCCTGATTCTCCATTTAAAATCTCAGTAGAGGCTGAGGTAGGCAGAGAAAGTAAGCATTGGAGGAAGCTATTTTCCTCAATCTGAAGTGCCTTACTATTATAATGGCCCTACACACCAGTCCCATATGTGGATATAGTTAAAGCCCTGGCCCTATAGATTGCTATAATCTCCTTTATTGGCTGAAAATCTAAAAATTCCATGGGCACATTTGTTCATCTTTCCCCTTACATTTGTAACATCTCGAGACCATGAGCCATTACCTTATAAGGTAATACACAGGTAGCAAAAGGTATCAACTGTAACCACCAGGGTATTATCCATAAACAAACGTTCTACATTTCTTTTGCCTTGCCTCTCAAATCAAGGTATATAGGTTTTGTTTTTATTAACAATCAATTTCCTGTCAGCAATAAAAGCCCAAAGGTGTTTATTAAATGATGTAACCCTACTGGGGTCCTAGCCAACAAGACAGCATCATCTTAAATACCTCAACTCTTATCAGGCAGGTTTCAGACCGGCTCATTCCACCAAAACTGTAACAGCTCCCCACAAGCACTGGTGCTACTGGATCTCTCTGCTACATTTGACACGGTCGACAACACTATTCTGGTCGATCGTGTCCAACATGCTGGCTTCCATGGTGTGGCATTGCACTGGCTCACTTCTTTTGTAAAGGGTCGGTCCCAGGCGGTCCGTCTAGGCCACTTCATGGCCCGACACGTAAAACTAACTGTGGTGTTCCACAGGGCTCCGCTCTTTCTCCCCACTTGTTTGATCTATACATTGTCTTCTTGATCCAGTCCCTTGTAGACAGGAAGGTGATGGTCTTTAACTACGTGGATGACCTGCAATTGGTCTTCACAGTTGACAACTCACCCAGCTCTGTCACCGAATTTCAGGCCACCCTGCGGCATATCCAACAATGGATGGATCACAATCACCTGAAGTTAAATCCTGGTAAAAAGGAGTTAGTTCTTACTGGGGATAGCCATAAGTTCTGGGGCCCACACTACTGGCCTTCAGAACTAGGACCACACCCTCCCCCTCCACCTCAGCCAAAACACTGGGAGTCACCCTCAACATCCATATGTCACTGAAAACTCAGGTTGGCTCTGTCCTCTCTAAATGCTTCTTCCAAATACGGAAGATTAGGAAGATTCGCCATTTTCTCACACATGAAGCCTTGATCCAAGTCATAATAGCCACCGTTATTTCGCACTTGGACTATGCTAATTCTGTTTTCTTGGGCATGTCAATCTACTTGCTCAAGCGGCTACAGATAGCTCAGAACCATGTGACTAGATTGATTCTTCATCAACCTAGATGGCAGCCAGCAACCCCTCTTCTTAGGAAATTGCATTGGCTCCCCATTCCTCAATGCTGCGCGTTTAAGGTGGGCTGCCTTATCTTCAAATCCCTGCATGGCAAGAACCCTAAATTCATCAACATCCTGATACTCAGACACACTCCCTCTCGCAACCTTCGCTCTGCTCAACTCTCACTCCTCACCATCCCTATCTTTAAACGGGTATGTCAGGGTGGCCGCAGATTTGCAACTCTCGCCCCCAGACTGTGGAACTCCCTTCCGGTGGAGATCAGGTCCTGCACTGACCTTCTGAAGTTCAGGAAGTCCCTAAAAACATGGCTATTTGCTCAAGCCCTTGACTAAGGATCCCTCTGGTAGCACTGGAGCCTTTCACAGCGGCATGAACCCACCCGGTGTGCGTGCGCTTTATAAGTCATTTTTAAGATTAACATTAACAACATCATCTGCATACAGGAGCACTGGTGTAGGATACCCAGTAACTAAAGGGGCGTCTGTTTGCACTGCTTGTAAGTTCTTGTCCACCCCATTAATGAACAGAGAGAATAATGAAGGGGCAATTACACAACTTTGCCGAATACCACATTTTACTGCAAAGTTGTTGGTGCCTTCTACTCATGGACCATAGCATACCTTGCACGCTAATTTCTAATATAACCTTGCAAGAAACAAATAATAGACCTGGGTGCCCCCGTACAGAGCAGAGTTACAGTCTACCACCTTTAACACATGTTTCTCACTCTTGTCCGGATCTCTGTTCTGTACCAGCGCCGGGACGCCCCTTTGCTGGGGCATCTGCGCGCTCAATAAATCCGGGTAACATAACATAACATTTACCTATTATTAGGTACAGATTCATGTATTGCTCTAGTGTCCCTACACCATTCCTAAAGCCAAACTGTACAGGTGAAAGTATTGAGCATTCACAAGCCCATTTTTCCAATCTGTTAAGTAGAACTTTGCTCATTACTTTTGCAGAAGAGTCCAAAAGTTATTTTGGGCGATAATTCTTTGGTTCTAATTTATAGCCCTTCTTAAAAATCGGGGCTTTTGTAGACATTCCTCATGAAGGCATATTCACTCTTGTCACAGCCATATTAAAAACTCTGGTTAAAATTGGGCCCCACAGATCAACAACATTCTTAAAGATATCCACTGGGACCCCGTCAGGACCTGGGGCTTTGCCTCCTTTGCTTTCCTTCAGAGCCCATAAGACTTCCTCTATCGTAATATCCAGAGGTAGGGGGGACCAAGTTGACTGTTCTTTCCTTATGATAGCCTCCATTCGAGCAGTCAAAGTAATAGGATTTTCTGTAAAATGAACAACCCAGGCAAAGCAGGTAACAAGTGAAAACAGTTCAGGGAAAGAGTCGTCCTTTAAAAAGGGAGAGTTAACAGTGTCCAAAAATAGTTTGTTCTCTGCTCCATCTGTAGCCCGTGACAATTTAAACCAAGCTTCTTCTTGAAATTCCTTTTTCCTGGTGAGAAGCACCTCTTTAAAGTTAAATCTAAGAGATTAATCAATTAATTATCTCTGGGTTGACTACGGAGGGTTAATTTTAGATCTTTGGAGGCTATGGTACATGCATGGTCAAACCAGCCTTTACGTTGAGCATGGCCCGTTTTACTTGGGCGGATCAGAAGATCATCAATGTTAGTGATACCAGTAAAGCCAGAGAGTAACTGATCGGGAATAACTTCATCTTCCGGGCAGTAAATAATATCTTTGTAGCCCTTGGAACAGATATCAAGCGTAGTTTGAGTTGGGTTGACTCCATCCCACTTAAGGCAGACCCCGTTAGGTCTTAAGGTAGCTACCTAGAAAGGCCATTTAAAACTCATTTGTTGTGCATCCTTATACTACAAATACTCCCAAAATATTCAAGCAAAAGAATCCATTAATTCTCTGACTCCTAGCCTGGCCTTAAAATTGCCTAACTCAGCAATTCTGGTGGAAAATATATTTTAAACTACTCATCATTTTAGAAAACAACGTAAATCTTTATCTACTTTCCTTTTAAAATAATGTATTTATATAATGTTTTGTACTATTGCCTTATATTATGTATTTCTTTATTTGAGATTTTCCAAGGCGCAGACTATGTCAAGACCATATCAGATATAGGAGGCAGCAGTAAGTGTAGATATTGAACAAATTCTACATTAATAATTTAGATTATTCTAGGTACTACAACAAAGATGAATTTATATTTCTCCGAATGGAGACTACATGATCACTGACAATTAGGTCAAGACTAAGATCACAAAAGTGAACAATAACGTTTGTTTTAGGACCATGTAATTTATTTTTAGGTCCACATTCCCAGCTACACAGATTCAGGTTCAGATTAGCTTTATTTGATTTTCATTACATAAAATCATAAAAGCAGCATTACATATATATACATCTTTACATTCCATATATTAATAATAAATAAATAACATTTAAGTTAGAAAAGTATTAAATCAGAGTTGTACATAGTCTGTCACATATCAGAGTTTAGCTAATCATTAAATTACGTTTCCTTAAAACACTTTTTAAAAAACCTATCATAACCATGGTGCATTTAACGTTATCCAACTGTTGCAGACTAAGGTACGCGGGCCTCCATTGCCGCCAGGCTCCCTGTCTCAGGTATTGTTTGATCCATCTACAACGCTCCCCTCATACAGTTTGCAGAACAGCACCACATGAAAAGTAGATTGCAGCGACACATTATCGCATGGGCATGGTTCTAAGGTTCTGGTCCAGTCGTTTTTGGTTGGAAATGTGACCAACCGATGAAATATGTTGAACCTAAACCTGGTCAAAATGAAACAATCAAAGCTCATTGTGCTTAGAGTTAGGTAGGGTTGTATTTTATAGCAGATCAAAGACAGTTGAAGTTGCATTAACGTTTTCTTTATGATCTCCCCTGAGCATCTTAATAGGTCGAAGTGATTCATGCATAGCTTTTTCAGTACTTTCTTAGGTACCCCACAAATCAAGTCCGGGTTACTAAATAGCTCAGGCCTTTGCAGGTCAGTCAGCGTTTTCCTGACATACTCGAGCCAGGCAATGTGCTTCGCGTTATCCAGGCCCATTACGTTCCTAATGATACCCTGGGTTAAGCCAAGTGCTTTAGTGGCCCATACTCTCCGCCATAGCAAGATCGGTTGCAGTCTGATCAGGTCTGTGATATGGTCCATGCCAAGTTCTGCATGGCAGTTAAAAACAGACGTGGCTTGTGGGAGAGCCAAGAAATATCTGAAGAAGTTATTTTCTGCAATTTGCATGGAAGATGTGTCCTGGTACCCCCAGATCCCTGCCCCATACAGTGCGATGCGTCTACATTTGGCCACATATATCTTTAGCATAATTTCGGGCGGTCTTTTGCCTAATTTGGTAGAAAAATTCATCAGCGCCGCTATAGATCGTTTAAAAGATAGGGTCCTGTTCTTAACCTCGGGTCCCCAGGAGCCCGAGCCATCAATTAATACCCCCAAATATGGAAAGGTTTTGGTATGTTCAATTTTCAGACCAGCCACTTTCAGGTGTTTGCAAGAAGCACGACCTTTGCCACAAAGCATCACAAATGATTTTTTAGTGTTGATTTTAAGGCCCCTGGCTTCCATAAATTCTACGTATTTCAGAAGGGCCTTCTGGGCGCCCACCTTCGTTCTGGCCATCAGTACTGCATCATCTGCATAAAGAAGGGAGACAATCTGTTTGTTACTATACCTCGGAGAGTCAATTTTGCTAGCCCCCAGTTCCGCCTCCAGGTTGTTCGTGTATAAGGAGAAAAGGAATGGGGCCAGCACACAGCCTTGTCTTACACCCTTCTCTATGCGGAAAGACCCAGTACACTCCCCCCTCAGGCCATATCTAACCTTGGCAGTTGCCCCTGAATAGAGCTGCCAGAGAAAAAGCACGATGGCGGGCTCAACATTCATTTCCTCCAGTATTTGCCACAACTTTGCATGTTCCACGCAGTCAAAGGCGGCCAAAAGGTCGACAAAGACTGCGTAGAGACATCCATCCTTGGCCCGCGTGTATTTTCCTTGAAACATAACAAAGTTTAGGACCTGTTCCACGGTGCCCATACCTTCTCGGAATCCGTACTGTACAGGACTTAAAATACCATGCTCCTCAGCCCAGGTTTGCATTTTGTTTAAAACCACTCTACCTGCAATTTTCATGAGGGAGTCTAGTAGGGATATAGGTCTATAGTTAGATGGACTCTCCCTATCCCCTTTTTTATATATCGGAATTATAACCGATTCAGACCATGTATTTATGAAGCCTTTTGCACAGCATGCTTCAAGAACCAGTGTGCAAAGCGGGTCCATAGGTCAACATTCATTTTATATATATCGTTAGGGATCTCGTCAGGTCCCAGGGCTTTGTTATTTTTGCTGGCATTTATTGCTAGCTGTACTTCCTCAAGGGAAATCTCCATGTCTATCAGGAGATGGTCACGCTCTGTTGGAGGGTGCCCTTTTTCCTCGTTCTCATTCGTAGTGTGCCCTTGAGTATTCTTGTACACATTGGAGAAAAAATCTATCCAAGTTTTTTCGTCAATGGCTATTTCGATTCTAGCAGCATCCTTTTTAGTGAAAAAGAGTGCGTTTACTGCCTGCCAGAATGATTTGGAGTCTCTATACTGTGATACCTTTAATAGGTTTTGCCATGCTTGGTCTTTAATTTCCTTCTTACGTTTGCACCTTGCTTGGTTATATTCCTTCCTGCATTTTCTATGCATCGGGGTCCCTAGGTGTACAACTTAGAGCGACCTTGAGGGCAGTATACGCCTTGGTGCAATGAGGGTCAAACCAACCATTACTTTTTTTGGTCTTCCCAGTATGGGCACTGGTTAACATGTCCTGGATGGTGGTTGTGATAAGACCAAAAGCCTCCAGGGTGTCATCCATAGAGGAATTCTCATCTAAGCAAACCATAAATTGTGCTAAGGCCTTGGCTACAATCTCGGTGGATTTTACCACTGGGTCCACAATGCTCCATTTCATTTTGGCGTGCTACTGTAATATCTTGTAACCATACCAAAGACTCAATAGTGGAGACCGTATTATACTCATAAATGCTAATGGACGCACTTATGGGGAGATGATCACTCAGGCCAATTGAGTGGACCTCGAATTTTTCTACCCGGTTGGAAAATCTATTAGGAACCATAATAAAATCAATAACAGATTGAGACCCCCTAGCTAGGAAGGTGGAACTAAAATCGACCTTGGGGGAACACATCATATTAGCAAAGCCGAGGTCGAAGTTGGCCATAATACAATTTATTTTCTCCCCTTTGTCAGTATGCAAAAAGTGACTCTTGCCCATTGCATTTTCCCTACCATATTCCTGGAACCCGCATGTTTCAAGTTCACATATGTTCATATTGAAATCTCCAACCCAGATTAATATTGCATCTTTCCCTTTTATTAAATTCAGACAACCCAGTTCCACCTGTAAGTTGTTTAGGACCTCAGCATAGTAGGAGTTGCTAATATTATTATAGAAATGTAAAATTACTAACTCCACACCGGGGTTTAAAGTTACCGAGACCATTTGATAATAGTGAGAGCTATTTCTTTTAGCAATCTTAATAACCTTCAGCAGGTTGGAGATATATATACATATGCCTCCTTTGTGCCTACCATGTAAGGAACGAACTGCGGGGATGTGGAAAGTCTTAAAACCATCTAGATGTTTTTCAGTCAGGAGCCAAGTTTCCTGTATACAAAAGATGTCAATTTTCTGCACAAACTCCCCCCAAATTGGATGATGTACTTTACTCTCCAGCCCACAGACATTCCATGAAACAATCCTCACTTGGCCACCCTGCTGGATATGAAAATTTTGTGTTGGCCGTAATATACCGCTTTTGTGGTTAACCTTCAGCACATCTACCACAGGGCCCCTCCGCTCAGCATCCTTCTTGGTTTTCGCCCCATTGGTTTCGGGATTCGCGATGCGATACCACTTCCATGCCCCAGAGAGGGCATGATCCTTGTACAATTGTCAGTAGCTTTCTTAAGTATGGGGGTGGGGGTTTTCTGCCCTCCCAGATGGAAAGCAGTAGATACTTCCCTTGGTACATTGTCCACCTGGACTCCCTGCTCTTCAGTTACAGACTTTTTGGGAGACCTCCTAGGCTGGAGGGGCATGGTGGTGCTTACAGTTTTTAGTTGATTTAATTTTAGTTTTGTCAACACCCAGTCAATCACAGTCATTTAGACCAGAAAGTACAGCAAACCTGTTTATGCCTTCGAAAGGTGGCATAGGACCCCCACCCACCCGGTTTGCTTGGTACAGTGGCATCATTCTAGAATAATCCCACCCTTGTCTTGCTTGTACATATGTTGTCCTATTATGTCCCCAATCCACCTTTATTGGGTCTTGTTTTTTTCAGATCCCGGTAGAACTACTCCAGTGGCAAGATCTCAATGCCTTGACTCCGTGGCCCCGCATTAAACATGGTCTCCCTTAGTATCCTACCTACTGGTTCAGGGGTGTTAAAATTAATTACGATGCAGTCCCCCTTATTAGTTTTATGTGTCCTGCCCTACCATGACACCCTTTGAACCATTATGACATTTTGCCCTATTCTGTTTCCTTCGTTGGTATTAGTTGCTAACCAGTGAACCACCTTATTTTTTAGCTGACTATAATTCTCCCTTGTTCCCTTATTCAATGCTGGCACGTTACCCAACACCAGTACCAATGGTGAGGATTCAGGGGGTAGATTGATTATGGCCAAGGGAGCCCGATCTTCCGTACGGTCTAGACCATCCCCTGCCCCCTCCTCCATTTTCTCTCTTGTTGTCTGTGATGGAGTGATCTGAGTACATGTTGTATGATTTTTAATTTCATTGGGTTTATTCGCTTGGCCACTACCAGTTAGCCCCTTATTTTTGTTCATGTTCATGTTCTTGTCGTTTAATTTTAGGTTATCAGTTGCAGTCTTAGGAACTGGGTAGTTAGCAGAAACAACTTTAGTTTCTACGGGTTTACCTTGCTCTGTCCTAACATCCCTTTTTTCCTTTGCGGGTGCTAGATTAGCCAGCTTGCGTGTATTCTCTAGGGTCACTTCCCTCAAAGCATCCAATTTGCCATTGATAATCTTCAGTCTCTCAATCAGGGGAAGTGCAAAAGATTTTAATAAGTAAGCCATATTGTCAACCGTCAGTCCTGCATCATTCCCTAGTGATTGGGCGCTGATTTTGGGCTGTTGTCCCTGAGTGTTAGGTGTTGGGGACCTTAGTACTGGGTTAGTAGGTAAGATGATAGCCCTTGACGCAGTTGTACACAATTTTGGGACACATAGCTGTTATAGTTTGCAAATCGGCGGCCTGAACGCTTTTCCTAGCAACAATGGGGTGAAAGTCCTCCGAGGACATACTGGTACAAGATGAAATGTTTAGTGTTGGTAAGTCACCTCCCCATTCTAGCGATTTCTCATTAATTGTTGATCGTTCCTGTGGACTAGGGGTCGGGCTAAGTATGATTAGCCTCAACGGATCACCGTGATCAGGTGTAACAGCTTTTTCCAGGATACCCAACGAGGATCGTTTTCACTCGTGAGTTCAAGGGAAAGGCGGTTTTCAGTGAGGGCGATTTCTCGCTCAAAGACCCCGACAGCTCTCGTGAAAAAGTCGTCCAGTGTCCCGGTTATGTTTCCCTCAGGGATGCTTGCGCCACATTTCCTCCCCTTTCCGGCGCAGTGGGCCATGGCCGGATGAAGATAACCTTTGTTTGACAGGTAGATAAAATTATTGCAGAGTATTACCAGGCTGTAGGGGCTTTAGGGGGTGGCACAGTCCAGTCTTGTACAGCCTTGGTCGGCCGCAGACGGCCCGCCCTTTGCCTGGGCTTCTCCCGGCACGCTCCCGCGAGCTTCCGCGACGCGGGACCTCTAGGCTTCTTTTCAAGCGCTGCCTGGCGCGATATCCTCCGATGGGCTGGGTCAATCCGCAGGGAATGTTGGGGCTTGTGGTCTCCCCCCTTGGCGGCCGGGCACAGCTGACAGAGTGCAGCGGCGGCGGGGGAGACCTGCTGGGGACTGCTGGATGACTGCTCCTATCCCTCCTGCAGCCTCGCGGAAGGTCCGGCGGTGAGTCACAAGTCTAGGGACCCGAGTAAGCAGATAGAATCCTGCGTGTATAATCCTTTACAGAGG
This sequence comes from Lissotriton helveticus, assembly GCF_964261635.1. Classification (NCBI taxonomy): domain Eukaryota; kingdom Metazoa; phylum Chordata; class Amphibia; order Caudata; family Salamandridae; genus Lissotriton; species Lissotriton helveticus. The sequence goes on along the minus strand of NC_136059.1, from coordinate 1,217,189,012 downwards.
GCACCCTAGCTACTCAAAACACACTCTAATTGTTGTATCATGAGGCATGCAATACTTAAAAAATGGCAGGAGAATTCCTTTCAAGAGGTTCAGAAATTCATGAATGCTATGCAAAAATCCGTGAAGTTAATATTTCCTATTGATGTGAATTGTCATTGGTTAACAACTGTGTCTAATGTCTTTTCCTATATTTTTTGTTTCTTCCACTTTTTAGCAGACACATTATTACCGTTTTTGTGATTCTTACCTGGACCTTAAATATGTTGCATATTATCTGAGATGTAATTCTGTGTATTTGCTTTGACTCACTGACAAACCTTTCTTAGAGCAGATCTAACGATTTGAGCTACCCTATGGTCAATCATTAAAAACCCTGAGGAAGACTTTAGGTTGTTCCTGTGCACACTTCTGGGACTTGGCATAATGTTTAACCGTGAATGGTATTTGGACAAAATACTTTAGTTGTAAATTTCAGGAAACAGAAATATCGGGAAAGATATATTGTGATACAAAAAGATTGTGATGAAGAAATATCATTGTCAAGACTATCGATTTTTTTAGTAAGTAATATTCGTGTTTAGAATATCGAAAAGCGAAGCTATGCCTGTTCCATTTCACGCGGCGAGGCGCCGGTGAAGCAGACGGTAATTTGAGGCAGTGCCCAACGGGAACGGGGGGGACTAACGGCGGCGGCCATCTTGGAAAGGGCAAGAGACACAGCGCTGTAGAAGCGGGCCCAAGACCAGCCGGCGCAGGGCAGGGAGAAGCGTGGCATCGCTGGACTTCTCGCAAAGACCTCTCGCAAGCGCCGTCCACCGAGACCAGGGAACACCAAGTAGCGGCCGGCGAACAGAGTGGCGACTGTCCTGGAAAGAGGTGAGCAAAAGGCGGCGGCCATCTTGAGAGGGGCAGACCTTATCACAACACAGCGGTCTGGGGCGTGGATGTGCAAGCAAGTCAACGCAAGCATACCGCAACAAAGCAGCGCTAGCCAGGTGGTCTTCTTGCGAGCGCCGTCCACCAAACAGGGGAGCACTAAGGAGCGGCCCGTCCAGGGAGGAGGCGAACAAAGGTGGCGGCCATCTTGGAAGGGGCAGATCACACCAGATCACACCACAGCGGAAGAAAGGGGCAGGTTGTGCAACGAAACCAACGCAAACACACCGCAATAAAGGCAGCACTAGCCGGGCACGCACCAAGCTTTGGGCACAGAGAAGCACAAGCGAGACGCACGCGAGAAACGGAAGTGCGGCTCAAGGCACAAGTGGACTAAGGAAGCCAGTGCGGGAAGGTGGATCCGGAGGGGCACCACAAGAGAGCATAACCACAGGCAGAGACAGCAGAGACAGCGGAGCTTTCAGCCTCGGTGCCTTTCAGCCTCGGTGCGAGGGCCAACTAGAGAGCAACCAAGCACCAGAACGCGCCATTGCAGCCCCCTAGCCATACAGGGCGGACACACCCTGCCACCGCCCAGGCGAGGTACAGGCGAGGTACAGCGAAGCGAGCGGCGACAGAGAGGAGAGAGCGCTAAGACCAAATACCAGGGATCAGCACCTGGCTCTGAACGGTAGCCCTGGCGTCCGGGAAAACCAGAACAAGGTCGATAAGGTGGCCAAGCAGGTTCACCTTCGGGAGCACTGTAAAGGCTGACACAGCCACGAACACCAAAAACACCCCACCAAAGGAAGCACAGTCCAACCTGCAAAAGAAGGAGAGATTGTCCATATATCAAGGAAGAAGAGGCCTAGAGATGATGAACGGTGATACCAAAAAAATTAGGAAAGATCTGGAATCACCGATCAAAATGAAAAACCTGCAATGCACAGAGACTGCGATGGACCTGCTCGTCAAAAAAATAACCGAAGCCAACGACCTGGCCAAGGCCACAAAGATCTCAATGGACAACGTCCAGCTAGAACTCACAGCCATACGAGCAGACCAGAACAAAATAGCAAGCAGAGTAGGGGAGACAGAGAGAAGGATCAGCGACATAGAAGATAAATCAGGCATCATGGATAAAGACATTTGCTACATCTCCAAAGTCTCCAGTGAGATGCAGAGAAGGCTCGCAGAACAAGAGGACAAAAACCGGAAGGGGAACATCAGGATCCTAGGCATACCAGAAGACGAGGAAGAGGGGCCAGGCTCATGCGCGGCACTACTCGAAACACTGATACCCAAGCTGACTGGCATAAAATTCGAAAGAGCCTTGGAGATCGACAAAGCTTACAGGATCCCCGCCACAAAACAAGCGCACATGAAAGGACCAAGAACGATCATCTGCAAACCCCTAAGATCGAGCCACACCGATGCTATCTTCGCCTTCGCACGCAAAGGCCAAACCCCCATCTGGAAAGGCAAGAAGATAATCTTCACCCAAGACCTTTCAAGGGGCACGGTGGAAGCAAGGAAAGGGTTCCTCGCGCTGAGAGACACTATGAAGAGAGCAAGGATAACGTTCAGCTTTGTTGGTCCAGCAAGAATGAGGGTAACAGACGGGCAGGACACACGTATGTTCGATGACCCAGCGGAACTACGCAGGTACCTCAGGAAGCCAGAGCAGGAGGAGATGGAACAAACAACTCCAGGAACGGCAAAAAGAAGAGCCTCATCAGACAGCTCAGAGACGGAAGAGAAGGGAGCAGCAGGCGGCAAATAATACTCTACCTCGGAAGAACAACAACTACCTCAATGAAAAAGGGACCTACCTCACCGGAAGAAGGAACTACCTCAACAATGGGAATGAGATCCTTGGACAATTTTAGGAACACAGAACTCTCCTACCCTGCAGGGCAACACCGAGCTCATCGGAACAAGGACTACCGCACACAGGGAACACAGGACCTTGGACACTTGATAACCAATATCCTTTGCCTAAATGCGCAGCACGGGGGGGGGCTGAGAGGGTCTTCTTTTGACTTTTAGTGAACCGGGGGAGCTGAGGGCGGGAACCGTTGCTGTCGCACGTTTACAGTACGTTGACAGGGGGGAGGGGGGAGGGGGGGCGGAGGGGGGGAGAGGGCCGGGGGGGGAGGCCATGCAGCACGGACAATCTTAGCCTGGCGGAAGCACGCTTTTTTCTTTCTCTTCTTTCCTATATCCACACACAATCCCTCATCCCATCCCACACCCCAGGGGGGCACCAATGAGTGGTGGCAGTTAGCTAGCAAGCAAAGAGCAAAGAGGAGCTACATAAACCCCTCACTAAGGTACAGCGACAGAACTATCACACCATGATGACACCCGACACTAGGGGCCAGGCACAGATAGCCTCGGACATAAAAATAGTGTCACTTAACGTCAAGGGACTCAACCACCCCGTCAAGCGACGGAAAACATTAGACTATCTAAACAGACTGAAGGCTGATATATACGTCCTCCAAGAAACTAGAGTGTCCTTAGAGGACGCGAACAGGCTGAAAGCCAACTGGATAAGCGAGGTACTATGCTCACCGGCAGTCAACAAAAAGGGAGGAGTCATCACCATAATCAGTAAGAAAGGGAAGTTCCAGGTTCACAACAATGCCGCAGACACCAAAGGGAGGAGGCTGATTACATCAATCAAAAGAGGTGACGAGACAATACACGTAGCCAACATATACGGGCCAAACACGGGGGACAAAAAATTCTGGGAGGATCTAGAAATTGAGCTTAGCAGGATCCCACTGGGCGAACTACTAATCACGGCAGGAGACATGAACCAGGCGATGGATAATGCCACAGACAGACACCCACACAGACCTAGCCACACCTCACAAGAACAGTACATACTTAAAAACCTATGCACCAAACTCGCACTAGCGGACCCGTGGAGGCTACAAAACCCAAGTGCCAGAGAATACACCTTCTACTCGTACCCCCACAACTCATACAGCAGGATAGACTACATACTCATGTCCGACACACACACACACCTGACAGACACAACGGAAATAGGACCCATAACAGTTTCGGACCACGCACACATATCCCTCTCCTTGAGTGGCAAACATAACGAAACGCCTAGCAGGAGGTGGCGCCTTAACAGTGATATACTCGAAACCCCCGCCAACATCACCGAAATAGAGGAAGCGATCAAAGAATATCTCCAATATAACGACACAGCAGACACAGAGGCAGCAACACTATGGGACGCGCTTAAAGCAACAATAAGGGGGAAACTCATGAATATCAAAGCACGCATGAACTGGGGCAGAAACAAGAAAATTAAGGAACTGGAGGAGCAGATCAAGGAGTTAGAAAGAAACCACACGGCCAACTTAAAAGACAGGAATACACTCACAACGCTAACAAAAAAAAAATATGAGCTAAACAGAATCCTAAGCGAGAGAGCATCCACATGGATCAACAAATACAAATCCATAAACTTATGCTCGGCCAATAAAGCAGGGAAAGCCTTGGCTGGTTACCTGAAAGCCAAGCAAAGGCAGCATTCAGTCGCGGCAATCACAGACGCAGATAACAAGACACACACAGCTAATAAACATATCCTCGAAACATTCAGGAAGTTCTACAAAGACCTATACACCGCGGACACATCGCTAGAGGCGGACGGCGGGGCGAGCCTGCTAGAGAAGCTCGATTTACCCAGAATAAGCGACGAACAAAGAGAGGCCCTAGATCAAAACATAACCAAAGCGGAAGTAGGGATGGCCATAGACTCACTAAAACCAAACAAGGCCCCAGGACCGGACGGCTTCACAGCCACCTTCTATAAACAATTCCAACCGTTACTCAAAGACACGCTTGTCAGAGTATTCCAAGCGTGTGCGGAAAAAGGCAATATGACAGACTCAATGGCAGAGGCAAACATTATTGTTATCCCCAAAGAAGGGAAAGACCCCCAGTTCCCACATAACTACAGGCCAATTTCCTTAATTAACGTGGACTGCAAAATCTATGCTAAAATCATGGCAGCGAGACTAAATGCACATCTCCCCTCTCTCATACACAAATCTCAGGTGGGCTACCTGGAAAATAGACTCTCGCAAGATAACACCAGACTGCTATGCCATTTAATTAACCGCACGGCCAACAGCGCGGAAAAGGCTGTCATGATCGCATTGGATGCGGAAAAAGCCTTCGATAGAGTCTCATGGCCCTTCCTTAACCAATGCATGCTCAAGTTTGGACTGGGCGAGAAGTACAGGGGCATGGTCATGTCCCTGTACAAAAACCCCCGGGCTCGAGTGGTGGTTAACGCAGCCACAACGGACACACTCACACTAGGGAGAGGGACAAGGCAAGGCTGCCCCCTCTCACCGGGACTATTCCTGCTCGCCCTAGAACCACTCCTCCACATGATCAGGTCAAACCCCCGGATCACGGGGGTGCAGATAGAGGGTCAAGCTTTCAAGCTAGCTGCATACGCGGATGATATTCTGATCACCACAAACAACCCACAAGAGTCAATTAAGGCACTCGTGCAAACAATAGAAGAGTATGCACATGTCTCAGGCTACAAGCTCAACAGGGAGAAATCCGAATGCAAACCTATGAACTGTCACACCACCAAGACTGTCCTGGGCTCGTCCGGCCTAGCATGGCAAACGAAACCCCTAAAATACCTAGGCCTCCTCTTCGGAAGGGACCTAAGATCGACACTAGACCACAATGAGGAGGCGATGTTAAAAAAAATTAAGTCCAAGCTAGACACGTGGGGCCCCAAATTCATAAGCTAGTGGGGGAGAATTGAGACAATAAAGATGATGGTCACCCCCATGCTAAACTACCTGCTCTCCATGATGCCTCTCACACTCACATTCGATTTCCACAAACGCCTAGACAAAAGCATCAACATGTTCCTCTGGGAGGAAAAAAACCAAGAATCAGCTTAGCGAAACTCAGACTCAAAAAAGAACAGGGCGGACTGAACCTCACAAACTACAAAGCCTTCCAGACGGCATGCCTGGCCAAACAGGGACTACACTGGATAGCCCCCACACCAGAATACATGCCGGTATGGCTGGACCTGGAAAGGAGTATTCTTGGCGGCGCAGACCCAATTATGGCCCTCACGGCGCACAAGCACCCAGAAGCCAAAAACGCAATAATCCACAACACAAAGACAGCGCTGCTGAGAGTAGACAGGGAAATGGCAGTAAGTATCAAAGGCACCAAATGGGAATCACTGTGGCACAACACCAAAGTCACATACAAAGGGAAAACACTAGACAGCAAGGAATGGCGCAGCAGAGGCATCACAACGCCGTCACAACTAGAAGCAGGGAACAACCCACTCTCCTGCAAGGCACTACAGCAGACAACCTCCCTACCTAACAAGGAGTTCTACGAATTCCTCAAAATCAAAGCAGCTATCACCAAAGCAGGCCTCACGAAACAGACACCCACCATCATACAATACGCGCAAAACTTAAACAAGATAGGCCACCAAACAGCACAAATTTACAAGCTAATTACACCACGCACCACAACTCTAAACAATAAGACACTGGCCTTTTGGGAGGAGACCATACAAAGACAGCTGAACGAAGTAGAAAGAGCCAAACTATGGACGGCAGCGTCCAAAAACAAAATCACGCCACAACTAGCACAAACCAAATACTGGTTACTCCACAGGCTGCACTGGACACCAGCGAAACTAGGGAAGGTTGGAGCCAGTGAGAGCAGCACATGTTGGAACTGCCAGATGGCCACAGGAGATCTATCTCACATGTTATACGAATGCACCAGAGTCAAAACCTTCTGGAGCAAGGTCTATAACGTCATAGACACAGTAACGGGAAGTAAGACACAAAGAGGACTAGCGGGGATAGCCACTGCCTTCCTAGCAACAGAACTCCAGTCCAAAGAAGTACGAGACCTGGTCGATGTACTTCTGACGGCTGCGGTGAAAACGATCTTGGGTAACTGGAAGGACACCAGCAAAGCCACCTTCAAACGCTGGTTCAATTGGGTAACCTTCCTCCGGGGGGCAGACAATATCACTGCCAAGCAAAAGACGGCGAATCATACTGCCAAAGATAACATGTGGGAAGCACTCGACGCATACCTGGAACAGTGACCCCCCCCCCTCCTTTTTTCTTTCTCTCTTCCTTTTCTTCTCTCTCTCAGGCCCCGCCAGGCCGCAACATTGCAAGAACAGTACAAGTATTACGAATGTTTTGCTCTGTATATGGAAAATTTACTTTCAATAAAAATATTTTGAGCTAAAAAAAAAGAATATCGTTGTTTTCAATATCAATTTTGATAGTTTGGGGCCCATTACCATGTCGGGCGGATCACCACTGACAAGCTGTCGGTGGCTGTCTGTCCGACATCAGAAGCAGCGAACTGACCTTCGCATTAAGATTGAATCAGTCTGACCGATGCAGGCTGGGGGAAAGACAGGCACCTCTGACAGGGTCAGAGATCCTATTGGGGTGTCAGTCGGACAGATAATCCAAAATGGCGGTGGTGCCTGCTCAGGCAGTACCGTCAGAAATATGATGTCCGTTTCCGACAGCCTTTTCATGTCAGCCTTACTGACATGGAAAGGCTGTTGGAAAGTGACTTTTGGGGCCCCTAGCTGGGCCCCGTCCTCCTGTGGCATCCACTATGAGGAGATGGGGACCCCTGTGATGGCCCCCCAAACATTCATTCCCTGTGTGGCGGGCACCTCATGGTGCCTTTAAGCACGGTGCATGGGTGTTTTAAAAGTGTATTTTTTCTATTGTGGCTTGTGCCGCAGCCCGCAGCACAAGCCACAATAGAAAATATTATTTACAACAAGGGTTGGTGATGGACAGAGTCTCTGAATTAAGCAGAGTACTCTCACCCAGTCAAGAGATCAGGGCTAGATCCAACACCGTTTTTTAGCTCATTGCACCATCCCAGTTTCAGAATCTGGCTGTATGCAAATTAGTCTGTCCCTGGCCCATTGCATCATGGGAACAGGGCAGACCAGACTACAAAAGCCAATTCTTACACTGGGAAGGAAACAAGCTTCCGGGGACCGGTTTCTGGCATTACAGCCGTCTTCGGCCCGGCTTGCTTGAATCCTGATGGTGCAATGAGCAAGGGACTGGGATGGTGCAATGAGTTAAAAAACGGTGTTGGATCTAGCCCTGATCTTTTGACTGGGTGAGAGTATTCTGCTTAATTCAGAGACTCTGTCCCTCACCACCCCTTGTCACAATAGAAAATAGGCACTTTCCGACTGCCGGGAAGGTGGTCGCATCATAATCATGGAAGCGGGACTGCCGACTCCTTGTTAATAGGGCCCTAAGTTGTTTTCAATAATATAGTTGAAAAAATATCTCTTAAAAATTATCTTGTGTTGTAGTTCATATATTAATTTTATGCGTTATTATTCTCTGTTTAATTGTTATCAATATTTTTAAAGATAGTTTGCTGTTTTAAGTGATTCTTTATTTTTTATTTAATTGCTAATACTAATTTATAGTGTTGTAGTGGGTTGTTAGGTTTGTAGGGGTATATGGTGGGAAGTTAATTAAGTAATAATTAATTAATAATTAATTATTAATTTATCAATAATTACTTAATTGGTTTTTAATTATGTAAATTATGTAATTATTTTATTTTTTAGTTACATTTTAGGATGCATGCCGCTGGGTCTGTAGGGGTATAGGGTGGAAAGTTAATCAAGATATAATTAAGGAAAATTGTTAATTAATTATTAGTTATTCAAGTGATTATTAATTATGTGACTTGTGTAATAACTTTATATTTTAGTTATATTTTAGGTGAGGGCTCTTGGATAGAAAAGAGGGTGGGAAGTCAAGTAATAATTAATTAACTATTATTATTAATGTATTATTAATTCTTTACTTATTAATTAATTATGTGCATTGTGTAATACTGATTTATTTTAGTTGTGAGTTGCTAGGTTTGTAGGGGATAGGTTAGGATGTTAAGTAATAGTTAATTAACAAACAATTATTAATTAGTAATTCATCAGTTGCTTATCAAGTATGCAAATTGTGTTGTACTTATTTATTTTAGTTATATTTTAAGTTTGAGCTGCCTGGTTTGTAGGGGTATAGTGTGAGAAGTAAATAAAGTAATAAATAAAAAAAAATGTAATTGATAACTATTGCATTCTTTAATAATCACGTAATTCGTTTTTTGTTTTTTATTTTATATATATATATATATATTTTTGGGGGGAGGTTATTTAATACTGTTAACATTAAACATTTTATATGTGTTCTAAATTAACAGGGCTGTTCAAATATGTAATGTATTTGAAGTGAAGTGCTTTCCCCATTTTTGCTTAGACTAGAGTGTGAATAGTAAATGTAATCCCTCCGTAGTCCAATACTTTCCTCACTGTTGCACATTATTAAATATTTCATATTTCATTTGTTTTTTAAGTTTTTAATTGTTTTGGAATTGATCTATTAATATTTTTTATGTTTCATATATATGTACATATATATATTTATATGTTTTATAGTAGTAAATTCAAAAATATATATACTTTTAATAGCGTTACATTATATATGCGTATAAATAAACACACATGTGTCTTTATATAAGTATATATTTATATATAGTATTAAATATTATTTACATGTGTTTAATTTACATTATATTAATATTATGCATTAAAATATTTAAGATTCCCTATGTTAAACTACATACATTTAAAAAAAAAAAACTATGTTTGCCTATTTTTTTTTTAACAATATTAGAGTGGAAAAGTACTTTATTTTTGATACTTTTGTACTTACCATTATAAGTATAGGGAGACAATATTTTTGTAAACGATAGTTTGACAAAATATTTTTGTTGCACGATAATATTGCTGTCGATATGGTGTCAGTGATCTCCTTGTAATTGCACCCCTGCCCTAGCTTATATTCTTATTACTGATTAACACAGCCTACGAAAATCGGGTGGCTCCATTTTAGTGATTCAAAATGTATTTTCTAACAAATGCATGATTTTAGTTTTGCACAACGACTGGAAAACATTGCCCTAGTGTTATTGACTTCGCTCCTTTTCTGTTGCATTCAGTTAGCATACAGTAGTACCTTGGTTTGCCAGGTTTTACATTTGACCAAAACCTGCCTTGTCTTTAAGCAATCTGGCACTCGGCAGCCCCCCTGGCACCTCGACAATCACACGCGTCATCTCACGCACTCATGTTCCAAGCACATCCCTCAGGATGTCTGCGGAGTGCCACGTAAATCACCCCCCTGAGAGAAAACATGAGAGGAAACATGCAGAGGAAAGCGCCCATTCATCCGAATACACCTTCGGCCGCCTTCAGCTTCCTAACCAATAACGGGCAGGGGTCACAGGCGTTCCATCTCTTACGCCCACGTGCTGGGGCACGTGCTCGTTCTCCCGCTCCTTCATTCTCCTGCCTTTTCATAGGTGCAAAAACCCAACTAATGGGAACACTGGAAGAACAACCTTCACACCCTCAAAAGCAACCACAAAGGTGCCCCATTAGACATTTTTCACTTTAATGAATTTGTTACGTAAACCATTAATACAGACAAACCAAAGACTATGCCCCCTCTTATCCCTTTATTTTTTGTCATTACACCTTTTATGTATTTATATATGTGAGTAGGAATTAAGTGCAATTTACTCACGTATTTAAATTCTTGTACTATCGGTATTACTCCACCAATCAACACGCTTATGATGCATTGTGAACACTTGCAGCATGCACATCACCTCGGCGATGAAATAACGTTCAAAATTAAAGTCGTTTACAGGTATTACAGTCCTCTAAATTATTATTACATTTATTATAATCATCAAAATAGATCTATTCGGTTTGTTTAAGAGCATAGGTAGCTATAACAACATTTTAAAATTTCAACTCTAAAACAAACTTTAGAAAGGCAACACACAAGGAGAGAACTTTTCCTAGTGCGTCCCTTACTTTATGATACATTTATCGAATACGCTTACTGTTTTAAATTAGTCTTAAAAATAGTCAATGTTTATAATAATGTATGTATTTCAATAAAGATGTCATGAGGATTCAGGGCAGTATAGATTACATCCATTACCCCTATCCTTTGTGATTACCCCTATTGGCTAAACGTAGCTACAACCACACAACTGAACTATAATTTTACAATGCACACCGATTCTGATGTTTTGTCAGCCTGGGGGGAGGGGCGTGCCTAATATGCATTGTGGAAATATTTAGGACATTTTGATGTATACATTTATTTAAGCACAAAGAAATAACATGGGCATACTGTACCTTCAGTGCAAAGGATCACCGGCAACAACATGTAGAATAATACGGATTGCATCTTCATTTTAAGCAATGGTTGATTTGTAAAAAAAAAGTTCCAGGACTCTTGTCTGGAGGCAGCTTCGACCAGCCCATTCCCCTGTTAACACTGCCTAACACAGAACCAAAAAACCCTCCAGATGGGGTGGGGATGTGGCATAATGGCTAGAGGCGGCAGCTCAACAGCCTGCGATTAAGGGCAAATCACTTAATCTCCCTGTGCCTACCAAATATTAATGTGTCCCTAACTGGTGCTCAAGCACCGGTGTCGATGATTAAGTGCCGTTGCTGAGCACCGGAAACCACCGGTTCAAAATAAGCACTGATTTTCAGATCTAAGCGTGGTACCTTGGATCAGTGCCTAAATCTGCAGTTACTAGTGGACAAATACACCAGGGCCAAAGATGGTTCGATGTACTTGGGGTTTATGGACCTATCTTCGGCCTTCGACCTCGTGAACCGTACTAAACTTTGGCACATCCTGGTTGATCTAGGGCTTGACCGTGCTCTTGTGAACCTGTTGGCGGACCTTCACTCAGGCATTTTGGCTTCAGTTAGGGTTAGTTCAGACGGGCGACGCACCAGCCATTTTAAATCTAAAAGAGGGGTGAGGCAGGGGTGCATTTTGGCCCCTCTGCTGTTCACAGTTTATATTAATGCCCTTGAACCTGTGCTTAAGGAAGCGACCCCTGATATACCGCGCATAGGGGAGACTTGTGTACCGGTCCTCCTGTACGCGGATGACGCTGTGCTTTTGTCACGTACAGGGGTCGGGCTCCAACGGTTATTAGACACCTTTGGTCTATTCATGAATTCCCTAGACCTTAAAATAAATGCTAAAAAATCACAAATAATAATCACGGAAGGTGGCTCACGGTGTAAGAGAGTGAAAAGTTTTTATTGTTGTAAGGAAGAACTACGCAGAGTGTCCACATTTCCTTACTTGGGGATCATTTTTGAGGATAAAGGAAGCTGGGGTCCACAAATAAAAAATAGAAACAGCGCCCTTGTAAGAACATCGTCGGCTATTATGGGCTTTAGCAGAAGATTGGGGGCAAGGCCGATCTCAGCCCTCATGAACATTTATAAAGCCAAGTGCCTGTCTGTCACCACTTATGGCTGTTCATTATGGGGCTATGGTCCGACAGACTGTCTTCAAGTCACAGAGAACACTTTTTTTAGATCAGTCCTGTCTGTGCCCCACTCTATGCCATCTTACTCTATCCATTCTGAGTTGGGGGCTGGTTTCATAACAGACATAATCAGAATGGCCCCATTAATTATGTGGCTTAAGACCTGGCTGAACGATGAACTGTCCCTTAATCGGTCTATCTTCAAAGATTGTCTCTCACTTGATAATGTACATAAAATTAAGTGGCTGACTTATGTAAAAAATTGGTTCAACGCATTGGGGAGATCTGAGCTCTTTTCCTCACCGGAAACAATTACACATAAAGACATTGCCATAACCAAAAGGGATATGCATATGAGGTTGTCCTCAGTAAGAGAGGAAAAGGAGCTCATAAAACCAACTGTAAGAGCTAACCTTTTGGTTGCCAATCCCCCTGGTCCAGAATTATACCTTACCATGGTCAACCGCCCCTTTCATAGGTTCCTTTTAACTCGCTTCCGTTTAAACATGATACATTTGATATTAGGTCAATATCCAACATGGTGTAAGCCTGAACAATCATTACCTTGTTCCTGCGATAATTTTTCTTCGCAGGACACTATGCACTTCATGATGTTTTGTGGTCATTTCATAGAGGAGAGGAGAACGTTTCTTGTGCCTGTTCTTAAAAAGGCAGGGTTTATGCAAGTTAGGCCAGCACTCCTCTACCTGCAGCTACTAAATAACCCTAGTGTCATCTTCCATGTAGCCAGTTACTTGGTGGGTGCTGTGCGTTCGAAAAACAGGCTCCTGGGAAACGCGAGATTGACTATATCCTTATGAAGTTTGCATCTTGTTATACAAAGGATACCGTGTATTGGAAGTAAGGACAACGGAGGAGAGATTAATTTATATTGTGATAAATGTTGATTTAATGAAACTAGTGATGTATTTTTAAATTTTACTCCTTTTCTTGCTTTTAACATGATTGTCTTTTTAAAAAAAAAAAAACACTGAAGTTTATTTAAAATTTTGAATGATGTGTGCTTTGTTTTGTATGAATTTGATACTGAATATTTATTGTACTGCGCCTTTTTTTATATTGATTTATCGAAATAAAGTATTTTGACTGACTGACTGACACTGATTTTAGGTCAATGTTATGAAGATGTGCAAGACAGCGCAGAAACCAAAGTTGCCTTGCTGCATTGCGTTAGGTGGAGAGAGCAGCAGCGAGCCATGACGACTAAGATAACATGTTGCTGCTCTCTTCCCAAGTGTTGGCACACAAGCGGGCTTTCTAGTGCCATGCACAAACATTGGAACCACAGTGCCACATTGCAACGGTGTGTGTGCAGTGGAACATTGGTTTTATACTGGAAGGCTACCTCTCCAATACAAATTACTATGCCTAAAGGGAGAGGTGTGGCGCCGCGGCCAGGGCAACTGACGCTGGAATCTGGGGACCACGGTTCGATCTCCGGCTCCGGCGGCAGGTCAGCCCAGCACCATGTGACTCTGGGCAATAGCTCGCTTAATCTTCCCGACGGCCCCCAGCGCCTAGAGACCCTTACGGGTGATTGTGCGCTTTACAAATGTGGACTTTACTTTAAATGTGGACTTTAAACAAACTTTATACTTTTCCCACAATGGAATTTTGCTGTATAGTGTAGCGCACACATACAATGCATAAAAAGTTAGGAAAATGTAAAAGATTTAACCTACTTAGCACCTGCCTCAAGGAGGCATTATTTTTGGCACAAAGCTCGGTCTGACAATTTTATTCGATATCACTTCGCATCAAAAACCATGGGTTCTAGAGTGAGAATCCACACGTACCACACATTGCACACTCCCTTGATGCAAAGTAGAGCAAAGGAGGACAAAGCAGTGCAAAGCACTATTTGTGTTCCTTCAACATTTATTTTTCAGTGCAAATAACTTTTTGTGCTGGAAGTAAACAAATTATCAAGAGTTTTCTGTCAGTTTGCGTCACTTTGAGTGACTTGCAGAGGCTCAAAATCTTGCTAAGTCATCCCCAAAATGTTGTGTATTTCTATCTTTACTTAGGTTTTCCTATTATATGATAAATTATAAAGCCGCATACAGTTTAATTCCAGTACAGGTATCTGGGTGAAAATTGAGCGTATTTAGTTAGGGCGCAAACAGTGGGAATGATGTCCCTGATGTGGGTCCAAGAGAACTCTCAATCTACGCTCTGTTATTCGTATTTTATTACACAATTATGTGTAGACCAATGACAAATGTTTCCAACACATGTCTGTACAGCTTTGCAGGACACGATGAATCGCATACAGGAAGTCAAAGACCCTGCAGCTGTGAAGTAGATGCAACAGCCAGCTGATGTTAACAAGTCTACAAAGCAAGTATAGAGTTAGCCTCACATCTCACTGACCTATGGGAGTTTGAGATGAAGAAACAAGCCAAATACTTATACTCCATGGTTATCAATTGGCCACCACAGACATTATCTTAAGGGGTCAATTTCTCATTCTTCAAAATACTAGACATGAGATTTTAGCTGTTCCTAATAATGAAGTTCAGTGGTTGTCAAGGGAGTCTAAACAGTAATGTTAACAAAAACGAACGTTGTAAGCAGGATTCAGTGGGAGTGATGCACTCTTTCACACATCACTGCATCCTCCATTTTCCTCACACAGTAAGAATGTGAAAGGCTAATAATGAAAATGGGGAAAGAGAAAAGGGTGAAAGAGAAAACAAAGATACTGAACTCTGACTTGTCACTCTGTTGGGCATTGACATCTGCAGGGCCAGGTGGGCATCTAAAGACAAATAAGGTAGATTTTATATTCTCAGATAAAAACAGAGCATCTCACCCTGAAAGGAGACAAGAAATCCCTTAAGAGTATCTCTGCATAACCAACTATCTCCGTAGTTAATGTCAGGCTAATATATCTGAAACTAAAGTATAACAAAATTCAGTACCCCAAGATTGTTGAATAACCCTCCTTCTCAATGGAATCACGAAACTGCTTTGGCGCTTCATAAATATGCACTCTCTGGAGGTAATACTGTTAGTTTCTATTTACCTGACTGTGCAGGCAATTAACATTCATAAGTATTTGTGAAATCACATGTGTATACATATAACACTTGTTCAACACCTATCATGCCAAGCACGTAATCATATACATTTACACACTAGCAACATTGTAGCCGGATAGTCTAGAAAGGATGCTGTGAAACATTAGGAAAGTCAGACATATTCATCTTAGTTGGCCAAGACCATCTACAAACAATGTAAGGGCCCGATTCGCCAAAGGTACTTGCGACTTATAAAGTTTTGAATGCGGAGTGTCCGCACTCAGGGTGGAGTCTCCGCACTTGGGCAGAATTCCCCACAATGAGCACTGCAGTCCGGAGATTTCACCACGAGTGCGGATATTTTGCATGAATGCGGAGATCCCGCACTCATAACAATACAAGTTGTATGTCCCTTTGTGAATCAGGCCCTGAGAGGTAAAGGATGTGTGTGAAATGTAGTTTCAATGTTGGATGCTGTAGGGTAGTGCATCAGGTCACGCCGACATTCAGTGGCCACCACCAGTGTCTCCTTCATTAAAATTAACCTGGTGCAAGTGTATTTACAGTCCCCTGAGCCAAGACCAGTAAGCTGCCTGGTCCAACAATCAATAAAAGGTCATATTGCATCTGTGGTACATAGAAAGATAATTGACCACATATTGGTTATGTTTCTTAAGGGTAAGCTAAAGAGCAGAGGTATTGGCTTAGAACCTCCTATTTGCAATATGGTTTTAGTATATGTTAACAGTCCATTTACTTAGTAATGAGAGTTAAGGACCCAGTGCTAACTTGATCATTTATGAATTTAAGGATGTCTTCATATTTCCTACAATATCATGATTTTGACATTGTTTTTAGATTGTTCAAAGGTTTGTCTGTGATAACATTTCATTAGTGAAGGTTTTTTAAAAGTGCCTGCTTAAGCAAGGTATTATAATAGCAGAATGGCCTAGGGATGAAACATTTTTAGTTTCTATAACAAACGGTTGGTTCCCTGGATATACTCCTTGTTCCTGGCAGATGTAGGTATTGTCAGAAAAGTTTAAGCGTTTAAGTTAAATGAAATATTTCATCAAAGCAAGTAAATGTTATGCATTGAAATATTGTAATAATTAATAACCAAATCCATCAATCAAGTATTGTTAAGTTGTATCAGACAATGTATAAAGAAAAGAAAGAATAACAAAAGATCTGTACCACTTAACTGTGCCCGTGGGAAAGCTAAGGCTTTCCTGACTTAAGTCCCCTTAGAACACGGATTGACATCTATCTACCATTGTGCAATAATAGGTGTGGGGGATGATTCCAGTATGCAGAGGTTACAAGGTAAATTAGCTGTTGGAATGTGGGGTGTAAAAAGGCCATTTATTAACTGAATTGACAACACGTCCTTCACTTGATTTTTACCCTGTTGATTGGGTATATGGATGTCCCAGAAAATGTAAGGGAGAATGGGTGGAAGGTACGTGAGTTTATTAAACAGGAAGACTTTCAGTGCTACTCTCTCTCTTTTATTTTTCTTCGCTCCATTTATTGAGCTCTTAGCAAGCAGGATATCAGGGGCAGGTGGTATTGAGTTTCCTGGAATCTGAAATAATAAAATATAATATGACTTAGCCTTGTATAGCAAACCACACAGGATGCTTTTGTTCACTGCCATAGATGTACTGGCAGGCATTTTTACATAGGAAATTGATTCTGGGAAAATGGCACTGAAATTCAGCCAGACAATTGGGTGGGGGGTTCAAATATCACTCGACCACTTTGAAATCTGTCAGTAATTTTCATAAATAAAGCATAGTCACGTTTAATACCTTTTCCCCTTCATTAAAAAAAACTTGTTTCCTCATCCTGGTTTCATCATGCCCTTATCTATTTTTCATACTTTGATCCCACTGATGTCATGGCCCAGTTGATTACCTAATGCACCTGGAAAATAAAATGAATATGCACAGGACAAAGCAGTCATTGGCCCATATGAAAGTTTAAATTAGCAAAGTCCCCAGTGAACGATTGTTTGCTTCATGCCTTTTTAAAAGCCAAGACAGAAACCTGTTAAGTTGTTGAAAAAAATAAACAGTGCTTTTGTTGATTTTGAGAAATCTGAATTTGTTGGTCCATTTGCAAAGCTCAACCTCATCAAGCCTTGCTTAACCCTGAAGCACATGTTTCACACAAACACAACCTCTTATTAAAATTGAAACCCATAGGTAAACGTTAACAGATCTGTTGTGTTCTCGTAGATCTAATACTTCGGATGGGTGTTAACTGCCATTACTGGCCTCATCGGAATTAAGTGGCCCTCTAATGAAAGCCTTAATGGTCAATGGATGCCAATTGACAAATTGTAAGAGGTATTGGCGGGTGAATAAAAGCATACCTGATTCTCTTTCAGCACTACTGTGGTCTGCTGTTGTTGTACCAGTTCTGTTTCTGACACTGCTTCTCAGTCAACTTTCTGTAGTATGTTGTATGGTCATGAGTTTGAAATTCCCAGCACCCATATGGAAGTGACACCCACTTACCTTCAAATTCCAGATATTTTAACAAAGGCTTTAGCTCATTTTGCACAAGACTAACATTTTGTACACAATACCTGGTTATTGGCATTTGCCTACTATCAGGAAGATATTGTTTGCTATGGTGTTAGCAGGTGATGTTGACATGATCAAGTGTAGGGATACTTGCATAGTTTTCATCAGTACGTAGGCTCTGTAGTGGTGTTTTGATTGAGCTAATCGGCTACTCTGTATGTAGGGTGTGTTACATCTTTTGTTGATGCCAGGCAAAGTTCCAGCCTGCCACATATGCCCTCATTCCAGGCGCTAGTGTACATTTTTGTATTTCCAAATGAAGTGCCTCACGCTTTTAACCTTTTTAAATTATATTTGCCACAATGTATATACTATGTGATCCGTAGATGCAATTTCGACTTTTATCTTCTTGAAAGCCATATCGATACCAGACAAACTTCTCTTCCAGTTTAGTGATCCTCCAGAGTGACCTGATAACTGTTGCATATGCCTTCATAGACCCTGAGCAATACATTGCAATTCCAAGGAATGATGCAAGTCACCAACCTTAAGCAAGAGTTAGTATGTGACTTGGAGTTCCTCTTTGTCCAGATCAGATTGCATTCCCTTCTCAGATAACATGTGTCTGTATAGTTTGAGCTCCTATGCTCTGAAGGTGAGCATGTTAGGAATGAGTTGCAGGCTCAGCATTACTATGGCTGTGCATATCTGGTTGAGTGATCCATCATGTGTCTCTATTGACCTACAGAATACAAGGGCATTGATACTGTGGCTGAATAAGTTGTACACTGGGCAAATTGTGCTTCCTGAAAGATCTTGGCAGCTGAGGATGTTCAGTCATTTATGAGCAAAATATGCATGTGTGTTTTGAGTATAAGGTAGTGCAACTGCACTCTGTGGTCAAACTGTTGATAAAGGTTGTCATAATCTGCAATTTACTTCTTAGATCAGGGGTTGAAGGTGGATGGGGATTCATCGATGTGCATGATCTATGGAGAACAATTCTTATCAAACTGAAGTGTGATAATGGTATCCTTCAGATTACCAAGTCTTTAAATATGACTGGTAGTTGTCTGTCAGGACATGCATTTTTCCTGAAGTGATACAAGCCTGTAACAAAAAGTGCCAATGAATTTCCTTAAGCTTGATACATGGGATATGATACTTTATTGAAACATATTGACAATATACAAAGACGAATGTATTTTCTTTAACATTCTTTGCATTTTTCATATTCTAAAGTAAGCATCATAGTTCACACAAATTATCTCAGTTTATTTTCATATTGCCATCTCCATTTCATGGTTGTTTCCTTGCCGAAGAATCCATTCTTGAACAAAATTCTTGATAGTTTTTGTAGTTCCTTTGGCATAATTTGCTGCACTGACACATCAAAGCTCCTTCAATACTTAGAAAGAAATATCCTTATTTGTATTTTTTCAGATGAAAATCACTGTTCAGCACTCACTGGCACAGATTTGTGGTATGCGTGCACTGATTCTCCTTAGATCTGGGAATCTGTGATACATGGGTATTTTCCAAGTTCGATGTTGTGGGCTTCAGATCTTTCATTCAGATATTGCTTCCGGTCTGCATACGCTTTTATGTAATCTTCAAGAAAACGAATAAACGTATATTTCTCTTTGTTTCCAGCAAGGTTCTCAAATGGGTTTGCTTTATGGGCCATCAACCCACCAAAAAAAGGGCCAGAGGAGATTCAGAGGTCAGCAGGAGTTGACTCCCCCATACTTATAACAACCACAAACAAACACATGCTTCTAATAGAGAGAAGAGAAACAATGAGAGTCGGTGTACCTGACTGATGTAGAGGGTTATCTTTAAAGGAAGAATTCTCTCATACACCAGAGGTGGCATGCTTCATAATTGGGAACCTCCTCGCACCGTGATGCTTAGTCACGGTGCAGGCTACTACCCTCTCCTGAGAGGGAGGAGCTCAGTGATGTTTTCAGAGGTATGATAAATACCTTTCCAGTGAGCAAAACTTGAGGGGGCCACCTGCTCGGTATATGGAGGGGACCTGCTGTGGGGCAACGCTTTCTTTGTGGATCCTTCTTTTCCTACACCCTCCATATTCAATCAGGAGCTATCAGGTCGGAGTACTGGTCACAGTACTGTGATGAGGGGCCCCCCTGCAGCTCAAGGGCCCCTGAAGCTCAGGGGCCTTCCACACTGCAGGGTCCTACCATACACTACTGTCATGTTATATAGCCATAGTGGCCATCTTATCTTAACAAGTATCATTTCCTTTGTGGTTGACTGCCTCTTTTTGCTTGGTGATCATGATACAATGTGACTGCAGCCAGGACGCCGCAACATGAATCTCAGATTTTTCTTGCCAAAATATAGTGCTTTCAAAAGACTGTTTGTAGGACGTTAATATATACAGCAGTAGCCTAAAAAATGTGTGTTGTTGATGGAAATGAACTTGAACTATTTTCTTGAATATGAATATGAACTCGTAAGGCTGTAACTGTATATTCTACTTAGGTTTACCCTATGAAGCAACAGGAAGATTTCCTAGAGTAGACTATATTGCGTATGTGTATATGAATATCATGGACAATGTATGAGAGCTCTAGTATGCACAAACAATTGTTAAACATAGGGTAGCGCTCAGTATTAACACTGCTAATTGGTTCTACTGAAGTCATTCCTCCACAAGAGAGAGTATAGTGAGCAAACTGGAGGTAGTTATTCAAAACATAGGAAGAAGTGTTGGCATTTAACCCCTTCAATGCACCTGTCTTCCAACGGCCGTTGCGAGCACTACCTCTGTAGTGCCTCGCACGTCCATTGGCCGATGCGGCCCTGCCCACTTAATCACACCACAGCACCTCGGCGGAATTTGCGCCTCGGTTAAGCGGTTATGTATATTTGAGATATTTAATTTTTGTTCATTTAGTTTTATGGGGTTACCCATTTCATACCGAAGTACAAAGATTGGGTTACGCAGAGATGTTGCTATGGCATATCCATCCACAACTACAATTACACATATCACACTTAATGACAAGTTACCAAAAACATGTTTTCTTTTGCAGAGATCTGCTACACCCTGTGATTTTCAGAAGTGACAAGACAGAGTTGTGAGGTACAGTGTCTTTTTTTCTCTCTTATCTCATTCCCCTTTCCCTGCTTCTACCGCTGCCCCTCATATCTCTGTGTCTGTGGTGTGTGTTGCAGGGGACATCAAATGGCATTGCTCTTGTTGGATATTGCTCACAATGTTAGTGCAAATTCGGTCCTCAATCCCACACAATCCCACTCGAGGCTTAATTCCACACTAAAGAAAGGTGTGAGATGGCCTGGAACAAATACATATAGCTGAAGCTTGGCATACACTGTTTTTGAGCCGTCGTACAATGCACTTGACCTTTTTAGGGTGTTAGAATTGGTCTTTGAGCACTATGAAGGGGACGGAGAAGGCTGACAAGGGAGCAGTTGCCGGAAATATGCGGTGCATTCACAAGCGATATACACCAATGCTCTCAAGCCAAGCCAAATTACTTGAGTGCCCAACAGTACACTAAGTAAGACACAGAGTGATGTTTCCAGTGCATCACAGAATACGCACCCTGGTATGATTATCTATTTCATCTTTTACTTGCACACATTTGTGTCCGTAGACCGTCAGCCACTCTGAACTTCTGTATCAAATACGTTTCTGTTTATTCGTTTTTAGTCATTTTTCCTTCCTCTCAGAGCTGAATAAACATTCCTTCGCAAAACAAATACCGTTTTTCAAACCTCTACTTTTATTAAGTTAATATAAATTGAAAGTTATCACAAGCATTAGCAATCATATATTTTGAAACCTTTCATTTATGTGAAATATTGGAAGAATTTTAAAGTAAGTCTGCAGCAAAACATACACCTATAATTCACAAAATAAACCACTTGAATTGGATATCTATGGGAATTTTGTCCTCACTATGTTTTTCATTGTAGGAAAGTGCTGTAAGAAATCTTTATTTGTGTTCAGCTTTCACCAAAGAGAAAAACAAATTCTTTCAAGCTCCCGTTTGAGTTGGTCCTGAGGTAACGTGCAAAGTATTCTTATTAAATGTGATTTTAGGAGGTTGCCCCAGCCATAGGTTCTTGACAGATGTATGCTAATGTTTGAACCAATTACTTTTATTGTTGTCAGTAGGGTTTATACATACGGTTCTTATTGTCTGCGTAAAAAGCAAGGGGCAGAATCAATTTCCTCTTTAACATATCGATAAACAGCTCCAGATATGAGGTGGTTGCTTGATAGGCGGGGTTCGGGAACTGGCGTTGCCTTTGTTTGACCTCCACCGGAATGCTGGAAAAATTAATTCCAGAATATTATGTCGACATTCCTTGAAGTTGTAGATATGATTTACATAGTAAGCCCTTTCCAGCCGCCCAGCCACTTTCATCTTGAACGTTGTAACGTGCTTTCATTTTCCTCCACCGATCTGTGGGCCTGAGCTATTGTTGAGATAAATTATGAGGGAGCACGAGTGAAAATTATGTGCGGATAGGCAAAGAAATTGAGTGCAGCCAGCCCTAGAAGTGGTAGATGATGTGTTAAAACAGCTACCTTGCTCTGACCATGTCACACATGTCGTCAAAGAACAGCTGTTTTCAACTTTGCTTTTTCGTCCCAAACAGCTGTTTTTTTTAGTAGTAGTTCTATTCTGGGGTGTTTCGCCCTCCTGCAGCTGTAAACCTGGGCTTTAATGCTATTAATGTATGTGACGAGTTTTTTTGCAAGAAGAAACAAAAAATATATTTTCACACTTGTAGATTATACCAGCGGGAAAAAATATCAATGTTGAAAATGATAGAGCTATTAAAAATATGAGCATCGGGTCACAAAGGATAAAATCCAAGCCAGAGCACCAATAAAGTAGTGTTGTGCTTTTGCGACCAACAACTCGCTTTAATATGATAGACTCTAGTGGGCACTTTTTAAAAAACATGTTTGGTAAATGGTGCATTTTATATCAGATTGGTCTCTTGACATTGGATGTCACTGGAAATTTTTGAACTCTTTCACCAAGCAATTTGTAAGAAATGTGTGGAGAATGATGAGCCTGTAAAGTCCATTGTCACAACTATGGACGACTAATAAAAGAGTGATTTTCAGGGTGAGGGGGGTTATTATTGGTTCATCCAGCACCCCAGTGAAATGGAAAGTTCTTGTGTTAACTCCTCCAAATAATTTTATTGTAAATGTGTGAATAATAATGAATTGGAAAGCACAATTTCCAGTAACATTGGCTAAAACCAGTAAGGATTTAAAGATAAATTGAAAGATAAATTAACATGGGGTGTTCAGATTCACTTACAAGACATTTTCAGGAAATATTTTGGCAAATGTGGCATTTTGTATCATTGTACAAAGCTGAATTGCTTTTAAAGTTAATTTGACAAGAGTCTTAGAGATCCCAGTCACATAAAGTTCCAGAAAAACTATGATGAATCGTGATTTTTATGCCCACATTGCCTTTAAAATTGGTCAGTGCAGGACATATTTGGGCTTCTTTACACGCAAACCGAGAAATATGATGTGAAGGACCACAGCTTCAACTCTAAGAGGATACAAATTTGCCATAAACCCTGAACTCCAAGATAATATTGAAATGAGCGTTACCTGCCCGGCCATCAATCTCGGGTCAGACCTTCAAGTAAAGCCATAGCATCCCCAGACTTGTGTCCATGGGTGCAAACAAGAACTCAGGTGCTCCATTGAATGAAACACAGTTTTCTTTGCATGAATTATTCCAAGTCTGAGGTTATGTTTTTTTAGAGAAATAGAGGCTTATTTATCATGTAGTTGCATCAGTTTTGCACAACACAATAGTGCATATGTGACGCAACGACTAAACGTGATTTATCAAGCCATGCAAGGTCACTTTACATGGCCTTGAGTGGCGTGACAAATCTAGAGTACCTCAATGCAGAGCAAATCACTGCATTGCATTACTCTTCCCCAGGGAGGTGGTCCTTGGGTGGTGCATGGGTGTTCTCGCACAACACCAATTAATGTTTGGCGCATTTCCAGATTTAAACAACAATACAGTGGTGAGCGGAGCCTGGTGAGCGGAGCACTCCAAATCTTTCAATTTGACTTTATATACCTAAATGTAATCACTGAGGGGCATTTTACCAAGCAATAGCGATAATTATCGCTATTGCTTGGTTAGAGTCAAAAATGTATCGCCGACCTGCGGCGATTTTTATCGCAGATAAACCTTGGTATTACAAAGGTTTATCGCAAATGCGATAAAAATCGGCCGCAATGCATGAATATCGCTGAAAAGTCAGCGATATTCAGGCATTACCGAGCTAATGCTCTTAGCCATGTTATCCACCTCCCATTGGATAACATGGCTAAGAACTGCTCAGGGCAGGTGTTAGCTTTTGGAGATATTCGCGCTTAGCGCGAATATCTCCAAAAGTTGGTAATAGGAAATAGCGATGTTAGCGACTGTTTCCAGTCGCTAACATCTTGGCACGCCCACTTTACATGTCATTAGTGATACATTTCTCTGACATGCAAAGTGGGGCCCAAAATGGTCGCTATCTCCTACTAGCTGTCGCTAACTGGTGTTAGCAACAGCTAGGTAATAGGGAGATAATTTTATCTCCGCTTTCTTGGCTTTTAAAGCCAAAAAAGCGGGGATAAACCCCCTTGATAATATACCCCTGAGTGCGTGCAGGACAGGCAAAGGGAACTGCCTGTGTCCCTACATAATTCTAAAGATCAATGATTTCCAAACATTTATTGCCAGACTGACCTGTATGCACTGCAAAATGTATTTAACATCATATGTAAATGATTAAAGTTCAACATTCACTATTTGTTACTAAATTGTTTGACAAAAATAAATCTACTTCTCCCTTGTTGTACAAATCACAAAATTGTATGTTTAATGCATTTGTGCATATATATTTCTCAACATTGTAATGAGATAAAATAATACAATTAAATAACGTTCAATGCAAAGCATATAACCATTACACGGCATATTGTTTCGTGAATAACATCATTGATGTGTTCTTCTGTAAGGTCCACAAGAGAAAAACATTGATGCCATATGCATTTCAGGACCCTTAGTCTCTTCCTCAGGGGCCACTATGTTCAAACACAAGAAAAGAATCTCCTCAATATCTCACACAGAAATAATGAAAACACCCCTGTGTTTATAATATAACCAACACGCTTCTTGATCAAATCACTACTATACCCACAACACCATGGTGAAAAAACCCTTTTCAAACTATATTGCCAAGTTCTAGTTCTACGTTGTGATTAGTGATGCCCATATTATAAAAGAGTATTCACAGACGAATATCAGCCTGGAGTTCCTAAAACAATAATGACCATAGATTATTAATGATGCCCACCCAACAGGAATATTTTGGGGCAAATAAACTGAAGCCTCTAAATATATAAGTAAAAAAAACAGCTTACTTGATGTTTTCTAGTAAGAAACACCAGCAACCGCTTCCAATTAGAAGAGAATACTGCCACTATGTTGATGCCTGCAGTCATATGAATGAACGGGTCATGAAAATAGGACTATGTAATTCTTAGTGCTGCCAATTACATAGTCCTACTCTCATGATCATGTCCAATAGACGCCGAAGAACACATGGTATTTAGCCCGTATTATACGGCAATCTGGTAAACTCGATACTGTAGAGTTGTATGCGTTCCGGATTGGAAGACACAGTTGTACGCGGTTACAAGAATGCAATGATTAGTTACATATTGTGTAGAAACTCAGGGTCGAACGCCTAAGGGTGTAGATTTAAAACTCGGTCATTCATATGATTGCAGGCATAAACAAAGTGGCAGTATAATCTTGTAATTGGAAACGGTTGTGGGTGTTCCTTACCAGACAACATCAAATAAGCGGATTTTTTTACATATATATTTAGATGCTTCATTTCATTTGCGAGAACATATTCCCGTTGGGCGGGCATCATTAATAATCTGTGGTCGTTATTGTTCTAGGAACACTGGTCCACTATTCGTCTGTGAGTACTCTTTCATATTATGGCCATCCTAATCACACCATAGAAACTAGAATTTAGCGAATTCGTTTGAAAAGTTTTTTTTCACCATGGTGATGTGGGTATAGTAGCGGTTTGATCTAGAAGTATGTTGGTTATATTATAAACAAAGGGGTGTTTTCCTAATATCTGTGTGAGATATTGAGAGAGTTGTTGTACCTCCCAGTAAGTTTTGATAATGATAGCATCAGAGCATAGTGAATTTTTTAAGATTGGTTTTGATTAATTGAATTATTTTCTTGTGTTTGAACAGTGACCCCTGAGGAAGGGACTAAGGGTCCTGAAATGCATAGGGCATCAATATTTTTCTCTTGTGGACCTTACAAAAGAACACATCAATGATGTTATTCATGAAACAATATACTGTGTAACGGTTATATGCTTTGCATTGAACATTACTCAATTATATTATT
Source organism: Lissotriton helveticus (assembly GCF_964261635.1). Classification (NCBI taxonomy): domain Eukaryota; kingdom Metazoa; phylum Chordata; class Amphibia; order Caudata; family Salamandridae; genus Lissotriton; species Lissotriton helveticus. Next base: position 1,217,162,588 of record NC_136059.1, on the reverse strand, counting down.
TTGATCTCACAACAGTGTTGAGAAATATATATGCACAAATGCATTAAACATACAATTTTGTGATTTGTAACACAAGGGATATGTTGTAGATTTATTTTTGTGGAACAATTTGGTAACAAATAGTGAATGTTGGACTTTAATCGTTTACGTATGATGTTAAAAACATTTTGCAGTGCATACAGGTCATTCCGGCAATAAATGTTTGGAATTCATTGATCTTTAGCATTTCCAGATTTACCATGAGTTGTAGATCTGGGAATGCATCAAAACTGCTACGCATCCCCAGGGGAGGCACAAAGATGAGAAATATCTTTATTTCTCCTTATTTCCCTCATTCTATGTGTGCTGCATTCTGCAGCACACTTAGAAAAAAGAAAATACCTCAGGGGATTGTTTTTGTGAAGGAAGGTGCCCCTTTGTGCACAAAATCACCCCTGCTTGCACTGCCAGCACCTTTGCACTATGGTGCAAGGGTGCCTGCATTAGCACTAGGCAGCACATTGTGCTCCAGCATTGGTAAAAGGCAGGAATGCACCGTATTATGTTAAATACATTACATTCCTGCCCTTTGCCTGTAATGCAGCACAGCAAGGCGTCTTGCTGTGCTGTGCTGTGCTGCATCACATATTGATAAATATGATGTGTAGTGTCAACAAATTACCTATCTGACCACCACACCTAGGGCACTTCTTACCACAACTGCAAAAAAGAAGAACCCAGGAATCTTTGCTTGAATCAAATCTCATTTGTTTCCCAGGTATAGTTGTAGTCCAGATTGTTGTATATTGAATATCATGGTACAAGAATATTATGACCATCATAATGAGGACCAAAGGACTGAGGAGGTAAGGGCATATAGATAAACATAGACTTACTATTCTGAACTCCACATCTTCATACGTTGAACATATATAAATTATCAACGTACATCCATGTGGAGTTAAGTATAGGAAAATCTATATTTTGGTCCTAATATTTTTGGTTTGGAATTCTTGTAACTCAATAGTCAGTTCACAAAACTCTGTAACTACACGCCAAATAAATGTTGTGATAAAGAACATCAATTACAGGTCTTCTGTGCTTTGGAGCTGTGTTCTTCTTCACTTAAAAACATCAATATCAGCTTAGAAGATTCTTATTGATGGCACAAATTGATGATGTTGCATCATCTACACTGGGCTCCCAAATAATACGGGGATGATGTACAATGCCTACAAAAACAAGCTATCAGAATGCTCGGACTACAGAGGAAAAATAACATCACACACCAGTACTGAGCGCGAATCGCCCTCTCCAGCAGTTCGAATTACCTTCAAGGTATGATGCACTGTTCACAAAATTGATTGGAGCAAAAGTCCAGGATAAGTTAAAAAACTGGGACCATATTATGACCACTAAGGCACCGTACATTCTACAACTGCACATTTGATCGTTCAAATAGTTTTCAAATGGCTGAAACCCGAGGAGAAGACCCTTGCAGTCCAGGTACCAAAGTTATAAAAAGCTCTGAGACCAAGCCTAAAGCTAGAGCAAGAATGAATGTGCCTCGATAGATTATTAAAAATTGAGCTTTTCCAACTTGCCTATGACCGAATTTGCCTCTCATGGATGTTGCAGTGAAGAAATAGGATTGGGGACTTTCCTTCACTCACTGGACTCTAACTTCCCTTTATTACATTGTGCTGCTCTGAAGTAACACAATACTAAACACAGTGCTTTTAAATCGTTTTCAATAAATAAGTAAATATTTGTTAAAAAAGTTGCCTTTTAAAGAAAGCCACTCTTTTCAACAGCACCTGTTAGTGTATCTGCTGACCGAAGATGATTAGTCCACCCTAACAGAGATCAAGGTAGAGGACAATGACTCAAGCAAAAAAGGGGACACACCATGCATGCCCACTGGAGCCTTAGCAGTAAGAGTATCATGTTGCACTGCTAAAGAAACCGAATCTCATTTTCAGGACCAATATCTGGCCTTGGTCTGAGAAATGATCAATATGACCACAATGAATGAGCAATATGACTGTCTAAATGGACTATACATTCGATATCCTTTAAAATTCCAGATGTGTCATGGAAAGGACGAAGACCTTGGACTATGTGTGCTTAATAGGCTGTCAAAAAATGACTTCATAACCCAAACATCTAAATACCTACAGGGCCAGACCTCTTTCATCTCATATTCCTTCCTGTTCCTTAAAAAAGTGTAGGACTACTGGCAAAAACGTTCAGGTTTGCAAGGACTTGAACCTTTGAAACTGTGGACGTGTTAAGGGTGGAAGACCTAGAACTTTAGGGCTCTCAAAGCTGCCAATCAACCCATCCAAACCTCTTTATAACTGCAGAATACCTGCTGTACAAAATCTTTTAAAAATCTCAGAAAGAGCTATACAAAATGAAGAACTAGAACTAATTTCTTCCAAGATCATAACTGAAGAGTCTTATTTTGTCTAAGAGTAAGGCAACACTATCTTGAGTTTAAACCCTTGGCAAAGGAAGAGTTCAGATGCATCCAATAAAGACACAAGCTTGCTAATATGTGAGAAGGAAGCTTGTTTCATACAATGACAGATCAGGGTAATGCATTAGCCTTGCCTAAAGCAAAAAGTGCACAGAAGGAATGTGGCAAAGGTTTGTTTTTTTATTTGAAAAATGGAAAAAGGTGGTTTTCAAGAAAATGCGGGGTTTTCTGTAAAGATGACTAATAAAAGGTTTGTTGTGCTAATATCACCCTCTTCCCGGCATTTGGAGACAGGCAGAGCAGTAAAAATTGCATTTTCACCACAGTTTGTTTGCATTTTTTAAGGTGGGGTAAATATTTCCTTTTCCTGCGGTTTCTACCTAGATGCACTTTGTGTTGAAAAGATGTGGGAATTTAAGAGGGAACCCCCAGAAAGCAGTTAATTTCTGGAAAGTAAAAAAGGGGGCTCTTGTGCAGGTCTCTCCTGCTTTTTCTAAAAGAACTAAGAATTGAACTAAAAAAATAATGAGGTGAGAAGGAAGTATGTGACAATTTCTTATCTGTAATTGTTTTACGCAGAAAGTGAACGTACATAGGTAATCAGGAAAGTTGTGCATTTTTGTACCCAAGAATTTACATTTCATTGATTTTTGGGATGGAGTAGCTGCTCTAATGGGCCAGCATTTGGCTGAAACCTGCGATAACCAAACAACCCGATATTTTTGAAAGGTAGAAACCAGTAGGAGTCCAGGGTAGTGCAGATTGGCTAGAACCCACAGCTATTTTGTACACAGAATGCCCTGCAGATGTCAAAGGTTGGCTAAAATCACACAACATACTTAAGTATTGGGAAGGAAAGTTCCTGAATCTGTGGAGGTTGCCAAAAGTCCTACCAGTCAGCATTTCTAAACTTTTCTTCATAAAAATGGTACCCTGCTTCTGTGGGTGGCCCATCGTATGCCACTAGAAATGCTCCAAAATTCAAAATGAAATCATCAGGATTTTTGTCATTGAATTTAAATATTTCTAGGAATGTGCTTAGCTGTGATGTTTGACCCCATGGCCTACCAGCACCTATGGAAGCCAACAAACCCAAGATATATTTTTTTTAAACTAGACACTGGGGAAGTGCGAAGTTGTGTGGTTTCCATTGGTCTCAATTTTGTCCTTACCCAGAATGCCATACAAACTTCAGAGATTGGCTAAAATCACAGAATTTCTTCAAATTCATGTGAGGGACAGTTCTAGAATCTGTAGGGAGCACTGAAAGTTCTATCAACCAGTGTTCCCATATTTCTACCAATCCAAACGGTATCTCATTCGATTGGGTTGGTCTATGGCCCAGAACATTAAGTGCCCAGAAACGGACTGTTGACATTTCCAGAATTTTCCTTTAAAATTGCATTCATTCTTTTGATGCTGTAGAATTGGTGTTGGTCAGGACCAATGTAACTTTAACCCCACACATGTCTGAAAACTAAACACCAAGGGGAGGCCAGTGTGGTGACGTTTGCCTGGATTCCTCAAGATTCGTGCCTAGAATGCCTTGCAAACATCTTAACCATGCCTTAAAACAACAATTTCCTCTCACTGTCGATGGAGATAGTTACAGAATTTCAGCCAGGCTGATACTTATGGAACCTTCTCAACTCTGCAAGATTTTCTGCAAAACAAAAACCCAGCAAAATCCATTTTAGGGTGGATTGTGTGTATTCTATAACATTTCCTTACCCAGAAAGCCCTGCAAATGTCATAGCTATGCCTAAAAAATCCAGCTTGCTCAAAGTTTCCTTGCAGGCTGCAATGTGCCTGGGGTTGGCAACCAAGGTTCGGAACAGGAAATGCATAGAAACACACTTTGGATTTTGCATTCTAACATTGATCCTTTATAAATGGGTAGCTGAAGTATTTGGTCAAGGGATTAGCCAGTACCCAGGGAAATGTACCAACCCGAAATATTTCTGAAAACTAGACTCAAGGTGCAGTCCAGGATAATGCAGCTTGTGGGCATACCAATTGTAATGAGGAACTCAGAGTGAGTATCCACTCCAACATGGTGTCCGCACTGGGACATGAGGAAACGGGAGAGAGAGTTCTAATCACGATGACAAACAGCACAGGCTGGAAGGAGCAAGTGGGCATTGTTAAAAGAGAAGGAGCCATGGAGCAGAAGGCGGGAGTGGAGGAGTGGCAGTTGTGCAGGACCGGAGCAACCTCGAGCAGAAAGAATATCTGAACAAAAGACCAGAGGAGAGGAGGCTGATGAACACCATGGGACAGAGTGGGAACCGGTGTGCAGCTGAACCCAGAAACATGGACGGTAGTGCTGATAGACCCAGCAGCCGGGTGGAAGAAGGCACTAAAGTCCAAGATGGCACAGCCCAGGAGGAGGGCCGTGGCTTCAGGCAAGTGCTGGTTCCCAACTTCTTTGGCTTGCGAGGTTAGTGGCAGGGGGTGGTGGGCACTCATGATGGAATGAAGACATGTTGAGGCTGGGTCACTGGTGAAGATGTATTGAAACCCTGAATTAATAGAGACTCACAAGAGGGAAGGATGCCTGTCGCAAAGAGCATGCTAGGCGATGGTAGCACTATGTGGCAACTTTAGAGTGAAAGAAACAAAGGCATTAATTTAGTATTTCTTTACTTTTGCTTTGAGGAGCGCATGTCTTCCTGACGGCCCTGGTAAGTCCACTAGAAAGCTAAAGGTGTGAAATCACAGGAAAGGAATTTTCTAGAGAAGAGAGAAGGTGTTTCTTAGATATAACTAGCTGAGAAATTACTGATTGTATTATGAATAAAATCATGTAAAACCCGTATATTGAGACCAGGGTGATGTCTATAATGGCTGCTAGTAGTAAAAATATATAAGGAGACACCCTTTGCAAAGAAAAGGGAATGGGTATGTGTTAAGCAGAAAAAACAAGGGTTCCCTTTTCCTGGTTATACGTGACAGAATGGATGTATGACGTTATAACGCATACTATTACTCCGCATACCATTACAACGCGACTTTTACTCCGCATACCGTTACAACGCATAGCGCCTTGGGGCGCTGGATAGTGGTAAGTATAATTTTCTATTCCAACACCAGTCCCCGTGGACACTAGGGAAGGTGTTGGATAGAAAATTAAACTTATTCCCTATCCTACAGCGCCCCCCAGCGCAATGCGTTGTAATGGTATGCGGAGTAAAAGTCGCGTTGTAATGGTAGTGCGGAGTAAAAAATGCGTTGTAACAGGTGTATACCGACAGAATGGACAAACTTTGTAGTCCTTGCTGTCTGTCAAATCCTAATTACGCATGGCCTATGAGTATCATCAAGTTTGAGTCCCACTCAACAAAGTAGCAAATTTACAATGGTATTATCAGTATAAATCATTAGCTATTCCCACACGAGTATTCATAATTATATGCAATTTCAGATCTGCATCAATAAGTACACTAAAGAAATTGAATGGAGATTTTACAATTTTTATATATGAGGTTTATTGTAGCTAAAACAATCCAATTTTTTACTTTCATTAACATTCCATAAAAACAAAGACAATTTATTAAAAAAGATATGAATATTATATTCCTTTTCATTTAAAATTAACTCAAGAAAAAGCACACAAACTGTCGACGCGGCGCTTCGCTGAAAAAAGTTGATCACCTTCTTCAGGACAATGCTTTCTGGGATTAAAAACAATCTACATAAAAAAGTAAAAAAAAATGTTATTACTGGACATTCTTATTAAACAAATTCTATATCTTATTGCTACTACTTGTATATGCAGTATCTGACTTGTTACATCTCTAAATAACAATGAGTTAACTCATGGGCTTCATCTTAACTGCTGATAATCTTTGTTCACACAGTGTACATGTTTACTCCTATTCCATCATCAAGCAGATGGAATCCTCACAATTTTTTTTTTATCTATATAAACAGAGAGGGGGCAATACACATTAACATAGGTATTCCCCTATTACATCTGCTACTATTTGTTACTTTGTGGGCTTTGATTCCTTGATGTACTCTGTTAACAAATTAAAACCATATAAAATATGAGTACAATACTCACTGATTCAATGTTTTTCTGCTTGATGATGGATTACGATGATTTCTTATCATCCATAAGGTGGTTGCATCTTGTGTCTGATATACGTTTGATATCAGCAATATGTAAAGACTTTTAGAAAGTGACCCAGGTGATTCTCATTGTATTTTCAATGCATATTTTGTCTTTCAGGCATAAAAAACTAAAGCCATTCTCAAGTGGAGTGTGACATAGGTCACCCCACGAAGTGGTGCCTTCTCACCACAATTTGGCAAGAATGGAGCCCCCCCCATTTTTCTATAGTTCCTGATGAATGCCACTGACCCAACTGGGCCAAACTGCAGAAACTTGTCGACCACATTCACTACGTTGGGGGGACAATAAAATCCCCATTACACCATTCACCTGCTTTTAATACCATATAGCTGCCAGTCACATTAAAATTTATTTGGTAACTATAATGGTTTTTAATCTCACTCACTCCTTCACGGGCCCCCACTTAGTTTAGAAGTGCATCCCTGTCATCGGGTGTATGCCCGCCCTCAACAAAAATGAGTTTCTAGAGGGCGAGGACTGGCCAATGATGAAGCATGACACCTGGTGGTGTGTGAGACCAGTCCTTCCCTTTTTGTGAGATTCCCACACTCACAACTTAACATTTGAGCACTTTGGTCACCACACTGGGAGCGGCCCGATTTGTGTTAAACATTTGATGTTGGAGGCTGCCTGCTCCTAGAGCCCTGCGCCTCTGGTTCCCTCCCCAGGACTCTCCAGGGGATAGTGTGCTTATTTAGGGTTCCATTTATGCCAGCAGGACCGACCCAAATGTTTTAACCAGCCCCATGGAGAGAGAAAATTAAATGATTTCTGAATGAAAACGTGTGCAGGGAACCATGAAAACCACATCACTTTGTATTCCAGAGGGTCTCTAGTTTTCAGAAATGCCCAAGGCTGGTAGGATTCCAAGCTGACCCAGAGCCTGAATGCTACATTCTGAGTTCTAGTGCCTCGGGGGTGGTGAGGCCAACCCCATGCCAAGCCATGACATCCCCCCTCCGATTGTTTTTTTCTGGTCGCAATCTCTGGTGTATGATGGGTTTTCCGCACCCAATCTGCTTTCCCACAAGAGACTGCCTGAAAACCTGGGATGCAGAGAAACTGCCTAGACATGATATTTGGAGACAGCCCAATGGCAGGATGGATCAACCCCCCATTTCTTTATTTTTTGTAAACAAAGCTTGGTGCCTTGTGGGTTTCTACCCCCTCCTGTCCCCATTGGTAGACAGATTTTCTAGGGCATGTGAATGAGGAGCAGTGCAAATCTAAGGCTAGCCAATGCTGCATCTACTCTTTCTTGTTGTATTTATTTTCCTCTGTGATTAGTAGGCTTTCATCCCCATGTAGTTGGCAGATTGGTGTAAACTCTAAAGTATGACTGTCTAGGCATTGTAGTTAAGGGAAACAGCTCGATGCCACGTTGGTTGCCACCCCATCATTTCTGTTTTAAAAAATATATTTTCTCTAATACCTGGAAGGCTTTTTCTGACCACTGGGAAACTTCCAATATTCCTGCCAAAGGGGCAAATTACTTTCTAGCGTTTTCTGAAGCAAATGATCAAGTTACATGGAATGCCTCAAGTTTTCATCACTGATAAAGATTCCTAATTCAACCTCAGATTTTGGTCATATTATTGTCTTTCTAAGGCATTGCAGTAAACAAAAACAGTAGTTATCATACTGAGTCTGATGGGATAATAGGACAGGTAATTCAAACAATAGAGCAACTCTTATTTCATCATGTTTCTTCACTCAACACCCTTTAGCCTGGGTGTATTAGTTGCCAATTGCAGAGTTTGCATATATCAACTCTCCCCTTAGTTCTCTCCATTGCTCTCCATTTTTCTGCTCTGTTTTGTGTGGCATGGAGGCAAAGTTAAGACAGGCCAGGACATGCTGGAGCTCCACCCATTCCACTTTGCTTTAAATATTTTCCATGGTGTCTAGTGGGCTTCCTACCACACCGTTAGATTGAGGGTAAAACACTCTATGAAATTTTGTTGCAGTATAGTTAATGACAAAGCTGAATATTTGGTATAACTGAAATTGGAACTTAAAAGAGATCATGTCTATAACTCACCGGAGGTTATGTCTTCTCCCCATGAGTAAAATTGAATTGCAAATGATAGGAATGGACAGGAAGGTCTTATCCTGAAACAATTTTTGGGATGATATGGAATGGTATGAGAGAGTGCCCCAACTCCCTATGGAACAATTTATCACACATATGTTGCTAAAATGATTGGCTGAAGGGTGCCAGCGAAAGGGGTGTCACTTGGCCATACTTCGTGGAGGGAAGAGAGACCTTTAGTTTCAGGGATGGGAATACCCTTTCCCTATTTATGCTGTCACACTACAAAAGTATCCCACACCTGGCGATCTAATGCAAGGGATTGGATGTATCCTCTAGATTACAACCTGCTTTAAAGAAAGAAAGTGGCTTTCTTTGTTAGACCCTCACCAACTTTAATAGTGTCATGCTTTCTCATCAAGTCTCAATTTGGTCCCTAGCAACCAGGATGGGCTCAACCATATTCCCAGGAAGCACTTTGAATACTACTACAGCTGGGGTCATCAAAATGTAATAAAAGTATCTTAAACAACCAAGGTATCCCATTGATAGCAGTTGTTCAGGTATTGTCAACAACTTATACAGGGGTAAGGGTATTATGGTCCGATTACACCCTTAAATAGTCAACATGTTCCAGCCTCCAAAACAATGGACTCTTGGATAGGGCTTTGCTCAGGACATGTGGGATGCTGCAGAGTTTTGTAGAAGTCAACCCTACTAAGTAGAAAAGACAGACAACATACAACACACTAATGCATGCACTAAGAAGGATTTACTTCCCAAATATTATTGGGAAAACGTATTTATTCCTATTTTGGAGCCAAAACAACCATCTTAATAATGATGCGGGTGATCTCCTAAAAATATAACACATAAACATGTGGCCCTCATATATCATTAGATTCATTAATAAACAAATACATAACACAAGTCAGAAATTGCATCCATCATGCTTGATATCTCACACCAATATCTGAAGACTGGGTGCATTGTGAGTGGACAGTGCGATCTAGCAATGTACAGCAAAGGTGGGTTTCTGGGGATAAGTATCACAACATATTATTGGGTGTTTGCCCCCTTTCAAGAATTTACCCAATTAAAAAACCTGGTAACATACGGTTTCCGAATTGGATGCACCCCGCAACCTAAAATTGTTGGTTAAAGGAAAATGGTATAGTAGTCTTGTAACATTATAATGGTCAAATAAGTTTGATCTATATATGAATGGTTGCAAAGACCAGTTTACAGTGACCAGAGGTTGGCCCCAAAAACTTTGTGGGCGTTTTTGTGGAAAATAATGTATTTTATAACACAGATGGTCAATAATATTGTGAAAATGTGTGAGGATGTAGGACCACTTTAAAGTGTGTTCTTTGCGCAGATTGCAATTGTCTGTAAGGCCCTAGTCATCACACTTTACTTGTTATTACAATGACTGAGTCATGATCAGCTCGATTACACACTGTTCCCAGTGCACACTTTTCAAATATCATAACAGGTTTCACCTGAAATACACTGGCAGGCATGGGTAAGTCAGAGGTCAGCGCTGTTTTGTAAGAAGCATAGCAGAAAGAAAATCCTGCTTGGCAGTTCCATAACTAACCCAGACGCCATCAACGATGTGTACTGCATATATTAACACTTGACTTATGATTGGCTAGTTATTAATATGATACTAGTCCCTACTGTCAGACTGAAACCCTGACCAGAAGTTAGGCCAATTCCTGTCCCACTTTGAAAATGCAGCAATGTTTAAAAGAGGTTGTAGGTGAAGTCTTTAAAATTAAAATTAAATGGGGAAACAAACAATGCACCTAGAATTTCTCATCATCCCTATCAAGATTTGAAGGTTTCCAGTATGCGCTAATTTGTGCACTTTTTACGTTTCCATAATTCTGCATCCATCACATTGATCAGGTGGCAGTAAGTCACTGCTTCGGAACTATGGGGTCAATTAGGATGGCGGACGGACAAAGTCCGTCCGCCATCCTGTCGGCTGACGGGACCGTCTGCCACAGGGGCGGAGGTCCCGTGCCTCGAATTAGGATGCACCCGCCACAGTGGCGGGTGCATCCTGCATTTTTAACATTGCAGCGGGCGGTGCTGAAAGCACCGCCCGCCGCAATGCTAAAAATGCATGTTGTGTGTTTCAAAGCACAACATGACAGGCACCGCGCGGTGCCTGCCATGTTGTATTTTGAAATGCATGGGGGTACCCCCCATGTGCACCCCCACCCCCTTCATCCTGGGGGCCCGCAACGGGCCCCCCAAAGCAAAGACCGTATGCCTTTTCGTGGCGGCGCCGCGGAAAGGCATTGCCCACAGCACATCCTAATATGGCTGGCGGTGTCTGATAGACACCGCCACCATATATGACCTTTTCCGCCGCGGTCGCAAGGCGACCGCGGCGGAAAAGCGGCAGGCGCTCTTCCCGTCCGCTGCGGTCCCCCCCCACCATTGTAATATGGCGGGGGGAAATAGGTGGCGGATGGGCACGGATGGCGGACGGATCGCCACCGCCTGCGTGGCGGTGGCGATCTGTCCGCCATCCTAATTGGCCCCATAGTTATTTTCCAAAATTCTGTCACTTTTCATTGTCCATAATTGTTGTGTTAGTTTATTTTACTAGCTTCCACAGTTACAATAGTGTATGCCAATTCCATAATCCTCAGTTAGCTCATTTTCTCTGCTATATTTTGGTTCTTCTATACTTTTAATGTTTCTGCAATGTCCCAGTTGGCACACTATTTCAGCTCTTCTTAAAAAAGTGAAGTACATTTTTACCCTAACAGCAAGTTTATCATAATTTTGTGTAAATCCGATCAGTGGTTTTTCAGATACATATAAGCATTTGAATAAGTGATCAGGTGGGCTTTAATGGGTTAGCACTTTTTTAATAGCCTGTCAGTCAAAAAGCCATTTTGGATTACATTATAACTTTTGCAAATTTTTTTTTTAAATACATGTAATTTGATAGTAGACACTTCGCTTGTTGAGATTCGTCTTGCTATTTTCAAATACCTGCAGCCCAATCAAGGGGGCACCAGCTAAAATTTGGGGGGCAAAGAAAGTGTTCATTTGCTAATAACATTTCGCACTGTGTGACACATATTTGTAACATTTGGCCGAAGCTTGGAAAGAATAGTTTTTCAATGGTATGTGAAGTTTTGTGCCAATCCATTACAGAGGGAATGTTACAAGAGCGTAATAACATTTTCACTTCAATACAACTTTAGTGCTATTAGATCAATCTGCAATAAACAAGAAAAGCAGTTAACAAACGACACCTAGTGCTAGTATTTCAGATTCTGTGCAGGTGTAACTAGAGGAAAGGTTTAAAGGAAAGTCAAAATGTTTTAATTTGCTATTAACTTTGGTGCTATTTGATCGATTTGAATGACATTTGGGGGAGACTTAGCATGTTTAGTCAACTCTGGTAACTTTCAAATTTCAGATTCAGTACGGGATAGCAGTTAAAAAGGGAGGGGCAAAAAGTGTTCTTTTGCTATTATAATTGTCACTATGTGAGAAGTCTTCACAGAAGTTGTCAGAAACTTGGAAAGATTAGTTTACTATTTGTATGTCAAGATTTATGTCAGTCTATCAAGAAGTGGAAAGTTACAAGGTGGGGCAATCGAAATGTCATTTGCTTGCAACATTGCCACTTTCACTCTGTAATAAATTGGCAGGTAGTTAGCAAACAAGAGTGGGCAAAATTAAGTAAGAGCAGGGGCAGCCGCAGCCAGCAGTGGGAATACCTGCAGGGCGGTGACATGGGGAGGGGGAGGGGCAGGGTGGGGGGTAGTAATGTATGGATTACGGAGTTTTACAGGTAAGTAAACATTTAAATAAATAAAACGAATTTCGTTGAGTGCAATGCATCCCCAAATGCGATACAGTTCGCGC